>NC_143146.1:68642500-69892500 GCF_059928025.1 Delphinapterus leucas
TTTAAAAGTAGCAGGTTGCTTACTCCTACATTCACTTTTTTTTTTTTGTGGTACGCGGGCCTCTCACTGTTGTGGCCTTTCCCGTTGCGGAGCACAGGCTCCGGACGCGCAGGCTCAGCGGCCATGGTTCACGGGCCCAGCCGCTCCGTGGCATGTGGGATCTTCCCGGACCAGGGCACGAACCTGTGTCCCCTGCATCAGCAGGCGGACTCTTAACCACTGCGCTACCAGGGAAGCCCCTACATTCACTTTTAAAGGAACTTGTAACTAAATATTAAGCTTTCCAATTGTGAGAGTTTGTGATTTTGATCATTCTAGACTCTTGACTTCATTAAATAAATTTTTCACTCTTTCTGATTTCTTGGTGCCAAGCTCTGAATACACTGTATATACTGACATTTCTAAGTTGACTTTTAAGAAAAGCTCTATGTTTTACCAAAATCATAAAGTATCTATATTAAAAAAAAAAAAACCTGAATAACCAGTATAGAGATAATATGGTTATAGATAATATGGTTATAGAGAACCAAAGAACAGATTAACTTTTCATTAGAGCTAGAAATACACTTAAGCTAAAATGTTAGTTGTCAGTGTGGTCTGATTTGAGGAGCCCACAAAACTTCAGTGGGCCAGGTTTCTCCTGCCGTCTCGAAGCACACGATGGAGATTACATCATCTTTATTTCATTCTCAGGTTCGGGTGCTTCACTGCCAAAGGATTCTTATATGGCACTGGAGGGAAAACTGAGTTTACCCTTTAGTATAACGTGGCCAGCAGTGCCTGTCCTACTAACTTAGGATGAAATGAGATGATGCATATGAGCACATGTTGTATGTTATAAAGTATTTTTAAAGCTCACATATCTGTAGGGAGCAAATAATTAAACAGCAAAATCCAGCTGCCTTACATAGGGGAAATTTCTTATAGTGTGACATGAGAAATAACAGTGATAATAACTTCCAGGCAATAGAATGAGTTTTGTTTTATTCTGTTTTGTCTTTGCTTTTATTTTGTTTTGCTTTATTCATTTTTTTTTGTAGCTCTCAGACTGAAGTTATTTTCTGTCCCCTAAAGGGTATGTTTATATATGTGTGTGTGTGTGTATATATATATATACAATTTGCAAAAAAACAGAGCCTAAAATAAAGATTATGTGCCAACACTTTATATTAAAGACTGAATCCTAGGAATGTAGGAGTGAGAAAGGAAGTGGGGTGAGGTGGGGAAGGAGAGTGAGCAAATAGAAGGGAGCATGTTCTTGAGATGCCTGCACTTCATGATGAACTGCGTGCTTGGTGCCCCAGAAAGCTTTGGAGGATGCACGCTGCTACTGCATCTCTCAAGAGTCTCTCTGGAGGGAGAATAGGAGAATTATTTTTACTGACTTCCATCTCCTATTGGGTGAAACTTACCTCTGTAGTACATTCACACACTTCCTTCCTCAGTTACACATCTGTACACACTGAGCAGCCACAGGGAAGTGCCAGGGTACTTGCAAGGCTTGGGTGTAAGGTTAGGCACCCACACAACCAGAGACATGCAGCCCAGGGCCCTGGGTCTGTAGAATATGTAGCAGCGGCAAGCAGGCCCCGTGACTGTAAGCAACACCAATGCGCGTGTGTGGGTCTAGGGTGATGCGTAAACCATACACTATAAAACACAGCATTGAGGAAGTCACCTTAGATCATTTCTGCTGCCACTTTTGCTGAGTGCACTTCTGAGAAGGGAGGACATTTTTGGTTCTCACACTGCAGAGCTGTGTAGCAGCTGACAGTAATGGAGATAATTAGAGGTATGGAGTTGGTCACAACTTGACCTATAATGAGCAGTTTGAGTAGTTGTGATACAGAGAGTAAGATCTTTCTGTAAAGCAATATTTCAGATATTATACAAGGCAGCAACTTGATAGAGATGAGTGTGACAGGGACAAGAACGCAGGAAACAAGATGAGTCACTGATTCAGAGAAAGATCCCAAAGAGCAAGAAAAGATGGTTCTAGTGCCAGTTAAGCTTCATCAGGCCTTAGCATCACAAGTTACTGCAATGTCGTACTGATTTTTTAGTATCTGTATATAACGTATGTTTTTACTCATGCAACAGATATTTATTGAGAGCCTACTAGAGGCTGGGCTCTGTTCTAGGCTTTGCCCACTCAGCAGTTTCTGCCCTCTTGGCACTTAGATTCCAGTGCAGGAAGACAGACAGTAGCGTGTTAGATTCCAGTGCAGGAAGACAGTAGCGTGTCAGAAGGTGGTGAGTGTCGTGAAGAGAAATAAAGCAGGACAAGAGGGAGGGTGTGTGTGGTGGAGAGGCAGGAGCTGCTATTGCTATAGAACAGTCAAAGAAAGCCTCTGTGGTAAGGCAACATCCCAGCAGAGACCGATATGTGTATATTTAGTATTGTCATCCAGATATTCTCAATTTTACTGTCATCATAAATGTCTGAACAGAAGAAACTCTTTATGTTATTATCCAAAAGAGATATCTGAAAATGGTAGAACCCACTGGCAACTGCACTCAAGATCCTGCTTTCTATGACCCAGTAATAGTAACTATTCAGAAAATCATCTGGGCAGGTAGGAAGGACTTGCCCATGGACGGTTGTGACACACAGCAAAGTGTAGCTGCCAGATGGGGCCCAGAGGGACAGGACACCAGTCAAGTATGGTTTAAGGTTGAGTTGGGAGAGAAGAAAAGTCCCATCCGTGGTTGATAGCTATAGGCCTGAGGGCTTGTTTTGAGGATGTTTTATTTGGCCTGAGGATACTTAACATTTATCAACTGTTGAATGTTTAAAACGTTTTTTGAGTTAGTGTGCCTTTGGGTCATGTGTGTGTTACTGCAGCCAGCTGGAGTGGGCTGTGAATTCGTGGTATACCAGCACGGTGGAAGCAACAGTAAGCAAGACAAAAGGCACCATCGTGGGGGACCAAGGCAGTTAGAGAGTCTCATGTGGACCTGGGTAATACACTCCAAAATGTGACTACAACAAGCTTACCCAGCCTCTCTTAATGTATCTTCTGGCCCTGACACATGCTTCAGTCATTTCTATCACCCGGGACTTGGAAGTTTGTGAGACGTGGTCCTCAGGAAGGTGAGGAGTAGATGGGACACTCGCTATGGTTGAGGACCCTGGGAACCAGTGGAACTGGGGAAGCATTAACAAACAGGCACTTCTGCATCATGTGAAAACTGCACCTGTCAACATCAGAATGAATGTTAAATATGTGGAAAGAAGTAATAAGGCAAAAATCCAGATAATGCACACACATGGGGATACACACCTGGATAGAACCAAAAGGGGTATCCTGACCATTGAAGAACCACTGCAGTGCATCTGTGTTTGTTTGCTTGCAGGTCTAGGCTATTTTTCAAGGTTTATAAATTGGCTATAAAAATGTATTTGTGAATTTTAAGTTTCAGCCTGAGAGAAAATTTTGGCTTTTAAATTCAAACTTACTATTCCAAAACTCATTCTGACACCATTTTAGGGCTTGATGAATTGTTTCAAAGATGTTTATTGCTTTTAAGTCTCTGTTTTATTGCCAAGCTTGTAATACGTAAACTGCTTTGAATTTCGTTAAGATAGTGAGTGATTAGGCAATGACACGACTTTAAAACAGAAAACAGCCAAGTGATTTAACTGGATTAAGAGAGAAGAATAGTACATTTTATGTAGGTAGGCTGTTTCTAACAATTAAAGTATGCCTCCTCTGGATATGTGTTTCCATCGTGCAACATAATAAGAGAGCTCCAGAAATATCACTGTGTTCTTTGAAGAAAGGGTAACAATTTGCTCTGTATCAACAGCAATATTGTGTATTTCAAACAGGTTTCAGCTGGGATCTCTAAGTTCTGTACAAATATTAACCAGACTACCTAATACAGAATAGATGTTGCCATGCTTGATCACTGATTAGAGCAGGAGGTTGAGAGCTACATGCTCTTGAAGCTGGCTCAATTTCTTATGACCCAAAGTCAAGTGGCTCAGAACATCTGGGTGCTTCTCAGGTCAAGAGCCTCTTTAAACTGCCAAACTCATTGTCAAGTATCTGACCGCTTTCAAAAATCACAGCTATACAACTTGATGCATCCTAGGATTTTAGGTTTCTGATTGCAAGTTATAAAAATCAACTGAGGGCTTCCCTGGTGGCGCAGTGGTTGAGAGTCCGCCTGCTGATGCAGGGGACACGGGTTCGTGCCCCGATCCGGGAAGATCCCATATGTTGCCGAGCGGCTGGGCCCGTGAGCCATGGCCGCTGAGCCTGCGCGTCCGGAGCCTGTGCTCCACAACAGGAGAGGACACAACAGTGAGAGGCCCGCGTAACGCAAGAAAAAAAAATCAACTGAGATAAAGTAAATAAAGGCAATTTATTATACAGTACAGGGACCTCATAGAACATAAAGACAGGAATGCAGCCAAGCCTCAGGAATGAATGGAGAACTGGAAAATTCACTGGGAACCTAGACACATGCTCACTCAGATTCTTGTCCCTGCTTCTCTCCATGCCCATCCTTAATTGTTTTCTTTCTCTTAAGAACTGTTTCCCTGCTTCTTCATTTACATGGCATAATGCGGCCATCCTCAACTGCCGTGTTTATATGTTTTAATTTTTGCCCCCCAAAGGTTCAACACTTCTGTTCCTCTGTATTAGTTTACTGCTGTATAAAAAATAAAAGCAATACTTAGCAACTTAAAGCAACAAACATATACAATCTTACAGTTTTTGTGGGAGCAGGAATCCAGCTGTGGCTTAGCTGGGTGCCTCTTCCTCAAGATCTCCCACAAGGCTGCAGTCAAGGTGTTAACTAGAGCTGAGTCTTACCAGAAGATTCTTCTGAGAAAGGATTTGCTCCTCAATTCACGTACATGGCTGCTGGTAAGATTCAGTCCCTTGCAGGTTGTTGGGCACACCAGCTATGGACTTCCCACAGTTCCTTGCAACATGGCCTCTCCATAGGGCAGCTCACAATATTGCACCTGGTTTACATACAAAGAAAGTCGCAAGAGAGGGAGAGTAAGAAGTTGCTGTCTTTTTGTAACCTAATCTCAGAAGTGACATACCATGACTTTTGCCTATTCTCCTTGTGAGAAGTGAGACACTAGGTTCAGTGCACACTCAAGGGGAAGAGGGCAGGAATTCCAGTATATAGAAAGCACTCGGAGCCTTTTAGAGACTGCTTATCACACCGTCTCTTTGTCTTTCTCCCAATTCCAAAGTCGTTAGCAAAGGCTTCTTTTTGACCCAGCTTGGAATCCTGTGCCTGTTGTTCCAATGAGCTGTAGGGGGATTGAAGACTCATGGTGTAGACGGTGTGCCAGGTGGGCACAGCAGTCAGGCGAGACAAAGGGAACCATCCCGGATGAAGAAGGCAGTTAAAGAGTACCAACCTGAATAAAACACTCCAAAATGTGACCGCAACAAATTTACTCAGTCTTTCTTTCTTAATGCGAATAAAATTTCCAAGCAGATAATTCACCTCCCCAAAAGCCTGGTTCTGTGCAGGCAGATTTTCTGAATAATTCAGATGTTTGAAGCCCTTAATCCTAAAGTATATATGTAACTAAGTCTAAAGTACCTTTTAAAGGATTCATAATATGTGCCATTATCCTTTTTTAATTTGTTTTTCATTGTTAAAATTATGGTGTATACATATATAAGATAAATTTTACCATTTTATGGCTAGGATTCTAGCCTTCTAGCAGTTCACTCAGGGATGGAGTAACTTGTGGCTTCTTTGGCCTCTTCAAGTGGATTCCCTGAGCTTGGCTGGGCTGGGAAGGAGCAAAGTATGAAATTTTGTAGAGGAGCGGTGTCATGGTAGGTGACAGTATCCAGTGGTGGAAGGGCTGCCTAGGCTGTTACAACTCATTCAGCTCACCATCCCATGCCGCTCCCATCCCAAACTGTACTCTAATCATAGCTGTTATGTAGGGTAGGCTAAACTGCTTACACATAGACTCAAGGTATAATAGCTCAACATAAGGGAAGTTTTCTTACCCCCTCTGACAAGCTCAGATTCATCCCAAATGAAAACATGTCCTGTATTCCAGAATATTTTCATGAGAACCTAGAAATCACTTAGTGTTGATGTGAAATCAGTAAAAGCCAATGCTCTTGGCAAAGGGCTGAAGTCATTTCTTTTTCATGGGATATGGGGCAAGGGTTTGGGCCTAGTTATGATAACTCAAGTCAGGGGCTATGCATGGAAGAGGAGGCTTCACTTAATATTCCTGTTAACATTTCTATTTTTTTTATTATAGTTATATCCATAAATTCATTTTTTATAAGCTCCCACTAAAAGAATGGAAATACTTGTTTTCCTACCTAAATAGCTCATTAGGATTTCAGCCTGTAACATTTTCACAGACAAGTCATTATTTCTGATGATTTCACACTGTGATGTACAGCTGCATCATGACAGCATGGGGCCAGTGAATATTAGGGTTAGGCTGGGCCATCCATTATCAATTTCTGTTTTAGCTGCTTATTGATGCCCTCCGCCTGCCCAGTGCATGAATGAACCCCTGACATCCCATGGTTTTTTATCATACTCAGCATTATTCTTTAGAGAAACTAAAAAGTTTGCTCCGTTTTGCTCAGTCATTATTATTTTTCTCCCTCAGAGTGATGAATTGGTGGAATAGAGTTCAGTGTGGTAGATGTAGAGTCCTAGAGAACAATCATCTCTGCTGTGAATTCAGATTAATCAAAGAGCCCAAAATAGAGGTCACTTAGCAGTATCCCTAAGGCTTCTTTTAGGTTCTGACTGACATTGCCCTGATTCCAGGGGCAGTGAGAACAGGGAGTCAAGAAGAGAGTGAAGAAAGGTGTTGGTGGCTGATCCCTTTGCCTATTTATGGGGTACGAAAAGCTCTCCCGAGGGTGCAATAACACAGAACATTAACATGGAAGCTATGAAAGTATTTGGAGATGGGACCAATATCCTAAAGACTCAGTATACAAGCATAGCTTTGAAATTAAAAGAAAATTGGAAAATTTCTACTTTGCTTCTCATCGAGGTATAGGAAAACATGACCTCCATGAAATAAAAGAAAAGGTTCCACAAGGAACCTCGTGGATGAGATAAAACAATGGGAGCCTAAACTCCCCTCCAAGACAAGCTGGGGTCTGAGGCACAGGATCCAGGCAGAGTTTTCAGGATGCCAGGTCAGATTTGAAGGGGAGGCAGGATTAGTCTGCCAGTTACGAAGTATGAGGCAGGGGAGGTCCAGTAAGAGCTAAGTAAACCTGTCCAAAGAGGTCAGCCTGAATAGGGTCGGCAGAAGGGAAGACTCCAGGACCAAGGGCTCAGACAGAACCCAGGGGAGGAGCCTTAGATGAGGCCCTTTGTGCTGATGCTTCCTCAGGCACTTGGTTGGGTTCCATCTGACCTCCCCCCACAGGCCGGAAGAAACCTGCCAGGCTCTGAGCTGGTTCAGAGAAGGACTGAAACACAGGATGAGATGATAAGGAAAGAATAAAAGGGATCTAAAAAGCATAACCGCAGAATTATAACTCCATCGTAGAAACAGCAAAAAGTCAAGCCTTAACCTCTGCCGTGAACTAGCTGTGGCTTATTGAGAAATCAGAGTATTCTTTTGGATCCTTAGTTTCCCCATCTGTAAAGTGGGGCTCAGAATTCAGTGTAAGTCCTCATGTGTGACACAATCAGTAATTTGGTTGGTGAAAAAGAATCAGTTCATGTGGGCAGCCTTAAGCAGTTATATGCATTATACCTGAGATATTTTTAAATGTAGAGAAGTATGTTTATTACCCAATATTTTGGTGCAGGGTTAATACATTTTTTGGAGTAAGGTTGGAGTCCTTCCTGTATCCTGCAAAAGCAGCACTCGTGATGAATTGTCAGTGATCTCATTTTTTTGGTTTTGTTTTTAAATGGAGTGAAATCTCAGACTTCAGTTTAGACACAATCATTCTAGATCTTTCTTCTCACTCTCATTATTTCCACCACCACCCCTTTTATTTTCTTTTTTCATTTGTCTGGCCGGTGACAAACTTGATTAAATTCTTTAAAAAAATTTTTTGTTGTTGACTTGACTTTAAAATGAGTCCTTTCAGATTATGCAACTTAGTTTTCATAGAAACAACAGCTCTCTTTCTTTTTCACTCTATTTCATTATATATTACTGTTTCACTAGATTACCTAATTATAATTGCAGCTGGCTTGTGAGCAAATGCAACTGGTGTTTGGCAGGCAAGGAACTCAAGTAGTGAGAGCAGAAGCCAGTGAACATGCAGAACGGCCTCCCACTGGCTGCAGACATCTGCTGGCATACGGAGAGAACAAAGAACATCAGTCATTTCAGTTTAAGTGAAGACGTGTTAGGAGTACTTCCAGTGAACCTCCTAACATTATCATGGGGATTAAAGGAGAAGTTCATGTTGAAGTCTTGTCCAATGGCTCGTGCTCAGTAGAAGTTGGTTCCCTTCCTTTCCTTTAGAAGCCTTTCTAGCACAATGTCTTGCAGAATGGTGATTCCTATACAAGGAAGTCAGCTTGTTAATTATGTATTCAAGGCTGTGATTTGAAATTTCAATTCCTTTATGCCTCCTATGCCACTGCTTTAAGCACCTCAATCTGTCTCACAATCCTGGACGGTCTTTCCTCTCCCTGCTCTAGGGCTATCCTGTTGAAGTTTGATTTCCATGACTCTGGAAATGCACAACTTACTGTTCAGGCTAAACTGGTGGAACGCTAATGTCAGGCTTCCAGAGCAAATTGTTGGGGAGGCTGCCCTTTAAAGGCTAATGGATCTGGAGTTCCATGTGATTTTGTTCCAGGCCTATGGGGTATGTATAGCTGCTTTCGATGTTCTGTGACGTTTGACAGTAGAGTCTTCAAAAAGTCAAATAGGATAAAGTGTCCACCCATGAGTTGGCTGTGCAAAGATCACACTGGGGAGAAGTCGTGCTCTTCATTTGTAAAGTATTTTGCTTTACAAGGCACTTTCCATACGGGTACAACAAAAGGAAGCAAACGTGAGGTAGCGAACGTGCTTTCTATTTCTGATGAGTCTGAGTTTCCTTTTCCTGGCTCAGCAGGATCTGGGCTGCACACACTCCCGAATGCCCCTTCCATTCTTCCAGGGAGCCTCCTCGGATACGTTTATAACTGGACTGAAGGAAGAAATATTAAAAGCCCCATAGAGCTGCTCACCCCTTATCTGGGTGCTTAAAGAAAGGGTAAAGTTTTGTTCCACCAGCCAAGTGAATTGAACTGGAGTGCTTGGCAGAACTAAGTCAGAAAACTGCCTCTTTGTGGCAGCATCATTCCATGGCCATGCTTTGAGGGCTGTCGTTTCTCTGGTTCTTTGTGCAAGACATCTGGCTACTCTGTAAAAGAACTAAAACTCTGTGAGGCTCTTCCAATGGTCCACCACAGCCATCGAGAGATTCGTTACACGTAGGAAAGGAGCACCCAGTGCCTGTTCTCCCTCTTCCAATCCATTAAAGGGGAGTAGCAAGCTCAGAGGAGGTTCCCATCTTCTCTTGAGTGGGAAAGAGACTCTTTCACTCATAGTCTCTTGAGATGTGATTCGGCATGAATAGAGAGTATAGGAGTTTCTTACAAATATGTTGCCTCCATAGCTGTCAGCAGGGTTTGCTGTGTCTCTACTCTGGGCAAAAGCAAGCCCTCACTGCAGGAGACTTCACAGACTTCTCTGGAAAAAAGCATTAAGATGGCACAGTGGGAAAAGAAAAGAAGAGAAAAGGAAATAGGTCCTCTAGGCCCCAATTGCAAATTTCATTTCTTACATCATTTTGCATGTATCTGGCTGGGGGTAAGGTGGAACCTGGAAGGATGAGGTCGTGCGTTCAACCCCACTGCTTCTCTCCTCAGCTGTGACTATGAGCTCACAAGGTGAACTTGTGGTTCACAGGATGGGATCCCTAGTGGGCACATACCACTTTGCAAAATTTATTTAAAACATACAGGGAGAACACCTAATGCTTTTATGAGGACTGTGGCTTCTGAGTAAGAAAACAGAATCTTCTGAGTAATCCTTAACTTCAGTGGGAGAAACTCATTATTTCTGGGCCCAAGTTTACCTATTTTGTTGTTGTTATTGACACTGCATAGCTTTTGGAAGCTACATCACCTTAACTTAAAGAGAAACTTCTTAATGATGAAACTAAGCAAGAAATCAAAAATTCCCCAAAAAGAAATTAAAATTTTAAGGATCTGTAAAAGTCTCAGCCTTACATGGCCTAATTGTCTCTGTCAAGACTTGTCCCAGCAAAAGACCATCTTTTAGTCTTAAAATGCTTCAGGGACTTATGGGTATGCACTGTCCTCTGAAGCCCATGTCACCAGAGACATATGGGAACAAACTTGATGACCCCAAAATGGCCTGAGTTTAAAAACTGGTTAACTATTGATCTCAGTAAACTCACTTTTGTTTTCTTTTACATTTAGTTAGTAAACAGATTTTATTGTTGTAATAATGGCTTATGTTTCATCCTGCATGTCTACTCTATTGAATTAGAAATTTGAAGTGCTGAATTATGATGTTTTGGATCATAAAAGCTGCCAGGTAACCACGATTCTAATACCTTTGAGAGGAATTGACAAAAGGGATCTTTGTACTGCAGATTTCCCTGTATAAACTCCAAGATACAAAGAAAATCTCTAGCCTCAGTTTTAACAAAACTGATAGCCAATCTGAAACGTGTCCAGTTTTGGATGACTTAAAATTACTAGATGGTTAATACTTCTGTTATTAACCTGCTATCCTAAAATAAGGTTGCTTTTATTGCAAAAGCTTATTTTAAAATTAGTACTGTGAGATTTGCCATTTTTGAGTTTGTAGTTTTTAAATGACTGCTTATTTCTTTTTAGAAACTTTTCCTGTGATAAAATAAAATGTAACAAGAGGGCAGCTGGGACTCATCTCATCTTCCAAGAGCTGGTGATATTCGCAGCTTTCTTGTTCAGTTATAATTTAAGCCTCTTTGGTATCCTTAGTACTAAATTATTACATGAACCTTAAACATACAGTAGCCAGACAGCCTATGATCACAGGTTTAAATCTACTGCTCTGCATTATCCTGTCTCACATTCATTATGGATTAATTATTTTTAAATATAGTATTCTTATTTATAGTTTTATTAGAATAAAGTTGGCTGGGCTTGATAGACCTTCACTTTGTCTTTCCAGCTGGTGTTATCTTGTAATGTGTGAGAGGTATATACAGTAAACAGAATTCTCAGTTTAACATAACACATGGCTGGATTCGGAATAAGATCCATGTTCTTTTCCAGCTCTTTCCAGACGCACTCAGTTAACTTCTCCATTTTACAGACAGCAAACAGGTCACTTACTGATAAAATAAGTGTACTTGGACATTGGTAAATACTTGGATCGTGTGGGGGGGACGCAAGCTGTGCTGTGGCCTGTGCGATGCCCTGTGCGATGCATGAAGATACCAGGCTGCCAGTTGGTAGAGACAGTTGGAGTCAGTTAAAAACATGGGAAGTGATGATTTAGGTGTACATGAAATGTGTCTGGGAAATAGAGGCTGAGAAGTTCTGCAGTAGAGTATATCAAAAACAATCTGAACAGCCTTGCTTCAGTGGTTTTGTCAGTAATTTTAAGGTATAATTCTATAACTGCTTCTCATTATTTGATAATTTGATAATACTTTTTCCCCCAGTAAACCTTTTTGACAGCCAAGTGCTAAAAGAAAAATGAAAGTGCATGTTTAGTTAAAATGAAGTTCTGATTTTCTGTTTCCCAAGGAAGTGATGATAACTGTGTGACTTACACAAAATATTTATGAACATTTACCATCCATTATGGGTGTCATAGTGATATCACTAACTATAAGAAAACAAGAAGATAAAAATTTTCTAAAGAAGCAACAATATATACTTCAAAAATTGGTAGTTATTAAAAAATGTCCAAGGATGTAATTTAACATGAACGGTGGCAGGAAGTGTGTTTAATTTTTTTTTTTTTTTTTCTTTACATGGGCCTCTCACTATTGTGGCCTCTCTTGTTGCAGAGCATAGGCTCTGGACGCGCAGGCTCAGCGGCCATGGCTCACGGGCCCAGCCGCTCCGCGGCACGCAGGATCCTCCCAGACAGGGGCACGAACCCGCGTCCCCTGCATCGGCAGGCAGACTCTCTACCACTGCGCCACCAGGGAAGCCCGTGTTTAATTTTTATTACATGAATTTTCATTTATATCAAATGATTGTTCCTCTAAATTTATTTTTACCCGTTTTAGATTCTTTGGTTTCCTTTGTATACATGAAAAGTAAAAGATAGCTCTTAGTAAATTGGCCATATTTTTGGAAGAAGAACTTGGCAAACAATTGAGGAATGTGAGTTTTATATCAGTGCCATCAAATGATTCAAATAGAAAAATCAGTCAAATTAATTCCAATCATAGCTCAATATTTTCAACCAATTTATGCAATCAACATAAAGCTCTGAATGTTCATTAAAGAGAAGATAAAATACCTGCAATTACTGTAAATTTTATTGTAAATTTAGTTAAACATTTCAGTATTGAAGATAAAATTATTTGAATATAAATTGGTGTAGTGCAGTCTCATGGTAAAAAAACAAAACAAAAAACCACCTCTGATTATAGTAAGAGACTGATCAAGCTGAATCATATTTGGAATTGGTTGTAATGCACACGTAACTAATAGATGTCAGTCCAAACAATCTTTAATACTCTACCACTTGAAGTAGAAATCAAGACTTGACAAAATTTACAAATATTTTTCTTTCCTTTGAGGCCTTCTATCTTCTGGATGTTGACACTCTATTTCAATCTTCTATATCTCCCAGTTTTTCTTTTGTATTTTATCTGTTTATCATTTCCTGGTGATTTCTGGGATGGTATGATCTTTCTGGTTCATAAATTCCTTTTTCATGGAATATATCTGACTACTTAACTTATTTATTGTGTTCTTTATTTCAACTATTATTTTGTTCACATTTAATGTTTTCTCTCAACTTTTTAATATTTTCTGTGGATATAAATGTAAATAATATATAGTGCTTTTTCTAAAAGATTGCATACTTAGAATTAAACAGGTTTCAAGGAACACACATAGGTCTAATCTTTAATCACCAAATTTTTTTTTTTTTTTTTTTTTTGTGGTACGCGGGCCTCTCTCTGCTGTGGCCTCTCCTGTTGCAAAGCACAGGCTCCAGAAGCACAGGCTCAGTGGCCATGGCCCACGGGCCCAGCCACTTCGTGGCATGTGGGACCCTCCCAGACCGGGGAACGAACCTGTGTCCCCTGCATTGGCAGGTGGACTCCCAACCACTGTGCCACCAGGGAAGCCCTAATCACCAATTCTTAATTCACATTGTTTTATCCACTATTTCCCCCATATTTGATGCTTGAGTACAATCCTTCTTTTACTATGTGCTATGGGTTGAATTATGTCCCCCTGAAAGATATGTTTAAGTCTTAGTTCCCAGAACCTATAAATGTGGCCTTATTTGGAAATAGGGTCTTTGCAGATGTAATCAAGATAAGGTCATACTAAAACCAATGACTGGCATTTTTATAAGAGAAAGGAGAGGGAGTCTTGGATACAGAGATACAGAGAAGACACAGGGGAGAAGCCTGTGTGAAGACGAAGGCACAGATTTCAGTGATGTATCCACAAGCCAAAGAATGCCAAGGATTGCCAGGAGCCACCAGAAACTAGGAAGAGGCAAGGAAGAAATCTGCCCTAAAGCCTTCAGTGGGAACATGATCCTGCCAATTATCTTGATTTGATTTCTAGCCTCCAGAACAACTCTGCAGATAACAATACTCCAGAGTTTGTTCATTTCTCTATGGAGAGGAACTTCATTACCTGCTTAAATCTGATCAAAGTACATGCTTTGGTTTGCATTAGATAGTTCCCTTTACACCCCAAATTTCTGCCAGATTAATGCTTATTTTGGTTTAGTTTTTTTTCCATGTTCTCTTGGCTTTCATAACTTTGCTGACCCTGAATCTAAAGGAAAAAACAGAAAATTGTGAGCTCTTTGGACAGAATGTGGGCAGTAGGGGAAATTGACCTAAGTGTCTGATTTATGTGGGTGCCCTCAGCATCTCTCACAGTGCCTTTCACATGCAGGGTGGTAAAAAAAAAAAAAAAAAAAAAATTATTGACTTTAAAGTCAGTAGGGTGTCTATATACCATAGAAGGATAAAACTACACAAGTGTCTTTCTCTAAATACTGAGGGATGATTTTCCTCTTCAAATTTTATGCAATAGCCCCTTAACAGGGGATTAGACACATGTCTGGTTTTGCTGCAGTGCAGAGTTAGTTACCTAGTCATCAACTGCAATAAGAGATTTCATTATAACTTGAATACTCTTAATTTTTACTAAAATTTTTACACATATATTTGCTCCCCTAAATAATCACGGATTATTTTTCACATTCTATTATTATCTATCACCATCTATGCGTGGAAACCAAGACTCAGCAAGGTTTAGATATTTAACCTAAGTCACAGAACATCAATTCAAGGCCCTGTCCAATACCGCATTTCAACAAAACATTAAGAACTGTGAGAGATACTGAGAAACATCATTTTCATCTCTTTGCCACATTTGTGGTATATGTCATGGACAATGGTTAATGTAAAAATATTTTCTTTTTCCATCTCAAAGTCTGCCCTCTTAGTTTTGTATTATAGAGAAGAGTATATGGCCAGTAGACTAACTTGGGAGAACTAATTTGAAGCGGGTCATGAGGTAGAGCAATTTTTTTTGCAGAAAATATGAAGTAATCTGCTAAATTTCTTTTGTCAGGGTGGCCAAGATGAGACAATTACTTGGATAGTGATAGATGAGAGAATTAAAGGAGGTCTTATTTTAGTAACATTCTTTTTTTTTTTTAGTTTATTTAAAAAAATTTTTATTGGTGTATAGTTGATTTATAATGTGTTATTTTCTGCTGTACAGCAAAGTGAATCAGTTGTACATATACAATCCACTATTTTTTAGATTCTTTTGCCATATAGATCATTACAGAGTATTGAGTTCCCTGTGCTATACAGTAGGTCCTTACTAGTTATCTATTTTATATATAGTAGTGTGTATATGTCAATCCCAATCTCCCAGCTTATCCCTCCCTCCCTTTCCCCCTGGTAACCATAAGTTTGCTTTCTACATCTGTGACTCTATTTCTGTTTTCTAAATAAGTTCATTTGTACCATTTTTTTTAGATTCCACATATAAGAGATATCATGATATTTGTCTTTCTCTGTCTGACTTACTTCACTCAGCATGACAATCTGTACGTCCAAGTAACATTCTTGATAATGTAGATGAGCTGTTTTTCTAGCTTTAAAGAAATTCAAGAGATAGGAATTTCCATAGAGAGAGGAAATGTGGGCTCAGCCCTTATTTTGAAAAATGCTTTCCAGTGAGATAAATGCCCACACCATCATGCCATTGACAACAACAGTTACTCACTGGACAGCAACTGCTTGGACTACTTAAGGTTACTATGTGATTTTGAAATATTTTACTGTGCCCTAGGAAAATTCAGTTCAAAAAATTGGCTTTCATATACATGTATCCATTCTCTCCCAAACTTCCCTCCCATCCAGGTTGCCACATAACATTGAGCAGAATTCCCTGTGCTATACAGTAGGTCCTTGTTGGTTATCCATTTTATTTATTTATTTTTATTTAATATCTTTATTATCTTAATATCTTTATTATTTATCTTTATTAATTGCTTTAGAATGTTGTGTTAGTTTCTGCTGTATAACAAAGTGAATCAGCTATATGTATACATATATCCCCATATCTCCTCCCTCTTGCAGATCCCTCGCACCGTCCCTATCCCACTCCTCTAGGGGGTCACAAAGCACCGAGCTGATCTTCCCTGTGCTATGCAGCTGCTTCCCACTAGCTATCTATTTTTCATTTGGTAGTGTATATATGTCAATGCTACTTTCTCACTTCGTTGCAGCTTACCCTTCCCCCTCCCCATGTCCTCAAGTCCATTCTCTACATCTGTGTCTTTATTCCTGTCCAGCCCCTAAGTTCTTCAGAACCATGTTTTTATTTTATTTTTTTAGATTCCATATATATGTGTTAGCATACGGTATTTGTATTTCTCTTTCTGACTTACTTCACTCTGTATGACAGACGTTAGGTCCATCCACCTCACTATAAAAATTCAATTTCATTTCTTTATATGGCCAAGTAACATTCCATTCCATTCCATTATGTGGTATATATGTGCCACATTATCTTTATCTATTCATATGTGGATGGACACTTAGGTTGCTTCCATGTCCTGGCTATTGTAAATAGAGCTGCAATGAATATTTTGGTGCATGACTCTTTTTGAGTTATGGTTTTCTCAGGGTATATGCCCAGTATTGGGATTGCTGGGTCATATGGTAGTTCTATTTGTAGTTTTTTAAGGAACCTCCATTACTGTTCTCCATACTGGCAGTATCAATTTACAGTCCCACCAACAGTGCAAGAGGGTTCCCTTTTCTCCACACCCTCTCCAGCATTTATTGTTCATAGATTTTTTGATGATGGCCATTCTGACCGGTATGAGGGGATATATCATTGTAGTTTTGATTTGAATTTCTCTAATGATTAGTGATGTTGGGCATCCTTGCATGTGTTTGTTGCCAATCAGTATACCTTCTTTGGAGGAATGTCTGTTTAGGTCTGCTGCCCATTTTTGGACTGGGTTGTTTGTTTTGTTGATATTGAGCTGCATGAGATGCTTGTATATTTTGGAGATTAACCCTTTGTCAGTTGCTTTGTTGGCAAATATTGTCTCCCATTCTGAGGGTTGTCTTTTGGTCTTGTTTATGGTTTCCTTCGCTGTGCAAAAGCTTTTAAGTTTCATTAGGTCCCACTTGTTTGTTTTTGTTTTTATTTCCATTTCTCTAGGAGGTGGGTCAAAAAGGATCTTGCTGTGATTTATGTGATTTATGTCATGGAGTGTTCTACCTCTCTAAAGGTTTTATAGTGTCTGGCCTTATATTTAGGTCTTAAATCCATTTTGAGTTCATTTTTGTGTATGGTGTTAGGGACTGTTCTAATTTCATTCTTTTACATGTACCTGTCCAGTTTTCACAGCACCACTTACTGAGAGGCTGTCTTTCTTCCATTGTACATTTTTGCCTCCTTTGTCAAACATAAGGTGACCATATATGTGTGGGTTTATCTCTGGGCTTTCTATCCTGTTCCCTTGAACTATATTTCTTTTTGTGCCAGTACCATACTGTCTTGATTACTGTAGCTTAGTCGTATAGTCTGAAATCAGGGAGCCTGATTCCTCCAGCTCCGTTTTTCTTTCTCAAGATTGCTTTGGCTATTCGGGGTCTTTTGTGTTTCCATACAAATTGTGAAATTCTTTGCTCTCGTTCTGTGAAGAATGCCATTGGTTCTTTGATTGGGATTGCATTGAATCTGTAGATTGCTTTGGGTAGTACAGTCATTTTCACAATGTTGATTCTTCCAATCCAAGAATATGGTATATCTCTCCATCTATTTGTATCATCTTTAATTTATTTTTTCAGTGTCTTATAGTTTTATGCATACAGATCTTTTTTCTCCTTGAGTAGGTTTATCCCTAGGTATTTTATTCTTTTTGTTGCAATGGTAAATGGGAGTGTGTCCTTAATTTCTCTTTCAAACTTTTCATCATTAGTGTATAGGAATGCAAGAGATTTCTGTGCATTAATTTTGTATCCTGCTACTTTGCCAAATTCATTGATTAGCTCTAGTAGTTTTCTGATGGCATCTTTAGGATTCTCTATGTATAGTATCATCATCTGCAAACAGTGACAGCTTTACTTCTTCTTTTCTGATTTGGATTCCTTTTATTTCTTTTTCTTCTCTGATTGCTGTGGCTAAAACTTCCAAAACTATGTTAAATAATACTGATGAGAGTGGGCAACCTTGTCTTGTTCCTGATCTTAGTGGAAACGGTTTCGGTTTTTCATCATCGAGAAATAAGTTGGCTGTGGGTTTGTCTTACATGGCCTTTATTATGTTGAAGTAGGTTCCCTCTATGCCTACTTTCTGAAGGGCTTTTATCATAAATGGGTGTTGAATTTTGTTGAAAGCTTTTGCTGCATCTATTGAAAGGATCATATGGTTTTTATACTTCAGTTTGTTAATATGGTGTATCACATTGATTGATTTGTGTATATTGAAGAATCCTTGCATTCCTGGGATAAACCCCACTTGGTTATGGTGTATGATCCTTTTAATGTGCTCTTGGATTCTGTTTGCTAGTATTTTGTTGAGGATTTTTGCATCTATGTTTATCAGTGATATTGGCCTGTAGTTTTCTTTTTTTGAGACAACTTTTTCTGGTTTTGGTATTGGGGACGGTGGCCTCGTAGAATGAGTTTGGGAGTGTTCCACCGTCTGCTATATTTTGGAATAGTTTGAGAAGGATGGGTGTTATCTCTTCTCTAAATGTTTGATAGAATTCGCCTGTGAAGCCATCTGGTCCTGGTCTTTTGTTTGTTGGAAGATTTTTAATCACAGTTTCAATTCAGTGCTTGTGATTGGTCTCTTCATATTTTCTTCCTGGTTCTGTCTCAGAAGGTTGTGCTTTTCTAAGAATTTGTCCATTTCTTCCAGGTTGTCCATTTTATTGGCGTATGTTGCTTGTAGTAATCTCTTGTGATCCTTTGTATTTCTGCAGTGTCAGTTGTTACTTGTCCTTTTTCACTTCTAATTCTGTTGATTTGAGCCTTCTCCTTCTTTTTCTGGATGAGTCTGGCTAATGGTTTATCAATTTTTTTTTTATCTTCTCAAAGAACCAGCTTTTAGTTTTATTGCTCTTTCCTATTGTTTCCTTCATTTCTTTTTCGTTTCTTTCTGATCTGATGTTTATGATTTCTTTCTTTCTGATAACTTTGGAGGTGTTGGTTTCTTCTTTCTCTCATTGATTTAGGTGTAAGGTCATGTTGTTTATTTGAGATTGTTCTTGTTTCTTAAGGTAGGATTGTATTGCTATAAACTTCCCCCTTAGAACTGCTTTTGCTTCATCCCATAGGTTTTGGGTTGTCATGTTTTCATTGTCATGTTTTTCTAGGTATTTTTTGATTTCCTCTTTGATTTCTTCAGTAGTCTCTTGGTTATTTAGTAGCATATTGTTTAGCCTCCATGTGCTTGTGTCTTTTACAGTTTATTTTCTGTAATTGGTATCTAGTCTCATAGTATTGTGGTCTGAAAAGATATTTAATATAATTTCAATTTTCTTAAATTTACCAAGGCTTGATTTGTGACCCAAGATATGATCTATCCTGGAGAATGTTCCATGAGCACTTGAGAAGAAAGTGTATTCTGTTGTTTTTGGATGGAATGTACTATAAATATCAATTAAGTCCATTTCTTTAAATGTGTCATTTAAAGCTTGTGTTTCCTTATTTATTTTCATTTTGCATGATCTGTCTATTGGTGAAAGTGGGGTGTTAAAGTCCCCTACTATTATTGTGTTACTGTCAGTTTCCCGTTTTGTGGCTGTTAGCATTTGTCTTATGTATTGAGGTGCTCCTACGTTGGGTGCATAAATATTTATAATTGTTGTATTTTCTTCTTGGATTGATCCCTTTATCATCATGTAGTGTCCTTCTTTGTCTCTCATAATAGTCTTTATTTTAAAGTCTATTTTGTCTGATACGAGAATTGCTACTCCAGCTTTCTTTTGATTTCCATTTGCATGGAATATCTTTTTCCATCCCCTCACTTTCAGTCTCTATGTGTCCCTGGGTCTGAAGTGGGTTTTTTGTAGATGGCATATATATGGGTCTTGTTTTTGTATCCATTGAGCTGGTCTATGTCTTTTGGTTGGAGCATTTAATCCATTTACATTTAAGGTAATTATTGATATGTATATTCCTATTACCATTTTCTTAATTGTTTGGGGTTTGTTTTAGTATGTCTTTTCCTTCTCTTGTGTTTCCTGCCTAGAGAAGTTCCTTTAGCATTTGTTGTAAAGCTGGTTTGGTGGTGTGAATTTGCTTAGCTTTTGCTTGTCTGTAAAGGTTTTAATTTCTCCCTCAAATCTGAATGAGATCGTTGCTGGGTAGAGTAATCTTGGTTGTAGGTTTTTCCCTTTCCTCACTTTAAATATGTCCTGCCACTCCCTTCTGGCTTGCAGAGTTTCTGCTGAAGGATCAGCAGTTAACCTTATGGGGATTCCCTTGTATGTTATTTGTTGTTTTTCCCTTGCTACTTTTAATATTTTTTCTTTGCATTTAATTTTTCATAGTTTTATTACTGTGTGTCTTGGAGTGTTTCTCCTTGGATTTACCCCATATGGGACTCTCTGTGCTTCCTGGACTTGACTGACTATTTCCTTTCCCATATTAGGGAAGTTTTCAACTATAATCTCTTCAAATATTTTCTCAGACCCTTTCTTTTTCTCTTCTTCTTCTGGTACCCCTATAATTCAAATGTTGGTGCATTTAACATTGTCCCCAAGGTCTCTGAGACTGTCCCTGAGATTATTATAGTATAATATCAAACATATTGATTTCATAATTATGTGAAGTTTGATAATGAAGAAAATGCAATAGAGAAGACTTTTATGTGAAAATATCTTTAGATATTGTTCATGTTATTGATAAATTCAAGAAATATATAAAACAAAATGTTTATTTTTAGTCAGCATCATCTGCCAAATGGTGTTATTCTAATTCAAGAAAGATTTAATATTTCTTTACGATTTAACTTCTTTTATTCAGTAACAAATCTTATTGATTACTTTTATTTTATTTGTATATATTGCACTGAAAACCAGAGAAACGGCATCATATTTTTCATAGGCATCTCTACCTGAATTCCTTGCCAATCACTGAGAAAAATGCTATTTAAAAATTTCCTCATCTTTTAAATGATTAAATATACAAGTATTGTAAATTGGTAATAAAAAATTCTACTTGGGTTGAGTTAGTAAATATGAGGGATTCTTATTTATAAAATAAATGTGTTCCTAACATTGATAAACAAATAATACACTATCACTTAAAAAATACTAGAAATTATGTGTTCAGTGAATAATATTCATAGGTAAATCTTATTTTAGATGTCCTAATGGAATTTTTAATGGAATTTCTTTGTAAATACTCCTTTGTTTTAGATAATTTTTTTTTTTTTTTTTGCGGTACATGGGCCTCTCACTGTTGTGGCCTCTCCCGTTGCGGAGCACAGGCTCCGGATGTGCACGCTCAGCGGCCATGGCTCACGGGCCCAGCCGCTCCACGGCATGTGGGATCTTACCGGACCGGGGCACGAACCCGTGTCCCCTGCATTGGCAGGTGGACTCTCAACCACTGTGCCACCAGGGAAGCCCTAGATAATTATTTTTATAGATCAAATTTGCCTCATAAATGTACATTATATAAATAATTTATTAAAGACTATCATTCTGTCCACTTTTACCTGAGAGAAAAAGTGCTCTATACGTGTTCTTTATTTTCCTCAATCATACTCTCCTGACCACTCCCAGTATTTCCTCAGTCCAGGGCTTGCATGAACCTTGGACAAAGGGTCTGGAATTTTGGTGTCACTATGTTACATATACCCCATTTGCAGGATGACAGAGGGAGAGTGAGTCACGATCTCTGATCTCTGCAAGCACTCATCAAGAGCAGCATGAGAGATCTGGAAAGAATTCACCCCAGGACCTTCCATGTCCTTATTAGAATTGTATAGAAGATAAAATGAGTCAGAGGTGAACATCAGACTCTATAAAAAGCTATTCTCTCTTTGGTATCACATATGACATTTCATTTCTAGGAAGCACAGTATGATGTAGTGTTTAAGAGCATGGGCTTTGCATCAGACAGCTCAGAATGCACATCTGACACTTTAAACAGCTGTTCGACTTTGGGTAATTTACTTAACCTTTCTTTAGCTTTCATTTCCTCATCTGTAATAGAACCTTGAAATAATACCTACCTCCTAGAGTTATTCTGAGATTTAATGAGATAATACATGAAATCACTAAAATATCTGGTACCACCTAGTAAGAACTGCTTAAAAATGTTGGGCTGTTGCTTTGTTATCATTATCATCCATGGAAAAATGAAGGAGAAACTATAAGAAAATATAGGAGAAAACAGAGTCCTTAACTTTCTAGTATTAGAAACATTATCATTGACAGAGAAGGGCAATTCTGAATTCAGTTATACATCACAGTACTCAGAATAAGGTACGATCAAGGTACTTGTCTCCTAGTAAAGCCCCTTGTTACTCAGATATATTCTATTTATGTAATTTATATTGTGTAATAAAAGATAGTGTTAGCGCAATAAACATAAGACTGGTCTAGAGGTTAGCCAATCTGACTGAGATGTACAGCTTGCAGATTCGTTCAAAGTAGCGTATTTCAGAGTGAGCAATATTCAGATGTGTGGAAGTGGTTATTGGCTTATGAACAACAAAAGTCTCGAGAAACTTGTTTCCATAGGTTTCTATATAGTGAGTTATCTCTAAGGAGACAACGGTACCACTTATGTGGTCTTGCTCTAGTCTAAATATTCAATGTATCTGATTTATTTTAGATTAGCAGTTCTGCATTTTATTTTAGTTGTTCATTGCATTTTAAGAAGCAATCTAGTTGGGAAAAGTTGGGAAGAGTCTGTTAAAAATATTTTAGATATTCATAATTCCTAATCATTCAATATCCATATCCTATTATGATTTGAGTATCTCTACATGAGGTCATTTTGGCTGATGATTTTATGTTTCAAGATTCATCATCTCTACTCTGATAGGGTGATGAAAATGTCTAGGAAAATATTATATAACTTTTGAGGCACAGAGAGATTTAAGGTAAAGTATCTCTATTAAATTGTGACTTTAGAAAATATGACTCAGTCGAAACAGATTTGCTCTTCCATTTCAGCAATTTCCATTTATTTTTAAGAAAATAAGAAAGGCTACTGAAAAGCACCGTACACAGTATTACATTTTTTGGTACTATGTGCACTGTCTTAATGCATTACTATTAGGCAATTTAATGCATTACTATTAGGCAATTTATATTTCTATTTATATTAGGCAATTTATATTTATATTTCTTAGGAAAACTAACTGGCCTTGTCTAATATTCATTGATGTAAGTGATTTTATATAAAAGATCTGCATTCATTCTTTTCAGAATTATTTTTACAGAAATAATCTGCAGAACTTCTGTTCTCTCTATCACAAGACCATGTGATGTAAAATGGAAGTTAAAAGCATTCATCTTTGAGATTAAGGCCCTTGGTTTAACAGGAAGGGTCTTGCATATTTAGAAATCTGGCTGAAAACGTAAAATAGGATTTAAAATATATCTGATGAGCTTCACCTGGTCTTTCTGTTCCACTGTTCATCATATCCATTACATACATCTTTCAGATCTCTTTTGAAGGAGAACATTGGTAAATTTTTTCTTAACTTGTTGTCACGGCAGTGGTTGCCAAAATCATAGATCAGGTGAATGGAAACACATGCTTTCCAAATTATATGTTTATATATAATGAGGGCTTTAAAGTTGGGCCATTGGCACAGAGTAGTCTAACAATGCAACACTTACAGAAATATGTATGTGCCTGTATATATATGTGTGTCTGTGTGTGGGTGTGTTTTTTCTACTATATGTATATATGTATGTATAAAATATATATGAGTTTTGCTTATTCTTTAAACTACAGTACTATACATAATAACTTTTGGCTTAGTGCTCTGTCTTCTAGATCAGTGGTATTCAAATTTTTTTTAATGTACACACCATCAGTAAATTTTTAAAACAAACATCCTTTCTGCCACAGTTATAAATTCTTTGTACTACTACACTAATATGCATATTACTAAATAGACAGAAAAAATTAAAACTTAAAAAGGTTATTTTATTAACACTGCAGAAAAACTTTCTCACTTATTGCTCTGTGTGATTTGAAAATTTGGAAAAAAATCTCGGTTTTTTATATATATATATATATATATATATTTTTTTTTTTTAAGTCAAGGTGATCTTTATTAGCTATGCTACTTAACACTTCTGGTTCTTAGCCCCTTCATTTGTTAAATGGGGAAAATAATGCTTATCATATGGGCTATGTGGGAACAGAAAAAAAAATTCTGTACAACATCTGTCAAATAGTAGAGTCCAATAAAAATAATTTCCAATATTATATCATTTGGTTATTATATCTACTGCTCTGTGAAGTTAGTACAACAGATTTTTTGAATGTAATATTTAAGCATAACATACATAATTTTCACACTAAACAATTTTTTTTTAACATCTTTATTAGGGTATAATTGCTTTACAATGGTGTGTTAGTTTCTGCTTTATAACAAAGTGAATCAGTTATACATATACATATGTTCCCATATCTCTTCCCTCTTAAGTCTCCCTCCCTCCCACCCTCCCTATCCCACCCCTCCAGGCGGTCACAAAGCACCAAGCCGATATCCCTGTGCCATGCGGCTGCTTCCCACTAGCTATCTACCTTACGTTTGTTAGTGTATATACGTCCATGTCTCTCTCTCGCCCTGTCACAGCTCACCCTTCCCCCTCTCCATATCCTCAAGTCCGTTCTCCAGTAGGTCTGTGTCTTTATTCCTGTCTTACCCCTAGGTTCTTCATGACGTTTTTTTTTTCCTGAAATTCCATATATATGTGTTAGCAAACGGTATTTGTCTTTCTCTTTCTGACTTACTTCACTCTGTATGACAGACTCTAGGTCTATCCACCTCATTACAAATAGCTCAATTTTGTTTCTTTTTATGGCTGAGTAATATTCCATTGTGTATATGTGCCACATCTTCTTTATCCATTCATCTGATGATGGGCACTTAGGTTGTTTCCATCTCCGGGCTATTGTAAATAGAGCTGCAATGAAAAATTTCAAAGGTCTGGATCTCAGCTCATTTTATTTTGATATTTGCCTTTAACTAGCTATTTATTGGATATAGTTGATAATCTACTTTCATTCTCCCTTCCTTTAAGTCTTGCATAGGTTCTTCTAGTCAGTGCAAACGTATTTAATTCATATTCATCAAAAGAATCTAGAAAATTTAAATATTGGTTTACCAGGTTTTATAATACGATAATAACACTGGAGAAATAATTATGGGATGAGTCTGTGGACACTGGGAACCCACTGTGAGACAGTCCTGGGCCAAAATTTTACCTTTTTCTTTTTTCTGTGAGAGATTCTGGAGCCAAAACTCTACTTTTTTCTATTTCCTGCTAGTTTCAATGATGCCTCCACTAAATGAGGTTGAGATACCAGAAATTCCTTAGATAATGTAGAGGGGGAATCCAAAGACTTAGAGAGATAGGAATTTTTAATTGAGTTTTGCTATGACTCTTTCATCTTCACTTTTACCATGTACCAAGAAAGGACCCCAAGGACACTCCCTTAGCCAAGTACTAAAATATATATTAGCTATGTAAAGATTAATATTTTTGAAAAATGCTAGGGAACAAATGTCTCTGGTAGGCCCAGTATGAAAGTTTCAAAAGATCCTGGCTTTGAAACTAGTTCCCTGACTTAGAGTATGATAGGATCTCCAGTTGGCAGAGTCTCAGAGGCAGTAATTAATCAGCAGAAAATTGTCATCTGTTACTGAAATAAGCAGTAGGCTAGTGGGATCATCACAGTAGCTTGATCTATAAGGGTCTTCGTGGTTAATTGATCATGGGATCCCTAGAACTCTAGTAAATGGGGAGGCTTGTAAAGTTAGGCTTAATTTTAAAAAAATCTAAATCTGGAAATGAAGGTGTGATTTGAGTCACATGGGTGAGAGTCATGGTCACTCTCTCAATGTCCAGACATGAACCAGTTCACAAATCCTTACAGAAAGACCCTAAGACATTGGAATAATGTCTTTCTATGTATTCTCAAAGAGATTTACAGCCATTTATCAGAAAAACTCCGAGTTGAGAAATTGTGGGCATTATTGACTACCGACTTCAAATTACATAAACCCTTAAGACTCAGAATATCATTGTGGGTGCTTTTGGAGATCAGTGGTCAAGTGGAGTTGGCCTCTGTCTGCCTACAGTGGGTCCCTGTGTCCATGTACATTTTCTCTACCATAGTTATTTCTCTGGTTCCTGAAGGCATAGTGGTAACAGACAAATTTGGCTGCTGACAGATTCCCCAAAATAACTGTCTGATAAGAGGAGTGAAGGCTATTATGGGAAGGAGGGCTACGGCTCTGGAATTTGCACCTCTAACTAAAAAAGTTATGTGTAAGCAGTTCTGCACCTCAGGGTGAACTGCAACACACATTCTCAAATAAGGCAAATGTTTTTCTGTGCAGAAGATGAAAGGGTCTGGGAGAATGACAGGGGACTGTTGTAAACCCAGCAGGTGGTGATTCAAATTATACTTATTGTTCTAGGTGTAGTCTATTTTCTAAAACCACCACTGCCCTGCACATGCTATGTAGCTATTTTTCCGGAAAACACTTTTTAAGACGATTCTAATAAACAGAGACTACTAGAAGCAATCTGCTTTCACCTGAGAGGCACGACAGTACACTTGTGTTCTGTGGGGCTGTGCTGTGTCCTCCTCACCGTCATATTCTAAACCATGATCATCTCATCATTCAATTTCACTCTGATTAATGATACCATGTTATAGCACCTTTGCAGCAAGAATTAGTAGATGACCTTGATACCTGATTTGGTAGATTGTATTTTCCCAAAATGGCTGCAGTAGTGTCTCCAATCCCACATACTTTTTTTGCACAATGGGATTCTGACACTCCTCCCACTCAAAAGTAGAGTTGATTCTATCTTCCCTTCCCTGAAACTGGGTGGGCTTTTCTAACTGCTTCAATCAGAAGAGCACATCAGAAGTGGTGCTATGTGTCCTATTGGTCTACGTCATAAAGGATAAAATGATTTCCATTTTACTCGGTAGAATATTTGTGCTTGAAGCCTTCACTTGCCATATAAGCAGAAAGACTCTATACTGTAAGGAAACAGAAGGATCATACAGAGAGACCTGAGACCACATTCAGGGAGAGATACTTGGCCTTTCTCCAACTGCCTCAGCACCCCATCTGTTCCAGTCCCAGACACAATCTGACTGCAACTACATGAGAGATTCTGAGCCAGAACTGCCCGGCCAAGCCCTTCCCACATTCCCAGTCACAGAAACCTTGAGAGATAATGAAATGATTGTTGTTGTTTTAAGTCACTAAGTTTTGGAGTGACATGTTACACAACAATAGACCCCAAACACTTGGTAAGATATTTACCTGTCCAGGGTGGAATATAAACCCAATGAAAATGTATGTGCCTGTCATCTCAGAGAAATTTCTGGTACTCTTGTAATACAGGGCGTGTCAAGATATTGCATCCAAAGTGAAGACAAGTTTCTATAGTTTGCAAAACTCCCACCACTTAAGAAAGGAGGTTTGGGGGTTTTGAAGGCAATAATTTATCACATTTGGGAGCAAGTAAACCCTGCTGCATCGTAAGAAGCTCTACTACTTGGACTTTATGTCATAGTGAATCTAATTCAGTATTCACTATGATAGACTGGGATACACGCAAAGCCCCATTAGGAGAATTGCAGTGCAAGTCTCTTGATCTCCAGAGCAGAACTGTACTTTTTTTCAAGAAATATTTATTGTCTTTTAAAGAAATAATGCCTGGTTTGCTGTTGAGCCTTAGAGGTATCAAATGGCCATGCAAATCGAATTTCTATAACAAGCAGGGTGTTATATGACTCACTGAGCCATAAATTTGGATAGTGGATCATCATCAGTTATAAAATTAGGTCTGAGTAGGTACTGAAGGCACCAGGATGTTGCATGGTCAGGTGGCTCATGGTCTTAATGCATCTGCTTTTGCTGCATTGCCTACCTCTCCCTCACCCTGCAACTAAGGCATCATGGGAACCGAGGAGAATATTCAAGCCTGATTTAGATATATGTGTGTACAATGTGCTAGAACCAGTCTGAAGTGGGATGCTGCAGGTTTATACCTTACCTGAGGGATATCCCACAAGTGTTACCAGGAAGGGAAATTCTCCCTGTGGTCAGAATTTCAAATGATACATGTTTGTCCACTTTGCTTAGAAAGAGAGATGAGCAGAGGTGTGGAACTGTAGATTCATGGGAAGCTGTTAGTAACTCTGTGGGATGGCCTGATATTTGTAAGGAAGGATACTGAAGGATTGGTGATAAGGAGGCCTAGAAAAGAAGTATGTCAAATGAAGTCTCAGAGGTGACCCAGAGTCTGAGAATATTCATTTTACACGTGAATTCTCTGCAAAGAGGATTCTCAGGGGTCTTTGAGACCATTTCAGATGGTCCACAAATTCAGAACTATTTTCATAATAATATTCAGACGTTATTTGCAGTTTTCACTCATAATCTTTCATGATTATGGGGTGGTATTTTCCGGGGGCTACAAAATATGTGACAGTTCAACATGTTGACTATAAAATCAGATGAGACTTCAGCTGTCTTCTAGTAAGACAGACATTAAAGAGACTTGCAAAAATGTAAAATAATGCTATGCTTACCAGCTACTATTTTATTTTTCATAAAAAAGTTACGTGTTAATAAAGAATGGAATTACTGTTAGTTAAAACTGAATAAAATAGATTTCAAAATTTTCTCAATTTTACTTTCTAATATATATAACTTATACCAATAAAACACTTTGAAGTTCACCATAGCTTTTTAGGGAATGAAGGAGTCCTGAGACCAAAAAGTTAAAGAACCATTCTCCTAGTCTATCTCCTGCCTTATTTTCATATTTATTTCTGTGTTTTGGTTCACTTTCCTAAGAATTTGTCTACTGAATTGTATTTTATTAAATTATAACCATTTCTTCAACTTATCAAGGCCATTTGCATCTGGATCTTTATGAGTCAAGATTCACTATTTCTCTTTCCCCCATTTTTGATCACTCTACAAATGAAAAATGCTGCTCCCTATTTTATCAGATAGCATCTCGATGAAAATATTTCTCATCTTTGGCACAGACTGATCATGGCTGGGAACCCACTGATGATTATCTGTCGTCATGGTTCACCATGACGATGCATCAGTCCCACACTTAAGTGGTCTAAACCACATTTTCCCACTTTATTACTGATCTGCTCTTCTTGGACAAAAATCAAAGCCACAACAAAGTCACATGGCTATACTAGATTGCAATCTTTTAAAACCCCAGGTTTCTCCTTCTAGTCTACAACACGTTGGCAGGATTCAAATTCAAATTCTTTGTCTTCTGTGCTGGGTAGACCCTGGAACATGTGTCTAGTTCTTTTAGCCTTCCAGCTGTTGCTTTCTGCCGGACCCTCTCTAGTCTCCTCTGGGCAGGCACATTTGCAGGTCAGCCAAGGGTGTGCCAGTGCTTTATATGTAGATTTTGAGTGTCTTGGTAGCTACAGCCTCTCCAGGATTTTCCCCCTTAATTCCCAGCTACTGTACTCTGATAGCCTCAAACACCACCATGTCAGAACACTTCAGACCGTAAGAACGTTACTTTCTGCTTGAGTTGTAACCATCCTGTGCTTCACAGGGAAGGGAGTGTCCTCAGGAGAGGTTATATAAATGCGGATCTCACACCGTGCAGTCCCTTCCTTCACAGGCTCCCTTCTTCCTGTCCCCGGTTTTTGTCTGCTTTAGATGCTTTCAGTACCTTGAGATAGCTGAATTTTTTGGTTGTTGTTGTGGTTAATAGAATTTGTAATAATTATCTGTGTGAAGGTTAGTTCACTATAAGATAAGCCACCATTATCAGACTGCCATTTGATTTTAAAACTACTTTTTACAGTTTTAAAATTTTTACAGTTCTAACGGTAATATAAATTTATTTATATGTCAAATCCCTGGGCTTGTGAATAAAAGATACTCTCTTTAAATTTAAAATCAAATAGAAATCATAACTTAAAGTCATTATTAATCATGTGTTTTATTTTGCTAACTCCCTTTTACACACATACACAGACACATTCTTATTCTTGAAGACAGCAGTCTATTTCTATGAGGACCAAATTAGTAATAGATGCCGCTTCTTGTGGGAAAGTAAGATAAGGGGACTTCAACTCTTACCTTCCCTCCTAGAACACTGCCTACCTTCAGGACTGTGATAGTTAATTTTGTGTGTCAAACTGGCTCGGCTATAGTGTCAAATACAAATCTAAATGTTGCTGTAAAGGTATTTTTTAGATATGATTAACTTATACAATCTTTAAGTAAAGAAGCTTTAAGTAAAGCAGATTTCTCTACATAATGTAGGTGGGCCTTATCCAATCAGTTGAAGGCCTTAACAACAAAGACTGAGGTTTCTGGTAGAAGAAATTTTGACTTAAGACTGCAACACAGAAATTGTGCCTAAGTTTCCAGTCTAATGGCCTGCCCTACAGATTTGCCCTCAATAGTGCAAGATTAACTCTTACCTGAGTTTGCGGCTTGCTGCCCAGCCCTACTGGTTTTAGACTTGGCAACTTCCACAACTGTATGAGTCAATTCTTTAAAACTTCCCTTTCTCTCACTACCTGTATGTCCTATTCTATTCCTCTGGATACAAGGAGAATACTTAGGAACTCATGATATCTATTAGAATTGAGATGCTGATGCTTATTTTTGCCAAATTTTAAACTGCTTCATCCCCATCTCAGAAATGCTTTCCAACATCTGTTGACTTTGTGATTACTTTTAGTGAACATTTTTATATCATAAAGAAAAAATTTTAAAAATTAACATTTATTGACACCATCTTGTTTTTACTTTTGAAAGAATTAGGAAAAATGGAAGGATTTGAAGAATAATCATTTATTACTTTGCAATTAAATAATTGAATATTAAAAGGAAATATTCAAGATATAAAAGAATTAATGAATTACATTAATTTCCATAAGTTTACAAATTACAAGGAAATGCACCAAGGTTACACTTTTGCGAAAAGTTCTAAATTATGCACAAACATGTTTTTCTTGTTTTGTTTTGTTTTTAAAGGTTGAAAAACCTTTTATTCAGAAATGTTGAAATGATTGCATGCTAATTTGAATAGCTAGGTTGTAAAACAATGACTTAAAAATTCCCTTTCTGATGTCCTCCATGAGTTGGATTCCATTATATGTGTCTTTTTTTTTTTTTCCCAAACCTCTAATTTCAGACTGGAGTTCAGCAGAAATATATATGGCTTACAGTTTCCCTCAAATCATTCTTGGACTCCTTAAAAAGTGCTAGACCTTTGAGCAAACAAACAGGTTACTGGAAATAACCTGTTTGTTATAGGGAAAGACAAAGCTGTGGGTGATAAAGGTTCCTTATTCATCTTATCTCCCCACTTGTCTTCCTCAGTTTGCTGTTATTTTTAATCTCCAGTCCAGCATCTCCCTTGAGCCCAGTCAGTTTGCTTTTAAGTATCACACAAAATAGAAATCAAAGAAGATGACTTCAATTTTCTGCCATTTCCTTTTCTTGTCTTATCATTTTTTTTTTAATTTACAAGATGTAAAGTTGTTAAGTTATTCTCAAAAAATGATAGTGAGATTTTGAACTTAAATCTGGAGGTAAATAATGCTAGTGGCATTGTGTCTCCTCCTTAAATGTATGAGAGAAAGAGGAAACTCCCATTAACTCACAGTGACTGTCCTGACTCTGTCAACTCATGTGGCTGCAGCATGTGGCTGCACTTCATACTGACCTCCAGGCTGGGCTGATAACACACGGGCTTTTCACCATCAAATATTCAGTTTATGAGCATTGCAGAGATCACAGCTCATAGGTGAATTTATGTGGGTTTTTTTTTTTTGGTGAAAATCAAGAAAAATGAAATAAAGACATGTTTTCAAGGGAAAGTTTCTATAGCATTTGAATTTCAGGATCCTTCCAATGAGTTATTAATTGAGAAGAAAATATCCATCTATTAGATGTGGAATACCCCATAACAATAAACGCAAAAGCCCACTGACTTCCTGTGCTTGGCGTGAAGTAAAGGCATTGCGCCTGCACAGTAGAGAAATGGAGTGGGAGCAGCATTCCTGTTGGGAGTATCATCACGAGGGCTGTTCCCTCCATTGTGCTTCTCTAGAAGATACAAGTGTCCTGATTGTTTATTTCCCATCAAAGGTGAAAAAATTGAGAGTCACTCTTTACTGCTTGAATGGAGAATTGCACAAACGTCCCCTTGCCAGCAAGCAGAAAATAAGCACATCTGGGCCAAACTTGCCTGGAATGCAGAGTGGGCAAAGGGGAAGCCAGGAGTGCTTTAGAAAACAGCTTTGTGTGTAGCGCCACTCTCATAATCCAAGTGTAATTGTGACTAGTTCTGTTGAAGCTGGAGAGTGTATTTTACTTTTTTCCTGTTTTTCAACACCCTGTCTGCTTTCTTAGAGAAGTTAATACACCAGAGTAACCACTAAAAGTACAATAAAGCTTTCAAGAAATGTGAGATCAAGCCTATGTATGGCTTGTACAACAGTAAGGAGTTTTCTAAGGTCAAGTGAAGACATGCTTTCTGATAACAACCATTCTATAAGACTTGCCTTAAACTGAATGACATGGAGGAAGGGAAAATGCCATTGGCTTTTCATTTGTCATTTTCTAGCACATCCTCAGGGTCTAGGTGCAAAACCTAAAGAGAGGGGCCAACCTCCCCATTCTGGAAGCTGATGCAGCATGGCTCCAGTTCGGGTTGGAGCCACAGGCTCTTTGGAGAGTATGTATCTTTGGGGTGATGAGAAATTGTTCTCAAGTCTCGAAAGCACTGTTCCTATAGCACCTTTTCTAAGGGCTGTGGGTGCTGGACATCAGGAAGCAGGGCGCTTCAGAAAACCCTGAGAGAAATAATCATAAGCAAATGGGAAAAACCCCAGAGAGTCTCAGGATAAGTGGAGCAGTCTGTGCAGATGGGCTGTTGTTGTACAGGGGGGTCTGTAATCACGTAGGCCAGCAGACTATGAATTCATGTCAGTGTGATCTCAATCGAACCCATAGTTTGGGGTGGCCTGGGGACATTTGAGTTATATATATTAATAAAACTGATGAACATTTACTTTTCCCCATTACTTTACTAGATGATATTGAGTTAACAGTCCCTGAACTGCCTTGTAACTTAATGTCACTCGTTACTGTTTGTACATACTAAATATACTCAATTGAGTAATCTTACACTTGACTTGTTTCTATTTATTTTTCTCACTGCTAGCAGCTTTCGTAATTTTTTTCTATTTCTGTAGCACATACAAAGAGTTATATATGAACACACAGTGAAACAAAGAAATCTGCCTATTTTTTCAGTATGCCTGAAAAATAAATACTGGTCATAGTAATGGCTTCTTTGCATATGTATGTTATATTCTTTTGTGGGAATTGGAAAATAATTTAAAATAATTTGCATTACAGTTAATGTTTTACGGCCCTTTCATAATTTAGATCTCAGTCTGGCTTCCCCGAACTCTGAAATCTGGGTGAGGCAGATGTTATTATTCCCATTTTATTAATAAGAGACATAGAGCAGTTTGATTGGCCGTCCTGGGCAGGAAAATGACTGAACAAGCCCAGGTCTTAAAATCAGGGTGTGGAAGGACCAATTTGATTGATTCATTCAGGAAATAGTAAAGTATTTTTACTCTGTGTTTCAAGTACTGTTCTAGGTGTTAGATACCCCATAGCGAACAAATAAGACTAGAATCCCTGCCTCCATGAAGCTCACATTTTCGTGGGGGAGACGTGGAATGTGAACAGAGAAAAGAGTAAAATATGCAGTGTGAGGGGCGGTGATGTGTGCTCTGGAGAAAAATGAAGCAGGATTAGGGGGATTGTGTGTGTGTGTGTGTGTGTGTGTGTGTTGGGGAGGGAGGATGGTATTTTAAACCATTTTCCATAAAAGATTTAAATGATAAAAGACCTGAAGGGTTGAAGCGAGTGAGCCATGTGGATATGGGGGAAGGACACGCCAGGCAGGAGGCCTAGCCAGTGAAAAGCCCCAAGGCTTGCCTGGTATGTGAGACAAATAACACGGTGACCAGGCTAGGGAAAAAAAAAAAAAAAAGAGAGGGAAAGCCATAAGATCAGAGAGGTATGCAGCAACCTTTATATTTTGATTTCCAACTTCTCAATGACATATCTCTTTCAAGAAATTTTCTTTGCATTTACGAGGGAATTTTTAGACCCACTTTGGAATATGGGTTTCTTCCCTTTGGAAAGAGGCAGTGGAGTTGATTTTGATCCCAGCAGCTATGAGAAGAAAAGCTGTACGGCAGCACTCTTCCTTAAATGCAGCAACAACCGTAAACATTGAGGAACTATTAGCAACTGCTTTGGGGTGGGAGTGGGGCTGCAGGGGAGGCCAGCAACCCTCAGCCAGCATTGTACTTACAACGTACAGCACTGTGAGTTGTACAGCACCTCAACTTACAACGCAGATGTTTCCAGACAGTTTTCCATTAATCCACTCTCTGCCACATTAATTTTCAAAGTGTGGTCCTAGCAGGAGCAGGGGACCTGGGAATGTTAGAAATATAAATTTCCAAGCCCCATCTCAGATGTGCTGAATCAAAAACTTTGGGAAGGAGCCAGAAATCTGCATTTTTATCAAGGCTTCATGTGATTCTGATGCAGGCTAAAGTTTGAGAACCAGTAGAATCAGGAGGAAAACCGAACTGCTCACTCAAGTGCTTCTCCAGCTGGACTCTACCTAGATCTCCAGCCATATCCCATCATCTTCCCTTAGGCTCAGTAAGCTCCAGCCACACTGGCCCATACCCCCATGGTTACTCAAGTTTATACCCATTCTATCTCTCTTTGCACTTTCTTCTTTTCCAGGCTTTGCAATTCTAGGACCTTCTTTATGAAATCAGATTCATTCTTCTGGACCCAACAAAAGCATCCCCACCTCGGCACTCCCATAGCTCATTATTCATAAACAGCACCCCAGTTCATAACCACTTATATGTGAGTTACTTGTCCACATGTCTTCCTTCCTTTCTAGACCATAGACTCTGTGAGGACTGGGGCCATGAGCTTGGGTCGTGTCAGCAGTGCAAATATTGGTGCCTGGCCCATAGTGGCTTGAAAGCCTGTCCTTTATACTACTGTTGAATGAATGAAGGACAAGGAATTAAACCACCATCAGCTGTTGATATTTCAGCAGATATGCGTGGCCACTGTTGCATTAGAAATTCAAAGGCAGTGCTGGCAGAAGGGGATTCCAAGGAAAGCATCTGGTTGAGGGGAGAGGTTTGGTCTGAACTATGAGGTGCTCTCTGGGGAAAATGGGTTCCAAAGGGGAGCCCTGGGCTTTGGGCAAAAGGGGAAGCCAGGAGGGTACTGGACTTTCAGGAAGAAACTGAAAGGCTGGAGCCTGAACTGAAAATGGAGGTCAGGGAGCCCGAAAGGCGATGTTGGCCCAAATTGTCAGGGAAGCAATTGTGCATAATAGTCATGCTATGGTGAGGGTCTGGACAGCTTTCAAATCTGGGGTTGAATCTTGTCTTCCACAATTAGCTGTGTTACCGGAGTGTATTATCAGTCTTCCTAAAGCTCAGATTCCTTTTATATAAAGTGGGAATAGTTACAATAGCTAACAATAGGAGCTAACATTTACTGAGCATTTCCACAGGTTATTTCTTTTACTCGTCACAATCGCTCTATGAAGTCGGTGTTCAGGTCTCCTGTTTCACAGCACAGAGACTCACCGGCTTGCCTAGAGTCAAGCGGGGAGGTGGAAGGCCGGGGTATGGACTTGAGCCTAACCGTCTGGCCCTGGTACCACAGTTACTGCCGTGATGTTATACCACCTCTTTAGGGGTCTGTGAGATCATATATGGAAAGCACACAGCAAAGGGACACAATAGTTTGAGGACCAAGCTGGTTTCAGGATGTGAGACAGAAATAATCCCAGAATGTGGGGATAAACAGCAAATCCCTCCGTGTTTCTATCTCATTCCCTTGGCTCTGGCAAGTCTGTTCTCCTAAACTCTCCTATGTTTGCCCATTAACCTTTTCTCACCTGATATTAACCCTATCCTTATTTCCAAAAAGAAAACTGCTGTTTCAGAGTCCGTGGCCTTAATCCAATTATGAAAGGTGATGTTTCAAACAACACAGTATTAGCTTCTGGTGAAAAGCATGGGAACTTCCCTCTCTGAACACCTTAGAGAAAGCAAATGAGTGGCAAGGCATGGTGTCCAGGTCTTTTCTGTTTCTGAGAGTGGGATGTTCACCCTGTGGCTTCGATTCACAAGAATACCACCTGTCTAAAGAGTTTCTAGCAGTCTCCTGACATAAAGACAATGCAAAATCTCTGTGCTACCCCTAAATAACAGCCTCTATTTGGCGAGCAAGGGCAGGCACCTCTCACCTGGAATGTTTTCTCTGAGCTGCACAGAATGAGTGATTCACAGGGCTGAGGAGGCTTTGCCCGATCTAGAGGTCTTGGAGAACACTACTGAATGGAAAGCCAGGGTACGTCTGTCTGCTGATTGCAGAAAGGGCAGCCCCTCCCAGCTGACTTTATTGGTGAGCTCCTTGCCCTACACCTTCTCCCCTGGAGCCTCAGGAAAGGAGACAGGAGCACCCATAGAAGCTGTTGTCAGGCTCAGTATCATCAGGTGACCTTGACATCCAAGGCCACAGGGTTGCCCTTCATTTCTTCAGTGGTTCCATTTTAACGCCTCTACTTTGGTTGACTTTCCACCTGGTGTTCAGTGAGTTTGTCAGGCAGCAGGGTTTGGCCTGTCCTGCCGTGGGCCTGGGAAAGTCATGTGTGTACCCGTCTTTGTACAGAGTGAGGAATGGGCCTGTTATTGATTGAATCGTGTTCCTCAAAAAAATATGTTGAAATACTCACCCCCAGTACTTGTACGCTTAACTGGAAATAAAGCCTTTGAAGATGTAATCAGCTTAAGATCAATTTAATATGACTGGTGTCCTTAGAAGAAGAGGGAAATTTAGGCACAGACAGACACAGAGAGGAGAACATCATGTAAAGACACAGAGACACACAGAGGGAAGGCAGCCATGTGAAGACGGAGGCTACTGCAAACCAAGGAACACCTGGGGCTGTGAGCTTTGGGAAGAGGCAAGAAAAGATCCTCCCCTAGAGGTTTTGAAGGAAGCATGGCCCTGCCAACACCTTAATCTTGGACTTTTAGGCTCCAGAACTGTGAGAGAGTAAATTTCTATTGTTTAAGACCACACAGTTTGTGGTACTTTGTTTTAAGGCCTGAGGGAACTAACATAGGGTCCCATTCTAGAAGGGACAGGAAACCGGGGCCTGAGCACTCGGGGAGTGAAGGGTTCCCTTCATGAGCTTCAGAGCCTCTTTCAGATGTCAGGGTGATGACAGGGCAGGAGGCGCTCTTCTGGAGCTCTGGTCAGTGGTAACACCAAGGATAGTCTTTCCCCTTGTACAGGGGATATAGGGGTTGTTCCTGCCGCCCCCCCCACACACACACCCCCAAGATGCAGCGCAGCAGCCACAGCCCAGCCTGCGATCACCTTTCCAAGCCTTGGCTGCTAGCTGTTGTGCTTCAGGCTGCAGGCCACCCCTCTGCTCCTCACCTGGTTGGGAGAACCTGTCATCACGAACCACAGGATTCCAGAGAGGCAGCCTGGCCAGTTACCTTGACAACCTCATGATGTAATGCTCTAAACCACTTCCCGGCTTCAGGTCTAATGAGATTCTAGGCGCTGCTGGCTCCTCCCAGCCCAGGCGGCAGGCAGCTAAAGTGAGAGCAGGAAGTTCATTTTCAGTGATCCCTTTTGTGATATCGATAGGATGCATTTGCATGAGCAATCAAAGGGGAATCGAACTGTCTCCTAGCTGCATGGAGAGGCTTGCCCAGGGGACCTGAGATTATTGCTGGCAGGTCGGTTTTTGCGGTGGGCGCCCCCAGTCTGCTCTGCTGCTGTGAGGCTTTCCTCTTTCTCCTTGGATGCTTTAGTTTGAATCCCCTGCATCAGTTCAGCAGTAAAGAATGAACATGATCCTCAGTAAAATGGATTGCTGAGAACTTCCCTACCAGAACTGAATCCTGAGTATATCGGAGAATATACCAAGGGATTTCATAACAAAGCCGTTTCTCTTGGTCTCCAGCCATTCCCCCACCCACCCCAAAATGTTTAGTGTTTTGAAAGCATGTTTTTAAACAGTGAAGGTCCTGGAGCAAAGTCGACATCAGCACTTCGCATGCATGCTTTACAGCCCTTTCTAGTCCTTCTGAAAAGTAGCCCCCAAACCACATCCCGATTAGCCAGAAAGTAGGAGCGGGGGTGGGGTCCTTTCTCCTTCTGCAGCTGCGCTTTGACAGAGGCTTAAAGAGGGTGCGTGCCAAGCTCTGTGTGTGAGAGATTTTATTCGTTTGTCTCTTTCAATGAGTAAGTGGCCATTCACCTCCTAACGGCACGCAAGAGAGGAGGTGAGCAGGCGGACCCATGAGCTCTGTCTCTCCACGGCTGGTGTTGATGTTAGCTGCAACGAACCAGCAGGTGGCGCTGGGGAGCGAGTGTCAGAGGTCCTTCTCCTGGTTCCTGTGGGGTGAGGGCCAAGGGGTCCTGAAACACTCTTAGAACATAACAGGTTGTGGCTGATGATCCCGATGTCTGAGGTCAGAGGCTCCATCTAATCCTTGAAAGCCACACGCTCAGTGTCAATGCTAGGAAATCCTTTGTTAAGAAGCTTTCAGGCCCAGAGTGTATTTTCTGGATGGTCGAAGGCAGTGAAGTGCCAAGTGGTTCAAAATCTCCTCAAACATATGGATACTATTTTCTGATACCGAGCCAACTTTACTGTGGCAACATGGTCATTCTGCCCCTTTAGTTATGCCTTTGAAACGATGACTTGTCATCTGGCTGGACCTGGGGGGCGGCAGGGGGGTGTCTCACAGTCTAGGCAGAATATGAGAAAGAGGGTGTCAGAACAGAAGCCCCTGGGTCTCAGCATGACCCCCATGCCTGCAGGACTAATGGAGACGTGCTGCTGATTGAGACACAGCTGTGATCTCTGGTGACACCTTTTAGCTCCTCTCTCTTGGGGTAACATCCTGATATGTCTATAAATGAACACTGACACTGTTTCATTCGATTGGGCTTCTCAGCATAAACCAAAACATCAGGAAACTGTTACATGCTGAGAAAACATTTGTATTAGTAGGTCACAAGTTGTGGTCACTTTTCAATTTCCGTGACTAGAATTAATATAAGCATGTTGTGTACCATCTAGAGATTCGCCTTCAAATTGAGCATTGCCACGCGACTTCAGTGACTGCTTTGCACTTTCACTTATGATCTTTTTTATGCCAAGTGAAGGCAAATGATATCATAGCATTCTGAAAAGGAAGATTTTACGGTGATTCAGATCAGAAATGGGATAGGGGAAATGAATCATTTTGGGACCTATAGAATATAGGCATGCTGGAATCCAAAGAATTTGTGCTGTGGCAGCCAGTATCATATTTATGTTGGGAGCAAATGTATTATGCAGATTCCATTTTTGCACAGGCAAACTTGCAGCCATTCATCAGCGAAAAATGTAGCAGTAAGAAAGCAATGCAGAATTTTCTGTTGATTCTAGCAGTAAGTGGATTAGATATCTAATGCAGGTTTCAATAACACTGCAATGTGAAACTTATCTTCCAGTGAACAAACTAGATGGTTGCAGAGTTATCAAGGGATACCTTATTAAAATGTGTATCCCAGGATTGACAAAATTTTGGATTTTTATGAGGCCTGATAATTCTGAATGAGCAAACAAAGCTTTAAAAAATAGTAGTGTATTTTTGTACAACTTATTTATGCCAAAGAGGTTTGTATTTAGTTTCATGTTTTTGCAAGTTCAAGCACTTATTTTGCAAGTTCAAGTCACAGATAATTTATTGGAGGTGTGTTGAATTTGTTTTTCCTTTACAAGGACTCGTAGTAGGCAGCCTCCAAGATTCCCTCAGTAATCCCAGCCCCTGGTACTCAAGCCCTGTGTAATCACCTCCCACGTTGTATTACTGTTGGTCTGTAGGACTGATAAAATACTGCAGAAATGATGGGACGTTATTTCTGAGGTTAAGTCGTCAAACAGTGTGACTTCTGCCTCTTTCTCTCTGATCACGTTCTGGGGAGGCCAGCTGCCACATCACGAAGACTCTCTGGCTGTTCTATGGAGAAGCTCACGTGTTGAGGAGCTAAGGCCTCCTGCCAACAGCCATGTGAGTGAGCGTCTTACAGGCAGAACCTCCAGCCCAACCTTTAGGTGACGGTAGACTGCACACCGACAGCTTAACTGGGAGGCCCTGAATCAGAGCCACCCAACTACCTCTGGGATCCCTGACCCTCAGAAACTGTAAGATAATAAGTGTTTTGTTATTTTAAGCTAGCAGTTTTGGATTGGTTAATCCGCAACAGATAACTGATGTAGGTGCCTGCACATAAATAATGACTGAGAAGCACTGTGAAATGTCACTTCCTGAATTCAGGCAGTAGATGTATTTGCTTAGTTGCTGACCATGACTTCAACACGGGCAGTATTTTTTAAATGGTATCAGCCTCGCCTCTTAGGGTGAGCTCATTAATCACATTCATTCCATGTTCACATATTCTTTCAAAATATGCACGTAAGAACATTGTCAACCTCTAGTGCTGTCACTCCTCACTACTGCCATGGATCACCCCATTCACGGGTTCACCTTGATGAGGTACAAATTCCTGGTACATCTACGGGTTCACCTATCCTTTCCCACTTCTCATTTGATTCGGCTATGGAGTAGGACGCAAATTTCACTCATGCTTTGGCTAGGATATGCAGAGAATATGTGGCTCTTTTTTTTTTTTTTTTTTTCCTGTAACTAATCTGGTTTTCTTGCCACTAGTTACCTGGGGACAAACAAACCAAAACAATTGACAACTATAATATCTTGGATTCTGATTTGCAATCTTAAAGCACTTTCAACTCAGTCTTTTAGGAAGAGAAACCTGACACTATTTATCTCTTAAGATTTGTGTCATCTGCTTAGCACCCAGTTTCATTTCAAGAAGTCATCTGGGTACGTGGTAGGAATGGTGAGACTCAAAAGAGCTCATGGTATAAGCAAAATCAAGGTCTTTAGACACGGTGTCCTTTGGCTCCCTGGCTTCTGGAATGAGTTCTCACATCCTGTGAACCTCTGTAGCTGCATTCTGGCTGTTGTTTCTTCCTCTTTGTCTTGGTCAATGTCTGTCACACTCTGCAGGACACTTAGCCTCCAACTCCTCTCCCAGGGGTGCTAGGAAGCCTTCTGAGTTCTGAGGGTGACTCTAAACTGGCTCCTGTCTAGGCCGCATCCTCCAAAGCCCTCAGTGCAGGGCCACCTGGTCCCAGGGAAGGTGCTGCTCTTTGCCAAGGCCCCAAGCCAGACTCTCTGGTATCCCTGGGTCCTGTCTGTGTTGTTTGGAACCAGGAGTGGTCCAGGGAAGCTAAATCTTAGGCCTGTCTCTGCCTAACTTTGCCGAACAACCAAGTTGATTTTGGTGTGGCTGTGTACAGGCTGGTATAGGACCTTTCTGCACTCCCAGGAGCTCCCAGCTGCCCTGGGCCTAAAGGTCCGTGGCCTGGTATCTGATATCCACACCCAGGCGAGGCTGAAGCTCAGGGCAGACAGTGTTTGTTGTACAATGTACCGGTCACACAATGCAGTGGCCTTCCCCTCCTCCCTTTCTTTTTCTCTAGTCTCTCACCCCGTTTCCTGTGTAAGGTCTACGTAGAACCATAGGCCTTATTGCCTTGCTCCCCTCGTCACAACATAGCCAGCAGGGTTATTTTCTTTATAATATGGAAGAAGAAATGTAAGAATAAAGGGATTTAGAGCGTTAGTAAAGTTCTAAACTGCTAAACATTCCTGTGGTGTCAGAAGCCAAGTGTAACCTCAATCTTTCCCTGGTCATTCTGGAACAAATCTCAATTTCCCATGCAGGTGGTTGTCTTGGGCCAAGTTGGGTAAAGACCATGAACTCAGAGAGGCAAAGAAAAATTCACACTCATAAGTTTCAAAATCTAACCCCATTATGTCTGTCTCTATTATTATTTTTTTGTTATCGGTTACCCTTGATGGATTGCAATCTGCAAAATGGAGGGAGTGACACTTGCTTTTCATTCGACACTATTCCATTTGCCTTCTAAGTGCCTTGGAAGAGGCCTTGTGAGTCTCCTCCTTGGGTCCCCCTCCAGACACACAGGCCATCCCATTTTCCATAGGTTGTAGGGTGTCAGTTTCTTATGTTCAGTTGAGCTGGTGAGCAATGAGGCTGGCTTTGTGTTCTTGGGCAGCTGCACAATGCATGCAGTGCCCTCAGGAGAGCAGGATGGTGGATCCTGCCTCGGGACACTCAGCAAGTCTGTGAGGCCTGCTCTGGGTCTCTTCCACAGTCCTGCTCACACCTCCCTACTCAACGGCAGGAGATGAAGTGGGTCCAGCCAAGCCAGTCAGTTCTACCTCTGAGGGTCCTTGCAGTGTCAGTAAATCGCTTTCCCTTCAGCCCCCAGCAGTACAGAGCCACCCACCACTCAAGAGTTCCCCTTGTGTTTAACATGACTTTCGTATGCTTCTTAACTTAAACTTAGACCTGCTTATACCTTCCGGATATAACCGGACCTCTTCCTGTTGCTCTCGCATTAAGTCAACTACATAAGATGGCATGGAACCAAGCCTTTATCACATTCTTTAATGCCTTCCATATCAGCGACTCTAGCTGCAGTCCTGGCCCGGCTCCTACAGGCTTCTATCAGAACCCTCAGCCCTCGGGAGACTCGCTGCCATGCCTGCAGCATCTATCTTTCCTCTTCGTAGGTGACAGTGCTTAGTGTCTGCTCCTACTTTCATTTAAAGATGACTTTTAGAGAACATGTTCTCAGAAGGAGACATTAACAGTTGCATTAGTCAGTTCCAGGCTTGTCTGTGTTTAAGTCTATAGTGCTGGTAAATGGTCACCAACAGTTATTGACTGCCTACTGTACCTAAGGCAAACCCTTCATAAGCATTATTTCATTTAGTCTTCACGGACAACTCTAGTTATTATTTTCTCTCCATTTTATAGATGAGAAAACTGAGGCTTGGATAGGATAGTTAAGCAAATTGCCCAAGCTCACAGTTACTAAGTGGCAGTGCCAGGGTTCACACGCAAGACTGTCTGTCTCCAGAGCTTCTGCTCCTCCCTGGTCTGCTTAGTTCACATCAAGATCTCAAGGTTTTGTCAGATATGTGTCTTATAAAAATGACAAATGAAAAGGAGCAAGCTTCCCGGAGACCTCCAGTTAGATGTCTTCCAGGCACCATGGAATCAGATGATTGCAGGTGAACCCATCCAGGTCTACCCTAAGCCTACTCAGATCCTTGAAAATGAGCAGCAGTGCTGGCCTCTGGCTCTTTGAAAGCCGTTATCCCTGGGGCAAGAGTCATAGAAGCATCTGCCGGCAGCTAACTGGTGCACGCCTTGTCACAGTGGGTGCCTTGCCTTTCTGAGACTCATCCCAACAGGAATCAACTTTTTGAGGGCAATTTCTTCATACGACATCACAGCATAAACAGCAGTATAGAGACTGGGTGTGGCAGGCTGGTGGCCCTTCATCCCTTCTCCTGGATTGCCATTCCCATGCATGGCAGCTTTTCCCGGTTTGCTCATTTTGGCTGAAAGAGGTATTTGAGGGTGGCAGTGAGGAGCGAGGGAGAGCTGGGTGTTGAACAGAAAGAGATGATGAGTGAGGAGATGAGGGCCGAGTGTTTCCATTCCTCAGATGGCCCAAGAGATGCGCTCTGACGCCTGAGAAGCTACAGGGACCATTTGACGAGAGGCATGCGATTGCTCGTGGCATCTGCAGTGCTGCATGAAGGCCCAGGTGACACGATATTGCACAGAATTCAGGAGAAGAACATTCTCTGTTTCTGTGCCGAACACAGTGGCTGCAATCACAGGGCTCTGGAAGGTTTTCAGAGGGAGAGGTGCTGGCCATGCCCTCTGGAATTCACTTCTATAGGATAGAGCAGCAGTGGTGGAGGGGAGGTGACTACCTCACAAAATCTGTGGGCAGCAACTTAAATGATGAGGCCAGCAAGTAAGAGAGTGAGTGTCCTGGGTAAGTCCTAAAAACAGCTGAGGACACCATGAGGGACTGGGATGATATCACATTATGCTGATGGGGAATCTGGACTGGCTACATTGTAGTACAGTTGCTGCTGAGGCTGTAATCTGACCAGCAAACCAGAGTGGCAGGTGGACGTTCAAGTTTATACATCTTCACAACAATTACAAATACCGCGTGGGTATGACAGCCATGCTAGCAGCCTCTTCTCAATTGGATATTGATAGAACCCTGTGTTCCCAACAGCTTGACTAGCGTTTCCCACCGGATCCCTTTGTCCTTTTTTTTTTTTTTTTCTTTTTTTTTGCGGTACGCAGGCCTCTCACTGTTGTGGCCTCTCACTGTTGTGGCCTCTCCCGTTGCGGAGCACAGGCTCCGGACGCGCAGGCTCAGCGGCCATGGCTCACGGGCCCAGCCGCTCCGCGGCATGTGGGATCTTCCCGGACCGGGGCACAAACCCGCGTCCCCTGCATCGGCAGGCGGACTCTCAACCACTGCGCCACCAGGGAAGCCCCCCTTTGTCCTTTTGTAGCCCCAGGTTCTGCTGGATCATTTTTGCTTGCACGTTAATCCACATACCATGATGATCCATTCCATGTTGACTAATGTCAAAGCTTGGAGTTCATATACTCATGCAAAGAATTTTTTTCTGTGATGGCTAAACGTATTTCTTCCATATAAGAACTTTTTGTCTTGCAATAGATCATGTGCATCTCATCAACTACATTTTATTTGCACTGCTACTGTTTCTAATGGCTAATTTCCAAGATTGACTACATGGTGGAAAAACTGGGGAGTGGCTCCCCTTCAACAGCTGGGCTGGTGCTTTCAGCACAAATACCTGTGAGTTGTTTTTACAAGATGTTGGGGAAAGATGGTCTTGCCTTCCCTACCTTTGACTGGGAAAAGATGAGCAGCTTGGTTATGAGTGAGCTGGAAATATCTATTCTGTTTTTCAGAAGCTGTATCATCTGTGGTTGGTTCTGTATCTCATAAACACCCTTTCCCCTCCTCCACACTCCCAGGTTATATGAAATGTATATATTCCATTGAAAGGAAGAAGTACAACTTAATTATTTCATCCTACTTATATATAGTTTATGTTACAAGTGTTGATGGAAAACCAAGTACCAATTCCAGGTGGTAGTCAGTTTTACAGCTGCCGTCTAAGGTGACGGTTTCTCTAGCGCAGTTGCCTTCAAACAGAGATGGGCATCATTTATTTGCTAACTTGGTTTGCATGCGCTCTAGGTAAATTTGATAGAAAAGGAGTTTGGATTAAACAAGAACAGTAACAAATATTTCCCTACTTACCTTAATCACAGACATTTTGATTATAGAAATGGTTTATCAGCAAATGCAATTTGGTTATCATTTATTTTCCTGTCTTCAAAACTGGATCCCGTGAACCATGAAGGTCTCAGATTGCTTTTGCAGCGATTGGATTATTTTAAACAGAAAGGGAAACAGCCACCGAATAATTGAATCAGTCTTGTTATATAGACATAGCTCCAAGCCAAAACCCTAGGCGTTTATTTTATTCTATATTCTTGTTCTAGAAAGACTCCATGCCTTTTCTGAGCACTATTTCAGTTTTTTTCCCGTTTCCAAATTCGTTGTATATTCAAGATAGTCTACTTTATCTTTACGTTTTACATTCTGAGAATTCATGTTTAAGCAACATGCTGCCTTTAGAAAAAATCAGAATGCATTAAGCTTCACTATTTCCCTTTTACACAGATTCCTTTAAGCTTTGAGATTTTTAGGGAAGTCAAGTGGTAAATCTGTCCTCATCTGTGGTGTGTTCAGACTACTGGCAGGAACGCTTTAGGCTGACATGATTAAAAAGGAACTCCAATCCCAGTCTATTTAGCTTTACTTTCCTTTGTTTTCAGTGATGTATGAAATTTCTTTTAGGATATTACAAATTTTCTTCCAAATTTTTCTTCCCTTTTCAACTGAAGAAAGCTCCCTTATGTCACACTCTTGCTGCTGGGGCCAGATCATGACGTGAACCTTTAATTAACAAATACCCAAAAACATGGGTCTGACACCTGCCCTGGAAACCTGATGCAGCCAGCTTGAAAATTTCTCTCTGACAGAAGCAGGGCAGAAATAGAGCACGTTTTCTGTCACATTAATCTTAAATAATGTGGCTTTGTTAGAAAGAAAAAAAATCCTTCTAAAAATCTTGTGTTGAATTTATGTCACAACGATGAAGTTATCTATAACTTTGTAATTGCATTTTGAAAAGTAGTTCCATCAAAACATACTTTAGAAGGGCAATTCTTTACTTATAACTTCATTTTATGGGATTTGGGGGTCATTTTTCAAGAAAGACAGAACGAATTTAATTCTTTTTTTTACTTTTGATGTTTTATTAATGAAATATTAATTGAGGCATTTGTGTAATTTGAAAAAGAGACTGATCAAGATGTCCAAGAGTACTAAAAAGGACAATTATTCAGTTTCCACCAGGTTTTCTACATTTTATTTTTCTAAATCATTCACATAGAGTTTCACGGTTGGGAAATTCTGAAAGTACTTCTTGCTTCTTCTTTTTTGAAAAGGGAAAATGTTCTCACTTTTGTGAGAATGTCTTGATCTTGCTTTTGGAGAGAGGGCCATGACCAGAATAACAGAGTGTCTTTTAAGACCTAAAGCAGAGATCCTAATGCCAAATTGCCAAAACTAAAGCAGCCTACTTCCACATTTAGTAACTGCTTTCTGGCTGGTACTGAATTCACATTATGCTATTTATGTTTCCATTTGTTACTGTGACTTTTTTTGAGATAAAGACTCTTAAGTTGTGGCTGTCAGAGCAAGCAGTCAATGGACTACACCACCAGGACTGGGGAGGTACCTTGGCCCTTATTCCAGGCTCCTGATCCAAATCCTGTCTAAGGCACTTGAACAGCTACAGATTTTGTACAAGAGAACTTGAATTCTCAGCTACTCACTTTCCATCCCAGCAACAATCAGACCACAGGCCTGGGCAGAAACTCTGGAAGAATGCATTAAATGTGGGGCTTCAATATAGACTAAAATTATGCAGGAAGAAAATAGTATTTAAGAAGTTTAGAAGTTCTAAGAATATTGTGGTTCAAAAAGAAAAGAGCCTGTGTCTTCAGTTACTGTATAGCAGGCAGAGATAACTCATTATATTGAGATCGTAGAAAGTGTGGTGGGAGAAATGAGGCGATTCTCTGAATAATACACATAAAAGCAAAACTACTTATAATTCACTATGTGGTTGTTTCTAGGGGTAAGTTTTTCTAGAATGTCTAGGTAGAATTATTCAGAATGGTGGCTTCAATTCTTTACTTGACACCTTTAAAGTAAGCTTATTTGCATAACAAATGTACTTGCATAAAATGCATGTAAAAAAGAACTCACGTTCTGTGTCCACAACTAGATTAATTATCATAAAATGCACACACTTATGTGACCACCCCCTAGGTCAGAATGTAGAATATTCTAAGCACTCAAATGCCCTATTCATTCAGATCCCCTCCAAAAGCACCTGTTATAAGCCGTGGAGTTATTGGAGAGCCTCTAGCTGCTGCATTTTCCAGATCCACCATAGGGCTGACGCCAAGGCAACTGTCTCCCTGGGCTGCTCTCAGCCAAGGACCACACACGGCCAAAGCCTTGAACCAGACCATTCCTGCCCAATGCAGGACTCCTCTAACAGCCTGTCTCTGCTCTCGGGCCCCTACAGGTTTGGCCATGATCTTTTCAGAGCTACACTGCAGTCGACCAAATTCTCATTCTGCGTCGCTCTGTCTTTGTGGAAGCCAGGCTGGTATTGTGGTTTGAGGCTCGTGCACCTACGCCCGCTCCCTTTCCCCTTCACCCTCCACAGGCATTTCCCTAATAAATCTCTTACACTTCTAATTCTGTCATGGTGTCTTCTTCCCAGAGGACGCTAACTGACACACTTGGTACTAGGAAAGCAGAAGGTAAGAAGGATTTGGGGGACCAGACCACTCCCCATTTGGCTTGTTAGAAAGAAGTTCAGTGGAAGTCCCACTGTAAGTTACATGTGGAGCACAGAGAGTTCCTGGCACACGGTGGTGGCCTAACTGCTAAACCTTTCACTAAGTCTGGGGAGACATCCTGGTGGAAGGGAACACCCTTACTCCTTCAATGATTCCCACATTTGAAAAACACTAGGGGGACAGTGCATAAGGACAGCGGAGTTGGCTGGCTCTGACTAAGTTGTACTGATGGCCTGCAGAGGGATAATGAGGAGATGAAGGCGGTGACATGAACGCCAGGCTACTGGCTGAAAACACTTGAGACCCTGAAGTATGGTTGAGGACATCTGGACAGATGTCCCTGAAGACTGTGTCTCTGTAGACTCCTCTGGACCTGCCACAGTTACAGAGATGGCCCTCATCCCTTGTAGGAGCTGGCACTTCCCCAGTGTGGGAAGACACTGTGGAGGCTTCTCAACAAGGCAACAGATGCCCCCGGCCTCAAGAATTGTGCCACCACCTTTCTTGGATGCCAAGCCAATGAAGTAGGGCTAAATCCCAGTGTAACCTGCTGGACATGGGAGGGGCAGAAGGATATTACACCCTGAAGGAGTTGCAGGGATCAGCTAGCATGTACTAGCAGGATCTAGGGAATACCCTTGGGCCTAGATTTTAAGGATCTTGATCAAGAGGACTGGAGAGTAAAACTGTCAAAGCAAGAATTCATTGACCTGAAGGCATTCTTTAGAGATATAGGATTTAACACTCAGGCAGGGAGCCCAAAGGCTAGGGAAGACTCAATGCTAGGGTAGGTCTAGGAAGCCTGGAGAGACTGGTGACCTTTGCTGATAAAGATGAAATGCCTGAGTGCCATGGCAGATGACAGATAAGGGGATTAAAAAGCTCAGGGATCTTGGCACACTAGAATATATATACATTCAGGGGATGTTGTGAGGCTGAAAGACTTACCAGAGGATTGTTTCTGTGAAAAGACCCAGAGGAGGTAGCATTCACCAAGGTCATGAGGAATGTATGGATGAGAGGATTACTATGGGTCAGGTAGTGGCCAGGACCTGTACGTGCATTATCTCGTGAATTCGGTACTAGTTTATCCCCATTTGGCAGAGTCTTTAGAAGCTAAACAGTAACCACTCAGTCAATAGGAACCGAAATTGTAGTCGATCTCATTTTTACTGTTATTATTTTAGATTTAACTATATGCCTCTCGCTTCTGTATCTAACATTACTCAAGCTAAAAAAGACACAGAACTATTTCTATCTAAAATTGTGTTGCTTGCTGTTTCTTTCAAGCTTCCATCCCAAACACTAAATCAATTTAAGATATATTTTGAGACTCTCTAATACTGCAACAAATTGGTTTATATTAAATAGCTCTTCAAAAATAATTCTAGGACAGAGATACTTGGAAAAATCAAACGCTTAAGCTGAAACCTGGGGGAGCCTTTGCATGGTCAACAAGATGGTTTCAAATTTGTTGTAAAATATTCAAACTGTGTGGTCTATCATTTCACATACCAAAAGCAAGACTATTATATAACAAATGAATCGAAAGTGGAGAAAACACATTCTGATAGTTCAGGTCACTTGTAGCAATTTGGGTTATTGGGTAGTTGATTTGAAAATGTGATTATCATTTAAGATGTCAAAACACCTGTTAATCTGACGTCAAATATGGATGTAATAATAATTATTATTATTTGAAATCTAAAGTACAACACTAAGTTATTCCAGTTTAATTCAATTAACCTTTGAAGAGCTAAGTGCTGTGTGAGGACCAATTATCATTTTGTTTTAGCAGTTTGAATTTGGCTACATGTCTGGATACCAAAGTATTGGATACCAATACTCAAAGTATTGAGTTTATAAATTAATAGCCTGAAATATATATTTTCAAATAATATAGTAATTATACATTCAATATGTGCCAGATACTCAGCTAAATTCTGGAGATAGAAGAATAAGATAGGGCTTCCCTGGTGGTGCAGTGGTTGAGAGTCCGCCTGCCGATGCAGGGGACACGGGTTCGTACCCCACTCCAGGAGGATCCTACATGCCGCGGAGCGGCTGAGCCCGTGGGCCATGGCCGCTGAGCCTGCGCGTCCGGAGCCTGTGCTCCGCAATGGGAGAGGCCACAACAGTGAGAGGCCCGCGTACCGCAAAAAAAAAAAAAAAAAAAAGTATACGATATATCCCTTGCTCTCAAAGATCTCAGTCTAGTGAGATTTAATTTCAGACATGTAAGCGTAGATCTTAGTGATTAGTTACATTCCTTCTCAAAAAGTACTGACAGCCTAACTTATAAAAATAATGCTTGATTCTCGTGATAGTTAATTTTATGTGCCAACTTGACTGGATTTCGGGTCTGTCTGTGAGGGAGTTTCTGGAAGAGATTAGTATTTGAATGGGTAGACTAAGTAAAGTGGATTGCCCTCCCAGATGTGGACAGTCATCATGTGATTCACTGTGGGCATGAATAGAACCCAAGGGTGGTGGAAGGGAGGATTTGCTCTTTCCGCCTGACGACTGGAGATGCATCTCAATCTTCTGCCCTCAGTGCCCTTGTTTAAGGCCTTCAGTCTTTGACTGGAAATTACACCCTTTACTCTCTGGTTCTTGGGCCTTTGAACTTACACCACTGGCTTTCTTGGGTCTTCATCTTATAGAAGGCAAATCACGGGACTTCTTAGCCTCCATAAACATGTGAGTCAAGACCTTACAATCAATCTCTCTCAACCAATATATCACATATTGGTTCTGTTTCCCTGGCAAACCCTGACTAATACAATTCTTAAGCCCAATCTGAGACAATCAAGATTTCAATTGAAGATGAGCCTGATACTGGTTAGCATAGGACTTTAACTCATAAGAACTTAAAACCAAAAAAAAAAAAAAAAAAAAAATTCATTAAACTACAAATTTTTCTTTTGAGTATTTATGGTCCCTGGTATAGAAATGAGATGAAGCAGGATTTGTCTACATATAGTGGACAAAAAAGTTAAAGAGGATGTAGACATATTGATATTTTTAATGTTTTCATACTTAAAGTACATTAGGAAAAACATATTACCACATTGTGGCATCACAATAAAATATATATGTAACATATATTTACAATAACATATAAAATATACAAATACTATATATATGTGTGCGTACATATGTATGCATATTTGTGTATATATGTGTGTGTATATATATGTGTGTATATATTGTATGTATATATATGTATATGTGTGTGTGTGTATATATATATATATATATAAAATATATATTTTTGTTCTTTGTTTCTGGTTCCTGGCATAGAGTTTCAAAACCCCTTGAAATTTCCAAAGTCATAGGGGTGTTTTATTATTCATAAGGAACTCCTTTCAACCACACCTGAGTTTATGCTAATGAGAGGAGGCTCTAGGTAGCTTGAGGATGAAGACTGAGAAAAGCTAACCATGGGATTAGAGGGTTGGAATTTTCAGCCTCATCCTCTGCCCCTCCCCCCAAATTCTGGTTTAATCTTAATGTTTGCATTATTAGCAGATGGCTCTTTCAGTACCACTTTATATGTAATGTTTGCTTTAATATAAAAATAAAATTTGTCCCAAATCTTCAAGTAATATGGACCCTGTGGGTTGATATTCCGTTTTATTCTATGGCTTTTATCCCCTTGCCCCATACCACCACTTAACCCCCTGGGTATCTTCTCTGTACACCCCCCTGACCAATCTCTAAGCTACATGGGAAACACAGCTGGAGGAGGAGAACCCAATTCCAGAAAGTGGTTCTGAAACATCAATGTGGATAAGATTCATCCTAGGGAAGTTTTGTACAAATGCAGATTTCTGGATGCTAGCCTAGAAATTCTTATTAATAGGTATGGCAGTGGGTCTCAGGAATCTACATTTTATCCAGCACTCAAAGCATGCCTAATATTACTAATCATTGCACTAGACCTTGAGCAAAACCGTCTTAGGCTTTGGTCTCAGCTAAGTGTGTGACCTGAGTCAAGCGGTTGACCCCCCGGTCCTCTCTTCCTTATCATAAAACAAGAGGGTTGGTTAGATGTACTTGACCATTTCTTCCAGCTCCACAAGGTTCTAGCATTCTTTGATCTGTCATACTTGATTGCAAATAAATCATGAGAAAAGTTATAAGATAAAAAATAAAATCCTCCCTGATTATGGGATACAGATATTGAAATATAACCCTGCTTTATTCATAAATAATGCTCAGACTTCCTTAATAAAGTCATTTCCACCTTAAAAAACTGTACTTTGCCACACCAGTGCATTAAGTTTTCTACTTTTGTGTCTGTGAGTCACGTAAATTAAATCTAAGATACTGCAGGAGTGTAACAGTATAATTGGTCTCAGGTATTTCATTATTGTGACTGTCAGTACTGTATCCTGTAATTTTCATCCGCATATTAATAAATGCCTTAAGGAAATATAACTTATTTATTCATTGGCAGAGAAACCTATGAAAATATTTTTACAGTAATTATGTTTTGAAAATTCTCATTACAGCATTTATATGATTCTCAATTATTTTATTCCTACCCCCCCCCAAAAAAAAAACCCTGGACACTGCTATATCTAGGGTAATCACAAAGACACAGACTTTTACATTAAAACTTTGGCTGGGGAAGGGGGAGCATATGACAAATAGGGAGGGTCTGGTGCATAGTAGCCAGAGGATGAGGCATTGAAGTTCCAGATATGTACCTATTATTTTTTACTTTTAAATATGGGCATTAACAATAATATACAAAGCATGGAGAAAAACGAAAACAGAAAATCTAGATCTAAATAATAGCTGACAGTAATAGTTTGTGTAGGAAAAAGAGTTATATTATGCAAATGCATCAGTATCCCTGGTCTCCCCTATTTCTAGCACATTCAAATCTGGAACACAAGGATCAACCCTCCTTTTACCCCAAGAGACTGTTAAAGGATGTGAAAAAGAAAGAAACCAAAATGTGGAGACAGACCCATTAGCAGACCCAGAACAGAATAGAGACCCCAGACAAAACCCCACACGTTATCTGATCAAGTAATTTAGGGGTCAACTAATTTGCAGAGAAGAGTAAAAAGGAGTGTCATAAAGACTTCAGGAAATTTTGAAAAGCATGGGCCTCCAAAGGAATACTGTATAACTCCTGAGGAGTTGGGAGGAAAGTCCTTCCCTCTAGGTACACACATTCTAGAAGTTTATTTGCTCCCAAGGAACGGGGGCTTCAGGCGTGATGTCCTTCAACCAGTGTGTCCAGCTGCACCTTGTGAGGACCCACATTGTGTTAAATCTCTTGTTTCCTTCTTCTCCTATGCACAAGCCCATCTGACAAGTTTGGGTTGGTTCATAAGAAAAATTGATAGTTAATGTCTTAAACTGAAGACAAATTACTGGGAGGATGCATTTTCCGCCCATTCAGTGGCTGTGAAGAATTTGGTGGGAAGAAAGGGAACTTCAAAAGGCATTTTTTTCAGTTCACGGCCTTGCTTGCGCCATGCTCCTGAACATGGGGGCCGCGGGCTGTTCCCGCTTCCACGCCCATGTTCAGCCAGAGTTTTCGTCTCATTCTGTATGGGGTGTGTTGTTATCATTAGTAATATGATGTTAGAGTACTGATTACTGTATTGAGCAGGAAACAGATGGCTCGCTCAAAAGGGGTGATTGAAGAGGTTGAGAAAAGCGGCTGTTTACAGAGGTGCAGCACTGGTTAGGGAAACAGACACGTGATGCTCCTTACTCCAGAGCCGCAAACAGGGGTGGGTCAGGGGGCACCATCATCATCCCATGGCCTGAGAGGCAAGGGGAGAGAGCAGTTACCAAAACCAAAAGAGAGCTCAGCTGCAGGACAGGGCTGTCCGGCAGAAACTGGAGCAGAGAAAAGCAGTGGTGTTCCCCCAGGTCTGGCATAGAGGGGACCCAGGCAGACCTCTGTGTCTTGCTGCTCTCAGGAATCCTGCTGGTTCCCCTCTCCATACCCCTGCAAACCTTCCTGGTCAGACTCCCAGGGCAGAGAGCAGGGTGAGAAGGGCAGAGAGTTGTTTTAGAGGGCAAGCAGAGAATATCCTGCACAGCTGAAAGATATGTAAAACCAGACCTTTGCAAAAGAAAAGCAAACAGACCTTCTTTCAGTGCAAACCTGGCATCTGCCCCATCACTTCCTCATCTGTGTGTAGAGATTGGCTGACCTCACCTTCTCCTTTGCTGCTTATGTGTGGCTCCCTTTTAGCTGTGAGGGAGAAGGGATACAATAAGTTCTGGGGTGGGGGTGGGGGGACATCAGCAGAAGGAAACTGCGAAAGCTCTGGGAAAGCGTTTGCTTTCCTGATAAAACTTGCAGAGAAAGTAGTGATGTCTTTCCCTCTTATTCCTGCTTTTAACGGGTGTATAATGCCTGGAGTAGAAGTAGCCATTTTTTTAGCAATGAGGTAACAAGAATGAAGGATGCTGGTCCTGATATTGTTAAGCCATTGATCCAATGCCAACAGCGCCTACCGCCAGATATTTTAAGTGAGAAAAATAACCTCTGATTGTTCTCTAAGTCTTCACAAATTGGGAACTTGGTGCTTGATCAGATGTAGGCTGCGTGGAGTGGGTGTGACAGCTAGACTGCTGCAGGAGCATTTGCAAGAAACTGTGTAACTGAAGCATTTTGGGGACAAAAACTCAAAAATTTCGATCCACCTAGGTTAGATTAGGGTATCTGTGAGATATCTATGAGGAAACCTAGAATGAGAAGTTGCATTTATGTGTCTAAATGAAAGGCTAACTTAGAAATAAAAATTTAGTAAATATGTTATAAATGACAATTCAAGTCTTAGAAGTAAAATGAGATCCTCTTTCTCTATTTTATATAAAGAAAAGTGTCAGGACCAAGTTCAGAAACTCCAACATTTAGAGCTTAGACAAAGATGGGATGCTCCCAATGGTAGATTTAGCAAAGAACCAGGCAGAGGTCAAGAGAAAAATGCATTTTAAGAAACAAACAGACAACAATTTTTGGTGAAATGGAGAAGTTAAGTAAATTAAGGAAGATGTTGGTCACTGATGATATTTAGAAGGAAAAACTAGTTCTTGGTGGCTGATCTGATGTTTCAAGAAACAGCATGTCTGTTATAAAGGGTTGCCATACCCAGCATAGCTTTTCTCTATGAGAACAGTGCTCAAACCTATTTGTTACTGGCACAATTTAAATATTAACTGCGAATAAAGATAAGGAATAATTCTCTTTTGCTCCTTGTTTCATCTGTAAATGTTGTTTTAAGGTCTGTTGGAACATCTGTTAACGAAAAAGTTACAAGAAAGAGAGAGAGAGGAGGGGGGAAAGAGAAAGAAAGAACGAAAGGAAAAAAAGGAAGGAAGGAAGGAAGAAAGAAAAGATATGTAAAGAAAAGAGAAAGAAATTTGGGAATAAAGGTCAATTTCTTATTACCAGGTATTATAACTGGATTAAAATAATGGTACTAAATATTAAGTTAGAAATGGAAAATTTTAATCAAATATGCAGATGCTGTCTCTATTCTTTGTCATTAGAATAACAGGCCCCAAACTGGTAAACATGCTGAAAGTAGGTGAGGAACACAACCTCTAATAGGATGTCACTAAGATGACTGAACCACAGAGACAATGATTTGAAGGTTTATCTGCATCTTATTAAATAATTGCTGGGGCAAGTTACTTAATCTCTCTGAGACTTGAATTTCTCATTCATAAGACAGGGGCAAGAATGAGCACCTTGAAGATGACTTGTGAAAATAAACCACAAAATGGGAGTGTTGAACTGATTTCTAAGACCCTCCCCAAACTGCTTTACCTGAGCTCATGGCCTTCAGTGCCGGTTCTCCTGTTACCCAGGAAGCGCCTCGTGATTTGCTCCACATTGTTCTGAACTGGCTGTGTTTCTTTTCACTTTCATGGCAAGTAAGACCTTGATTATCCTTGAATGGCCTTGCCTGGGTGAACTGAGATTTGGAAGGGCTGAAGAAAATGTTTCCTCTAAAAGTATACACTTCCGGCATATATCCGTCTTACCTGTGATGTCTTAGGGCTTAAAAGTTCAGCATCTGCTGACATCAGTTCTAATACCCACTGTCAGCTGCTGCCTTTGTCAGTCTTACATGAGTCGGCAGTGATATTATTCTATTGTTGATTTAGTGCTATTTCTGCGTGGGCATTGCCAAACCACACTTCGGTATAGTTATCATTATATTTAAACTTATTCTTTTCCGTAAACCTCTTAGGGCATTACAAAAAAGAATCCTTTCCCTCAGTGATACAGATTTTTATAACTGCTTGAAACTTCAGACTTTTTTTTCAGGGTTCAGTAAGAAGATGGTATGCTGGATAACTCTAACCCTGTGTCAGCATTTTCAAGACGTGACTCTCCTTCCTCTTTGGGCTTTGCCTGCAGTGCCAAATTGAATCAAAATAAGTTGAAACTTTATTTTCTTTAGAAGAAACATTTGAGGTCACATGTATTTTAGGGGAATTATCAAGACACTATCTCTATAATCCAGAACTAAGAAACACTATCCATCTGACATACTTAATTTTTGACTGTCTACTGTATTTATAGCATTGTGCTAAATACAATGAAGACACAGTAAACAATCAACAGATTTTGCCCTTTATATGCTCATATTCTTTGGAATAGATAAGACCAGCAATGACATCACACCAACATAGCAAGTAACATGTAATCTGCAAGGGGATTTAGAAAGAGAAAGATTATTTCTAGTGGAAAAGATTGCATCTACAAGATAAGATTTAGATTCCTTGTCTTTTCTTCATACTCCTCACCTCCTTATTTCCCTGTGTACTTGCATATAAGTATTCCCCTGATATAGTCTCTATTCCCAAATAGCCATATGCTTTTGCATCTGTAAGTCCTTGCCCACACTGTTCCCCTCTCCTGAAATGCTCTTTTCCACCTGTTAGAAGCCATTCATTCTTTAAAAGCTGATTATTTTGTTGCTGCCCATGTGATGGTTTCATTGACATCTCTGTTAATCATTCTGACCTATGGGGCCCCAAAGCACCTTATCAATAACTGTTAACTAATATTTCACGATGAATCATTTTCCATGATGAATGATAAAGTTATCATTTTAATATGTGTATCTCTCCCCTCAAAAATGAGAGCTCTTATAAGGAAAGGACCTTGAAATATTTACCATTGTATCCTAGCAACTAGCAACATTCCTTACAACTTAATAAACACACATAGTAAATAGTTGTGGAATAAGACAGCATTTATGTTAAGACAGCATAAGGGCCAGACCAAGCAGAGGGATTTCCAGTTACCCTACCCTCTCCTGGAAAAATGCTTTTATACCTCATACATACAAATCAGCATGTGGTCTTTCTACCCTGGCCGTGGCTTACTGGATCAGGCACAGAGAGTGAGCCCAAAGCCTTCATTTACCAAAGGATCATAGGTTGTTAAGTGTAGAGATCTGCCCTTTACTGGTTGGGTGAACCAATCAGATGCTCTCAAGAAGTTTGAGATCAAAACAGGAGGGGACAATGTCAGCACACTTTTCAGTAGAGGCAGAGACAGAGTTGCTGATTCATCATGGGGTGAAGCAGAGATGCTGAAGCCACAAATTCCTGCTGTTGAGTAAGCAGTCAGTTACCCTGGTTGCTGGAAGTTCATGTGTCCAGAACCAAATTCAAGAATACATAGTTGTGAATAAACTGGTTGAGATAACACTGAACTGTTTTCTATATAAAGCCTAAACAGGTAGAGAAGAGAAAGTATGTTATAATAGAATTTATTTTTATTGCTGTTATAGACTTAATGTTTGTTTGTGTCCACCCCACCCCCCAATTTATATACTGAAGCCCTAATCCCCAGTGTAACTATATTCGGAGATGGGGGCCTATAGGGAAGTAACTAAGGTTAAATGAGGTCAGAAGGGTCGGGCCCTGATCCAGTAAAATTGCTGACCTTATAAGAATAGACACCAGAGAGCTCTGACCGCCCACACACACCCCTTTCCTTGGTACATGCACCAAGGAAAGACCATGTGGAGACATTAGGGAGAAGGCAGCCATCTGCAAGCCTGGAAGAGCTCTCACCAGAAACTGAACTCTGCCAGACCTTGATCTGGGAATTCCAGCCTCCAGTACTATAGGAAAATAAGTTTCTGTTAAGCTACCTCGTCTTTGGTATTTTGTTATAGCAGCCTGAACTAAGAAAATTGCCTATAAAATAATACATATTGATTAAGGAAAATTTGAAAACTATAGAAACACACAAAGAAGAAAAAAATTAACCATCTAAATAACCACAGGAAATAACACTATTTACATTTTTCATATATATCTCATAAATACTTAAAGGATAAATTCAAGTTTGGACTCTTTATTGTTTAGCTAGTGGGAAACGATTGAAGGTGACAGTCAAAATCGTGCTTCAAAAAGATAGGTCTTGCTGTTCTCTAGGTAGGATTGGAAAGTTTGGAGATACTGGGACAAGTTAGAAGTTACTTTATCAAACTAGGCTATGCCAAAAAGACCTCTAATAGGATATCGGAATATGAAAAAATGTGACATGTATGTAAAACATTTGAGAAATACAAATGCTATTGCTTAACGACATCTGGGTGTGAGAATAGGGATATTGAGAGAAGTCAAATAGGATGAACATTTGGGTAAAAAATATATATAAATACTAAAAAACACAAGTAAATGAGAAAATATGGGACTTGCTAAAAAAATTAATGCTTTTTGGCTGTAACTGCATGATAACATATACATGTCACAAACTGGTATTGGAATACTACATGGTCTTCATTGTCTAATGGTTACTGTTTCCAAGCAATTTTGAAATCTAATAGAGAAAATTCCATTAGGTTTTCAAGGAATAATTTCCTGTGGCTTGAGGCTCTATTCTCTGGTCCTACAGTTCTGTCCTCTGCACCCACAGCTCAGGCTCCACCTTTGCTTCTGCAGATCTAGCCTCTGTGCCCACAGCTCTGGCCTCTGCCTCTGCACCTGTGCCTCTGTTTTGAGTCATTCTCCCTTCTTCTTGAAGGGTAGCATATGTTTGTTGATGAATAGTTTTTTTCATTCTGTAGAATTTTTAGGAATTACCCACCCTTCTTACATTTTATTCTGTTTCTTTCCCTTTCTACTTCAAGATGGCAGTGTTTCTTCTGGTATATTCTCAAAAACCTTGTGGGTCTCCTGTGTATGTCACCTGGATTCACATTTTTAAACCATGGTCTTCTGCAGATCTTTCCTGGGTAATCTTATCTCTATTGCTGGCTTCTGCTGTCTTCAGCACTAGCAAAAGCTTGTCCAGCAAAAGCCTGTCATATTACCTTCCTTTTATATGTGTTAAATCTTCCTCTGCTTCTCTCTCACAAGGACACTTATGACTTGATTTAGGGCTCACTCAGATAATCCAGGATAATCTCCCCATCACAAGATACTTAATCACAGCTGTAAAGACCCTTTTTCCAAATAAGGTAATATTCACAGGTTCTGGAGATAAGGATGAGGATATATCTTTCGGAGCCGTTATCAGCTACACATCATTTATATTTATTGGAAATAATTTAGTCACATTTTATAGCTAGAAGAAAGGAAGGCTGTGAAGTACAGTCTACCAGGGAGCCATGTGCCCAGCTAACACTCTGTGGTTCCATTACTGAGGAAGAGTAGAACAGATATCATGGGGACAATTAGCTGTCTCTTCCCATCCATCTCCTATGTATATGAAGAGGAGTGTTCTTGATTCTCTGAGACATTAAAAAAATAAATCAATTCTTCCTCTGGGGAAGTTACCATCTTGGTACAAAGACAAGTATCTGCCAAGTTAAGTCAGTCTATTAGGCAGTATTGAATTAGGCTCCAAATGGTGACCCAAATGGTATGTAACACATTTTCAGAAAATGATATGGTCTCTGTGGGTTGAAGTGTTTTTACTGAAGTCTTTTTGGAATAAATGAGCCTTGAAATAAGTCTCAGAGGACAAGCAGAGTTTTAACCAGGTAGAAAGGGCACACTGACGGGGATGGTCAGGAGGTTTCCACTGGAAAATATAATCTTCTGTAGAAGCTTCTCTAAAACTGGGAATATCTAGACTTCACCTATTCTTCATCAGTCAGGAAGTGTTTCTTCTGGTTATATCAGAATATCGATGAAATACGAAAAACAGGTGCCAAAATGGGTACAGAGTGTTTAGTGACTAGGAAAAGTTCATACTGCACTTGAATCAAGAGAACAGGAGCAATTACCGAAGACCATCAGGGGTTTCATGAGAAAATACCATCATCAGTTTTTTTTTATTAGTTATCTATTTTATACATGTTAGTGTATACATGTCGATCCCAATCTCCCAGTTCATCCCACCACCACCACCCCCGCCCCCGCTTTCCCCCCTTGGTGTCCATACATTTGTTCTCTACATCTGTGTCGCTATTTCTGCCTTGCAAACCAGTTCATCTGTACCGTTTTTCTAGATTCTACATATATGTGTTAACATATTTGTTTTTCTCTTTCATGATCAGTTTTTGAAAATAGGAAAGATGAGTTTTATATTTGATATTGATGAAAAAGCATTCACTGGTCCTCAGTAGCAGAACGTATTCCAAGTACATACTCACTTCTTCCTCACTTTACCAAACAATTGGGGTTGACGTAGTTCAGAGAGACAGGAGACTTTCCCAGCATAAGATCTTGGACTGAAACTTAGAAAACTTATTTATCCCTTCTGGCTCAATTTTTTATTACTTGCAGATAGAAGTGACTGAGCTGGGGGTGGAGAGGGACCCCAGAGCATTTTTCTTAATCTCCAGAAAGGCACCATTGCTGACTTGCTTCTGTATGTGCTCAAGCCTGTATCCTTACGTGTGATGGGGTTTGCTGTGCAGACAGGAATGAGCGGGGTCAAGGGTGGGGATACAAATTGCATGGAGGTTTGTATTCTTGACTTTCTCTTCCCCACACCTCAAAAAATCCCACAGTAACCAGCTGTCAACTTGCATAGTGATCAAAGTAATAAAGTAGTAATAGCTGCCAACTTACATTATTTGTAGTAAAGTAACATTCAGGATGGAAAGTGAGGGCTGTGTCCCTGCTGATGACATTTATTAATATTTTCAAACTCTACATTTAAAAAGTCATAATGCCTTTGTTGAGTTTGTTGTCAGAAGACTGAGGAATCTTTTAGTTTTGCATATTTTCAAGAAGAAATAAGTCCTGAGTGTTTCTTTCCCCTCCCCTCCCCCAAGATGTGGAAGAAATCTTTAACTGTTCTTTACAGGACACTCAGAAGCGCTGAGATGGGCTGTGGGAGACTGGAGCTGGTAGAATTGTTCTACAGTCATTCAGGTGATACAGGACAAGCCCTAGCCTTTTGGAACAAGAATAGGATCACTATAAAGGAAACAGACACCTAGAAATCTACAGCCTCGGCTTGTAAAGCCAGCTTCCTATTTACGTTTAAGAGATGTGTGTTTCTGTGACATCCGTTGGGAAGAAAGAGCGTGTTTGTTAGCATATGCAAGAAGCACAAACCAGCACTGTGTGTGAGCCCGAGCTTGTCACTAGAGATGGATTCCCCTCTGAAGGACCATTAATAAAGGCTGTGGCAGGGCCTAGGATTTGTAAAAGGACAGAGAAAAGAATAGAGGTGCTGAAAGACTTCTGTGCATTCCTAACAGGAAGAAGACAATGTCCAGTTGATAAAAAGGGAATCCAAAGAAATTGCATCCACAATTTATTCACTATAAAAAAGTAGAATATATCAAAGATTAAGATAGGTAGACATATAGATGATAGATGGATATTTTATAGTTTCAGAATTAAAAACTTCAAATACCATAGTATTTATACTATATAAGATTTAATTATATTCATTTTTAATAGAATGAAAACACTTATCTGATTTTTAATGAAATGACGGAGGAAAATTTAAGCATAGAACTACTTAAGTGGTATCTGCTGTCATACCATGGTTACTCCCAAACATGTAAGGAAGTGGCGAAAAATGATACAAAAATGCTATTCTTGAGGTAATGTTAACGTCTTCCAGCAGAAAACTGTAAGATTGGGTAAATAAAAGAACACAATGAATGAATAAATTATCTGGGAACAGGGTAAAAAAAGTGGCCCGATCCTTTAACATCCTGTGCTTCTTTTACCCAGCCCAGGTTCTTACTGCTTCTGTGGACTGAGTAAATAGGGTCCTAAGACCTGCAGTCTCTCCCACCACCAAGTGACCCTAATCACCACACCCTATTTCATTCTGAGTTCCTGCTCACAGGAGCCCTGGGATGAAGGTGGGGCAGGGATTATCCCATTTTGAAGCTTAGAGGGATTGAAGCCCTGGTCATAAGAATGTTAAGACCGAGGCCAGGACTCAAATATTCTAAATCAAATTTTGGTCTTTGCTACTCCCTGCGCTTAAGTTATACTCCCACAGACATCCTTATTATGTTCCTGTTCTTTTTAAAAACCTTCAATGATTCCCTACTTCATTTTGAGTCAAGGCAGTCCTTCTCAGCCTTCTGTATAAGGCTGTTTATACAGCGGCTTAATCTATCTATATCATCATTTCCCCCATGCCCTGCTGTCACTGAGGAGTCCAGACCCACCCTGGGCATCCCTGTTTCCATGTCCTTGTTCACATTCTTTCCTGTTCCCCAAACCTCTCTCTCGTCCACACATGCTTCTCATGTCCTCAAACAAGGGTCTTAGTATTCTGATTGCTTCCACTGCATTCAGCAATCGTTTTTTTATTCTAGCACTCACCAGAGTCTCCCTTGAATTAGAAGTATTCATATACTATGATTTTACCCTTCAGCAGACTGAGTTCTTGGCCACAGATTCTTCTATTTGAATTCTCTGTATTGGGTCCCAGAGTTCCTATAATGTATGCCTTGCAGATAGATGTTCACTAAATATTTCTTTGAATCTAACATCTGTTGGACTGTTGTTTTATTATTTAGCTTGTCACTCATCCATGCTTTTCCTACCCAACTAAATTACATGCCCTTTGAATACTGCTCTCCTGCTTTGTAGGAACTTAAAAATACGATGACTGAAGGAATTCCCTGGTGGTCCAGTGGTTAGGACTTGGCGTTTTCACTGCAGGGGGCTTGGGTTCAATCCCTAGTCTGGGAACTAAGATCCCACAAGCCATGCGGCAAGGCCAAAAAAAAATTATGATGATTGAAATGTGGTTGGTATAGTGAGAAATGATACGTGCAAGGATGACTATTTTAAAGCCAATGTGTGTACCCAGACTCTGTGTATGTGGCTTATATAATCATAATTATGTTGCCGGCACCATGGCAGCCTAATACAGAGAACGATCTCTTTTACTTATCCTCATTATGGTAATTCCAACAGGTAATAAATATTTTAAGCAAAGAGGTAACAAATATTTCACTTGACAGTGATTTTTGGATTTTGCCAAGCTTCTTATATTTTTTGGAAAATAGCATCTGGAATTTACTGACAGAATATGAGATTCTCCATGCTACCAAAGTGTAGGATATTGTGACTTTTAGAGGGAACATTCTCTAAAGTTTGCACATACTAATCACTGACATATTTTGAGGGCTTATTATGTGTTAGGCACTCTTGTAAAGAGCTTTACATGTGTTATTTTATGTAATTCCCATAACAACTTAAGAAGCAGCCTCTGTTATTTTTCCCACTGTTTTATAGTTGAGGAAACCGAGATAGTGTTTGTATAATCTGCTCCAAGTCACACAGTTGCTACATGGCAGAGCGGGGATCTGAGTCCAGCCAGCCTGACTCCAGAGGCTGAAGACTAATCCACAGGGCGATATTACAGGAGGGAGGGTTGTTTTCTGTCTGCATCTGTGGGCAAGGCCAGCCATCCACAAAGGTCACTGCTGCCCCAGGTCAGCAACTGCAGCGGTGTCAGGCAGCAAGGAGGCCCTGCGATGTGCCTACAGAGTTCTCTCCTACTTGCACACTGTGTGTAGGGACTGGTGTATGCAAATTATTGCTGGGAAGTCAAGCAGTTCTTAGAGAGCACAGGCATTTAATAGGAAAATGATTCAACCTTCAGGTGAAGGCCCGAATTGACTAGAGTTGATTCAGTTTAGCGAGGTGTCAAGGTGTAAGTTAGGATATTAATCACACTTTGTCCCTCCAGCCATGACTCCTACCCCTTCATGGGAGCCGGAACCTGAGGGCAGGGGGAGGAGGGCTCGGTGCTCCCAAGAGCTGCTCTGCAGGGCTGCTTCCCTCGCTCTTCCCATTCCCACTGGTGCCTTGGCTCTGTCCCCAGTCTGCCAGCCTCTCTGCTGTGTTCAGCCCCAAATCGTGTACAAACTAGAGTCAAAATAGTGCTCAGGAAAATGCATTAAGGTGAAATTGTACAGCATCCGTTTCAAATCTAGTTAGCTGATGTTGAATATTTGCAGCGCATGTCATTTTTGTTATTGCTGATTCTTAAGGTTCACTTTGGTTATGCATTTGCATAATACAAAAATATATATGATGTAAAAAAAAAAAAGCATGTGGTGTGTCTATATAATATAGATGACTTGTATGATATATAAATACATGATTGACACCTAGGCTGGATAACAGGTATCAGATAGGTAGATAGATTGTCTTAACTCAAGTCCAATACACCAAGGTTAGAATCTCAGCTGTGCCATTTACTAGCTCACTGTTAACTTTTTAAAGAACTTCAAGCTCTAAAGTGAGGATAATGCACCTACTTCATAAGAGTATTCGATTTAGAATTTAGAATTTTTTTCTCCCCTGGATACTGAGTTTCCTGGCTTTTAGAAAATTTGGGTTGAGGAAATTCAGAATCTCTGACCTTGAAATCAAAATTCTGCTCTCCTAGGGAGAGGCCCAGGTGTCAACAGTAGAGGTAACCATTCAGCAGCAATCCCCTCCTGCCTTCTATGATAAATTTCCTAAATTGATCTGGAATCTACATGACAAATTGTCAGAGCTAAAGGCCCACAAGCTCCATCTATGTGGAGTAAGGGTCTTTTGAAAAACAAGTAAATCCAGTTAAAGAAGAACACCCAGAAGGAGGAAGACAAAGGGTTTGGTTTGTTGTGTTCATTAGGCCAACCCAAGAATGCAAGAGTCAGAAAGTCTGTAACTTTCAGGTGAGTAAAAATACATACAGATAAGTCTCAAAGCTTTGCTCTTGATTTATTGGTCTCCAAGCCCAATTATATCCCACCCTTTCAAGTCAATGGATTCTTTTTTTTTTTTAGTTCACAGAAACAGAATCCAAAATGGCAGGAGCATAATTCTAATTTATTTCCATCTCAGATTTTTATACCTGTAATTATGTTTGTGTTAAATTAGATGAAAATGTCACTCTACCAATTTGCTTCTTCCTTTGTAACCTTTTGCATACCAAGTTTATCATTCTGACAAATAAAAGAGCTTTCCAACCTTGACACCGAAGAAGAAATGCAAATTATATTTTTCCACATTAGAAAACAACTATCAATCATGTCATCCAAAAATTAGGTGAGATATCCAATGAAGTTTGCAATCTTTAGCTGTTTGGAGTCTATGGGATAAAAATATGACTTAATATTAAAAGAGCAAAATTAGTAAGAGTAGATGTTATAATTGCTAATTCAAATAACCAGAATAATAATTGAGGGCCTGAATAAACTGCAGATTCCACTTTCGGAAAGCCATTTTGAAACTTTTCCTTGGTTTCTTAAGGGTGCAAATATCTCCTCAGAAACATAACTCCAGTTTATTTCAATGAAATAGAAGCTAGCATTTTCCAAGATATCCTACCTTGTTTCCTCCCTTCCCAGAAACTATCCCATTTCTTATTGTTATGTAACATTTCATTTCACAAATTGCTACTTGAACACTGGCCTTTAAAATACGAACACTGGTTTTCCTGACTCTTAGCTGCCCAAGAAGAGTAAATCTTCGGAAGTTTCGAGTCTAGATAAAGCAAGTCCCAGGGGAAAGGAGCTCGTTCCTCATCTCCTCCACCAAGATGAAGGTGGGTTGTGCGACCAGCCATTTTCTGTGACTCCTTTTCCATCACAAGTCATTCCTTTGCTCTCCCTGCTCTTGTTCTCAGCCAAGGACTTTGGGAAAGAAAAGAAGACAGGTGTACAGACCATCCTGATTGGAATTAACACCAACATCTCCAAGATTACCACTTCCCTGAATTCTCTGTAGGCAGATACTATGATTCCTATTTTACAGGTGCTAAAACTAAAATGCAGAGAATTTGAATGACTGAGCCAAGATCATCATGGAAAGTTGGAGGCAGAGGTGAGACGAGAAGGTACATGTTCAGGCTGAAACCACGGCCTTGAGTTTCCCGTTTTTCAAGGGCAGAACCTGTATTTGTTTCTGCTGCTTTGTACAGTTCCTTTAAAGCACTCCCCCACCACTACGCACACACGTAGGTTTTTCCTAAATGATGATGCTTTGCCTTGGTGTGAGTGATGGTGGATTTTAAGGGCCCTTCCCTGTCAGTCTAGCTCTCTTCCTGTCCCAAAATGTCTCTGGAGTAAGTCTTGTCTTCACCATGTCTACGTGCAAATGCAAATAAATTTCCCTGGAAGGATAACAAATTAGTCCCCTGAAAATGTAACATATGTCATTTAATCAGATTGTCACAGAAAAAAGCAGTCTAAATCATCTCTTCTTATCTTGAATTCATGGATCTAAAATGGGAGTGGCTGAGACAGACATGTGGGTGTATTTAGCTCTGAAAACCCTACCTTGAAACTATATTCACAATTTTGAGTTTATCTGCATTTTTTGGAGGAGACAAAATATCATTTTCATAAGATTCTCAAAGAGGTGTGTGATCCTCCAAAATTTAAAACTTTAATCATACAGGTTATCTACGTGCACTGGATCTAAGACCACACCTCATCTAGGCCTTCTCGAAATCAGGGAATCCTTGAAACCCACCTTTCCCTCCTCCACAACACTCACCAGCACTATTTACCTTGAACCTACATAATAAGTAATCTTATTAGGCCATTTATCCCTGTGTATGTCGGCCCCCACAGGTCAACCATCATCTCCCACAGGGAGCCCCACAGGCTTTGTACATGCTTCATTCTGTTTCCTTCAAGCACTTCTCCTCAAGGCTTGGTCCCTTCCATTGTGCTCTCTGGAAATGAGCGTCCATTATTGGCAACGTGCTCTATCCTCCATCTATTTTCTGAATGTTTTTTCCACCCTCTGGTTAAAAGGCCAACTCTCTTAAGGACCCTGTTTACTGTAGCCCCTTAGTCGTGGCTCTTGCACCTTCCACAGCCTTTATGTCTCTGGCTTGGAGGAGGGATCGGCTAGCCTTCCTCATTTCTCCTCATTGCTGACATTTGTCTATTTCCCCTTCCTTTTTCCTGAAACCCTCTTTTTCTATTTCCATTTTGAAATTATATTACCCACTACCCTTCCTTGTTGCTGTCATCTATCCACTCCTGGGTCACTCTTTTTCCAGGAATTTGCACGCCAATACTATTCTTATCTTAACCTTAATGAATTCAGTATATTCACAGATGATCCTATCAATATCCTGGTCTCTCTGCTCCTTGAACTTTTTTAATGATCTTGCTTTCTATTCTATTTCTATTCTGGGAATTCCCTGGTGGCCCAGTGGTTAGGACTCCACACTTTCACTGCTGAGGGCATGGGTTCAATCCCTGGTTGGGGAACTAAGATCCTGCAAGCTGCATGGTGCAGAAGAAAAAAAATTCTCTTTCAATTAGTCCCGTGGCCATACCCTCTAGTATTTGTCCAAAGGGGCTCTTCGTCTGATCCATAGAATTCTGCAGATAATTTGAGTAAATATTTTCTCAGATCTCTTAAAGATGGTACATAACTAATGCCATTCTAAATTCATAGGAGTGAGGTTAATTCATTACATATTTTAGATACGTTGGGCATGAAAGCTGAATTCTCTCAAGGAACTCTGATTGAGAATGTCTGCACCAATGATTGCAATACTTCATAATCCTAATTTCAGATATTTTATCTCTGACAATAGCATTCTACCTTTCCAGCACTAGTAGCTCAACTCTCTATCTCAATATCCTTGACTTAATAACAACTGCAAAGTCCTGTTAGCCATAGGAAGATAACACATTCACAGGTGCAGGGAATTATGCAGTGAACATCTTTGGGGGTCATTATTCTGTCTACAACCTAGCCCAACTTCAACCATCACTATCAAGATTATAGATGGTTTATATTCTTTCATCCTGTTATATTTCCTTGGTTTCACTTTCTTCTTCAGGGATTTCTGTTGTTTGGATTTTGGATTTTCTTTGTTTATTGTCAATACTTGTCACTTTCTCTTGAACTCTTTTTATCTCTTCATTCCTTTTTTGATTTTTAAATATTTTCTTCTTTTCATCTTCTGTTTCTCTCAGGACATTATTTTCTCTTGTATTCCCTCCAGTAGTCTGGTATGACTTTTAGTCTAATATTCTGAAATGGTTTTTTTCTTTTATTTCTAATTCGTTACTGAGTTCTATACTTCATTTTGTAATTTCTCTAATTTTGGTTTATGTTGTTCTTTCATGTCTTATGTCAGTTGTTAAAGGTCTTTTACCCTTGTTTTGAAATAGTAGGTACAGATTTTATCTGTTTGCTCAGCATGACTTTTTGAGATGTCCACATAGGTATTCTGCTCCTTATTATTGACCTCACCATGGCTTTGCCTGTTTTGTTTTGCTTGTTTTCTGTTGCCTACTTTTGAGAAATTAATTTTTTGAACTTTTGGAAGGATTTGTGAAACAAAGGTTCACTTCATGGACTACGCTCTTCTTGTTTTGTTATGCTTTTTTGTCATATAGTATTAAAAAGTAGGACAGCCTTCTTTCTGAGATTTCTTGGCTCTGTTCTCTCCTTACTTTTATTGGGAAATTCTCTTTCTTCATCTTTGTGTCCTTATTTTGCTCAATTATAATTTCAGTTCTAGCAGTTTTTCTTCATTAAGTGGCCTTGTCTTGGAGGAGCCCTGGTAGGTCTGTGTAGGGAGTCCGGGCTGTTCATAAGGACGCTGACTGCCCCTGACCCTTCACACCTTCCTGAAGGGTTCTTGAACTCACCCGCTAGTAGGCTGGGCACAACCTCTCCCGGATTCAGGTGCATTTCTCCCATTCTCTGGTCATGCCTTCCAGTGAATACTTGTTGACTATTTGGGGATTCTATCCTGAGATCTATCTGATGCTCCCTCTGCTTCTCCCTGCACAGATTCTGGAACTGTATGCTTTGGTGGCTCTTGGTGGCTCACCCACACCTGCTTGGCATTTTGACATTCAAAGAGACACCACGCCAACCAGATTTGTGGTAAATTTTGTCATGGGTTTTCTATTTTACTATAAATCTATAGTATTTACTATTTTGCTTCATCTGTTTTTATGTGGTGAATTCAAGAGATCGAAAATTATACTGTCACCAGCATTTTTCTAGAATGCTAGAGTCTTCTCCTTAGATACATAAATTTATTAAAAAATATATGTACAATTAGTTATTAACGTTTAATTTTAATGTTAAAATAAAAATTTACTCATTGAAATATTTAAAAATTTATTAAAGTGATATTTATTTATTAAAATTATATACATATATTTAATTTGTTAATAAACTTTTATTTTAAATAACTTTAGATTTACTGAAAAAAATACAAAAGTAGTACAGAGAGCTCCTGTATACCTCTCACCCAGTTTTAGTTTCCCCTAATGTTGTCATATTATATTACCATGGTGTATTTGCCAAAACTAAGAAACCACCATTGCACATTACATTTAACCAAATTCTAGACTTTATTTGGATTTCACTACTTTTCCCACTAATTACTTATTTTCTATTCCAAGATCCTATCCAGGGTCCTTATACCATATCACAGAAAGTTTTCATGTTTTCTTAGCCTCCTCTGGTCTGTGACAGTTTCTCAGGCTTTCCTTATTTTTCAAGTCCTTTATAGTTTGGTGAGTACTGGGCAGATATTTTGTAGCATGTTCCTTACTTTTGTAGAATGTTCCTCGATTTTATCATCATTAGGTTTTTTTTTTGGTTTATTATTTTGGGGGGAGCATGGTTTAAATAACACAGAGGTGAAGTGCCCCTCTCATGACATCATATCTGGGAGTACATGATATCAATATGACATTAATAGCTGTGTTCACTCTGATTACTTGGTTAAAGTTCCATACGTTTTTGCTGAATTATTAACCAAAAGTATTTTCCTCCCAACCTCCTTCACACAGCTACAAACAGCATCCACTCAATAGTGTCCATGATCTCTTTTAAGATATTAGGCACTTCAACTTTCTTTTTCAGGGTCCAGGCACACGTACTTTAAATATTCAGAGTTTTAACTTTCTATCTAGAGAAAAATTGGCATCTCCATGGCTGACATGGTGTGGCTATGTGAGGAACATACCAAATGCTCTTCCAGGAAGACCTGGCTTTTTGATAACCTTCAAGTCACAGTAATAAAATTCATACGAGGTGTTTTCAGAGATTATAAATTGTAAAATTAAGAAAATGTATTGAGAAGTTTAAAGTAGACCATAGGTTCACCGCCGCAGAACTTGCTTAACTGACATATGCCAAGATCTGGTTTGATTCTAATGAAGCCCCAGCTCCCAATGCATCTCTCTCCAAAGGAAATTTCAATGACTGACAGCAGAAAAATGAAGATCTTACTTTTTCCTGACCCATCAGATTCAATTTGGGCCTACATGATTTATAGCTAGCAATGTCTTTTTTCCGCCTTTAAAATAAAAGGAAAATGGGACATTTCAAGTACATTACTGCTGTTAGTTCATCAAATTAAACACCTTAGAAAATGGAAAGGTAATATTAATCACATGTATCCACCGACATTAAAAACATTACAATATAAAGCAACAACTTTGCTAATCCAGTGGAAATTCATACACTGTTTGGGAAGACAGTGTTTGCAAAAAACCTGCTTGGTTTTGTGAGTTTAAAATGGCTAATCTATAATAATAAATGATGCAATTTTAGGGAACTCCAAAGAGTAAGGGATACTTTTACATTTGTTGCCTCATTTTATTCTCACATATCTCCTGTGAAGCATGGATTCTTATACCTGTTTTACAAATGAGGAGGCTAAGGCTCAGAAAACTTAATACCTAGAAACAAATGACAATGAAAACACGACGACCCAAAACCTATGGGATGCAACTAAAGCAGTGCTAAGAGGGAAGTTTATAGCTATACAATCCTACCTCAAGAAACAAGAAACATCTCAAATAAACAACCTAACCTTACACCTAAAGCAATTAGAGAAAGAAGAACAACAACAACAAAAAAAAACCCAAAGTTAGCAGAAGGAAGGAAATCAAAAAGATCAGATCAGAAATAAATTTTAAAAAATGAAGGAAACAATAGCTAAGAGCAATAAAACTAAAAGCTGGTTCTTTGAGAAGATAAAATTGATAAACCACTAGCCAGACTCATCAAGAAAAAAAGGGAGAAGACTCAAATCAACAGGATTAGCAATGAAAAAGGAGAAGCAACAACTGACACTGCTGACATACAAAGGATCATAATAGATTACTACAAGCAACTATATGCAATAAAATGGACAACCTGGAAAAAGTGGACAAATCCTTAGAAAAGCACAATCTTCTGAGACTGAACCAGGAAGAAATAGAAAATATAAACAGACCAATCACAAACACTGAAATTGAGACTGTGATTAAAAATCTTCCAACAAACAAAAGCCCAGTACCAGATCGCTTCACAGGCGAATTCTATCAAACATTTACAAAAGAGATAACACCTATCCTTCTCAAACTCTTCCAAAATATATCAGAGGGAGGAACACTCCCAAACTCATTCTACGAGGCCACCATCACCCTGATACCAAAACCAGAAAAAGATGTCACAAAGAAAGAAAACTACAGGCCAATATCACTAATGAACATAGATGCAAAAATCCTCAACAAAATACTAGCAAACAGAATCCAACAGCACATTAAAAGGATGATACACCATGATCAAGTGGGGTTTATTCCAGGAATGCAAGGATTCTTCAATATATGCAAATCTATCAATGTGATAAACCATATTAACAAACTGAAGGAGAAAAACCATATGATCATCTCAATAGATGCAGAAAAAGCTTTTGACAAAATTCAACACCCATTTATGATAAAAACTTTCCAGAAAGTAGGCATAGAGGGAACTTACCTCAACATAATAAAGGCTATATATGACAAACCCACAGCCAACATCGTTCTCAATGGTGAAAAACTGAAACCATTTCCTCTAAGATCACGAACAAGACAAGGTTGTCCACTCTCACCACTATTATTCAACATAGTTTTGTAAGTTTTAGCCACAGCAATCAGAGAAGAAAAAGAAATTTTTAAAAAATCAGAAAAGAAGAAGTAAAGCTGTCACTGTTTGCAGATGACATGATACTATACATAGAGAATCCTAAAGATGCTACCAGAAAACTACTAGAGCTAATCAATGAATTTGGTAAAGTAGCAGGATACAAAATTAATGCACAGAAATCTCTTGCATTCCTATACATTAATGATGAAAAATCTGAAAGAGAAATTAAGGAAACTCTCCCATTTACCATTGCAACAAAAAGAATAAAATACCTAGGAATAAACCTACCTAAGGACACAAAAGACCTGTATGCAGAAAACTATAAGACACTGATGAAAGAAATTAAAGATGATACAAATAGATGGAGAGATATACCATGTTCTTGGATTGGAAGAATTAACATTGTGAAAATGACTATACCACCCAAAGCAATCTACAGATTCAATGCAATCCCTGTCAAACTACCACTGGCATTTTTCACAGAACTAGAACAAAAAATTTCACAATTTGTATGGAAACACAAAAGACCCCGAATAGCCAAAGCAATCTTGAGAACGAAAAACGGAGCTGGAGGAATCAGGCTCTTGGTCTTCAGACTATACTACAAAGCTAGAGTAATCGAGGCAGTATGGTGCTAGCAGAAAAACAGAAATATAGATCAGTGGAACAAGATAGAAAGCCCAGAGATAAACCCACACACATATGGTCACCTTATTTTTGATAAAGGAGACAAGTATATACAATGGAGAAAAGACATCCTCTTCTATAAGTGATGCTGGGAAAACTGGACAGGTACATGTAAAAGAATGAAATTAGAACACTCCTTAACAGCATACACAAAAATAAACTCAAAATGGATTAAAGACCTAAATGTAAGGCCAGAAACTATCAAACTCTTAGAGGAAAACATAGGCAGAACACTCTATGACATAAATCACAGCAAGATCCTTTTTGACCCACCTCCTAGAGTAATGGAAGTAAAAACAAAAATAAACAAAGGTGACCTAATGAAACTTAAAAGCTTTTGTACTGCAAAGGAAAACATAAACAAGACGAAAAGACAACCCTCAGAATGGGAGAAAATATTTGCAAATGAAGCAACTGACAAAGGATTAATCTCCAAAATTTACAAGCAGCTCATGGTCAATATCCAAAAATCAAACAACCCAATCCCAAAATGGGCAGAAGACCTAAATAGACATTTCTCCAAAGAAGACATACAGATTGCCAACAAACACATGCAAGGATGCTCAACATCACTAATCATTAGAAATGCAAATCAAAACTACAATGAGGTATCACCTCACACGTTTTTTGGCCATCATCAAAAAATCTACAAACAATAAATGCTGGAGAGGGTGTGGAGAAAAGGGAACCCTCTTGCACTGTTGGTGGGAATGTAAATTGATACAGCCACTATGAAGAACAGTATGGAGGTCCCTTAAAAAACTAAAAATAGAACTACCTTACGACCCAGCAATCCCACTACTGGGCGTATACCCTGAGAAAACCATAATTCAAAAACAGTCATGTACCACAATGTTCACTGCAGCTCTATTTGCGATAGCCAGGACATGGAAGCAACCTAAGTGTCCATCGACAGATGAATGGATAAAGAAGATGTGGCACATGTATACAATGGAATATTACTCAGCCATAAAAAGGAAAGATATTGAGTTATTTGTAGTGAGGTGGATGGACCTAGAGTCTGTCATACAGAGTGAGGAAGTCAGAAAGAGAAAAACAAATACCATATGCTAACACATATATATGGAATCTAAAAAAAAAGGAAAAGTTTCTGAAGAACCTAGGGGCAAGGTAGAAATAAAGACGCAGATGTAGAGAATAGACTTGAGGACACAGGGAGGGGGAAGGGTAAGCTGGGATGACATGAGAGAGTAGCATGGACATATATACCCTACCAAATGTAAAATAGATGGCTAGTGGGAAGCAGCCACATAGCACAGGGAGATCAGCTCAGTGGTTTTTGACCACCTAGAGGGGTGGGATAGGGAGGGTGGGAGGGAGATGCAAGAGGGAGGAGTTATGGGGATATATGTATATGTATAGCTGATTCACTTTGTTTTAAAGCAGCAACTAACACACCACTGTAAATCAATTATACTCCAATAAAGATGTTAAAAAAAAACAAAGCAAAAAAAAAAAAAAAACCAGAATAGTACCAAGGTCCCATATCTTGCAACCACTGTCCATACAGATTCATTAAATTGCTCTTTCCTTCCACCTAAGCCTGATGCTGTGCTTTGCTTTCATCAGTATGATTCATTTCCCACTAATAAATTTAACTCACCAATTATAAGAAAAGGATCAAAATGAAGGGCAAACCTGAATAAGAGATTTTATAGTATCTACTTTATTTAGCACTTACTGTGTGCCTCTATAGTTAATTCTAACTGCTCTGTTAGATAATATTATTTCCTTTTTTATTAGTGAGAAGTAATTGAATCTCAGGTAGATTAATTAATGTAAAGGATGCTAGCTGCTGTAGCACATAAATCCCAATTTTAGTGTTTAAGACAATAAGGGTTAATGTCTTGCCCCTGCAGAGTCCAGTACCAACGTTTCTGGCCTTCCGTGTGGTCAGTCAGGGTCCAGCCTCTACCACCCTTTGGGATACTGCAGGATACTCTGCATGTTCCTATTAGAAATACTGTTCATATAGTTAATAAAGGTAACCCCACATTAGATTTTATTCTGGCTCCTTCTGAGTTATATTAATTTCAGATTGATGCTCAAATTAATGCAAGCTTCCCAGGCACAAGGAGTTCTAATGGACAGGACCTGGAAGCGGGATGTTTTACTTCTGTCTACAGTGCATTTGTCAGAGCTCCCTCACATGTTCACTCTGGGCTGGCAGAGAGGGTGGGAGACATAGTCAAGGTGTGTACTCAGATGGGAGGGAACACAGGTTTCAGTGAACACACGGCCATCTGCCACACTGAGCAACTTGCCCAAAGTCATACAGGTAGTAATTGGCAGAGTCAGAGCTTGAATTTGGTTCTGATCCAAGGCCTATGCTCTTTTCACTGTATTATACCCCTTCCAAATATTTTTTAAAATAAATTTAGTTTTATTATTTTCAGGGATAGATCAAATTTTCTGTGGCAATATTAATTATGGACATAAACAATGCCACTTTAATTGTAATAAGCCATATTTGGATTTGGCTGAATCCTTAGCCCTCACTCCTCTGCTCTCCCAAGCCCTTTTCTAGCCCCCATATGGCCCCTTGTCCATGATTATATCTGGGACACCCAAATATATGAGTCCCGTGCACTGGGAATACATCCTGACTACCACCACCTTGTTCTTCCCTCCAGAACCACCAGTGATATGAAATCACCAGTGCCTCATGAAGAAAGACTTTTCTCCTTACCCTTCCCCCCATTTTCTCACCTAATGAGACAAAAGCCCAACATCTGATAGAGTCATTACTGCCAGTACCAGTAATGCAAATAGTAACTCCTTCACCTTCTATCATCCCCCCTCTCCTCAGTCTTCAGATAACATCCGAGAGGCTGCCAGAGAAACAAATTCTAAAAGACACAAGTCGCTGCCTTTCCCATCACCCACTGCTCCAGTGTGGATCCCTTCCAACGAAGAGTCCCAAAGAGTCAACCCAAGTAAATGAACTCCTGGTAGGCCCTCCCTATCAGCCTAGCTCACATGCCCACAGTTCCCCGTACAAGCAGTGGACTTAGGTTAGCCTTAAGCTGGGTTTCTGTGATATTGTGATTTATAATAAGAATATAAATTTATATTATATTTATGATATATAAATATATATAATATGTAATATATGTTATATATAATATATACATTTGGTCTTCATCCTGTTTCTGATACAGAGCTCCTAAAACTCTTGGAATTTCCTGTCATAAGAGTGATAAAGTTCTTTTGTTAATGAGGTGACTTTTGGAAATCCCCTAAGCTAACCTAAGGATGGGCTGGTTGCCAGGAAACCCAACCTTGTAATTAGAGGGTTAGAACTTTCTGTCCCCGCCCCACTTTCCCCTCTACCTCCTGGGAGGGGAGAAATGCTGGAGGTTGAATCAGTCACCAATAGTCAATGAGTTAATCAATCATGAATATGTAATGAAGCCTCCATAAAAACCCAAAGGATGGGGTCTGGATTGGTGAACACGTGGAAATTTGGGAAGAGTGGTGTGCTTGGAGAGGGCACAGAAGCTTTCCCCACACCTGGTCCTCTGCATCTCTTCCATCTGGCTATTCCTGACTTACATCCTTTTATAATAAACCAGTAATCAGTAAGTAAAATGTTTCTTTGAGTTTTGTGAGTCACTCTAGCAAATTAATTGAACCTAAGGAGGGGGATGTTGGAACCTCGAATCTATAGTCAGTCGATTAGAAGCACGGGTGACAACCTGCACTTGTGATTAGCATAGGATTGTATGTTAAATGGGGGAAAAGAAAAACATGTTGGAATTGGATGCAGAACCCTTAGTTTCCCACTACCCAAGGACACATAGTACCAGAATACAGATAACCAAATGTGTTTAGTAAATGTTCTTAGGAGACTTGTTTTGATAAATAGATAAGAATAGGTTATTTGGGGAAAAAAAAAAAAGAAAAGAAAATGCTTTTTAATTGGTATATCAATCATTTGAAATTGGAATCTTGAAGTTACTTAAAACTTTTCTCCTCTCATAAGCATTTTACACATTCTCCCTGAAATGTTGCTTATACAATTAATAAAGTCTTCATAGGTAATCCAAAAATAGGTTTCACTGGGGCTCCTTCTGAGCCACAATTTTCAGATTGATGTTCAAATTAATGCAATTGTCCTGGGTACCCTACATTTCAGTTTTTATGTATATGAACACTGAACTATATACACTCTCACATAAAAATACTCCCTGAGAGTCCCGAGGCACCACACGGTAGTAGATAAAAGTCTTAGGGTCCCCAAAGACTCACTGTCTCTGCCTATGCACATTAAATGAATAGCCCTTCCAATGGTTAATCTATTAATTCCAGCCATTTAATGATCAATGAAGATTGCTGAATGAGTGATCTGAGATGGTGATCAATATGCCTCATGAAGATACCTGAAATGGACACCAGCCACATATTGATGTGGCCTAAATCAGAGAAGAGTGTACTCAGAACCCAGAACAAGCCTGGTCCTGGGAAGACTGCAAGATAATATTTCTACCTTCCAGAAGACTGTCCTGGAGAGTCCCTTCTGAGGTATCCTGCAGTGCAAGGACTTAACCTGGACTTGTTCCAGGGAAGTCTCCTACTTCTCTTTCAGTGAAATACTCTTGCTCCAAAATCTTGGGGCCCAAATCTGATTTTTGGACTCTCTCGAGTATTGTGTCCATTCATTGTTTCATACCTATCTTGCCTTAATTCAAAAAGGATTTGATGCTTGCAGAAATATATCTCATTTAGAAGATAAAGTCTCGAATTGAAGGAGTGGGAATTTGCAGCATCTCAGGGGTATGGGAGATGATACCTTTGGATTGGTGGTCCCTATTGCTGCAGCCAAATCTGCACATTGTAGACCCCATTTATCAATGCAATCTACATAGAGACCTAGCTCTGGTCCAAAGTTTCCAGGCTGTTTTTCACCCCAAGATGAGAAAACAAGAATTAGTGATACTTAGATATACATCTAGGGGAGATTACAGAAAATACCTTGGAAAATACTGAGTTTTTTGGAGGTGAAGAACTAGCTAAGAACCATTAATGTCTCACCTTGGCCCTGAGAGAGGGTCACTGTGGGTCTGGTCCTAACAGCCGACTCTACAGAAAATTAATGACTTCTCCTAATAAAAGGTTAAGAATTCAGGCGTGCCAGGGTCCCTGCATTAAGCCTCAACCCAAGCTGACATGGCAGTGATGGAAAGGCCAGATAGTTGTGAAACAAAGGAGACCTGAGTATTCATTCCTCTTTTCTTTTTCATAGAGCAAACAGGGTTTTGTCTCTCACTTCTGCAACCATCATATTCTGACTAGCCTTAGCATCTAGAGCAGAGCTGGAGAAAAATTAGAGGGGACCTGGAGGAAGAATGTCCAGCAGCAGAGCTGGGTTCAGAGGAGCTCAGGAAGAGGAGCACAGGAGGAGGTTTGTCTCATGGAAAGAAGCAGTGACCCTGGCAAATCCAACCAGCTAACGTCCCCGCAACCTGGAAGGGTGTGGACCCAGGCCCCTGGATACTCCACTGAAGGGGCCCTTCCCCTCACCCTCGCTGGCCTCAGAGTCGCTCTCCTGGTGGAAAAGAGCTCTGAAAAGAAAAGGTCGCTCGGGTTTTTCTGGCACTCGTAACGGAAGAGCCTCTACAGTCCAATATGTTTTTAAACTAGTTGCCATGGAAACGTTTTAAAGATAGCTAATACTACCAGGGAAATCTGACTGGCTGTGATGGCAGATCAGGTTTTGATCTAACCTCATATAGTCTGTCGAGCAATTTCAGAACAAGTGTATGCATGACACCAAGGTTTCACAGTCTTAGCCCCGTTTGCTTGAGTGTGGAGAAAGCACTGTGTGAGGAGTTTCTGTCAATCGCTGATTATTCAGGGTGCGATTTTGAAGCTGGAGGGTTTTCAGTGGCTTTGCTTCCCTTGCTTCTCCTCCCCCTGTGCACTGTGCTCTAGTCATTTTCATCGCTAATTAGCGCTTCCACCAGAGAGTGGAGAGGATATGAAATTCCAATCAGCCTGTTAGCAGCTTTCAGGAGAGATCTGCCGAGGAAAAGAGCTAAACCCATTGGCTGAAATGAGGTTTGCAAATCATCTATGGATTTCATTTATGAGTTCCGTGTGAGTAATTTGATCATTTGGCTTTGGCTGCCTGTGGCTCCATTGGAAACAGCAGCTTTGATGAAAACAGCCTTATAAATATGCACAAAGATTTCTGTTCACACTGGATTAAGTAAATAAACATCTAGAAACCCCAATTTTTAAAAAATAAATGTCGGCAGAAATGCAGATCACTCAGGCTCTAGAATCTTTGTTGTGATGTAAAAAATCAGTTTGACTATCCAGATTGTTCAGATTTACCTAATAATTGCCAAATTATTAGCAAAACCGTACTTAAATAGATTTAACAAACAAACAGGAAACCAGAAGGAGAAACTTCTGAGCTTTCATTGAGGCGCTGACAATCTATCAATCTATAGATATATATATTGTCAATACACACATACACATATATACATACATTATATATATATATATGTATATTATATATGTATGGCAGGAGCTCTTTTATTACTTTAATATTTCTCATCCACAAAATGCAGACTGTGGTTCTGTATTATAATATTGTAACAATGCAAAATGTGTTAACATATGCTGAGTACTTTGAAAATGAACAACTTCCTTTCAGTGCTATTATTACTACCCCTCACACTTCTGTGGAGTGAGTGATCATAGCTAGTGTATTTCTTGAGATGTAGACACCTATACCCAATTATCTATGCATCCTCTAATGATTCATTTTTCCAATGGAAACAATTCTCATTTCTTTCTTTTTCTGGGCAGAGTACAAACTAGAGACCTCTGGGGTGATGCCTTACTTCAATTAAGAATCACCTGGGTCCTCCCTGGTGGCGCAGTGGTTGAGAGTCTGCCTGCCGATGCAGGGGACACGGGTTCATGCCCCAGTCCGGGAACATCCCACATGCTGCGGAGCGGCTGCGCCCGTGAGCCATGGCCGCTGAGCCTGCGCGTCCGGAGCCTGTTGCTCCGCAACGGGAGAGGCCACAACAGTGAGAGGCCCGCGTACCACAAAAAAACCAAAAAAAATCACCTGAATCAGGTATCCTTCAGTTGTTCCTTTACAGAGGTTTTTTTTTAATTTGAATAATATATTTTATTTAACTCAGTGTGTCCCAAGTATTATTATTTTAACATATACTCAATATGAAATATACTCAATTTTTAAAATTATTAATGAGATTTTTTTTTTTTTTTTTTTTTTCGGTACGCGGGCCTCTCGCTGTTGTGGCCTCTCCCGTTGCGGAGCACAGGCTCCGGACGCGCAGGCTCAGCGGTCATGGCTCACGGACCCAGCTGCTCCGCGCCATGTGGGATCTTCCTGGACCGGGACACAAACCCATGTCCCCTGCATCGGCAGGTGGACTCTCAACCACTGCGCCACCAGGGAAGCCCAATGAGATATTTTTTTATTCTTTTATTCTAAGTCTTTAAAATTCAGTGTGCATTTTATAGTTAGAGCACATCTCAATCGGAGCACTACATTTTCACCGCGAATACCTTGACCTGTATTTAGGTTTCACAACAGTTACAGTTGAAAGAATAGGCGATCATATCCAAGTTGGTCCAAACATACTGAAAATTTTTCCAATAACTGAATCAAGTTTAAATTTTTTAAAGTCAAATTTAAATAAATTAAAATAAAATTTAAAATAAAATTCTTCAGTCTCCCTAAGCCACGTTTCAAGTGCTCAAAAGCCATACATATGTGGCTAGTGGTACCATCTTGGAGAACACAGCTTTATTCTGTCCTTTGTGAGCAATTTAAGATTGCCCAGGATACCAAAACTTTACTGACAAGGTTTCAGACTCTACATTTGCAGCTAACTCAGCTAACCACTTGTTGAGTTTTGGTTCAGTGGACTGGATATCCATAGTTATCTGAAAAGGTATTAAAATACTCCCCCCTTTTCCAACCACATAACTGTGTGAGGCCTGTTTTCTTTTTCTTTTCAATTTTTTTATTGTGGTTAAAGATACGTAACATAAAATTTACCGTGTCAACCATTTTTAGTGGTACAGTTCAGTGATATTAAAAGTGGTATTTAAAGTTGGTCCTCATTCAGCTTCTCACTGCCAAGGATCAGTGCATGGCTGCCTGGGGCTCTGTTGTTTTGCTGAGTGCTAAAGCAATGTCTTTTCATTTCTTGCTCTGGAGACCTCCTCTCACCGCAACACACACACACACTGTGTTTCTAAGGAGCCACAGAACACCAGCAGGGAGTGGTTCTGTTTATTGAGCTTCTCAAGGAAAGCAGTTCTATCAAGTCCAATTATAGAGGAGATCAGACTTCTAAAAGTTCTCTTGTGCATCTCTTCATTTAATATACCCCAAAGATATGGTGGTTTATCAAAATTCTTATGTTGTGCTCAGGTGAAGCGTACTCTTTGACTGAATACATTTTATTGATAAATTCATTTATTCTAGGAAATATAAAATAAATATACAATTAAAATGTTGAAATGATGGAATGAACATTATTGAAAAAGTCCTTTTTCACTTAAGCATAGATCTATCCAAATGATAGCTACTTCAAGAAAAAGCATTAAGCTTTACTCATCTAGATTGTAAAGGATCTCTCAATTCATCTGTAAAGAACTGCATGAATAAGTGTTAATATAAAATGTTCAAATTACTGTACATGCCTGTTTAGGACATTTCTAATCCACATAACTGATGTACCTTCGTCCTTTGGAAGAAGAGTAAATGAAGTTTATGCAGGAAGACAAGCAGGTTTTTACAGTTCGTACCTTTCCTTCCCCCCCCCAGTTTCCTCTCCTTTCCCGATCTTCCCTTTGTCTCCTTCCGTTAAATATTTTCAGAAGGCAGCAAATAGAAGAGTGGTGCTCAGCAAATAGTTAATGGAGAAAACCAAGTTGCAGACCCTCTGCATTAATCAGGTGAAATTCTTCCATCATAATTCAGGTTATGGCAATGACTTGCTGCCACTATAAATATGCACATCCAAGCTGTGTTCTCTGTAATGCTTTAACACCGAGATCTGAAGGTGTTTGTACCCCAGAACAAGACCCTTCCCATATGCTTCTGCATTCTCCCCATTTCACAGATGGCAAATTGAGATGCAGGGAGGTGGGATTCCTTATTCACAGGCACACCACTGGTAAGCAAACCCAGATTTTTCTGGCTCAAAAGCACATCTGCTGACCATCCTGACTCTCACCCTGCTGGTACAAGGAGGATTCTGGCCAATTATTATTTAGGGGGCCTGACTTTTCCCCTTCCTCTATGCGCCTGTCGGGAATGTTCACCCACAAAGTAAAGCACAGCCTATTCAGAGATTTCGACACCCTCCAAACTACACCACAAGGAGTTTAGACACGTCTGTCCTTTCCCAGTCTTTACTAGCCTTGCTGGGAGCCCTTGGGTGGGGCCTGGCTTGTTGGGGCAGGCTGTCGGGTGGTACACCCTCGGGAGTCTGCCTGCTGCAGGTGACAAGGTCAGCAGGCACTGGAAACAGCGGTGAAAACGTCAATTTTAAAAGTTTGGGGCAATCAAATAGGTCATTAATTAAATCTCCACAGTAGATAGGATAACTTTAATCCTCATGAGAATGAATCTTTGCTCTCTTTTAAGTTCATTAAACTATTTAAAATTTCAACAGACACTACTTTAGGAATCACATTTTCTACCTGTCTGCAACAACTGAACAGTTTCACTATTTTACTGACGCAAGTTTCAGCATTCAAAGGCACGCAACTCTTGATGATTCTGAGTTAATCAATAGGATGAATTCTATAGATTCACAATCTTGTTTATGACTTAACAGCTTCCTTGGGTTCTTTACAATCATACTGTGTATCTTTTTCTGGAGGTCTGTGTACACACATATAGGTATGTACTCTTGATACAGGAAAATGCAAACTAAAATGTGTAACAGCAGGGAGAAAAAATGATCAGATTGTTTAAATTTAGTTCTGTTTACTACAATTTGTGTGACTAGGTTAATTATTGTTTGTTTAAATAGGTCATATGTCTGGCATTGAAGTCTCAGGCACATGGAAGTGTTAAGTAAGCTTGGTTTTCTGGTATTAAATGTAGTAATTTTAAAAGCCACATATATTTGCCAGAAAAAAAAATATATTTGCATTTATCACCAGACTATTCAAATAATTAGCTCTGGATAAAGACATTCAACCAGAAACAGAGTGAATGTTTTTGTTAACTTTTTACACCTGTTGCAGACATTCGATATATCTGGTCTTGACTTACTGGAGATATAATTTATTTTTATGTTTCATCCAATGTAATTTATTAAAATATTTATTGAGCACCTACCTTGTGCTCGGCAGAATGTTACATGGTAGTTAATTGAAGAGCTATTAATTCTTCTGTGAAGGAGCCAAAAACCCACATAAGAATATAACAGATTATGGTTAGTGTTGTTTGAAACTGAACCACTAAGGTAATGGGTAAATTCTAAGTGAATGACCCCCAAAACTGAAGTCACTGTCACCCTCACCTCAAAAGAGTAACTCCTCTCCTTCTGTTTAGCAAATAATAATTCTTTGTTTTGTTGATGTCTGACCTGAGGTCTCTCCCTAAGATTTGGTTTTATAGACGAGAATCTTTGCTACATATGTGCCTTAAGTCTCTGTAACATCTGATTATGTTCCACCCCTGGCCAACCTATGGTCAGTGGTTTCTGGATCCCCCTGGAATAAAGCTTTGAATCCTCCAGTTGGCATTCACAGTTCTCCATCTGACCCCAACCTTCTTTCCAGCCTCATCTGTCCCTAATTAGTTTTCTGTACTTTATGCTCTGGCCTATTTGGGCTACTTGCTTTCCCCCTCCACGATCAGGTCCCCATCACTTGCCTAAGTTGTCTCCTCAACATGGAACTCTCTGCCTCCTTCCTCATCCTTGTCTGTGAAAACCCTATCTATCCTCTAAGGAAGACCCAGATCTTGCTCCCCAGCCTGCTGCAACTACTCCCCGATCTGGGTTCCGACAGGGCTTGATTTGTCTACTTTTATGCGATCTGTTCCCTAGTCTGCAATGTTTTATTGTTTATTTGTGTTAGTTTTGGATTAAACTGTAAACTTTTAGGTGGGATAAATGCCTATATTTCGTTCATCTCTGGATGCCCTGTTGAACTCCATACCAAGGAACTTGTAAATGCTCATCAAATGAGTAAGTAATGTAGGCCTCACACCCCCTTCACCTTCAGCCCTGTGATTATGAAAATGAGAGACATAGTATATATTTAAGCCCCCCATTATGCCTTGCCTACCTACATCTGTGTAGAAGTGCCCCTGTACTGAGTCTTAGGCGAGCATTGAACTATCCAGTCTATTTCAGACAACAAATAGTAGTGGCCAATTTTATGTCTTCCTGGCAGATCCCCATTTATGCCAACACCTCAGGGGATTGTGGCCACTAGGTGTCACAGATGAAGTGATAGGTCATCATTCATGAAACATGCCAGTGGAATGGCCAAGAGCAGAGCAGCCCTAGGAGAGAAGTATATGTTTTCCCTCCTCAGACATGCACTGACCCCTGTAAACCTGCAGGGGAACCATGTGTATGGAATTCTGCTGCTCTTTATTCTCTCTGTGATAGAGAGAATTGGGCATTTACTGGGCCAGCCCTAGTCAAAAATAGGGAAGCAAAAGTATGTCTTCCATATCTCTTCTCTGTATCCCTCTGTCCCCTTTTAGCATTCTACTTCTTAGACTATGTCTAATTCATATACATTGTTAGGGGTAGAAATTAACTTAGTATAATTCTCAGCAGTATTTGCAGTATTTAAAAAGAAGGTATAGAAAGACAACAGTTCCTGGAAAGTAAAGTCTCTCTCAGTCAGGAATTTCAGTCTTGGGACTGAGCATGTCAGTATGGTTTAGTAATAACAACTGTGATTATGTATGACCTAGGAGAATATACACTAAGTTAGTTTCCTTATTTATAAAATGGTGGAAATAATAGTACCCTCCCAAAGTTGTTCAGAGGATTAAATGAGATATTACTTCTGTCAAAAATGGGGAAGAGTCTGAGATTCTACTCTGCTCCCAATCTAATGAGTTATCCTGCCAAAGTTAAGTTTCATGGATGCTGGCAGAAGACATGAGACTCCTGGGTCAGAGACCAGGGACTTTCTGACTCGCAGCAAAAGTAGTAGCCAGAGTAGCACATTCTCTTGTGCCCCAGCTCCCACAGGGCGACACAAAGAGGGCCAGGTGACACCTGCACGCACACAGTGGCTGTGCTGCAGAACTCTGAGCTTAGGGAACCTGAATCCTTCAGGATGGGCAGCAGCATGCTTGTCCTTTGCTTCAGAAAGGGACACAATGTTTATCATATTGGACAGTAAGTCTGCTCCTTGCTCTGGAGGGAGACACTTATCTATCTTATCTCCCAAAGCTGTTTTTCTAGACAAACATCTTGAAAAAGATCATCCGGGACAAAGGCAGTCAGTGTCTCTGCTGGCAGAACACACAGCAATGTGAGTGAGCCATGGAAAACTTGACTCGCAACTTGTAAAGCACTTATAATAGCACCTGGCACAGAGCAAGCCCTTGGTGACTGTGATTATTGCTGTTATTAGGTCAAAGAGACAGTTCCACCTCATGAAAGATGACCTTGTTCAGTGACTGATGAAATAAAAAGAAAATGCAAACAAATCATCATGTATCCCATGTGTTCTAGAAATTGAAATAGCTGCTAATTGTTCACAGTTACCCAAACCAAGTCAGAAAGCTTGAGGAGAGCTTTTACTCTTCCCTCCAGTGCCTTTGGTATTGGCACTAACTCTGCACTTCCTGGACACTCAGTGGATACTGTGCGGTTCTTGGGAGAGAATCTGTAAGAGGGGGAGCTGCCCATTCATCAGCAAGTTCAGTCTTTCCACCCTTGAGGTACCGCTTTCTGCTTCAGGACGCAGAGCTGTGTCTTGCTTCTTTTTTGCAGGATGGATGTGTTGTGGTCCATTTCCTTCTAAAAATAAGTATGCACCTGGACATTTTGTCTTCAAAATGCCGTTGGGTTTTTCCATTAAGTTGAAATGACAAAGGATGGCTCTGAATGGAAATGGAAGCATCAACTCAAGGACTTGATGAGCTCCTAGAGGCAAGTTGGGTCACATGAAGACAGAGCAGAAGGGTAGGCTGGTCTTAGGAGAGCTCTTTCTTCTGCCCCTTGAATAATTCTTCCTGCCAGAGAGAAGCCTGCTGTCCTCTGAATGCCCAGCTCTCTTGTCTCTGAGGAAAAGTAATTCATTTGCACTAAACTCGTTAACCCCTAGCATCCTGTGCTGTGTGGGGCACATAACACAAGCCCATTAAAAATTTCTTAATTTTTTGACTAAGAAGTAAGGGACCCATTCTCTTCCAGGCAGTGTTTGAATTTTAATAAAAATGGCACAGCTTAGACAAAAGATGAAGGTCTAAAAGGATGAACTGTGACATTTCAACATGAGTGAGAAAGAAATTTTGAGAAAGGCTCGGGGTGGGTTTCTATTCCTGGTCTCCTTCAAATCCTGTGACCGGGACTTGTCCTGTTTATTTCAGGAGATCGTCTGCAGTTGATGCTTCTCCAGTGTAACAAGCATATGAATCACTTGGGATCCTGTAAAATGCACATTCTGGTTTAGTGGATCTGGATGGGGTCTGAGCTCCTATGTTTCTTTCAAGCTCTCAGGTGATGCTGAGGCTGCTGATCCACTGAGGAGAGTTTGAGCATCACTGATTTAGAAAACTTTGCTAAAGAAGGCTTGAGGTGGAGGAAGGGGCAGGGGGCTCCGGGGCTGTCTGCCTCTCAGGGCACTCTGAAAGCACCCAGAGGTTCCAGTGGGGGTGTGAGCCCAGAGTTTCTCTGACACTCTGCACCCCTCCCAGCTGAGTCCAGAAAAGCGGGTCAGGATAAGTGGTGGTAGTGAGAGGGGGGATGGAAATAACCTAGACAGCGCTGCTCCTGTGACCTAACGCGGGGTCCCAGCGCCCTGTGGCTGGTGCAGCTCAGGGCTCCGAGAGCAGATGGTAGGCGGGCAGCGTCACGTGGAAGAGCCCCAGGCCTGCTCACACCCCCTTCCCTCGGTTGCTCTCACACGTCCCTCCTCAGCTTCATCCCAAGATGAGTAGAGGATCACCTGACAAGCAGACTGTCTGCTGATTATTAGTCACATTCCCAAGTCCTGGTGTCCATGCCCAGACCCCAAGCTGGCAGCAAATGACCCTGCTTTAGAAAAACCTGCTCCAGCGCCAGAGAGAGCCAGCCGGTCCTGTGATGTCAGACTTCCAGATCTGGGGTGACATCTCTGGGCTTCAGAGCAGAAAGCAAAGAAACCAATATGTTCTCAGGCTGCATATAGCTTGTTTCCTAAAACATTACAAAACAAAACATAACTAAACTGAAGTACTTTCTGGTGTGGTGCCTGGAATTATGATACAGGTCAGTTCAATCCAAGTCAATTCAGCAGGTATTGGCAGCGGGGTTTCCGGTGCTTAGCCAGAGTCTGCCCGAGCTGGATGAGACCATTTTCTCCTTGGATTCGAGGGGAGAGGTGTTCCCAGGGCCCTGGCCAGCCTGCTGCCTCCTCTCACCCCTTTCCATGGCTTTCCTTACTCTGCCTCTCCCCGTACAGCCTGGGTGCCTCTCCCCAGCTTCTCTTGCTTCTCACCACCCTGCCATCCCAGTTCATTTCCTGAAGCAAACCTGGCAAGTGAATGTGCAACCAGGTTTTAGTGAGAAGGGCAGCCTAACATGTCCTCAGATATGCTTCACACAAATCATTCTGTGTTGATGTTTCACAAGGAAGGGCAGGAGGCTGGGGGAGACTGGGTCAGGAGGGTCTGCTTCCAGGCCGCCTCCAAGCAGTCCAGAGAAGAGCTGCCTAATAGGTATAATCACCCGGACAAATGGAAGGGGCTCTCTACGGGCCAGGAGAGGCAGGACCAGCCCGGGGCAGGGAGGGTGGTGGGCGTAGGAGCTGTGACCATAACATCTCTAACCTCAGGGGTCCTGGAAGGCAGCCATGAGCTCAAAGATCTTTGGGGCCAGGGTGGCGTGAGCAGGTGCACATTCTTAGAATTCCTCAGATCACTTGGCGCACATGATTCCCCCCTGTTTCTATCAGTGGATAGTGCGCTTGGGCCAAAATGCAACTGAAATCAGTGATCACCACCGAGAAGAGGTGTTATCAACTTCCCGGCCGCTCTTCTTCCCACGTCTTCCCCCTCCTCTGCCCTGTGTTCTGTCTCCTCAGGATTCCAGGGCACGCAGGCTTTTTCCTCTCCCTCAGGGTTGCATCATTCATAATCTTTCTATCGTAAATGATAGAATTATTTTAAATGTTATTTTCTTTTCTAACAAATCTGGTCACAGATATTTGAGTTCAATTCCTACTTCAATATTTTTTCCTGAGAAAGAGGCCAAAAGTGGTTTCAGTTTCCAGTGAAAAGGTTGATTTTCATAGAGGGCTACGACTTGGGGGTTATGGGGTGATCTTCCCTGTGATGCCCTAAGGCAATTGTCACTGCCACTGCATCCCTGTGTCATAGGCAGAGGAGCAGAGGGAGGGACAGTACCTTGCAGAGGCACCGAGAAGTTCCACAGCTAGTAAGAGAGGTTGGTTCACAATTCAAATCCAAGACTCGGACTCCAGAGTTCTTAATTCAGGCTTTGTTTGTCTATCTATCTATCTATCTATCTACCTAATCTATCATCTGTCTCTCTATTATCTATCTATCTATCTATCCATCATCTCTCTCTCTATCTCTCTAAAATATATTCTACAATATATCCCAGCTCTGAATGCAGTGGTTTCAGGCAGAGACTACTTTACCTCAGGATTTAGAGGGATCTCAGGTTTATTGTCACCAAGAATAGTGAGGGAAGAGTTAGGTAGACCCCCCCCTCATTAATTCTTCCATCTTCCAGCTGACACCATCCATTCACCCACCCAGCCATCCATCTGGCCATTCATCCAGCCAGCCAGCCATTCAGTCATCCAGCCATCCATCCATACTTCCATTTACTTGTTCCCCAACTACCATCACCACCAAGCATGTAGCAGTTCCTTTCAGTAACAGCTGCTTTTATGTCATCATGAGTCTCATCAAGGTGACTAATTTCAGAGGAAGTTTGAGGATCCAGACTTAGAGACTGGCATTGGGTGTCACTGAGCAAATAGCAGGCAGATGTTAGCAGGAGCTCTGCTGTTTAGGGTGGTATTTTCCTGGAAGTCTGTCAAGGAGTTTTCCAACTAAAATTAACTTAGTGGCATCTGAGCCAGAAACACAAGCTGTGCTTCATTCTCATCTTCCTATGTGAACTGCTGAGTGTGTGTGCCTGTGTGTGTGTGTGTGTGTGTGTTAGGGATGAGGCCAGACATAAAAAGTGCTTTGGAGAATAGTAAGAAAGGGCAGCGTTGTATTAATTGATGCATCTCTCATAAGAATGTACCCGGTGTGTAGCTCACTACAGGACACAAGTACACTTTCTGAATTGCATTGAATTGAAAGCAAAAGCCCACGCTTGTCAGGTTTACACCTAGGAATGCATTCAGTCACCAGCAAGGGTGGTTATAACCCTGGTGATAATATGCCTGTCCTTACTTATCTGGGAAATGACAGTGAAAGATGAGGCACTGAGGGTTCTTGGAACTAGCAACCAGAAGCCTTGGCTTTCTCTGAGGCTGACTCTGTAGACCATCTTTTGTAGAGCCTCCCTTCCCAGAATTGCTCCCTGGAGGCGCCACTCTTTGGATTCCACTAATAGGCTTCCTTGCCGTCTGGCTTTCAGGTGGGTTTGGTCAGTGGTTGGGGAGGAAGGTCAGGACATAAGCAGGGGCCAGAGGGGGTGTGGGGAAGAGACGGGTTGGGTATTTATTACCCCGGTTCTGCCACATAGGCTTGCTCTGGGCAGGCTGCATCCCTTGACTGAGTTCACCCTCCTGTCAGGGTCCTCTTAGGTCTTTTCTACCTCTGCTTGCCCCTTCATGACTCGGGATGGTAAGAGCAATTGCCTTTCCCAGCCCCAGCCTCTTGTAGTACCCCCCAGGGATTTCCCTAATCCTTGCCCATGCCTTTGTAATAATTCCCTTTATTTAAAATTATCCCAGTTTCTGGCCAGGATTCCCTGATATACAGGTAAACTGGAGTAATGGGATCCTAAAGCAAGACCTCTAACCTACTTATGTATGATTTTCCTCCATTGGAAGTTATGTAATACCAGTCTTCCCTTCTCACTAGGAAGTTGTAAATGCACAATAAGAAGGTAGAAAAAGATGCTCTGGAAGAGTTAAAATAAAAAAAGCAATTCAAAAGCAAGGTGCTAATACAACTTACGCAATGTCCTCTCTTTATCTTTCTAGCCATGATACTAGGCAAGGTAAACTGCTTAGTCACTAGCAATCCCGGGAAAATGTATCCTGTGCTTCTTTCTGGGGTGTTTTTCAAGAGGCAGCATTTTGCTTTCTACCAGCAATTCAGCCGAGCATGGAAAATGTTGCACCCAAATTCCAAACTTCATCAGAACATTCCCACACTTGGCCGGATGCCCTCCATTTTGTGGGCACGGATATCCAGTGGCTTAGACAAATGAATCACATTGGTAATCAGTGAGTGCAATAAAACCACATATGCCTTTGTAGAGTACAGCTCACCTATGTTTCATGTTTCCCCACCCAATTCAAGGAGGAACCTTCCTAGGCCTTCCAGGGCACAGCCTGTTCTGCTGGGTAAAAACCATCCACGAGGTGCCTCACTGCCCGGCATCCACGCTGCTCTAGGACACACATGCCTTCCGGGCCACTTCCTCACATCCCTCAGTCCTGGCCATGGGCTGCTCTCTGGCAATCTTGTCCAAGGAGGCACGGGGGCTCTAAAGGTCCCAGTGAGCACATTCGGACACAAGGGTCAAGTTGCTCTGCTCTCATTTCTCAGGGGTTCCTTCCATACCCAGAGTTTCCAGGATTGCTATGTGGCTTGTCACACACACCCCTAAGTCTGATCTTTTAATAAAGGTCCAGGCCCCCAGATCTACCTTACTAGCTACAGACACTCAAAGGTTTGACTTGTGCAAGAGTGAAATGTGTAAGGTGTAGCAGGCAGAGGCTTTCTGGTTTAATGCTTTTCACTCCTTCAAGGAACAGAAAAATAATCTTCAGGCTAGGATTAGGGCTGGAGAGGAAAGAGGAAGAATAATATTGAATGTTCTTGGACCTTCCTGTCATGGTTTGGTAGTGACTTCTAGGTCTTTGCATGGCCGTACAATTGAGAGTAGGAGAATATTTAGCACAAGGGGGCCCGTGGCTTGTTGGTGTGTTCTGCAAAGTTTAGGGCCCTCCTTACAGAAGGTTCTAAGCCAGGCAGCTTGGTCTGTACATAAAAGCCTCCCCAACCTTACCCTTCTAAGACTATACGTGGATACTCGACAGCCTCAATAAGGCTTCATAGCAATACCCGTGACACCATTTCAGATGTAGCTTCTGGAATAAGCTCCCCACATCACTCTGTTTTCCCCTTCTCCTTAGCCATAGCAGTAGGGACCCAGGGAGGAAGGATGCTGTGTGTTCCTGTGTGTTCCTTCAGGCTTCCTGGGAGAGTGAGGTCCCTCTCCCGATAGAGTTTCAGGTTTACCCTGATGGTCTGTGCGATGCAGTGAGGCGTGGTGGCACCTCGCTGGCATGGTCTGTCAGCTTGCCTAGAATAGAACCTACGGCAGGGCTGGTTGCCTCCTTCCGCCACTCCAACTGGCAGACAGGTTGTCTCTCCCCCGGCAGCTGGCTCCCGTCTGCCCCCTGTTGGTCTGCAAATGTGATCCTGTTTTAACTCTCATTTTCAGCAGAGACATGAACAGCTACAAATGCCATATGGATTTCAAACACTCACTTTTGAAAGTGACACTTTAGTTCAGTCATTTAAAGCCAGTATCTCCACCAGTTTCATTAAGACTCCCCATTTTGCTGATGCCAGATGATTTAAGTGGACAAATTCCCTCAATTCTAGGAAGGTGGAGAAGGTCAAAGCCACTAAGTTCAGTACATAATTCCCTTTAGGTTCTCTTACAACACCCCCGAAAAATGTCCAGAATCTGATTCAGGATACGTTCCCCTCTGAAACTGGTTACTCCACATCTTGGTGGCATGATACAAATCCATTCCAGAAAGGACTCTTCACAGAGATCATCCAGTTGAAACTGACATTAATACTGGTCACCTTCAGTGCCTCAGAGAAGGACTTTGAGAGTTCTTCCCACTGAAAACAGTGATTGCATGGCTTAAAATCCACCAGCCATTTCCCGGAACTACTCTCCCTTCTTTAAGAAAACAATGCGACAGTACACGTGGAACAACTCCTACAGAACACCTACTGAACGCTGGCAGAAGACCTCAGACCTCCCAAAAGGCAAGAAACCCTCCACGTACCTGGGTAGGGCAAAAGAAAAAAGAATAAACAGAGACAAAAGGATAGGGACGGGACCTGCACCAGTGGGAGGGAGCTGTGAAGGAGGAAAGGTTTCCACACGCTAGGAAGCCCCTTTGCGGGCGGCGACTGCGGGTGGCGCAGGGAGAATGCTGCGGGGCCACGGAGGAGATCACAGTAACAGGGGTGCGGAGGGCAAAGCGCAGAGATTCCCGCACAGAGGATCAGGGCCAACCGGCACTCACCAGCCCGAGAGGCTTGTCTGCTCAACTGCCGGGGCAGACGGGGCTGGGAGTTGCGGCTCCAGCTTTGGTCGGAGCTATGGGAGAGGACTGGGGTTGGCGGCGTGAACACAGCCTACAGGGAATTAGTGCACCACGGCTACCCGGGAGGGAGTCTGGGGAAAAGTCTGGACTTGCCGAAGAGGCAAGAGGCTTTTTCTTCCCTCTTTGTTTCCTGGTGCGCGAGGAGAGGGGATTAAGAGCACTGCTTAAAGGAGCTCCAGAGACTGTCGCAGGCCACGGCTATCAGCGCGGACCCCAGAGACGGGCGGGAGACGCTAAGGCTGCTGCTGCCGCCACCAAGAAGTCTGTGTGTGCACACAAGTTACGATCCACACCCCGCTTCCGGGGAGCCTGTGCAGCCCACCACTGCCAGGGTCCCGGGATCCAGGGATCCCCCGGGAGAAGGCACGGTGCGTCTCAAGCTGGTGCAACGTCACGCTGGCCTCTGCCGCCGCAGGCTTGCCCCGCACTCCGTACCCCTCCCTCCCCCGCGGCCTGAGTGAGCCAGAGGCCCCGAATCAGCTGCTCCTTTAACCCCGTCCTGTCTGAGCAAAGAACAGACGCCCTCAGGCGACCTACACGCAGCGCGGGGGGCCCAAACCCAAAGCTGAACCTCGGGAGCTGTGCAAATAAAGAAGAGAAAGGGAAATCTCTCCCTGCAGCCTCAGAAGCAGCGGATTAAAGCTCCACAATCAACTTGATATACCTGCATCTGTGGAATACCTGAATAGACAACGAATCATCCCAAATTGAGGAGGTGGACTTTGAGAGCAAGATTTATGATTTTTCCCCTTTTCCTCTTTTTGTGAGTGTGTATGTGTATGCTTCTGTGTGAGATTTTGTCTGTATAGCTTTGCTTCCACCATTTGTCCTAGGGTTCTAGCCTTCCTTTTTATTTTTTTTAATTTTTTCTCTTAATAATTATTTTTTATTTTAATAACTTTTATTTTACTTTATCTTCTTCCTTTCTTTCTTTCTTCCTTCCTTCCTTCCTTTCTTTCTTTCTACTTCTACTAATTCTTTCTTTCTACGTTCTCTCCATTTTATTCTGAGCCATGTGGATGAAAGGCTCTTGGTGCTGCAGTCAGGAGTCAGTGCTGTGCCTCTGAGGTGGGAGAGCCAACTTCAGGACACTGGTCCACAAGAGACCTCCCAGCTCCACATAATATCAAACTGTGAAAATCTCCCAGAGATCTCCATCTCAACACCAGCACCCAGCTTCACTCAACGACCAGCAAGCTACAGTGCTGGACATCCTATGCCAAACAACTAGCAAGACAGGAACACAACCCCACACATTAGCCGAGAGGCTGCCTAAAATCATAATAAGTCCACAGATACCCCAAAACACACCACCAGACGTGGACCTGCCCACCAGAAAGACAAGATCCAGCCTCACCCACTAGAACACAGGCACTAGGCCCCTCCACCAGGAAGCCTACACAACCCACTGAACCAACCTTAGCCACTGGGGACAGACACCAAAAACAACGGGAACTACGAACCTGCAGCCTGCAAAAAGGAGACCCCAAACGCAGTAAGATAAGCAAAATGAGAAGACAGAAAAACACACAGCAGATGAAGGAGCAAGGTAAAAACCCACCAGACCTAACAAATGAAGAGGAAATAGGCAGTCGACCTGAAAAAGAATTCAGAATAATGATAGTAAAGATCCAAAATCTTGGAAATAGAACAAAGAAAATGCAAGAAACATTTAACAAGGACCTAGAAGAACTAAAGATGAAACAAGAAATGATGAACAACACAATAAATGAAATTAAAAATACTCTAGATGGGATCAATAGCAGAATAACTGAGGCAGAAGAACGGATAAGTGACCTGGAAGATAAAATAGTGGAAATAACTACTGCAGAGCAGAATAAAGAAAAAAGAATGAAAAGAACTGAGGACAGTCTCAGAGACCTCCGGGAAAACATTAAACGCACCAACATTAGAATTATAGGGGTTCCAGAAGAAGAAGAGAAACAGAAAGGGACTGAGAAAATATTTGAAAGATTATAGTTGTAAACTTCCCTAATATGGGAAAGGAAACAGTTAATCCAGTCCAGGAAGCACAGAGAGTCCCATACAGGATAAATCCAAGGAGAAAGATGCCAAGACACATATTAATCAAACTGTCAAAAATTAAATACAAAGAAAACATATTAAAAGCAGCAAGGGAAAAACAACAAATAACACACAAGGGAATCCCCATAAGGTTAACAGCTGATCTTTCAGCAGAAACTCTCCAAGCCAGAAGGGACTGGCAGGACATATTTAAAGTGATGAAGGAGAAAAACCTGCAACCAAGATTACTCTACCCAGCAAGGATCTCATTCAGATTTGATGGAGAAATTAAAACCTTTACAGACAAGCAAAACCTGAGAGTTCAGCACCACCAAACCAGCTTTACAACAACTGCTAAAAGAACTTCTCTAGGCAAGAAACACAAGAGAAGGAAAAGACCTGCAATAACAAACCCAAAACAATTAAGAAAATGGGAATAGGAACATACATATCGATAATTACCTTAAATGTAAATGGACTAAATGCTCCCACCAAGAGACACAGATTGGCCGAATGGATACAAAAACAAGAACCATATATTTGCTGTCTACAAGAGACCCACTTCAGACCTAGAGACACATACAGACTGAAAGTAAGGGGATGAAAAAGATATTTCATGGAAATGGAAGCCAAAAGGAAGCTGGAGTAGCAATTCTCATATCAGAGAAAACAGACTTTAAAATAAAGACTATTAGAAGAGACAAAGAAGGACACGACATAATGATCAAGGGATCGATCCAAGAAGAAGATATAACAATTGTAAATATTTATGCACCCAACATAGGAGCACCTCAATACATAAGGCAAATACTAACAGCCATAAAAGGGGAAATCACAGTAACACATTCATAGTAGGGGACTTTAACACCCCACTTTCACCAATGGACAGATCATCCAAAATGAAAATAAATAAGGAAACACAAGCTTTAAATGATACATTAAACAAGATGGACTTAACTGATATTTATAGGACATTCCATCAAAAAACAACAAAATACACATTTTTCTCAAGTGCTCATGGAACATTCTCCAGGATAGATCATATCTTGGGTCACAAGTCAAGCCTTGGTAAATTTAAGAAAATTGAAATTGTTTCAAGTACCTTTTCCAAACACAATGCTATGAGACTAGATATCAATTACAGGAAAAGATCTGTAAAAAATACAAACACGTGGAGGCTAAACAATACACTACTTAATAACGAAGTGATCACTGAAGAAATCAAAGAGGAAATAAAAAAATACCTAGAAACAAATGACAATGGAGACACGACGACCCAAAATCTATGGGATGCAGCAAAAGCAGTTCTAAGAGGGACGTTTATAGCAATACAATCCTACCTTAAGAAACAGGAAACATCTCGAATAAACAACCTAACCTTGCACCTAAAGCAAATAGAGAAAGAAGAACAAAAAAGACCCAAAGCTAGCAGAAGGAAAGAAATCATAAAGATCAGATCAGAAATAAATGAAAAAGAAATGAAGGAAACGATAGCAATGATCAATAAAACTAAAAGCTGGTTCTTTGAGAAGATAAACAAAATTGATAAACCATTAGCCAGCTCATCAAGAAATCAAGGGAGAAGACTCAAATCAATAGAATTAGAAATGAAAAAGGAGAAGTAACAACTGACACTGCAGAAATAAAAAAGATCATGATGATTACTACAAGCAAGTCTATGCCAATAAAATGGACAACCTGGAAGAAATGGACAAATTCTCAGAAATGCACAACCTACCAAGACTGAATCAGGAAGAAATAGAAAATATGAACAGACCAATCACAATCACTTAAATTCAAACTGTGATTAAAAATATTCCAACAAACAAAAGCCCAGGACCAGATGGCTTCACAGGCAAATTCTATCAAACATTTAGAGAAGAGCTAACACCTATCCTTCTCAACCTCTTCCAAAATATAGCAGAGGGAGGAACACTCCTAAACTCATTCTAGGAGGCCACCATCACCTTGATACCAAAACCAGACAAGGATGTCACAAAGAAAGAAAACTACAGGCCAATATCACTGATGAACACAGATGCAAAAATCCTCAACAAAATACTAGCAAACAGAATCAAACAGCACATTAAAAGGATCATACACCATGATCAAGTGGGGTTTATTCCAGGAATGCAACGATTCTTCAATATACGCAAAACAATCAGTGTGATAAACCATATTAACAAATTGAAGGAGAGAAACCATATGATCATCTCAATAGATGCAGAGAAAGCTTTCGACAAAATTCAACACCGATTTATGATAAAAACCCTGCAGAAAGCAGGCACAGAGGGAATTTTCCTCAACATAATAAAGGCCATATATGACAAACCCACAGCCAACATCATCCTCAATGGTGAAAAACTGAAAGCATTTCCACTAAGATCAGGAACAAGACAAGGTTGCCCACTCTCACCACTCTTATTCAACATAGTTTTGGAAGTTTTAGCCAAAGCAATCAGAGAAGAAAAGGAAATAAATGGAATCCAAATTGGAAAAGAAAAAGTAAAGCTGTCACTCTTTGCAGATGACATGATACTATACATAGAGAATCCTAAAGATGCTACCAGAAAACTACTAGAGCTAATCAATGAATTTGGTAAAATAGCAGGATACAAAATTAATGCACAGAAATCTCTGGCATTCCTATACACTAATGATGAAAAATCTGAAAGTGAAATCAAGAAAACACTTCTATTTACCATTGCAACAAAAAGAATAAAATATCTAGGAATAAACCTACCTAAGGACACAAAAGACCTGTATGCAGAAAACTATAAGACACTGATGAAAGAAATTAAAGATGATACAAATAGATGGAGAGATATAGCATGTTCTTGGATTGGAAGAATCAACATTGTGAAAATGACTCTACTACCCAAAGCAATCTATAGATTCAATGCAATCCCTATCAAACTACCACAGGTATTTTTCACAGAACTAGAACAAAAAATTTCACAATTTGTATGGAAACACAAAAGACCCCAAATAGCCAAAGCAATCTTGAGAACGAAAAACGGAGCTGGAGGAATCAGGCTCCCTGACTTCAGACTATACTACAAAGCTACAGTAATCAAGACAGTATGGTACTGGCATAAAAACAGAAAGATAGATCAATGGAACAGGATAGAAAGCCCAGAAATAAACCCACACACATATGGTCACCTTGTCTTTGATAAGGAGGCAGGAATGTACAGTGGAGAGAGGACAACGTCTTCAATAAGTGGTGCTGGGAAAACTGGACAGGTACATGTAAAAGTATGAGATTAGAGCACTCTCTAACAGCATACACAAAAATAAGCTCAAAATGGATTAAAGACCTAAATGTAAGGCCAGAAACTATCAAACTCTTAGAGGAAAATATAGGCAGAACACTCTATGACATAAATCACAGCAAGATCCTTTCTGACCCACCTCCCAGAGAAATGGAAATAAAAATAAACAAATGGGACCTGATGAAACTTCAAAGCTTTTGCACAGCAAAGGAAACCATAAACAAGACCAAAAGACAACCCTCAGAATGGGAGAAAATATTTGCAAATGAAGCAACTGACAAAGGATTAATCTCCAAAATTTATAAGCAGCTCATGCAGCTCAATAACAAGAAAACAAACAACCCTATCCAAAAATGGGCAGAAGACCTAAATAGACATTTCTCCAAAGAAGATATACAGACTGCCAGCAAACACATGAAAGAATGTTCAACTTCATTAATCATTAGAGAAATGCAAATCAAAACTACAATGAGGTATCATCTCACACCAGTCAGAATGGCCATCATCAAAAAATCTAGAAACAATAAATGCTGGAGAGAGTGTGGAGAAAAGGGAACCCTCTTGCACTGTTGGTGGGAATGTAAATTGATACAGCCACTGTGGAGAACAGTATGGAGGTTCCTTAAAAAACTACAAATGGAACTACCATACGACCCAGCAATCCCACTACTGGGCATATACCCTGAGAAAACCGTAATTCAAAAAGAGTCATGTACCAAAATGTTTATTGCAGCTCTATTTACAATAGCCCGGAGATGGAAACAACCTAAGTGTCCATCGTCAGATGAGTGGATAAAGAAGACGTGGCACATATATACAATGGAATATTACTCAGCCATAAAAATAAACGAAATTGAGTTATTTGTAGTGAAGTGGATGGACATAGAGTCTGTCATACAGAGTGAAGTAAGTCAGAAAGAGAAATAGAAATACCGTATGCTAACACACATATATGAAATCTAAAAAAAAAAAAAAATATATATATATATATATTCTGAAGAACCTAGGGGTAGGACAGGAATAGAGACGCAGACATAGAGAATGGACTTGAGGACACAGGGAGGGGGAAGGGTAAGCCAGGACGAAGTGAGAGAGTGGCATGGACATATATACAGTGCCAAATGTGGGAAGTAGCCACATAGCAAAGGGAGATCAGCTCGGTGCTTTGTGACCACCTAGAGGGATGAGCTAGGGAGGGTGAGAGGGAGATATGGGGATACGTGGGAGGAGATATGGGGATATATGTATATGTATAGCTGATTCACTTTGTTATAAAGCAGAAACTAACACACCATTGTAATAAAGCAGTTATACTCCAATAAAGACGTTAAAAAAAAAAAAAAAAGAAAACAATGCAGGTGCATTCCACACCCTTCCTAAATGGAGACAGATGGACTGGAGGAATCTGTAAAAGTCCCTCTGGTTCTGGAACTGAGTGTGTCGGCTCTAGTTTGCTAATCCCTCTTCTACTAAGTGCGTGTGACAGGATCTGTGGGGTTCATGAAAAGCACAGAGTAAAGACATGGCAGAGAAACATGTGGCTTTGGTTATAAAACAACACACAGCTCCCTGTCACCTTGCATCCCTGGGCAATAGTGCTGGTGCACAGGGGCAGGGATGTCGGGTCCTGCCTCCCTATTCCCCTCGATAATAGGGTTAATATAGGACCCTCATTGGGCCATAGTTTACAGTGAGCAGAGCCCAGGAGGGTACAAATGCTCCCATAGGGGGCACACCCTTTGCCTCTGTTTACTTTGGCACTGGCTCTGTGGACTAAAAGATCTTTGAGAAATTTGCAATATTCAATACCTGCGAGATTCTGAAATTATGTGATTTCCTTTCATGCATCCAGGTTCTGAATTGCAGCCTGAAGAGTGACCGTCATTGGCCAGGGAGATCTCGCTTTTGTTTGATTCCTGGTGCCACTTGCTGTCACAGATTCCACCTTGAAAAGGAGGACCTGGGATAAAGATTTGGAACTCTTAAGGAGAGTCGTGTTCACAAATCTTTGGGAGGGACCACGGCAGGAGGCCTATTTGGTCTTTTTCTTTCCTTTCTTAAAAGCGATATGAGCATCAAACTATTTACAGCCTTAAGTAAACCTGCAGTTCAGGACACTGAAGCATACATAATACAGTCCTCTCAACTGAACAGTGCATAAGCAGGCACTCTGTAGATTTCTTCACACAGGATTCGTGTGACTGTAATTAAGAGGATTGGCACAGTTGGCTCCCTGAAAAAAGGCTTAACTCAGGTTACCACTTTAATATGAATAACATTTTTCTAATTAAAAAAAGAGAGAGGAACAATGATTTCTTAATGTACTTTCTGTGCTTATGGTCCACCTTGTCACACTGCACCTAACCTTACATCTTGGAGTCTGTTCTCATGTGCGTATTCAGATCATATATCAATATATTAAATATGCAAATCCCTGCCCCCTTATGGTCCTAGTGTTGCCGAGATGTGCAGAGCATTGTGGATGGATTGCAGCCTGTTTTCTTTTGCTGATGGCTACTTTGACACGCTCAATACTTGTGCTTTGGAGCTTTTAAGATTCGACTTATAGAACCTTGTACTTCGGATATGCATTATCCTCTGAAAAGGAAAACATATAACCTTTAGGGAAAAAATGTGGACTCTGGGAGTCCTCGTTTAAGCTTCCTGAAAAGCACTACCTCAGGGGCTGACAATCATGTGCCTTCCACAGACCATTTCCTCTGCTGCTGAAAGAAAATGCGTAATTACCAGAGAAAATGTCACTTTGCATGATGTACAGGTGATGTGGGAAATGAGGCACAACCACAAAAAGCAACAAACATTCCCAAATACGCCTGCCTTATCTGTGCTTCCTTAAGAGCCAAATGCCCTTTTGGGGAACAGACCTGTCCCTAGTAGCATTTTCGATGACTCCCAGCCCTTCTTACATTTCCTTGTCAATTAAAAATGATAAATTAAGCTTCTTGCAGGGCAGACAATCAGCCAGCCAGTGTGAACCATATGAAGACCCAAGATTTTGGATGAATCAGAATCAGCCTGAAAAATTCATCTGGTGACTCCGGGAACTGACCGTCAGCCAGAGGAACATCTGAGATGTCGCATGCGGCACCCAGGCATTCTGACGAGCCACTGGCATTAAGAAAGTTGCAGTGACATTTCCCCGCAGCCTATGCTTCCTTCCTGGCTCCTGGTAAGAATGGCCAAGTACATCCACATCTGTCTACCCACCGCCCAGACAAATCCAGCACCAAATTCAAGACAGATGTTTGTCCTTTGCAGCTTTTATTTTTAGAGGCACGTTGTGCGGAAGTAATGTCCATTGGACTGGTTATTTATTTTGCTTTCTGCTTCAGGGATGTTGATAAAGAGTGAGGATCTAAATCATTGCTTCCCCTCAACCAACTCACAGAAGGTGTCCTGGTGCATTTTATGTCCTGAGGGCAAATGAAAATTATGTGTTGTGTGTGGCAATTATTTTCTATGTTGCTGCTCCCTTCCCGGCATATAGATGTGTCAAGAGGGTGACTGTTTATCAGCTGGCAGGGGGAGGGGTGGGTGTGAGGGCAGATGAGGACAGAGGCAGGAAATTCCCAGTTCTTCCATCTCTAATTCCTTTCAAACAGATACTCTGCTTTTATATGAAGTAAAGCTCTCTGCATAGTCAAATTGGTCTGCCTTTCTCAGATATTTTCCTAAGTAGAACTTCCACTAAGATGGGCTTAACTAACGATGGAAAGAATGTAATCCATCTGTGGAAAACCCTTAATCTTCATGAAAAAAAAAAAAGAAAGAAATCAGACAGAGGCGCTTTGTAAATTTCGTTTACCTCTGCTCCACTTCCTATCCATTCACAAAATAATGATTGCATGTGCAGAAGGGAGAGAAACCAACTGACGTTTTCTGCAAAAGGTATCTTTCACTGTTGTTGCCTGTAAATGATGGATAGTGAGGTCATGGAAAAATGGGGCTGCCTTTTAGTAAGCTTTTTAGTTGATGGAGACAGTTATATGAATGGTAATGTTGACAATGAAAGTAACAATCAAAGCTTTTTTTTTTTTTTCCTTGCCGAACGCAGGCCTCTTACTGCTGTGGCCTCTCGCGTTGCGGAGCACAGGCTCTGGACGCGCAGGCTCAGCGGCCATGGCTCACGGGCCCAGCCGCTCTGCGGCATGTGGGATCTTCCCGGACCAGGGCACGAACCCGTGTCCCCTGTATCGGCAGGCAGACTCCCAACCACTGTGCCACCAGGAAAGCCCGAATCAAAGCTTTTTGAGTTCTTACCACATACAAGACTCATTGGTAAAGTGCTGTATATGCCTCTGGCCGTCCAGGTGGTCCAACAACCATACAAGGCACTTACTATTCCTGTCTTATCACGTCTAAAACAGAACTCTGGATTCCACCTCCCCAGATCTACTCTTCACCAGGGCTTCCTCTTCTCAGTAAATGGTATCAGCAGCTACTGAGCTGCTCTGGCCACAGACCTGGAAATGAGCCATCTTTGGTTAATCTCTTTCCCTTTGCCCTCCCACATCTAATTTGACAGCAGATTCTGCCAAACGTGACAGCACCGTTTCCTAACGTGGTGTCTTTGATAGGATCTCTGCTTACTGCTCAGACCTCACCCTCCCATCCCTCTTCTCCTGGCTCAGTTCCCAGGGACACTGGCCTTTCCATTCCTTAAATGCATCACACTTGTTGGAAATGTGCTTTTAATATCTCTCTTTAATAGATCTCCAGTCTTTCCATTTGTTTAAAGTCCATTGCCATAACCTCAGGCTAAACATCACCATCTTCAGCTGAGAATATGGAAACAGTCTCCTGACTGGTTCCATGCTTTCGCTCTCGCCCCCTTAGGAAGACTCAACAGTAAGAGTGAATTGGGAAACTAGTCAAGTCACCTCACTGCTTCAATCTCCCAGGGCTTTGTATTGCTCCTAGAAGAAATCCCTGTGTCTTAACTTGTCCGCTTGATCTACTGCTGCCTGCCTCTCCCACCCCGACGCCCTGTCACTGACTCCCCCACCCTCCAAATCCCACATATACTGGCCTGTTTTCTCTACCTTGAACAAGCCCCACTCATTTCTGCTTCAGAGCTTTGAACTTGCTGCTTCTTCCTCTGAGAAACACTTCCCCTATCTTCACATGATTGGCTCCACATCGTGGTCGTAATTTTACACTTGCAAGTGAAAAATAAATAATAATCAAAGGGGAATCGTGTAGTCATATTTCCTTCAAAATTGGGAGAAGGTTGAGAGACAGATTTTGGAGGAGTTTGGATGACAAAGCAGCAGATCTTAAAGAAGGGGACTTTGGGTTTTTCGTACAGGAGTTGGGCTGAGTCTGAGTGTACACACACCTCTTGAGAAGAGATGATGTGCATCTTTCTATGGTTTGGTCATAACCATCATAAACAAGTCAAATACTTATGCATTCATTTTGCCTCACCTACTCTGACTGATGCCAACACTGCATGGATGAAAACTCTGGAGGGTGCAGAACGGGCAAGTGTGTAGAAAAAATGAATTACTCCTACAGTTAAGAAAAATTTGGCTTAGAAATGAATTAAGCCCTGCCTAAGGTTAAAATTAACCAGTAGAGTTAAACCCAGAACTGTCTACCTCTCCTCCAATAATGTGCTGGTCCATGGTGTTCTCACACATCATTCTTATTCTGTTGAATTTCATCTGAATCACATAATCTAACACAAGATTATATACTCTTCCCTAATGTTTCACATGTATATATTTTGCCTTATCAACACATTTGTAAGTTCCTAGAATCTGAAGACCAGTCTTTCATAGTACTTGGTACATAGAAGTCTGTTCATATACGTTTGTTATTTAGATAACTATATTTCTCTTGTATCCCTAGAGATATTTGGCCATGTTGTTATTAAATCCTTGTTGAAGTTATCAGTAGCTATGCACCTATTCTGTATGCAAAAGAGATACTATATAAAATAGAATTCTTAGGTAATAAAGTTCAGTGTAAACAGAATGAATTTTGAGTTTCTCTGAATGAACTTACATATATGCATACACACATACATTCATCCACTCTATTCTTAAATCCTTCACAAGGGGGTTTCTTAATGGAATCATGATAAGTCATCATTCATATTACCACAGTCTAAAAATATAATGGAATATCAGAATTACAGTGAGAGAAAGAAAAAGCAAATGTCATTCCTCAAACTCAATCAGTCTTCTTGGACTCAGGTCCCTAGGTTATCTCAGATAACTGCTTATCTCAAGTAATTCATGCTAAGAAGCTTTTACTAGTTATACCCAGTGTGTCTGAGACACCCCCTCTGTCACTGGGTGACTGGGCAATGGATTACACAATCAGTGCATTACTTTAACCAGGTGGTCATTTACTCATTTGCTAACTAATCATTCAATATTTATGACAATCACATAGGCCTGGCCTGGCCTGACCATGAAAAGCTGATAAATGGACAAACATGAAAATTCTTAGGCCCTAATGTACAAGTATAGACAAAGTTTGACCCAGTACTGTCACGGCAAGCATTTTGAGGCTAGGGCCCTGGCTATTAAGCTAGATGTTACTTAGTTGAGCTGTAAAATTATTTGCTTATATAGTGGAAAAAGATATTTCTGGGTGCTGACATGGCTGTGGACATAAAAAAAATTACAGTTCTCCATTTCTCTGACATGACAGATGTCTTACTTTGTGTGGCCTTCCAGTACCACCAAAAATTGGGCATATCTCTGTAAGATACAAAGAGAAGCAATGGGAGCTACATTCACTCCCAGTGTCCTTGTCTTATTTATAACCTTTGCATTGTCCATTAGCTGCTTTGGGAGTAAAACAAAGAAAAAGTAACCTTGAACCAAATCCACATTATTATTCTCTCCCATCCTCTAATATGAAACAGTCATCTTAGTCTGACTTATTGCAACTATTCTATGTGCTGAGAATTCAAAGACAATTAAGCTGGAATCCCTTTCCTTGACAAATCTTCAGGTATAGACATATTAACACACACACATTCATTCACACATAGGCAAATACATATAAGGTGCCGTGCGAGTGCTGGGGAGGGAACAACTTATTCTGTCAGGGTTGGGGGAAGTGGAGGTTGGAAAGAAGAAAGAAAGGACATTTGAGAACTCTCTTTGAACTGGGTCTTGAAGATTGATAAGCAGTTCTCTTCAGACTCACCAAGAATGAATGACACCCCAGGCGAAGGAAACAGGATGTTGGAAAACAGAGTGGAACGGGCTAGAACATGTAGATGCAGTTGCAGCCTAGGATTGATGGAGTCCCTCAGAGAGGATGAAGACAGCGGTTAGAATTCATAGGAAAGAATTCTTGCAAACACTAACATTCAGGGAGATGAGAGCCCTGAAAAAGACTGAAAAGGAGCCTTGAGCATGTATGTGGAGAACCAGGAGGAATGATATTGAAGGAGCCCAGGCAGGAGATGCTAGGTGGAAGGTACCTCGTGGAGTTGGCAGGTAGGTGATGGCTGGTTTGCCTCACGGGGTGGCAAGGCGTGGAGTTGTGAGGGCAGAAAGCAGATGATGTTATTTCAAGAATAACTGGGAGCAGAGAAACCGGAGACGACGATGCAGGCTGCTCATGTGGAAGGCTGCTCTTGTGGGAAGCCCGACATGTAGAGAGGGCAAGATGGTACCTAGGGGGATGCATTCAACAGATACGGTTTGCATTTAAAGAATGCCTGCAAAGAATGAGTAGGGAGATAGATGTGAATGACAAACTTAAGAAGTTGGTTGCTGGAGGAATTAAAGGGAAGTGCTTAACGCTGATGGAGGAATGAGGTTGGCTGAGACAGGAGCTAGTCTCCAAGATAGAAGTGAAGGACGTAAACACAAGTGAGGATGGAAATGAAGAAAAATGAGGATCCTGGCCTGTAGGCAACTATTTTATATGAGAAGTAGGAGGCAATGTTTATTGCTTCAAATTATATGATAAAAGGATTATCTTAAATATTCCAGGCATTGGAAACAAATGGAGAGAAAGACTTCTGGAAGAAGAGGACCACTGAAACAAGGCCGTAAGTTTGGCCCTGGAGATGAACACATTTGTCCCTGTAGGCGGAGGAGGGAGAATGACTAAACGGATCATCTCTCTCACCAAATGAACCTCTACTTTCCAGGGAAGAAAAGCAGGGAGCTGCTCTGATTCTGCCAACTGAACGAATGTTTCTCCATGAACATGAGTACTTTTGGTGCCTTTATTCAGGAAGCTTTTACATTTGAATAATTCAAAATACTTCATAAAATACTTGTTTTTTAATATGGCATCGCAGTAGTTATAATCAAAGAAAAAACTTATTTAAGACAGAGCTATGAATAAAAGTTATTTACAAACCTATTCAAAGAGGCAAACTATAATGGAAAACATACAAAGGCTTATTTTTACCTTTGAAGCAAAACTTTGGCAGATTGTATTTTGGATTCTACATATTTCACTTACGGTTACAACCGATATTCATGAAATGCACTGACAGGAGTCTAACACCAACTTTAAAAAGATGAAGTATCTCTTCCTTAATTAATGTCTACAAAGAGATTTAATGATGAAAAGTGCCATTAAGTGCCAAGTACTATTAATTATTTTCTGCTGCAAGAGGCATAGAGTCCTCCTTATATACTGTTTTAAATATTATAAAATATTTACAAAATAAGTTTTAAAAAATTGCAAACAAGCCAAATAAAAAGGCATTTTCCTTTTGAGGTGAAACTTAAGATCAAAACCCAAAGAAAAACTCATTTGCATCCTACATGAGTAGGCGTCAATGAATGCTCCAAAGATACCTGGCTCTTTGCTTATTCTTTTTCCATATTCCATGTACCTCTGCTGTCTGCATAAACTGAAGTTACTACTTGAAATTTTGGCACAAATGTTAATTTTTTAAAACTGTTTTTAAACTATTTTTATTGAGGTATAATTTACAATGTTTTGTTAGTTTCAGGTGTACAGCAAAGTGATTCAGTCATATATATATGACTTTATATATATATATTATTTTTCAGATTCTTTTCCATTATAGGTTATTACAAGATATTGAATATAGTTCCCTGTGCTATACAGTAGGTCCTTGTTTTTTATAATCTATTTTATATATAGTAGTATGTATATGTTAATCCCAAACTCCTAATTTATGCCTCCCCCCCTTTCCTCTTTGGTAATGCTAAATTTGTTTTCTATGTCTGTGAGTCTATTTCTGTTTTGCAGATAAGTTCATTTGTATCATTTTTTTAGATTCCACATATAAGTGACATCATATATTTCTCTTTCTGTCTGACTTACTTCACTTAGCATGGTAATCTCTAGGTCCATCCATGCTGCTGCAAATGGCATTATTTCATTCTTTTTTATGGCTGAGTAATATTCCATTGTGTGTGTGTGTGTGTGTGTGTGTGTGTGTGTGTGTACCACATCTTTGTTCATCTGTCGATGGATACTTAGGTTGCTTCCATGTCCTGGCTATTGTAAATAGTGCTGCTATGGACATTGGGGTGCATGTATCTTTTTGAATTTTCTCTGGATATATGCCTAGGAGTGGGATTGTAGGATCATATCGTAGCTCTAGTTTTAGTTTCTTAAGGAACCTCCATACTGTTCTCCATAGTGAACAAATGTTAATTTTATCTGATGGCAAACACATGCCGGGATCCCCCATTTGCCATCTCTGTCCAGCTGCCTACTTTGGGACTATCCCCTGAGGACTCAGACTCTGAAGCAGCTTCTAAAATTCCCTGGTTTAAGGGGAGGAAAAACTCGGAACTCTCTGTAATCTCTGGGTCTGGTCTCTGTAGGAGTCAGTCCTCAGTCCAGACCCAAGTTGGCACAAAACTAATAAGTAAATTCACTTATTAAATTGAACAGTAACTTGGTGTCATGCATTGTGCCAGTTCCTGTTCTCAAATTATGCATTGTTTACTAGAGAACTTTATCTCCCTAATCACTACTGTCTAAGTCTGTTCTGGCTGCTATAACAAAATACCACAGACTGGGTGATTGAAATAACAGACCTTTACTTCTCACAGTTCTGGAGGCTGGAAGGTCCAAATTCAAGGTGCCGGCAGGTACAGTGTCTGGTGAACACCTGCTTCCTGGTTCTCATGTGTCTGTGTTCTCGCCCAGAGGAAGAGGCAAAGGTGCTTTCTAGGGTCTCTTTTATAAGAGCACTAATCTCCATCATGAAGGCTCTGCTCCTATAACCTAATCACCCCCAAAGGCCCCACCTCCAAATATCACTACACTGGGGATTAGGTTTGAACACATGCATTTGGGGGGACACAAACAGTCTACAGCAACTATTTTATAATAGGCTCTGCCTTATATTTTCGAGAGAGAGAGAGAGCCAAAGTAGGGAAGGTTAGCTGGCAGGAGAAAATGTTAAACTTTTCATTTTTTAATGTTTTCTCTGAAGGCCCACCGCTCTCACCATTTGTGGAACTGCCTTGGCTGCTCAAGGGACCAGATGTTCCCTGGGGTTGCAACCCACTGCTCCTGCATTTAGCCTCCTGGCTGGCTGGTTGCTTGCTTGGATTCAGCCCAGTACAGATGGCATCACCACTAAATCAGAGAAGGATGACACACGGTTTCCTGATCCTCCTTCAAGTTGCTACTTTGCTTGTAAGAGCTCATTTCCTGGGAGTCCAAATAATTAAGTTTCACCTGTGCCATGTATTCCATAATTACATTATTTTGTTAATTATGCTTGATGACAAAGTTATCAAAATTCAACCTGATCAAAACCAAAATAAAATCTGGAAGCAAATGTCTCTTGCTGTATCATCACTGCCCATTATAAATAGGACACTTTGCACATTTCCTGGAGGGGAGACAACTCTCCTCTCTCCTCACTCTACTCTTATTCTTGCATACCCCATCGCCTGAGGATGACCAAACCCACTAGGGAATTTTTTAATGTAGGGAATGGCAGTGTTTGCTTCAAATGATAAGTCCTAAGAATTGGCTTTACATACAAACAGCATGGGGAGTATGATTTGAACAATGTGATGTAAGAGGCATGGGGCACTACCCCATGTCTCACTGCTAATTCACCTTCCCCAGTGTCTGATATTCCACCATTGGACATTCTTCTTTGTGTCCCCTCTCGTCAGTGAAGTCTAGATGAAATTGCCTGTTCAAGTAATTATCACAAGGGTGATGGGGGTTCATTACCACTTTTTCCTCCAGATACTCCTAGGACCCTAACTCCCAATGGAAGGTGTGATATTGAGGAGAAAAGAAATAACACCAATGTGAGTTAAGAGGTAAGTCACTCCTAACTTACAGAGGCTGACTTTACCTGCTTTATAGCTCAGAGGAGGGTTGGCTTTTAGCTGGGATGCTGTCTGGGTACCAGGGATCTTGCCCATTGGAGGGAGCCCCTTCTCAATGTCTGATTGCTATTTTTGTGCTCCTAGGTCGAGGTGTTCCTGGACTTGGAACACAGGGGTGTGGTCCCCTGCAAAATATTGCTGTTCTCATGCTGCCTGCATATGAGATTACATATTACGATGGGGAGGTTTTTGCTTATCATCTTTTAAAGCATCAAGCATTAAAGATGCTTACTCCATCAGAACAAGTGAGCCATTGAGTGTCTTACCCCTGTGGCTCACTATGGGATCCAGCCTGGATACTTCATTACCTTCTAAGCAGATATATTGAAGTGAGATGTTTATCACCCTAGGTTTCTCCCTGTTGTACATGTCCATGTTCACTCTCTGTGCTGGAACTGTCTTCCTAAAGATCATAAGGGGACAGTTTTTCCCTCTAACACTCACAAATTTGTGGGATTTCTAATCTACATGGCTTTTTGACACATATTTAGCTTAAAGGCAGGTAAAACAAATTTAAAACAACAACAACAACAAAAACCTTGCACCACCAGAGAAGAAAGGAAAAGGGATTAAAATATAAGCAGATGATTTGCAGCATAGGAAGAAGAGTGGAATTTCTTTTGGTGCTGATGGACTATGTAATGCAGTATTTCTTTGAATGTCCTTTTCTATGGATCGAAGCAATTGCTCATTTGTACTGAGGAAAGGTGCTTCAGATTAATTTTGGAAACCTCAATACCTCACTATGCTGAATTTTAATTATTTCACTTCCTGCTTGGTATATTAATGTCGTGATTACCCTTGAAAGTGTATTACCGATGATGATTTATGCAAAACCCAGCCAGCTCCACAGCTCTGTTGGTTTCAATTAAAACCAGCCACAGAGGAAGTGGGCTGTCGCCGTGCGGGCTGTGGACTGTCATTACTCTCACGAGCAGGTACAATCTGTTTACTTAAAGCATTACCTTTGTTTATCCTTCTGGAACCATCTCTTCCATGGCACGACTAACCACTGAGAAAGGAAATTGTAGCGATTTGGTCTGCTGACCTTGGATCCAAACTGAAACTATCCAGGAAAATGTATTTTATCTCTGCTTCTCTGCTGATATAGGACACTTTGGGCCAATTCTTCCCTCTTTTGAACTGCTCAAGGGCTGAACTGGTCAAAAGTGCTATTGAGAAGTTACCATTTTCTGATGTCCGGGAACAGGGTTTGGTCAGTCTCCGGGGAGTGTGGCCATCTGGAGTTAATCATGACGTATGTGCTCCTTCTCAAATGAAGCACTGTTTTCAGAGCTCATTTATCTCAATGACTTCAACTGTTGAGAGGTCAGGAAGTTTTCCATGGTGCGTCCCCAGTACCCAGTCCTTCTAATTACTAATTTGGCTGCACAGTTATTGAAATCTCCTGTCTACCTGGCAGCCCTTCCTAAATCTATTCCAAACAATGTCACTGAGGTTACCTGCCAGGTCCGGAAGGCGCTCTGCCTTCTCAGTACCTGAGAGACAGGCGGCCAAGCCTGACTTCCATGGCAGTTTCATTTTAATCACATTTGGAAATTCTTGACTACAGGCTGTGCATTTATGAAGTCAAGGGAGCCTGTACCTGCCAAGTGAGAGCTCTACCGACAGCCTGCCAGGAGCAGAACCTGATCCCCAGCAAACAAGGAAAGTGCATACACCTTCTGAAACCCGAGGCCAGATGGCCTCGTAGAATCATGGTGCTGGGAGGCCTAGGGCTCTTCCAGGGCTCATGCGTGGTCTCAAATTGACCCTTAGTTCCAGCTTCATCTCCTGCCCTCTCCCTTCTTGCACTCTGTCCTCAGGTCATGAACTCGAAAGTACCAAGAACCTTCCCAAATCCATACTTTTGCCCTGACTGCTCTTTCCACCTGAAAAACTTTGCTTGTGTATTTTGAATGGGCAGTTTCTGTGTGTGTGTGTGTGTGTGTGTGTTTTAAACCTTTAAGTCTGTGCCCAAATATTTCTTCCTCCGAGGGCTTTGACTACCATACTGTTCTCCATCCTATTTTGTTTATTTCCTTTATGGCACCTACTGTGATGTGAAAGTTTACTTCTATCTTGTCTAACCCTCCTGCTGCAGTGTGATAAGCTCCACGAGGGCTTTTTACCATGGTCTCCCTGGCACAGACCACAGAGTTGGGATGAAGAGTTCAGTGCCCTGTAATCAGGAAGGTGATGTTTCGGTCTAGCTACAATTCCCGTTCCCTCTTATTCAACAGGCATTTATTTATTTATGACTATAGGAACCACTCACTAAAAGGTGTTTTTCAAGGCAGGTTCTTATGGATGCTATTTATGGAAGGCAAAGTCTTGCCATGCTCAGTGGAGACTTTGAGTTGAGATCCACTGTTCCCTTTTTAGGAGCTGGCATTTGTACTCAGGAGGAGAAATGCCATTAATTAGCGGGATAATGATTACAGCCTCCATCTGGCATTGCTTCCCTGGACGTGCTGTCTTGGCACATTCTAGTGGCTGCCATCATCTGCCCAGGGGCAACTAAGCTAGAGAAAGAAGCCTCAGCAAGGAGAGTTGACAAGTTAGCTTAATCTCACTCACTCTCCAAATGCTAACTGATACCATCCTTATATTTGTCTCTCCTAACTGCCTCTTTTGTGGAAATTGAATTGCAATAGGGACTATTTTTGTCCTCTTCTTCATCTATAAATATTACACAATTTCCTTCTGAGTTTACAGCCTAATCCTAAACACACACACTTTTTGTGACTTTTTGTGCCCTTAACCTTGACTTCTAATCTCTCTCCCCACCCTGTCCTTCACTGTAGCGCTGTCAGACCCCTGCTAAATTCTCTGTTTCTGTACATGAAGCAGAAGCTGTGTTGCAGGTATCTCTAGGGCTTCATCCTCTGCCTCAGACTGGCCAGTAACCCCCTTCCTGTGGAGTATCTGCAGTGTCACCTATGCAAAGGGACAATGCCTGGGGACTACAAGGGCCCGAAGGACCCTGGTTTTGTCATCATACAGATGCTCCAGTCCCAGTGCTCCTGTTTCTTCTAGCTTTGTAATATGATGCAAGTCACAACTGTTCCGAGCTTTGATTTCCAGTAAAATTGAAATAATAAAACTTCATGATTATTATTGTGAGAATTAAATGGATAATGTACAATGGACTGGGCATAATTCTGGCACACAGAACATACACAGACAATAAATCCAGCTGTTTCTTCAGAACAGTACTGGGATGTTCTTCACACTCAAACAACCAAAACCTAAAAGCACACCACTAGTAATTTTCTTCTTTGGAAAAAAGTGTTCCATTTGCGGTCCTTGACAAAAATGAATAAAATCTGAGGGCACTGTATCCATCAGGGCTCTGATAGGACACAGATGGAATACTCAAAAAGTTTTAACTAAAGAGATTTTAATAAAAGGTATGAGCAGAATTGAAGGAACTCATAAAAGATGGGGAAGCACCCAAGGCCCAACAACAGCAAGGAGCTAATATCACCTTTAAAAACTAAGACAGTGGAGGAGCTTCAAGATGGCAGAGGAGTAAGACGCAGAGATCACCTTCCTCCCCACAAATATATCAGAAATACATCTACACGGTGAACAGCTCCTAGAGAACACCTACTGAACGCTGGCAGAAGACCTCAGACCTCCCAAAAGGCATGAAACTCCCCATGTAACTGGTGGGGTGGATGATAGAGTCTTGGTGCTCCAGCCAGGTGTCAGGCCTGAGCCTCTGAGGTGAGAGAGCCGAGTTCAGGACATTCATCTACCAGAGACCTCCCAGCCCCATGTAATATCAAACTGCGAAAGCTCTCTCAGAGATCTCCATCTCAATGCTAAGACCTAACTCCACTTAATGACCAGTAAGCTACAGTGCTGGACACCCTATGCCAAACAACTAGGAAGACAGGAATACAACCCCACCCATGAGACGAAGACGCAAGAGGGAGGAGTTATGGGGGATATATGTATATGTATAGCTGATTCACTTCGTTATACAGCAGAAACTAACATATCATTGTAAAGCAATTATACTCCAATAAAGATGTTAAAAAAAAGTGCAATTTCAATGACAGAGAATAAAATAGAAGAAAATTGTAGCTCATTTTTGAGCTCCTACCCTGTGTCAAGTCATGTGCTAGGCTGGCTGATGGGAGTTCAGGGTAGAGTACACATAAACTGTTAACCACAGTGGTGATCAAACTTCAGCTTGCATCAGAACCAGGTGTTGGAAAAAAAAAAAGAACCAGGTGTTGGACCTGATAAAACAGACTGCTGGGCCCCAGCCCCAGAGTCTCTGATTCAGAAGGTCTGGGGTGGGGGCTGAGGATTTGCATTTCCAACAAACTCTCCAGAGATGCTGATGCTGTGGGTCCAGGGCCACACTTTCAGAATCATTGAACTGTGACAGTTTAACAGGACACTGAATACAACTTTCCCTAGAGTTTAGGGGGCAGAGGCCCCAAATTCAGAGACCAATAGTTGACAGCCCACCTATGCAGAAGAAGCTGTGTGCGAAAAATAATTTTTGTAGCTACTCTGTCCTCAGAGTGGTAGACCATAACTCCCCACTCCCTCAATATGGGCCGCCCATAATGACTTCTTTCCAAAATGTACAGTGTTGAAAGGCGGGAAACATAAAGACTAACTTTCCAGTGGAGAAACTGAACAAACACTATGTCAGCCAACTGATCAAGGTCAGTACCAACAGTGAAGGTCATGTAGACAGTGTGTACTCTGGATATAATGTGATGAGAATGGCACTTTGTGTGTGGTCTTCTTCCTCAAAACCGGTAACTCCAGTGTAATCACGAATGTCCTCAATGAAGGACGTTCTACCAGATACCTGACCAATATGTCTCAAAATCAGCAGGTTCATCAAAACCAAGAGAAGGCTGAGAACCTCCCACAGCGAACAGGGGGCCTGCGGAAACACGAGGACTAAATTTAACGAGGGATCCTGAAACAGATAAAGGACATTAGGTGGGGGAAAAAAAGGAACTGCATAAAGTATAGACTTTAGTTAATAATAAAGTGTAAATATTGGCTCATTGGTTGTGTCAAACATACCACACTGATGTAAGAGGTTTACAATAAGGGCAACTAGATGTGAGGTACGTGGGAACTCTATTATCTTGGCAACTTTTCTATAACTCTAAAACTATTCTAAAATTAAAAGTTTATTTTGAAAAACCTTCTGTGGAGTTGATTATCTGTGAGGCAAGGTGACCAACAGAGATAGATCCTGCTGGGTGTATGGCCAGAAGCTGGGGTGAAGGGGTCATTCATGGCCAGCTGGGAGAAGCTTAGCCTGTTCAGGGAATGATAGTAAGATGGTCCAAGTGGCAGAGGACAAGCAGGGTGGTTTCTCTGAAGACCCCACCAAATCCCCACAAATGAAAGAGACAACATGTGGTTGTTGGACATGAACAATATACAACCACGTTAGCCATGTGACACAGGAACTTTTCTCTGAACTCACTACTGCCACTCCCAGCCCCCTGTGCTTTCTGTTGAATGACAGAATCAATTATTGATAGATTTGTCTACACTTCTCGTTTCTGCAAGCCTACAGAATTTGTTAATACCCGAGAATGCTGTAAAAGCTATAGGATCACTCCAAGATTACATAAGGGAATAAGGGGAAAAAAACATTCAAAAGAGCAAGTTTAAAAGGCAGTAATAAAAAAAATCAAGTTACTTTCTGCTTGTATCCTACTGTGTTCAGCTTGTTCAAATAACTCCTTACAATTCATTGTGCTGTGTTCCATTAAAGGTATGGGTAAGAGAGGTCAGAAAAATTATAGACACAGCAGTGGATTAGAATGATGGAAAGAGTTTTCCACATGAAAAGGCCACTCAGGGGGGTTGCATTAAAGCAAAAAGGAGGAATTTCCAGGCTGCAAGCCTATGTGCACACATGTGAACACACACACACACACACACACACACACACACACACACACATCCTCTACAGCAGAACACAGGAACTAAGGTAGGGGCATGATCAATGCAGGACACCCAGTGGTGCAGCATGGCTTACCCAGGGCGTACCCAGAGGGGCATTCAATACAGCTGGAGGCCGAATATATATGTTATCTTTTCCTTGTTAAGAAGTAACTTGCGGTAAAGAGTCTACGGTAACGAGTCCAAGAGAAGGTTGACGTGGGCTTCTCATGGAGAAGAAGATGAGGGGATGGGTCAAGTTGACATTTCTTGAGTAAAGTGGATTCATCCCACAGATCTTAGGATGTGAGGTATAAAGGAGACACAGAAATCAAAGTTGCCTCCAGGTTCAAGACCTGATGTTGTTGATTAATGATACCAAAAACCAATATGGGGAAATCAATTAGGAGAACAGGTTGAGTGTGGGTCAGTGGGTGGTTCGGGGTAGTGAGCTCAGTTTGAGATTTTTGTGGGACATCCAGAAAAATGATTATATCACTCAGAATGTAAATTACTTTATTAGTAAACTCCTATGCTTTCTTGCGAGCCTAGATAAAATGTATGTGTCTTCCTCTACAGCCTGCTCTGACACCTCTTTATCCTTATTCTTCCCTGGTCGCTCATCTCCCTCCAAAGCATAATTGTTCACTCCTTTCTGTGAGTCATCAACACTGAACAAACCTCTAGCATTGCATTTAAGTCAGTGTTTTGTCAGTGGTTCCATGTCAACCTCTCCTCCTAAATAAAGAGCCCCTTGCAGTAAAGAGCTAACTTTGAGCCCTTCACTGAACCTGGCCCACATGAGGTGCTCAATAATGTTGTTGAATAAATGAGTGAGGACGCTTGGCTTCCTCTGAGACAAGAAGGTCCTCTGTGGTGTGAGAGCATGAAGAGGGGTAGAGAAAGAGTGGATGAAGGGTACAGAGAGGATGACAATGAGGATGAAGGATGGGCCCGGTGGCTCCTGGGTCTGCTGTCAGCATCGCCCCGGAGCAGGTGGGAGAGTTGGTGTTCTAAAGCACTCTCAGTGCCACATAGTCTTGTTTGGTGTCACCGTTCCTTCATGGCTACTCTTGATGAAGACTGAGGTGGCTTTGGCCACAGGGCCAGTGTGACAGTGTATGGAGGGCTGGACACATGGTCTTTGTTCAGGGACCTTCAGTGAGACCTGGAGTATCATGTGGTATTTGAGCCACACTGTCTTTCTGCGTCTAGGGCAGGTCAGCTTTTTTTTAGCATGATTTTCTGTACGTCAGACAGAGCTCTGCTGCCCAGCACAATGTGAAGTGCCAGCTGAGCACAAGACTACAATCTACATGGAACCAATTTTCTTCTCACTCAAAACTCCTCTGAGAAAGAAATAACATGACTTCATTGGCTAGGAATGTCTAGTTCTAAAAGAGCTATACATGAATAAAATGAAAGGGAACTGCAGGAAGAAGGCACATGGATAGTCTTAAGCTTTTAGAGGCAATAAGCTTTTAGGAATGCCAATTGTTCATTAATAGATTTACACTTAAGTGCCTGCGGTCTAAGTAAGAAGAAAGTGGCCAAAAGGCACTACTTGCCTTCAATTGAAATCTCTCCCAATAGGCTGGAATTTTTTTGAATTAATAATATCTAACAAAGCAAATTTTACCTTGTAATTCACAGGCAACTGATTTCCTTTAACTCCAGTTCCTAATAGATTGATAGATTAAAGATATTCGAGACTGAGTGATATGGTCAACATACATTGCTTTGAATAGAGCATTTTGTGCTCTACTTAGAATTTGTATGATTAGTTATTCACTCCATCCAAAGAGTATCTACTGCTGGGCAAATGGACCAGAAAGAGTATATATTTCTTTTCTACCCAACGTGAAGTTCAACTTGAATCAATGTATTGTATTCCAAACTATGCTGAAGCAATCTAAAGAAAGTAATTGTGTGCTTGGCATTGACTGAAACTGCAGAGAGGGAGTAAGAGTGTGTCACAGTTTGGAACAAGGACTGATCTTCAGTCTGATAAACCAGCCAGGGGCTTGAAGCTCTAGGCTGGGGGCTCTTGATGCCTTAAAGAAGACTAGTTCTGGGCTTCCCTGGTGGCGCAGTGGTTGAGAGTCCGCCTGCCGATGCGGGGGACACAGGTTCGTGCCCCGGTCCGGGAAGATCCCACATGCCGCGGAGCGGCTGGGCCCGTGAGCCATGGCCGCTGAGCCTGCGCGTCTGGAGCCTGTGCTCCACAACCGGAGAGGCCACAACAGTGAGAGGCCCGCGTACCACACACACACACACAAAAAAAAAAAAAAAAAAGAAGAAGAAGACTAGTTCTATCTCACAGGGAGATCACCTAGAGGGGAGGGATGGGGAGGGTGGAAGGGAGATGCAAGAGGGAGGGGATATGGGGATATATGTATAGTTGATTCACTTTGTTATAAAGCAGAAACTAGCACAACATTGTAAAGCAGTTATACTCCAATAAAGATGTTTAAAAAAAAAAGGAGACTGATTTCTGTCTGCAAAGAGAGACCGTGGGAAAGACGGCATGCAAAATAAATAAAACAATAAGATATACGAAGACTCAGGATACTAACAACCTAAAGAAAAAATAATCTCATGCAGAATATGAGTCAATAATTCTATGAATTCCTTGTCCCTTATAACCGTTCTTCTCTTTGCTAGTAACAATTTCACCTTCTCTTGGACAATTAGCCAAGTGGGATTTTTCCCAATCACTGTCAAAGACCTACAGTCAAGCTAAACCTGAATATACGTTGTCAAGTGGGTAGAGAATCCAGTAAGGGTGGGACACTAGTTTCCCTGGCTCCATCTTTACAACCTGTAACCCAGCTAGAGAACTAACAGTGTTGAGATCCTGCTATGTACCAGGCACCGTGAAAGGCATTTTTTCCTCAAACTCTTTTCCCTCCAATTAGAACCTGTTTTTACAGGATGATCTAATATATCTAATTAATTACTAATTAAAAAGAAGTAAAGAAATGAGAAGTCATGTGTTACGGTGGCCGCTTTAATAAGTCCATTTTAATAAGACTTGACCTTGAGCACTGTGGACAAGACTAGAGTCTCAGTGAAATGGCAACATTATCAAGTATCTCAAAAGGGTGCATGACTTTTAAAATGTTGACAAATGCTGTTTTGGGCCAAAGACCTGATGTCCAATAATGACATCGTGAACCTCAATTCACTGGGGAGAGACCACACCACACACAACTGTGTCCACTGGAAGCTCCTGAGCACACCTGCTCCTGGCCCTGGATCTTTAGAGCCAGCTGAGTGGTGGGATCCATCTCATCTCTGTTTTCACTTGTGGGCTGTTCACATTTACAAGTCCCCTTGGCTTTCCTTAAAACATGAAGGCTATACTGAGGCTTTATTCTAGAACTGTCATTTCCCAGAAATACCTTCAGTGGGCACCCAGAAAAGGAATTGAAACTTCTGGGGGCTCCCGACTTGCCAGATCGATATTTTCATATGGTTGCAAGGCTGCTTGCGTTGTGCATGCAGGAATAAAAATATTATCCCACGCAGTATCAATTATTTCTCTTATGCTTAGACATAACAGTTAAGCTAGTAAGCTTCTGTAATATGCAACAGAATCTTACTTGAATGCAGCCCAATTTTCTCCTGAAATAAAATTCCATTTTAAGCACTAGAATTTGTATGCCAAATTTGGTCCTTTAAAAATAATGGAAGATATAAATTTTTACCACTGAGTTATAGGCTTTGGAAAAGTGAAGTTTAGTAATGAAAATTGTCATACAAACTGAATAACTAATGCCGATAACGGATGCCATCTCAATAATGAATCTTACACATGGCAGGACTAGCATTCGGGTCACATCACAGCTCAGCTCTGACTAAGGTGGAAGCTTGCTCACTCAGCACCTTGGTTTCAGACTCTATTTATCTTGCTTACTTAGGAAATTTAATGCTGTGTAATTTATTTTTTATTGCCACATTCGAAAGTCTCTCTCTTTCTTCAACCCAAGATGTCTTTAGGGGCTTAGACTGCCTTTTACACTCAGAGGCCCATTTTTATAAAAGAATCAGAACTCTTGTTAAAGAAGATTTATTGGAGCCAAGAAAGAAGATGCCACATTGTGTTCCAAAATTACCAAGACAAGGATGGACTGAGGGCCCGGAGAATTCCTAAAGCTGTTAAGTGGTGAATACTGTCTTCAAGGAGAAGACACCTATCAAATTAATAAAAGGAAATACATTCCCATCAACATCAGCATTTTTCTCTCTAATGAAAGATTAGAGTCTTTTAAAACTGATTTGCTCAGATACCCTTTCTCTATTTAGAATATGTATTTATATATACTTTTTCGGTTCGCACACATCCTATTATTATTCCTCTCTTCCACCTTTCTAAACCTGGTCCATTCTACTGCAGTTACTGTGAGGTGAACCTGACCTTGTAAATCAGCAATGGATTGTACTGCCCACAAGAGGACAAATATGAAGGAACACATTCTGCAAATTCGCAAATCCAGAAGCCCGATATCAGGCTTCAGGAAAACAAAAATGGCAATAATTAGAAAATCCAATTAAGTTTAAGGTCTAACCTATACAGACAAGAGTGTATAAACACTGAGTACTTGGTGAGATATCTTAGGCATCTTATCATTTTAAAAATTAAATCTGATAGCAAACCGGGACTTATAAAGAGCCTACTAGGTGTTCATATTTGGGAAGAGACATGAGACGACATTAAAAATTTCTCCAAGGACGAGGACCAGGTCAGCATTCTCATGAATGAACCAAATATGGAGGGTAAATGAGCCAGTTTCCCCTCGTCACAAGTATGTGCACTCCTGTCTCCACACTGTGCATCTCATAGAAACAGCTAGGTTTGCACCTGGTGTCCTGTCTCCCTATGACAATGAGGTCCTTGGAAGGCAGTGCAGAAGTTTCCAGGGTCATCTACAGTGTTGCTGCTGGTATCTTAGGAGAGAGTGACATGCATTGGTCATGAACATGGACTCTGGGGCCAGGTTACCTGAGTTTGCATCCAGGCTTCCTTGCTTACTCGCTGTGTGACTCTGGGAGAGTTACTTAACATTTCTGTACCTCATTTTCCTCGACTGAAAAATGCAGATAATAATAAAACAGAGCTGTTCCGAAGATAGCTGAATCCACGTAGGAAGTACTCAGAACACTGCCTGCCAAACAGGAAGCACTCAATAAAACAAGCTATGGTGATTTTTATTTTTTCCTTAAGGATGACAGAAAGATAAAAATGTCTGGTTTCTGATGGGAAACTTTGCATCGTGTGCTGCTGTTTCTGGAAACGCGCAGGTTGCGAGTGGTCCCCAGGTTACAATGTCCTTAGAATCTAGAGCAGGGAAGTTTGCTGATGATGTAATGTCGCTGGTAGAGAGAGGGTACCCTTATTGTTCTAACATCCTTATTCTCTCTATGCTTTGATAGTCTTTATTTTTATTTGATTTAAATTCCTCACAACACCTTTCCCTCTCCGTATGGAATTGTGTTTTGATGTGTTTATTGTTAGGCCTGCCAACCCCTGAGGCAGCTGCATATTAACTGCCTCAGCGCAGCCTCTGTGTCTGTTGTACTGCTCCCTTCCAGCCTGAGGCACTGGCTCCTTTCTCCATCCTTCATTTCTTTTTAGCAGGCAGGCACTCTCCCCTGCTGCTCCAGAGTGATATTCTGCTCTGACAGCCAGTCTCACCATTTTCTCCAAATCCTTCATTTAAAAACTCACCTCATTCAAGAGACCTTTCCAGAACGAAAGTGGTCCCTTACAGAGAGCAAGTGACGGACTGGAAAACTACCATGTGCTTCAGACCTCCTCCCTTTCACGCTTTTCTCTATTCCATGGAGCTTCCCAGATCTTGCCCATGTCTCTTTATCCTCTCCCATTTCTCTTACTAACCTTTCAGTTTCTCACTAATTGTTTCTCTACCTGTAATCATATAGATTCTATTTTTCAACTGCATTATATTTACCCACATTTTCCATATGATGAAATTGAGTTTTGGGGTGCATTTTCTTGTTAAGAAAACTAAAAACACCAGACCAACTATATTGTTTTAGTTAGTGTTTCTCATCGTGCACGTACTCACTCTGTGAATCTCTTATTGCTTTCAATCGATTAGCTATTTGTTGAATGCCTTGTTCTTGCCGCACTGTTGCTTTTAAGTTCATCTTAATCAGCTTAACTGAAAAGCAAAGGCACAGAGTAATAAATGATGACATTTTTGAGCAAGGAAGATGGCCAATTATGTAGCTTATTTTTTTTGCTCCTTACAATCTAGAAGGTAGACTTTATCTAACATTGTGTGGATTATGTTTTATGACCAGATTTGCTTGAAAAGATAAATCCCAAACCAGATTAAACTCCAGAAAGGTGAGCTCTGTCTTAGGACTTGCTTTCTCTCTCTAACAGGCCATGGCTCCCCAGCTCTGTCTGTATCCCTACAGGAGGAAGATCCTTTAGGACTTAGTCGTACTTGGGAACAGTCAGGGATGGAAAATGAACTTTATCATCATTTTCCAACTGTATAAAGCAGTTGCAAAAATCTGCAGAGCAGTGCTTTCTCAGAAACTAAATGACAGGGAAATCACAGAGGTCAACAGAAAATGGCGTCTGCTATGATAAGCTGAATAACCATTTCAAAGGAGCTCTTTTTTCTTGGCAAATACTATTTTCCAGAGCCTTGCCAGTTTTCTGGAGCAGTACTATTTCCTGGTTTGAGCTTTGGGGGACTATTACATTATTGCATGGTACAGTATATGGTGTTTGGGGGCCTCTTCTGCTCTACTTTTTCCTTAAATCATCATTCATCGCTTGGTGTTTAGCTGTTCACAATGGTTAAGTCCATAATGACTTTTCATTTTGACAAATATATTTAATTTTGCATAAAGGTAAACATATGGAACATTTACATACTGTGCCTGGGCTCAGGATTCCCCTGGGATGGAAGTCCACAGCCCTGTTTTCAGAGGCCTATTTCCTCACCTCTCTGAGAATCCTCAAAGCCCACCCTCCTGGTGAGTAGCAGAAGATCCACTGCCTGGGGGAAGGGTGGGGACTCAGCTAGCCCTTTGAGGTCTGGACAAACCCAGATGAAGGAACTGAAGGGAAGTGCCAACCCCCTCTCCCCACCCCATGAGATTTCAGGCATTTGTAGTCCTCTGGTCAAGAGCAGTACAGTTTTCACTCAACTTTATCTCTAATATATCTTGTTGATTCTGCTCTCTGAAAAAAGATGAACTCAACAATTTTGAGAAATAAACACATCAGAGAGGAGCAGAAACCCTAGACTCACGGTGGATTAGGAGTGCATAAGTTTAAGGGCGTGTAAATTAGGGCAGCGGGTCACAGAGACACTGTGATCAGAGCATATTTCTTTCTTGAGTGCAATCTGCATTAATATTACATGCGCTATTTTATCCTCTGTCTATTTCATTTACTTTCAGAAGTACCTTTGCGATGACCTAGTACCCTAGTTACCATGTTCTTCTGAAGACGTCCTCTAGAGACCGAGGCTGCCTTTTTTTCAGTGCTGGCTCAGTTAGTTATGAAGCATGTGCTGAACTCTTGGAAGTTATTAGGACATGCCTCCAGAAGGGAACCCAGGGCTCTCAGAGTTAGTGATCTGAAACACCCTGATAGTGCTTCCGTTAAGCTCTTGTGCTCATACTTAGATGAAGGAGAGCCCACTGTTCCATATTTAGATGTATTCCCTTATTTCAGTGGCGGGAGAGAGAGAGAGAGAGAAATGATGTAGGGAAATAGAGGCAGGTTTTCCCTTTTTGCCATCTTTTCACTCTCTACCCAGTCAGTGATAGTTGTGGAAGAGTGAGTGTCACCTTCCTAAGGCCAACCTAGGAGTTTCTAAATTTTTTTTTCCCCTAAAACTCTGCTTTTTAAGGAGAGGGGGAATGAAGAATATATTGGAAAACTTTTCATGTAAAATATGTGCATCCATTTATTAAAGTCCTCTGAGGGACTTCTGATACTGAGAACATTTAATACTTCCTAGAAAAATATATTTTAACAGATGAGGGGTCTAATAGGTCTTTTGGTTCTGGCAATGAAACCATTAGGTGAGAAATGTAGCAATCCAAAGTAGTTTTTGCAGGGCTTCCTCTTCCTGGTGATTAATGGATACATGTGTTTATGTGTAAAAGTAGCGGCGTTGAATGCACATGAAAAATAGCATAATGTAGTATAATTTAAAATGTTAAATATGAAATGAATGTCATGTGTTTGTATGGCTGGTTCAAAGGGTGTACTTTATTGCTTGTATATATAAATACACTGATACTCAGGGAACTCATCTATTGCAAAGTCTTCCTCTGCCTTTAAAATATTTTTAAATTTAACTTGTCTGGCTTTTAGATTATGTAGAACATCTAAAGGAAAAAAAACTGGTACCAAACACAAATAATCAACTACAGAGCAGTTCCCAAATAATTTTTTACATATTTTTATGATTACATGAGAAATCTTTCTCATTTCTTTGAAATTGTCAGTAGTATCCTGCCCTAGCAGGTTCTCTCCTTTATTACAGAAGCTGAAGGTGTGGAAATTACATTTTTCAGACACTTTGGAATAATGTGTGCAAGTCCCAGGCACATATTCTTTTGTGGAATGGCAGTGGTTTGATGTTGTCAGAACACAAAGGACTAGTCAGATTATGGGGTTTTGAAAGGAGTTATAATAATGGCAGCACCAGACACTGTTTTAAGTGCTTCACCTATACTAACTCATTTATTCCTCACAACAGTCCCCTTTTAACAGATAAGGAAACTATGGCACAAAGAGATTAATTTGCTCAAGGTGCCTTGTAGAAGATAATAGACGAGTTTTGTTTTATGGTGTCAGAGTGAGAAAATGCCTTTAAAAATGCCACAGAGTTTCCTCACTGAATCTATAAAACTGTTGTAAAGAACATAAGAGAAGACCCAAATAAATACTGAGAATACCAGGTCTCTCTATGAAAAGTCCTGAGATTGTAAATGCTAATTCTCTCCAAATTAATCTATAAATTCAATTTAATTCCAAGCAAAACTTCTTCAGGATTTTAAATGATGTTTTACAAGGCAATTATTGTATTGAATTGGATTTATCTGGAAGGTAATTTTCATCTGGAAGATAAAATTCCCAAGTTTTGCTATGAAATTTTTGAAAGAAATTTGAATGGTGACTTTTACTATCAGATATTGAAAAATACTATAGTGATGAAAGCAATGTGGTATTAATAATGCAGGAGCAGACAAATGGTAAATGAAACAACCATGGAAGTCCAAAACTAGTGTGCACATATGAAGCGGGGCATTTAAGAGAGAAAAGGATGGATTTTTGAAAAATGATGTTGGGATACATTATTATCCATTTTGAGAAAAATGAAGTTAGACACATGCACACATACAAAAATCCATATGGAATAAAATGCTCATTTTTTTGTGTGTGTGTGTGTGTGTTACGCTGGCCTCTCACTGTTGTGGCCTCTCCCCATGCGGAGCACAGGCTCCAGATGCGCAGGCTCAGCGGCCATGGCTCACGGGCCCAGCCGCTCCGCGGCATGTGGGATCTTCCCAGACCAGGGCATGAACCCGTGTCCCCTGCATCGGCAGGCGGACTCTCAACCACTGCGCCACCAGGGAAGCCCTAAAATGCTAATTTTTATTATGAAACTATTAGAAGAAATAATGAAGAATTAAAAAAATAATTTAGAGTGGAAATAAAGCCTTCTTGACAATATATAAATCCCAGAATTTATACAGGAAAAATTAGCAGATTTGAGCTGCCTACATAAAGAGAAAAAAAAAATCTTACATATGATTAAAGACAAATAAACAACATAAACAGTGTAGATGGACAAAAATGCATAACAATGGCTGAATTAAAAACACCATGCTGATGTTAACTTGACCACACATCTCCGAGGACCCCTCGGGGCCTCCTGGAGAGACTCACGCTGCTGCCACACTGTCCAAGTTTAACAGTTCATTCATTCTCCTTTCTTCACAAACCTCCAATATCTACTCTTTCCTCCACAACCTCAACTGATGACCTTATTTCACTGAGCAAAGGGAATCAGAACTGAACTTCCTTGTCCTCCCACTGAAACATCTACCAGCCTACCTGCTCTGCCCCTGGAGATTTGCTCTGTTGCTTTTTGTTACCAATGGATGAATGATTTGTGCTCCTCTATACAGTCAGAATCTAAACTTGGGCATTGGATCAGATGCCTTCTTACCTACCCAGGGACTTTATTTCTACAATTGTCCTATCTCTCTCCTGCATCATTAATTTAGACTCTCTCTTGGCTCACTGCCATCACCAGAAATCATCCTAAAAAAGTAAGTACCTTACAAAAATAAAAACTTTCCCAGATTTTATATCTTCCTCTGGCTACTACCTTATTTCTCTGTGCCTCTTTAAAACAAAATTCCTCACCTAGTACATACCCTTCTCCTCTTGCTCTTCTCTCTAGAGAGCAATCCACTTAGAATTGGGTCTCCTTTCACTAAAACCTCTCTTCTCAAAGTCACTAATGACCCTCACATTGCCAAATGTGGTATTTCTTCTAAATTCTCAACTTGATCTACTTCTCCATCACTTAAGATCTGATCTTGGAATCTATCACAGTTCCTGCCATATTCTATTGGTCAAAGCTGTCATGGAATTCAGCCCTATTTGAGGTCAGAGCATAAGGGACTACCTGGAAATCATAGGGCTTCATACAGAATTAACAACAGCGGCTAATTTTATGTAGCATTTACTATGCACTAGGCACTGTTCTAAGTGTTTCCCTTGGCTTCTGGGACCCCACATTCCCCTGGTTTTTGCCTCACCCCACTAGTCACTTCTTCTCAGAGCCCATGATGGATCCTCCCCCTGTTCTTTCCCCCAATGGGTACTGGAGCACCTTAGGACTTGGTCTTGGACAGCCTCATTCTCCTGCCCACACTGACTTCCACAGAGTTCCATGGCTTTTAATAGCATCCGTGCACTGCTGACTCATAGACTCATGCCACTTCCTCCAACCTCCTCCCCCTTGAACTCTGGACTCCACACCCAGGGCATAGGCAGCTGTGAGATATTGAATAGGCTTCTCAAACCTTGACATGTACAAGAGAGGTTCCTTTCTTTTCCCTCCAGTTTTCTCCATCTCAGCAAAGGGCTCCACCACTCACCCAGTGTTTAAGCCAAACACCTTGAACTTATCTTTTCTCTCTTTTTCCTCATATCCCACTTTCAAACCATCAGTTGCTCTTGTCAGCCTTACATTCAAAATATGTCCCTCATCTGGTGACTTCTTACTACTCCTATTGCCAAAACCCTGGTGCAATCATCTCTTGCCTAGGCTATCAGAATTACCTGCTATGTGCTATAGTAACCTACCACATGATTATTCTGCTCCCACTCTTCCCAGCAGCCCCTTAAACACACACACACACACACACACACACACACACACACACACACACACACACACACACTCTCTCTCTCAGGCTATTCTCCACAGTAGCCCTTATGATCCTTTTCAAGTGGAAGTCAGATTGCATCACTCCCCAATGCAAAATCCTTAATTGCTTCCCTTCTCCAATGAAATAAAAGCCATAGACTGTAATTTACAGGGCCTTAATTGCCTGGGCCTTGGTTGTCTCTCTAAGTCTGTGTCATACCACCCTTCTCTTTATTTGCAGTTCTCCAGCCACACTGGTCTCCTTGCGGTTTCTGAAACACAGCCATCATGTTTCTGCCTCAGGGCCTTTGCACATGCTGTTTCCTCAGATTGGAATGTTTTTCATCCAGATATCAGCTCATGTCAGCCCTCAGATGAACTCCCTGACATCCCTAAAACAGCATGCTACATCAATTTATATCCATTACCCTACTCTATTTTTCTTTATAACATTTATATAACATTATCTTGCTATTTGTTTATTGTATATCTTCCACACTAAACTATTTACTCCAAGAGAGTGGGACTGTGTCTTTCTCACATCTCTAATTCCAGTATCTAGAGCACTGTTCAGCACTAAGTGCTCAAAAAGTCTCTCTTTTTTTTTAATATTTATTTGGCTGTGCAGGGTCTTAGTTGTGGCACGTGGGATCTTTAGTTGCAGCATGTGGGAATCTAGTTCCCTGACAAGGGATTGAACCTGGGTCCCCTGCAGTGGGAGCACGGAGTCAACCACTGCACCACCAGGGAAGTCTTAAATAAGTTAATGAATAAAGGACAAGCCATAGACTAAAAAAAAAAGTATTTGCAATGTATATACAGTAATAGACAACAAATTAATATTCAGAATGAAAAAAGCTGCCACAAATCCATAAACAGAAAAAGATAACAACTCAATAAAATAATTGTTTAAAAAGATTATAAATAGTAAATGCACTGAAGAAGAAATCCAAGTAGTAATAAACACAAGAAAAGATGCTATAAACTTCACAGGTAATCAGAAAAATATCAATTAAAACAATGAACTACCAGTTCTGATTCAGAGTGGTAAAATTTAAATGACTGACAGGCATCGATTGGCAGCACTGTTTGCAGAAATAGATACAATTGCAAAATACTGCTAACAATATAAATGGGTACAGGGGTTTTTTTTGTTTGTTTTTGAGTGCAATTTGATATTATGTATCACAGTTTTACTCCCATATTCTTTTGGCCAAACAACTTGACTTCTATGAGTCTAAAATTTGCAGAGACTACTTAACACGTGGGCTATGTGCCAGTCTCTGTTCTAAGTGCTTCAGATGTATGAATGCACTTAATCTTTGCAACAATCTTATGAGGTAAGTACAATGACTACATTCCAGATTTACAGACGAGGAGACTGCGGCGTACAGCAATGAAGTGAGGGCACAGAAAAACTAGGTAATTTCCCCCAACTCACCCAGCAGGTAAATCAGAGATTGATCATAATTTGAACCCATTAAGCTAGTTCCAAAGTTTATGTTCTTAGTTTCTATCTGTAGAGTCTCTTATGTCTCATGTTTACTGTTATGATGGAGAGATTTGGGACAGAGAGAAAGACAACTAGATGTCAAAGGCTTCTGTATGTAAATAGTTGACAGTGCGAATTTAGTTCTTTCTTCAAATTTTCATGTTCCCGTATTTAAATAAATTGGAAAGGAGGGCATGTAAACGCCAAAGTCTTTTTGTTTCAAAATCAGTTATTTTTCTCCCTCTCTCCCTCCCTCCCACACCCTCTCTCTCTCTTCTGTCTTCACACCACTTGAATATGCTGTATGAGTTTTCAATATTAAACTCCACAATGACTGCCATTTTGTCTCATACCGTAAGCACAATCCATTAGCAACTTTGGATATGAACACAGCCAATTTAATAAAGTGATCACGAAACAGGTAATTCTTAGTTTAAGAATGCCACCCTTTCCTTTCATCCTTAGGTGTTTCACTACCAGAGGGATTTGGATTTAGAAAAGTGAAGAAAACATTAAAATCCTCTGAGTTGTCAATGCCTCCTGTAAATAGCTTTCCATCTTCATATAATAAAGGAATCTTTTTTTTCTTACATTTATCATTGTTCCCCTCTAATAAGAAAACAATTCCTGATTTTTTTTAGGTGTAAACAACAAAAATTATCATAGAGATAATGAGAAGTGAAACTTCTGTAGTGAATAGGAGATGGCGTAAGCAAAGACGGCATGAGTGGAAATGCCAAGTGCGTGCAACAAGCTTGTTCTTTCAGTGTTCAGCTTATTCACCTAAAGTCCAGGTGTCACCGTCACCCACGGGTCTTTACACACATTCATAGCCTGGGTGAAACTGTCACATATGGACAAAGAGAAAAGAAGCAGCTTTACCATTTGTATCAGGAAGTTGTACACTGCTCTCGATTAAGAGAGACCATAAATTACTTTCAAATTCTGCTCCTTCACTGTCAACTGATGCAGGCTAACAGCCCTACCAGCTTCTGCCATATCAGCCGGTGCTGGTGCTGGAGGACTTTTTCAAACACTGACAGGGTTGGAGTAACTAAGCGGGAAGATTTGGGCTAAAACTTTTCCCTCAGGGTAACTAAACAAAAATAGAGGAGAGTGAAGCTGAACTAGTATCATCGTGGAGAGCAACTGTAACGCCTTCTATCACTTGTTGCCAAAATATTCCCATTATGTAAAGAAATGTGTGGCTTGCTCCCATCAGTAGCTGCTTAACTGTTTCAGTTTCTTCTTCTCCAAATAGATTTTACATTTTGTAAGGCAAGGATTGCAGCTTGTATTATATTTCTTTTCTAGACACAATGCTACTCCCTACGACCTGCTCTACCTGCCAGCAAGGATATGAATTCTCTAATCCCCACTTCCTCTCCTTAGCCCCTAAACATGAGGACAGGTAGACCCCATCAAGAATAGACAGATAATTACTCCCTGGGCATTGTTTAGTGAACAGATTATCAGAATTGTCCTCCTGGTATTTTAGTGCACTTTTGTCGTATCTCTAACTAGAGAAGTTAAAACCAAAATGTGACTCTCCAGAACCTAGCATGTGGCATGCACACGTGAATGCATACACACACACACACACACACACACACACGGGAGATAACAAAGTCTTAAAATAATTCAACTCAATTCAGAAGTTTATTAAAACTTTAGTGCATAATAGATATTGTGCTAGGAGTTGCAGATAACACAGAATTGAGAAGACTCGCCCGTGAGAATCCACTCTCTCTGGTAAATGAGATAGACAGGAACATAAATAACTCTAAGAGGAAACAGTCTGTAATAAACATGACTCCGGAAGAATAAATAAAACATTAAGCATGTCAATTATATCCATGATTACAGAGGTATTAAACTACTAGGGCTGCAGGTTAAGCTACATAACTAGTTTCAATTAGACCATCCCTCTTTCTACACACAGCCTTCAGCACAGCTCTGTGTGTTGGGTGACCTCTATTTCAAAATTATCTCTTTGTAATATGGTTTTCTAAGTTGATTTCAAATGTCTTTTGGTCTCTCTTCCTAAATTAGCATCTCTCTTTGCTAATATCTTTTTCTTTATTGTTAATTATTTATTCTCCATACCCCAGCACTCTCTCTCCTTTTATAGTCTTTTACCTACTTCCTGTTCATTTTATTGTTCTATTCCCTCCTTGTCACCTTCTCCCATATATGCAATATTTTCCCAGACACAATGCTTTCTTTTCTTGTATTATTGTCCAAATGGTGGAAGAAGCAATTTTCTTTTGAAGGGAAAATGCTGTCAGGAGGACAAGAATCCCCCTCAAAATAATCCTTTTAATTCTGGCTCGTGCTGGGTCTTGGAATAAGTGAGTGTCTTTCTTTCTAACTGTCCATGGCTCTATTAACAAAACTACTGGTCTTTCTGAAGAATGAGCAGTTGACAGAGGTAAGAGCAGAGGCATGAACTAACCCTTTCATCCACCACAGTGTTGGGTTGTGCTAAGAGATCAGTATGTCCTCACTGATGGGTAGTTTAACCTCTTCTGGTGGGATAAACATAGTGAATGTATGTAAGACCCACTATTTCAGATGACAGTCTCTTGTATTTGCCTAACACCTTATACACATGCAGTGTCTCACTGGACCCAAGTCCCAGGGCTGTGAGACAGTGTGGTCCTGGATCATCGCCTTTTCACAAAGAAAGAGGCTAAAGTCCAGTAACATCAAGTGATACTCTGGGTGTCCCTGAGCAACTGGTACAGGAACCCTGGTTTTTGGACTCCAAATCCAGTGCTCTACTTCAAAGCTAGTATCCAACCCCCAATACTCACATGTAGCACTTGGGCAACATGTTGTAGCTGGTTGAAATTCATTTGATAATAACTTGATTTTACACTCTAAAATGCTTATTTTAAAGAACCATTTAGGAATTAAATATAACTTTTTTTTCTTGCTTCCTCCTTCAAAATATGCTTTGCTGATTTCGATTAGTACAAAAATATTGTAACTTTGGTTTGGCTTGTAGTAGTGATGCTTCACCAACCAAGCATGAGATGGAAGTTCAAGAAACATCAGTGGAGAAAAGGGAGCTCTCCTCATTAATAAAAGCAATTAGTGTGTCCCCCAGCTGAGCAGCCAGCTAGCCCAGGGGTGTTCTGGTACACTGCAGGCATCTGAGTGCAGGCTGTTAACTAGGCAAGCTACTCTTGGCAGGAAGCTAAATGGTGTAATTGATTTTAATTGTTCTCTCCACTTTACAACTCCCAATTCACAGCCTAAGGTGTTTAAGGAGAGTTTGTTCTCTGGAGAGAACTTCCATTGTGTCTAGCCCTCTGAGACAGCAAAAGTAGTCTGCGTTTGGAAAAATCAAAGTGGGACAAATAATTTCTCTAAACATCAGAGCAAAAATCTTCCAAGCCCAGGGACTTATTTTGAGTGAATCATGCCTGCTGAGGCGTCACAGGTGGACACAGTAGTCAAACCATTGATTCTTCTGTCACATCTCTTAAAATATAAAGTCCCAGAACAGAAAGCCCAGTGTAGGCGGGAAAGATTTGGAGGTTCTGTGTGAGATTATAGATGGGATTCCCCAGTCACTGGGACCAAAGAATCTACACAGCTTAGAGAACTTCCAGCATTTCTGGCCCTGGCATAACTTCCTCATTATTTAGCAGAGCAGGCTTTGGTCTGTTCTTTCAGATACCAAGAACAGACACACGCGGTTTCTTTGTTTAATGATGAGTTCATTGTAAATGCATATGGGAATAAAAAGGGAGAGAAAATTATCGTGTCTACCGTAAATCCAGCCCTCGTGAGCAACTGGAACGTGAGTCATTGCCGTCCAGAACACAGCAGTATCTCTAGTTAGCCTGCAAGAGTGCTGGTTACTGAATGGCCACCCTAGTTGCTCAGAACTCAGCTCTCCTCTCCCTGGTGTGTATTTTGTCGCTGCTAATGAATAAATAACCTTTATTCTTCTTTTTCTAATTCTTGAACTCAGCTTCTATTTTATTTTTGCTTTTTACTGCTGCCATCTCCATAGGTCTCAACTCTTCCATGCAGCTCTAGAGGATTTTTGTCATCTTCTGACTGTCCAGCCTCTCACCACTGCCCTCCTTCCTATTCACACCAAATCCCCCTCATAAGAAATCCTCAATCATGTGCCATCTCAGTAGAGACAATGCCTCACTTCCACGGCAAAAATTTAGGGTCCCTGAAGTTCCTCTCCCTTCCGTCCAGGACTTGTGGTGAGAACTATCTTAGATTTTGCTAATATGATTATTTCTTCTAGAACTTCAACTCTTGAGCACATGATGCAAGAATCTGAAAATGGTGAGAGGACTTATACATCTCAGCAACAGTAGCATGTACAGTACATATTGTTTCTGTGCATGACCTTGGCTATTTATTTTGCTGACTCTCTGCACTTCCTATATATCTCTCATACAGGCATCCCTCAGAGATATTGCAGATTCAGGTCCAGATCACCACAATATAGTGAATATCGCAATAAAGCAAGTCGCATGATTTTTTTTTTTTGTTTCCTAGTGCATAAAAAGTTATGTTTATACTGCAGTACAGTCTGTTAGGTGTTCAATGGCATTATGTCTATAAAAACAATGTGCATACCTAATTTAAAAAGTAGTACTGTTGGGAAAATGCTTGATGCAGGGCTACCACACACCTGCAATTAGTTAAAAAAAAACAAAACAAACCAACCAAAAAAAGCTGCAGAGTGCAATAAAGTGAAGGGCAATAAAATGAGGTATGCTTGTATTTTTTTCTGTGTTTCTTAGAGATTTCTTTCCAGTAAATTTCCTTTTCTTGTAAAACATCAGAATGCAAGTACCACAAGGACTAGGCCACTTTCCTGCTTGTTCACTATAAGTGTTTAGTGCATCTAGCATTGTCTGATGTGGCATGCAGAGCCCAGTGGTCTTTCTGAATTAAGACAGAGTTTGGAACTCAATGAAGCTGATGTTCTAGAATTTATGGGATAGAATATTGAAGAGAAGAAAGCTGGACACAGGGAAGACTACAAAGATCTGTAGGGGATGTCCCTGAATCTTTTAGCAAAAGTTTATCTATGCGAGCATGGGATGAATATATATAAGGTTGAAAAAAGAAGCTCCACAAGTTACAGGTTGAATAATTCCCCAAGTTCACACAGACTTTTCCCCCCTGTAGCCAGACTGGAGAGACCTCATAGTACACGGGGAACTTGGTAGAATCCTCAGAAAGTTCTCACCTTAGTAGTTGGGCTCAATTATACCTAGCGTAAAGGCTGCTCTGGGCCCACCCTAACAAAGCTTGAAAGAAAACCTTGAAATGATTACGTTGACTTGCAAGTAACTTTACTGCCTGTCAGAAATTCAACATTGCTTAAAGGAATACAATAAAATTCACCACAAAACAACATAAATTTCACAATGTCTAGCATTAAAAAATTATCAGGCATGAAAGAAAGCAGGAAAATATGACCTATAAGCAGGTGAAAAAATCATATAAGAAAATGAGGGAAATGGTATGATAATTTGTAATTAACGACGATTACAAATACTATCAATATGCTCAATAATGTAAAGGAAAACATAATATGATGATAAGAAAAACCGAAGATTTTCAAAAGGCCCACATGGAACTTCTAAAGATTTAGCTGAAATATATAAAATGAAAAACACACTAGAATAGCAGATTAGATACTGCAAAGGAGTGTCCAACGAATCTGAAGATGAAGCAGTAACAATTATCCAAAGTGAAGCAGCACAGTGGAAAAAATGAAGACTCACTGAACTGTGAGACGCTGTCAGTCTAACAAATGCGCAAGTGGATGAGAGAGAGAGAGAAAGAGGAAGAGACTGAAAAGTTGAGACAGAAAACACTTGAAGAAATAACAGGTAAAAACTTGTAAAACTTGGTGTAAATTATAAACCTACATTACGGAAAGCTTTATAAATTCCCAAAAAAAAGAAATATTGAGAAAATCACACCAAGGCACATTACTATCAAACTTTTGAAAAGCACTGATAAAGAAAAATATTTAAAGCAACCAGAAAAACATGACACTATATACAGCAAAACAAAGAAAAGATTTACAGCAGATTTTTCATCAGAAATTATGTTATCCAGAGACTATAATGTCTTTTGAGTTGAAATACATTATTAACTGACAATTCTATATCTAATAAAAATGACTGAAATATGTGCTAAATCAAGTCCATTCTAGACAAACAAAAGATGAGATAATTTATTACCAGCAGCCTTGCTTTATAAGAAATGTTAAGCAAAAATGTTAAGTAAATTTCTTCAGGCTGAAACAAAATGTTACTAGGTAGAACTCTGAATTGACATGATAAAATGAAGAGCATCAGAAAAAAAAAATAAAAAATAAACCCTGACCTTTACCTCATATCATATACAAAAATTAACTCAAAATGGATCATAGTCCTAAATGTAACAATTACAACTATCAAACTTTTAGAACAGAACATAGATTCTTTGTTACCTTTCTTAGATAGGAAATTAAAAGTATAAACTATAAAACAAATAATGGATAAATTGGTCTTCATCGAAATGGAATCCTTTGCTTTTTTAAAGAGACTGTTAATAAAAAGCAGATATTAAGGAAAATATTTGCAAAATTTATATCTGATAAAGGACTTGTATCCTAGATACATAAATATATCTTAAAATTCAATAATAATAAAAAAGCATCTGGATAAAAATGGGCAAACCCATTTTACAAAGATATAGCACTGGCAAAAGGGCACATGAAAAGATATTCAACACCATTAGTCATTAGGGCAAGGCAAATTAAAACCACAATGTGATAAAACTACACATGCATTAGAATAGTTAGAATTTTTTTAAAGTGGCAACGTCAGGTGCTGATGAAGAGCAACTGGAACTCTCATAGATTGCTGATAGAAATTCAAAATGGTACAACCACTTTGGAAATCAGTTTGACAATTTCCTATAAAGTTAATCATACCCTTACTCTATGACCCAGCAATTTCACTCCAGATATCTACCCAAGAGAAATCTTATGCCCACACAAGATTTGTTCACAAATGTTCATAGCTGCTTTATTTATAGCAATTCAAAATTGGGAACCACCTAAATGTCCATCAAGAATTGAATGTATAGATCATTTGTGGTATATCCCTCTACTCATCAATAAAAAAGGGACAACCTATTGCTATGCCAAAATATACAAATGAATATCAAAAGTATTATGTTGAGCAAAAGAAATCGAACACCAGACTGTCTGTATAACACCTAATTCTTTCACTCAACATAAAGATATATGTAATTATCACATAAACAACATATATGAAATATATATAGTATATGTATATATATGGTGGTAGTTTTTATGGCAGCCCTAAGAAACTAATACACATGACTATATGTGTTTGTCAAAACTCGTGAAACTATACACTTAAAATAGGTGATGATTATTCTATGTAAATTTTATCTCAATAGACGTAATTAAAAACAAGGCCATTAGAGGATAAGAATGCTGGAGTGAATCTACCGTAAACCCCTAACTATATCCTCAAGAAGTCCAAGACGTGCTCCTTTTTCCAAAAGCTTGAGTGTGAGAAGTGTTCCCTGTTGGCTGAGTGAAATATGATTCCTGACTGCAGAGGGGAGAAGGAAGATGGTGGGAGGATTTGGAGAAGTAGAGGTTATGTCATCACCTTTCACTTTCCCCACAATTGTCAGCAGAGCTGAGGGGGCAATTTGAGTCTTCTGACCTGAGAAGAGTTTTGGTGGTGGTTACTTGTTCGTGGGATCCCTGGGGCATAGAGAGATGGCTAGCCCTCTAAGGCTTTCCCTGATTTGTCAAATAAAAGTAACAAAAATACACTCTTGAATTAAGCCACCTTAACAGAGATTTACAACCTCTCAATGCACAAATTCAATCTTTAAACTGAAGGGGAGGCTGGGTAACCCGGAGCATGGACTTTGTGATAACCCTGCGAGGTACTCTGATCTGTTCACCATCTTACTCTGTTTTGTTTTGTTTTTTTTTTTTGGGTGGGGGGGAGTGTAGAATTTGAGGGGAAATTCTAGATTTTCTCAAAAGAGACCTATGTTCATTGTCCAGGGAATATGTATATTGGGGAATATGATAAACCCTAAAACTGTATGGAATTTTGGATATTTTTTCTGAATAAACACTAATTTCAAGGGATTCAGAACATAACATCACTGTTTGCCACCTAAGTGGAGTTTACGAGGCAGGTGATAAAAGTTTGACTAAAGTCTGCTTCTTGAAAAACACAGCTGGGATTTCAAACCCATTCAGTGATTATTCCTCAACTTAGTGTATAGTTGAAATATTTACCTTCCATAATTGGAGCAAAAAGAATATTATTCATTTTTTAGTTACAGGTGGGAGATATAACTCACTCATTTAAAGTATAGAAGTCAATGGTTTTACATAGTTGTACATCCATCACCACAAAAAATTTTGGAACATTTCATCACCCTGCAAAAAGAAGCCTGTACACTTCATCTATCACCCCCAAATCCTACAACCATCCCTAGCCCTAGGAGACAGAAAGTAGACACTAATCTACTTTCTGTCTACGGATTTGTATGTTCTGGATATTTTATGTAAATGGAGTCATATAGCTGGTGTTTTGTGTCTGGCTTCTTTATGGTAAGAGCATAATATTTTCAAGGGTCATGTTGTAGCATATACTAGTACCTCATCCCTTTTTATGTCCAAATACTATGCCACTGTATGTATATACCACATTTGGTTATCCATCATCAGTTGGTGGTCATATAGTTTGTTTCCACCTTTTGGCTATTATGAACGATGCTGCCATGAACATTTGTTAGGCAGCAGAAAGTAGTGAGGGGGGGTCCTCATTTGACGGAACTGGTGTTCCAATCTTCTCTTCTAAATGGCACCGTGACCTCCCTTTTTTTTTTTTTTTTTTTTTGCGGTACGCAGGCCTCTCGCGTTGCGGAGTACAGGCTCCGGACGTGCAGGCTCAGCGGCCATGGCTCACGGGCCCAGCCTCTCCGCACCATGTGGGATCTTCCCGGACCGGGGCACGAACCCGTGTCCCCTGCATCGGCAGACGGACTCTCAACCACTGCGCCACCAGGGAAGCCCGTGACCTCCCTTTTGAAGTAACCTTCCATTGTGTATGATCACTGAGGGAGGCAGCAGCCAATTCCTGCTGCAAAGGCTACTGGGGCCAGCCTGTCCAGTTTCTTCCCTGGGCAGCCAGGGAGTGAGCATTTGATGTAGAGTCAGCCCTGAGGTTCTTGAATCTTGGAGCAAGCCGTTCAGTGATGTACGAGATGACTGGAAGTCATTTTGTGGCTGCTATAGTACAACACCTCAGAGAGACACTTTTCCTGATGTATGACTCTTCTGTGGTTCCCGCTGTCCAGTTTTCCAGAGATCCTTGGGTCTTGCCGGGTCAACAGTCTCCAATCAATCCTGGAGCCCCAGCATCCTTCCAATAAATCCTTTTTGCTTAGGAGATCCAGTTATTTTTTGTTTATTAAAGCTATGTATGTATATTACTTTGTACAATACTCTGCTCTGGGTCATTTTCTTTATGGTCTGCATTCAAACTCCCTAAGATAGAGGATATGACTGAGTTGGCCAGCCATCACCCTGGGATCGTCCAAGGAAGACTCAGGATCCTTCATTGGGGTGCCTGGAATTTCTCAGAAAGGGGTAATTTAACTGGCATGGCTCTTGTGTGGCTTCATTAGTGTGATACAGAAAGCTCCGAGGATTTAACTTTCTATGCCAGTAAATTCCAGTTGCTATAAGACCCTCACATGGTGGCCCTTGAGAGCTTTTGCAGATACACCCAGGGGGGAATCTCAGCTAAAGTTCAGTCCTCTCTCTCCGTATCTCTCTAACCACTATGACTTATCTGCAGTTTAAAAGCTCCAGTTCCAAGCCAGGGGCTGTAGGTCAACTGCTCCCTGATTTTGTAGGGCACTGCATAAAGGTACAAATTGTATTCTCTGGCCTGAAAAGGAATTCAGCGTTTTTGAGAGGACAGCAAACGAGGTTTTTGCGAACTGGGAGAACTTAGGTGTTGGGAAAAACAGTCTCACGGAATGTTAATTGCTGCTGGTGATTATGACAATGTGTTGCGTATTTTGCTCTTTTCCCAAAGTGAAGGCTCAATGTGTGATGACAAGTATTGGTGATGCTCTTTTACTTAATTGTGATTCTGGAGTCTAGACTCCCTTGCCTACTGCTAGCTGCCATTCACCCTCACTACAGGTTTTGTAAATTAGACAGTCACCCTGTGGGTGTCTAGTATAGGTGCACGAAGCAAATACTGCTTGGGAAAGAATATATTATTAAACCTACAGAGTAAGCTGTTACAGGCACTGTGCCTCTAACCTGCAGTCTTCATCTCCTATGCCTCCTGTGATGAATGCAGGCTCCTCCAAACATTAAAAACAGAGAAACTAAAATCCAATATTCATATCTCAGCCTAACAGGAATAATATGCTCATAGGCAATTTGTCAGTGTTTATTAACTGTGACCTAGAAAAATGTAACCGTGGCAGTGTCTTCTCATACATGTGTGACAGGATGGGATCTTTTTTTCCCCACCCTCTTCTTTTCTAATCCCACCCCTGTCTGTCATTGGTAAAAACAGAGCAAAAGAGACCCTGCCAGCATAGTGACACCCAGGAAGTGGTCAGTGTCCATTGGGGGAAAAAATCCTCTTTGCTATGTTTCCTTGGGAGAAACTAAAGGTTTCCCCCAACAAGTTCTGAGCCCCGAGGAGACCAACCCAACAGACACCTGTAGGAAACTTGGAAGAACTGGTTAGCAGGTATTGAGGGCCCTGTGAGCAGGAGAATGGCTTAAAAGACTGAGAGCACTGCCAAGGGAGAAGAAAGAGGGACAGCAGACAGAGAAGATGCTCACAGGGTGAGTACCTTCTGAGGGTGACTGCATGGCTGCCAGGTGACCCCACCCAAAATCGACAACAAAACAAAATAACCACCCACGAGATAATTTTACCCCTTCCTCTGTACTTTGTACTTATCCTTGAGGGTTTCCTTTCAGTAAAGGAGGGTATTTGCATACCCTTCACGACATTATGGGAATAACTAAAGGGTGGCCTGCATTATGGTCATGTTTTGTCAGTTTCCTATTAGGGAATCTGAATACAATTTATATTGTAACAGAGCCCTGGGAGGACAGCATACTAGCCGTGTTCTTGGTGGTTCTTTCATGTTGCAAAGAACACAGGCAAGGCACCATCAGGTTACCTCTCGGTGAGTGGAGACACAGTCTACAGGGACATCATGAATTAAGGAGGAAAGGATGCACCCTCAGAAGCGGCCCAGCCAAGCAGTCCAGAGAATTGGAGCACTGTTTACCATCATCCAGGATACAACGGGAGCTCAAGAAGTTAGATGGTCATTCTGTGTCCCCCAATGCAATTCCAGTAGTTGTTTCCTCAGAAGGGAGCTTTGCTGTTTTTTTTCTAGAGTCATGTGGAGATCTCACTCCTCTTATTTTTCATTTCCATGGCTTATGTTGCCCTTGAGTTTGGTGGAGTAAGTGGAATGGTGAGAAGATCAGATTCAGAATATATTCCAATATAAAGATCCAATAAAAGCTGATGAATGAACTTATATAGAGATTGAGGGAAAGAGGATCCAGCAGATATGTCTCTTTCCTGGCCCCCGGCCCGCCTGGTCTGGCCTCTCTCCTGCTGCTTCCCCACGGAGTGTGTAGCCCTCTCCTCGGCCTCGCTTGGTATTGCAAATGGAACCCATTCCTAAACCCAATACCAAAGCCAGGGTTGCATTTGTCATTTTTCTAACAAAGCCACTCCCACTAGGGAAGCTTTGAGCCATTTCATTTAATTCTCACAAAACTCAATTAGTTAGATATAATTGTGATTCCCACTTCACAGATTAGGAAAATGAAACTGAGCAGATTAAATAATCTGCCCAAGATCATAGGCCGGAGTTGCAGAACTGAGATTCAAAGTCAACTCTATCTGATATGCTGATAGACCTTAAGTAACTCACACATTAAACAATTCAGCCTAATATTCTACTTCTGATGACAGCAGCAATATTTTTTTTTTTTCGAGTAGCAGTAGCGTCACGGCCCTCATCTGTCATGCCTCACCCGCACCTCCCAACACGCATGACATTGGCCTTCTTGGTTAAGAATGCCTTTCCTATATTTCTGAACTCATACTCACAATCCAATAGCTATTGATCATCTATCCCTTCACTTAAGAAAAGTTTCTTAAATCTGTTGAGAAATTCAATTGATATATTTCACAAAATACTAAAAAAGGTATGGTCATATTTGAAACCAAGAAAGCACTGAAATAAACTATAACATCCCTACGAAATACAACTTTCCCCTCCACATGACCTGATTTGCCACCTTTTGGTCAAATAAAATCATTTCTTTTGGTTCAGGAGTCTTTCCTCTTCTTTTGAGTCTAGCATCAACTGACAAGCCAAGGTAAACTCAGTAAAGAGTTCACCATTTGTTTTTTTTACATCATTGAACAAATATCCTCTCAACTGAAAAAAGAAAAAATATCAGATGTTTACCAACATGCTCAAGGAATAAATTGTAAAGGAAAATTTGATGGACATAATTGGAATTACCACTTTAATTTTGGAACAAGATGTTTGCATTGTTTTTCAGACATTTGATGTTAAATGTCTGTTATCTTAAAGGACATTCAAGTCTTGAATTACAGATGCTTCTATTTTAACTCATTAAAATTCAACAAATATCTGTTGGATGCCTATACTATGCTGAGTATTGTGATAGGTAATTTACCTCTATTGTACTATTTAATATAAAAAAGCTAAATTGAGGGTAAATCTTCATATCATAACAGCTCTATTTCTTAAAAACTTCACAACACCTTTCAGTTTATTAGCTCATCTAAAATAATTCAATGTACCATCAACTTATTAAGAAACATAATATATGACATATATAAAGGATCCATATATGTTATATATAAAGAATATAGGTATATAGGATATATATACATATATACACATAAAGGAGATATATGATATATAGGAAAGATATATATTATGTATAAAGAATATTATAAAGTGTGTGTGTGTGTGTAATTTTAGCCTGTGTCTACATTGCATGAAGCAAACATAAATTTTTCCACAATTATTTGTAGGTTTCTTAGTTTAGTGAAAAGGATCAAACATGTCACAATATAGACCTAGAGGCTCAAACATGAGAAGATCAGATTTTTTCATCTTTTATGTAAGCATACATGGAGCATCTAACATGGCCCACTGTGCTGGGCTCAGAGGATGAAAGCATGAAGCGTATGTAGTTCTTGCCCTCAAGCATCATCTAGCAAAAAGACAGGTGGGTCTGGGACCCATCTTTCACTTCTCGGGGCAGTGGTCAAGAGCCCTGCATTGAGCTGGCTACCGTAGCTGAACTCATGGCTAATTTCTTCAGGACTCAGCACTTTATAGCCATCCTGAGCCCCACTCTTTGCACTGCTGTGCCCCTTGGGGATACAGTGCAGAAAGAGCTGTTTCGAGAGATGTTCCTTGAGCCTATTTATCCAAGAAGCCAGGACTAAGAGGGGAGCCCAGCTCAGAACCTGAGAAGCGGTGGTGTTAATTCAGGGAGAAGGAGGGGAAAGAGAACCTAGGAATGTGTGTGTGGTTTGTCTGTTCACATGTAGGGATAATAACAGAATAGGACAAGGCTTAAAGTAAAATTTGTCTCTAAAGATCTGGTTGCATCGTCACAAGTAAGTTTAATATAAAAGCCATGTATGTGACTCTCCTGTTTTCATTTAAACAATTTAGAATCTTAAAGACAAAAATACCAATTTCTCTAAATAGAAAGGAGTGGAAAGATCTGACATATGCCTGTCTTCAACATTATTCAAATAAAAATGGAAGTCAGAATTCTCAACCATAAATAGGTGACAGGTCAGAGTGGTAAATATGCTTTAAGAACCAAGTGCCCCACTTAAAACAATCTTGGGCTTTGATATCAGAGACCTGGCTTCCAAAATTGGGCTTTTTAACTCTGGTAGGGTATTCATAGCTCAAAAGCCATTTATATCCTGCAGGGCTATTGTGAGTATTAAAGGTAGTTTTCACAATCACCTACCACACAGTAATGCTCAATAAATGATATTGATCATGATTTTAGTATTATATTAAAAGCCCGTCAAATTTAGGGGTTCTGTAAACTCCCATGAGCCTCCCACTTTAACCTTCACAGTTTCAACTATTTAAGTTATTTAGCTTAATTCCCCAAAAGCAATGCCAGTACAAATACTTTTCTCTCATATTTACTGGAGATGAAATTTATTAGCACATTGACCATTCATCTCTTTATGAATGAGAACTTCGTCTTCAGCTTTTGTTTTCAAATCCAAATCATTCTCATGTAGAATGCTGGAAAAGACATACTTAGGTCTTTTGGATTCCCTATACCTAGTGTGATTTATAGCTTTTTCTTTAAAACTCTGAAATGTTTAAATGGCAAAAGGAAAGTCGTGGGTGCAAGTTTTAAGTCAAGTGTTTGTCAGGCTCCTACAGAGAAGAATGAAGGGTATGAGTTCCTGGGAATTTCTAGTTGGATTTCACAGGGAATCATATCCCAGTCCTGTTGTTTCTACAAAGTTGCTTACTTGACACCTGGTCCTGTATCTCTGCTGAAATAAGTAACAGAGGCCATTAGAAATTCATGGAAAAACTGTGCCATAAATGTGTTCCCCTGTGAATTTAATGGTAGAAATTAATGAGCTCTGCTGATACATTTTCCTAGTAAGTTAACGAAAAATTATGTAATTCTGTTTAGCTAGGTCAGGGATTCCGAGCTCCGACCTAATAAGGCATCTGTGCTCACCTGGCATGTGCTCCCAGGGTACTGGAGGCCAGCCTCCGTGTTCCTTTGGGAGCTTCTGAGTATAACAGGCCACCTAAATGTGAGTTGGGGGTTGGTGAGGGGGATGAGTTTCTCACTGGGAGAGTGGGAGTTAGGGAACAAGGGTCAAATGAGGAATAGTGCCACCCTGCTGTGAGGTAGTTATAGTAAGGGAGCCGGGAGGTTCTGTTTTTGTTTGCTTGTTTCTGAGGAAATGAGTCAATGTGAAAGATTCTCAGGCAATTAATTAATAAGAATTATTCTGAAGTCCGGAAACAGCGGAAATTTCTGTAACAAAGACCCTGCTCCTAGGGGAACTGAATGCCCCACTTAATTGTATCTTTTTTTTTTTTTTTTTTTTTTTTTAGTGCAGAGGAGTCGTGGGTCTGCTGAATGAGTGGGAGTCATTTTCCAGAAGATTCCTAAGGCCCTTCTGCTAACATGGAGGCTGTTGGTATAGCTGTTTGTGTTTGGAGGCTGAGGACACCAGGGGCTAGCAGCCGGGCTACTGCACAGCATAACTTAGACCACAACTCTGAAGACCTGCGTGTAACTCCTCTGTTCATGTGTTGAGCACCTACACCACCTGGCTGTGTTGTATCATTTAATCTGCATGACAATCCTGTGGGCTATTATCGTCTTGCAGGGTAATGTATCCGAGATCAGATGTCCAGTGTGTGGGGCACCTAGAACCTGACTCTAGTATGTCTACTAAAAAGAAAAACTGATCTGGGATCATATCTATTTGGGAGTAAACATAGTTGTTTTTTTTTAAACTACCCCACACCAAAGATAACCAACTGTAAAATCCATAAATGAACTGACAATTTCTTGAGGCTCAAGATTAGATGAACATAACAGCGACCCAGTACTAAGTGTTAAAAAGTGGGGTGGGAAATATTATTCAAAATCCAAGCTGACTAGAGATGTTTCCACTTTCCAAGGGAAGGATGGCATAATTCATATCAGAAGAGAAATAAATCTTTATACTACTCTCTTCCCCTCTAGTGTTGATGGTCTATTGTTAGCAGAGCACATTGTGAGAGTTAAATATTCAAAGGACAAAAGACTACTTTGCTAGTAGGATGTGAGAAATTCGTATCTGTCAGATTAATATGTGGCAGAGTAGTCTCTATCTTTTTAGGGTTAGGATATAAGGGGAGAGAAGAAGAAGAAAAAGAGGAAGAAGGAAGAGGGGGGAGGGGAGGAGGAGGGGGAGGGGAGAGACGTCCACAGCCTAGAGCTCATTTTGTGTAAAGGGCCAAGAAATATTTTTAAAATGGGAAGACTATAATCAATTTTATTTTTTTGCATTTCTGTAGCACAAACCACATTTGTTTCCTAAATCTCTAGTAAAATCTGCTATACTCAAAATATCTTGGGTGACTAATTTTTTGGTGGAGATAAGGAAAGGGCTGATTTCCGTGTCTGCACTGGCATAAAGAAGAGAAAGGGAAAGGCTGCACAAGGCCAGGTGTGAGTGAGTCCCAGTGGCCTGCGGGATGAGAGGTCACAGAGAGTGGGTGCCATTGGGAGGGGCTGCAGGCCCTCCTGGGTTTAAGGGCAGCACCATGGTAAAGGGAAAGGATGGTAGAGTTTTGGTTGCCACTCTGTCCCCTCCCATTTGCTTAGTCAAACTTATTCAAACATTTCTGAGACTGAGGTGAGCCTGTACATAGAATAAGGCAGTAAATAATTCTGTTGGGCGGGGTCTTTTTTCAGATAGTTGAAAGAAGGCCTAAAGGATAGTTGGTCTTTTTTCTTTTTAACCTTGTATTCTTTAATTCAAAAAAAAAGTTTAAAAATTAAGTTTTGGTTAAAAATTAAGTCATTGGTTATATGTAACATAGAATTACTGAATATTATAGTAAAGTGTCCCATGAAATTTTAACTCTACACTGAAGTGTGAGCCAAGCTCTAAGACCTCCAGCTGCCTCCAGATGGTTTTGTTATAAACCATCTTTATAACAAAAGCCAGGGTGGCCAAGGTTTTCTCAGTGTCTACGAAATACCCTCTTTAGAAGGAAATCGGAGAGAATAAATAGGAAGGAGAATAGAAAAGATGACATCACATTCCATGTCTTCCACATCTGCCCACCCATCCGGACCATAAAAAAAGTGCTCAAGTTACTTCCCTATGAGCTTCTATCCCTAGGAAAATTTCTAAATATCTAGAGAATAGTAAACTCCTGGTAAAAGAAACAGCAGTCAGTCTACCTGACAAGGAAGAGAATGTTGCCAGTCCAGCTGCTATTCAGCTGCTAGGTCACTTCTGATCAAATGAAGCCTGGGACTGAGTGGCTTGCATCTGAGTGACAGTAAACCCCGAGGATTCTGCCTTCCTGGACCCCTGGACGGGGCGAAAGGGCATGAATCTCCCAAAAGGGTTTTGGCACAGGTTCGGATACCTCTGTTAGTCCACCCTAGTATGTACTGGACCAGAGGCTTTGAAATTGTTAACCCTTTTACCCATATTTTTGTCTCTAGATCCTCTTTTAGTGATGGCATGTGAGAGCCCTCAACAATAGTTTGTTTTGTAATAATAACAGGCATTTATTATGATAGTTTATTCTGTGGTGTTATGTGCTTTATGTAGAAGGATGTCATTTAAATCTCACAAAAATGTTGTGAAGTAGATTGTCTAAACCTCATTTAGATAATAAAAAAAAAAGAGGCCCAAATAAATTAAGAAAATGTCCCCAAGGTCACAGAACTTTTAAATACTAAAGAAGTTGGGATGGGAACTCAGGCACTCTGACTTCTCTCTAACTGCTGAATTTAATTGACTAGGATAGACATGATATAAACCAAGAGATGAGGTGGGGTAAATCTATATTCCTGGCATCTCCTACTTCTTGAAGATCTGGATTTTTTTCCCCCCACTGCTCTCTACCAACCTGCTCTATACCACTTTCCCTTCCCAAGTCTACCTGACCTTGAGTATTTATCAAGTAAGATAGTGTTCAGTTCATTGCATTCTCTTTTATGTTGCACATTTGATATAGTGACTAGCAACTTGGTCTTTAAAATGCTAGGTACAGGCTGTTAAAATGGAGATCTAGTACAATTAAAGCAGAGATCAAAGCTGGAAATAGCTCACATTTATTTGGATTTCACCAGGGGAACATTAGCTCTTTATGACATTTGAAAGATGATGCTTTTATGATCTTTATATAATAGGTTTACCAAAGCACTCTGTCTTATTTAAATTCCAGTGATCCTAAAAAGAAAATTGGATTCATGCATCCTTAGTTATCCTGTAGTGGATAGACTTGAATCATTCATGACTTAAACAATTTTCCTGTACAAATGAAATATAGTTCAACTATGTAAGAAAAATCTGGAAGTTTGTCCTGTAGGTCACTATTTAAATGGCAGTGTCTATGTATTTCACATATGCAAATGCTCTTTCCCCACCATAGTGGGAGTGATTTGATTATTTTTTCAATTATGCTCGGATACCCCTACATAATTAACAATAATCACAAGCAGCCTAAATTAAGTACTTTACTTTTTTTTTTTTTTTTTTTTTGCGGTACGCGGGCCTCTCACTGTCGTGGCCTCTCCCGTTGCGGAGCACAGGCTCTGGACGCACAGGCTCAGCGGCCATGGCTCACGGGCCCAGCCTCTCCGCGGCATGTGGGATCTTCCCGGACCGGGGCACGAACCCATGTCCCCTGCATCAGCAGGCGGACTCTCAACCACTGCGCCACCAGGGAAGCTCGTTTACTTTTTGAAGTAGTTCATTCTTTGAATTATTTCAATGGAATTAAAATAAAAAACGTTGACTACTCAAAAGTATAAACTGCCTACGTTTGCCCCACATAGTACAAAATAGGAATGAATGGACAAAAGGCAGAGGTAAAAGAAGCCTTCTCAAGATGAGATGTCCAAGAGGAACACTTATCCTCTCAGCACTTAATCAAAGTTCTCACTCTCATTAAATTCACCTAAGAGGCATTCGTTATTCTCATTAATGATCTAATGTTAATTCAAGTGTGCACAGCCTTCCAGCGAAGGTATAGATCACTGAAGCTTTAGACAAATAACAGAGCAGATGCACGGTTTGCGGTGCTTTGAAATTTTAGGACATAAAGGGGAAAGTTTGAAATCTGTGTCAGAGCTGACACACTGTTTGCTGAGTCAGAGATACACATCTTCATGTCTCATTGACAGGGCAGGACCACATGAAGCAATTGCCATTGGCCACACCCAGGCCAATGGTTTTCAAACGGTTCCCCAGAGCCCTGGGTCTTGTTCTGAGGACTGTTTATTGACACGAGTCAATAACTCATCCCTGAGAATATCTAAGGTCTCCTTGGGGATGGAGGATGGTTAAGAGAGAGGATGAGTTAGCAGAGCCACAACACTAGCTAGCTTCTATCAGAGCAGTCCATTTTACTTACTTCTGAGTGATATTCCACTAATAATTTCATTTTTTAAAAAAAGCATTCTACTACTAAAATTTATTGGAATAGTGTGGCTGGCTCTTTTTTAAAAAAAATCCTTTGGGTATCAGCTTTATTATCCCCTTTTCAGAGAGGCTTTTTCTGACCCTCTACCTGCCCAAGATGTTCTTTACCTTAGAACCCTATTTATTTCCTTCCTATCCTTTATTACAAGTATTTGGGGCTGTTCATTTGCACACTTTTTAATTGTCTGTCTCCTCACAGAATGGCAGCTCTGCTAGGGCAGGTGCTTTATCCTCTTTGACATTAGCTATATCCTTGTACCTTCCATGATGCCTGACACATAGTAAGTGCTCAATAAATATGCCATGAACAATTGAATGAAACACTAAATGCATGATGAAAAGTGATAATAACTGTGTCACTGTAGGACTCAGGCATGCTTGATTATGTCTGGAGGACCAGAAACGGGAGTTCTCCTCTCCCCACTGACCTATCTGCACAGAGGGATCAGGGAGCATTCTGAGTAAGACTCAGTGTAGAGAGAAAATGAAGTCTAAGTACTGAGGTTTGGTTCAATTTTTGCCCCATTCACACACTTGCTCCTCAACTTCTAGGTCTTCTTTCCACAAGATGCTAGGATGTGGGTATACACGTCTGCCACTTGGGACTCAACTTTGAAGACAGCCAAACCAACATATGTTATTCAGAGTGTCAGTACAGTCTGAGGTCAAACTATTATAAAACACTGAGGAATAAGGAGGACAAATCCCGGAGACTTTGAAGTTGGCTGCCGGGTTGCGGGAGTACCAGTTGTGGTTTTATGTCGAATCAGGTAAAGGTGAGATAAAGAAAGTAAGATTCTTCCTCCCCAGCCTCGCAGACCCTCCATGTCACCTCCTGTGAGCACACGGGGACTCTGGCCTCAGAAAGGAAAGAGACCCCAAAAGGTCTCTGGGTCCTGGTGATTCTCTGTGGAAGCTTATGATCTTATCTTAGAGGTACTGACTGTGGACTTGACTGAAAAATAGGGGTGCGTGGATGCTAATTTACGAACTTACAAGTCTCTACCTGAGAGACAACCCTGCCAGTTCGGGCTTTGCTACTTTTAAATATTTTACTCTGATAGTTGTTCTTTTTTCTTTAATTAAAAAATTTAAAAAGGACTTTTTTAACCAAAAATGTATGACTGTGCCCTTTTTTTTCTGCAGGAATTGTTCCTCCACTACCGTTATTATCTCCAATCCACCCAGTCTTTTTAGGTCTTTGAGCAGCTTCAAGTAATCAAATAATCTATCCCATCAGCAAAGATAAGTGGAAACCGACCTTGAAGTCTGATTAATTTCCAAACTGACCATGAAGGATTTTAAGACTCAAGGACCTAAATTAACCTATGGGAAACCAAATGGTGCTTCTCATATCCATCAATGAATGAGAGGTATGAATTACTGATCACCTATATGGTTAATTATTCCCAAGTGAATTGTGTCTAACAGCAGAATTTACATAAAGCAACCAATTGGAGTGTATAACTTTGGGGGTTGGCAGGGGCTAATAACAGCTTGTCAAAGGCAAATAAAGCTCCCATCCCTCCCACATTATGTGGCCACTTACTGGCATCAAACTGCCAAGTACTAAGAGCTAGGCTTCAATTTGTTAAAACAAAACAAAACAGAAGGTAAACCACCACCACCAATGAACCAAGAGGCCAAGTATTAAATACATTTAGAAATATTAAGAAATGGAAGTTAGCATAGGGTGCTAAATTAAATTTTTACATAAAAAAGGAAAATACATCTAGTAATATGAGTAGCCTGTAAAATGCCCTGTGAGAAATATTTCCTGTGTATATTTTTCCTTGCCAGTTGGTACTTTTCACAGTAAAGAATATTATCTTAATACAAAAAAAAAATTGCACACCATCTGAAAAATGAGAATAAAAAAACTGTGAAGATTATAAAACACAATCTGCATTATGATGGCACTGAAAAGCTGGATAATTATCCAGGCAGGACCTCTGATATCTAAACCCCTTCCCATGATTTCTGGGAATTCCCAGAGCTCACTTCCTCACGGTCTTTCCACCTCCAGATCCTATACCTACATACTGTGTTCCTGTGTCACTCCGGTTCCTGTGTCATTCCTGTGTTCCTGTTTGACACTCAGTTCTTTGGCTGTTTTCACAAAAAATATTCTCACGTTAATGACTTCATGAGTTTGGGTGACATTAGCACAGCTAATATCTAGCTTTCTCAGACTCCAGTTACTTTTCCAAGTCCCGTTTCTGTCTTGCTTTCTCTATTCTTGCCATTCTCTTTAGGATTAAAAACGGGAAAATGCCTCATCAGATAAGTTTAGTAATCATACTTTATGGCAAGTTATCAGGAATATTTAAATAAGATAAAGTAAAATAAAAAATAAAATTAAATAACAAAAAATAACTATGCTTTCCCTAAGAGGAATTCCAGAGTGTAAAAAATCCTTTCCTCCTTGTGACAATAATTACACAAAATATATCCCAATGTTATATACCAGCTTATACACGGGGCTTGTTATAAATTATTTTTTATAAAACTCAAATTAATTTTTGTATCCTCAGACATTCATTAAAATACCTCTATTAATTCATTCATCCAATGAACAAATACTTGGAAAATGGTAGTTATTGCTCATTTCCCTCTTCTTTTGTCTATTACTATCACCAGAAATATATCAGGGTGTCTGTTTGCCTGTACTTAACATCACTGGAAAATATTTGAAAACATTTTGAAAATCGTAAATGAAAATTACAGCTTATAGTGCTTTTAACTGGTGTATCTTTGAGTCCTAATGAGACTGAACTCAGTTATCTCTGTTTCTGCCCTACAAATTGCCTGATCATGTACTTTACCCATTTTTAATTGAGTTTTCACATTTCCTGTTGATTTATAACAATTTTAATCAATACATATCATTTATCTCCCCTAGGTTGCAAACAGATTTGCTCAGTTTATTAGTTTTCTAATTTGGATTTTATTTCTTTTGAGTTTCTTCCTATAGTGATAAGTAGAAGGCCTTTTTCATCCCCAAACCATGCCAGTATTTAGCTACATTTGCCCCTCGTAGCTTCATTTAATCCACGAGATTATATATTTGTGTATTATTTATTTAACTAAAAATAAAATAAAAACAAATACATTAATTATATCCTGTCCTCCCTCTCAAAATCCTAATCAGATGTTGACTGATAGGAATTTATTTTATAGGCTAACTAGACAAGGAGAACAGATACTGTTACAGTATTAGGTGATTCTGTTCAGGAATGTGTTATTTCTCTCCGTTTATTCATGGGTTTCTTTATGTCTTTCAGTAAAATTGTATATCTTTCTGTATAAATTCATTATAAATTCTGCATATTCTCTTTAAGTTTACTCTTATATCTTTTATATCTCTATTGTTATTGTTAAGGGGCTCTTTTCTCCATGATGTTTTCTAAGTTTACTCTCATATCTTTTATATCTCTATTGTTACTGTTAAGGGGCTCTTTTCTCCATGATGTTTTCTAAGTTTACTCTCATATCTTTTATATCTCTATTGTTACTGTTAAGGGGCTCTTTTCTCCATGATGTTTTCTAACAACATGTTTTCTAAAACATGTTTTCTAACATGTTTTCTCCATGATGTTTTCTTTCAGTAAAATTGTATATCTTTCTGTATAAATTCATTATAAATCCTGCATATTCTCTTTAAGTTTACTCTTATATCTTTTATATCTCTATTGTTATTGTTAAGGGGCTCTTTTTTCCATGATGTTTTCTAACATAAATTTTCTAATAGAAAATTTATTCATATATAATTAGAGCTCTTTTAACTTCTGATTATATTTGGTTGAAGCTATTTGTCCAGGAAGATAATCCTATCACTTCCTGATTGTCTATCATAATTTAACATTTCCATGACTCAGTTTCTCCTAATCTCTAAAGATGGATAAAGTGCCCACCTGACAGGTGTGCTGTGATGATTGAGGGATTTAATATCTATAAAACTCTTGCCCCTGTGCCCAGCACAGAGCAAACACCATAGAAGTGTTCCTTGTGGTGGTGGTTGTTGATGTTGTTCCTATTATATTTCCTGGTGGGTTTCAGCATCCAGTGCATTTCTCAGTCTTCTTTTTTAGGATCAAAATGTGCCAGTTCATATTCATTCTTTTCTCCAGCTCGTTTTGTTCCAATCAAAAGTTGTTAGGATGGTCTGGCTAAGATTCCCTTCACTTTGCCCAGGTAGTCATCTCCCTTGCGAGCATGAAACTGCCAGCTTATTGCTCCCTCTCCCGTGTCTATCTTTCTTGCACCACATATTAAATGAACTCCTCGGCATCTCTGCGCATGGGTTGCACTCCTCCACTGTTGCCAGGCTCCACTGGCACTTCTCCCCTGTTCTGTTATTTTGGTCACTTCAGTCAGCAAGCAAGATTGTTAAATCACAGGTTCAGAATCTCATCCTGGAGCAGAAACGACCTCTCTTCTCTTTTTACATCCTAATTACCGTTTTGATCTGTTCTTCCTCCTAATTATCTGTAATATCTTCTCCTACACTTGTGCATTTGTCTATGGATCCCCTCTTTACCCCTTTCCCCCCTTCATGCATAATAAGTAAGGGTGCTGTCAACCTTAACCAGAGCAAAGAATAGTTTCATTTAAGCAAAAAAAAAAAAAAAAAAGTTTATTCAAAATAGCAGAGGAATTGCAATTCAGGACAAACAATTGGGATGAACCATAGACAAGTCCAGAGAGCAAAGATGGGAACATTCTTTTATAGAGGAAAGGAGGAAGTTGGGAGGGGTTGTTCTGAGCAAAAATTCACTGGAGAAAAATGAGAGTTCCGATTCTAATTTTGAGTTAGGTTTCCTTAACACATTTTCACAGTGTTTAAAAATTTTCAGATGTTTTCTATTAGGAAAGATACAGGGTTATATGCAAACACTGTCAGAAGCATAGTCAAGGTAAAGATCCTAATTAATACCCAAGCAGAAATCTCTTACATGTCTAGTTCTGTGCCAAGAGAATCAATCAGTGGTTATAGCAGGAAATTAAAAAATCAGTCTGAAACTAAACTTTGTCATCTCCTCCAGTTATAATAACTCCTTGTCTCAATCTGTAAATTGTGCTTTGCTAAAATTAAATTTTGGTAGCTACAAGCAATAAGTATTTAATTCATACCTATAAAAGCAAAAGAGAGCAATTTATTATCAATAAAATGTATTTTCCGGGCTTCCCTGGTGGCGCAGTGGTTGAGAGTCCGCCTGCCGATGCAGGGGACACGAGTTCGTGCCCCGGTCCGGGAAGACCCCACATGCCGCGGAGAGGCTGGGCCCGTGAGCCATGGCCGCTGAGCCTGAGCGTCCGGAGCCTGTGCTCTGCAACAGGAGAGGCCACAACAGTGAGAGGCCTGCGTACCGCAAAAAAAAAAAAAAAAAAAATGTATTTTCCTCTTAATCCTTCTCTGGCATTGCTAATGAATTATGTTGGACTAATTTTTTTGTTAATTAAATTCCTTTCAAAGAATTACCTTCAGTGTAGAATGGAGCACTTCCTACACTAAAGAACTCAGTGGAAGAATTATTTGAGACCCCTAACATGAAGTCACTGGGGAGGGAATTTTACACATGATTCAGTTCCTCAAGGATCCCAATCCGAAGGGCAAATCCGTGCAGGGATCAAATCAAAAGTCACACAAAGGCCTTCATTTGATTGACTAGATAAGGAAACCACATGGTTTCCAAAAATCTAAATCTCTTGGCCCCCAAAGAATGGAAAATTTGGATTGTTCCAAGGTTTAAAATTCCTTAGCACTGAGTTAAAATCTGCTTGGAATAGACTTCTAAACATGTGTTTGGTCTAAACATGCTATTTCAAATAGAGTGACATTTTGCTTATAAAGTTTGCCACCGTCAAAGGACCTTTTTAAAAGGACTTATATTTTTTTCTCTTTCTTTTTTTCTTTTTCTCCTTCTTTCCTTGCTATGGCACACTCTAAAAAAATTCCTTCTCACCTGCTAAGTAGATATCCATGTCTCATCATTTAGGACCTGTATGTCACCTTGGAGTAGGGGAGGGTATTTTACCAGAAATGCTTTTCCTCTGCATATATTATATTCATATCTACATCTATATATTTTATTGTATACCTTAAATGCTTTGGAATTGGCTTGAGAGGGATCAAGCAGCAGCCAGCCACAGATTCCAGACCAAATTCAACCTCTGTTCAGAATTTCCTAGATGATGGAATTGACCTAGATTCTGAGCTCCATTTGTGGTATCTTTTTAGGAACTAACTAGACCAATATTCCAGGATTTGTAAAAATTCTGAAGGGTCTTCCGCTGACAGTGAAAGCCTCGGGAAGGTAGGTGGGAGAGAGAAATCCCTGCGTCTCAACCTGGCTCAGGATGAAAGGGAATCACAGGTTTACCGTTCACTGAAGAGAAACAAATGCCCCATTACACAGAAGGGATTAGGACCCGGAGGGGTGTTTATACATTCGAAACAGACTTTGCCTCAGAGTGCAGGGCTGAGAGTCATAGACTGCATGAAAAATGGACGCCTGTCTGTGAACTGGAATCACAAAATGAACGCTACGCAGGGTGAATCATCCTTTAGAAGCTCCGAGTCATATGGAAATGAGAACCTAGATCCCATAAAGGATTTGTAGATTTTTGTCTCAGAGTTAATCTGGTAATATATTCTTATCACACAACAGGAAAGTCCCCTCCTGAATTTTACATAACCACCCTTCAGTGGCCTCAGATGATAGCACAGAAGAAAGGAAAAGTATAACTTCTCTGATGACCTGGGTGAGCAGTTATGCTTTTCCTGAAAGGCAGGACTGATGTGGAGCTTGGAATATCCCATGTCTGCAAACCGTGGGTTTAGTGTGTGTGTTTGTGTGTGTGTGGATGTGCTATGTGAATTTCCACCTGCTGCCTCTATTTCACAAATAAATATTAACACAGATGTTTGGAAATGAAGGAAAGAAAGCCAAGATCATTTTCAAATTTTCTAACTTCATAGGGTGTGTTTATGTGTGTGTGTGTGTGAGAGAGAGAGAGAGAGAGAGAGAGAGAGAGAGAGAGAGAGAGAGAGAGAATGTGTGTATATGTTGACACGACATAATTTGAAATAAATGGAAAGAAAATGCATAATCTATTTGCTATGCCCCACAATCTAAACCACCTTTAGAGGATGACTTTAAAGTTGGCTGCTAAAAAAATCATGAAGCAAATAAAGCAAATGAAATTAAAATTGACATGTGAGTAGAGTTCTCAAATATAATGTATACAGTCAATCAATAAGTATATTTTGAGCACATATACGTGAAGGGGGTTTGCAAGACACTATGTAGATGATAAAGATGAATCACGCTTGGATTCTGTTCAGGGTACTTGTTCTCATAGGGTACACGATGCTATAAAAAAATGATATCTCATATATGCAAATAGTAATGCATATAAAGAAACAATATTTTAAAAAAGCATCATGCAAAGTAGACTGCTATAAATGCCATAACAGAGATGTAAATAATTCCTCCTGGGATTTTCAGAAGAAATATTGTTTCTATTGAGCTAGGGGGAGATGATTGTAGAGGGGCTTTCTTCTGGGCCCCGAGGGATGGATGGCCTTTGGACGTCTCCAGGCTGGAAACATAAGAGGATAGAATTCAATGGGTTTTTGCCCCACACTGTACCATCTAAGGTCATCCTCAGGCATTACTGTAAAATGGATGGAATTAGCTTTGTGTGTTTCTTTAGCTTCACTTTCATTATCCTAACTAAATGGGCTGACTTGATAGTTTGACAAACTAACCCATGCAAATGCATTAATGGCTAATTCTACTTTTCCCAGCTACTTATGTTTTAACTCTTATTACTGTAAAACAGCTATTCCTTATATAAATGACTATTCAGATATAACTTGGGCTGAAATCTGTGGAGATGCATTTGTCTTTTTTTTTGGGGGGGGTGGGGTACGCGGGCCTCTCACTGTTGGGGCCTCTCCCGTTGCGGAGCACAGGCTCCGGACGCACAGGCTCAGCGGCCATGGCTCACAGGCCCAGCCGCTCCGCAGCATGTGGGATCTTCCGGGACCGGGGTACGAACCCGCGTCCCCTGCATTGGCAGGCGGACTCTCAACCACTGCGCCACCAGGGAAGCCCCTATTTGTGTTTTTTTATTTTGCCTTCTAATCACCTTTTTATTTGTAATCTAGGGCAGGGCAGCCTAGATAGCCCCATACTTGTCAGCACTGCTTCCTTAGAGCAAAGCCGGATCTAGATTAGAATCAAACATTTGGAGGATGTCCAGGGGCCAACTTCAGTGAAACTGTGGGGTGGCATCTTTTAAGCTGGGTGAAACAAAAGAGACAACTTTGATGCCCACTACTATTTTAAAACCATGGGTCAATATCAAGAAATGCTGTTGTTAGGAAAAAAAACTAAAATTGAGGGGTGAAATCTGGGAGGGGAGAATGCAGCAGAGGTGACATAAAGCACAGAGGTGATGCTTCTGTGATTCTGTGAGAAAAGAGCCAAATAGAGTAATGAGTGCCATGGCCTTTCAAGTCCTGTCCTTTGTGTGGGAGGAGCTAATGTGGGTCATGGGCTGGAACTGGCCCGGTCACAGTGTTCTGTTAGGGTTCCCTATGCCCACCATGGAGTTAGCCCCAGCAAAGTTAAGGTTACACAACCCTAGGTGCTGCAAATACGGGTGAGACGTGGTTTTAGGAACATATAGAAATTGTTCTCATTAGTTAGGCAGAATAAAGAATGCTAATGAAAGATAAACAAATGTTTTTCCTCTCAGGAGTCCAGGTTGCCCTGGCAACCTCGGGGAGTACATCTGTTACTTTGGAAAGGCCCTTGTATATATCTTTATGTTCATAATATCTCCTGCTTGAACTGGAGTATTTGTCCATGTTCCAGCATGTCTGGGCTTTGTCTTTTTTTTTTTTCTCAGCACACAGAGTCTCCTAGCTTTATGCCGTCTGTGGCAGGCACTGTTGGGTGTCTGTCCAACACTCACCAACTTTTCCTCACAAATTAAAGCCTGTTCCTGTTTGGACAGCAGTGTGCCCAGGCCCAGAAGTAACTGTGATTTGTCTAACTCTTAGCCAGTCACGACCATCCCTTTTCCCCTCAGCAGAACGTGGTCCGGGGGATGGCATTTGACTCAGACCTGGGCAATGAGATAGTGAGGAAAAGCTGCTAAGGCATCTAGGAAAGATTCTTCTCCCTGATAAGTGGTATGGATGGCATAAGGAAAAAAATTTTCTCCATTCTTTGCTCCTTGAGGATGTGATTCTTGGAGGTGCAGGAGCCTCTTTTTTTTTTGAGCCTGAGAAGAAGCATAGTTGACACATTGAGGATGGAAGAGCAAAAGACAAAATGTCTTTTTTTTTTTTTTTTGTGGACAAAATGTCTTTGATAGCACTATTGAGCCATAAACTCTGGATTTCTCGCTTAGTAAAAAATTTGTTTATGGTTTAATTCATTCTTATTTGGACATTCTTTTACTTGCAATTCACATTCTAAAGGACATATCCATTGAGCTTTCAGCTGAGGAGCTGGGGAGAGCTGTGAATTAATAAGGGAGCTTAAAAGAATAGCCACCAAAATGGTAGCAAAGTTTGGATGGCATTTGTTTCTGAAAATAGATCGCTGCCTTTTGCCATCTTTTCCAGTGCAGGACACAACTTTCGGGTCTCAATTTTCCGAAATGGCCAGGCTTTGTCTAGTAATGGGGTCATAGGGACTTGCTTCTATCTTCTGCCTTTCTGACTTCTTCTACATCTCAAGCACCGTGCTTCCTCCCTCACTCACAGGATGGCTCTTCTTATCTTGATCCTCTTCTCTCCATCCCCTTTCCTTAACAATGTCACCTGCTGCCCAAACATTAACTCTCTTTTCTTAAAAAACAACTCTTCAACGTGAACTGCCCCTTTCCTTTGCACTCCAGACATGAAGTTTCAATTGCCTAAGGCCCATTCATTTCTGGGTGTTCCACTAGTAACACAAACCTGTGTTGAACCAAAAGAAACATCTCCCCTGAAAATCCTGACATGTCCATTTCTGATAATATCAGTATCACACCCTGGGCTCTCAAGTCCTTTGTCTCTTCCTTCTCCCATATACCACATCTAAACCACCCACTGCTGTCAATTCTGAATCCCCTCCCTCCCTTTTCCCCTCCTCTCCATTCCCCCTGCCTCCGGTCTAGCGCAGCACGGATTCCTACCTGAACCTCTGTAATAGACTCAAATCGAGACCTTCTTAAGAAACTTCTACCCTCCAGTCCATCTTCCCCACAGTTGCCATAGTGTGCCTCCTTAATCAGAAGGCTTCAGAAGCAGCCTCCCCTTCTGAATGAAGTACAAACTCCTCACCGTGCTATTCTAGGCCCTCTGGAACACACCTAACTTATCATTTTAGCTTTATCTCTTGTTATTTATCTGCTCCTTTTCTGTGCTCCTAGTTAAACATGACTAATGCCACTATAACATTACTCTTCCCACCAGCAACCACAGCTACTATTACTTATCTCTGATGTTACCGTAACTGTCATAATATTACTGTCTCTCTTAATGGTGAACATTTGCTGAATATTTTTTATTAATTTTTCTTGGCATATGGTTACTTTACAATGTTGTGTTAGCCTCCACTGCACAACAGAATGAATCAGCCATACATATACAGATATTCCCTCCCATTTAGGTTACCACAGTGCATTAGGTAGAGTTCCCTGTGCTACACAGTATGTTCCCATCAGCTGTCTATTTTATACATAGTCAATCCCAGTCTCCCAGTTCCTTCCACCCCACCCCTTTCCCCCTTGGTATTCATACATTTGTTCTCTACGTCTGTGTCCCTATAGAAGGTTGCTTTGCAACCTTTGCTGAATTCTTAATATGTGCCAAGCACTGTGCTTAAGCACTTCCGTGCAGTCACCAATCACTGACCACCCACAATGTGCTCGGCAGGTGTTGAAGGTACAATGAAACAAACAGAGCTTATAGCTTCAGACCCCTTCTCTATTTTAATTCTTGCCATGATCTTCTGCAGGTAGGTATTGCTGCAATCAACATCATTTTAAAGATGAGTAAACCGAGGCTTAGAGAGTTTAAGTAACCCAAGCAAGGACTTAGAGATAAGAAGTGCAAGCTTCCAGATCTCTCCTGGCCCAGACCCCCATGCCATCTACTCCATCTGTTTCTTCCTCCTTCCCCGCATGCCCACTCATTGACCCCAGCTCCTTGAGGGGAGGGATGGTGTCGTATTTTTCTCTCTAGCTCCTACACTGCTCAGCACAGTGAGTAGCATCTTTACAGCTCAATACGTTTTTGGAGGTTAAATGAAATAAAAGTAAAAGCCTCATGACATCACTCCTGAAGGGTGAAATCTCCCAGTCAGCCTCTCGTAATGCTGAGTAAGGGCCTCTCCCAGAGTGATCAGTGTCTCCTAACTCTGAAATAGAAGATGGCATGCCTCACCCACAGCTTCTAATACAAGATTTCACTGGTTTATCTGTCCCTGTGTTTAATAAGCAAGATTAATAACCACTTTAAATTCAATTGATAAGATGGTGTTGCCTAATCCCATGTCCATTCCTCTTTCCAGTATGCACTACTGCACTCTGTTAACGTCCCATCATGTTCTGCTACGATGCGTTAAGGGCAAGATTGGTGACATTCATTTGGAATCAGACACCTGTTATTAATTTGGAGAGCAGCTTATACATCCTGCTTCAAAATGTCCAGGGGGCCAATGGAGATGAATGAGGCGTAGTTAACGTCCCCACCACTTTGCTCAGCTCCTCTTTACATAGAAAACCATAGAGAAATGCTCCGCTCCATATAGTATTAACACAATCATCATGGAAAGACTCATCTTTAGCACAAATGACCACAGGCTTTTACTCATCTAGCTTCTTTCATCACCACCTCTCACAGGACTCGAGTGACACTTCCTTTCCTTTTATCAGCTTTGACACCACAGAAATTCCAGTCTCTCCAGTGAAGAGACGGAGAACCTGTAGGCGAGTTCTAACAGTATCAAATGACATGCAAAAGTCAGTGATAAGTGCAGAGCATTCCAAGAATGCAAACGTTTAGGGCAAAATGTAGATCAACCATTCAACAAATATGTATTGAGTATCTACTGTCCAGAGACCATCTTCTGTGCTGGGGAGATCAAAATGAACCAGATAGATTGCCTGCCTTTAGGGGAGCAGCCAGACCAGCAGTCACGTTCCAATGTGCTGTGATAACTCTTTTGATAAGATGCACCCAAAAGCTATGAAGGCACCCAGCAGGGGCAATTTCGTTTGGAAGCTCAAGAGAATTCTCCAGAAGAGTTGGTAGATAGGCTGCAGGAGTGGGGATGGCATATATAATAAACCAGAGGTAAAAGAGCCTGGAACTTGAGGAGAAATAAGGGTCAGAGATAAATGATAGAGTCAGTATGTGGAGAAGTTGTATGGAGACTAAGAAAAATATATGTTTAGAATCCAGAATTACTGGCCATTGGTGCAATTTAATATATCACTCTTTTATCGGAGATGCCAAAACAAACCATCCTCATCCAAAATTTAAAATGTAACCTGCACTGTGGGAGACTAAATTTGGCCATGCAGTATTTGACACGCTTCCATGGAGAAGTGTAGTCTATGCCCCATCCCGAGTCTGGGCCGGCTCTGTGACTGCTTTAGCCAATAAAATACAATGGGTAATGACCCTATGACAACTTCCAGGCCTATGCCTCGAGAGACTGGTAGCTTCCACTTTCTGTCTCTTAAACTCTTACTTTTGGAATCAAGTGCTTCCAGAAGGAAGCCCAAGCCAACCACCCATAAAGAGATCAACTGGAGGATGAACTGAGGCCCTTGGCCAAGAGCCCCAGCTGAGCTCCCATCTGACAGCCAGAATCTACTTGCCAGCCACGTGAGAGAGTCATTTGGGAAGTGGATCATCCATCACCAGCCAAGCCACCCCAGAGCACGGAGCGGATACAAACCATACCTTCCAAGCTCTTCACAAATTGCAGATTAATGATTTAAGCCACTACGTTTTGGGATGATTTGTTACACAGCAATAGATAACTGGAACCAGTACCTACTTTAAGGAATGGCTCCTGGTGCCTGGCATACAATGAGAAGACTGCATTGATGAGCCCATAGGGACATTAGAGCTGGTGCTGCTTCTGGTGCAGACCTCCCTCTATCTTGGTGGGTCATGTACTAAATGAAAGCATTTATGAAGGAAGATGGGACTGAGAGGTGATGTCAGAAAATAACTCTGCCAGATGCTGTCTTTCAGACTCTCCATTGTGATCAGCCAGACAATAACCCCAGCTGAAACGAACACATGTTCTCAATTAGAACCTATTGATAATAATTGGGAACACAGTACACGCCAAGCCTGATCTCTACTAATTGCTATTGAGAGCTGAAAATCTTACTGAGAATGTGAGAGAATTTTTTTTAAAAACCATCGTCTGTATATTTGGCTTTTCAAACCACTGCCACTCACCTCACAAAACTTTCAGGAGGATTAATGAGATAGTGCTTACAAAGTCTCTGAAATCCAACAGGACAAAAATCACAAACCAATAGAAAATGTTGTTAGTTTCTGTTGACAGTACTGAAAGCTATTTTTAAGGAAAGAAAAACCAATATAAAAATTTAATAAGCAAACACGTATTGCTAATAATTTGGCATATTTCTGTGACAACAATCCTTCCAGTCACCCAGGCTTGATATCTGGGTCTCACTTTTAATAACAGTTTCAAAAATTTTATATTCTGTCTCCACATTACCTTCACCTCTGCTTTCTTCTCTCCTTTATCACTGTCACTTACCTACTGCAGTATCTCCACACCTGTGCTGTTGTCAGCATCCCTAATTGGTCTCCCTGACTCCAGTTTATCTCCTTCCCAGATCAACAACAGTTTCCAGACTCATTTTTGTTTATGTCACTCTCCTGCTTAAAAACCCATTGTTTCCCATTGCTTTAGAATAAAGTTGAACTCAGAAGTTGCTGTCATGCCTTCTAGGGCACATCTAGAAATGGGAGTTCCGACCCAAAGCTCAGTGAAAGGTGGAAACCGTAGCAGGAGGCACAGTGTGCTCCTGGGGCCAGGAGAGCACACTGCAGACTCCGTGCTGCCCCGGGTAACTTTCCACTTCATGTTGTGATGATCTGATCTAGTGAGAAGAAGAGACTGGCCCCTCCCTAGACAGAGACTGAGGAGGACTGTAGCATCCTGCCCAATAATGGAATCAGGCACCGTCAGGTGGTAAGTCCCCTGCTTCTGCTAGGGTCTTGGTAGCTGAAGGAGCATCCATAATAGGTATATAGCTAGAAATGGGTCCCTGGCCTATTACTGTGCACCCAAGTGAACAGAGAATTAAAGGAAGAAACATATTGCTCTGGAAGATAATGCTGGAAGCCAGGTTCACACCACCAGCAGCTCCCTGCTGTAGAGACCACTACTTGCTCCTCTTTTGCTCAATGATAGAAGCCTGACGTGTCACTAATGCTATCTGATACTTCATGGGGCTATCAAGACCAGCTAGGGAAGGTTTCTTTCCTTCAGTGCTTACTAAAGAAGTTTTGAGCCTCCTCAAACTGGAGGCTCCTGGGTGGCATTTAAACTTGATCCAACCCAGTAGGTCTGTTTTATGCAATGTTTACACTTTTTAATTCTGTGCCAACATTTTGAAACTCTGGACTTGTCCTCTAAAAAAAGACTAATTTCTAGCTTCCTTTATATATATAAAAAATCAGGAGGATGAACATTAGTCCATGTGATCAAAATCAACCAGAGTGCGTGCTGGCTGTCTCGTTAGGACAGCGCAGTTTGCCACACTCCCCATCTAACCCTCTTCACTCATCTGTGTATTTCTTTCAAGAAGCATTAGAGTTTGTGAGCCCTGTTTTAGGCTGTTTAGTCTCTGAGAATTCAGTTATTCCCTTGGAAGAGATGTGTGTGTGTGTGTGTGTGTGTGTGTGCACGCGTGCGAGAGAGAGAGAGAGAGAGAGAGAGAGAGAGAGAGAGAGAGAAAGAGAGAGAATGAACCGGTGGACCTCAGGGGATTCAGTGTGTCACAACACCGCCAAGATGTGCTAAAGTCCACTCCAGTTCCCGTTGTTGAGAGACCCCCATCTACACCCTCCATTGCTCAGACATGGGGCGATGTGTTTCTTGGGTTAGAGTATCTATTGCATTTTCTGTTGGGGGGGAGAGTGACAAGCCCAGAGGACAATGACATGGCCAGATCACCTCCTGTGGAGAAAAGGTGAACCTTCCTCCAAAAGTCTGGAGGAGATTTGCTTGGTAGAGGCTGGTGAGGGAGATGCTGCCATGGAGTGAGGAAGACCCCAGGGATGGTAGAACAAGGTTAGCAGATAGAGGGCAACTGGGAAGAGCTTAAAATCTTGGGTTATTTTATATTGGGCTTTAAGGAAGGTCAGATTTAGCAGGCAGTTTTATACACTGTCCTATGCTGTCTTTTTTCTAAAGCTTCAGGGAAGTCTGGCAGAACACACTGTGCTGGTGGGTTGTGGAGGAATGTAAGGGAAGGGGCATCCCAGTGGGAAGGGTCGAGGCCAGGTTCACACCACCATCAACTCCCTGTTGTAGAGACTGCTACTTGCTCCTCTCTTGTTCAATGGTAGAAGCCTTGATCTTTAGTTGGGCACATGGTGTCTATATTTTTTGGCCTCACGTGCAGCTTGAATATGTCTATGGGATTAAATTATGATCAGAGATATGTGAGCACAAGGACTTAAATGGAGAAAAAGTTTGTCTTTTCTTTCCTTTCTCCTCCATCCTGCTGCTTAAAATGCAGACATAATTTAATCTCTAAGCAATGCTGGAAAGTCAACACAGAGGGATCCTGGTTCTCTAGATGACTCATGGGTAGAACTGTCATTTCAACTCTGGGTTGCCTAAACCCAACTACTGCATGAAAGAGAAATAAGGTTCTGACTTGCTTACACCTGAACCAAAGTGTATTAGTCAGCTCAGGCTGCCATAACAAGATATAACCGCCTGGGTGACTTACATAACAAGAATTAATTTTTTCACAATTCTGGAGGTTGGGAAATCCAAGATCAAGGTGTTGGTAGGGTTGGTTCTGTAAGACCTCTCTCCTTGTTGTACAGAGAGCTATCTTCTTGCTGTGTTCTCATATGGTCTTTTCTCTGTGTATGCACACTCCTGGCATCCATTTTTTTTCTTACAAGGACACCAGTCCTATTGGATCAGGGTCCCACCCATATGGCCCCAATTAACCTTAATTGCCTTCTAAAGGCCCTATTAGGGCTTCAATATATGAATTGATATGGGATGGGAGGCAATAATGGGGCAGAGGGAGACACAATTCAGTCCCTAACACAGTACTTGGCTAAATAAAGATAAAATGTTGTCTTCTAAATTTTCATGGACAAGGCTAGATGAGAATAATAAACCACAGTGATATGAAGAAATGAGAGATTTCACCGTGTTTCAAAGTCTTGACTTTGAAATTATAAAATATTTCCAAAACCTCTGCAAGTAAGTGTAGGTTTTCCTTAAAGCTTACTCTGTGTACATCGTTTAAATTTCTGATGTCTAAATTACCTTAAGGTGAATAAAATTTGAAAAAAATTATGTGAAAAGAACTATTGATCCTGAAAGAAATTTAACATCTGAAAACTGCTCACTAAACTCATTTCCCAGCAAACACATTTTAGACTGATTCGTAACTGATACATACAAAGACGTAATTTCCAAGGCTCCTCAATTAAAATATTCCAGCAAAAGTATTTTTATCATATGAAATTTGCATTTTATTTCAATAGAAGGTATTTTTTATGTTAGGATGGAAAGTAAAAAGCTCACTTTAAACTTTTTACTTTAACATATTCTTTAAGTTTAAAAAGAAGTCTATTTACAAGGGGGGGCCCTACAATCTCATCAGAGACAGAAAGATCTTTCATGAGACCAAAGGGGGTTACAAATTTCTAAGCACAGAAACTTGACCTCGTAAGTCTTCCCTTCTGTTGCTAGTAGCTTTTTGCACCACCCCCCAACACACACACACTTAACTGGTACGGTATTTCTTTGCACAGAGTTTTCTGAGATTTTGTCCCTAATTTCTCTGAATTAGAAAAGAAAGAAGGGTCAATGTGTTTTATTATACTGGGATGAAAATTTATAAAACAACAAAACCCAATATTATATTACCACATTCTCTGCTATACTGAGAATCAAAAACATAGCCTTACCTCTTTAACCACTGTGGAAAGTATTAGAGTAACATTTCCATGGGATTTAGTATATGGGAAACATGGTTCTAAGTATTTTACATAAATTAACTCTAATCCTCACAGTAGTTTTATGAGGTAAGTATTATAATGTCTATGTTATCGAGGAGGAAATGAAGGCAAAATTATATAACTAGTAAGTTCCAGAGCCAGGATTCAAACTTGGGTAGATTGCCTCCAAAGCCTGTGCTTTCAAATGGTAGTTTCTAAATTTACCCTAAACACACACACACACACCCATACACTCACACTCACACATAAAAAAGAAGAAATTTTGAAGCATGGAAAGTTTGACAAAACTTTTTAAGCTTAAAGGGACATCATTTTGATTGAGACTTCTGCCTTCAAAAGCAGTGAATACTCAAAGGGCCATGGCTATTAAATGCTATAAGATCATTTTTATCCTCAATATAAGAAGAGAAATGAAAGTTAAAGCTGTGAATTTTTTTCTTGTTAGGTTAGCAAGGAATCAAAAGATTGGGGAAAAACGTTTTGTTATAGGCTCAAGGACACAGGCTCTCTTACTGTTGGTGGAAATGTAAATATAGAGGGCAGAGTGAAGCCAGGTAACAGCAGAGCTTTAAAAATGCCCACTCCTGATTATCAAAAAGACAACAGATAACAAGTGCTGGCATGGACATGGAGAAAAGTGAACCTTGTACACTGTTGGTAGGAAGGTAAAATGGCACTTTGATAAACAGTATGGAGGCTCCTCAAAATATTAAAAATTGAATTACCAGATAATCTGGCAATCCCAATTCTGGATATATACCTAGAAGAATTCAAAGCAGAATACTAAAGAGAGAGATTGGTTCAAGAGGGCAGAGTAGAAGGATATGCGCTCACTCCCTCTTGCGAGAGCACCGGAATCACAACTAACTGCTAACAATCTTTGACAAGAAGACACTGGAACTCACCAAAAAGGATACCCCACATCCAAAGACAAAGGAGAAGCCACAATAAGACGGTAGGAGGGGCGCAATCACAATAAAATCAAATCCCATAACCACTGGGTGGGTGACTCACAAACTGGAGAACACTTATACCACAGAAGTCCACCCACTGGAGTGAAGGTTCTGAGCCCCATGTCAGGCTTCTCAACCTGGGGGTCTGGCAAAGAGGAGGAATTCCTAGAGAATCAGACTTTGAAGTCTAGTGGGATTTGATTGCAGGACTTTGACAGGACTGGGGGAAACAGAGACCCCACTCTTGGAGGGCACACACAAAGTAGAGTGCACATCAGGACCCAGGGGAAGGAGCAGTGACCCCATAGGAGATTGAACCAGACATACCTGCTAGTGTTGGAGGGTCACCTGCAGAGGCAGGGGGTGGCTGTGGCTCACCACGGGGACAGGGACACTGGCAGCAGAAGTTCTGGGAAGTGCTCCTTGGTGTGAGCCCTCCTAGAGTCCGCCATTAGCCCCACCAAAGAGCCTGCAGCCTCCAGTGCTGGGTTGACTCAGGCCAAACAACCACAGGGAGGGAACTCAGCCCCACTCATCAGCAGACAAGTGGATTAAAGTTTTACTGAGATCTTCCCACCAGAACAACACCCAGCTCTAGCAAACACCAGTCCCTCCCATCAGGAAGCTTGCACAAGCCTCTTAGATAGCCTCATCCACCAGAGGACAGACAGCAGAAGCAAGAAGAACTACAATCCTGCAGCCTGTGGAAAAAAAGCCACATTCACAGAAAGACAGACAAAATGAAAAGGCAGAGGCCCATGTACCACATGAAGGAACAAGATAAAACCCCAGAAAAACAACTAAATGAAGTGGACACAGGCAACCTTCCAGAAAAAGAATTCAGAATAATGATAGTGAAGATGATCCAGGAAAAAGAATGGAGGCAAAGACTGAGAAGATTCAAGAAATGTTTAACAAAGACCTAGAAGAATTAAAGAACAAACAAACAGAGATGAACAATACAAAAACTGAAATGAAAACTACACTAGAAGGAATCAATAGCAAATAACTGAGGCAGAAGACGGATAAGTGACCTGGAAGACAGAATGGTGGAATTCACTGCCGTGGACAGAATAAAGAAAAAAGAATGAAAAGAAATGAAGACAGCCTAAGAGACCTCTGAGACAACATTAAACTCACCAACATTCGCATTATAGAGGTCTCAGAAGGAAAAGAGAGAGAGAAAGGACCTGGGAAAATATTTGAAGAGATTATAGGCGAAAACTTCCCTAATATGGGAAAGGAAATAGCCACCCAAGTCCAGGAAGCACAGAGTCCCAGGCAGGATAAACCCAAGGAGAAACACGCCGAGACACATAGTCATCAAATTGACAAAAATTAAAGACAAAGAAAAATTATTAAAAGCAACAAGGGAAAAAACACAAAGAACATACAAGGGAACTCCCGTAAGGTTAACAGCTGATTTCTCAGCAGAAACTCTACAAGCCAGAAGGGAGTGGCACCATATATTTAAAGTGATGATAGGGAAGAACCTACAGCCAAGATTCCTCTACCTGGCAAGGATCTCATTCAGATTCAATGAAAAAATCAAAAGCTTTACAGGCAAGCAAAAGCTAAGAGAATTCAGCACCACCAAATCAGCTCTACAGCAAATGCTATAGGAACTTCTCTAAGTGGGAAACACAAGAGAAGAAAAGGACCTACAAAAACAAACCAAGAACAATTAAGAAAATGGTAATAGGAATATACATATCGATAATTACCTTAAATGTGAAGAGATTAAATGCTCCAACCAAAAGACACAAGCTGGCTGAATGGATACAAAAACAAGACCCATATATATGCTGTCTACAAGAGACCCACTTCAGACCTAGGGACACATACAGACTGAAAGTGAGGGGATGGAAAAAGATATTCCATGCAAATGGAAACCAAAAGAAAGCTGGAGTAGCAATACTCGTATCAGATAAAATAGACTTTAAAATAAAGAATGTTACAAGAGATAAAAGAAGGATGCTACATAATGATCAAGGGATCAATCCAAGAAGAAGATATAACAATTATAAATATATATGCACCCAACATAGGAGAACCTCGATACATAAGGCAAATGCTAACAGCTATAAAAGAGGAAGTCAACAGGAACACAATAATAGTGGGGGACTTTAACACCTCACTTTCACCAATGGACAGATCATACAGACAAAAAATAAATGAGGAAACACAAGCTTTAAATAACACAAAAGACCAGATTGATTTAACTGATATTTATAGGGCATTCCATCTGAAAACAGCAGATTACACTTTCTTCTCAAGTGCACAGAGAACATCCTCCAGGATAGATCACATCTTGGGTCACACATCAAGCCTTGGTAAATTTAAGATAACTGAAGTCTTATCAAGCATCTTGTCCGACCACACTGCTATGAGATTAGAAATCAATTACAGGGAAAAAAACGTAAAAAACACAGACACATGGAGGTTAAACAATACGTTACTAAATAACCAAGAGATCACTGAAGAAATCAAAGAGGAAATCAAAAACTACCTAGAGACAAATGACAATGAAAACATGATGATCCAAAACCTACCGGACGCAGCAAAAGCAGTTCTAAGAGTGAAGTTGACAGTAATACAATCCTACCTCAGGAAACAAGAAAAATCTCAAATAAACAATCTAACTTTACACCTAAAGGAACTAGAGAAAGAAGAACAAACAAAACCCAAAGTTAGTAGAAGGAAAGAAATCATAAAGATCAGAGCAGAAACAAATGAAATAGAAACAAAGGAATCAACAGCAAAGATCAATAAAACTAAAAGCTGGTTCTTTGAGAAGATGAACAAAATTGATAAACCATTGGCCAGACTCATCAAGTAAAAGAGGGAGAGGACTCAAATCAATAAAACTAGAAATGAAAAAGGAGAAGTTACAATGGACACCACAGTTACAACAGACAAAGCATCATAAGAGACTACTACAAGAAACTCTATGCCAATAAAATGGACAACCTGGAAGAAATGGACAAATTCTTAGAAAGATATAACCTTCCAATACTGAAACAGGAAGAAACAGAAAATATGAACAGACCAATCTGATTTTTAAAACTGTGATTAAAAATCTTCCAATAAACAAAAGTCCAGGACCAGATGGCTTCACAGGTGAATTCTATCAAACATTTAGAGAAGAGCTAACACCCATCCTTCTCAAACTCTTCCAAAAAATTGCAGACAAAGGAACACTCCCAAACTCATTCTACGAAGCCACCATCACCCCGATACCAAAACCCAACAGATATTACTGAAAAAGAAAATTACAGACCAATATCACTGATGAATATAGATGCAAAAATCCTCAACAAAATACAAGCAAACAGAATCCAACAACACATTAAAAGGATCGTACACTATGATCAAGTGGGATTTATCCCAGGGATGCAAGGATTCTTCAATATATGCAAATCAATCAATGTAATACACCATATTAACAACTGAAGAATAAAAAACATATGATCATCTCATTAGATGCAGAAAGAGCTTTTGACAAAATTCAACACCCATTTTTGATAAAAAAACTCTCCATAGAGGGAACCTACCTCAACATAATGAAGGCCATATAAACAGCCCCACAGCAAACATCATTCTCAATGGTGAAAAACTGAAAGCATTTCCTCTAAGATCAGGAACAAGACAAGGATGTCCACTCTTGCCACTATTATTAAACATAGTTTTGAGTTTTGGAAGTCCTAGCCATGGCAACCAGAGAAGAAAGAAATAAAAGGAACACTAATTGGAAAAGAAGAAGTAAAACTGTCACTGTTTGCTGATGACATGATACTATACATAGAGAATCCTAAAGATGCCATCAGAAAACTACTAGAGCTAATCAATGAATTTGGTAAAGTTGCAGGATACAAAATTAATGCACAGAAATCTCTTGCATTCCTATACATTAATAATTAAAGAGCAGAAAGAGAAATTAAGGAAACAATCACATTCACCACTACAATAAAAAGAATAAAGTACCTAGGAATAAACTTACCTAAGGAGGTAAAAGACCTGTACTCAGAAAACTATAAGACACTGATGAAAGAAATCAAAGATGACAAAAACAGATGGAGAGATATACTATGTTCTTGGATTGGAAAAATAAATATTGTGAAAATGACTATACTACCCAAAGTAATCTACAGATTCAGTGCAATCCTTATCAAATTACCAATGGCAATTTTTACAGAACTAGAGCAAAAAAATCTTAAAAGCTGTATAGAGACACAAAAGACCCCGAATAGCCAAAGCAATCTTGAGGGAAAAAAACGGAGCTGGAGGAATCAGACTCCCTGACTTCAGACTATACCACAAAGCTACAGTAATCAAGGCATATGGTACTGGCACAAAAGCAGAAATATAGATCAATGGAACAGGACAGAAAGCCCAGAGATAAACTCACGCACCTATGGTCAACTAATCTGAGACAAAGGAGGCAAGGATATACAATGGAGAAAAGACAGCCTCTTCAATAAATGGTGCTGGGAAAACTGGAAAGCTACATGTAAAAGAATGATATTAGAACACTCCCTAACACCATACACAAAAATAAACTCCAAATGGATTAAAGGCAATGTAAGACCAGACACTATAAAATTCTTAGAGGAAAACATAGGAAGAACACTCTTTGACATAAATCACAGCAAGATCTTTTTTGACCTATCTCCTAGAGTAATGGAAATAAAAACAAAAATAAACAAACGAGACATAATGAAACTTAAAAGCTTTTGCACAGCAAAGGAAACTATAAACAAGACGAAAAGACAACCCTCAGAATGGGAGGAAGTATTTGCAAATGAATCAACGGAGAAAGGATTAATCTCCAAAAATATATAATCAGCACATAGAGCTCAATATTAAAAAAACAAACAATCCAATCAAAAAATGGGCAGAAGACCTAAACAGACATCTCTCCAAAGAAGACATACAGATGGCCAAGAGGCACATGAAAAGTTGCTCAACATCACTAATTATTAGAGAAATGCAAATCAAAACTGCAATGAGGTATCACCTCACACCGGTTAGAATGGGCATCATCAGAATATCTACAAACAAGAAATGCTGGAGAGGGTGTGGAGAAAATGGAACCCTCTTGCACTGTTGGTGGGAATGTAAATTGATACAGCCACTATGGAGAACAGTATGGAGGTTCCTTAAAAAACTAAAAATAGAATTACCATATGAGCCAGCAATCCCACTACTGGGCATATACCCAGAGAAAACCATAATTCAAAAAGACACATGCATCCCAATATTCATTGCAGCACTATTTACAATAGCCAGGTCATGGAAGCAACCTAAATGCCCAGCGACAGACAGATGGATAAAGAAGTTGTGGCACATATATACAATGGAATTTACTCAGCCATAAAAAGGAACGAAATTGGGTCATTTGTAGAGATGTGGATGGACCTAGAGACTGTCATCCAGAATGAAGTAAGTCAGATAGAGAAAAACAAATATCGTATATTAAGCGCATATATGTGGAATCTTGAAAAATGGTACAAATGAACCAGTTTGCAAGGCAGAAAGAGAGACACAGATGTAGAGGACAAACATATGGACACCAAGGGGGGAAACTGGGGTGGTGGGATGAATTGGGAGATTGGGATTGACATATATACACTAATATGTATAAAATAGATAACAAATAAGAAAAAAAAATGCCCACTCCTTTTTTCCCAATTACAGAAACTTTCCAAATTAGATTAGCATATGATATCCAGAAGATATATGCCCAAGTACGTTTATACCTGGGTTTTTAGAAGTTATAAAAAACCTAAAGCAACCTAAGTATCTATCAGCTTGGAATTAGTTAAATAAATGATGGCACATCCCCAAAGTGGAAGCACATAGCCGTACAAATTATGAGATTAATCTGTGCTTATGCTGAGGAAATATGTCCATGACATACAGTAGAGTGAAACATGCTGTACAGTCTGTATGATGAGCCAATTTATGTAATTTGGTGCACACAGATCTATACATATGAATATGCATATAGCTATAACTATAAGGCTGTCCAGGATAGGGGAAGAGAAAATATTTCTGGGTGGTGAGATTTTGAGTGATTTAACCTTACTTTAATTTTTTTCTATTGTATTTGAATGTTTTTAAATGAGAGGTATTGATTACTGCAGTTTTGTTGTATAGTCTGAGGTCAGGGAGTGGGATTCTTCCAGCTCTGTTCTTTCTCAGGATTGTGTTGGTTATTTGAGGTCTTTTATGTTTCCATACAAATTTTAAAATTATTTATTCTAGTTCTATGAAAAATGCCATTGGTATTTTGATAGGGATCACACTGAATCTGTGAATTGCCTTGAGTAGTATGGTCATTTTAACAATACTGATTTTTCCAATCCAAGAGCACGGTATATCTTTCCATCTGTGTCATCTTCAATTTCTTTCATCAATGTCTTATAGTTTTACAAATATAGGTCTTTTGCCTCCTTTGGTAGGTTTATTCCTAGGTATTTTATTCCTTTTTTATGCAATAGTAAATGGGATTGTTTCCTTAATTTCTCTTATAGTTAATTGTTAGTGTACAGAAATGCAACAGACTTCTGTATATTAATTTTGTATCCTGCAACTGTAAAAGACAGACACGTATCAATGGAACAGGATAGAGAGCCTAGAAATAAACCCATGAACTTATGGTCAATTAATCTACAACAACGGAGGCAAGAATACACAATGGAGAAAAGACAGTCTCTTCAGTAAGATGTGCTGGGAAAACTGGACAGCTACATGTAAAAGAATGAAATTAGAACATTCTCTAACACCTTATACAAAAGTAAACTCGTAATGGATTAAAGACCTAAATGTAAGACGAGATACGAAAAATCTCCTAGAGGAAAACATAGGCAGAACACTCTGATGTAAATTGCAGCAATATTTTTTTGGAAACCTATCCTAAAGTAAAGGGAATAAAAGCAAAAATAAACAAATGGGACCTGATTAAACTTAAAAGCTTTTGCACAACAAAGGAAACCATCAACAAAACAAAAAGACAACCTATTGAATAGGAGAAAGTATTTGCAAAAGATATGACTGATAAGGGATTAATGTCCAACATATATAAACAGCTCATACAACTCAACATCAAAAAAAACAACCCAATTAAAAAACGGGCAGAAGAACTGAATAGATCTTTTTTCAAAGAGGAAATTCAGATAGCCAACAGGCACATGAAAAGATGCTCAACATCACTAATTATCAGGGAAATGCAAATCAAAACCACAGTGAGATATCCCTCACACCTGTCAGAATGGCTCTTATCAAAAAGAATGCAAATAACAAATGTTGATGAGGATGTGGAGAAAAGGGAACCCTCATACACTGTTGGTGAGAATGTAAATTGGTGCAGCCACTGTGGAAAACAATATGGAGGTTTCTCTAAAAACTAAAAATGGAGCTACCATATGACCCAGCAATTCCACTTCACTTTGGGTATATATCCAAAATAACCAAAAACACTAATTTGAAAAGATACATGCACCCCAATGTTCATAGCAGCATTATTTACAATAGCCAAGATATGGAAACAACCTAAATGTCCACTGACAGAGGAATGGATATATACGTATACACACACACACACACACACACACACACACACACAATGGAATTCTACTCAGCCATGAGAAGAATGAAATTTTGCCATTTGCAGCAACATGGATGGACTTGTAGGGCACTATGCTAAGTGAAATACATCAGACAAAGAAAGACAAACACTGTATGATATCATTTATTTGTGGAATCTAAAAAATACAACAAACTAGTTAATATAAGAAAAAAGAAGCAGACTCACAGATATAGGGAACAAACTAGATGGTTCCCAGTGGTGGGGCAGGGGGTAAATAGAGGTGGGGGAGTACAAACTACTGGGTGTAAGACAGGCTACAGGGATGTATTGTACAACATGGAGAATAGAGCCAGTATTTTGTAATAACTGTAAATGGAGTGTAACCTTAAAAAACTGTATAAAAATTTTAATAAATAAATATAACATGAACCTCTACTAAAAAAAATAACAAAAGAATAAAAAACCAAAAAAATGTACATTTGCAAAAATATCTTTACATCTGAAAACAATTTGTAGGTTAGATTTTTCTCACTTATCCTGGGTATGCATAATGATTGCTAAGAAATCAAAATCATTCATGAATTTAATGTGTAACCCAGGCCAAATAATGAAAGCAAAATGAATAAACGTCTTTAAAATTAAAAAAAAAACATAAAAATAAATAAAATAAAATGAAAGGTAGTATTTTACAACACTGTTTTCAAGAATAAAATCACAACAGAATGAATGAAAGAGTGAAAGGGAGGAAAGAAGGAAGAAAGAAAGGAAGGAGGAAGGAAGGGATGGAGGGAGGGAGGGATGGAGAGAGAAATCAGTAAGGAGTGTCGGGGATACTGGGTCTGCGGACCTCTGCTCTGATCACTGAGACTGGCTCACTGCCCTCCTTTTTGCTCTGCCTCCCTACTCACTGCTACCAGATCCATCCAGGCTGGCCTTCCCTCAGTCCCACTCCTTAGTCCATCAGAATTAGCTGGCTAACCTTGTAGTTGCCATTCCACAGTTGGGTCTGAGACAATCTCTGACCCCCAGACCCAGCTTCCTCCCCAGACCTCAGACCCCAGTGAGACCTCCCCAACTTTACTTCCCAAGAACTAATAGGACATGTACCAGGCGCCTGAGAAGTGTGAGTTGAGGAGAGGGCAGAAGGACTTGCAGTTCCCTTAAAAACAGGCGAACTGATGAAAGTACAGAACTTCTGTGACGTGCCTGGAACCATGTCCGCAGGGAGATGCCTAACTGGAACACACCGTGTGTCACCTGAGCTTGTGTCACCTGAGCTTGTATCACCTGCGCTGGCCTCTCCTTGATGAATTGCTTCTTCCAATTTTCACTGACACCTATATTTTATCCATCTCTCACATGGTCTCTACTATGTTCCAGGGTCAGGAACTTTTTTAAAATTTCAGACTTACAGGAAAGTTGCAAGAATAGTACAAAGAGTTCCTGCATATCCCACACCCAGATTTCCCAAATGTTACTATTTTATTATATTTGTTTTATTCTCTTTGTCTCTCCTTCTCAGCAGACAGAATGCTTCTTTATCCCTAACTTTTTTTTTTTTTTTTGCGGTACGCGGGCCTCTCACTGTTGTGGCCTCTCCTGTTGCGGAGCACAGGCTCCGGACGCGCAGGCTCAGCGGCCATGGCTCACGGGCCCAGCTGCTCCGCAGCATGTGGCATCTTCCCGGACCGGGGCAAACCCTGTCCCCTGCATCGGCAGGCGGACTCTCAACCACTGCGCCACCAGGAAAGCCCTATCCCTAACTATTTTCATGAATATTTCCTAAAAAGAAGATATTCACTTACAAAATCACAGTACAATTCTCAAAATCAGGAAATGAATATTCTTACAATATTTTTATCCAGCGTACAGACTTTATTTAGTTATTACCAATTATCACAATAATGCCTTTAATAGCAAAAGAAAACCAAGAACATCAATTGCATTCAATTGTTATGTCTCTTTAGTTTTCTTTAAGCTAGAATATTTTCCAAATCTTCCTTTTTTATTTCATGCCATAACCTTTACGAAGAGTCCACACCAGGTATATTGTAGGATTTCTCTGATAGTTTCTCATGATTAGATTCAGGCTATGCACTTTTGTGCCAGATACATTTAATTCTCATTTTATTTACTCCTCATAATAACTATTGTTATCATTTTACAGATGAGGAAACTGAGGAACAGAACGGCAGATTGCCTAAGGTCACACAACTTGTAAGAGGCAGAACCAAGATTCACACCGTGGGCATCAGCCCCAGAGTCTGGGTCTTGACCCTTTATCCTTAGCATCTCGCTTGGGAAGGACAATGGAATTAATGTGTAATTATGTGCCAGAATCTCTCTGTGTGCCTTTCACATTTGGTGTATTATCTAACCTGAAGACAACCTCACAAGAAAGGTATTATCCATTATATTTACGAAAAAGGAGATTAAGATTTAGAGCAACTGCATAACTCACCCAAGGTCGGGCATCTAGTTTCTTTGACTCTTTAATCCACTACATGGGCTGTACAATAGACTCACCTGAAGATTTTAAAAACACACTCATGGCCAAGCTCCACCTCAGGCCAATTAAATAAAAATCCCTGAGGATGACTCCTAGTATCTGAATCCCACTTGTCCTTTTAAGCACCAAGGTAAGTCTAATATGTATCAAGGTTATGAATCACGGTAATAAAATTTTAAACTTTCTGTGGTTCCAAGTAACTAGAGGGACTTCTTAGGAAGTTGGCCCAAGAAATGGATTATTACTGTTGTCTTCCCTTTCAGGAAATGACCGTCTAGGATGGGGTTTTAAATCTGCCCCTCCAGGTCACAGCAGTAAAATTCCATTTCTAAATGCAACCTACACTCAAACCAAACGCCCAGCATCACCCAGCCCTTCTTTCACTCCCAGAATTTCCTGGGCACAGATTTTTTTCCACTTCTAGATTGTGAGCCTCTGTGAGGTCAGACACCATATCTTATTCATCTCTAAATGCCCCCAAATCATCAATCACAATACTTCGTACACAGTAGGCAGTCAATAATAAATGTTTGCTGAATATTGGGTTGGCAAAAAAAATTGTTTGGGTTTTTCCATAAGATGTTATGGAAAAACCCGAATAAACTTTCTGGCCAACCCAATAATTTTGTTTCCTCTTTGCCCACTCAAAGCCTTGAGAGATTTTGTTGTACATTACCTTGAACTCAGCATTTCAGCCTGAATTATTAGTATCAAATGTAAGGCTGAAGACTTAGTTGTGCGCTTTCTTTCCTTATCATTTAGAGCCTTAGAAAACGTGATCTGTCTTGCATGAATCCCTAGGGTGCCCCTCTATCAATGAATCTGCCTCATAAGAAATGTTTATTTCTCATCTTTGTTTTATTTCTAAACCAGCTCTTTCTTATACTTTTAAAGAGCAAACTTAAGGACCTTTTGGTTTACAGCCTAGTAAAAGGATTTTAATGGAATTTAAAAATTTCTGTCAGGTCCTCTTGTCCACATATTAATCTACCTCTCCATCTCCATAACACTCTAAGGGTTTGACCAGTCATCATTCCTACTTAAATCATTTTGTCTCTTTTCCTCCCCATCTTAGATAGGCTATTGGCTCGCTAGTGTAGAACATATCTTGTGATGAAACTCATGCTAGCTAATCCCCCACCCTGCAATGCAGAGAGAGGTGTACACATTTGCTTGTGGACCACACTTTTCCCTGGAGTGCCTTCCAGTTCATGAGAGGCAGCTACTGCCCTGGTGATTTATTTATACCTAGTGTGTCAATCAGGTCTAGAGTATCCTGTTTCTTTGCACTTCTGACTTCTCTATTTTGAAAGACAACTTTGTAGTAGGAATCTCCCCAAAGTTCCAGAGTAGAAAGCAAATAATGCATTAACCTCCCTCATCACTTTTTTCCCTGGAATTTACTTCTTTAACAGCAAGCATCAAGAGGTGGCCTTGACTCTTGACTCTAATAAAGGAAGTGCCTTTATTAGGAAGAGAAAGGAAAAGAAATCCAGGAGTGTGGGGGTAAAGACAGAAATAGGAGGGAAGAAAGATAAAGGATGCTGTGTTCTGGGTAAAAAACAAATCCTCGGTAAAGTTTACAGAATCCCAAGATGCTTCATGAGATTGGACGTCTTGTGAAAAGTGGTAAATGGGTCAATTTCTGTGTCTTGGTTGATCTTGGGGGGTTTGGTGAACCAAAGACAGCACACATACCTGCAGGGGTGTGGAGCTACAGGGTCCCTGAGACTGCACGGCCACAGGAGTTCCCCAAAGTCTTGGGAGGACGTTGGCTATGCTTAGGTCATGGGGCTTAAAGTGGACAACAGGGTGCCAGAGAAATTTCAAATAGACTAGGGAGCAGGCTGAGTGTCCAGCCTACATCTGAGTGAAGCGCGTGAAGCTCTTAGTCCAGTGTCAGCCACAAATGCTCACTGTCAGCAGCTTCGCTGTCACAATGCAGTCCGTTTGCATACAGCCCTGCAGCAGACACCATGGCCAGTCCACTCTTCAGCATCGCATCCAACAGATTTCCCTTCCCAGGGAGCTCCGAAGTCACTTTAACAGGAAGGAGTCCTATGTGAAACCCATTTATGTAAAGCCCATCTGATGTACCTTCACATCCCCCTTGGATGACTGAAAGCCCTGTTATCACTAACAGACAAAGCTGGCATTTTTGAAAAGTAATGAACTTCATTCCACTGTCATGAAGCCTTGAGGAGAAGGTCCTGGGAGATGAAACTCTCTGGAACCTGGACAGGTTATGAGCAGTTTCTGCTTCTGTGGCTGCAGCCTGGCTCTAATGATGGGAGAGCAGCTGTGGAGTCGCTTAATGGCCACGTCAGGCTGGGCCTGCCCGGAGTGCTCTCTGAGCCTCCCTCCATCTCTAATGAACAGCGCTGCGGGCAGGCAGTGATTCATTGGGCTCCTGCCTCATTAGAATGTCAAGCAAGGTTCAGCTGCCTCAAATCCTTTGTGCAAACGAGGCAGGTTGAAATTATAAATAAATACAATAGCAAAAGGTCAGTGTATATGAAGGAACTCTTCTCCTTTCTTTGAATTGACTTGGCTTTACTCTTTCTGGTATATGTCATTTAGTACCAAGTTCAAGTGTACAGGAAACTAACCTAATCAACTTATAACAGAAGCTAATTTGTATTTCAAGCCTACATTCTTTCAAGGTTCCCCACTAACATTTTTCTCTGGATCGGCATCTAGAGGATTCTGTGCCTATAACAGTGAGACATGGGAAGGAGTGTCTGATTATCAGGTGTTGTCACCACTCCACCCTGACAACCTCTGAGGGGTCTTCATTCTTGTCTAGTCTTCAGGGATCAACCTATGCAGGTCCTTGTCTCAATAGCAAGGCCGCTCAGGTGTGCCAGTGATCTGTGCTGTGAATGTCTGGCTTCATAAAATACTCTACTGCTCCCCAAACACTCATGCTAGGAACCTCAGCTGTTTCAGGCCCATCTGCCTTGGCCTCTCATGCTGCAGGCATCCTTCGGCCTGCCCAAAATAGTTTGTGTTATAGATAAAATAATAGAAACTGATTCTGGCTATTTAAACAGAAAAAGGAATGTATCAGAAGTTTAACAGGTGGCTCACAGAATTAATGGTAAACTTGGAGAATTACACGCAGGAAAATTAGCCAAAACCAGCAAAGACAAGGCAGCAGGAACCACAATGATGGACCCTCCCTGTGGAAGGACCCGATTGGCCAAGGCTGGGTCATGTGCTCTTGTACTGGCTGCAGTACTTACTTTCATCTTATGTAAAAGAATATACACACAGTGGAGGAGTTCCCTAAAATCAGAAGAGGGTTTAGATGCTAGACTGGTAAGATACGGTAAATTCAATAAATAATGTCCTTTCAATAGACCATGCTAGTCAGATAGTTCAGGGGCCCATATGATACTACTCAAGTGTTAAACCCTGGGCTCTGGGCTCTTGGACTAGACGTAAGGGCAGCAGAAGAAACATCTGTGTGCTGAGCTTGGGCCATAATCCCGAGATGGCCTTGAAGACCCTACACAAACCCTTATGTGATGTGAGGGGCATCATGATTGGTATAACCAAGAACTGTGTGGATATGCCAGAGGGCTGGTGGCCATCTGGAGGCCTTCAATGGGACAAGGAGGCACTACTAGTGTCTGTACAGATGGACTGGGAGAAATGGATAAGAATGCAGACATCATGCCACAAGCCAGTAATGATATGGGACACTGACCAGAGGCTTTCCCTACCCTGGCACTTCAGAACCACTGAAGTCCCATCCTGGGTACCCAGAAGCAACACCAAGTAAAAGAGAGAGACCCTAGAATGGCTGAGATATTTCTGCTCCCTATTGGAATAGGACACCAAAATACAATATAAAAATGGTCTAGTTAAAAAAAAGAAGAAAAAAATTTGAACTATTTTGCCTACCAGAATTTATGAACAGGTCATAATTATTTTATATCAAATGACTAACTACTTGTAAGAATTTGAAAGGCAACTGCCCAAAGGAAAATGAATTCTTGAAATGAAAAGCAACAATTCTATCTACTATTGACCAGGAAAGGAGAGAACGTAAGCTATGGGATATAATTGCTGGTGGAACTCTGTGGGAAGACAGATCTAGGAGAGGAGAGGTGGATTTTCACTCTATGACAGCGGGAGGCCAGCTCTGAGCAGGGAAGAGGGTTTAACTGACACGGATGTGTTAAAATGCAGGTGATATAGGTCAAGCACTTCATCAGATCCAGAGCTGTGAATTAACCTTTACAAAATGAATGGCTTTTTCAGTGCTGAATAAAAGTCCCAGTGAAACAGAGGAGGAAAATGCTGGAACCATGCTCCAAATCTGAGTAAGATGGTGACCTTTGCATTCTAATTGCTTGCAGCTATCTTAATATGACGTTTGGCATTTTTAACCTTGCACATGATAAAATAACAAATTTTAGGAAAAAATGCTGAGGTTAATAAGCTTCTCCCCAACAAAACCAGATTCCCTCTAGCTGGATATATAACAATAAAGACTGCATTTTGACTACTTGACTTTTACCGTGGTGTAGATATTTAATTGGTGAATGGTCCCACACTATGAAAAGTGGTTTGTTGAAAGGGCATCTATTGCCATTGCTTCGTTGAAGAGACCAGAGTTTTGTGGTAAGTTAATTTACCAGCTTTTTGTCATCATTTGAAGGTTTAAAACAAGAGACTATGAGAAGCAGCGAGATGTGTGAGAAGAAGCACTTGACTTTGGCTCAGAGCTCCCAGAGTCCTGGGCTGCATATGCTATTTAGTATCAGTGTGGCCTTAACCTCTCCTTCTCTAAAATAAAATAATAATACTTGTCCAAATCATCTCACAGGATTGTTTCCGCAGATCCATTGGACAGTGCTTATTAAATGCTTGTGGCATTAGCTACACATAAGGGATTAAACTTAGAATAACTTGAATTCATGGTTTAGCAAGAAAAGCAAAGATTTAAGTCCCAGCTCTGCATCTTACTGGCTGTGTGGCCCCTTCTGCATCTTGCCTTCTTCATTATAGAATGGGGATCATAATTGCTACGTTTTAGAGCTATTGGTGAATATTAGAAATATAGAGAAGATCCTACAGAAGGATCACAAGCACACATTTACCAAAAAAATGCATAAATATTCTAAGATTGACCACATACTATTTTTTCTGTTGTATTTGAGGTATTCCTTCCAATGCATAATTATGTGCTCAGGGCTTGCCCTGGGGGAGACCAAATTCTCAGGCAACACTCTGGAATAGGCATGACAAGTCCCATTACAAGGATGGCCCTGTGGGCTAAGAGGGTGATGGGTGACCTTTGCACTCTTCATGATACTTTGCTTGTATTTTAGGGGAAGAGCTTACAGTGGAAACATTCTTTCCATTCTAAAACCCCTGGTCTAGGGAACTAATGTGCTCTTTTCTTAATTTATCTGTTCACTCATTTAATTCATGCATTCATCCACTCATTCATTCATTATTCATTTAAAAATGTATTGCAAGCCTTTGTCTTTTATATGAGAAATATTCTCCTATATCTCCCAGGAGATTGTGCATATAAGAAAATATTAGGCTAACAGCTAGAACAAGCCAGTTAATTTATAAAATCAGAGCTTTTTAAAAATCATCAGATGGCTGAATATGAAAAAGAAAAAAAACCCAAAAAAACCTAAATGAACTACATTCCATAAGGTGACAAACTCTTTGTAGAGACAAGATCCGTAGCTGCTTTCCTTGTTGGCAAAGAGATGTGAAGAGGAAGAATCCCTCATAGAAGGAGATGCAGCGAAGCCAGGTGGAACTTTGACAAACCTTTAATGGCTGCATGTGGGCTGGCATCATTATTAAAATTCCAAGGAGTCCTATCCACAGATGAGGTTTTAACACATACCCAAATGGGTGACTGGGGGTATCTGCCAAGGGTGCAGGGCAGGGCAGGGCTGGGCAGGAGACAAGCCCTCGCAGGCATTCCAGATCTTCACTAAGCACACTGCAGTGGCCTTCCAAAGGCAAGAGCAGGACAGCAAGGTAGGGAGAGGTCTCAAAGTGTAGAAAACTGGAGAGAAAAGAGAGTTACTAGAAACCCAAAAAGCTGACAGTTGGACTGGAAAGCAAAAAATGACCACCAGAATCCTGCCAGTGCTCAGATCCCAGGCCTTTCTGAAGCAGAACTCCTGATCCTCCCTTCAAAAGACTGGAAAATGTGGTAAGCTGCATTCAACTAAAGCTGAAGTGGAAGCCAGACCTGGCCATTAAATTGGCCTTGCACAACCCCCTTCTAACACATACTAGAAGCTTGCCAAGACTTTTTCTGTTCTTTTTCTGGGGGTAAATGTGATTTTACAACTTTCATACACAATGCTAGGTATTCAATAAAAATATTATAATACACAAATAGGAGCAAGAAAGTGAGAATCATGGTCAGAAGAGGAAATAGTTAATAGAAGTAGACCCGAGATGGCCAATTATCAGATAGGACTTCAATATAACTATAATAAAATTGTTAAGATGTAGTGGAAAAAGTGAACATGCTGAACTGAGGGGAATTTCAGCAGAGAGGAAGTATTAAAAAAGAGTTAATGAAAATGCTAGAAAAATATATCATAAATGTAGAATTCATTTAATGGGCTTCATAACACACTGGTCAAGCAAAGGTAAATTTTAGTAACTTGAAGAATGGAAATTATCCAAACTGAAAAACACAGAGGCAAAAGAATAAGAAGAAAGAGCATAGCATCTGAGATACATGGAATAATAGTAAATGATCTATCACACGAGTAATTTGCATCCCAGAAGCAGATGACAGAGAAAATTGGGTGAAACAATTTTGAACAGATAATGGCCAAGAATTTTCCCAAATTGCTAAAAGACATAACCCACAGACCCAAGCAGTTCAGTGAACCTCAAGTAAAAAAAAGGAAAAAGAAAACCATACCCTGGCACATCACAGTTAAAATGCTGAAAATCAAAGATAAATAAAATATCTTAAGAACAGCCAGAAAAAGAAGACACACCAACTTCAAAGGAACAAAAATAAGTTTTAGAACTGATTTCTTGGAAATAATGGAGGCCTGAAGATAGTGGAACATCTCTAAAATGCTGAAAGAAAAAAGAAATGTCAACCTAGAATTCTACATCAATTAAATTATATTTAAAAGTTAAATCAAAATAAACATATTTTCATTTATATAAACAAGGGAAAAAGTCATTGCCAGAAAAACTGTCCTAAAGAAACATCTAAGCAAGTTTTTCAGAGAAAGCAAAAATGATACCAGAAGAATGTCCAAATCTATATTAAGAAATGCAGAGCACCAAAATGGGCAAATATGAGGAAAATCATGAAAAATTATTTTTAAATTGTTATATAAGAATTATTGAAATATTTTAAAGACTTTATACACATGCCACACTTATATATACATAGATACATATTTTAAGAGGTTACTACCTTTAAAGCAAAACTAATAAAGTATCTTTAGTTTTATAGTATGTATAGAAGTAAATTATAAAACAAGAAAAGCACAAAGAGCAGAAAGAAAATGGAATTAAACTGTTGTAAGATTCTACATTGTTTATGAAATAGTTTAATATTTGAAAATAGACTGTGAAAAGCTAAAGTTGAATACTGTAGTCTCTAGAACAAGCAGTAAAAACCAAACACAAAGGGTTTTATTTAGAAATTCCATAGAAGAGGTAAAATGGAATACTAAAAAATATTTGATTGACCCAAAAGAAGGCAGAAAAAGAGGGAATCAAAGAACAAAAAACATATGAAACAAATAGAAATCAAATATGTAATTATATCAACAATTACATTAAATGTGAATGGATTATACCGTAAAGCATTATGCAAACAAACTTCACTAATGATAAAAATAGCTGCTAATTTTATTGAATGTTTATCACATGTCAGACATTCTGCTAACCCATTTGTGCTTTACCTTGTTTACTCCTTACAATGGCCTAGGTATTATTTGCATCAACATTTCATGCATGTGAAAACTCAGACTGAGTATCGTCATTGTCCTCTGTTACATAGCCCTAAGAGGCAGAGCCAGTATTCGAACCCAGGATGTATGACTTCTGAACTTACACCACTTAGTTGTTCTGAATGTGATATTGATAATGGATGCTGATGATTAAGAAAAGAGTAGTTACTGCCAAGTCATACCTGTGGTGCTTGACATCCCGTGAGAGGGAATATGCTGGCCATGATGACCATTATTCCAGGGAAAAGATTTAGCTTGAAAACCCATAATAAAAATATAAATTGTTAAGTACATATATTTCTTATACTTATATTCATGGTACTTGATTTCATGGTACTTATACTTATATTCATGGTACTTATACTTATATTCATGGTAACATGAATTTAAGTTCAGCCAATCCTGTGGCACTGTCCTCTAACACACAGCTCATATGTGACATCAAAGCTTTATTAATCTTAATTCTACCTGTTCAGAGTCTGCTGTGGCTAAGATATGATGCCACATACCCTTGTAATAATTGTAAGAAAGGTTTTGCTAGAGAAATTAGCAATCGGGTAAGAGAGGCCCTTTGGTTTCCCTTTGCTGGGGCGTAGACACATCATTGCCCACATACTAGAATCACTCACTCTGGGCTCTGCCCCTGTTCCCTGGGGTTTAACTTCAATTCTGTTGTAGACTTCAAGTCACTGCTGGGCTGTGCAACCTCCCCTACTGGGATCAACAAGACTTTGGGCTCTAGCCAGACTGTCATCTCAGAAGCAGAGAAGCAGGCCTGGGTGTGTGGCTATGAGCACTCTCGTGCAGATGAGGGCCGAATGGGCTGCAAGGGAAAGTTACAAGTGTGTTGTCCAAGGGAGAAAGGGCAGAAAGAAGTGTGAGCAACAGAACATCTGCAGAATGCAGAGAGGAAGTGAGGGAGCTCAGAAGTCAGATTCCTCTGAGGAAACGGAGGATATTAGCCAGGCTTCTTCAGAGAAACAGAACCAACAGGATGTGGTGCGTGTATATATAAGTACACATATATACATAAATTATGTACTGTATATTGTGTACAAATGGTGTATATATATTGTATATACATATATACATGAAAAAATGTATATGGATTTATTATAAGAACATGGCTCACATGATGATATGGAGGCTGAGAAGTCCCGAGTTCTGCAGTCGGTAAGCTGGAGACCCAGGAGAGCTAATGGCATGGTTCTCATAATTCTAGTCTGAAGGCTCGAGACTCAAGAAAAGCCCATGTTTCAGTTCAAGTCCAAAGGCAGGAAAACACCGATGTCCCAGCTCAGCAGTCACACAGGGGGAGCTCCCTTTTACTCAGCCGTTCTATTCAGGTCTTCAATGGATCAGATGAGGTCCCCCACATTAGGGAAGACAACCTGCTCTACTCAGTCTACAAATGAAATGTTCATCTCATCCAGAAACGTGCTCACAGACACACCAAAGTAATGTGTGACCAAATGTCTGGCCGCCTTGTGGCCCAGTCAAGTTTGACACATAAGATTAACCAGAGGACGGAAAACTTTTCTGGGGCTCTTGTGCCCTTGTTATCAAGTAAGAAGGGGGAGAATATTTGAGGTCATGTCTCCTCGCCCTACATGGTTCCCTTATTATTTTTATAGGAACTATTTGATACATACAGATGATAATATTTAACACATATAAATTATGAAGTACGCTTAGAAAATGAATCACCCCGTCCCCAACAAATAACAAGTGTAAATGTCTTCTCAATTCTAGAGATGCATAACTAAGCCCCTAACGTCATGTTATGGGGGAAGAGAAACAGCACAGGTAATTTTCACATGAAGCTTTGAAAGCCACAAAACTGTGGCTGTTTTGAATTAGGCTTCAGGGTCAGACTGCCCCAGAAGATAATATTTGTTTAGACATCTTAAGATACACTCGGGGCAGCTTCCTGGGGACCAGCAGTTAGAGCATCACTCATCTTTCTCCAAGGTTACTCCATGGGCGGCCCTGTGATACCACATGCGCCTCCTCCCTGCAGTACTGTGTGGTGTGTGCCCTCGTAGGGCTTCATTGATCAAAGGTACCTCAGTGATCAGTTAGCAGGTATAAAGTGTCCTAACAGTGCAATGCCATGTGGTAAATGCTCTCTAAATGCTTACTCATACTATCATTATTATTTCACATGAATACCAATACATTAGCAGAGGAAAAGGCCCTGGCCAGGGTCCCTTATCCAGGATCTTGTGTTCCCTAGTGCAGTCCTCCCTAGAAGGGACCATCAGAAAATGTGGAAAATGCCCTTATTTTAGGTAATTACAAAGTTGAGGTGCTGGGAAGTTGTTTGTCAGCAGCAGCAAACAGTTTTCTAACTAATAGCTGTTTTCTTGGCCCATCCTGTGAAGTTACTGCAGGCTTTTCAAAGCAGCACAGAACCTGGAAGAGACCAGAGGCTCACAAAATATTTGCTGAGCAGATGAATGAGTTGAATGAACGAATCCTAAAGTGCAAATAACAAATATTATGTTTTTCTTGCTTTCATTCACACTCACCACGTCAACTCAAACTTAAAACACTGGGAACATGAGAAAAGATCCAGGAGTTTGAAATGGAGCGCCTTTAAACATTATAGTCAGGAGACAAGAGAGTCAGGGCTGACTATCCTGCAACAGGGAAAATGTCCGTGCCGTCACATTTGTGATCCACTTAGCTGCAGTACTTCAAGATTCTCTGGTTTCAAAATGTCGCTGTGCTTCAGTGATGCCACTTCCTTTTAGCACTGCTATTTTAAGTCTTTTCCCCACCCCCATTTCACCTCACAGATATCTCTGAAAGTCACAGGGAGAGACTATTCTGGAAAATGCCCTTATCAAATGATGGTAATATACTAGGTTGCCCTATTTTTTAACTGCTTTCTTATTTTAGAACAGAATTTTTCAACTGGAATCTTGAAAACCCTCATGAAACACTGAATTGGAATGATTCCTGACATGGGCAGGTAAGTCAAGCATTAGAGCATTTATCAGTTTTCTTTTGCTGTGTAACAAACCATTCCCAAACTTCATGCAGGTCAGTGCTTTGGGTTGGGCTCAGCTGGGCACTTCTGGTCTAGGTCAGGCTTGACTCTTCTTAACTGGACTTACTGATGTGTCTGATGGGCCAGCTGAGGCTGGTTAGTTTACAGTGGCCTGGGATGGGACAGCTGGGTTGATGAGGGGCCTGTCTCCATGTGTAGTTTATTCCAGGCTTTTTCACATGACAGTCCTGGGGTTCCAAGAGCAGTAAGAGGGCACGACCCAAAGCACAAGCACTTCTCAAGTCTCTGCTTATGTCCTATTTGCTACCATCCCCGGGTCCAGCTCAGAGTCAGCATGGGAGGGATTACCCAAGGGCAAGGATATGGGGAGGAGTGAACAAATGGGGAACCGTTACTGCAACGATCTGTTTTAAAATATAGTCTAAGATGCATGGGGATCCAGAAGGCCCAGATTTGTCACTGTGGAGCCATGTCATCAGAAACAGGAATATGACTCCGGAGCCTGTCCTGGGCATTCAGATGCTCCTGTTTCTTCACTTCCTCCCCCACGCCTCCATTCCGCCCTTTCCTCCTGACGGTATTCTGTGGCTTCATCACCCTCTGCTTCCCGATGTTTTTCTATTCAGGCAGCCCTGCAAGCGCCTGGCAGGGAAGATAAATGAGCCTGACTTCCTGGGCGACATGACTGTCCAGAAACACAGCCTGGAGCATGCACAATGCAGCAGCTTCCGTGCACAATGCAAATGCCGGAATGTGCTGTGGGGTTGGACAGAGGTCACTGCTGCAGAAACAGAGCCCCGTTTGAGACTAGCCTTCTAGGCTATAGCCAGCTTTGCTTAATCAGAGCTATAAGCAAATAGGTACCCTGGGGTAGCTTCTGGATTGTCTCAACAGACTAAAATGTGTAAGTGAAAAGGCTGTATGCAATTAAGCAAAATTCACTGTGATCTGGCTGTCTGGGTTAGTTCACTCAAATTATATTTAAAGAATCAAAGAATCATAAGGAGAAGCAGAAGCATTGGCTGCCATTATAAATCTGATAAGTGTCTTTGATCACGGAAAACTTTCTTACCAAACAGGCTCTGAGCATCCGATTACCTATGGATTTATTTACAAAGAGAAATGAGCTCTCAGTAGTCTTCATTACTAGCATGCTTGATAAAAAGATCAACTAATCAATGGCGAGTGCTGGTTACACATGGTACAGTACAGATAAATTAGAACAATACAGACCCTGCCCTTGCAGAGCTGACATGGTAGCAGATCACATTGGTACAAAGAGAGTAGACAGATACGATACCAAGAACAACAATAATAAATACAATATTCAACATCAACTAGGTACTAGGGCTGTACTGGGTTCTTTACATATATCGTTGAGTCTAACCTTTAAAACTAATGATGAGGTGGCCATTACCATCTCAAATTGCCAAGGAAGAAAACCAGGTCTCTGAGGCGACATGCAAATACACAAGGTCACAAAGCTGGAAAAGTGAGTCCTAAGCTCAAACTCAGGCCCGAGTTTGACTCCAATTCTTCCACAATACACTATCTCTTGTGATAATAAATGGTCAGAGAAGGCAATGCAAATGTTTCCGTGACACTCACTAAACCACTGATTGAGGGCCAGACTTGAGTCAGGCAAGGATGCTGGAGGTTTGAATAGAGAGCCAGTCCTTAAGAAGCTCAAGCCTGGTGAGAGGGACGGTCAGAAAAGCAATACTGTCTGTCTATAATCAGTGCAAACCTGTGGTATGTCTTGGTTGTGGAAGATATTAGAACAGAAACAAAGCACAGACCAAAGAGTTTGTTTTTCCTTCTGATTTCCTCCAGCCTTTCTCCAGGACAGATATAGTATTTCCTTCCAGGGAAAGCCTTGGGATTGTCAACTGTGTTACAAATGTATTAAACTAGACTAACCCCATAGTTCTTACAACTATTGAAATCAAGAGAAAAAAGCAAGAGAAACTAACACCAGCCACTGACTATTTTTAAGATATCTTCTGGCTCTAAATTTATTCTGTTTTTAAAAGAACTTTAATGGCCCTTATCTCATTTGATTCTTTTACTATCTCTGCAGTGTTATCAACATAGCAGACAACAAAACAAACAGAGAGAGGTTAAAATTCTCAAGGTGACTGTTTTATTTTGCTAGGGCTGCCATAATAAAACACCCCCAACTGGGAGACTTAAATAAGACATTTATTTTCTCACAGTTCTAGAGGCTGGAAGTGCCAGATCAACGTCTCGGCGGGTTTGGCTTCTCCTGAGGCCTCTCTCCCTGGCTTACAGATGATGTCTTCTTGCTGGGTCCTCACATGGTTTTTCTTCTGCTCTGTACCTGTCTGTGTTCTAATCTCCTCTTCTTATAAGGACACCAAACATATTGGATTAGCATCCACTCTAACGATTCCATTTGAACTGAACTGCCTCTTTAAAGGCTCTATCTCCAAATACAGTCAAATTCTGAGGTACTGGGGTTAAGGGACTTCAATATATGAATTGGGGGTGGGACACAGTTCAGCCCATAATAGCAACCCAGATGTGGAATGTTGGAGCCAACATGTAAGACATTTCTGATTCCATCTGAAGTCACTTGCTCATTTACAACTCAGGTATCTTCTCTTCCCTGAATAAGCTGACTCTTTTCCTCTAATCTTGGCTTATTTCATACCGTAGCTTGTCTGAAAAGACTTAGACCATCCTTCCCTCCTATCTGTATGTAAAGATATACCCATTTCACAGCACAGTTGAAATCCCATTTTTTTTCGTGAAGACACCTGATTCCACAGTTGGAAATAATTATTTCCTCACAGGAAACCCCACTGGCAATTCTATTCTCTTGCAAGATTTCCAACTTTCTACTTTGTAGAATAAATGTGTGTTTATCTCTCTTGTTCTAAATATATAAGCTCTCAACTGTGTCTTTCCATGTTTCTTTGAGAGCACACTCTGAATGAGACATAGTCCTAGGTGCTGTAGTGAACAAGACACATAAGATCCCTTCTTTCTGGAACTTTCATCTTAGTTTGGAAACTAATACACAAATAAATAAATTAGACTATTTTAAATAGTGCCAACTCATAAGAAGAATAAAACAGGAAACAAATAAAGAATGACTGCAGGTGGGGTGGGGAGTCCAGTTCCATTGCGTTTAACAAGCAAGAGCTTTCTGGAGAGATGTTTTAAGCTGAATCTAAATGATAAGAAGATGTCAGCCAAGTGAAGACTGGGAAGACGGCTCCAGGCAAAGAAGCAGCAAGTATGAATATTCTTAAGTGGGAAAAAAACTGGTATATTTAAGGACAGAAGTCATGTGACTGCAACAGAGCAAGTGAGAGATTCGGGGATAAAATTCAGCAGGCACCAGACACGTCTGTCCTTGTGGTCCCAGCAAGGAAGCTGAATAGTGGTCTTCATGTAATGAGAAGTGCAACAGTCCCTCCCTTGTCCACAGTTTCAGTTACCTGCAGTCAACTTTGGTCCAGAAATATTAAATGGAAAATTCCACAGATAAACAATACATATGTGCACCATTCTGAGGAGCATAATGAAATCTCCCACCATCCTGCTCAACCCCACATGGACGTGAATCATCCCTTTGTCCAGTGCAACCCACCCACTGGTCACTTAGTACACATCTTGGTTATCAGAGTGACTGTGCCAGTATTGCAGTGCTTGTGTTCAAGTAACCCTTATTTTACTTCATGAGGGCTGGAAAGAGCAAGAGTAGTGATGCTGGCAATTCAGATAGTCTCTTACTGTGCCTAATTTAGAAATTAAACTTTATCATAGAGGAATGTAGAGGAATTGTATGTAGAGGAAAAAACATAGTATATATAGGAGTCAGTACTGTCTGCAGTTTCAGGCATCCCCTGGGGGTCTTGGAACGTATGCCCCATGGATAAGGGGGGACCACTGTACCTCTTAGATGGAGTAGATGTTTAACAAATGTCTTCAGATGCTAATTAAATTAAGCCTGCCCAGGATTTGATTGTTCTGGTAACCTGGGTGAACTAGTCTACATAAAAATAAGGAAATTATGGTCAATAGCTCTATGTGGCCTGTGTTCCAGTTACAGACTTTAGATTTTTATCAGTTGTCAGGACCTAGATCAAATAATTCCCTGTATCTTCCATAAGGAGTCTGATTTTTCATTAGTGTTAAGTAATTTAATATTGTTACATTTTCATTAATTAGCTGAAGGTTTTAAGATAGCAAGGTCTTAAGATACTAATCCTCCAAGATAGCAATAAAATATTTCCTAAATACCTGATGGCAAATATTAGGTTTCTTCTCCAGTTCAAGATGCAAGTGCATGATTTCATGTAAAACTTTTTCATAGCTGAAATAACTGTTGTGATTATCCATCTATAGAACCGAAATATCTTTGATTCTTGATGTGACCTTCATTTCTGGCTGGGCTGAAATTCTGTTAGGGAGAGGGATATGAATGCCAAAGTACTATTTTCAGCAATAAATAGTAGCATCTTTTCTATTCTCTTAAACACAAGATAAAATGTAGCGTGCTGCAGGTGTAGAGCTCTCTTCACAGTACAAGAGAGCTGGAGAAAAATTGTTTCCACATTAGAATTGAGATGATTCATCATTTTTCTCTTCCCTGAATCTCATAGAAATATTTTTGCCCTGAATATCTTCTCTAAGCAAAGTTGCAAGGTTTGTAACTACTAAGAGTCTTGGAAAAGAAACACATTTATTCTGAAAATTAGAAACATATATTCATCCATTCACATCCCCTAAAAGAAGAAAATATGCAAATTATCTCTACTTTATTGTCCTTAGCACAGAAGTCCTTTTTTTTTTTTAACCCAGCAAATAAAATTGAGTAGAGAGGCAAAAATGTGAATTTGAAAGGACATTTGGTTTAAGAATTTCACTTGAGTTCTTTAAAAGCATAGATACTGAAGTATATTAAATAAAATTGTGCACCCTTTACATTCCTTAATCCAATTGCTTCTACAAGTTAACAGTTATATTTGGGTAGAACAGAGGAGGAGTAAGGTGATCTTTTATTACGGGTGATGCTGAAGGAACCAAATTAATGCATCACCATTTAGGTCTGCAGGGGCTCTTTCAGCAAGTAAAGATTGCTTCCTATAGAAAAGAAACAAAAGGGAAATTAAAATATCCAATCTGATCTACAAATTAAGGGCACATGTGAATAATGGCTACAAATTGTTCTATCTTTGGTTGCTGTTTCAAACATCTTGCTATATTTAATGAATCTGGTCACTTCCCTTCGTTTTCTCAATACCTCTCCCATGTGCAAGCCAACTTTTTTGTTGGGACTGCTTGACCTTAATTCGCCAACATCTACTAATGCCCAGTTATCCACCACTGTATGAGCCCCTCGAATTGCGGCAATACTTTGGCCCATGTATGTGATCTTGAAAGCTACAAACACATCACAAGGTATCAAGGTGAGAACAAGAAAAAGGAAAAGTGAAGCTTGCTGCTTCCCAAGCCTATTAATCCTGAAGATACAATCCTGTACCTTAACGTGATTTTGACACCAGGTCAGTGCATTTAGTGTGTTGTTTAGTCCGCACAGGGGCACATCATCTTACTGCACCCAGAGCAGGTTAACTGCAATGAGAATCTAAAAGTCATTTAAGTGGTATCTTGCACTTCTATTGGACAAAATCTACCAGCTGATCCTGTCCCCATGAGTTGTAAAATAACCTACCCAGTAGAAAGCCAAGCCCAGAAAGAATATCCAGTGATTTCTTTGTCAATATCTAAGCTTCAGATAAGTTTTTTTAGACACTGTAAAGTAAGATCATCTGGGATACCTCTCTTATCTCTTAAAGCAGACATTGCGAAGAATCATTGCCTATTCGCACAAAACACCTCTTGGGGCCACTTTTACTCAATGGAACTTGTCACTACTCTCGGCCAGAATGGTTTTTGCTATGATTGTAGAAATGAACTCGCTTAATGGTTCCCAAGCTGAAGGAAGACATCTGGTAAGGATTACTTTGATTAGTTGTCTCTCTTTTACCATTTTAATAACATTAACTTGACAGGAGTGGGGTGCCATTTGAAACTTAAAAGTCAATCCTTTAAAATTCAGCAAAATGTAATTCATCTGGAAACAAGTATTAAAGTAAAAACAGGGATATTGAATTAAAATAATTTCGACCTTTTTATTGTATTTTAACAGAAACTGGAAAAAAAAATTAGGAGAAAATAAAGACAAAGATGGGATTAAAGATTTTGAAAAGCTACCAGAAAGCATAAGAACAAAATTTCCTTCACTCTCTACAGGTCTGATAGTATAAAAAGCTGGGACTCATGACTGTTCCAGTGATAATAAATTTTATTTATGTTTAAAATAAAAAATAAGCAAACCTGTAATTTAAGTTGTGCAGAGATGTATGAAGAATGCTATGCTCACTGAGACATTCAAGGAAAGGAAGACTGACAGGTAATAAAACTATATCTGGGGCTTCCCTGGTGGCACAGTGGTTGAGAATCTGCCTGCCAATGCAGAGGACATGGGTTCGAGCCCTGGTCTGGGAAGGTCCCACATGCCTAGGAGCAACTAGGCCCGTGAGCCACACTACTGAGCCTGCGCGTCTGGAGCTTGTGCTCCGCAACTAGAGAGGCCGCGACAGTGAGAGGCCCGCGCACAGCGATGAAGAGTGGCCCCCGCTCGCCACAACTAGAGAAAGCCCTCGCACCGAAACGAAGACCCAACACAGCCATAAATAAATAAATAAAATTAAAAAAAAAAAAAAACAACTATATCTGCTGGGGTTTTAAAATTATTTCTCTATTACATAAAACAGGCTAATTTAAAGCGCTTACTTTTCTGGGATCACACAGAATTCCTGGAAAAATTAATTTACAGTGGAGAGAAATAGGCTTTTTTTCCCCAAAAAAATAGCTTAAATTGACACTTGCCTTCTTCACTTAAAGGAGTTATTGAAATGGCTAGAAATGGAAGACTTTCAAGTGATTAAAACTTCTCCATCTTTGTCACTCTGTGCCAGCCAGTGGCCGGTGTGGCTGACAGAATTCAGAAGGAGAGAGAACAGCATATGGCAGAATGAGTCTTGAGCCCCAGAGAAATCTCCCTCGGTTCCCACTCCATCTGTGCTTGTGTGGTACCTCTCCCCACAGTACAGAGATGCTGAGCTCAAGACAAGAGAAATGTATGACAGGAAAATTTAGAAACAGCTTTGCGTCGCGCTAAGCATTAACAAAACACTTCTGTTCCACAGCACACATCTTAAACCAAGAGCGCTGAGGATCCCAAGTTTATCTGAGGGTTCTTAGAGAGATTCTTTGAGTTCAGTGTACAAAGAAAGCTTCCTACATGAAGGCAATGTGAAATGATTGCTGGAATATGTCAGTGTTTGGCTTTGGGGTCTGGGGAAGGATGTGTTGTGCAAATCACTGGCCTCCTGGGAAACATCAGACATACATTTGGGCAGCCAGGGAGTCCTGAGGGGTCTCAAGGCAGGCAAACCGTTGGTTGGAGTATTTCTCACCTGCACCTTCAACCCAAACAATTTTGCTAACGGAGGCTGAAAGAAAGAAAAATGGAGCCAGAGATTTGTGTTTTATTACGCTAAGCATGCGGTTAGTGGACTTTTTATTAGTCAGTAGTCATTGTTTCTCCAAAATGCAGGGAAACACAGGAAAATATTTTATCTTTGTGGTTTGCTCTCTCTGATTCTCTCTTCTTTCCTCAAGCCATGTTAAGGACTCTCATTCTCTCCCATCTTGACTGCTGAACCCCAGGCTACCACCCTGCTCCTGGCTCCCAGCATGAAAGGACATGGCAAGAGGGCAGAGAGCAAGGGGACAAGAGGCAGGGTCTGGGGACACCAACACCATCACAGCATTGTTCTGCATCCATGTCTCCTACACACACACACACACACACACACACACACACACTGGAAAGCATTCTTCAGTTACTGACTTAGGACTTATGTACTGCTGGCTCCATCAGGATCAACCCTCAAAGCTGAGAGGTATGGTTAAATTCCAAACTGTCAAAGAATTCTTGCTTGGTATCCAAGCTAGAAGTCCTGAGTTTAGTTAGAGCTTAGTTAACACTAACTTAACTCATTCCTTTTTACTCTTACACTAGAGAAACTCTGGGCATTTCAGTGAATGCAGGCTACACAGAACACAACTGAGGAAGGGCCTGGCTCCTGTCCCCTGCATCAGCCACACTGTATTCAAAGTAACTAAACCTTTTTTTTTGCCTTATTTTTTTTCAAAAATGTTCAGTAGTTTCTTCCTATATGTCTCTGAAGAATTTCAGAGAAATAAACTTGTAAAAACATGATCAAAATAATTTTCATATATTTGGGAAATATTTCATATATATTCAAAATATATTTGCCTATACTTACATTTTGAATTCCTAGCTTGAGCTATAATTTTATGCATGTAAAATTAGGTGATGAGGAAAATCCCTTGAGTTGTGGTCAAAGCCAAAATTCAGGGCATGAGGCACAGAGAATCCTTGGGTGATCAGGGCTAAGGGCTAAGGGTGATCTGTGTTCTCGGACCACGTGCCTGCCACATACTTGCCTGCCTCTACCCCAAGCTGTGACATAGTAATTGGAGCTGGAATTTCAACCTTATACTTTCGTGCAGGCCACTTGAAACATACAGAGGTGGAAGAAAAGTGTACAGTTGACCCTTGAAGAGGGTGGGGAATTAGGGTGCTGACCTGCTGCACAGTTAAAAATCCAAGTATACCTTGTAGATGGACCTCTGAGTCTGCAGTTGCTCTCTATTTCTGATCCCTTTGTATCCACAATTCCTTCCTACCCGCAGTTCCACACCCCTGTATTCAACAAGCTGCCGATCATGTAGTACTGTAGTATTTACTATTGAAAAAAAAAAATCCTTGTCTAAGTGGACCTGTGCAGTTCAAACCCACACTGTTTAAGGGTCAACTGTATTTCTTGCTTTAATGAGGTAACCCAGCCAGGCCTGGAAAGGAAGTCAAGGTCTGTGCACGTGCTGGGTGCTAATGGGCAGTCCCCCTAGTCACCCTACGTGACAGGTCATCAGCAGCATCAATCCACCCTGAAGCCCTTGCAGGCAAGTCACCAGGATGACTACTCTTCTTAGAGACCATAAGTGCAGTTGAAAGACCAGGGACTTTAGAATCAGGTAAATCTGGGTTGAAATCTCAGCTCTGCTACTGACAATCTGAGTGAATTTGTACTAGCTTAAGCCTCTCTGATTGTTCATTGTATTTGGGGGTAAAAGGTCCTCTATCCCATGAAAGGATGAAAGGGAGAGAAGAAAACCAGGCAGCTCACTAAGTGAGCTGGACATCTTTCACTACAGAAAAATGGGATGATGTCCCAGAGCGAGTATGAAGACACCTTGTTGCTAAACATGCCCTCGTATGAGCAGGTCCCTCCAGGAATCCGGGTTTCAATGTCACCGCCTTTAAAACAAAGTAAATGGACCCCAGGTTCCTTTCAGTCCTCTGCTCCTGTGCATACAGCTCCTCATGTCACAATAGGTTGTGTACAGTTAGTGGAAGAAAGGTCTCTGGGTATGAAAAGAGCTAAGATCCCACATGCCTCACAGCCAAAAAAACCAAACATAAAACAGAAGCAATATTGTAGCAAATTCAATAAAGACTTTAAAAATGGTCCACATCAAAAAAAAAAAAATCTTAAAAAAAAAAAGAATGAAAAGGTGTTCTAGTGTCCACATTTCCTTTTGGTCTTCTCTCACATTGGTATGATCCTGGCCAAAGGAATAAAGACTAATATAGAAAGAAGGTTTTTGTTTGTTTGTTTGTTTTAATATATGAATAAAAAAGCAATGTAACTTTCTATTTGGCCAAAGTGGAGATGCGTAGCTAAGCCATGATGTCAGATCATTCCTGGCCTCTCAGATTTTGGGACCTTTGCTCACTGGAGCCCCATAAGGCAGCCCAGTATCACTTTGCTTCATGATCAGTGTGTAATGATCAGTGACGCAACTTCCAGCATCTCTAGCCTTGAGGACTTTTGATAGGAGAACTCTCATAGAATGTCACAGCTGGTAGTTTTTGTTAATGAAATTTCCCCTGTGAAGCTTGGATAATGTATATGGTTATGAAAGAATCAGTGGAAGCAAAAGGCTGGTAAGCCAGTAACTACCCTTTAAGCATGTACCATGTGAATCAGCAGAAAGATATTAGGAGCAGTCTTCTTTCTGTGGAAGTTGTTTGTTTTTCCTTGAGCACTGTACTCTATTAAATCAGAACACTGTGCTTTATTAAACCAGAACTCAAGGGTGTAGTAATTAATCCTTCAAAGAAAGGGATCTTTCACAAACTATAGTCAGGTCCTACTTTTGTACCTATCTCATTTGTAAAAATAAGTATTAAAGCTGAGTATAAAAAGTAGAGATTTTCATGTTATGAGTGAGGTTTCCATACCTATGGTGCTAAAAGTATAATAAAACCCCCAAGCAGTTCAGTGAAAATTGTCTCTGTACCTGGATCATGGACATTTTTTGTCTTGGTCTTTATCATTTTTATGATATTTGATAGTATATTCCTAAAACTGCATATCTGTCCTTTAGGTTTTGTTATTTTCCTTCATCAGTGAACAACCAGTCAACAAGTTCAATTCCAATCAACATTCATTTGAGACCAAATATGGGCTACTTTCTGTATGCCCTAGTGATTCCTTCTCTTGCTGAACTGCATGTGCTAGAGCCAGCTTGTACCAAGTTGAAAGCATCGAGTGTTAAATTTTCAGGAATTTTGTGAACTGATTGACATCATGTTGACAGCTTAAAATCAGGTATGGTGGGAATATCTACACCAAAGGAAATAACAGATGCTGCAAATCATGGTTTCCTTCCTATCCCCAGAGAGCTGTGTATTGAACATTTACTAGCACATCACTGGTGGGCCCATTATTCAGACACAATTAAGATTAGTGTTTGGTCTTTTAATTAAAAAATTGACTAAAATGAGAAAAAATAACTTGAAGACACATTCATTTATACATTAATCACACATTTACTTGTACATCTCTTGGTATCAAGCCAAGGCCTTTCACTGAATCTGAATCCACTTTCTTCCTGAACCATATCCATATTTCCCCACCTACAATTTCCAGTTTCAGGTTCCTTAAACTGCAGCAAGAACTTAAAAATGCCTGTCATGTACCCTGAATTCAAAATCCTTCTAGATTATTTTCCCAGTTTTTTTTTATAGTTTTCACCTTCTCTTAATTTGACATCAATTTATTTCAATAACATGTTTATATTGTCTTTCCAAAACTTTCCATTTGTCATATAAACTATACTTTTTAATACTCATATTCTGCCAATTGAAATAATATCTAATTAAATTAGGTAATTATAATGCTAAGTAATGTCGACATAAACAGGTCTGTGAACAAACACGACTGATTCTTGGTGTGCAGAACGCTAAGCCCCAGCCCTGAGCACTCAGTGCGTCACAAGCATCAGTCAGTACAATCCCCAGACAGCACAGAGGGTGATGATTGACCCCATAAACTAATTAAGTGGAGGTCAGTTATTGATAAAATCTCTACTGTATCATCATCATTTTTCTGATGTTTAATCACTTTTAGAAAATAACAATGCCAGTAAAATCAAGTTGAATAGAAGGCCACAGGTGAACGTGTAGTTTGTTACTTGATTCATGAAAGACAGACTATGGCATAAGGAAGGCCAGAAATTGGCATAGGAAAGGCGAAGTTTGAGTGTTGAGGTAGCATCATCATCACCACCACCACCCCATCACAGAAACAATAACAACAACTAGTATTTGTTGAGCTCTTCCTAGGTGTCAGTACTATTATTCTACAGTGCTTTATGTACATTGTTTCCTTCAAAGGCTGAGTGAGGAAACTGAGGTGCAGAAAGATGAGGGAAGTTGCCTAGGGCCCCTCAGCTGGTAGGGGTTGGGCTGGGTTTTGAACTAAGGTAGCTCTGACTCCAGAGCTCATGATCTTAAAATACTATGCAATACACTGGTACCAATGGGTATCAGTGACCCTGTACTCCCTACTCTGTGTTTATCTGAAGATTCTTCTCTGCCCCCACTCGAGCTAAAAGTGTCCCAATTCACCTGCAGCTGAAGGACGGTGGGAGGGAAGCAGGAAAGAAGGAAACAAAAGGCTCTCTTTTTTTTTAGCTTCTCTGATTCATGATACTCACATTTCCGTTGTCCTTACTGTTCTAGTTATCTTTAGCTGCATTACAAATTACCTCAAAACTCAATGGTATAATTAAGTTTGTGTAAACAATTATTAATGGTGCTAACAATTATTCTCTCACTGTTTTGTGAGAAGATGGGGCTCAGCTGGGCAGTTTTTGCTTGGTGTCCTTCATGTCCTTTTCATCAGATGGTGGCTGGAGCTGGATCATCTGAAGACTTGATTGGGCTGGATGTCCAAGGATACACTCACATATCAGGCAGCCGATTCTGGCTGTTGGTGTGAGTTCACCTGTCCACAAGAGCACCCACGTGTGGCCTCTCCATGTGGCTTGCACTTCTCACAGAAAGACAGCTTCGGCATAACCAGTCTTCCTTCCCAGTAGCCCAGGGTTCTGAGAAGGCGAGCTGGAGGCTGCCGGTCCTCTTAAAGGCTAGCCTCAGAACTAACACAGCAGCATTTCCTCCATACTTATCGATCAAGTAAGTCAAAGGTTACTACATATTCTGATGGAGGAGAATTAGACTCCTCCCCTCAGTGGGAGAAGGAGCAAATCATAGCAAATAACCTGCAGCCGTCTTTACTCTGCCACGTCTACCAATGCCTGCCACTCTTCAGTGCCAAGGACCCCAGAAGTGCCAGGTCCTGCCCAACAGGCTTAAGAGTCTAACCTAATGACTTACACCATGAGGGAAACCGCTTCTGAAGACTAAGAAAAACTGTTGTAGTGCACCTGGCTGTACTTTGCCCTAATATTTAAAATATGTCAGAAACCCTCTTCTTTTCACTGCAATTTACATAGTTTTACTGTAAAATGAAGAAAATGCACATTTTGAAGAAAATGTGTTTCTAATTTTAAGAAAGCAAAATTAGAAAAAAAGTTTCCAGTAAATGCACATTTTGTTTCCTGAAAAAGTCCTTTGGCTGTAAGTTACCTTAGACACACAGTGGACTACCAGGGTTTGGATCCCTAGATCACCTTTAAGCACTCAAATGCCACCTGCAAATTGGTGCTTGTCAAAGACGTTCCCACCCTTCCCAACATGAGAATCCCTGGCATTTTAACAAGGCACAACTTTCTTTTCACATGTGAAAAAAATACTTCTCTACAATGCATCCATCTCTCAGTTAAGCATGGCTATTATGCTTATTTTAATTCTCTTTACAAAAACTCAGTCTTTAATGTCCTGGGACACTTTAATGTTGTGTATTGAGCTAACGTGCAAAATACATGCCCATTATTACCTATTTACTTGGGTTATTTTTCTGGCGAAGGTGTAATTTTCCACCAGACCTTTGTTTAGAAATTTGACAGCACACAGAGAACATTTCCATACTTAAAAAGCATCCAGAATTTAGGATGCCATCCAATGATATTAAGCAAGTGTAGATAATGCTCTCCAACTTCATCAAATATTCATGGTTAATTATAGTCATAATATTTATGTTGCTGTGAAAATTAAGGTTGTGAGCTTCTTGTACACAGGCTAAAAATACAAGCTTACAGACTGTGCTATTGCTTCCCCCTTTCATTACTGGAATTCCTCATTGTCATTGAATAGAATGGCAAGCACAGTGTTCTTTGGCTCCCTAATTCTCATTGCAAATCTGATATCTCCCTTGATAGGAAAGAGCTAAAGAACCATCAGAGCATCTCCCATAAGATGAGAAGGATGTGATCAGAGGCCTAGCGGCTACATTTTCTGGAACAAAAATCAGGACACATGGACTGACAAGTCCGAGAATACTTTGAGCAGCCACAAGATAGATGATTTGAAATTCAGTCTTAGAAAGTGGGACATATGGTCATCACATCTGAAAGGAATAGGATCACATGGTCCAGAAGAAGGAAGGGTTTGAATTATGTAGTCGTATCTATTTTCTACTGAACTATTGTTGGAGTAAATATGCAATTATAAATTTAAAAAACAGGTATGGAAAAAAATCTTTCCAAAATGAGTATCTAGTTTAATGCCTGTCTCACGACTATCAATCAGAAGTCAAATTCAAAATTCCCAGATGAACTTTCCTTACTTTCTTGCCTCATCTTCTACTCCCCTTTCCATGCCTCTGATATGCCAGATCACGGCATTTGTAATTCTCAGTCTGTCACACGTCTAGGCCTTTTCTTATTCTGTCTCTTCTTTTAGGAATATTCATTTCAACATGGTCTTTCAGGGAAAGTTCATCTCATGTTTAATACTCAACATCAGTATCATCTGGTTTCTTAACCTTCCAGAATCTAGACAAATTGATCCAGTTGTATGCTCTCCCAAGTTTCTCTTATACCCTACACATATCTTCACTAATATATTTATCCCATCTCAATCTAATTATGGGTTTACATGTATCCCTTACAAAATTGCATAAAAACACTCATTAAATTGCACATGATGCAAATTTCAGAAAGTTAGTGAGTGCAAAGGATGATAAAATAAAGTTTCAAAAAGATTCCAGCATACTGAAATGATGTGCCAGGACATGCATGATGAAATCCACTGGAGTAAATGTAAGCTTTTTCACTGGATTTTAGAATAGCAACTGCAAAGTTTTAGTGGTGACCTAGCTGAATAGCAGAATGAGAGAAATAACTATATTTTTTAGTTCATTGTAAGAATGATATACAGTCGTCCCTTGGTATCTATGGGCAACTGGTTCCAAGATCTGTTGTGTATTCCAAAATCTACAGATGCTCAAGTCCCATAGCCAGCCCTTCATATTAGAAGATACAGAAGGCCAGCTGTAAATACCTAATAGGGGTGTAGTACATTAAAAAAATAGGGCCAGTCTCCAGCTAGCTTAATAATTTATATACACATATAGAGAGAGGTTATGGTCATTCAGTACTCTGCTGGGCTCAGCATTCTAGGATATATTGTCTGGTATAGGAACCTTTCTTTTAAGAAAGTCATTAACAAAGTTCTGTTCGTTGACATACACTACTAGTTGCCTATCAATAACAATATTTGTTCTTCCTTTTCCCTTATAATATTTTTCAAGGAGAAAATGTGTCCAGCTGAATTGTTATGCTTCCCAGCATCACTTGCAACTATGTGATATAGTTAGGGTCAGTCAGAAGACTTTTGCAAAACTATGATCCTCCCAAGAAGGGCCTGTTAAGAGCACATATTCCACACTCACATTCCTTTTACTTTTTGCCCCCTTCTCTTCTGGTTTGGAATAGAGACTCTCTCCTGAAGGTGGAGCAGCTATGGAGTAACCATGTGACAGCATCAAGAATGAGGACAAAACACACATGCTAAGGATGACTAGAGGAGCCTGAGCCTCTGACGGCACTGTGGCGACTGCCTACCTCTGAGTTTTTCATGTGACAAAAAAAATAAGCAGGTACTTTGCATAGGCCACTTTCGTCACGTTTTCTGTTACTGGCAGCCTATACAACGCTGACCAATACAGATGGTGACCTGGGTGTGGAAAGTTGAGAAAGAATGTCAACAAGAAATGGACAAGTGAAGTACATTGAGCGCCGACGAGGGGGCTAAGAGGAGACCGGCTTGTCCTAACTGAAACAGTGACATAGGAGAAGACAGACCGCATGCCATGGTTCCAGAAGGCAGGACTGGGACTTGTGGTAGAAGTTAAGGGAAGGAGACTGGACCCATCAAAGAAAGACTTTTGGGAGATATAAAGCCACATAAAAAAAGAAGTGGTTAAAACTCATAGAAAAAGAAATCACTTGTGGTTACTAGAGGCAGGGGATGGGAGGAAAGGAAGAGAGAATTGGATGAAAGTGGTCAAAAGGTAAAAACTTCCAGTTGTAAGATAAATAAGTACCATAATGCACAATATGGTGACTATAGTCAAACACTGCTTATGGTATATTTGAAAGGTGTTAAGAGAATAGGTCTTAAGAGTTTCCATTACAAGGAAAAAAAATTTGTATCTATATAAGATGATGAATGTTAACTAAACTCACTGTGATAATCATTTCATAATACATATAAGTCAAATCATTATACTTACACCTTGAACATATACAGTGTTGTATTCAATTATATACAAATAAAGCAGAAAAAAATAAATAAGTGAAAAAATAAAGAGGCAAAAAAAGTGGCTAAAACACCACCCATATAGAGGGGGTGAGTGTCAGACTGAAGTTTACATCATATGGAAACATTACCCGCCCTAAGATTTCTATTTGTATTTCAAAACTTATCCTTACTTTGGCGAACTTTTCTTGAGCACCTACTCTATTCATATCTTCTGTGAATTTCTAGCAATGTAAGGATTTTTAAAAAGTAAGATCCTTCAGGATCTTACTCTCTAGTAGCTGACAAATATGTATAAAAAGATCTTTTCAATAAAACTTTAAATACTAAGATACAGGTGAACACAGAGTAGAGAGGGGATGTTTCCTTAAAACTGAGGTTTCAATGTTGAGCAGAAGTAGTCTGATGAAAAGAAAGGAAAATTTCGGGCAGAGGATCTGCAATCAATCCCGTCTACTTCTCCATTTGTCAGCTTTGCTTTTATTTTGAACCTCTGAAGATTTCCCTCACCTACTTGGGAGCTCTACTATGCATTTGAGAGGATGTTTGTTATGTTTCGCCCATGTTTGTAACAAGAGTTTTCCTCAAATTATTTCTCATATATTAACTGTCTCAGGACTACATATAAGCTAATCATTTCCCTTTGGATATTTAATATCTCATTTCTTGTGTAGTACACTTTTATATATACTAAGGTCTGTTTCTAAACTACTCTTTACTTCCACTTCTCTGTCTGTCTATTCTGGAATAAGTGCCACAGTAACAATTTTTAATTTGTAGCTTTAGAGTACATTTCAATAACTAGTAGGACAATTTCATCGTTGTTACTCTTTTAATAGGTGGTTATTCCAGATAAATCATCTCTCAACCACATCTTAGTAAAACACTAGAGTGATAATTAGTTACACTGCATGGAAAGTCACATACATTTGATTTGTAAAAATCTACATTTATGTACAGACCAAATTTTTAAAAGAATTTCCATCAATCCACCAAGCTCTCTGACATCACTTTACAGTCTTCCTTCTTTTTGTGAATCCCTGTCCCCAAATAAAATGATCTTGCAATCTCATTTTTTTTAACAAAATTCACCATTAAGAAAGGATTGGACATGAATAATTCATAATAGCCACATGTTTTCTCTCCCAGTAGTATCTGTGAGATGCTCCAATTGTAGAATTAAAAGATCTATCTTCAAATATTAGTCAGCAAGTGAGAGACGCTCTTTTTGTGTTCTTGAATTCCTGGAATCTTAGCTCCACCCTCCTGGTACATAAAATACAACCCAACAGCATGTACATCCCAGCTTTATTAGCACAGCCATAAACATTTATTGTTATTATTCATCTGCTTATTTCTTCCCTTTGCCATCTGGAGATTTGACTTTAAAACTTCAGCAGAAAGAAAACTCTCCTCTGTATCTCTCTAGGATTCACCTTGAAGCCAGGCCTGCTCCACACAGGGTCACATCTTACAGCTGTGGATGTGCAGAACCAAGGATCTACACCCACACCCAGGTAAGCTTGCACAAGCCAGGTAAGCCCCTCCTCTCCCTCAGTGCCCACCTGGGACGCAATCAAAAGAGAAACTAGCTGGTAGTCTTCCTACTCCCTTTTTTCTTCTATTATAGAGAGTTGCAAAGCCAATAACATAATTTATTCCCATATTTTCGATAAGAAAGAAAGAAAGAAAGAGAGAGAAAGAGAGAGAAAGAGAGAGAAAGAAAGAAGGAAAGAAAGAAAGAAAGAAAGAAAGAAAGAAAGAAAGAAAGAAAGAAAGAAAAAAATAGGAAGGAAGAAAGTGGGAGGGGGGAATCTTTCCATAAGAGAGCTATTGAGAAAGATCCAATGAGGACACCACAGATTAAATGGCTTTCTGGGCAGTTATATCTTGGATGTTCACTGGGCAAAGACAATAACTGACTCTCTACTGCAGCGTCCTACTAATGCTTAAGAAATGATGTGAATGAGTTCTTCTTGTCAACTTTGGAAGTCAAAGAAAAGGATTGCAGAAGCGTCAATATTTTGTAGACATCCAGAAATAATTCACTGTGGGGATGGGTGCTTCTCTACACCTAGACTGGCCAGCATTTGATAGTCTGCCCTGGCATCCATTCAAAGAGGACTTATGTTTATTAAATGGGGTAGTAGTCACAGGGTTCTAGCTCTTTGACCTCATATTTTCTTCCCAGCAAAATAACCACCACGTTGTCAAAAAGACAGCCTTCTATCCCATCACTTTTTCTTTACCCACTTTTAATATCTATGAAAGGAAAAACAAACTTTACATTTGAACAACTGCCACATCCCTTTAAATGATACAGTATATCAAAATAGATCATTTTAAGCAAATTCAAACTATGTATTATATAGCTAAGAATGCAGAAAAAATGTAACTCGTTCAATGGCACAGAGTAGAGCTTTAACTTGATATATCCAGTCCTACCTATGCTACCCTATGCTGTCCCTGTTAATGTTTTCTTTGGTGGCTTCCATGGGAGCTACTTAATTAACTGACTTCCTATTTTCCTTTAAAATCCTTGTATTTTGTGATTATCTTAAAATAATACCTTTGAGGGAATGCTTTCCACCTACAAAAATATATAAATATTTTTCAAATCAGACACCAAAATATGAATATTCAAATCGGCACATTCCCATGTGGTTTTGCTCTTCAAGGTGTTTTTACAGATAATTGAAATCAGTTTTTTTCTGACTATTAAGTGATAATTTAGAAAATAGCAATTTTAGTAGCAGAACCCAAGCCTTAGGGAGAATGATTATAAGGTTGTATAATAAATATCTGGAGAAGATTTGGGATCAAACAATAAAGTGTTGATCAAGTAAAGGATACATACAATTCCCTGTACCAGAAAGCTCCAGAAATGTAATTCATAGAGAAGAAAAACATTTCTCTTCTCATTGACAGATTAGTTGATGAGAGATGGTGAGGAAAAAAAGTTGGCCTTTGTCTTAACTGTATCTCAATACAGTAAATGAATGAATAGTGTCAAGACACATTCGTTCTTTTGGAGAATTTTTCACAGCTGATGGAGATTCCGGTGCAGTCGATAGCCACAGCAATCATGAAACTAGATAAACTTGCCACCTTGCTAAGAAGGTTTGGTTAATTTAAAGTCCAGTGTTAATCTTATTACAAATATTACTTAACAATGGGTTAATGAGATAAATGATTATGGTCGTTTATTTTGGCAAATTACTGCTCCCATGCAGATTCTTGATATTTAAATTACTTATTCATTTATTTGAATAACTAGTACATCTCTATTTGATACTGTGTTGACAAACTCTTATTCCATATGATCATTTATTACTAGTCTTGGAGATACCAAATACGGTACTCTTACTTCATTAGATATAGCCCGATGCTAAAAAAGATGAGTCAGCTAAATATCAGCTAACTACACCATATCAGATCTAATGATAAGGCAATTCTTTGCCTTAGGTAACAATCTTGTTGACAGCCATCATATAAGCTCAGATAGTGTTTAGGTATTGAAAATTTGGGGGGAATGTGAATATATCTAATTCAGCTTTACTTCTATAACTACTGCAGTACAGCCCGTGTCTGTCAAAGCACATGAATTCCAGGAAAAGTCACCAAGGGAAGCAAAAACCTCTCAGCTTGAGGGTGTTTTAATGAACGTTCTAAGCCAAAAAAAAAAAAAAAAAAAAGAAAAGTGGCCAATTGAAAAACTAAATGTCTAGGAGGTATCTAGACTAACTTTAAAAATTTTATTTAATAATCTGATAACATTATGTCTCTCTAAAATTGAAACATCAAAACATTATATGCCCATGCATAATTTAAATACTAATTTATTTTATTTTTGAAGGCAGTTCTAGGGTAGGAAATTATAATGAGAGTGCAGCTTTGGCAACATAACAGTCTCTGATGAGATAAAACTTTTATACTCTTTCTAGTAGGGTAATTTATTAATGGACAAACTCATAATGTTTATTACACCAAAAATTATTTCTATAGAGTCAAACAGAACAAAAATGTTGGTGTTTGGTTGGAATAAATTGTGGTTTTCAAGCAATAAATTGTATGCTTTTTAATATAAAGTATCTCATTTGAGAAAGAGCAACCAGGCAGTTGAGTAAATATCATCAGTTCGAAGGGGCACACATAGGTGTTTCAGAGTCATGCCGCACTAGGAGCGGCAAAAAAATTCAAAATATTCTGAAGGCAAGAAGAATATTTTTAAGGCTGCACGCATAGAGTCTTGCACACACAAAAAAGTGATTGATTCATGTTTACTGAACTGGTTCAAAATGAAATGGCTTAATTCAAGGAAAAAAGTGTTCCTTTTCTAGTCTTGAGTGCTTTTATAACCAAGTTGGTGAGAACAAATAAGAGTTCTTAAAATACATTCTCATTAATGGGTCAAGAAGAACCACAGAGGCCTAATTTCCTACTACTCATCAGAAGAGGTGAAATGCTATTTTTTTCTTCATTACAAACATTTAAAGCTTAATGATTTAAAGTCTCATACTTAAGAGTGAAAGTCACATCTCCGGTGCATGTTCATACTTGTTTAGTGGCTTCTAAATTTGTGCTTGTAAACAAAACTATTCTTAGTCCTTTGACAACTGCTATTTGTCCTGTAGGAAAATTACTCCCTAAGGAGATGCAAATTGTTTGGTAGTACTTGACGGCTTTGTAGTAATTACCATGCTATCAGATAGCTTAGAATTAAGATAGGCCTTGGCATCAAAATTCCATATGGTTGATTCTAAAATAAGATGCTTAGATAGGCAGAATACTAAATGACATGCACTGAATAAGTAAAATCCTGGGCCAAGTTCATCTCAAACCTGGAGCTATCACAAGTTGTATCTGAGATCAAGCAAAGGTCATTTGAATGCCTCAACATTTAATAAATAGTTGAAAAAGTTGTAATTTCAAGGAAGTGCAGGTCAATAACATTAATTGATGTACATAACTATTACTAAAATTAATCTACAAGCATATTAATCACAATTTATTACTGCAGGAGAAGATGAGAGGATGGAGAGTAAAAATAAACATTTTTCTAAATCAATGATGGAAACAACAATGCTAAATCAGCCTTTCTTTATACTTGTCCTCAGGTACAGAGATCACTGATTTCCATGCACTCTATAACCATTTTTATGGAGGGTATTCCTAATCCTGACCCTCTAGACTTGATCATTTGCTGGATCTTAATCTTTTATTCTTTAAAGAAGTATTTAAATAGAGTACATGTCAAGCCCTGCTCTAGCTACTTGGGTTATATTGACAAGCAAGTGGAAAAAAAATCCCTATTTAAAAAAAAGCTTATTTTCAAATAATTTCAGAATTACAGGAAAGTTAGTACAAAGAATTCACATGTATACTTTTCAACCAGATTAATAAAATGTTAATATTTATCACATATGCATCATCATTCTCTCTTTATATATATATATAAATATAATATATATTTTATATAAATATTTACATAAAACTTATTTTATGTAAATATTTATTTGAATATATATAAATATACATCTATATAAGTAATGTATATTAACATATATACATATAGAGAGGTAGAATGATAGTGCATTTATCATTATGTTTTACGGAGAAAAGACTTGTGCTAGATGAAAGTTATTTAGGCATGAGGTATACTGCTATTGGCATTATTCAACGTTAATGAATCAATAAAAATATGTAGACATTATTATATATTTAATATATTATATAATACATATTATGTATAGTATACTGCAAATATTATATATAGCATACCATATATACTACTTTATATATAGCATATATAACATATATAGTATATACGGTGTATATTAAACAAAGTATCTTTAAACAGAAACTGACATAAAACAAGATTATGTACTGATTAGTTGATGAAAATATTGTGATTGGAGGCTTGCAGGAACCTAACCCACTAATTCCTCTAGGAGCAATGCTAAGTATTTACCAATTCAGTGTTTATGAAAACTTCATAGTACATAACTACCATGAATAACAAGAGGCAACTGTAATTTACAGTCATAATAACCATTTATTTTTAAATACTTCAGTGTGCATTTCCTAATATTATGGACACTTTCTTAAACACCCACAGAAAAATTATCAAAATCAAATCATTACAATTGATAAAGTGTAAGTATATAATCCACTCACCTTATTCAGGTTTCTCCAGTTGTCTCACTGATGTCCATTATAGCAAAAGAAAAATGCATCCTTTTTTTTTTGGTGGTCTATTTCATAATCACATTGCATTTTTTAATCCAGTTTTTTTTAGTTTTCTTTAATCAAGGATGGTTTCTTTATCTTTCATAACATTTATATTTTTAAAGAGTTTTAGCCACTTAGTTTATAGAATATCCCTTTATTTGGATTTGTTTGATGTTTCCTAATAATTAGATTCAGGATGTTTTGGTAAGAATAATACAGAAATGATATAGTATCCTTGATGCATAATATTAGGATCTATATATCTGTTGTCCTAATACTTGGTTACTTGGATGATGTAATGTCTGTTAGTTTACCCACTGAAAAGTTACTATATTCCATGTGTAATTAAGTAAATGTCTTCTGAGAAAAATCTCCTATAATCATGAAATTAATATCATAGGAAAGGGAAAGATGAAAAAAGAAAAATCATAATTTTAGGTACTGATGGTCTATGAAGAAAATAAAATAATAGGATAGAAAGTGTATGTATTCAAGGGTGGATGACTCCTTTATCTTGTTTATAAGTAGTTTAACATAAATTTTATTTTATGTTTACATGGTTTAAAATTCAAAATGTAATTTTCAATATTAGAAAAGATGGCAGAAATAGCATCGTTTTTTAATCTCTTCAAATCTCCCCTAAAAATAGAAAACCAGAATAACAAAACCCAAAATCTATAGCCAATATCTACAAAAATCAAGGTGACAAAGTGTACTTACGAACCTCAGAAGATGAGCAGGTGGGGACCAACCACTGACAGATACATACTTGTTTGATACCAGCATCTGCACAGAAGAAAACAAAAGATATCAAAAGAGCACCCGATGGACTTGAGAACACCAAGATAAGTAACAGGTCCTTACTGCAAAGTTCAGGGAGCCATGTGAGAACAGCTGAAACTGACGGGGATTTCACACACTTCAACAGTGGATAATGCAATATGTCTACAGTAAGATCATGAAACTTGTGTTCTAGTCGGGGAGATGTCTTCAACACTTGTTCTCTGATGGTGCAGAAAGAGGTCTAGGGACGAGGCCCAAGGCTAAGATCTTGTTCCTTCTAGTTTGAATCTCAGTAGGTAGCTTGATTGGGAAAGAACATCCTGATTAAAATAAATGAATATAAGGGAGGAGAACTGATGCACTGCAAGAATAGATATTACTATGGAGGAAAAAGAAAAGGAGTATGGAGCTGCAGACATGTCCTCAAAGGACAACAGAAGTAGCTGCCCTGGGCCCAGAACTTGAGGATGGGAACAGAGGGGGCATTGCATTTACTCTTCTTTTTGAGGCATCGTTAAGATACAACTGTGAAATTAATGTCTTTAATGTCTCAAGTGGCCACGGTTTTACGGATTGGAGAGATTCTTGTCCTGGGGACAGAGACACGATCAGAATCCATGAGAAGGACTGGGCCTCCTTTTTTTTTCCTCCCTATTTATTCCTCTACCTTCTACTTTGGTATAACTTCATATCTACCCACCCCCACTCTTTATCTCCCATTTTAAGACAACTTCATGAGGGACGTCTGGACACAGACTGGGGCTCAGTCTGATTATGGGCAAAACTGAAGTGACTGATATACATAAGAAAAGATGTCAAACTTCACAAATAACCTGAGAAATTGGACTTTAAATAATGAAATAACGTAAATAGGTTTTAAGCATGATCACTGATGTCATGATGCTTTTAAAATCAGTTCCTCTTTGTTTCAAAATTTAATGCAGCATATAGCTCTATGAGCACATTTTAATGCATAAATAACTCAGATTTTAAAAATACCAAAATAATGGCATAAAAACAACAAAAATATCAATATTTCGGTACCAAAGTTAGCACAATATGCCAGAATATTGATAACTGCAATCACAGCCACAAGTAAGGAGTGCATCACTGATTTTAGAATTATCTGCATTGATGTAAAGTGAACTGTAAAATTAGAGAAATGTTGAGAGAAAACAGAAGTTGTCTGAAGAAAGAGTCATTTACCATTTATTTGGTATGTGACCCAGGAAGAAATATTCCATGAGATTCGAGAAGGATATAAAGTATACTGTGGCATAGAAACAAAACAAGATGAAAACGGTAAGATGGAAATAAAAGTCAACAATATCATATATTCAGAGTTCACAGAGAAGGAGGACTGGAAAGAGGACTTAGAATTGGATAAGTCAGAGGTTACTAGTGAGAGATGAACAAGTATTTTCAATATGGGGGTGGGTAGCTTCTACGTAACAGAATTAAAAATTGATTGAATGGTGTAAATATAATGGCAATACCTGAGGAACAATCTTCCATCATATCTGAGAACACAAGTAAAGAGGAAAATGATCACTCCCTAACACCATACACAAAAATAAGCTCAAAATGGATTAAAGACCTAAATATAAGGCCAGAAACTATCAAACTCTTAGAGGAAAACATAGGCAGACAGTCTATGATATAAATCACAGCAAGATCCTTTTTGAACCGCCTCCCAGAGAAATGGAAATAAAAACAAGAATAAACAAATGGGACCTAATGAAACTTAAAAGCTTTTGCACAGCGAAGGAAACCATAAACAAGACCAAAAGACAACCCTCAGAATGGGAGAAAATATTTGCAAATGAAGCAACTGACATAGGATTAACCTCCAAAATTTACAAGCAGCTCATGCAGCTCAATAACAAAAAAACAAAAAACCCAATCCAAAAATGGGCAGAAGACCTAAATAGACATTTCTCCAAAGAAGATATACAGATTGCCAACAAACACATGAAAGAATGCTCAACATCATTAATCATTAGAGAAATGCAAATCAAAACTACAATGAGATATCATCTCACACCAGTCAGAATGGCCATCATCAAAAAATCTACAAACAATAAATGCTAGAGAGGGTGTGGGGAAAAGGGAACACTCTTGCACTGCTGGTGGGAATGTGAATTGGTTCAGCCACTATGGAGAACAGTATGGAGGTTCCTTAAAAAACTAAAAATAGAACTATCATATGACCCAGCAATCCCACTACTGGGCATATACCCTGAGAAAACCATAATTCAAAAAGAGTCATGTACCACAATGTTCATTGCAGCTCTATTTACAATAGCCCAGAGATGGAAACAACCTAAGTGCCCATCATCGGATGAATGGATAAAGAAGATGTGGCACATATATACAATGGAATATTACTCAGCCATAAAAAGAAACGAAATTGAGCTATTTGTAATGAGGTAGATAGACCCAGAGTCTGTCATACAGAGTGAAGTAAGTCAGAAAGAGAAAGACAAATACCGTATGCTAACACATATATATGGAATTTGAGAAGAAAAATGTCATGAAGAACCCAGGGGTAAGACAGGAATAAAGACACAGACCTACTAGAGAATGGACTTGAGGATAATGGGGAGGGGGAAGGGTGAGCTGTGACAAAGCGAGAGAGAGGCATGGACATATATACACTACCAAACGTAAGGTAGACAGCTAGTGGGAAGCAGCCGCATAGCACAGGGAGATCAGCTCGGTGCTTTGTGACCACCTTGAGGGGTGGGATAGGGAGGGAGGGAGGGAGGGAGGGAGGGTGGGAGGGAGGGAGGGAGACACAAGATGGGAAGAGATATGGGAACATATGTATATGTATAACTGATTCACTTTGTTATAAAGCAGAAACTAACACACCATTGTAAAGCAATTATACCCCAAGAAAGATGTTAAAAATAAATAAATAAATAAATAAAAGAGAATGGAATGGTGCCATGGGAGAAAGGACTATGAGATGATGTTTTTGATGTTGAGGAGAGATGAGCCCATTCTAGATTGAAGGGGAGCAGCTTGCAGAGAACGAGTGTCAGTAGTTGAGAGGGTCTAACACTGATGGATCAAAGTCCCTGGGGAAGCAGGAGGCAATTAGTGGAAAGCAGAAATGAAGGATTGGCCTTGGGATCAATGTTCCCACTTCCAGGTTGGGTATTGACTTTAAAAATATCCTTGAAAACACAGAAGTACTTGATTTCATGGTCACACTTGGCAGCACAGTAGTGCTGTTCCTGGTGCCGTGATGGTCATTAAAAGTGTTTGACATGACCCTGACCTCTAAGCATTTAGAATCTAGATGGGAGAAAGCATAACAAATAATAATAATGACAGTTAATAATGTGTAAGTTCCTACCATATGTCAGACATTCAGCTAAATTCTTAATATACAGTATTTCACTAAATGTGTACCTTCCCTTATAATGTTGACCAGAGGAGATATAAAGTTTGAGAAACTCATTCAAAGTCACACACAAATTGATACAAATAAAATTCAAATCCAGTTCTGTCTCACTCCAAAGCCAGCTGTTGTGGCTAGATAGAATATGATTAAAGGTCAAATTATATCTGATAGGTTTTATTTGTGATCTAGGGTTCATAGAATAAAGATTATTATGGACAGGTTTTCAGCAAAAACTTGTAAAGCCATCGATCGTTGTTTTCTCATTTGACAGCCTTTGGTAACTAGTGTGGACAGGTTTGGAGTAGTGCCTTGGCTGGACATGTAGCTGTGACCATGAATATATGACAGAAGTTTGCCTGAAGCAGTATGTGAAATGTGTTTATTAGTCAGAGTTCTGTAGGTGAGAAACTCCAATTTTGGACAGCTCTCTTACTGAATGAATGTATTGCTGGCTCTGCATCTCCAAAGGAGCTCACATGTAGGCACGCACTGCAGTCTTAGATCCTAGGCTACACCAGTGCTGGAGACAGTGTGAGAAGGGCAGTCAAGATCAGGGTGCCCAGCAGAGTACTTACAAAATGTAGGTCTTCTCAAGACAACAAAACTGGGAAGATGAATTGTGCAGCCATAGCCCAGTGATATCTGACAGCAGACCCAAAGACCTCCACTTGCTGGGTTTCCCCACAGTGGCCATTAAATTTTCTCCACTGGTGCCAAATACCTTGCTTCTCTGTTTTTCCTTTATATGGCAGGTGCTTCTTCCACCACTTATAATAGCAGAGGTCTATCTAATTTCATTGCCTAACAGTTAAATTTGTTTATCCCAATGTGATATGGGAAGGTTCTCCACCCATATTTGTCTTTACATCTCTTTTATTTAACTTCATAAAACAAAGCCTACATCGCAACTTCCTTATCATTTCCAATTTCTTTGTTTAGCAACTTGGAACATGATCTATTAGAGCTTAGGCAGAGGAGTTGAAGTAACATGCCCTCCACTCTTATCTAGAGGTTAATTTCCCCACTCACTCAAGATGCTCCTTGAGGGTTGGGATTAGTAACCATCCTCTATTTGACTAAGATTCTCAATCCTGGGAGTGACGTCAACAGATAGTAGAAGAGGAAATCCCAGCCATCTTTCTCCCACAGAAACACTGATTTAACGAGGGTATAGGGACAAAGTGCCTTTATGAAAAGTCCAGAATCCAGTTAAGAAGTCACAGTACTTCAGATGTGCACAATACAGAAACCAGCTGCATCAGAATGGGTAAGAAGAAAACTTTCACCTTGTCTGCATCAGTTCTTCTACAATCCAGCTCAGTATTGAGGGAGTTTGCCTGGGCATGTAAATTCTCCCTCAGGGACAAGAGAGAGGGGAGCATGCCTCAAATGTCCCTGGCCTTTCACTGTGCTGCCCAAGGTGTCAGTGTTTGTCTCATCACATCTGGAGTACTAACAGAACTCTCACAGTTTGGTGGGGGTAGCTAACAACAAATGAAAAGAGGTGGGTTATCTGCTGCACTCAGCACAGTTCAGAGAGATTGTGAGAAAGTGCAGAACTCAAGGCTTCTCCACCAGGAAGAAAGGAAGGAATGGCACATGCCTCCAATGTCCCAGCCCACAGTACAGCAGTCAGACAACAGAGAGAGCAAGAGGTTATGGGACCCTGAAAAATGAGAAACTGGTAAATACCCTCTAATTAGGAATCTACATGCAAAAGTCCAGAGAAGATACAGTCGTAGAAAAGGATTGAGATGCTCTGGGAATCCCTAGCCAGGCTGATTGGTGAGGTCTTGCCCAGTTAAAATCAGTTTGTAGAGATTCAGAGAAGTGGCCGTTTCTTCAAATACACAGACAGTAATTCAAAGCTACAAGGAACATGGGAACATGGAACTAAATAAATCTCCAGTAACCAACTCTAAAGAAATGAAGATTTATGAATTGCCTGACAAAGAATTAAAAATAATTGTCTTAAATAAGTTACAAAAGACACAGAAAGACAGCTAAATAAAATAAGGAAGATGGCACATGAACAAAATGAGGCTCTCAGAAAAGAGATAGAAACTATAAAAAAGAAGCAAACAAAAATTTTGGAGTTGTAGAACACAATAAATGAACTGAAAAATTCACTAGAAGGATTCAACAGCAGACATAATAAAGCAGAGGAAAGTTATCAAACTAAAGGCTGGTCATTTGGCATTATACGGTCAGAGGTACAAAAAAAAGAGGATGAAAAAGAATGAAGAAAGCCTAAGGGACTTATGGGACACCATCACATAAATTAATATATGTGTTATGCAAGTCCTAGAAAGAGAAGAGACAGATAAAGAGGTCAGAAAACTTACTTAAAAAATAATGGCTGAAAACGTCATAAATTTGGGAAGGGACACAGACATTCAGATTTATGAAACCAAAGAACCCCAAATAAGGTCTATGGAGACACATTATAATCAAACTGTCAAAAGTCAAAGACAAAGGATGGATTTTGAAAGCAGCAATATAAAAGTGACTCATCACATACAAGGAGTTTCCATAATACTATCAGCTGATTTCTCAGTAGAAATCTTGCAGGCCAGCAGGTATACAATAATATATTAAAAGTGCTGAGAGAAAAAACTGTCAACCAGGAATCGTAATAAATCTTCCCTCAAAAACGGTGGAGAGGTAAAGACTTTCCATGACAAAAAAAAAAAGCAAATTGAAGGAGTTTATCATCTCTAGACCTGCTTTATAAGAAAGGCTAAAGGAAGTTCTTCAGCTGAAATAAAAGGAAGCTAACACAGCAACATGAAAGCATATGGAAGTATAAAATTCACTGGAAAAGGTAAATATGTAGACAAATACAGTCATCCCTTGGTATCCAGAGGGGATTGGTTCCAGGACCCCCTGCAGATACCAAAATTTGCAGATGCTCAAGTCCCTTATAAAAACACTGTACTGTTTTCATATGACCTATGCATATCCTTCTGCCTATTTTAAATTATCTCTAGATTATTTATAATACTTAATACAATGTAAATGCTATGTAAATAGTTGCTGGCATGTGGCAAATTCAAGTTTTGGTTTTGGGAATTTTCTGGAATTTTTTTTTTCAGCTATTCATTTAGTTGAATCCATGAAAGAGGAACCCATAGATACAGAGGGCTGACTATACAGAATACTGTAACACTGTAATGGTGGTGTGTAAATCACTTTTAATTCTAGTATAAAAGTTAAGAGACAAAAATATTAAGAATAACTGTAACTATAAACATTTGTTAATGGATACACAATATAAAAATAAGTGAACTGTGACATCAATAACAAAGTGTTGAAGGGGTAAAAGTGTAGCATTTTGGTATGTGATTTGAATTAATGTGTTAGCTTAAAATAGATATTTTAACTATAAGAAGCTTTATGTAACTTTTATGCTACCTCATGGTAACATAATAAGTTTATGTTATCTCATGGTAAAAAAGTAAATACCTATGAAAGATACACAGAAGAAAAAAGAAAGAAGCAAAGCATATTACTACAAAAAAAGTCACACAAAAAAAGACAGCAAAAGAGGAAAAGAGGGACAAACTACAATACAAGCAGAAAACAACAAAATGGCAATAGTAAGTCCTTAACTATCAATAATTACACTAAACATAAATAGATTAAACTTCCCAATCAAAAGATGTAGTGGCTAAATCAATTTTCAAAAAATAGATCCAACTATATGCTGTCTATAAAAGAAAAACTCACTTTAGGTTTAAGGACACACACTGGCTGAAAATAAAGGGATGGAAAAAGATATTCCATGCAAATGGTAACAATTACAGATATACATGCACCCAACGTCAGAGTACCCAAATATATAAAGCAAACACTGACAGATCTCAATGGGAAAAGACAGCAATTTAATAATAATTGGAGGCTTCAATGTCTCACTTTCATATGTGGATATAATATCTAGACAGAAAATCAAAAAGAAACAGCGGAGTTGAACAACACTATAGACCAAATGGGACTAACAGACATTCTATATATGCAGAACATTCTACCCAACAGTAGCAGAATACACATTCATATCAAGTGCACACTGAACATTCTCTAGGCTGGACCACAAAATAAATCTCAACAAATTTAAGAAGATTGAAATCATACCAAGAATTATTTTCTGGGCACCATGGAGGGCAGCTAAAAACGACTAAGAAATGAAAAACTGGAAAATTCACAAATATGTAGAAATTAAACAACATACTCTTGAACAACCAATAGATCAAAGAAATGAGAAGGGAAATTTAAAAATATCTCAATACAAATGAAGCTGACAACAGAATATACCAAAACTCATGGGATGAAGCAAAGACACTACTAAGAGGGAAAAAGTGAAAATGCCTATATTAAAAAAGAAAACAGTTTTCAAGTAAACAACCTCACTGTACACCACAAAGAACTAGAAAAAGAAGAAAAAACTAAGGCCAAAGTTAGTAGAAGGAATAAAATTATGAAGATTAAAGGAGAAATAAATAAAATAGAGAATAGAAAAATAAAAGTAAGAGTTGTTTTTTGAAAAGATAAACAAAATTTACAAACTTTTAGCTAGACTAAGAAAAAGAGAAGACTCAGATAAATAAATTCAGAAATGAAAAAGGAGACCTTACAAATGATGCCACAGAACTATAAATAATCAAGAGACTACTACAATTATAGGACAAAAAATTGGATAACCTAAAAGAAATGGATAAATTCCTAGAAACATACAACCTACCAAGACTGAATCATGAAGAAATAGAAAATCTGAACAGACTAATAATGAATAAGGAGATTGAATCAGTAATCAAAAACCTCCCAACGAAGTCCAGAAACAAATGAATTCACTGATGAATTATCTCAAATGTTTAACGAATTACCACTAATCCTTCTTAAATGCTTCCAAAAACTGAAGAAGAGGAATACTTTCAAATTAAGTCCTTAAATTTATAAGGCCATCATTATCCAGATACCAAAGCCAAAGACATTACAAGAAAAAACAAAACAAAACAAAAAACAACAGATTAATATTCCTGATAAACATAGATGCAAAAATTATCAACAAAATACTAGCAAACCAAATTCAATAGCACATTAAAAGGATCCCATAGCATGATCAATTGGAATTTATCACTCATATGCAAGGATAGTTCAACCTACACAAATCAATTAACGTGATGCACCACATTAGCAGAGTGAAGTATAAAAATCACATGATCATTTCAATAGATGTAGAAAAAGCATTTGACAAAATTCAACACCCTGCCATGGTAAAAACTCTCAACAAACTAGGTATATAAGGAATGTACCTCAACATAATAAAAGCCATACATGAAAAGCCCACAGCTTATATCATACTCGATGGTGAAAACTGAAAGTTATTCCTCTAAGATCAGGAACAAGGCAAGAATGCCCACTTTCACCACTTCTATTCAACATAGTACTAGAAATCCTAGGCACATCGATTAGTGAAGAAAAAGAAATAAAAAGCATCAAAATCGGAAAGAAAGAATTAAAATAATTTGTGTTTGCAGATAACATGATCATATATGCAGAAAACCCCAAAGACTCAACCAAAAAAAAACTGTTTACTAATAATTCACTGAAGTTGTAGGATAAAAATCAATATACAAAAATCAACTGGGCTTCTATACTCTAATAATAAACTATCTGAAAAGGAAATTTTTAAAAATCCCATTTACGATAGCTTCAAAAATAACAAAATTCTTAGGAATAAATTTAATCAAGGATATAAAATAGTTCTACATTAAAAACTATATAATATTAATGAAAGAAAATAAAAAAGATACAACTTAATGGAAAGGTGTTAGTGTTCATGGATTGGAAGAATTAATATTGTTAAAATGTCCATAACACCCAGAGCATTCTACAAATTCAGTGCAATACTATCAAAATCTCAATAACACTTTTTAAAGAAATAGAGAAAACAATCCTCAAATGTACATGAAATTACAAAAGACTCTGAATAGCCAAAGCAATCTTGAGCAAGAAGGATAAAGCTTGAGGCAGCACACTTCCTAATTTCAAAATATACTACAAAAATAAAGTAATTAAAACACTACGGTACTGGCATAAAAACAGAAAAATAGACCAATGGAAAAGAACAGAGAACCCAAAAATAAACCCACATGTGTACAGTCAACTGATCTTCTACAAGGGTGCCATGAATACACAATGGGAAAAGGATACTCTCTTCAACAAATTATGTTGGGGAAACATATCCATCTGCAAAAGAATGAAATTGCACCCTTATTTTACACTATATACAAAAAAGTCAATTCAAAATTGATTAAAGATTTAAACACAATTCCTGAATATCTAAAACTCTTAGAGAAAAACTTGGGGGAAAACCAGGACATTGGTTCAGGCAATAATTTCTTGGATATGACACCCAAAGCACAAGCAACAAATGCAAAAAAAGACAAGTGAAACTACATCAAATTAAAAAGGTTCTGTATGGCAAAGGAAATAATAAAGTGAAAAATGCGACCTATGGAGTGGGAGAAAATATTTGCAAAGCACTAAGTTTATATCCAAAATAAATAAGGAACTCCTACAACTCATTAGCAAAACAAACAAACAAATAACAAATTACCTGATTTAAAAATGGGCAAAGGTATTGAATAGATATTTCACCAAAGAAGACATACAAATGGCCAGCAAGTACATGGAAAGACGGTCGATATCACTAATCATCTGAGAAATGCAAGCCAAAATCAAAATGAGGTATAACCTCCTAGCTGTTAGAATAGCTATTATCAAAACAAATAAAAAATAAGGGCTGGTGAGGATGTGGAGAAACTGGAACTCTGGTACTCTGTTCGTGGGAATGTAAAAGGGTGTAGCTGCTATGGGAAACATTATGGAGGTTCCTCAAAAAATTTAAAAAAGAACTACCTTTTCATCCAATCTCATTTCTGGGTATATATCCAAAGGAACTGAAATCATTATTTCAAAGGGATATTTGCCATCCCATATTTAGTGCAGCATTATTAACAATAACCAAGATAGGGAAACTACCTAAATGTCTAACAACAGATGATTGGGTAAATAAAATGTGATGTATACAAACACGGATTATTAGTCAGCCTTAAAAAAGAAGAAAATCCTGACCTTTATGACAACATGTATGGACCTCGATGGCATTATGATAAGTGAAATTAGCTAGTCACGGTGCACGATTCCACTTATATGAGGTATCTAAAATGGTCACGCTCAGGGCTTCCCTGGTGGCGCAGTGGTTGAGAGTCCGCCTGCCGATGCGGGGGACACGGGTTCGTGCCCCAGTCTGGGAAGATCCCACATGCCGCGAAGCGGATAGGCCCGTGAGCCATGGCCGCTGAGCCTGCGCGTCCAGAGCCTGTGCTCCGCAACGGGAGAGGCCACAACAGTGAGAGGCCCACATACCACAAAAATAAATAAAAAATAAATAAATAAAATGGTTACGCTCATAGAAACAGAGAGTAGAGGTGGTTGTCAAGGGCCAAGGAGAAGGGAGAAATAGGAAGTTGCTTTTTAATGGGTAAAGTTTCAATTATACAAACTGAATGAGTTCTAGAGATCTGCCCTACAACATTGTGCCTATAGCTAACAATACTATATTGTTCACTTAAAACTTTATTGAGAGTACAGATCTTATGTTAACTGACTAAAAAAAAAAAAATGATAGTACTGATATCTGAGGAACTGAGTCTCAGTCTTGTTTTTTGTGCTCCCTTCTCCCAAGAAGCCTTGAGGTGAGAATGCAGAGAGAACCCTGGCAGAGTTCCCTAGGTGAAATGCAAATGGTGTCCTCCTCCCCACTCCAGGGCACTCTTGATTTAGCTCCTTGTAGCATCACCCAACCTGCCAACCCAGACATGGAGGGTGCCCACTAAAGATGACGCTTCTTGGAGTGGCAGATGCATCAGGCTGTGCACCAGCAGTTTGGCTTCCCCAGCTCCACTTTAGGTAACTGCCCAGGATCAACACTTCTCACAGCCATTCCCCCCACCTTGGAGAAAAGAAATCTAGACAGAGTTGCAGCTCTGTAACTCCCCAACTGACTTGCCTCAGATCTCCCACCTGTAAACAGAAATAATAATCATATTTTTCTATTAGACTGTGTATGTAAAAATACTAGAGCCTGTATCCTTGGAGTAAGGCATGTCTCCACAGGTTTAACCATTAACAGATTGGCAGGGCACACAGACCCCAAACCCAACTTAATAAATGGAGTCATTGACCACATCACTTTTCTCAGCAGAAGGTGAAGATAATATATACCATCTGTGTGAGGAAAATCAAACCAGTGCTCAGGGCAGGGGATGTGTAAAGTGTTCTTCCTACTGATAGTGCCTCAATAGGAAGAACATTACTCATTGTGACAAACCTTCTTCCCCCTAAGAGGTGATAATGCAGCTGTTATTGTTACTTTTTATAATTTAGCCAAGAACTGCTAACATAGAAATTTTTATTCAAGATTTTAACAAATTCAAAATAATGGAGCACACTAATAGACCATACTGTACACGCAGTCAATACAATCTTACCCAGAGAACTTGCATGATGTTTTTTGATGTTAGGTGATATATTGGGATAATGAAATTCTTAGTCCTTCGTTTTCAATTTTAAGAATACTGTTATTTTGCATTCGTGGGACTCTGTACTCACTTAACAGGATCTGTGAGAATTATAAAAGGACTTTATGAATGCTGAGCCCTTGCTGGTATGATTTAAATTCAAATAAAAATACAGGGGGTCATTTTTATGAAACAAACTGACCATAACCAAGAGTTTCATTTTCCATTTCCCTTTAATATTTACTGCCCTAACCTTGCACAAACCCAGAAATGAGATGAGATATACCTGTAAACCTTAACCTCCATTAAAACTGGCAATGAGGCTGTGAAAAACTTCTTTCAGGTGTGTAGGGGGGGGCAGGGGAAGGTTATTTATAGGTTTGTTTAAAATTTATACAAAAGAAGAAAAGTGGAAAACATACACAAAACCAGGGTAGCAATGTATTAGTCTAGAGTCAAGAACTTTAAATTTAGCACCATCACTAATAAATACTTAATGAATATACAGACACATACACCATTTAAATGTTATTTTGGTTTCAAATTGAAACCAAAATGTTACATATTTTAAAATGGAAATAAGTCTGCCTCAAGAAGCTTCAGATCTCATCAGCTGAAAACACCGTTATCTCCATTTATAAAATGGCTTTAACTTTTTCAAAGCATTTTTCAACCTATGCAATCTTATTTATTTCTACAACTCCCTGGCAGATAGGTAAAACAATATTATTAGCCACTTTCGCCCTTCATGGGACCAAGACACGGCAAACTAGTGTTTATTGAAGTACCAGTATTTTTATTAGCTGTAAATTGAATCTCTTTTAATTTGCAAAACTAGCCTGTAAAGCAGATATTATTATTTTTATTTTCAGCCAGGTCATCTGCGGCCTAGAAATCTTAAATTATTTACCCAATGTCACACAGCCCGTAGGTGCTGCAACCAAGATTTAAAACCCAGGTCAGTCTAATTCCAAAACCTATTATATCAGGCTGTTTGCATTGAATGTTAAAAAACATGTTACAAAAAAAGGGTCAAACTACTTAGTTGAATAGCCTTAAAAGGATTCAAGTTTCCTGAATCCTAGTGCTGTGCAGAGGCAGAGAAAATAAAGATCCAATATGTAAAATGTTTAAGCAAAGATTATATGTCTCAGATTTAAGCTACAATAACTGTCAAGTATCAAAGAAATTCAGTTGTAGTTATGAAAGGTTATGGAGTTTTGAGGTGTTTTATGTTTGAGTCTTAAAGAATGAGTGAGTGAGACTAATCAAAAGGTACAGAAGGACTATTGTAACTTCAATTCCACTTATTTCTAAACAGTGTTTCTCAAACTTTGGTGCACATCCGAATCATCTGGGGAGCTTGGTAAAAAATATACATGCTACAAATCAACTTGTAGAAATTTAGTCTAAAGTAGCATTTGCTGAATAATCTAAGGAACCGAAATATGATCTGGGAAAAGAGGTTTCCATGGACAAATAAATGTGGGAAATGTTGCTTTGTGTAAATCCTACAAGTTTATTTTATATACTAATGAGCTTCAAGCTTGTGCAGTCGCTGGAGGGACTCTTTATATGAGATAGGGTCCTAGAGGTAGGATAGCCCCATCAGGGGAGGATCTCAGAGGTTTTAATGTCTCTGAGATGTGGAGAAAAGAAAGACCTGTAAGCAGCAAGCTGAAACAAGATCAGAGGCCGACAGAAATTGATTTGTGTAACAGACTGAAAGCCAGAGGCAAAAATAATGCGTTGGTCAAGAGATGGAGAGAAGAGAGGAGGTAGGGATGGGGTTCAGGGAGCTGAACAGTTCAGGCTCCTAATCCAGGACATGGATTTTGCATGCTTTAATATGTGCTCAGGCTTCTTCCCGGTGAGTGGAGTAGGCAGTCAAGCAGGGTCACCCATAGTCGACCATCCAGATACTACACATGCTTCAAGCTCTGGCCCAGAGTTTTGATGAGGGAAGCTTTCCCTGAATATCCTGACTACCCTTTCCCAGGCACTTCCTGTTTCTAAACAGTCTTTACTTTTTCCAATTTTCTCCTTCTCACTTGATCATACGTTGTCTGTGACTGGTCAATAATTCTTCTACGTGTCCTTTTCTAGCTAACTATACTGTAAGTTTTTTGAGGGTGGAAATCGTGTCTTATGCTTCTCAGCGACCCCATAATGCCTAGGATGATGACAGCAGCTGGTCCCTTATCAAGTTCGTGTAATAAACCTCCTTGAAACCAGCGACCTAAAGCACCAACTATTTGTTACTTCCCAGGGTTCTGTGGGTTGATGGGTGGCTTTCCACCTGGACTCTGAGAGGACCAAAATGTCCCCACTCACAAGGCTGGCAGTTGGTGGTGGCAGGGCTGGCTTCACCAGACACATGTGTGATCTCCGCAGTCACAGAAGGGATCCATACTGGGGGTTTAATGCTCTGTGGTTGCCACCTTGAAATTCTTAAAGACTTTTTCTTTCCATTTGTATCTGATATGTAAAGAAAGAAGAGACAATGGCGTACATGTGCCCCAGGGATCGGAGCCTTGGTTCATGTGCAGTCTCATCTCTCACCATCTCCCCGAAGCCCCAGGGTGGCTTCTTGGCTGCCTGCCTGCCTGCCTGCTCCTGGGCTCCTCGGGCCCCACGCTGTCTCCTCCTTCCCACACCTGCCCCCTGACTCCTCTTGCCCTCTTCCCTGTCACATCTGTGAGTAGAAGGCCAGGGTTCTGCTATTGCCCTCTGCTCCTGGCAGGAGCCTGGGAGCAGACTTGGGGGAGACCAAGGTGTTGTCATCTTGGGTCATGCAGCATCTTGGGGCACCCCAAGGAGGCTTCAGTCCCACCTGGGATGGCAGAACCGTGGAGAGTTTTGTAGACAACTCTTAACCGCTGCTAGTCTAGGTTCTGAGCATGTCCCGTCATGGAGATGGCAATCCCTTGGGGTTACCTATCCACTGTGCATTAGGCCTAATGGGGTTCAGGACATGCTACCTCAAAATATGGCACCTTGGCATATTAAATCTTAAGTTGAAGGAACTTTTTAAAATGGTGGAAGCAGGAAGGTCACCCTGACCTACTCCCCCTCACCTTTACCTGAAACAGGTCTTAAAATTCCCAAGTGAAAGATACCCTCCCTGGACCAGGAGGAAGTAAGATATTCTTATCACCAGAGATGGGGAATTGGGGGCCAAGAAATCTCTATAAACAAACCTTGTTACACAACCCTTATTTTCCTAGTTACTTCTTCACCATTTACTACCCTAGCTCAAACTCCTTTGTTTTGTCAATTCTTCACAAATGCATTGTTTCTTTGTCTAAAAGGTATAGAAGCTTCCTGCTCTGGTCACTTCTTCAAGTCTTCATTCTCTTGTGAAGGCTCCCACGTACATATAAAAATTTAATACTATTTGTATGTTTTTCTCCTGTTAATCTGTCTTTATTAGCTTAATTTCCAGACCCAGCCAGGGACCCTAAGAGGGTTGAGGAAAGCTTTTTCCTCCTCTACAGGGTGCTGGACCTGAGGGAAGGGAGGCTGACTTTGACCCTGACTGGGGACCACATTTTCATTTTGCACTGGACCCTGTCAGTCATGTGGCTGGCCCTGGGTGCTGCTCTCCTTTCCTAGGATTGGGGGAATCTTTGTTCTCCTCCATGTAAGTCTTCTTACATTATGGCAACTGGATTTCAGGAGTTCCAACAAATCAAAGCAGAAGCTGGAGATCTCTTAAGGATCACTCTTGGAAGTTACACAGAACTACTTTTACATATTTTATTTATCAAACAGTCACAGGACCAGCCCAGAATCAAGGGGAGAGGAAATATACTCTACCCTGCAAGGAGTATTGGCAAGGGCACAGGCAGAAGAGCTTGTGGGATGAGAGAGACTGTCAGACACTGTCCACCATTCAGCTGAAAGCATCAAAGTGTATAATGGTGAAGAACAGGCCTTGGACTCAGTCAGACGGGGGCTCAAATCTCTGTTCCACCACTGCCTGATGGCTAAACTTATTTAGTTCCTCTGAGCTTCAGTTTCCTCATCTGTAACATGAAGCTTGTTGTGAGGGCTAAATATGATACACACAGTGCTTGGCACCTACTCAACATTCAACATATGGCAGCTACTGTCACAATTGAGTCACAGAAGTTCCTCCTACAGGGAGGATAATAGCTTCTACTGCAAAAAACTTTTAACAATTACAGACTTATCATTCATCCCTTTGGCTAATAAAATGTTTGATGGTGCTTGGAAGTCAAGTTGACTACGACTAGATATTTACTGAAGGGTGTGTTCATTCATGGATACCTGAGAAATGTCCGTATTATTGGAAAACACATAATTCTGATGGAGGCAACATTTTAACATAAAACAATTTTTTTTCAGAACTTGACCAACAGTCAATTCTAATAGGAGAGAGAATGTGAAGATACTAAGCATCCTTCTCAGAAGTCCGGGCCCCACTGAAGGGGAAAAAGGAGAACCTGGGCACTGAAGACACATCTCTCTTCCTGAACATGAGTGGTGATGACGCAGTAGGCATTTGGGTGACTGATCTTTAATTTGAAATAGTGCAGCAGAAACCCCCTCAGCAAATGTCAGAGAAATCTGATGTTTTATTACCTTCTATTTATTTTCTGACATGATACGGAATGCAAACAATTGTTGCTAAACCTGAGAATCTCTGACCTTTAGTTTCTGCCCAAGCACTTCTCACTTAAAGTAGTAACAAGAATATATACCTCCTCAGTGAACAAGAACGCTTTCTCCTCTAAGCCTAACATTGTATTCCTGCTTTCATCTGGGTAAAAATAATCATTGTGATGATAATAAAATTAATACAAACTCACAGGAAATCTGTCATTGTTATAACTGGAAATGAACCAGTGAAGAAAAGGTGAAGAGAGACCATTCTGGCTAAATTGACTGAAACATTCTGCAACAATGGAGAATAATAAAATACAATTGAGACTGAAAGTGACCTGAGGCTTTAAGTATCTGAGTACTTAATGAGACATGAAGACCACATAAAGGTCAGCAGCTCAGAAGTGACCTCTGGGCCATAGTATATAGGTTAAAAAAGAGTCCAAACTTCTTTAAATGTGTATAACTTAACACCTGTGAAATGTACATTTTTGCTCAATTTGCATCAAAATAAAATAGTATTTTTCATTTATTAAACTGACAAAAATTTCTACAAGGTAAATCAATACTGGTAAGGGTGTGGTGAGAGAGGGAGTTCACATTTCTGAAAGGTAATTAGCCCAGAATCTATCAAGTAGCTCAGGAAAGTTCCAGACTTTGTAGCTAACAATTATAATGAAAAATCATATTGAAAAAAATTTTAAAGCTTCAAAAAATAGATATGTGCAAAAAAAGCTCATTACAGCAAGATGTATACGTATGTATGTGTATACACACACACACACACACACACACACACACACACACAAAACAATAGGAGAATGGTTTAATTACCGTATATCCCAGGAAAGAAATATGCTGCCACTTAAAACTAGGTTTTAGAAGACACTTAATGACAGAGGAAAAAAATCTCATAAAATGATATTTGGTTTTAAAAAAAAGGCAGACATAAAATTACAGAGCATTACTCTTTCCATTAAGTGCCCTGAAATAAAACAAGTGGAAGGTGGAGAGACATGGAGATTAGCTGGCAGAGAGCATGTAGATCCCTCCAGACAAACCTCCACCCTAAGAACCTCCAGGTAATGGGGCTCAGGTCCAAAGAGGTGAGGTAGAGACAGTGGGGGCCAGAGCCCACCTCGGGAGCAGAACTGGCGTGAAGGGGCTCTTCAGGTGCCCATTGCCTGGGATTGAGAGCTAACCACGTGGTAAAGAGGCAGGGCCTTGGACGGCAGAGCAGCTAGAAGGCATGCTGTAAATACAGGGCCTCTAGCTAGGGTTGTTGCCAAGTGTGTCCTCCCTGAGGGGGACCGTGAAATACCATCTTTAAAGAAAGCCAGCTAAGAATGTTGTAATTTAATAGCTGTTTCTACTGGAAATTCTGCTTGGTAATACCCACTGATAGACATTATGCTGAATGTAAATTTGCTCATCCAATTGTTGTTTTTCATTCCTTAAACATGGTTTAGTGGTATCTGGAGAAAAAGTCAACAGATTTCATAGGAAGATTCCAGACCTCCTGATAGTGTGGTTTATTCTGAAATATTAACACTCCCCTTAGAACAACCAGTGAATGTTGAATATTGATCATGAGAGGCCAAACATGATTATAATCAACATGTTAATCTGATATTTTCCAATGCCTATTAGGAAACCTTGGATTTAAACGATAGGGTGCTGTCTGCTATCAATTCCACATGTATATTGTAGAAATACAGTGAAATGCAAATTCATGAACCCAGCTTTTGTACCACAAAGACTTCAAAACTCTAATGAACATGTCACTTAGATTTTACATTAAAAAGATGAAGCCACTGAAACTCAAATAAACATCTTTACTTCTGAGGGGCATGGGCTGGAAGATGACTTACAAAATAACATATGCAAATTGCATGCATTCCCTAAAAAAAAAAAACAAACTAGAGCATTGCTCAGTTAAATATTCATAAAATGATATCTTAAAATGTTCATTTTTATATGCTGGCTTACATCCTGCAGATAAAGTGTTATAGTATATTTTAATCTCTAGTTTGGAAGTAAGTTAGGTGTAAATCTTAAATGGGTAATGCTAGAGTCAAATAATATCATTGTGGTCTCCCATACAGCTAAGAGGTTATCCTCAGTTTTGCCCCAAACTGAGTGAACAATGTATTCATTCAGCAGTCAACAACTATTAATATTTATTGAGTGTCTACTATGTCCTGCACATTGGGGAGTTGATGGTGAATAGGATGCACATGGTCCCTGGCCTCCTCTGGGTTACTCTCTAGTGGGGATGACAGACAAACACAAGCAAATGAATAAATAGAATAGTTACCAAAGATGATGAGAATGACGAAGAAACAGCTAGTTTAGACTCAGTATTCTGATATGGTATTAAGTATTGAACTGGGAATTTAGATGTATTTTTAAAAAATAATCTTTGAAAAGTTTCACTGTGAGTGTGGAAGATTCAGATCCCAGAGGGTATAGTCCCATATGTAGCTGAAGTTTTTGAATAATGGTTAGATTTGTTTAACAGCTAGTGGTCTAGGTTGAGACAGGTTAGATGTCTGGAAGATCTATGTTGAACTGCCGTGCAGGTCACAGCATCTTGGGAATGACATAGGTTCTAGTCATACCCTATGAGACTCTAACCCTTGGATCTAACTGAGGCTAAAACCAGAATGAGGACTGGATCAGACTCTTGGGGACCAGACTGGATTTCTTTTCCAGTGTTTGCTGTTCAGTTTGTGCTACACATTATCAGATGGGGTTAGTTAAACTCCGAAGGTTCTGTCTTCTGTACCTTCTTAGACCAGACCATGCCCAGCTGAGTCTGCAGATATGCCAGCTCTTTAGCTCTCTTTCCTCTTTTCTGTTATTTATGTTCTTGTTGCCCTTTTCTCTCCCTTATACCTTCCACCTCATCAAAATAACAGAAGTTCGCCATCTGAGATGGTCTTTCTGAAAGAGGGATTCTTGGTCTGAAATCCTAGAATGGTGGCTCTGAAGAGAGGGGAGAAGGGGTGAAAAAGTAGAGAGTGAAACATACAGACTGGTTAAGGTCATCTGGGTAGAGGTGATCAAATCTCAATGAGGAAGATCATGTATATTTATTTGTTCCTTTCTTCATTTCTCAGTATTTCAGTTAATGTAAACAAAGTGTCTACTATTTCTGCTAAATAATTCTGAACAATGTGTCTCTCCACCTCCTGACACAGGAGGACCACAGCCCTGGTTCAAATAAAAAGTTCAAACATCACAGCTACTCCTTAAAGACACAAACTTATACTAACCTAGAAGGGGTTTACAAATAGGACGGTCTTAGAACTAACCAATATATAACCTGTCTTGAAGATGCTTTGGCAATGTGTATCAAAAGTCTTAAAAATGTTCACGTTTTCTGATACAGTAATTCTCCATCTCGGCAAATGGCTACTCCCAGAACTTTGGTGTCATCCTGGACTCTTCTCTTTCCTTTAATTCATTTTCAATCTACTGCAAATCCTAAGGCTCTACATCTGTAAGGATCCAACCACCTTTCAGCACCTTCCCTACTAACAGGCCATCATAATGTGACTGTGGACAACTGTAACAATCTTCTAAAGGATCTCTGTGTTTCCATCTTTGCTCTCATCTCTCTGTTGGCCACACAGCAGCCACAGTGATTCTTTTAGCTAAATCTAAGTGAGGTCTGCTCATTCCCTTAATATTGTCCCATCTCTGGCATACTGAACCTGTGTGATCTGGTCCTGGGCTTCCTCTCCGGGGGCTCTGAACTCAGCTTCCGTCACTCTGCCCCCATCACTGTTCTCCTTGCAGTTTAGTAAACAGGCCAAGAGCAATTCTGCCTCGGGGCCTTTGCACACATCACTCCTTCAGTTTTCAATGCACTTCCTTCAGGCATCCACATGACTAACATCACACAATTCAGAAAGGCCTTCAAACTCATCAAATGTCAACTTACCAGAAAAGCCTTTTGTGACCACCCTGGCCTCTATAACTCTCTTCCCTTTCACTCTGCTGATTGTGTTATTCTTCTGTAGCCATGATCACCACCCAGCATCTGTATTTGTTTATTTTCTCTCTCTTCTCATTAAAACATCAGCACACAAGAGCAGGGGATTTGTTTTGTTCTCTGCTGTGTGCTTAAGGCTAGAGGAGTGCCCGGCACATAGTAGGTCCTCACTAAATATTTACAGCAAGTCCCCTACATATGAACAGTTCCGTTCCGAGAGTGCGTTCGTCAGTCCAATTTGTTCGTAAGTCCAGCAAAGTTAGCCTAGGTACCCAACTAACATAATCAGCTATATAGTACTGTACTGTAATAGGTTTATAATACTTTTCACACAAATAATACATTAAAAAAAACACAAAAAATAAAGAAAATATTTTTTATCTTACAGTACAGTACCTTGAAAAGTACAGTAGTACCAGCTACATCGCTGCTGCTTTTATGCTTGCTTCCAGACATCCTGGGCTTGAAATAAAGATACTGTACTACCGTACTCTACAGTACTGTAAAGTACACAAAAGCACAACCACTTGTAGAGAATGCACACACATGGCAATGTACGCCAGACATGTGAACTGACTTACGTGATTGGACATGCAAACGCACGTTTGCATCTTTGAAAGTTCACAACTTGAAGGTTCATATGTAGAGGACTTACTTATTGAATCAATGAGTTGGGTTTGTAAATTTCCTTTGATTCCCATCACTTCCTTTTGCGTGCTTCTACAGCCCACCTATTAGATTGTAAATTGGGGGCATATTAGTTCACAGAGCTCTTGGCCAAGTTTTTGTCTAACAGTAATTATGAGGGTGCGGCTCTGTGGCTTTCTGAGAATAGGAGTTGAAACTGATCCCCGGGAATTCGTAAAATTAACACCCTCCTGCTTCCAGTCGTCTTCTTTCCGTGTTACACCCCCAACACTTGTTAATGGCCTTGGATATCAGTATGAAAGTCACTTCCTGCAAAAAGTTGCCCTGATCTCTACTTCCCACTACCAAATCCCCCAGTATATTATTTTCCTGCTGTGTGTTCCATAGTACACTATTTTTCCCCTAGTAAGGCACTTCCCACACTTATTTTTATTCATGTTTAACTGTGATTCTGTCTCACTGCTGGACTGTCAGTGTGATAAGGGCAGAGACCAAATCTATTCTGTTCATCGGTGTCTCTTTAGCACCAAACATGATGGAATTCATTCAGACCATCATTGTCAAATGGATTAAAAGCTGAATGAATGAATGAATGAATGGACAATTGCTTTCCATCTCTAGGAACAGCATGCAATGCACAACCTTCCAGTGCGCTTGCATGCTGGGTCACACTGTGTTATTGATTACTGCAGCCTCCTTTGGGGCATAGAAATGGAAGGAGACCAAAATCTCTGTTATGAGACATGCAATAGAAGGCAGCAGAAGCTAACTCCGCATCCATCCCTGCTGCAGGTAGGCCCTGCTGCAGAGAAGGGGCTCAGGAAATACCTCGGGATGAACCTCTCTCAGATCATCTTCAACCCAGCCCCAAAAGCATTTTACCTCAGAGAAATTTCTCCAAAGTATTTTGAAATCATTGATCAGTTTGCTTAGTGACTAATAGTGTATAACTTTGGGGCTTTCTCTGTGCTTTCAAGGATATTTCAAAGCAAAGTTAAGGATGGGCCAGAGAAAAGGTGCAGAGCATCAGACACAACACTGAAAACCAATATAACAATCCCTGCATGCATTCTTTTAACTCAGGATCTAATAAAGATCACGGGAGAATTTGGTGAGACTTTGCAGAACTTATAATTTGAATGAACTGTGCAAACTTACTAAACAAAGGAAGCAAATGCTTGTGAGTGTTTATGCATATTCTCATGTAAGCTTCTAATATTAACCCAATGCTCCTCCTAAGAAATTGGTGAAACACTTGGCCAAACATGGCTGATGGCAATTCCAGTCACTTTGGGTTCTCAGTTTTGAGTCCCTTGTCTTCTTCTATGGCATAAGCTGGTGTGCTTTGAAATATTCTCTTCTTTCCATGCAGTGTAGGGAATTCTCTGTCTCTCTCCTAGGAGACAAGTGTCTTCATCCATTCTATTTCTATGTCTCTAGCTTGTACTTCCTTTTGTTTCTAGCTGGCTACTGAACAGACTAATTTAATGCTAAGACATTCAGTGTGCCCGTTGCCTTTCAGCTGAAGAAGTCCTGTCTGTTCCTCTTTCTCTGCTTGCCTTATTCTGTGTGCTCTTTCAGCTGACGTAATGGTGAAAATTATGTAGGTCTCTGTGATTTTTTGCCTAGAATAAAACAATTTTCAGATTGAATTCACTTGGGAAAAAGTCTCCTTATCTGCACAGGAAGTTATTGACTGTCCTACTGTACTTCCTGGGATGAATGATCAAAATGTCCCAGTGGCTGCAGCGGCCTTGGGCTCGGCTGTTTAACCATATCATGCCCAGCATGTGGATTGTATACACTCATTAATGGTGACTAATCCTAAACTTCATTCTGAATAGTGTTAAGGAAGGTTTTAATGTTTTGAGCTAAATGCAATTTACTTCAGTCAAGTCTTTGCTTACTTGAAGCCCTTAATTCACTTACTATTGAGTATATATTACTACTCGCCAGGCACTAAAGGCTAGAGATACAAAGACCAATAAGAAAGAAATTACAGGCTAATGCTGCAGAGGTAAAAGAAAACAACCAGTTGAAATGCAGGGTGATAAGTGCTGTAATAGAGATCAATACAGGGCTTCGGGCACTTAATCCAGACTGGACATATCTCTAAAGAGTACTGTGAGGCTTTTGTCTTGTTTTGTTTTATTTTTACCATCTTAAGTATATTCCCATTAAAGAATATCATTCTAAGAAAAGGATAAGAGGCATTATTTGATACCTTTTTTGATATTATGGCAGCACCAACTTTGGTAATTGGGCATGTGTGCTTTGAGTGATGCTATCTCCCTGACTCTCTGATGTTTGTCTCTCCTGGCATTTTATGCTATTGAAAAAAACAATTATTCTGACACAGTCAAAAAGATTCATTTATTAAGCTCCAAACACATTTAACATTCTCACTCCTATGTTTTTGATCATGCCTTTCCCCTTTTCTGAAATGTCATCCCCTTTTTTTCCACGTATCCACAGCTTTGGTCTATCTGCTCCTTAAGGCCCAAGATAAACCCCACCTGAAATCTATTTTCTTCAATCACCCACTTCAGGAAATCACCCCATCCTTTACAACTGTACCAACTTATTTGGAACTTAGTATATGTTACCTTGCAATGTTACTTTGACATTAATATATAAATCCTATCTCACCAACTAAGGTAGAAATCCCTCGAGGGAAAGGACCAGGTTTAACAATAAATCACATGTGCTTAGACCCTTAAGCATGCATTTAAAATGTATTAATAATTTACTATGTACAGAGACTATATTCAACATGAGGACATGATGACGCAGTTCCTGTCATAGAGAAACTCACTACCTAGTGCTTTCATTTACACGATCCTATTTCCTCTTTCAAAAAAAAAAAAAATCTGTGCAATAGTTAGGGAAGACACTATTATCCTAATTTTATGATAAGGATAATGAGAGTGGAGAGACTAAGTGGTCTGCTGATGGCATCGCCTACTATTTTCCAGGGCAATGCAACATACATAGTGAAGAGAACATGGGCTCTTGAAGAGATGGTGCTTTGGATTCCCACTCTGGTAATGGCCATCTGAGTGGATTTGGAAAAGTTATTTAATGTCCCAGAGCTTCAGTTACCTCATCCATGAAATCTGGTTGATAACGCCTAATGGAGTTGTTGGAAAGATTAAATCAAATCATTATGAGTAGTGTCCAGTGCCTAGTAAGCCCCTAACAAATGATAGTTATTACTACTACTGCTGCAACCATTACTACTGTTATACTCTTATTACAGCGTCTATGTCTATAATGCATCCCCAGAGCCTAGCACATGGTAGGTACTCATTAACAGTGTTGCACTCACCCACAAGCAGGGCTGAGACCTGGGCAGTGCATGTCAGCACAAGTGCCAGTTCTTTACAGCCGGTGTACATTCTGACTGGGCCAGTGTCCATTTTGATTGGTTGGTGCTTTTGATAGCTTAGTTGTGAAATATTTTGTACAACACCCCTGCCCATAAATGTTGTAGGACTGCTGTTTTATGCATTTTATGTAGTGTAGGTAACCACCCGTAACAAATGGCTCTACTTTTCTCCATCAGCAAACACCTGCCACAAAGAAACATTCCACTCAAAGACTTATTAGACTAACACAGTTTTGGAGAATATTCACAATACCTGGCACACTACCCATTGAGAGCCAATCTTGCGTAGGGATTCTCTGTAAATACTATACCAGGCAGCTGGATATCAGGGAAATAACTTGAAGTTGGGTTTAATGAACTAGCAGCCATGGAACTGATTTCCTTATCGCTCTGGTTCAGGAATTTCCATTTAGCTATATTTCTGACAGGTCAGACATTTCCTACATGTGATTTAATTTAATATAATTTATGATCCTTGCTCAATAATCGTGACTCCAAGCTAACAGATGCTTTGAAAAGAATAACAGTGTAGCAAGTGGGCCTTTCAGATGTCTCAGGTCTCAGGGCATTTTCCACTGTACCCTCGGTCTTAATACAACCAGGAGAGGTGGTCAGAAGAGGAACCTCATTAAACATCTGGGGGCAATGGAAACACAAAACCAATGAGCCAGATGGGACCATAACCTGCATTAACACTGCTCTTTTGAGTAAGGCCATGTGTGCCAATGGCACAGTGTAAATGCACACAGGTTTTTCAAATGGCCTCTGCCTCTGGTGCCAGGGAACAGGTTCCTGGCAACAGCAGCTTCTCTGACTCTCTCTGTGGCATTCCTCTGACAAAGAAAGTATTGTCAAAATCCAAGCTGGGAGCATGTGCTGTTTGGGGGAGCAGTAACAGAGATTAAGGGCATGAAATGCAAGTGTGCACTTGTAATGAAATTGCCCTAACTTACCGCCTGGTTAAAACTTATGATTGCCACAGTATGCCTCTGTGATCAGGCTTAGCATAATGAAAAACAGCAGCAAAGCTTAGCTTTTCAGATGGCTTATATCAGGAGTAGATAGAAGTGTTTTCAAGGCTGAGGTGGTAATGAAGAGGAATCCATGATGCACAGAATAGCAATTGATGCTTACTCATGGATAAAGGAGGGGTTCTCTGGGTGAGAGATATATTAGCTGGAGGACTTCCTACACACAGGTCTTAGTGATTTAATGTCTCTGTCCAAATGTCAACATCACACTGTGTTTCTGACTATCCCATCTTCCTAACAGATTGTATCATTTTCTTCGAGAAGTAATATAGCTTTACTTATAGCAGGTGGGAGTCAAGAAAGGTACAACTTTTCTGGAATAGAATTTGACTACACACACACACACACACACACACACACACACACACACACACTCACTCTCTCTCTCTCTCCCTCCCTCCCTCCAGAAACAGGGATTCCACTTCTGGGTATTTGGGTATTTATCCAAAGGAAATACTCATGTAGGTTGCAAATGTTTAATTTTACAGCTGTTCATTGCAATACTTTCTATATTTTAAGAGAAAAACCATAAATCGTCCAGATATCTAACAATAAGAAATAGGTTACAAAATCATGGCACTACTATATAATAGAATATCATGTAGCAAAAGAAATACTTGTAGAGAAAGTTTAAGGATGGGGAAAATGTTTCTAATATATTAAATATATACATATATACGCACACACACTGTAGGTAATAAGAATATATAGAGAATGTGAGCAGTGATTTTTTTTGGTAGTAGGTTTTGGTTGCTTGTTTTATTCTTTTTGCTTAATGATTCAATATAAGAAAAGGCATTACTTTTATAATAGGAGAACTGTTTTTTCTTTCTTTAAAGAAAAAAGAGAAAAATAAAAACTACAAAAACAGGTGCGTGAGTCAGTAGTGGACACACATAATTATTGACTATTAGAGCTAAATACTTATCTATACCTGTAACTATGATTCCATATCAACATGTGGTATAGGTTTAAGTTTTCATTTTATCTGCAGTTATTGTTATTCTTGGCTGTGCACAGAAAATATCTGACAGAGGTACGTAAGGATGCTGTCCATTCAGGGGGTTCTTTATCATCATCATAATGGATATACACCCCATATTTTTCCATATTGCTGTTTCCTCCCCTTGGAATACCTTTTCTTACCCATCCTTAGAAAGCCTACCATTCACCAAGACCCAATCCAAATCCTACTTTTGAGGATTGCTCTAATTCTACTCATTCAGATGAAAATTCTAATTCTTCATCTTTCTAGACTTTTGACATTTTGCATTGAGTTGTGTGCATATCTTCTCTCCTCTAATAGATTGTAAGCTGACGGAGGGCACAGTCTTTACTCATCATTCTGTATTCTAAAAATGCGAGGCATCGACGGGACAGGTACTTAAGTATTCACTGAATGTGTAAATGAAGTAACTGTTTTCGGAATACAGAGATACACAAAAGTCTGACTGTTTGCTTGAAAGTCTGACCCATCACTGATCTGAATGTGAAACCAAAATAAGTGTAGATCCCTGGCTATTTTGTGATTTTTTAAAAAATAGTTTCAAGTTTAAGTAGTACTCACTTTTTGAAGCTAGTCCTACTATAATAACTCAATGAGTATTTATGTAAAACAATCACTGCAAGGGAGGAACTCTGAAGTGCAATAACAACCTCAGTTTATGATCCTTTCCAGGAAAATTTTAGCCCTTGGGACTCACTAGTGCAAAGGTTAGGAATATGGTAGCTGGAAATGGTAGTCTTCTGACACTGGCTGCTCACCCATCTTTCCATGGCCCCCAAGGTAGTATTGTTAAGATCCAAGCTGAGTGCTTCTGAAATGACATCTTGGGTTGGAAGCACTTTGCAAACCATAAAGGGCAAGTGAAATGTCAGTTGTAATTATTACTATTCAGAGAAATCTTTTGTGAGATGCTTGGGGCATGAACCTTCCCATTTGAGAAGGTGAGTTTGGTACGCCTGAGTTGATGTGCACTGGTTGTTTCCCTTTCTCTTCTAGAACACACTTCAGGGGCTTGCCCTCTCTGGAAAATGACTCATTTTGTAAGTGTCAATGATTCAAAAACATTTCTAAGGGGGATTCCCACCACATACAAATCAGAGGCTCAGTCAGAATTCTCTGATACTTGAGGCCAACACTCATGTTCAGTCCCACAGTAGGACTTTCCCTCTGACCTTACATTCCAAGGAGTGCTTCCCAATGATTAGCCAACACCTCCTACGAAGTCCTCATTTGCCCCTCAGTATAAAGGACACTCTGATTTGAGCTTGCAATTGGCAAACTTTTTAGTAGCTATGTTTACATTTGTTCTTACTATTGTTCATAGGATGGATTCAAATGTGATTCCACTTGCAGACAGTTCATAAATAGTTGGTTCTAAGTTTAGCCTTAATTCCTTTGGGAATGAGTTCCTTTTATGGTTCACAATGTGACTTGCTAGTTTGAAAAAGAAAAAATAAGCAAATCCTCTAAGACTTGGAGAAACGCACTTTCTATTTCATGAGCTTTCATAAAAATTCTGGGAACATGATTAAGCTGCCTGCTTCCCAGCATGACATCACAAAGGAGAAGGCAGAGGTGACAGAACTTGAGGCAAGAGAGGAAAGAAAAAGATTCTTACAACTGTCAGAGTCTACAGAAATAGACAAACAAACAAAATAATAAGTTCAGAGTATTTTAAAAACAGAATCTAAAGCAAATTCAGTCATTCATTCAACTTGTCTAGCTTCAGAAATAATGAATACAGAATGGTATAGCCATAAGATACTAATACCTTGTATTACTTTCACTCCTTTTCTGCCCTCTCTGTTCCAGACATACTCACATTATTATGGGTTTTTACTTTGAGGTGTTAAACAAGAAAACACAAAATCTCCACTGTTTTAAAAAGTGAAGCTGTCCAACCCTTTGACTACCACCCACAATGAGAAGGTACTAGGACCAATGGAATCAGAGCCTGACCAAATCCATCGAGACACATGGATCAGGGATCCCGTCCAAGAGACAGACTGACGGTACCACGGCTGCTCCAGACTCTACCCATTTCACAACTCCCATTTTCCACTTGTGGCCACAGCCTCAATCACTTAGATTTAAAGTACTAATTAAATTGTTGTTAATCCTCCACAGTGTAGCTTTACCTCAAAGAAATCCTTTTGCTGTCTATTTTAAGTGGGTTTATGTGAATAATAATGAAATTACAGAGATTTCCAGATAGGGGAACTACATAGCATGTCTTCCAAACCAGGACATTTTTTAGAGTAAAAAACTTGCTATTAATAATTTCTCCAAGAGAGCAGGCACAAACCAAAACTGCCTAAGAAATTTCCTTTTTTTCCTCTCTCTTTCTTTCTGCTTACCCATGAAAGAAAAAAATATATATATATGAAAGACTGCAAAATGAACCAGAAAGATTATTGTGTATCTTCAATGGAGAACTAAGTGTTTTCTAAGCACCCTTCCAGATTGGCTGGTTTGATGGGGTCTCCACAACTTTCATTGTCTTTGAGCGATTATACTGGGTTAGCCAGCAAGTTTGCTGGGGTTTTTCCATTCAGGTTTTTCCATAACAGCTGAGGGAAAACTCCAAACGAACTTTTTGGCCAACCCAATATTTCTTGTGAGTTATATATAACTGACAGAAATGTAAATGCCTCTTGTCTGCAAAGATAAAAATAAAAAGGTGGAAATACAATTGATTTCCTCCCCCCTTCTTTCCAATAAGCCCATTTCACAACTGTTTATAAATTCATTTCAGCATTACTTATTGCTGCTATATCAGTGTTACTTTGGATTCATCTTTTAACTGGTTGTAACTTCTTACTGGTTCCTTCATTAATTAACAAATTAACTAAAACCTTTGAAATGTGTTTGACATATGTTTATATTTATAGAATTTTACCCTTTAAAAACAGTCCTTAATGTCTAAAATTTAATTTCTTCTCTTGTTTTCTTCTTTACATTATCCATGGACCAACAAATTCTCCATTTCACCATAATAGTGGTCCCTCAGTAGCTAAAGAGATCACTATCTTCTGAGGTCATTTACGCATTCATTTAACATGTACTAAGTATTCACTAGGTTCCAGACATTGATAAAATGGAGAAGAGAGAGGAGATTATAAGCAAGCAAGATTGGAAGCAGGGAGACCATTTGGGAGTCTATTGTAAGAGTCCCAGTGGAAGATGAGGGAGTGTGGATTATGATGAATGAACTTTGACTATAAGTAGAGGACCACTTTAAAGGAAGAGCTGACCGGATTTACTGATGGAGTTGATGTGAGGTAAAAATGAAAGAGAGAAGCCAAGGAAATCCCTAGGCTTTGGCATGATTAATGAGGTAACTGGTGGTGCCAATTTCTAGAGATTGGACAGACTAGGGATGGGGTTGAACTGAAACAAACACTCACTCCCCCAGCTGATTGGCTTCAGCTGAACAAGCTCCCCCCTCTTCTTTATCCAGTGACTGACTGATACAGGGATAAGGCCTGACCCCATTGGCCCAATCTGATTCAACTCTGAATGGCCATCCCAGCTCTGGGGGTCCCTCTGGGATAAACTGAGGCCTTTATCATGATGGCAGCAGCACTTCTCCCTCTGCCTAATCCTGCTGCCCTCACTCCCTCACAGGCATGGATCCTAAGGGCAAGCCCCCCAAACTCCTGCCCACAGGTCTCCACCTCTGAAGCTGCTTCCTAGGACCAACCTACAACAGGGAGCTAGAGTTCAAGGATCAGGAGTTCTCTCACACATCATCTTCCACACGCCTATAAAAGGTTATTGAAAATGGATATTTGATGCTAGACCCTTATTGTTTATCCTCCCCTCACTCCCAAAAAGAAAAAGAAAAACTTAATGGCTCTCTATTGCCCACTGCCAGCCTCCTTCAGGACATCTCACAACCTGGCCTCTATATTTTCAGCCTTTTCTCTCACCACCTTGCTGTAACCTCCCACCACAACCCATGTTTTTAATTGCAGTGACTATTCAATGTTTCCTGGAAACTACAAATAGCTCCAATTTATGATGGTTGACTTACTAGTTTTCAACTTTATGTTGGTGCTAGAAACCGTACTTCAACCACACAACCGTACTTCAACCACACAACCGTTCTGTTTTTCACTTTCAGTACAGTATTCAATAGATTACATGTAATATTCAACACTTTATTATAAAATAGGATTTGGGTTAGATGATTTTGCCCAACTGTAGGCTGATTTAAGTGTTCTGAGTACATTTAAGATAGGCTGGGCTAAGCTAAGGTGTCTGGTATGTTAGGTGTATTAAATGCATTTTTGACTTTGGATATTTTCAATTTACGATGGGTCAGTCAAGACATAACCCCACCGTAAGTCGAGGAAGATCTGTATGCATGTTTTCACAACTGTCCTTTTATCAAAGAGACTGGTACTCTCCCCGTCCATCTCACGTTCTTTTCTCAATGGTAAAACTATTCATACTCTAGCACCTAGTTCAAAACCACACTCCAAAATCTATCAATCTTTCATGAAATCTTCCCCAATTTTCTCCAAAAGGACATGTCATCTTTTTCTGTTCCCATAGCACTCTGCATTCTTTCTATTGTTTATAGAATCTACAGCATTATTAAGGCCCCACCATCCTGATCTTCCAATGAACCCTCTTAAGTCATCCATTCTCTATCCATATATTTCTAACAGAAATAAAATGAAAGTCTTTTGTTCGAGACTTGGTCTTTCCCTCTCAATTTTTTCATCTTTCCCTCCTCTGGACTGGGCAGAAGAATGCCAAAATGAACACCCAGTGTGTTCTCCTCCTCTTTATCCCTAACCCTGAAAGCCTAGATCTAGCTCTGATAAACTCCAATAATTTTATTCCTTTCTCCTGGTCCCACAAGGGCCCTTTTTATTTCTCAGCAAAACCACATCTAGCACCAAACATTGCTAAATGAAATGTAATTTTAAAGTATAAGTGTGCTGAAGAAATGTTCTTGAGTCTCCTCTGCCTGGTTCCCTCACACCCTGCCATATCCCCAAGAGTAAACACCCTCTTTGCATCTTGTATGATCCCTCAGCTCCTGGGTTGGGGACACTTGCAAAAAGATGAAGAACAGGACTTCATCTCTCTCCACTCCTCTCTTCTCTCCTACTCATTTGTAAGGATCCTCTCTGTCTTGACTCTTTGGTAGGAACTTGTGATCCCATTTTTATTCATATCTTCCAAAGAAACCTGGAGTAAATGTAGAAATCTAAATATCTGGTCAACTCTGGAGTTCAAAACTGCTTATTAATGGGAGGAAGGGAGCGAGGAATAAAGGAAGAGAGGGAGGGAGTAACAATCCAATTCAAAGTTCCATTTCTGCTGCTTCCCAGGCCAATAGAAGGTGCAAGAACATGCTTGGCACACATCATAGGCTTGTTCAACAAGGGGTAGTTTCTGAGGAAAATGCAGAGGAATGAATATAAGAAGTTAGTACCTTAGATTCTCATTCATACAGCTGTAATATCAAGTCATATTTAAAATGTGGCCCCAGGAAAAAAAAATTACTTTTTTCTCAGAAATGTATTTTAAGGTGATCAGATTACTTTAGACTTTCTTAAAACTTCTGAATCCGTGAAAGGTTGATTTTGATGGTAGAATTAAATACTTCCTTTGCAAAGACCTAAGTCTACTGAACTTAAGGTTAAATGGAAAATTACTTCCTCAGAATTTTCCTACCCTTTAAAAATACACAGTGTTCCCATGCCATTTTGATGAAAAGTGTCAGTGGCATAAAAAATTAAGGGAACAAAATACCTAATAACAGCTCATTAAAATTTAAAATCCACTAGTTCAGAATTTATGATAATCTTGACACTCACTAGGTTGATGCTTTCCTTTCTATTGCCTATGATAAATTATTTTGAAGTTATTAACATGTACAAGTAGATATTCAGGGGAAATAGTTCACTCTCCAAGGGAAGAAACTTCTGCAGTATTGTGGCAGCATCTCTTTACTGGCAAACAATAGTATAATTATTTTTAAATTTGCTCTTCCAATGAATCAAGTTGGATGAGGACCTCTACACTGGTTTATGAGGCTAATTTAGATTCTGAGCAGCCTGGTGGAGTGGAAAAGTCTCCCTCAGGTGCTATCTGTGTGATGTAGGAGATGGGTTTCACTTTGGGTCGATCTGCCCTCCCACTATCTTAGCTGCTATGAGAAGTAGAAGAGCTGCTCTCTGTGAAGGTCACCCCTTCCACCCTCACCAGACCCACTAGCTCTGCGAGAGGAGGGACTAGGTTTGTTCATCTTGTTTTCAGTGCCTGTCACGTAGTAAGTATTAGACACGTGAGCCATAACTATGAATGATATGCTGTAGACTTGCATTTCCTTTTGGAATATCTTTCATTTTTTTCTATTTATTTATTTCTGCATCCTTCCCCCATGCCCCCAGCCCAGTCATTCCAAATGTGTCTGGTGTTCAGCACAGCTCTGTGGGCAGAGCATGAATCGATTGCCTATTGTGGGCAGACAAAAGCTTTCATTTCTAGCAGGTGTGTGTCTGTGAATAACCTTAGAAATATTTCTTTTTCTGTGTTCTCTCTCTAATGCCATTTCAAGACATGAAGGCTTTCCTGGGAAGCCCCCAGCCACCAAGTCCACATGTGGGGGTCACTAGGTAACAGGATCCACGGCCACAGGAGCACAGTGTCCATACAGCCTGCTGCTGCCCAGGGCTCAGCGGTCTCCTTAGAAACCATCAAGGTTGCAGTGAGTCAGGGCAGCAGCAGGAGCAGGGCGGTGAGTCACATCAGGAAAGGGCCCATTCCCCACGCCTCTGATTCATCCCCACCTACTCCCATCTCTGTCTGTGCAGAGTTCATTCATCTCACCTCGTAGTGAATGCTTATCGAGGCCCCAAAGTAATGCCGGACACGGTACACCTGCTTCTGGGAAGAAACACTCTAAGGAGGAACTGTCATCCCTGTGTTTTCCCCAATTTTCAAGTTAAGAGCCTTAATGAGCTTCAGGCTGAGGATCATTTTCTGACAAGCCCCTCCCTTCTCTGTCCTCTGATTATTTTGTCTACAGTGGACAAATGTGCAGTGGCTCTCAGCACATTAAAAACAATACGATCACTAGTTAAGTTTCCTTGCTTGACTGGGGAAAGGGATCCAGGGTCCTGTCCTTCCATTTTTCAACCCAAAGTTGAAGAATAACCCTGTTAACAGGGAGAGGCTGAGGAGAAGGGAAAAACGGAAAGTTAAATGCAGCCATGAACACTGTGGAGAATCAATAAATATTGACAGGCGAGGGGGGCAGAGGGAGGGAGGTTTTGCCAACCTCAACTAATACCTGCTAATAATATGAAACAGCAATTTGTCACCAGCCTGGAGACTCCAGCCTTCCATCCCCCAGGGAAATCCCAGAGGCCCCTCCCAGCAGCCCTTGGAGAAACAGCACAGAGTTCCGGGTTGCTGGGAGAGGATAAAGTGCATGGAGGGTCAGAGCACCTGAGATTTACTGCTGACAATTACACTTACTTACGTTTTCCTTAGGTGCAGACTTGTATTATAAACAGAGTAATCTCCAGTTACCTAGCAGAGCTCACTAAGGCTATGGTCACATATCCCTAGACAGCATGTGTGCATGCAAAACACGTTGACCTGAGAGATCATTTGAGTCCTTGGTCTGGTTCACAAGTCTTTCTAAGATGTTTATGCTGAAACTAGATGAATCCAACGAGATGGGACTTTGGAAACTGCCAGCATGTCTGAAGGAGGATTAACAGAACACAAGCACCTTGGTAAGGTTATCTTATGTTTCCTGCTAAATTGCCCAGTAGATTCTTTCATACCTTGAGGAAGAGGTTAGAGAAACATAAATCAGAATGTTATCACCATGTGCTGAATTACAGCTCTGAGGTCCTTTTCTATGGCCTGAGGCAAGTTTAAAAATCCCTGTTTGTGTGTGGCTGGAGTATGATTCATACCTGACCCTCAGGACACATCCTGTCTCATCCTTTTATCTGTGACTCTAAATCATATCAAAACTTTTCTCCAGATACCACAGAAAATACTCCATATTCCAAGTCCTATGTTTTTCTAATTTTTAAACATTAGTCTACCTGCTATATGAACAAATCAAAGAACCAAATATTAACTGAGCTTATCCCAATTGTGTGCAATTCACAGGGCTAAACCTTGTGAAAAAAATGAGAAAGAAACAAGTTTTGTAAGGCTGGCTCTTCTTCCAGGCAGAAGGTCACAAGCTAATAATATTAGGTACCATTTATCGCAGTCTGCTATAAACGAGGCATTTCACATTTATTATCTCCTTTAATCATTTAATCTTTACAGGAATCTGGTGTGTGTGTATGTGTGCCTGTGTGTATGTGTGTGTATGATTTATATTATTTTATTTTATTTAAAAAATCAGTCAGTGCTTCTGATCTTGCTGAAATATATTCATGCAGCTTGGATGTATTTCATACTTTAAATATGATCCCAGATTAAAAATTAGGTTGTTAAAATAAGTGCAAATTAAAATGTGGGTCTCTTGCAGTGTAACAGGGCTGATTTCATCTCCATTTTACAGCTGTGGAAACTGAGGCTCAGAAGACTTACGTAAAATGACAGAACCTCAGTCGGAACCTGGGACTTTCTAAGTCTGAGCGTTTTGCTTTATCCCACATTGCTTCCTCATTCTACTTTGGGAAACAACATAAATTCCTGAGAAGTTAAATAAAAATACAAAATTTAATGTTATATCAAGTCAATTCAAGACATGCTACAAGATAGCAGAAAATGAATTTTCAAGTGTTTAGGTCAGATGATGCAACCTTTTTGAGAGGGAGCCTAGTAACCTTGAAGTAGGCCTTGAAACGGGTAAAATTTTAATACTTGGAATGCAGTGGTGGAAGACAATATTTTTCAACGTTTCCTTTCTGTTTTTTAAGAAGTAATTTGATCCCTTTTACGCATAGCAAATATTTATGAGTGGAGTGAGATGTCTGGGATCTGCTTATAATACTCAAGCAAAAACAAGTAAATCAATAAGTTAGGGGAATAGATCAAGCAGTGTTGGCAAAATGTTATTAGCGGTTGAGTCATGCAGCAGATAACAGGGAGATCATTGCTCGAGCCTCTCTTCCTATGTGAATGTTTGAAAAGCTCCTTACGAATGAAAACCTCCACAAAGAAAGTATAATGGCTGCACCAGTTTTGGCACAAGTGAAGAAGCCCCTTTCTAAGAGCTATGATGACAACCTCACCCTGAACTCTGAAACAAGTAAGTTCATTTAAGATGATAATCACCAGCCACAGGAAAACAGGAACATCCTCATGAAGTGAGATAAAGTTTACCTACAGCATGGTGATTTGAGTGAAGATAAACCTGAGAAGGAAGACAGAATTCAGACACCAGAAGATTGACTGCACTGCTCAAAAGCGTAAGTCATGCTTTGGAGGCAGACGATTCTGACTGAAACATAAGTCTCAATTATTTCTCTATTTATCTAGTCCTCCTCTTCTGCTGCTATTCTCCTTCTGTGCCAAGTGGGCTGCTTATCCTGTTCCATCATCTCATTCTGACTCTCATCTGAGAACATAATCCTTATTTCAGTTTTAAGAAAGTTATGTTTTTATTTCCATTCATAACAAAGTATTTCGCAGTGTTAGGATCATTATTATTTTCCTACTTACTTTATTCCTCTTTAACTGGAAGTTTCAAATGATTTAACCTATTGTTAGTGTCTCGGCTATAACACACACCATCAAATATTCCTTTTGTCTCTCCTGGAGCTGGGCTGCCAAAGTGGCTTGCATCAGAATTGGCCTCTGGGGGAAAGTTTTCAATTAGTTCATTATTCCAACCTTTTACAAAGCAGCATCTGTGAAAATTCACAGGCCAAATTGTATCAGCTCATCTGTGTACTGAGGAAGGCACTGAAGTTATTACATTAATTGATAGATTAACATATACTTGAGTGAAAAAAAAATGCACTAGATATTTAGGGCTTAAGACTAGCTCATTGTTTTGACATGACGTTATGTGCCCAAATGCTACAAATCAGTTTAGGAACAGTATCTAATTTTGCCCAATCCATTCCCTTATCTAGGGAGTTTCTTAGTGGGTTTCTTTAGCTATAAAGGACAGACTCTCTCCCAAGTTACCTTAAGGGAGAGGGCATCTATATAAGGGATGCATGTGATTTGAAACTGAAACTAAATTAGTACCGGGCCTGGTTCTGGCCTCTCTCTCATGGCATTTCAGTTTCTCTCTATGCATCTGCTTGCTCCACATGCCTCTCTCTACCAAAAGGCAATTTCTGGCCATGTTGCCAACAACCAGATACAAAAGTAGTAACAGTCAATCCTTACTGAGTATATCCTGTGTGGGGGGCACTATTCTCAGTATTTCACATACATTAATTTACTTGATCCTTGCAATAACTGCCACTGAATTCTGACTTACACATGAACGGGTCTCACTATGATCCAGACTAAAACATAAAGCATATTTCCATCTGTAGCCCCATTTGTCCAGCCTCTCCATTTCCCAGCTCATTTTTTGAGCCATGCTGCACAAGTCAACCTGTGGTTGGCTTCCCTTCCATCAGCTGCACAGCTCTGAACCCTTCAACTGTGAACCACAGGCAGGGTTGCTTAGTTTAGGACAGAGGAGTGAAGTGAGCTATGCCTACGAGTGGGACAGCTTCTTCCTAAGGAGTTGTAGGAGGGGCAGATCATACTGACATCTCTAGTACCAGGGGAAGAAGCAGGGTTTCCCATGTCTAAGGAATTTGCCTATGATCTGGGAAGACTTCTCTGGCTGTTCACATGTGAATGGTGTGTGTTGGAACCCACTCACATCTGGGCTGAGAGATGCATGAATGGAATAAACAGCCCTCAGAGGGTCTATGCCAAAGCCTGCCCATTATGGAGGTTAGAACAAAGGGTCACTTACATACTGGGGAATGGAGGGGCCACAAGATTCACTTCTCTCAAAATCTGTCTCCTACTAGGTCTTACATCCACCATTAAAAGAGTTCCTTTGGTTACTGCAGGAAAGCCCGTTTGTGTCTGCTCTCACCACGCTGCCCTCCCCATCCTGCTTTCCAGCAACATTGAATTTCTTGGCTCCTGCCATGCACTGTGCTCCCTTTTATTCACTCAGAACCACTCTCTCCTCTGAGGCCCCTCCTGTGCTTGACTAAGTGCCCACTCTTCAGGTCTCAGAAGATATTGTCTCTGTGAAGCCCTCTTGACTCCACAAGTCTGGGTCCACTAGTTGTATACTCTGGCCAATGTCCCTCATCAGAGATCTTATCACACTGTCTGTATTTCATGTTTCCTGTTCACTCTTGACTTCAGATCCATGAGGTCAGGGTCCATATCTTCCTGGTTATTGTTATACACTCAAATTTAACACAGTGTCTGATACACGTTAGGTGCCAATAAATATTTGTTTAAAGGAATCAAGTTAAAATAAAACTGTGTTACTTTCAAGGGATAACTCATTGATTATTGTTAGTTCACAGACTCAGTTGACTTCATAGAGTCCCAGTAAGGCTCCTGAGACACGGTTCATAGGTCAAATAAATTTGGATTGATAAGAGGAGCAGGAGATAACCTAGAAAAGTTCAAACCGGAGAAGATAAAGCCTAGAGAAGGACACCCTGGGTCTGTAAAATGGGGAGGAGGAGGGCACCTAGAGACAAGGGTTGATGCCAAACAATTCTTCCCCTGTCTAAATTAGCTCCAGTTCTCACAGGCTCCTTCTAGGAGTTGTACAACTGCTGGAGCAACCCCTGTTGGTGGGTTGGTTCTGTTGGTGGAAGACATCACATGACGGAAACTAGATCGGGGTACAGAACCAGGATTGGGACTCATTCTACATGCAAAGCCTGTAAAAGAAATGAGTGACAGTCTCTGGTGGGCAGGCTCCCATTTCCATTTTCCTAGTAGACAATTCGTCTGCAGTGTTAAGACACTGACTACTTGATGGACAGCCAGGTCTCAGGAAACTTCTCTTTTTCTCTAGCCAGGAAGTACCCATTTATTAACCAAATAAAACAGAAAAGAATGTTTTTCAGGGAAAATATATGGGAATACTATAGCAAGGAAACTCAGTTCTTCATAAGACACACCATACTCTGAAACACAGAGAAATGTTTGATGAAACATAACCACTCCCTTGTCTTAAACTCAGTTGTACATCCTTGTTTTACCAAGCTTTTCTACAGGTTGTATAAGTGGTAGCTTAAACTTTTAAAGTTTGACCTACACTGATGATTTGATCTTTTAAAAAATTTGTCCTAACAAGAGACTACTTCTGGTTCATCCAGTCTTACAATTATATTATTGTAAAATTATATTTGAAGAAGCATAATTTAATGGCCACTTATGACAGATTTGGTGCTGTATGTCAGCCATCCTTTTAAAAATGTTTTGATTAATAATGTTCTTGCAGAATGTGATCAAGTAGAAAGGGGAGGGGAATAAATATGGAAAGGAAAAAAGACAGAGATAAAAATTAAGGGGGGAGAAATGAAAAGGAGGAGGAAAATGTTCCTGACTTTTCTCTCTCCTCCCCAAGGAAGAGGGTTTGCAGTTGCATCCTGATACTCAAGGGAAACTGTCCCATCTCTCCCAGAGATGATCTTCCACTCCAAGTTCTACAAATTTAAGATTTTAAGATTAAAAAACAAAATTTAACTAGATTCCCCAGAAATATATTCAGCAGTTTAAAGTTGGAATGGGGAAAAAATGTATTTCTAAGAGAACTGCCTCACTAACTGATCTTAAAGAATATAATTTTGCTTTTAAAATCTCATTTTACTGATGGACTAGAAAGGGAAAATAACTGTAACCCTAGAGAACAGGATTTTCATCACTTCCACATTTTAGAATGTTGCAGAAACAATGAGAAAAAGAGAGGTGAAAGAAAGACATATCAATAAAGAAAATTCTTTTAGCTTGGGAAAAAGTCTTTACGTACAACAGAGTTCTAATCCAGGTATTGGGGGACAGCCTTGCAGGTACTGGGGGAGGGTGTCCTTTGAATCTACATTTTGGCAAGCATGACTGGAGCCCCTGAGGATGAGAATTCAGACTTTTGTTCATGCTGTCTCTTGTAAAAGGTATTTAGAGAAGGTACCATTAGCATTCCCTGAACCATGTTCACCCAGAAACAAGTAATTGAAGGGATTCATAGCCCTCCACCTTCTCCTCTTTAGAATTAGCAGGCAGGTCTCTGAATAGGAGAGAAGACGGAGTCTGACTTCAATAATGGATTCCGAGAATAGCTGAACAGCGTGGGTCTGCTGACAGCTCCCCCCCCCCCCCCGGTAGATTGCTTCTGAAAAGGACAAGGGGAGAGAAAGTCAGAAATACACTTGTGTGTGCCACAGAGAGGTGTGGAACCGGATACAGCTCATGAAGAATTGCTTTCCACCCGAAGTATATTATCATGCAACATCTGCTTCATTGGAGGAAGCAATTGCACATAAAGATGGATGTTAGTGATCTGATTTCAAGTACCAAGTGGTACTGTACCTGTGGGGTCACCTGGGAGAGTAAGACTTGGGGAGGAGATTGGACAGAGATAATAAAAGGAAAAGAGCTGTTTGACTTTATCTGGAAGTTATCTTTTATCTAACTTTGTAACTTTCACCTGCATTGATGCCATGTTTCCTGTAGAAATTAAGAACATATTTTATTGGGGTCAGGAAAATTTGGGATGTTATCCCACCTCTATGTCTTACAGGGTGTATGACTCTGGGTAAAGTTATTACTTATCCTCTCAGAGACTCAGCTTAAAATAGAAATACTAATATTACCTGCTTTGCAGGGCTATTGTGAAGATTAAATAATGCCTGTGACATCAATAGCCCTAAATATGGCTTTCCCTAAACCCTGCAGATACTCTGACACTACAACTGCTGTGGTGGCTGCTGCTCTGAGGGCCCTTCTTATGTGTGGAAGAGAAGAAACACACATACAAGGTGGGGTGTCAGCGCCAGAATAGTGTGCTCAATGCGTGTCTGTCTATAATGAAAATGAAAACATACAGTGAATTAAGGAAAGAATCTAAGCATTGATGCTGTTTACAAAGGCCAGGAAACTAAAGAGATTAAAGCAAAAACCCTGGGAAATATTGGCTACGTTTTGTGAAAGTAAAAGAAATAGTGTCAGTCAGCCAGCAGTCATTTCTAACCAGTCATATGCCCCACCAATCCCCAGAGCAGGGCAGTGATGTTTCTGCATATCATTAATACACGGCACATTCATTTTGTTGTAAGTTTAATGTGACTACTTCACTAAATTCTGTTATTAATACTCAGCCTTCTGCTGCTCGTGCAGCATGGCCAGCTGTTCGTGATTTTTAAAAACGAAGGGACATGTTTGTTCTATATCCACCCAGCAGGAAGGAACATGATATCTCCCAGAGCCGGGAGGAGAATGGGCCCCTGTAGGGTAAAGTGAAGCAGGTGCAGTGGGAGCTGGTGTGGGAATGAGATGTGACCCCTACCATCCACTTCCCACCAATATAAGGGGTCTATCCCAGAATATCCCCAGATGCATTTCACAGTATCCAGTCAGAACAAAAAATCCTCTCCAGGTCCTTCAACAAAGGGAACTGAATACAAGAATTGGTTACAAAGGTGATGAAAAGTTGAGAAGGCAAATGGGCGACTGTGATAAAACTTGCAATAGCAGCATCAAGAAACCACTGTGACTCCGAAGCCTAGAGTGACAAACAGGGAGGGGTGGTGTTCCCAGAGTCCAGTAGCAGGCTACCTACAGGAAACAGAACTGCAGGTGAGGGTGGCATTTGAGAGCTTAGAGAGAGGTACTCCTGGCAGGAGCTGGAGCTGTGAGGGAGGTGCAGCTGCTGCCAGCTCTGGAGACCCACCCAGGGAAGAGGGAAATGGAAAGAATACTCTCACTTGCCCCCTCCTTCCACCTTCCAGATTTCTCCAGTGCCTCTCATTGGCCAAAACTACCTGGAAGCCAGTTGCATGGGAGTCTGGGAAACGTCGTTTCCTACAATATTGAGAACAGGGCCAAAGGAGAGAAGGAACTAAGAGCAAACAGGCCAGCAGCGCACCAGGTTCTACTGAACTGACCAGCGGCCGGATGTGAGTTAAGCTGAAATCCCTCCATGGGAAGACCCCCCAGAGAACAGTCACCCTGGGCACCCTCCACACCCTTCAGGGTGAGGAAGCTGGAAGGCACCTCTGGGCAAAGATGAGGAGCTTCAGCTGAGGAGACATAATGTCCTGCTCACTGTTCTCTGTTGTCTCCTGTCTGGAAACAACTATATGTTAATTGGTAGTTAGCGGAGTTTAAAAAGGTAATAATATATGCATACAATGCAGTCTAATTTCCTTATTCTGTTAACTAATAGTCTTTTGTTTTGGATTATCCATTTGAACCTTTTCCTCATCATTCTGGATAATTGAAAGTTGCATCTTATTGTTCTCAGAATAATTAACTTTTTACATTTCTGACTCCATGAATAATCCAGCTTTATAATAAGATGTTAAATTTGTGATGATCTTTACAGTTTATGGCCCACATTCACATACTTTATCCCATTTTCTTTCTTTTTTTTTTTTTTGTGGTACGTGGGCCTCTCACCGTTGTGGTCTCTTGTGGCACGTGGGCTTCTCATTGCAGGGGCTTCTCATGTTGCGGAGCACGGGCTCTAAATGCGCAGGCTTCAGTAGTTGGCGGCACACAGGCTTAGTTGCTCCACAGCATGTAGGATCTTCCCAGACCAGGGGTCAAACCTGTGTCCCCTGCACTGGAAGGTGGATTCTTAACCACTGCGCCACCAGGCAAGTCCCCAGGATTAGTTTAGATCTATCTACCGTCAGGCATTCAAGACCTTCCAGCTCTAGGAAACAAGCTGGACTTCTCTAGAGAAGGTGTTAAACATTTACTTGAAACTCATGCAGGAAATGGCCACAGTGATACCGACAAGGATTTCAGAGAAATGAATTTAAATTATATGAAATGTGGCCAGAATTTTGGAAACTCCACTCTAAATAAAAATGTAGATGGATTTAGGAGAAAATATAAAAACTAGAGGAAAATGTGGATCAAGGTAATCAGCACACAATATATCATCAAGGTTCTGTCAGGAGATAGGAACAGGCTGGTTGGGCTTCCCTGGTGGCCCAGTGGTTGAGAGTCCGCCTGCCGATGCAGGGGACACGGGTTCGTGCCCCGGTCCGGGAAGATCCCACATGCCGCGGAGCGGCTGCGCCTGTGAGCCATGGCCGCTGCGCCTGCGCGTCCGGAGCCTGTGCTCCGCAACGGGAGAGGCCACAGCAGTGAGAGGCCCGCGTACCGCAAAAAAAAAAAAAACAGGCTGGTTATTTCAACAGAAAGAATTTAATATAAAGAACTATTAACTAAATAACTGAACATGCAAAAAGAGAATGCTAAGATAGCAAGGCAGTAGCAACTGCAGGAAGCAACTACCGCCCCGAGGCTGGAGGAAAAAAAGAAAGAGGCTGAACTTGTCAACACTTAGATGCTTGGAAGATGCCCTGAGAAGGAAGCAATAGTAATGATGCTGGGGTCTCCAACCTTGGAGAAAGGGCCCCTGGGGCTAGGCCAGAGTTCCTGGGAGAACTCATGAGGCTGGTTCTGTGAGTGATGGGAAGATGGCAAAATGAATTCAAATTCTGCTCAGAATGAACAATGCTGTCCGCTGAAGAAAGAGGCTGGGGGTACACTGACAAGACTGAAAGTAAGTAGGGAGTCAATAGGGAATAAAGACAGGAGGGCCTTCCTCCCTCTCCAGCCTTGCAGCTCCCTCTAATGCCTCATGGAAGCCAGCTGGAGCGGGGCCTCAGTGGAAGTCAGCTGGCAACGGAGAAACACTTCCAACATTGCAAAGAGGAGTGTCGATGAGATAATACGTTAAACACTGGTGTACACTGTATTGTTTGTTTTGTTTTTTTTTGCGGTACGCGGGCCTCTCACTGTCGTGGTCTCTCCCATTGCGGAGCACAGGCTCCGGACGCGCAGGCTCAGCGGCCACGGCTCACGGGCCCAGCCGCTCCGCGGCATGTGGGATCTTCCCGGACCGGGGCACGAGCCCGTGTCCCCTGCATCGGCAGGCGGACTCTCAACCACTGCGCCACCAGGGAAGCCCCACACTGTACTGTTAATCACTTACTATTACAAGGTTGATAATAAAAATTATATTTTGGGAGTATACCCCAAAGAGTGGAAAGCAGGGGCTCAAAGAGATATCTGTACACCCGTGTTGACAGCAGCGTTATTCCAAAAGGCGGAAGCAACCCAAATGTTAATGGGCAGGTTAATGGATAAACAAAATGTGGTCTATATGTACAGTGACATATTATTCAGCCTTAAAAAGGAAGGAAATTCTGACACATGCTACAATATGGATGAGCCTTGAGAACATGATACTAAGGGAAATGAGACAATCACAAAAGGACAAGTACTGTATGTTTCCATTTACATGAGGTACCTACAGTAGGCAAATTCATAGAGACTGGTGGTGCCAGAGGCTGGGAGAATAGTGGTGCCAGAGGCTGGGAGGAGTGGGAAACAGGAGTTATTGTTTAGTGGGTACAGAGTTTCAGAGAGTTCTGTAGATGGATGGTGGTGACTGTTGCACTACAATGTGCATTTACTTAACGCCACTGAACTGCACACTTAAAAATGGTTAATGGAAAACTTTATATTATGTGAACTTTACAGTAGTTAAAGTTTTTTGAAAAAAGAATAGACACACACATAAAGATAGTGAGATAGCAATTTATCTATGAATTTTACTGATCATTAAAGGAGTATTATTTTTCATAATTACAAAATACCATGTGAGGTTCACAATCTGGTAATGGAGGAGCTGAACTAAGTAATCAATTAACTAATAATTTTTAAAAAAGCTTTCCCCAAAACTAAAGCAATTTTTTTCTATCTCCTTCCCCTGACCAAATATCGATATTTTATTTTCAAAAGTTTATATATCCTTCAAGGCCATTTTCAAACGAGACCTCATGCCCTGTTCAACAATCAGAAAGCAATTTCCTTCTAAGCCCAAATGTGTGTTGTATTTCTCTTACGACTTTCATTGTATGTGGCCTACACTATGTTCACTAGATTTGAAGCTTAAAAGTAAGGTCTATGTTTCATCTCTCTTGTCTCTCACAGCGTGCAGTGCAATAGAAGTTCTCACAAATACTTTTGAATTGAAGTTGTAGCATCACCTAAACTACATAAAAATTCAAAATTTGGGTTGCAAATAGTGACCAACTGTCCAAGACTGCCCATAGCTAAGCCATGCAGGGATTTCAGTACTGAACTGGACCATCCTTAGAAAACCAGGACAGGCAATTACCCTAGGAGTCAAATTTAGTATCCTGAAACAAAATGGGTGCTTTGTTTTATAAAGTTATTATATAAATTTGGCAAAATACACTTCTCAAAAGCAAAATATGCAGGAATATCAGAGTAAAATAACAAGACACAATTATACGTAAATCATCTTTCTAATCAGAAATCCATTTCTGATATAGTAACAATTATTAATATACAAATTTTGATAAATTTCCTTTCATAACTATGAAAATCAGCTTTTTTTCCCTATTTTGGTGGGAAAGAAATAAATCCATACTAACGGTTCTAATCAAAAATTCCTGCATCTCACATCAGAACCACTGCAGGTATTAAGAGTCTTGAATGTTCCAATGAAAACCATGAAGCATTTGCCCTACAATATGCAGCCTCATCCCCCCAGGCATCAATATGAAATTGAAACTGGATGCCAGGAGCCAGAATACTTTGATCTAATGGCATCTGCAGTAGGACCACATCATAATGTGCTCATAACATGCTGATCGCATCTGAGCCTCTAGCAAAGCATTGTCAGGAGGTGCTAATGACCACTTTACACTACACTTGGACTTACTCCGTCTAAAGCTCTTTGTGCCATCTCAGACCAAGCCAGCATGACTACCACCCCGCTGCTCTGTGACGCAAAATAAGTCAGCAGAAAAAACACCAGAATCCGTTTATCATTCAGCTGTTCACTCAAACACATTTACTGGGAGCCTAACTAAGGGCGACCGTCATTCTGTTAAGTGCTGTGAATACAAAGAGGAATAAGGCCATTTCCAAGGGGGTTACAAACCAACTGGGAAATAAACAAAGTGCTGTGGGAGCACAGGTTGGAGGGCAATTTGTTTTGCTGGGGAAGTCAAGGGAAGCGTCAGTGAGGAGGGGACGTTGGTGCTAAGGTCTGGGGAATTCAGCAGTTAAAAGTGAAGGAATGGAAAGGAAGGGAGGAACATTCTGGAAAAGTGAGTGTGGGATATGCCCTGTGTAGAGTATCCTCAGACTGCTGCAACAAGTACCTCAAACTGGGGGGCTTAAACAACTGAAATTGTCTCGCAGTTCTGGAGGCCAGAAGTCTGAAATCTAGGTGTCGGCAGGATTGGTTCTTTCTAGGGGCTGTGAGGGAGAATCTGTTCCACACCTCTCTTCTAATATCCAGTGATGTGCTGAAATTGTTGCTGGCTCTTGTCTTGTAAAACACCATCCCAATCTCTACCTTCATTTTCACACGACATTCTCCCTGTTTGCACTTCTGTGTCCAAATTTCCTATTTAAAAAAGGATACTACTCATATTAGGGGTTAGGGCCCCCCGACTCCAGGAAGACCTCATCTTAATGTAACCACTTACATCTGCAATGACCCTATTTTCAAATAAGGTCACATTCTGAGGTACTGGGGGTTAGGACTTGAACATATAAATTTTGGGGAGGACACAATTCAACCCATAATATCCTGGAAAAGGAGTCGGATATATTAGCACAAAGGGGGAGCATTTTTAAGACAAGAGTGTCTGTAATTTTTAGAATGGTAGGAGAGGAGGGTGGAGGCTGGGATTTGAAGAGATTCTAGAGTGATGTTTAAGGGTGAAGAAAGTTGAAATATATGCTCAGGTGTTCTGGGAAACACAATTGATAATGGGATAAAAAGATTTGTGGGGCTTCCCTGGTGATGCAGTGGTTGAGAGTCCGCCTGCTGATGCAGGGGACATGGGTTCATGCCCCGGTCCGGGAAGATCCCACATGCTGCGGAGCGGCTGGGCCCGTGAGCCATGGCCGCTGAGCCTGTGCGTCCGGAGCCTGTGCTGTGCAATGGGAGAGGCCACAACAGTGAGAGGCCCATGTACCACAAAGAAAAAAAAAAAGAAAGAAAGAAAGATTTGTGATTGTAAATTAGGTGAAATGTTGCATTAAATAAACTTTAACAGGACTCTTTATGACAGAGCTTCTCAGAGACTGTAACACAGTAATGTGCTCTTTAAAATCTACAAAAGTGAGCGTATGCAGTGCTTCCTAAACTTATTTCACTGCAGAGGCAATTTTTTTTCAGTGATCTTCCACTAAAAAATAATAATTTGGAGATGTGGGCACAGTCACTGCATAGACTTCCCAGCTGGCTTCCTTACATCACTGAGTTCCAATTTCCTTCTCTGTGGAGCTGGGATAATCACTGTGTTTTATAAGTTCAGTCCCTGTGAAGGGAAGGGAGAGCACATGGAGGTGACTCCTACAAGTTAAACCACTAGACACATGGGAATAATTGGAGGCCTTTCGAGCAGGAGTGGAGAGGTTTATGTATTTGTTAGAAATAAGATAAGAGAGCAGACAGAGCAATTATTTGGGGGAAATAAAAATCCCTGAGGAGTACAAATCCACATACGGACACCCAGTCAGCATCGAAAGGAAGGCCCCTTGCCGGGGCTGCTCATGCCCTTCCCACCATTGCTCCTTGTTCCTAATTCATTCATTCAACTAATATTCATTAAGCCCATTATTATGTCCTGAGTTCATTGCTCAGCATTCTTCAAGGCACATTTCATAGACTACTTGAATTTAATCTGGCCTCTCCTTCCTCTGATCTCCTGGGCACCCAGCTTGGCATCTGAATATGCATTGGCTTAAATGATTACCTCTTTGTTTCCTTTTCTTTGGATGCACCTCCTAAATGAGACTGTAAATCTTCCCTAAGCAATTACAAATAATAACCCATGGATTTCAAGAATCATAGTGCCAAGTGCACTGAAGATACTTAATGAGTATGCAATGCATCAAAGAAAAATTTGTATCTGGGACAAGAAGACCTCTGCAACATCTAGTTAACTTATTGTAGTGTTACAAAGACACTGGCAACTAAACACAAAATGTGGAGAACTACCTGGAAATATGTTACATATTTTTTCATGAGTGTCCATATTAATAATCAGTAAATGATTCCTAAGTGTTCATGTATGCAAGGGAGCCACTATGTATAAGGCACACTTTGATTCAAAGGAGCTGAGCTTTGCCTCTAACCAGCACAGAGCTGTCACAGACAATAAGAAAGTGATGAACAGATAATGTGAAATGAGCAGACAACACCTTCTATTTATTTATAAAAATGATGGTTGAAATATGAGAAACTGGGAGCTGATTTATTTAGACAAATGACTTCCCATTTCATTTTGCTATTAGGCCCTTTTCGAACGATTTTTTTTTTTTTTCCCAGTACGCGGGCCTCTCACTGTTGTGGCCTCTCCCGTTGAGGAGCACAGGCTCCGGACGCGCAGGCTCAGCAGCCATGGCTCACGGGCCCAGCCGCTCCGCGGCATGTGGGATCTTCCCGGACCGGTGCACGAGCCCATGTTCCCTGCATCGGCAGGCGGACTCTCAACCACTGCGCCACCAGGGAAGCCCTCGAACGATTCTTAAAATGACTTAAGGAAGTTCAGATGGAAAGTTTATTTCTGCTTGAAGGTCATTTATAGATTACAGAAGATACTGACTTGTTAAGTTAAAAAACACCAAATCTCTTTGGGCAATTTGCCATGAAGATCAAATTGGCACTTGCAGATTTCCAGTGTTAAACTATTCAGTGTGTTTTGTTAATTTGTCAGGTTGACACACTGCATTAAGGTTGAGAACGGTTTCTTTGGGAGGACATTTCCTTTCACCAACTTTAAAAAATGACTCTAGTCTATTCAGGTAATATTTTGTCAAGAATTATCTTATAAAAATACTGAGCTTTAGCTTTGTGATTTAATAAGCCATCCTCATACGTTATAATTGAAGATAAAATAATTATTAAATCAAAATATGCAGCTGATAAGAATTTTCTTCAAAAGCCTTACACATCTACAAATGAATCAAAGGAGAAGAAAACAATCAAATAATGATCAGGTTCCTGGATCATTCCTAGCTGCCTTGTTCAATCATTCAAGTTTGCCCTCAAAACATCCCAACCCTATTTCCAGCACTTCCACCACTCAATATTGAAAGTTATTCTCTTTTTTATTTCCAGCTTCACTGAAGATTACTTGAAAAATATAATTGTTTACATGTAAAGTGTGCAATGTAATGATCTGATATACATATACATTGTGAAATGATTACCAAAAAGTTATTCTCAGTAATGATTTCCTTCCAACCAAGCTTAGCAGTGTTTTCAATCTCTCCAGAACCTAGAACTCCATATAGCTACTTCTTTTCAAACTATTTTTCAATTCAGGAAATGTAAGAAAACTGACAAAAACAAGGTCTCTGTGAGGTATAGCAGCATAGGCATGGTAGAAAGAACACAGACCTCAGAATCAAAGCTCTGATTCAAAGTTAAGGTCAACTGTTTACTGGCTGTGTCAACTCACTTAACTTTTTGGAACTTACTTTCTCCATTAAAGGATATTAACATCTCAGAGCTCCCAAATTCATAACAGATTTTCAGTTCTTGTTTAATGACTGAATGGATGAATGATCTCACAATATCCCCTCTCTCTCATACTATGCTTTGGTCTCCCCCTTTTCCTTTTCCTATTTCATATTTCTTCCTTCATACTACTTCCTACTTCCTTTATACTATTTCCTACTTCCTTTCTTTCCTACTCCCAATTATGCAAGAAGTTTCTTTCCCCGTGACCTTTCACTTAAAATCACTTTTCAGTTTCTTCATTTGCTCCATACAATCCAGGCTCATGTCCCCTTGTCCCACACCAGCTCTCGTGCTTGGAAAAGCTTCCCACCTCACACTCCCAAAGCCAGTTTTTTCCTTTCATTTAAAACCTGACAAATATCCCCCCCTTTGCCTATTACACGCACTCAGTAAATAATAAACGATTAAAGTGGTGATGATGACCCACAAAGAACATATAATCTGAGCAATAAAATTTGGCAAAGAAAAGATAGTAACTGCAACCCACTTAGCAACAGGTGTGATTTCTCTAACCAGCCATTAACACATTTGCACTGCCATAATTACTGCTCAGGTAAATACTATATTGCCATAGAAACATTGTTTCCAAATTACATATTTATAGATTTTTTTGGTGGATATGTTGACTATAAAGTAGTTTTCCACATGTTGTGAGCTTTGACAATGAAGGGTGATAGGAATCGTATTCATCTCTAAAGTTGCCCCAGGTTGAAGGGTTTCAAGGTGCAACAAGAAATTCTCCCACCTTCTGTATTTCAAGGTGAGAAGAGCTGGCATTCCCCTGGATGCACACGTTTAAAAGTAAAGGAACTGGCTAAATAAAGATCACGTTGAACTAAAGTAACAGTCAAAATGTAACCAAATCGGGATGAGTCTGGCTGCATCTGTAAAATGGGAATGATAATAATATTGCTCTTAGAAGATTTTTATTTGCTCCAATGAGACGTAGCAAATAAAAAAACCTGTGAACTATACAGTGTTAAGTAAATATCAATTCTAGTTTGTATTCAGCATCAGCACAGACTGTCCTCACCTATTGGAAGGAATTCAGTTTTGAGAGTTCTCTTGGTCCTTCTTTAATCACTCTGAAATATTCTTCCTTTCCTATATATTTACGGACAAGCACAGTCAGCGTCCTCAAGGTTTAACCTCAGTTCCAGACCCTGTGAGGAAACAGTTCCTGCTAGCAGATGAGATTTTCTCTGGCTACCTTGTGGACTTCTCCTACCTCTAACCTATAAGGAAAAAATATCAAATAAAAATCTTTGGAATTCACATTTTTCATTTCTATTGATGAAAATCAAAATGAAGATGAGAAACTACTGAATTCAAGAAAAGCGATATAAACTCACACCTTTGACCAGCACAGAGGAAGAAAAAGTCAAGGTTTAAACTGAACACTTTCTCCTTAAAAATGATAGATAAAAGAAGGAACCCTTTTTTTAAATAAATAAGGAGACAAACCTCTTTTAATGACAAGACCAAGTGGCTAAGTTCTGATTCAAGTAATAACAACAATTCATGTTTGCCTCCCCTATATAACCACAAAGTATTTCCTTGTACTTGATTGTAGCTGATCTTCATTACCACACTATGGAGTAATCAGAAGTGAGGAGTGATGAGACAAGGTGTTTTTAATATTTCCTGATTTATTATCCCTTACCTATAGACTGGTTTATTTTTGTGCACTTCTTCCACTGTTAATGCTAATCACAAGGCTTATTGCCCCCAAAGAAGAGAAGTGAATGAACCACTTAGAGGTAAGAAGTTCACAAGGCTGGAAAATGAGGCTGTAACACAGGGGGGTAAGTCTTCTCAGACCGATTGTGCAACGGAGAGAAGAGGTTTGCAAGCCACAAATGAAGGGAGAAGTATAACCAGGGGCTTGGGAAAGTAGGACTTCAACCTCCCTGTACCTGATCCTCACAGTGAAAGTGAAGGAAAAGAAAAGAAGCCCAGATAGTACAAAGGAGCAACAAAAGTAAAGGGGACCTTTTCTCACTTCCTGTTCAGAAACTGCTTAGCAGGGTGCCCTCAAGCTAACATGGCAGACATGACAGAAAAAAACAGTGGTGTGGCATGTTTCGGCAAGAGAGGGCAGGAGAAGGTCCCTACGTCCTTTCTAGCTTTTATGTGACAGACACACATGCTACGGATTGTGGGGAGGTAGCCAAGAGTTGGGAGCCAAACTGAGGCAAGGGGTGAGGGAGCCCACAGCAGAGACTGTGGGGCACACTGCCTAGGCAGGCACTAGATACAGTAGTCCACTAAGACTCCAGAGATCTGCACACCGAAGGGCCGAGGTGAGGCCAACTCAGCTGAGTCCTCACTATGCCAAGTGCATAGATCTCCAGGTACACCAGCCACAGGCAGAGGCAGAGAGGAAAAGAGCAATGTCCAGAGACGTCCAATGTATCTCAGCAGGAGGGCAGTATGTGCCCGGCAGAAAGGATGGGACGAGATTGGTCACTCTTCACTGATACTATGGGAACTGTGGAAATAAGCAAAGGCTAACTAAATGAGAAAAGCAAGTGTCTGAACAAATAGGTTCAGAGCTTGCTATAGGAAGAGAGTCAGCCACCCACCGTCACGTGCATTTTGACAGAGACTCAACACCTGGCAAAGAAGTAGGAAAGCTTTATAGTAGAAGAAAGGGAAGGCTTCGGGTGTGCCCTGATTGGAGGCTGTTGGCCTGGGGGAGTTGTAAGGGGATTGACTGAAGTGGGGCATCCTTTGTGGTTGGTTAGGTGCATACTTGGCTTTCTCTAGTTGATCCTAAATTTGAAGCGGGGTCAAAAATTAAGGAAGATGTCAGTTACTAATCAAGTCCTGGCCATTTGGATGGGTGGTTAACAGAAAATATTATTTAGTTTCTTGGATTGTCAATAGAAAGAACAACTAGGCTTCCTGCAGGTCTGACTTAGAGCAGGCTGACTTCCTGAGCTGTTTATTGCAGATAATGGGTTGGTTTCCTGGGCAGGTTGCTGCAGGTTGTGGGTCAGAGTTCTATTTTTAATACATGGTCTTGCCTTTGACTGTTTCTATAGTCAGTCTCTCAGAGCACACAAATGTCCCCTGTCACCGAGGTCATACCTTATAAAGAAGAGAGGGGAGGGAAAACTCAAAAGAAGAGGAACAGAGGAACAGCTCTTTTGGAGGATTCAAACTTTGGATAGATTGAATATTTATCCAAAAGAGACTGAGTTAGCTGGAAAGAGAGTTTTATAGCCTGGAAGAGATGAATTTATCACTAATGAGAAAGCTTAGGATTTGGGGGGTGTTTTTTGTTGTTTTTATACTTTTGCTAGCAACAGGATTGGAGGATACAGAGCAAGATAAAATTAGATTTGGAAAACAGAGTACCTACATTTTTTGTGCTCCCAATATGTGGTGTGCAAATTTTGACCCTGTTGCTGGTATTTTTGCACACAGTTTACAAATGAGGAATCTAACACTGAGAAAATTTCAAAATAATAATGAATATCAAAACCATATATTCCAAGGTGCCACTTTCTTGGAAACTAGTAGGTTCTGCCGGGGATTCTTGGATGGAGAAAGTAGCAGCTCTGGTTATTGAGGGCCAAATCCTGATACAGACAAACACAAAGCCAACAGACCACAGGTTGAGAATGTGGAGAAAATACGTACCCATCCCTAAGGAAACGAATTTATAGATTTTCCAGGATTGTGACATTTCAGATGTTGTAGTCCATTGTTCTCACAAGTATGCACACGTGGCATTCAAGCATTCCCATTTCTGACCCAGATGATATAGTCATCACACTCTGAATGTCAAGAGTAAGTTCACTGGGATTAGATGGTGTAAATTGAGCTAAAGAGTCACTCAGAAAAGCCATAATTAGAATCTAGTGCCATATCATCTGAGCAGGCTGCTCTGGGCAAGAGTTCTCTGTGACTGGAAGGAAGGAAGAAGGGCTGGTAGAGTATGTGGTGGGGGAGAGAGGGGAAATGCAGTGTTGAGGGCTGAGAGAATTTATGAGAGAGAGAAGATAATTTGTTTCTGTTGTTAATATTTTTCTTCTCAAAGTTAGAAGGCTGAGGGATAATAAACAAGTAAAGGAAAATCCACTAAAAACTATGATGTCTCTCTGAAAATACTACTTAGAATGTGGGTTTCTTTTTAATTCCGATTTTTTTTTTACTTCAAGAATCAGTTGTTTGTTTAATGAACTGAGAAGCATCTTGTCCCAACTTCCCAAACCTCCCCTCTGATCTGTATCTTTCAACCTCCCATTTTATGTGTTCCAGTATTTCAGAATAATTTTATTATTTTGTGTTTTTTCATACCTCAGTCCCCTCTTCCTTCTCCACATTTCCTAAATCCTAGAGCATATTCTTAGGCTTTTCATGTTTGTAAATGATGTTTCTAAATGACAAATGGCCATGTGATGATGTGGACTCTACTTTGAAAGAGGTATAGGAATAGTTTTCTCTGGATCAAAAGTGTAATGTACATTTCCAAAGTGTCTACTTTACAAGAGTAGCATAAAGTCTAAAACAATTCATTCACATTTCAATAGCCTCCTTCTCCCCTTATTGTTATTAGACTTCTTGTTTGCTTTCTAATTATTTTGCTTTTAAGAGTAATACTTTATTGTTTTTATGGAATTATATATTCATCATTAAAAATCACAGTACACTAAAAATGTAAAGAAGAAAGTTAAAACAAAACCACCCAAATTTTGCCAATACAATATTATTGAGGCATTTTTCTATTTATATACAAAACAGAAGGATAAATCAATAAAGAAATACAGATGGAAAGACTCAAATAGCTTTCTAGTCTACCTGCTAATTTTCAATTAAAAAACATGACTGTAAAAAAAAAAAAAAAAAAGACTGTATTTCACTAACTCTAATACACTCTTTTTCATATTTTAGCATCTCTAAAATTTGGACATGTCTTATAATGGAAAATATCACTGTGGCCAGGCAGTAATGCTGATATGATGCCCATTGCTTGGAACTTCCTGAAATTGGCTGCTATTCCTGGTGGACTGATGGCCAAATACAGCCCTTCAAAACTCACACAGAAAGGAGGACTAGCCTTGGTTGCTGCCTAAAAAACTCCCTTTAACACCTTCCGATTAAAAAAAGACACCGTGTCCCCAAATGAGTGACACACACTATCTCTGGATTGCAAGTATTATCAACTCTTTGTATCTCTGATGTTTTCCAAATTTCATACAATAAACAAGAATTATTTTGAATTTAGGAGGTAATTTAAATCTATAAAGTTTTTTTAGGGGACTCTGGGTCGATGGTATACCCAATTTTTGCCTCCCAACTACTTTCTGAATCATGAGCAGTTTCCCTGCGATAAAGAAAAGTGGGTCTGAGACACAGCTTCTCCCTGAATCTCCAGGGGAAGGAACTGTGCACTGCAGCCTCAGAGGAAGGTTTTCATTGAGGTTCAGGATGAAGATTTCTTACTTTGCTGAGACCTCGGGTCATCAGGACCTACTGATCTCACTGAGAGGAGTAGAGTCTGCTTACTTTCAAGAGTTCTGGAAACAAAAAGATATTCTCCCAACAGGAGGCATAGGGTTAACAGTTTTCCAGACTGGACTTTAAAAAATCCAGTAATATGTTGTTTACTGGAGACACATATAAACAAAAGATACAGAAATTATGAGTATTTGATAAATAATGGAAAAGATATACCAGGTAAATATAAACCAAAAACTAAGCTCTAAAAATGAATATGTCATGATCAAGAGGATTGATCAGCGTGGCTAATCTGAGAAATGCAAAGATTGTTGAACTCCATAAAATCAGTCAGTGAAATTTACTACAACAGTGAAATAAAAGAGAAAAACCACATACAATACCGTCTCTACAGATTCAGAAAAGGTGAATGATAGATTTTAACATCTATTTATGATTAAAAATAATTCTCTGATAGATAAGAATAGAAGGAATCTTCTTCAACTTGATAGAGGGTAGTTACCAGTAATCATACTTAATGGAGGCATTTCAGATACAAAGCTCAGGAACAAGACAAAGATGCATTCTACCACAGAAATGGTTATGTCATGGCCAATGCAAAAGCCAAGAAGAGATGAGTTCCAGTTATGCTTATCATGGAGTAGTTGGGATCCTATACAAACAACTGTTACAGCTGGTCAAAAACATTATAAAACTCTCCAGACATAATCCTTGAGAAAAGGAAAAAACACACACACACACACACACACACACACACACACACAAAAAAAATCCGTGGAAGTCAGAAGACAGTAGGATAACATCTTTATAACACTGAAACTTTAAAAATATGTCAGCCTACAGTTCTATATTAAGTGAATATATCCTTCAAAACTGAAGCCAAAATGGAGATGTTTTCAAACCTAAAAACAAACTAGCCAACAAAAAAACTCAAAGCATCTGTTACCAGGAGGTATACACACAAGAAGTAATAAAGATAAATTTTCAGGGTGAGGATAAATGTTACCAGATAGAAACATGGGACTGTAAGAAGGAATGAAGTGCACCTGAAAGGATAAATATGTGGGCAAATAAAAATAAATATTGACTCTTTCAAACAACAACAATAATAATATTTTGTGGGATTTATAGCATATATAAAAGTAGAGTATAACAAAAATAGCACAGGGGAGGGACGGAGTAATAGAAGTTGAATTTTTTGTAAGCTTCTTTTATTGTTTGAGGAACGGTAAAGCACCTATCTAAAGTAGATTATAATGAATCAAAGATATGTATTACAATTTCAAGTGCAACCAATAAAATCATAATAACAGATGATATAACCGAAGAGATAATAGAGGAGAAAATGAAATAATAAAAAAATACTTGTTAAACCCAAAAGCAAGCAAGAAAGGAAGAATAAATGACACAAAACATATGAGAAAATGGAAAGCAAATATCAAGGGCTTCCCTAGTGGTGTGGTGGTTAAGAACCCACCTGCCAATGCAGGGAACACGGGTTCGAGCCCTGGTCCGGGAAAATCCCACATGCTGCAGAGCAACTAAGCCCATGCACCACAACTACTGAGTCTGCGTTCTAGAGCCCGCAACCCACAACCACTGAAGCCCGCGTGCCTAGAGCCCGTGGTCCACAACAAGAGAAGCCACCGCAATAAGTCAACGCACCTCAACAAAGAGTAGCTCCCGCTCGTCGCAACTAGAGAAAGCCCGCCTGCAGCAACGAAGACCCACCACAGTCAAAAATAAATAAATTAAATAAATAAAAAAGAAAGCAAATATCAACATAATAGATATAAACACAATTATATCAGTAATTAGATCAAATGAAAATGGCACTGAAGATAAAAGAAGAGCCTGAGCATCTTCTAGTGCCAGAAAGTGAAGCAGTGCTCAAAAAACAAAAGGACGGAGGCATGGAAAAATTACAACGGCCAAAGCTAGAAAAATTTGAGCTACAAAATAAAATAACATTTTTTTTTTTTTACCATAAAGCAAGCATATTGGCTAGTCATAGTCCCTTGCCTGATAAGGAAAATCAAACTTTCAATTTTAAAGGGCCTGAGCTATTAACATTCCTGTCTGAATTTTATTGTTGTATTTTTCCATTGGCTTTTTTTTTGGGAAACAGCTTTGTTGAGATATAATTCACATACCATACAATTAATCCATTTAAAGTGTACAACTCAATGGTTTTTAGTATATTCACACAGTAGTACAACAACCACTACAATCAATTTTAGAATATATTCATCACCCCAAAAAGAAACCCTGTATCTACTAGCTGTTACTCCTTCTTACCCCTAAGCCACCCAGGTAACTACTTATATACTTTCTGTCTCTATAGATTTGCCTATTCTGGACATTTCGTATAAATGGAGTCATATAATAGGTGTGGTTTTTTGTATGTCTGGTTTCTTTCACTTAGCATGATGTTCTCAAGGTTTCTCTATATTGTAGTATGTGTATTAGTACCCCATTCCTTTTTATGCCTAAATGCTATTCCATTCAGTATGAAATATATCAAAATACACAGTAAACAAACAAAAAATCTATATATTTTGTTTATCCACTCATCAGTTGATGGACATGCAGTTTGTTTCCACATTTTGGCTACTATGAATGTGCTGCTGTGGACATTCATGGACAAGTGTCTGTGTGGATTTGTTGGCTTTTATCACAGGACATGGGAGGATTCAGAGCCAGACCAGAGGATCTCCTGCATTATAGCTCTTCTTTATCTCCTTTGCATATTGGCAACCTGATTTCCCTTTCATTGTCAGGATCAATCACCCCAGCCACTAAAGTCATCATTTTTTGCCTATTTATTCAATGTTATTAAGAGCCTGAAGTGGCCAGTAGCAGTCTCAGCTTCTAGGTAAGAAAGGGGAAAGATGCTGACTGATATCCACAAAACAGGTCATCTTGTCCAAGTTAGTATTAAGAGCTTTCTCTTCTGAGTTGCTTTTTGGTGAGCACTCAGGTAGGACATAACATATCTTCTCACTTTGTGCCTATTAGGAGAGGTCAATTCACATATCTCTTCCCTAGACCTCCTTCTCACAAATGTTTTAATCCTTCTATCTCCCCACAGCAAACCAAACCATTAGCCACAGCCCATGAAAAGATGTATATTTTTACTTCTGTCCATATCTCCTTCAAGAAAAACTTAACAATCGAATGCACTGCTCAAAGTTCTAACAAATGGGAGAATTTTTCTTCACCACTGTCCTTCAAGGCCATCTTTTTGGGGCTATAGTGCTGCAACCATCCATTTTCAGGTGGTACCAACAAATAATGCAGAGCCATTTGTAATTCAGATCTAAAGGTTTTCTTCTACAGTTGACTAGTCATAGGAAAGTCCTCATAGGTGTGAGTTGAAAACAGTGAAGCAGGAGTAAGTTGGATATCGCTCATGGCTTTAAGGATCTTCTTGGGTTCAATGTTATATATTTATATGACTTTCATTCACTGACTGAGGGTTGCTACACATGTATAATTTTGTGACTTGGTGGGTCAGACAACATCCATTCAGGATAGGCAGCTCAGGTCACGTGGGAAACTTGGTAGTCCATGGTCAAGCATTCAGTCCAGTAACAAATCAGAAACCTGTTTCCCAAAAACATAGCTGTCTGCAGAGGATGACACAGCTTTGCTCCAAAATCATAAAGGTCTGCACTGTAATTCTCCTATCAGGGCCTGCCAAAGGTTCAAGCAGCACCTCTATCTTCCACAGACACCTATGGATACCATGGGTGTGTTAGTGGGCCCCCTATGAGGCAAACCTGAGCCAAAATTCCATTAATCACCTCAAATTCAAAATCCCCTACTTGTGGCTTAGGAATCTCTAGGAATTGGTGTCAGTTCAGAGCCAGCGTTTAGTAAACCCTGAAGAGTCTGATTATTTTCCCTTCCTCAGTGCATAACCACCCTGGCAACTGGGCACAAGTTCCTTGGGAGACAGCTGAGAGGAGGCATCAATTTTCGGCTACGTACAAGGTTCCCTCTTCAAGAGGACGTGGCCTCCCCCTCATTCATGAGACTCTAGATTTATCAACTGACTTAAGTCTTGGAATTGATTAAAGAACCATAACTCTCTTTGGAGATTCAGGTCAGGATTCTTACACCAGACTTGGAGCTTCTTGCTTATATAAATCAAATAAAACTTTAATAAGCTGTCTGTTGTACACTGAGTGGTAACCTGCAAAAATGTATATTGAAGACCTAACCTCTGATATCTATGAATGTGACTTTTTTGGAAATAAGGCTGTTGCCGTTGTAATTAAGATTTAGTTAAGATGAAGTCATACTGGAGTGGGCTAGGTCCTTAATCTAATGTGACTGATATCCTTATAAGAAGAAAAGAAGAGACACAGAGGCCAGACACAGGAAAAATGCCATGTGATGAAGGAGGCAGAGATTGGAATGATGAATCAACAAGCCAAGGAATGCCAAAGATTGCCAGCAACACCAGAAGCTAAGAGAGGCATGGAACACATTCTCCCCACAAGGCATCAGAGAGAACATGGTACCTATACCTTCATTTCAGACTTCTAGACTTAGGAACTGTGAGAGAGTAAGTTTCTGTTGTTTAAAGCCACCTAGACTGTGATACTTTGTTACAGCAGCCTTAAGAAATTAATACACTGCACAACTATTCCAGCCTAGGAACACCATAAATAATTAATTAATTGTTGACAATCTCCGTGGGCAAGACTGCTGTGATGATTGCTTTTGTTCTGTCATCCATTACGGTAACAAGTCCATCTTATTTTTAGTGATTATGTACTGTCACTTGGTCGCTGCCATCCAAGATCCCATCATGTCTGTTGAATTCAGGAATTCTTTTGTGTGTGCACAGTGAAATCAAGGACAATGTTAACAGATATGTGACAGACTGAAAGACATCCAAAACCAAGATGGAATTATTAACTAGACCATACAAAGAACTTCTACAAATCAACAAGACAAAGGTAGGTAATCAACTGAAACATGCGGGTCTGCGCTCTGCAACCACCACAGTGAACATGGCCACAGGAGTGCAAGTTGCTGATGAAGTATGCCACGTTTTTATGACACTAAAGTTTGGAAGTGCTCCGCACCAGAAGAAATCAAGAAAAGAAAGAAGGCTGTCATTTTTTGTCTCAGTGTAGACAAAAAGCGCCTCATTGTAGAAGGCAGCAAAGAGATTTTGGTGTAACCACAACTGATCCTTTCAAGCATTTTGTGGAAATGCTTCCTGAAAAAGATTGTTGCTATATACTTTGCATGATGCAAGCTTCGAAACAAAGGAGTCCAGAAAAGAGGAGTTGATGCTTTTTTCGTGGGCACCAGAACTAGAACCTCTGAAACATAAAATGATCTATGCAAGCTCCAAGGATACAATCAAAAAGAAATTTCAAGGCAAAAAACACAAATGTCAGGCAAATGGGCCAGAGGACCTCAACCGGACTTGTACTGCTGAAAAGCTAGGTGGATCCTTAATCGTAGCTTTTGAAGGATGCCCTGTATAGATCACTGTTTGGTGTCACGAATTGAAAGCTTCCATGTTTAATGTTATCCTCTTGCTATATAAGTAAAGCAAATACATTTAGGCCAGGGACTCACTGAGGGCGAGCTGTCTCATCATTTGTTAGGGTAAACTAACTATTCTATGAACATGTGCAAATGGCCCTAAATAAATCTAAACTCTAAAGTTCAAAAAAAAACATGCAAAAAGGATATGAACAAGCTGAGGAAAACCTCAATGGTTAGAAATGTAGAAATGTTTATCCTCACTAACCATTAGGGAAACTTAAACTAAAATAATGGGAGATCCCTTTATACCCATGAAATTAGAATGTCACACAGTACCAAGCATTGGTAAGGGTGGAGGACAATGGGAATTCTGATGGATTGTTGGTACAAGTATAAATAGTTTTAGCCATTCAGAAAAAAATTCAGATGTAGCTCATATCTCAGTATTACCAGGTCAGGGATGCTACTCCACAAGCCCATGAGGAGTTATACCTAAAGGTTATCAATATAGCATTACTTATAGAGATAGGGAGTTGGAGGCAACCTAGATAGCCACCATTAGGAAAAAACACAAATGATTTTTTTTTAAATAGAATCTAATTGTGGATGTATGTTATGCAATACAACACAGCAAGTCTTGCTGAATTTTCTTGCAAAAATAGATCTTTGCCTGACCTTTTCACTCTATATCTCTACTACTACCTCAGTCCAGGTGATCTTCACAGTTTGTTAGATGACTGCAACAGCCAAAAGTGATCTCCATATTCTACTTTTGGAACTTCCTACCTTCTTTCAACACGGTAGGAAAAATGACCTTAAAACATGTCAGTGTTCCCAAATAAGAACATGATCTGCCTTCCCATCAGTTCAAGTCTTATGCTATGTTCTCAAATAGACTTTATAGTTTTCTTCACTTATTTCACCACATATTGACCCAATAAAGATTTTTGATTCACCTATCATGTACTTAGTCACTGTTTTCTAGGCATTGGAGTACAAAAGTCTTCTACCCTCAAGGAAGCTGCATTCCAGTATGAGTTTTAGTTAGTAAGAATGCAATAAACAAATAGCAAATGCAATGTTAGGAAGTCACATGTACTTTGAAGAAATAAAGTATGGGGCTAGAGAACCTGGGAGCTAGGCAAGGCAACTGCTATTTGAGAAGGTTTATACTTTCCCAGTTAATTTTTTTAGTTATTTTATATTTTTCACTATTATTTATGAAGAAAATAGAGAATGCAGAGAGCAAAATAATACTTCAAAAGTTACCAGTATTGGTCTCCTAAAAACACACTACTTATGTAAAAAGCTACAAAAGGAAAATTCAGAGAACAAAATAAACTCTAAGACATTAAAAATTATGATAGCAGAGATACAAAGCCCTATAAAACGTTGGAATTTAACCTCCAATAAACTAGAATGAAAAGGTAACGTGATGGAAAACAGAAGATAAAAATTAGAAAAAAAAAGAGGATCAGCACAATCAGAACAACATAAAAATTAAAAAATCCACAAGATCGGGAGAGAGAAGAGAGAAAATACAAGAGGACAATTATCAAATAAGTAATAATAATAACAAATACTCAAAATGCAGGATGTGATTTTCTGCATTAATGAACCTACCAAGTGCTCAATTCAATGGCTGGAAAAATGTCTTACACTAAGTCACATTAGTATGAGATTTCAGAACATCGGAGACAAATAGAAATTTGTAGAAGCATCCAGAGTGGGTGGAACCAGTTTACATGGTTTGTAAATACGTTATAGAATTTTTTTTAACTTCTAGCAGAGGATTTGGGAACAACTAAGTAATAGGCTCATATAAAACAAACAGCTATAACTACTACAAAGAAATTTTTTAAATTACTAGAAATGAATTTTATTATAATACATTGCATGACTTGGCTATAAGTAATATCCACAGCCATAAAAATGTAAAAACTAAATACATAGTATAAATGTGCTATAACTGTGGAGAGGCCAAGGTAAGGAAAGTGTGTAGGTGTGGGTTGGTGAAGAAAGAAAAATAAATCCTTGTTGGATGTCAATAGATGATATTTAAAACTAAAAAAATGAAAAAAACATTGTACAATTAAGTCAGAATGGAGCAGGTTAGAACCCAACATCATTTTTTTCTTTTTCATCTCACTTTCTACTTACCTCCTCCCCATTAACAATGAATCTGATTTGAAGGTAAAAGGCAGAAGGTAAATGTTGATATAACCCTGATTTTTGCTCTACTTTCATTCTCTTTGGATTTTGAGAATAAGGAAACTCTTACCTTAGGTTTTCTTCAATTCCTCTCTCTGTGTATCATCACTTTGACAGTGCTATCTTCTCTCTGCAAAGGAAATGAAAGATTTTACCAATTGTTTTTTTTAATATTACTGCATACACATCTGATGGCCTCATGATAGACATAAACTGTCTCAATATCTTATCTGTAAACTGGACATTATATTCTCTCTCTTGCCACACTTTTGAAAGCAATCTTGAAAATGAGGATTCTAGAGTAATACCTGGCATATTAGAGATTCACAGTCACTGGTGATTGTTGCCAGTAGTATTAGTAGTAGTGGTACTATTACTAGTCCTTGTTTTACTTGCCCTGTTGCCAAAACTGATTCATATCACTGTGTGTATAAAATGTAATTGATGGACACAGTATACCTTGGACAGCATATGCACTCAGAAATATTGGTTGAATGAATAAATCAATATATATGGGAATGAGTGCTAGGTGCTGGAGGCTTTTTTCTATAAAATTGACTGGCCTATTTACAGTGAAGTGATCTTTCTGGTTAGATTTCTCCCCAGAGAATTCTATTTTTATTTTAATTGAAGAGCAGTTATAAAAGCTAATTGACTCTTTGCATTTGCAGGAAACTATTCCTACCTCCCATCAACCCCATACCCCAAGGGGCAATCAATGTTTAGAGGTTTCCCACCTATACCAGTGGTTTAAAAGAGGTTAAGCCCAAGATTAATGTATATAGCTTGTTAGATACGTACTTAGAGTTTTTTTTTTTTAATGAATCCAACTCAGGCAGGTTGGGAATTGATGCTATAAAATTCAGCTCAACAGAAACTCAATTGAAAAATGAGAATGATATAATAGCGAGTGCTACTGAAAAAATGGCTTTCCAAGGCTGCTGTTTTTGAAAAGTAATTCAAGGTTCTTTGTCACTTAAAGCAAAGATATAGGCACATTGTACTGTATATAAACACAAAAACTTCCCCCCTTTCTTTGGAACTATATTCAATTTATATATATTAGTTGCATATAATGCTTAAGAAGAGTATTAAAGGTATTTTGAGGGCAAGGTATCAAATTAGACAGAAAAACTGAAGAAAAATAAGTAAATTTTTAAATCTACAAGCATAGTATATTTACACATCTAGGAGATAAAAATATTCAACATACCTTATTAGACCAATTATCTAATTACAAGAAAAACAAGATTATAATGGACTTGGAAGAAAACCTTTACTAATTTCCAATTCGTTATTTTTTTAAATGTTATCAAAATTAACCTGTTCTTTTTTTCTCCGTTATGCAAAAAAGAACTGGAGTGGGAAGAAACAGATTACCACTCACTTAAAATTAGATAATTCAACAGACATATTCGTTACAAAAAAAAAAAATCATCCTTTATCTAAATGTTATGTCAAATAGAATAAAAATACGTGGGAGACAGAAATTTTAACCGATAAAAGAGGATTATTTTAAACCCAATGTAGGCTAATTAGTAAGCAAGTATAATATAAACATGGGTTGAACTGGTTCAGATACCTAGATTTTAAGAAATTGATTATCTTATACTTTGGCATTCTCCAGCAGTCACTTAAATGTGCAATTGTGTGTTTGTGTATTTCTATATGTATTATTAAAATATTTTACAACAACAAATTAGGGCAATAGGGAATTTAGAATCAAATCTAGAGGTAAATATTTTCATATGAAATAGAACAACTGGCTACAGTTGGATTGATGCTTACTTTACACAGTATTTCCCAGATTCCGGTTCACTAAAACAGCTTTAGGTCCAACCTGAGTTCTACTAGCTCCATATTAAGTTTTTTAAAGTAGTATTTGTTAAGTTTTTTTCTCAAAAATAAAAATGAATGCAGCCATGACTCTATGAACATATCTGGCTCCCCGGCCTTCCAGGGAAGATACAACAGTACCCGGAAGCACAGTAGTGCGCTTCAGTTCACACACTTCGATGGCTTTTCTTTCTACTACACGATCAAGTTGAAATTTGATTAAGGCAATCTTCACACCTTTCTTTAATACGACCTTATTTTACTCCACCCTACAACAAACCACTATCAGAAAGACTCATCTCATTGCCCTCACTCTCACCCACAAACATCATGCACCCCCTCTTCACCCACCAGACCCAGTGGTCAATGCTCAGCCAAGATGGTACTCCACCCCTGTGGTCACACAGTAATGAAGACCAGCGCTGACCTCTTTCCTCTCTCGGGGGACTTACAACCAGTTCTATATTGTCCACTGATTGATGATTTACTGTCTTTTATATATACATATAAGATATAGTAACTATATATGTATATACTTAAATTGCCAAAACTAAAGTTTGAACTTTAGCTTCTCTCGTGTCTTGTGTGTATTAAAACAAAAACAATAACAACTGAAACAACTGTTAATTTTCCAACTTCATAAATATTGTAATGTTTTTTCCTATAAAAGACACCTTTATTTGTTGACAGATTACTCCTGATTGCCGGTGTAGGGGTGGGAAAAAGCTAGAACTCAGGGAAGGAGATAGAATGGTATGGTGAGTGCACAGGGAATGTCAGTTTGGCTTGAGGGCTTTGAATGAATATTTATTCACTCATCAAACATTTATTTAATGCCTCCTATGAACCAGGATTTGTGGAGGGCTCAGAGGTAAAACATCTGTACCTGCCTGTAAGGAGTTCACATGCTCACATTCTCGTGGGTGAGACAGCAAGAAATCAATATTTATAATCTAGTGGGATAAGCACTGTAATCTGGGTTTGCATAAAGGTAATGAGAACATAAAAGAAGGGGAGCAAAACGAGTCTGACTGGGAGAAATGCCTCAGAGAATTGCTGCTGCAGGTGACGTTTAAGCTGGGCCTCCAGAAGAGTAGGAGTTAGCTAGTCTCATAAGGGAAGATCATTTAATACAAAATAAGGAGCATGTGCCCAAGAAAACAGGCAAGAAAACACAGAGTGTAGTCGGGGAATCACAAGTATCTCAGTACAGCTGGAGCATGGAGTACTTACAGGAGACTGGGAGGGGAAAAATGGGAGGAGAGTGAGACAGAGGCCAAAGCATTGTACGCCATGCCATGGCATTCAGATTTGATCCTACAGAAAATAGGGAGCCACTGGAGGGTTTTAAAGCAGGGCGATGATGTGATCGCATTCGCCTCTTAGAAAGATCACTTTGACAGCTGTGCCAAGGACAGATTGGAGGGGAGGAGTCAGAAGTCGGGGAGGTGAATTAATAACCGAAAAGAGAAACAATAAGGGGCTGAACAGGCAAGAGCAGCAGTGGAGACAGAGAGGAGGGAGCCAGTGTAAGTAACAGGACAGGGTATGATGTGGACAGCACTCAGTCCCTGTTGTGGAAGTGAGAGAGGAACCTAGACTGACTCCCACAATCATGGCTGGAGTGCAGTCCCTCAAGAGAGAAACTCAGGAGGATGGGTGTGGGGGAAAGTTATGGAGACATTAAATCTGCAGTGCCAAGGTTGGGACGGTCATTTAGCAGTTTACCAGGATATATGTGCCTTGAGGACAAAAGAGAAATTTGGGCTGGAGTCATCAGCATGTGTAGGGCAGCTGAAGCCAAGGATGTAAATGGGATTTCTCAGGAAGAGTAGAAAGAGAAGAGGGCAGAGAACAAACCCTGGATGATCTCATCATGTAAGATGATAATGAAAGAAGAAGGGACTAGGGAATGAGTGAACTAAGAGAGAATGATGTTAGGGAAGAGATTAGAGAAGGAGGTCAGTTATATCAAATGGTCAAATTCTGCAGAAAATCAGAATAATCTAAGGACAAAAATACTGCCTATTTGACCTGGCAATTAGGAAGTCTTCGGTGACTTTAGTGGAGCCACATAACAACAGTGGTAGAGACAGAAGCAGGATGAGGAAGAACTGGAAACAGTGAACTTGGACTACCCTTTTAAGAAGCTCTACCAAGAAGACGTGTGCCATCTTGTAGTAATCACGTGTCATCACGTGTAGTCTGGTAGTAGGCAGCTTCTCAAATGGTTCCCAATGATCCCCACCTCCTGGTCCCCACACTCTATGTAATCTTCTTTCCTTTGATGTGGGCTGGACCTAAGGACTTGCTTCTAATGAATGGAATATGGTAAAAGTGATGGCACGTCAATTCTCAGATTAGGTTACAAAAACCTGCAACTTCTGTCTTGCTTGTTCTCTCTCCCTTATTCGCTCTGGACATAGCCATCTGCCAGCTTGCAGACTGTCCTATGGAGAAGCCTATGTTGTGCGTAGCTAAGATCCAAAGTCCAACAGCCAGTGAGGACTGAAGGTCTACATGAGGGAACTTGGGAGAGTCTCCTCCCTTGGCCTCAGATGAGACCATCGCAGCCCTGTATGACACCTTGATTACAGACTTCTGAGTAACCTAAAACTGCATCCAAATTCCTGACCCACAGAAACTGCGAGACAATCCATTTTTCTGTCTTAAGTTTGGAGAAAATTTGTTACACAGCAATGATAATTAATACACTGCTACGGTGTGAATATTTATGTCCCCCCCCAAATTCATATGTTGAAATTCGAAGGCCCTATGTGATGGTTTTAGGACGTGGGGCCTTTGGGAGGTGCTTAGGTCATGAGGGTGGAGCCCTCACAAATGGGATTAATGTTCTCAGAAAAGAGACCCCACAGAGCTCCCCAGCCCTTTCAGCCATGTGAGGGCACAGAGAGAAATCAGCAGTCCGTGAAATGGAAAAGGGCCTTTACCAGAACCTGACCATGCTGGCACCTTGATCTTGGACCTCCCAGCCTCCCAAACTGTGAGAAATAAATTTCTGCTGTTCATAAGCTACCCAGTCTGTGGTATTTTCATTTAGCAGCCCAAATTGACTAAGACATACATCTTCTGAGAAAAGAAGATGATGAACATGAAATGGTTAAATGTATTGGAAACAAGAGGGCTTCGGACAGATAAATGCCTGGGAAGAAATGAGACAAAGAGATTAGCTTTGGAGAGGACGAGAAACAGATTTCCTCTGATTTTAAAGAGGGAGGGGAAGTACGTAAGCAGTAGTTATTTCCTAATGGCTCTCTATTCCTTAACACAAAGTGGCCATCTATTGAGGATGGCGAAGCTGAAGAGTAAGGGATGTATGGAAACTAGTAATCCTAGCTTCCAAGGAGAGTGTGCAAGGGAGTTGGATAAGGAAAAAATAGAAGTATAACAGACCAGTGATAAGGAGCTACTGAAATTGTCGAGAAGAAAAAAAATGGAAAGATAAAAGTAAGAAAGAATGAGAGGGTGGAAGAACAGAAGGATGGAAGAGAAAAGGAAAGAACAGAAGAAAGTTGTTTAGTTGGTTAAGATGACAGAGTGAATACTGGAGTTAGCAATGCCTACAGTGTGAAAATTTTAGATAAGGGCAAGAAACAGAGCGTGATAATGACATTAGGTTGGTCAAACAGAATGAGATGAAGGCAACTGGAATTTAAAATCAAGAAAGGATAAATATTTGGATTATTAGTCCACCATATAGACCTGAGTTTTCCCATGATGATGACAGAATTTATAGTAGAGAGAAATATTACTATTATTAATATTGTTAATACTTTTAAAATTATTTGATAACAGCAATTACTATTTATAATGTGCCTATGATGTGCAAATCACTAGGCTAGGAATATGAACTTAATTCTCCTATTCTCATAATGGCCCTAAAGACTATTAGCTCCTTGTTTTGTGAAAGCTAGGTAATTTGCCCTCCTTTGGACAGTTAAGTAAGTGTAGCAGAGACTGCTGGTCATCTCCTAACATCAATTCTCTTTTTCTTACACAGACTATATGGATTATTTGGCATGCCTGCCCAAATAAAGACTACATTTCTCAGCTTTCTGTGCTGATGCTATGTTGTGACCGTGTACATGGCTATGCTTCTAGATTGTGGCCAATGAAACATGAATAGAAATAATGTGTGCAACTTACTGTTTGTGCTCTGAAAATAAACTGTGTGTATATCCCTTCCCCTCTTCCTTTTTCCATTAACTGGAATGTGAATATGATGGCAAGAGCTGAAGCAGCCATATTGGATGAAATAATGCAAACTGCTTATTGAGAATGGCAATATTATAAGATAGAAATAAGTCAGATCCTTATTATGTGGTTGTTTAGCAGGGTGTAGGATCAATGCCCTCTCTCTAAAATTGGTTCAGATGTCAAGACTGATGATCTCTCTCTCTCTGTCTCTCTCTCACACACACAGACACACACACACACACACACACACACACGGGATATGAAAATGTTTATTACTCATATAATGAGGCTTCCTGGGGAGAGCAGGGCAGACACTCAAGTAGGTCCAAAATGCCTTGAGCAAAGGGAAGAGTAAGTGGCCTTGGTTTTTACTGTGATTAAGACTTGGGGCCGAGGTTAAAGTTCCCAAGCTGGCCAGCGTTTGTGTGGTTTGATCTTCCTGCTGGTGCCAATGGCAGGTTTACAGGGGTTTCCTTACTGCCTTGCCCAGATGTGCGGCAAAAGTAAAAGAGGGAGGGGTGGGGCTTGAGAGCTGTCAGTCAAACATCTAAAATGGAGTCAGACTCTATTACATCCTCAGCTCTATTGAGCTCCATGCTGTCCCTGGACCACCTACTTGGATATTTACATGATGGAAATAAACTTCAAACTTATTTAAGGGCTTCCCTGGTGGCGCAGTGGTTGAGAGTCCACCTGCCGATGCAGGGGACACGGGTTCGTGCCCCGGTCCGGAAGGATCCCACGTGCCGCGCAGCGGCTGGTCCCGTGGGCCATGGCCGCTGAGCCTGCGCGTCCGGAGCCTGTTGCTCCACAACGGGAGAGGCCACAACAGTGAGAGGCCCGTGTACCGCAAAAAAACAAAACAAAACAAAACAAACAAACAAACAAACAAAAACTTATTTAAGCCATGGCTTCAGGGCATTTCTTTGTTATAGCAAGTTAAACCCTACCTGCCTGATATAGGGAGTGATGCTGTGAAACTCTGAGAGGTAAAGTCCTCAAAATACATGGGAGAGAGATGAAAGCTATGATAAGGATGAGGAGGGAGACAAAGGAAAATAAGGCTATACATAGATGTCATAAGAAAGAAAGAAGGAAAGGAAGAAAGGAAGTTAGGAAGGAAGGGAGGAAGGGAGGAAGGGGGAGGGAGGGAGGAAGGCAAGCAGCCAAAGGAGGAGAAAAAAGAGAGGAAGAAAGATTTTATAAAAGAGTGCAAGTCTGATAGGTGTAGGAGAGACTGTTGAGCCCTCTCTTGCTGTGCTAGCTCTTACATGAGCCATAAACCTGATATGTGGGGAGAAGCCTCCCTATAAAAGGAGTGCAAGAAAGATGGGGTCCTTGGAGAGAATGGTAGTTTTCACTTAAACAAGAGTGGTTGAAGGGAGAATTATGTGAAAAGGTATGAGTTAAAATGGCGGGTTTCCAACAGATTGGAACTTCCCAGGGCAGAACAGGTTCAATATAAGAAGACGAATCAGGGAAGAAGTATCAAGTTGTTGGAAAACGAAATTAGTGAGGTCAGTAAACAATCACAGGGGTTGCATTTTATGCACAGGATGAGAATGACAGGGATGGGAACAGAAGGAAACTAGTGGACTCAGGGTTAGAAATGAATCATGATGTAAACTCTGGTGTTGAATAATGTCTGGACTTTAATCTGTATGTAGTGAAAAAATCAGAGGGAGCCTTTGAGAAGACAGGTGTGATCACGTTTACCTTTTAGGAAATCTAATCTAAGAGCAAATTTTAAAGAGTGAAAAATTAGAGGTGAGTAGAAGAGACAAGATGCAGGACAATAGAGTTTTACTTGGTTGATGTGTTATAATTTGTATATAATTTACAACTTTAAGTGGCAGAAAATTCAAATTCTTCCTCTGGGCTTCTGAAGCCCTTGTTTCTATCTCCATTATAGCACTTAACCAAATTGTATCATGCCTTTTCTGTTTTCACGTTTGCCATCCCCATAGCCTGGAGGCCCTTTCCAAACATGTGCCGCCTTTTACATCTTTGTATCCCCAGGGTTCTGGGCCTGACACTGGAAGGCATTCAGAAAAATATTTTTAAATCAATTAAATGAATAAGAGGCTGTTGGAATATTTAAGATGTATGGTGAATAGGCCTCCTACCAAAGGAGTAACAGCAGGAATGGAGGGAAAGAAGGATATCAGAGGCATTTAAAGGAAACAATCATTAGGATGAGGTGACTGAATGAAGAAAGGAGAAGACTCAGAAACAACTTCAGTATCTAGATTGAAAGGCAACTCAGACTACAATGGTGTATTGATACCACTGGGGACCATAGGACCAAGTAGATGTCTAGATCCCCTCACTTCTCCCTCTCACTTCAACACAACTGATATTTGTCAGTGCCTGGAAGTGATGTGGAGGGCAGGAAAGGTGGGGGGATCAGTGAATATGATTTCCTCTTCTACAATATAAGAAAAAGCATATGGGGCTTCCCTGGTGGCACAGTGGTTGAGAATCTGCCTGCTAATGCAGGGGACACAGGTTCAAGCCCTGGTCTGGGAGGATCCCACATGCCGCGGAGCAACTAGGCCCGTGAGCCACAACTACTGAGCCTGCGCGTCTGGAGCTTGTGCTCCGCAACAAGAGAGGCCGCGATAGTGAGAGGCCCGCGCACTGCGATGAAGAGTGGTCCCCGCTTGCTACAACTAGAGAAAGCCCTCGCACAGAAACGAAGACCCAACACAGCAAAAATAAATTAATTAATTAATAAACTCCTACCCCCAACATCTTTAAAAAAAAAAAAAAAAAAGAAGCAGCATATGTAAATTCAAAGGTACATAGTCAACTGAAAGCCCAGAAATAAAACAAGGTTTAAGATACAGATTAATATTCCAAACTGGACTAAGATATTGATGCTCTGACAATACTCTTAAGGACGTTTCTGATTCCAAAGGTCTATGAGATTTGAACCAAAGCAAAATGTATTTTATCAATATCAAGCATCACTTATAGAATACCTTCAGGGATTATATGTATGGAGTATCCAATGTGAATGTGAATGAGAATTTTTAACCAAACTATTTTAAGGAATTAATACAACCAATTGTCTAGATCTCAACCGAAGCAGAAACAAAGGCAAAGTTTATAACTATAGATAGAGTGAACTGTGTATCAAAACATTTGAAAAGAATATAGGATCAAATGAAAATTATAGAAAGATCAATATCAATATAATAAATATGCTGGCAATAATAAAACTGATATTCTATTTCAGAGAAAAACACCTATTAGTATAGTCGTCCAAGAATGCAAAAATAAAACATGTCTGGATATTTACTAGAAATTATTTTATTCTTTCCTAAGAAAAAGACTATTCTTAAAGACAGAGACACCAACTTTCCCCAATGCAGGGGCTGACACATAAAGGGAAGATAACACTGAATGCTTCTGAATATGATCAAGTTAGCAAGAACCATGATGCTGGGCGTGAACTAATGGTAATGGGCTTATTTCCACTCTAGGAAGTACATGAATTTAGTTTAGCTCATGACTGAGATCGATCTAGAGTATACAGTGGCTCAAAAAAAAAAGATGATAGGGTCAGCCAAACACTGGCCACAGTCAAACAAGCTCCAAACAGAGGAGGCTCAGGTTTCCCTGTTTTGCCTAGAGGTGCTGCAGCACAGAAAGTCAAGCTGTAGGTATTTCCAAGGCACTCACTCTAGCTATCAGCCACACCTGAGCGAACTATACCCACGAGCATCCTTAGCCAAGGACAACTGGGGTCTAAGACCTTGCCCTTCACAATTGGTTTGGTATCTCAGGAATGTTGAGAAACTGCTTAAGAAGATGAATATCACTTGTGTGATGGGGCCAAGTCTCACCATTTCAGAGAAAGGACGATGCTATGAAGGGTTGCTCTGCAGGCCTTTATTTGGCCCAAAGCTTGTTTCCAGACACGAATGTCTTACCTATCAATCATCCCAGTGAGATTAATGCCTATTAGATGTCTGAATGCATCTTTATATTAAACTTAAATATGCTTGCTTTAACTTATGGACAATGAACAGAAATTATTTGGAAAGAATGAGTATAACAAGTGAGCATCTATAGAAACAAGAAGACCACTAGCACAGAATATGTAGGCAATTTGACAGAAACCCCTCTCTTCCATTTTATTGATATAAACAGGCCTGTTTTCCAACCACTACATCACATAAACATCAACCCATTTTCACATATCTTCTAAAAGGGAAGACAGAAACAGTAAAACAACAAAGACTTCCGTAAGAATGATTTTGAAACAAAGAAATGTGTTTCAATGTCCTTTCCAAGTGCCCGTTAATGTAAATGTGTATAAGGAAAATTGTATCACGCGTATGCCTCACTTCTAGTAAGAATATTGGGGCAAAAGCAATTGACTTTCATATCTGCCACATATTAAAACTTATAAGGTGTCCGTGGGCTTCACCAGCCACAGTTTGTCTATTCTAATCAGGTTTCCTTCTGAAACTGGTTCCCTGAGGAGAGAAGGGCTGCTACCGGCTGAGACAGAGCTCCCACAGGGAACAGTCAAAATGGAAAACTTCACATCAGCAGTCCAAATACCAATCTAATCTCCCATGAAGAATAATATTTTGACCTAACAGGTTTAATCCAATTAGTAATCCCAAGTTCTTCATGTGTTTCTTGGGCTTTACAATGAAAGAAATGTTATACTTAGGACATGGATTTAAATATGGAGGAGGAGAGGATCACGGGAAGATGGCGGAAGAGTAAGACGCGGAGATCATCTTCCTCCCCACAGATACAGCAGAAATACATCTACACGTGGAACAACTCCTACAGAGCACCCACCGATCGCTGGCACAAGACCTCGGACCTCCCAAAAGGCAAAAAAACTCCCCACCTACCTGTGTAGGGCAAAAGAAAAAACAGAGACAAAAGAATAGGGACGGGACCTGCACCAGTGGGAGGGAGCTGTGAAGAAGGAAAGGTTTCCGCACATTAGGAAGCCCCTTCACGGGCGGAGACTGCAGGTGGCGGAGGGGGGAAGAAGCTTCGGAGCCGCAGAGGAGAGCGCAGCAAGAGGGGTGCGAAGAGCAAAGCGGAGAGATTCCCGCACGGAGGATCGGTGCCGACCGGCACTCACCAGCACTCACCACGTCAAGAGGCTTGTCTGCTCACCCGCCGGGGCGGGCAGGGGCTGGGAGCTGAGGCTCCGGCTTCGGTCGGATCCCAGGGAGAGGGCTGGGGTTGGCAGCGTAAACATAGCCTGAAGGGGGCTAGTACGCCACAGGTAGCCGGGAGGGAGTCCGGGAGAGGTCTGCAGCTGCCGAAGAGACAAGAGGCTTTTTCTTGCCTCTTTGTTTCCTGGTGCGCGAGGAGAGGGGATTAAGAGCGCTGCTTAAAGGAGCTCCAGAGACGGGCGCAGGCCGCGGCTATCAGCGCGGGCCCCAGAGACGGGCATGAGACGCTAAGGCTGCGGCTGCCGCCACCAAGAAGCCTGTGTGCGAGCACAGGTCACTCTCCACACCTCCCCTCCCGAGAGTCTGTGCAGCCCGCCACTGCCGGTGATCCAGGGACAACTTCCCCGGGAGAACGCACGGCTCGCCTCAGGCTGCTGCAACGTCACGCCGCCCTCTGCACGCTCGCCCCGCCCTCCATGCCCCTCCCTCCCCTCGGCCTGAGCGAGCCACAGCACCCGAATCAGCTGCTCCTTTAACCCCGTCCTGTCTGAGCCAAGAACAGACGCCCTCAGGTGACCTACACGCAGAGGCGGGGCCAAATCAAAGCTGAACCCCGGGAGCTGTTCGAACAACGAAGAGAAAGGGAAATCCCTCCCAGCTGCCTCAGGAGCAGCCGATTAAATCTCCACAATCAACTTGATGTACCTGCATCTGTGGAATACCTGAATAGACTACGAATCATCCCAAATTGAGGAGGTGGACTTTGGGAGCAAGATATATTATTTTTTCCCCTTTTCCTCTTTTTGTGAGTGTGTATGTGTACGCTTCTGTGTGAGATTTTGTCTGTATAGATTTGCTTTCACCATTTGTCCTAGTGTTCTAACCGTCTGGGGTTCTTTTTCTTTTTTTTTACTTTTTAAAAAGTTTTTTCTTAATAATTATTTTTTATTTTATTAACTTTATTTTATTTTGTCTTACTTTATTTTATTTTATCCTCTTTCTTTCTTTCTTTCCTTCTATTTTTTTCTCCCTTTTATTCTGAGCTGTGTGGAGGACAGGCTCTTGGTGCTCCAGCCAGGAGTCAGGGCTGTGCCTCTGAGGTGGGAGAGCCAAGTTCAGGACACTGGTCCACAAGAGACCTCCCAGCTCCACGTAATAACAAACGGCGAAAATCTCCCAGAGATCTCCATCTTAACACCAAGACCCAGCTTCACTCAACGACCAGCAAGCTACAGTGCTGCACACCCTATGCCAAACAGCTAGCAGGACAGGAACACAACCCCACCCATTAGCAGAGAGGCTGCCTAAAATCATAATAAGGCCACAGACACCCCAAAACACACCACCAGACGTGGACCTGCCCACCAGAAAGACAAGATCCAGCCTCACCCACTAGAACACAGGCACTAGGCCCCTCCACCAGGAAGCCTACACAACCCACTGAACCAACCTTAGCCACTGGGGACAGACACCAAAAACAACGGGAACTACAAACCTGCAGCCTGCAAAAAGGAGACCCCAAACACAGTAAGAAAAGCAAAATGAGAAGACAGAAAAACACACAGCAGATGAAGGAGCAAGGTAAAAACCCACCAGACCTAACAAATGAAGAGGTAATAGGCAGTCTACCTGAAAAAGAATTCAGAATGATAGTAAAGATGATCCAAAATCTTGGAAATGGAATAGAGAAAATGCAAGAAACATTTAACAAGGACCTAGAAGAACTAAAGAGGGAACAAGCAATGATGAACAACACAATAAATGAAATTAAAAATACTCTAGAAGAGATCAATAGCAGAATACCTGAGGCAGAAGAACGGATAAGTGACCTGGAAGATAAAATAGTGGAAATAACTACTGCAGAGCAGAATAAAGAAAAAAGAATGAAAAGAACTGAGGACAGTCTCAGACACCTCTGGGACAACATTAAACGCACCAACATTAGAATTATAGGGGTTCCAGAAGAAGAAGAGAAAAAGAAAGGGACTGAGAAAATATCTGAAGAGATTATAGTTGTAAACTTCCCTAATATGGGAAAGGAAATAGTTAATCAAGTCCAGGAAGCACAGAGAGTTCCATACAGGATAAATCCAAGGAGAAACATGCCAAGACACATATTAATCAAACTATGAAAAATTAAATACAAAGAAAACATATTAAAAGCAGCAAGGGAAAAATAACACACAAGGGAATCCCCATAAGGTTAACAGCTGATCTTTCAGCAGAAACTCTGCAAGCCAGAAGGGACTGGCAGGACATATTTAAAGTGATGAAGGATATAAACCTACAACCAAGATTACTCTACCCAGCAAGGATCTCATTCAGATTTGATGGAGAAATTAAAATCTTTACAGACAAGCAAAAGCTGAGAGAGTTCAGCACCACCAAACCAGCTTTACAACAAATGCTAAAGGAACTTCTCTAGGCAAGAAACACAAGAGAAGGAAAAGACCTACAATACCAAACCCAAAACAATTAGGAAAATAGGAATAGGAACATACATATTGATAATTACCTTAAATGTAAATGGATTAAATGCTCCCACCAAAAGACACAGACTGGCTGAATGGATACAAAAACAAGACCCGTATATACGCTGTCTACAAGAGACCCACTTCAGACCTAGGGACACAGACAGACTGAAAGTGAGGGGATGGAAAAAGATATTCCATGCACATGGAAACCAAAAGAAAGCTGGAGTAGTAATTCTCATATCAGACAAAATAGACTTTAAAATAAAGACTATTACAAGAGACAAAGAAGGACACTACATAATGATCAAGGGATCAATCCAAGAAGAAGATATAACAACTGTAAATATTTATGCACCCAACATAGGAGCACCTCAATATATAAGTCAAATACTAACAGCCATAAAAGGGGAAATTGACAATAACACAATCATAGTAGGGGACTTTAACACCCCACTTTAACCAATGGACAGATCATCCAAAATGAAAATAAATAAGGAAACACAAGCTTTTAATAATACATTAAACAAGATGGACTTAATTGATATTTATAGGACATTCCATCCAAAAACAACAGAATACACATTATTCTGAAGTGCTCATGGAACATTCTCCAGGATGGATCATATCTTGGGTCACAAATCTAGACTTGGTAAATTTAAGAAAATTGAAATTGTATCAAGTATCTTTTCCAACCACAACGCTATGAGACTAGATATCAATTACAGGAAAAGGTCTGTAAAAAATACAAACACATGGAGGCTAAACAATACACTACTTAATAATGAAGTGATCACTGAAGAAATCAAAGAGGAAATCAAAAAATACCTAGAAACAAATGACAATGGAGACACGACGACCCAAAACCTATGTGATACAGCAAAAGCAGTTGTAAGAGGGAAGTTTATAGCAATAAAATCCTACCTTAAGAAACAGGAAACATCTCAAATAAACAACCTAACCTTGTACCTAAAGCAATTAGAGAAAGAAGAACAAAAAAACCCAAAGTTAGCAGAAGGAAAGAAATTATAGAGATCAGATCAGAAATAAATTAGAAAGAAATGAAGGAAATGATAGCAAAGATCAATAAAACTAAAAGCTGGTTCTTTGAGAAGATAAGCAAAATTGATAAACCATTAGCCAGACTCATCAAGAAAAAAAGGGAGAAGACTCATATCAATAGAATTAGAAATGAAAAAGGAGAAGTAACAACTGACACTGCAGAAATACAAAAGATCAAGAGAGATTACTACAAGCACCTCTATGCCAATAAAATGGACAACCTGGAAGAAATGGACAAATTCTTAGAAATGCACAACCTGCCGTGACTGAACCAGGAAGAAATAGAAAATTTGAACAGACCAATCACAAGCACTGAAATTGAAACTGTGGTTAAAAATCTTCCAACAAACAAAAGCCCAGGACCAGATGGCTTCACAGGGGAATTCTATGAAACATTTAGAGAAGAGCTAACACCTATCCTTCTCAACCTCTTCCAAAATATAGCAGAGCAAGGAACACTCCCAAACTCATTCTACGAGGCCACCATCACCCTGATACCAAAACCAGACAACAAAGTCACAAAGAAAGAAAACTACAGGCCAGAATCACTGATGAACATAGATGCAAAAGTCCTCAACAAAATACTAGCAACATAATCCCACAGCACATTAAAAGGATCATACACCATGACCAAGTGAGGTTTACTCCAGGAATGCAAGGATTCTTCAATATACGCAAATCAATCAACGTGATAAACCATATTAACAAATTGAAGGAGAAAAACCATATGATCATCTCAATAGATGCAGAGAAAGCTTTCGACAAAATTCAACACCCATTTATGATAAAAACCCTGCAGAAAGCAGGCATAGAGGGAATTTTCCTCAACATAATAAAGGCCAAATATGACAAACCCACAGCCAACATTGTCCTCAATGGTGAAAAACTGAAACCGTTTCCACTAAGATCAGGAACAACACAAGGTTGCCCACTCTCACCACTCTTATTCAACATAGTTTTGGAAGTTTTAGCCACAGCAATCAGAGAAGGAAAGGAAATAAAATGAATCCAAATTGGAAAAGAAGATGTAAAGCTGTCACTGTTTGCAGATGACATGACACTATACATAGAGAATCCTAAAGATGCTACCAGAAAACTACTAGAGCTAATCAATGAATTTGGCAAAGTAGCAGGATACAAAATTAATGCACAGAAATCTGTGGCATTGTTATACACTAATGATAAAACTCTGAGAGTGAAATTAAGAAAATACTCCCATTTACCACTGCAACAAAAAGAATAAAATACCTAGGAATAAACCCACCTAAGGAGACAAAAGACCTGTATGCAGAAAATTATAAGGCACTGATGAAATAAATTAAAGATGATACAAATAGATGGAGAGATATACCATGTTCTTGGATTGGAAGAATCAACATTGTGAAAATGACTCTACTACCCAAAGCAATCTACAGATTCAATGCAATCCCTATCAAACTACCACTGGCATTTTTCATAAAACTAAAACAAAAAATTTCACAATTTGTAAGGAAACACAAAAGACCCTGAATAGCTAAAGCAATCTTGAGAACGAAAAATGGAGCTGGAGTAATCAGGCTCCCTGACTTCAGACTATACTACAAAGCTACAGTAATCAAGACAGTATGGTACTGGCACAAAAACAGAAATATAGATCAATGGAACAGGATAGAAAGCCCAGAGATAAACCCACACCCATATGGTCACCTTATGTTTGATAAAGGAGGCAAGAATATACAGTGGAGAAAAGACAGCCTCTTCAATAAGGGGTGCTGGGAAAACTGGACTGGTACATTTCAAAGTATGAGATTAGAACACTCCCTAACACCATACACAAAAATAAACTCAAAATGGATCAAAGACCTAAATGTAAGGCCAGAAACTATCAAACTCTTAGAGGAAAACATAGGAGAGCACTCTATGACATAAATCACAACAAGATCCTTTCTGACCCACCTCCTAGAGAAATGGAAATAAAAACAAGAATAAACAAATTGGACCTAATGAAACTTAAAAGCTTTTGCACAGCGAAGGAAACCATAAACAAGACCAAAAGACAACCCTCAGAATGGGAGAATATATTTTCAAATGAAGCAACTAACAAAGGATTAATCTCCAAAATTTACAAGCAGCTCATGCAGGTCAATAACAAAAAAACAAACAACCCAATCCAAGAATGGGCAGAAAACCTAAATAAACATTTCTCCAAAGAAGATATACAGATTGCCAACAAACACATGAAAGAATACTCAACATCATTAATCATTAGAGAAATGCAAATCAAAACTACAATGAGATATCATCTCACACCGGTCAGAATGGCCATCATCAAAAAATCTAGAAACACTAAATGCTGGAGAGGGTGTGGAGATAAGGGAACACTCTTACACTGTTGGTGGGAATGTAAATTGATACAGCCCCTATGGAGAACAGTATGGAGTTTTCTTAAAAAACTACAAATAGAACTACCATACGACCCAGCAATCCCACTACTGGGCATATACCCTGAGAAAATCATAATTCAAAAAGAGTCATGTACCAAAATGTTCATATCAGCTCTATTTACAATAGCCAGGAGATGGAAGCAACCTAAGTGTCCATAATCGGATGAATGGATAAAGAAGATGTGGCACATATATACAATGGAATATTACTCAGCCATAAAAAGAAACGAAATTGAGTTATTTGTGGTGAGGTGGATGGGCCTAGAGTCTGTCATACAGAGCGAAGTAAGTCAGGAAGAGAAAAACAAATACTGTATGCCAACACATATATATGGAATCTAAAAAAAAAAAAAAAAGGTCATGAAGAACCTAGGGGTGAGACGGTAATAAAGACACAGACCTACTAGAGCATGGACTTGAGGATATGGGGAGGGGGAGGGGTAGGCTGTGACGAGGTGAGAGAGTGGCATGGACATATATACACTACCTAGCATAAAGTGGATAGCTAGGGGGAAGCAGCCGTGTAGCACAGGGAGATCAGCTAGGTGGTTTGTGACCGCCTAGAGGGGTGGGATAGGGAGGGTCGGAAGGAGGGAGATGCAGGAGGGAGGAGATATGGGAACATGTGTATATGTATAACTGATTCACTTTGTTATAAAGCAGAAACTAACACACCATTGTAAAGCAATTATACTCCAATAAAGATGTTAAAAATTAAAAAATGTGGAGGAGAAACCAACATTAATTTTGCCTGCCAAAAAATCAATAACTGATGTTTTAACCTTTCACTCTCTTTTTTTCTCACTCACTCCGGTTTAAGAAATAAACTCTGTGTATATTCTTTCCTATGATTTATGTGCTGGTTTGAAAACTTAGAAATAAGTCAATAACCTCTTTAGACCATCCTGTTTGGAAAACTGTCTGATCCAGGAGGCAATCAGAACTCAAGCTTCCATCAAGGACTTTTCTTTGTCGTTTTCAAATCCTATTTTCTTATAATGATCACCTACAATTACAAGGCAATTGGTCACTATTGGAATGTAAATTCTTAGAAATCAAAATATTCACAGTATTCTGACATGACATCACATTCAGAAAGGTTGCTGTCCAGGGAACTGTTGGACACCAACTGCACATCAGTGGTAATGACAAGCGAAGTCAAATGGAGCTGGCTTAGGAGACCAGACTTTCTACCTGGTTAAGGATGCCAGTTCCATTTTTGTTCTAGAATCTCAATTAGTCAGAATAATTTCTTGCATATTAATCTATTTCTGATCTAGGATAAAGTCTAAGAGATTTCCTTTCATCTCTACTTCTTCAGGCCAAGCTTCTGCTATGCTAAAAACTTCTCCCATCTCCTTGCACATGTCCAGGGAGCTCATATGCTTGGATTTTGTTTTGATCTTGAGTTCTCCTAAACCCAGGGCCATTGTTTCTCTTCTGGGCAGGCAAAGATGTTCCTCACCTTTACTTACTAACAGAGTCTCTAACCTGGTTGCACAGAAGTGTCAAGCGATTTTAAAATATAGTCCGTTATCTAAAGGATGACATAGATACATACATATATATGCATGGACCAGCTCTAGAAGAGTACACAAGAATTAGGTAACAAGCAGCTTCTGGAGAGGGGAACTGGGTCATTCAGGATAACTGGGTAGGAGGGTGACTTACTTTACACGGTTTCCCCTTTTGTGATGTTTGAATCATTTTACAATGTGTTTTCTTATTCAAAGAAAAATGTATTTAACTGTTCAGAGGGAAAAATAATACAGAAAAAATGCACAGTATAAAACAATGTATATGTTATGCTTCCATTTGAGTAAACAAAAGAAACTCTGTATACAAATGGAAAATTTCTAGAAGGATACACAAAAATTTGATATTAGTTAACTCTAAGGAGTGGGACTGGCATTCTGGAGTGGGTGAAAGATACTTCTTAAAATTCTTAATTATAAAATACAATCTAAATATAACATGAAATGGGTTTGGATTAGGGGAAAGATAAAGGTGTGATTTCTAGCCTAGTAAGCAAAATTCCCCTCCCAAAGCACACACATGCACTGGAAAAGCCAGACACAAACATCACTGGCTTGCTTGACTGAGGGTGATTTTACATCTTATCAGTAAGAATGAGCTGTCCAAGCAGCATGCATAGTTTATCACACATCTAAGCCTTATTTCAAACTTTTGTGTTATTAACATGTCAAAAACAATCTGCTGCATTGTCAAGACTACATGAAAGAAACATAATTCTGGTTTCTAACACCTATATCAGTAACTTACACAACATGTTTGCTCTTAAGACAACTCTGAAGTTTGTTTTAACATTTGCAGGCCTGAATTCAGAGAGTTACAAGGAAAAATTAGGGAAAAAAATAAGTCCATCTCCACTACTCTGCTGTCTTCATGGGAAGTGGGGAGAGTGCCTGTGGAGGAGGTATTCCCCCTCTGCTCTCCTGTCTCTGTTTTCTTCCCAGCAGAACCACCCAGGTCTCCATGGGCATGTCAGACATGACTGGAGAATGAAGTAGGAAATTCCAATGTGTGAGTGGTGTGTGTGTGTGTGTGTGTGTGTGTGTGTGTGTGTGTGTGGAGGCATTCTTCTTGTCACATTTACTCTGTGTTTGAGCAAAATAACAACAACAGTAACAAAGGGATTATAGGTAGTTATGAACAACGTGCATCAGAATGATCAGTTCAGTGTTTAAAATGCAGATGTATATTCTACCACTCTATCATCAAAGCATATTAAATCACTCTCCCCAGGAGTAGAGATTTGTTCTATATTTATTTATTTAAATTTATTTTATTTATTTATTTTTGGCTGCATTGGGTCTTCGTTGCTACGCGCAGGCTTTCTCTAGTTGTGGTGAGTGGGGGCCACTCTTCAATGCGGTGCGTGGGCTTCTCATTGTGGTGGCTTCTCTTGTTGCAGAGCACGGGCTCTAGGCGTGTGGGCTTCAGTAGTTGTGGCATGAAGGCTCAGTAGTTGTGGCTAGCGGGATCTAGAGCGCAGGCTCAGTAGTTGTAGCGCACGGGCTTAGTTGCTCCGCGGCATGTGGGATCTCCCCGGACCAGGGCTCAAACCTGTGTCCCCTGCATTGTCAGAAGGATTCTTAACCACTGCGCCACCAGGGAAGCCCTTTATTCTATATTTAGAACAAGCTCCCCTGGCAATCCTTAGGTATATAATTGTTTGAGGATCAGGGATCTAAGAAATAAAGGCAATAATAACACTAGAGCTGACATTGATGGAATGCTTTCTATTTTCCAGTTTCTGTTGTCATCATCCTTCCTGCAACACACTTTCATTACTCACCTGGACCATTGCCTTAGCATCTCATCTGGTGTTCCTGAGTCTGCTTTTTTTTCCCCATCACCAACCCACAGCAGCACAGTCTTTTAAAAGGTAAATAATTTCATGTGACTCCACTCCTCAAAGTCTTCTAATGGCTTCTCATCCCATTCAGAATAAAATCCAAAGATTTTCCCATGGCCTACAAGACCCCATGTGAAATGGCCTCTCTAACCTCCTTTTATTCTTTTTTTTTTAATTGAAGTATAGTTAATGTGCAATACTATATAAGTTACAGGTGTACAATATAGTGATTTACAATTTTTAAAGGTTATACTCCACTTATAGTTATTATAAAACATTGGCTGTATTGCCTGTGTTGTACAATATATCCTTGTATCTTATTTTATATATAATATCAATAGTTTGTACCTCTTAATTCTCTACCCCTATGTTGCTCCTCCCCTCTTCCCTCTTCCTCGCTGGTAACCACTAGTTTGTTCTCTATATTTGTAAGTCTGCTTCGTTTTTGTTACAGTCACTACTTTGTTATATTTTTTAGATTTCACACATAAGTGACATCATGCAGTATTTGTCTTTCTCTGTCTCTCTAACCCCCTTAACCATCACCCTCTGCCTTCTTCACTCTACTCCAGCAACTCTGGTTTTGTTTCTGTCCCTTGGGCACATCAAGGACACTTTCACCTCCAATTCTTTGCACTTACTATCCTGTCTGGTTGAAAAGCTTTTCCCTGAGTTACACGCAAGGCTCACGCTGACTTAGTTGAGCACTCACTCAATATTCAGTCTTCAGAGAGGCTGTCTGTGGCAAGCAGCCTCTAAGATAATGTCCAAAGATTTCTACATCCTGGTATTCCTGACCTTGTATAATCCCCTCCCCTTGAATAATTTGCTTTTAACCAATAGAATATGGTTAGGAAATGCCACCCCCATAATTAGGTTACAAACATTGTTCCTTCCATCTTACTAGCAGACACTTTGGCTGGCTCTGATGAAGCCAGCTGCCATGTTGGAGAGGCCCACATGGCAAGGAACTGAGGGCAGCCTCCAGCCAACAATCAGCAAGAACCTGAGGCCCTCAGTCCAACAGCTGTTGAGCAACTAAATCCTGTCAACAACTATGTAAGCGAGCTTGGAAGTGGATCTTTCCCCAGTTAAGACTTCAGATGAGACCTCAGACATTGCAGAAACCTTGATTGCAAACTTGTGAGATATCCTGAAGCTGAAATCATGCCCAGATTCCTGAGCCATAGAAACTTTGAGATAACAGATGTGTGTTGTTTTAAGCTACTAACTTTTAGAGTATTTTTTTACTCAGCAGTAGATAACAAATATAGCTTCCTTGATTACCTTTTATAAAACAGAACCTCCCTCCCTATTCATCCTCTGTCTTCTAGTCCTGCTTTATGCTTTGTTTCATCTTAGTTCACATCATCGCCTAGCATTATATATATACAAAATATTGTATATATAATTTTCTTTTCTAATTATAATTGTATGTAATATATAATTACACTGCATAATTATAATAGTTATATGTTATATATAAATTATATCTATAGAATTTTTTCTCTGTGTCCACTTAGTGGAATATTATGTACTCTTGTTTATTATCTATGTCCAAGGTCTGGAAGAGTGCTTGGCACATTATAAATTCTCAAGAAATACTTACAGAATTACTAAATTTCTGATGGATTTCTTCCAACCAATGCATTATATATGTATATTACTTTCTATTTTTTGATAAGAAAACAGGGACATAGAGATTTTAAGAACTTGTCAAGATCACAATGAGTAGGTAGTAGACATAGGATTTGTATCCAGTCTGGCTGACTCTTTACTTTTCCCGTTATAATAATGTTTCTATAACCAGGGGGAGGGGAGGGCACAAACTCCTAAGGGTTTCAGACTAGTTCTCTGGGTGTTAAAATTTTCTTATAATTTAAAAAATTAATTTGTGTTGGTAACGTGGAAATATAAGCACATTCTGAGTCATCCAAATGACCACTATTTTACACAATCTTGAGACATCAGCACTGAAGTTAATGTGTATGATCAGGTCGGTTTGATTTTAGCTATCATATCCTTCCTGCCTGCCTGCCTGTGGACTGCATACTCTGGCATCAGATGTGAAGGCACCAGCCTTGCAGCGACTGCTCAACTAGAAACCACAATTGCAGAAAATTAAATCCTAGTCAAAGAGCCCTTAACACAGTAGTTCTATTTTTTTCTGATTGAATCCTGAATGATACACTGGTTCAGTATATAACAAAATAGGTCTGTAAAGTGGGCAAATACAACTGGTAAAATTTGGTGGTAACTTGCCTAGAATATGAACTGAATGATATCTTATCAAAAGAGCTCATTGCTAAATAGCCATAGCATCTTGTGCCAGGATATGCATCTCAGCCTCTGCTTCCCTCAGCCCCTGCCTCCCTCCCTCCCTTGCTCCAAATCCTGCTCCCTTCTCTCTCAGGGAACAGAGTGAGCCTGTTTTGGCATAGCTTCTTCCCCAAACAGGAAGCATGAAAAATCTAAACAGAGTCCAGGCAGGGATCTAATGGTTAAGGATGCATCATCAACAGTATGAGGGGGACAACCATAAAGCAGCCTTCCTCTATGGTTGATTCCACATACAGCTGCAGAGGCACACTTGCCTCTCCAAGTCTTACAAATCTGCTCAAGCATTTGTAAGGAGAGCAGTATTTATTCAAGAGCAGTATTTACTGTGTATGGAACCATTTCCCAGAAGTCTTACACTATCATTTCAAAGATGTATATTCCCATAGTAAACATTTTGGCCTTAACAGAGAAGAAAGGCTACACTTAGGAATCAGGACATTCCCATCAGGTGGGCTCTGGACACAACTTTAAACCTTGATCACAACGTTTTGAGAAACAATGAACAGATATGGCCCTTTGAAAAAAGAAATTCACTTTTTTTTTTTTTGTGGTACGCGGGCCTCTCACTGTTGGGGCCTCTCCCGTTGCAGAGCACAGGCTCCGGACGCGCAGGCTCAGCGGCCATGGCTCACGGGCCCAGCCCCTCCGCGGCATGTGGAATCTTCCCGGACCGTGTCCCCTGCGTCGGCAGGTGGACTCTCAACCAGTGCGCCACCAGGGAAGCCCCAAATTCACATTTTAAATGTCATCACCCCAGGATGTTTCTTGCTCCCCTAGCCTTTACATCCACACGTAAGCAATCTGGTACAGCTTTCAGGAGACTTGGTCTCTACCTTCCAGAGGAGCAGCTGGGCAGCACATAAATTTTACTGTGCATATGACATGGTCCTGCTTGGATGAGAACAACTCAATATATTTTTAAATTTGAAATCCAAAATTAGTATTTGGGGCATATTCTTTATTATTGATATGAGTTGCACTTTTAAAAAACTGTATTCTAAAGATTAACTCTTTGTATTTTGCCAGGATCCTGGCAGGCTCGAATCTTCCTCTAACCATTTTCCTTGTTAAATTTTTTCCAGATAAATAATAATCACTACCTTTGGAATACCTACCTTGTTGCCTGCTCCGTGGTGAGTTTACCCTGTTATTCTCTCATCCTCACATCAGTTTGATGAAGTAAGTGTTATTATCTCTACCCAGCACAAGGTGGGAGCTTTCTCAACCCTAAGACACCCCAACTTCATAGTTTATAATCTTGACCCCTTCTCTGAATCTTCTACCAACTCTGTTTTCTACGTTGCAGAACTTCAAGGATTTTGTTAGCATTTGAGCAGGACTAAAACTGTTTTACATAATTTGGTTTTGACCCTACCTCCAAATACCCTCCAGTAGTCTAGCCAAGCTGGTATGGTCTTCCATATGGGTGAGAATTTTACTTTGAAGACTTTAAAATTTTAGTTATTGGGCTGGCCAAAAAGTTTGTTCAGGTTTTTCCCTAAGATGTTACGGAAAGATGCTGGCTGTAATATCCCTAAGATGTTGGCCAAATGAAATTTTTGGCCAAACCAATATTTTTATATAAAAACGTCACCCTTGTTTTCTATGTGCTTAGAATGTAAATTATATGGACCTCTTTCCAGTGAAAAACAGAGAAGAACTATACCTTAAAGCACTCACTTATAATTTCAATTTTCAATCACTTACTAGCCAAATCTTGACAAAAGCCTCCCCTAAGAAAGTGAAATTTCTGATGATTTAACTAGTATTACTTTCCTCTAATTCTAAGGCCTGTCCCTGTAATAAGTCAGAGCATCTAAAACCTTTAACCTGGATTATATTACTTTGATGCCCTATAGAAATACTTTCACAGATGTACAATTTACCACTGTCTCTAAAAATATTAGAAAAGCCCTTTGTAGAATGCTTCTGTATTTTATATACCTGCTAATTGCATATGCCTGTATTTTTATTATATTGTTTACTTATTAACTTAACAAATATCTTTTCTAGGTACTATATTTATTACTAGAACCATAGAGACAAAAAAAAGCAGTCACACCCTTTACTGCCTGGAGTTAATAATCTAATTGGGAATTTTTTTTAAAGAAATGAAAACTAGTGTATAGCACAGGGAACTCTGCTCAATATTCTGTAATAACCTAAATGGAAAAAGAATTTGAAAAAGAATAGATACAGGTGTATGTAAAACTGAATCGCTTTCCTGTACACCTGAAACTAACACAAAATTGCTAATCGACTATGCTCCAATATGAAATAAAAATTTTTAAATAAAATAAACGTTGTTCCTATCTGAAAAAAATAAATAAATGAAAAAATATCATTGTAACAAATTACTTAAGATTATGAGGGGAGAAATGTCTATCTTTCCTGATGAATTAATACTCTTTTTTTTTTTATTAAATAACAGAAGTGGTTAAAATCATCATGAGCTCTTTTTGTCTTACATGGTTATCTGACAACCCGTTTTGTGCTCTGGTACAAAAATTTTCCTTAACTTAAATGTTCCATACAAGCATTTTTCATTTCAACACATCCTTCTTATTATCTTAACTCTTGTTGTTTTACCCTTGTTTGTATTGTTTTACAGTTTTTAGTGGCTACTTTTTTTTGAATTTTATTTATTTTTATACAGCAGGTTATTAGTTATCTATTTTATACATATTAGTGCATATATGTCAATCCCAATCTCTCAATTCATCCCACCACCCCCACCCCCACCCCCTGCTGCTTTCCCCCCTTGGTGTCCATACGTTTGTCCTCTACATCTGTGTCTCTATTTCTGCCCTGCAAACCGGTTCATCTGTATCATTTTTCTAGATTCCACATATATGCATTAATATATGATATTTGTTTGTCTCTTTCTGACTTACTTCACTCTGTATGACAGTCTCTATATCCATCCACGTCTCTACAAATGACCCAATTTCATTACTTTTTATGGCTAAGTAATATTCCATTGTATATATGTACCACATCTTCTTTATCCATTCGTCTGTAGATGGGCATTTAGGTTGCTTCCATGGCCTGGCTATTGTAAATAGTGCTGCAGTGAACATTGGGGTACATGATTCTTTTTGAATTACGGTTTTCTCAGGGTATATGCCCAGTAGTGGGATTGTTGGGTCATATGGTAGTTCTATTTGTAGTTTTTTAAGGAACCTCCATACTGTTCTCCATAGTAGCTGTATCAATTTACATTCCCACCAACAGTGCAAGAGGGTTCCCTTTTCTCCACACCCTATCCAGCATTTATTGTTTGTAGGTTTTCTGATGATTCCCCTTCTAACAAGTGTGTGATACCTCATTGTAGTTTTGATTTGCATTTCTCTAATGATTAGTGATGTTGAGCATCCTTTCATGTGTTTGTTGGCAATCTGTGTATCTTCTCTGAAGAAATGTCTATTTAGGTCTTCTGCCCATTTTTGGATTGGGTTGTTTGTTTTTTTAATATTGAGCTGCATGAGCTGTTTATATATTTTGGAGATTAATCCTTTGTCTGTTGATTCACTACTTTTAAACAACTCTCCTCCCTGCCCCCCCACACCTCTCCCCTACACACACAGTTAGGTGAAGCCTATTTGTTTAGCCAAGGCTACAAAATAATTTCAGAATCAAGGTAGCCCCAGGACAGAAACAGATACAGCATATCTCAGCCTGTGCTTGGTTATTAGAGGCTCTGTTGGGGGAACAGAATTGCTGCGATGATATCCATGCATGAAAGAGACTCATCGGACCTGAGTATCTAAATCCTTGCTGCACCACTGCTCTTTTATATTTGGGCCTTTCATTACTTCTGAAAAACTTACAGTAGAAACTATATGCTCCATTTAAGGTAGTTATTTTCTAAACAAGGCTTTTCAACTCATGAAGAGATGGTAGAGTCAGTACACAGAAATACCCAAAGAAAGATATAACTAAGAGAATAAAATTCTCCTTGTAGAAATATCCCCCCTTTTGTAACATAGAGTTCATATATGCCCAACTCTACCACAAACTGCTCAAAATTAACAAAGTATCCATCAAAAATCCATTAAATGAATATTTGAATCTAGTTTCTTAGACTTAGTTTCCCCCTCTTTTTGTAATTTCACTTGTGACTTCTAAATGTTCAAGCCATCACCCTGAGTTTGCCATGACTCCAGGGGTTGTGAAGACCCATGTGGAAGGAGGTTCACTTATGAAAGTAACAAGGGTCCTGCTGGTCCAACAAGGAATTTCCATGTCTTGCTACTCTTTGATCTATGCTCCTCACAGAAATGTACCTTTTGAAGCATTTTCTAAAATACACCAAAATCTGAGTCTCTTTTTGACTTGTTCTGAGGTTAATCCAAAATGCTAACATAATGGTTAATTGCATTATCTACTAGCCCAATCCATAATACTTTGTATCAAACATGATGAGAATTTTATCAAACTCATAAAAGCAAATGTACAAGAGGAGCTTTTTTCAATATATGCACATCGAGACAAATATTGTATAGATACTAAACAAATTCCTCATCCCTATTCTTAAAAATTTTACACCTTGGGCTTCCCTGGTGGCACAGTGGTTAAGAATCTGCCTGCCAATGCAGGAGACACGGGTTACAGCCCTGGTCCAGGAAGATCCCACATGCTGCGGAGCAAGCCCGTGCACCACAACTACTGAGCACGCATGCCACAACTACTGAAGCCCGTGTGCCTAGAGCCCTTGCTCCGCAACAAGAGAAGCCACCACAATGAGAAGCCTGTGCACCGCAAGGAAGAATAGCCCCTGCTCGCTGCAACAAGAGAAAGCCCATGTGCAGCAAAGGAGACCCAATGCAGCAAGAAATAAAAATTAATTAATTAATTTTTAAAAATTATACACCTTGACCATGGTTTCTAGACCTTTGCAGTTTGTCATGTTTATGACTTTATGTAACAATTGCCTTGTTAACTATAAATATTTTCAGGGATATTGTTTTAATCTCCAACTTAACACAAACTTATCTTTCTTGGAGGCATGAAACTATCTCCATGTTGCCTATGGAGAGAATTTCCAAAATGCTTAAGTTTTTCAAGAAGTACACTGCTGTTCCTACATGCCAGGACTCCTGGGTAAGCAGGCAAATTGAATACGGGGTCTATCTTCCCACTTTTTAAATCACATTTAAAAGTAAAGAAATGAAGAGGAAGAAAACCCATGAAGACAAAAAGAATGGGAACAGAGATAGAACATGTAAGAGACATAAACAAAATCTAGAAGCTGGCAGATTGAGTGGTAACTGACCTCCAATACCTGAGAAAACTACAATCTAATCCTGCAGTAGGGGAAACTAACAAGAAGCAAGTTGGCGTCCACCTTACAGCCCTTTGAAATGCTCTGGAAATGGCAGTAATAAGTTCTTCTAAAAGGGCAGGGGCAGGGGCTGAAAATAGGAGAATGAGTTGAAGGACTGAATACATTTTTAAAGGGAAAACGGACCTTCTCTGTTGCAATTATCTCTTTCCCGATACAGCTGAAGCCTAGAGGTTTCCTCTCTGGAGAACTAAACTTGAAAGAATCTAATGTTGCTCATAAGAGATACAGCCGAGGGCAAAGATGAGGGACAATACTAAAACAGGGAAGTTACGTGAATGCTGACATACTGAACCGTGAGGCACTCGGCAACCTTCATCACTCAGCTCACAGAAAGTTAGAAAGTGGGATATTTATGTCCCTTAAGCATAAAACTGAAAAAGCTGATCTGTCTGTGGGAAAGGACCCTCAGAGATACATAACTGAGGGTCCTGCAACAAAATACCTGGGCTATAACCAATCACCCTGTATCGAAGGTCCGTAGTTGACAAGGTGTACCCACAAACATAAACTTCCAAGTAGTATTGTTTATGTCTGTTTTAAACATGATCAGTGGAAAGAACAAAGCCAACTAAAAGCAAAGGAAAAGGAAAACTCCAAAACAGCCAATAGGACAGAAAAAATCTTTTTAAAGCCATGATATTCTCAGACATTCAAGAGAAGAAATTGCTTTCTAGAAAGGATGTTTTTAAAAAAGGAATTTTCAGAGAATAAAGGGTTCTTGGGAAATAAAATTAGAAGGCAAAAATTTCAATAGAAGAGCTGAAAGCTACAACTTAATAAATATGTCAGAAAGAAGAAAAACTTAACAAAGAGATTCAAAATAAAGGAAAAAAGAAGATTAGTGGATCAGGACTTCTAGTACTAGACCAAGAGGAACTCCAGAAGGGGAAAAGAGTGAAAACAGAGGGAAGGAAATGATTAAATAAATATTTCAAGAAAAATTCCTCGGTATTGAATAAGACAAATTTCCAGTTGAAAGTGCCCAGGACATTAAAATAAAAGAGACCTGTCTTCTTGAAAAGGCATGTCTTCATGATATTTCACAATATTAAAGACAAAAATAAAGTGCTAAAAATAGGTCACATTTAAAGAGCCATGAATAAAAATGACGTACTTCCCAAAAGCAACAATGGAAGTTAGAAGACAGTGGAGCAAGTCCTTCAAAATTCAGAGGAAATAAAATTCAACATAGAATTATATATTTGGGCAAAACTATCAATCAAGAGTGTAGATATAATTAAAACATTTTCAGAAATTTAATATTTCAAAAAATTGTACCCTTGAAGTACCTTTCCTTATGGATTTACAGGAGGATATACTTTATGAAAATAAGGGAGGAGTCCAAAAAAAAAAAAGGAAGATTGGGTTGGGTTTCAGGATATGGGCAGTGTAACACAGGAGAAAGAAGGGAATTCCAATGATGATGATGTGCAAGCCTTCGTAAGCCTAAGGAACAACCATTACAAATTGATGCTGAAGAATAGAGGACTCCGGGAGTTATGTCTTCAAGAATATAGAATAATAAAACAGTGGGGGCTATACTACCTGCTGCAAAGAACCTACTGAAAAGAGAGTTACATTTCAGATAAAGATGAAATACTTCTTCTAGGGTATTTTTTTTTTTTTTTTGCGGTACGCGGGCCTCTCACTGCTGTGGCCTCTCCCGTTGCGGAGCACAGGCTCCGGACGCACAGGCTCAGCGGCCATGGCTCACGGGCCTAGCCGCTCCGCGTCATGTGGTATCTTCCCGGACCGGGGCACGAACCCTTGTCCCCTGCATTGGCAGGCGGACTCTCAACCGCTGCGCCACCAGGGAAGCCCTAGGGTATTTTTTTAAAGCACAAATAAAAAGGTAAACATCATCTTCAAGAAAATCAAAAAGTTTTACCAGAAAGAAAATATAATCACGGACACCATGTGTGGGGGTGTGACTAAAAAAAAAAATAACTTAATGGAATTTGTGACATAACTATATTAGGAGGATGAGAGAATGTAAGTAGTTGTAGGAGGGGGAGGAGGTATATGTAAGAAAGCTAAATTCTTAACCATGGAAGAAAATTAATGAATAATACCAAAAACAACTAAAATTCAAGAAACAGAATAATCAAGACATTTTTATACAGGTAATAAAGAGTCAGAAGCAGCTAAAAAGTTGAAAGTGGTTGTCTCTGGGGAATGGAAAGTAGTCATGATGAGAGACAGGACAGGGAGCTGATGGTTGTTTTTCATGTTCAATTCGGTAGTACTATTTCTCTTTAAAATTATGTTACATGTGTATTAATGGATGGAAATAAAACATTATATCTTTCAAATTAGTGTGTGAGCTATCAGACAAATAATTATCTTTTGCAATAGTCTGAACTTAGTAGTGAGCATTTTTACATTTCTGGTAAAACATTTCTTCCAGCTTTATTTTAAAATTAATGCCTGAGACCAAGTCCCCATTGCAAAATTAACTCGAACACTGAGACAATTATCAAAGAGAAAAAACTGCTCTTTTCCCCCTGAAGAACAATTAAGTGTTCCAATTCTCTTATCCACTTTGCCTGTGCAAAACTCATCATAGGGGCTTCCCTGGTGGCGCAGTGGTTGAGAGTCCGCCTGCCGATGCAGGCGACGCGGGTTCGTGCCCCGGTCCGGGAGGATCCCACATGCCGCGGAGCGGCTGGGCCCGTGAGCCGTGGCCGCTGAGCCTGTGCTCCGCAGCGGGAGGGGCCACAGCAGTGACAGGCCCGCGTACCGCAAAAACAAACAAACAAAAAAACAAAACAAACAAACAAAAAAAACTCATCATAGAAAGATAAGTCACAGTAGAATACGGAAAGACAACTTCTCTTGGGAAATTTTGACTATCGCAGAAGTAAGTTTGGGGCCAAAATTCTCCAGATAATTGCCTCAGTCCTCCCTCCTCTTGAAGAGAAAGATGTCCTTTGACAAAGAACATCAGCAGTGGAGTGGTGAATGAAAGCCTTCTCTTCATTAAATCCATTCCTGTTTAGTGATTGAGAAGGTCAAGCAGCTCAGGCAGGGGGAAACAGGACAGACTCTCTTAAAGTCATTGTGCGAGTTGGATCTTTTTAAGAATTTGTCCTCTAACTTATTCAATTCATCTGGGAAAAAATGTGTGCCACAAAAAAGAAACCAGATGCTAGGTGAGAAATCAAGGCTGAAGAGTGATTGCATAATTATTTCTGTACAGGACATGATAACCTGTACAGATAACTTCTCTGGATCTTTTCAGTGGCCTCTACTTTTAAGAGAACTCAAATGATTTTTCAATGAAAGAGACCATACACCTGAAATCTTTGTAGAAAAGAAATAAATATTTGAACCTAATTTGTATATCAATGCATTTTATTTTATTTTCAAAATGCTAACCTGAGTCTTTAAAAAAAATCATGATTTCTTTCTGGTCTATAATTATTAAATAATTATATTCATCATTCTTAGAGCAATTTTCAAAGAGGTATCATTATCAAGAGAAGTGTCAATTTCTCAATTTTTTTTAATTACTAGAAAATCTCTCTTTACAAAATAGTATCTAATACACATCTTGGGTAGATAAATGTTATGTCAGACCTTTGGAAAATTCTCTTAATTTAAAAAAAATTTCTTAATACATCTGAGGAAATCATTAATGTCATACCCTATGGGCAACAGAAAATACTGAAGACATCAAAACAATGCCTGAGGTGTCCCAGAATAAAACGCTGTCTTTCAGATTCAAAGACCACTCTAGCGATGTGTTCATGTGCAGTTTAAAAGATCGATACACAGGCAAGAGTGTTTCTGCCCACACTTCGTCCACATGAAAGCAGAGCTTTGATTCATAGTTGCAAACCCTGTTTGCTGAGCCCACAGGTGTTTTAGAGGGGGCCACTCAGACTCAACCCAATCTGAAGCCTTTGTTCAGCGGTAGCTCCTTCATCCTTACAGATACCTTATCTGTTTGCTGCTGCCGTTTCTCAGCTGTCCACACCTGTGCCATTTTTTAAAACTGAGCCTCAGGGCTTCCTTAAACTGTTTATTCTGTCTTCCCTGATTGAGGTGGCCCCACTTGCACTCACTGCCCAGGAGCTGCTTGGGTGTGCTGCCGTCACTCACTTAGCATCATCTCCAGATGAGCCATATCAGGAGCTATGTGCCAGGACTGGAGTTTTTGTTCCTAGGAATAATCAGAAGTTGCACTGGTGAAATTATGCAAGAGACCAGGTTTGCAGGTTTCTCCTGACCTTTCAGTGGTTATTTGATGGTATCGTTTTCTTTGCCCTTGGCCAAATCTAGAGTCTATTGCCACGTTGGCACCACATTGGCATTCTTGTATACAGTGTTTGTGTTTTGTTTTCCTGGCTATCAAGGGAGTGTTTGATTTTGTGCTACATTAGCAGACAACTTTTCATTTTAGCTTGCCATCACAAATTCTTAGATGTTGTGGGTCCTCTGTGACCCACCCTGGTAGATGATATTGGTCTTTTAAGGTCCACTGTAGATCCATTTGTAACTTAAGTCATGAAGTAGTTCATGCTCACATCACAGGTGTAGAGACAAGAACAACTCCGGGAGGCAGGACAAGGCTACTTCCTTTTGTTCACATTCATGGCTACTCCTATGAAACGTGTGAGTTATTCTGCCCAGAATCTGATCCTGGTTCATGGCTTTCTCCATTCTATATCCTCTCCGTGAGCAATTCCATCATATGACAATTATGAGAAACAAGCAATTTCTAAGGTAGAAATTCCTACTCTGTTTACAAATTGAAAAAGTTTTGCTATCAGTGACAGCAAGATACTTCACCACAACTCAGTAAAGGATGTATTCAACCAGAATCCATGTGCACCATAACCTAAAAGTTGCAAATCTCTAAATATATCTATCTTTTGGAAATCTCTACATCACAGTTAAGATTCAGTAATTTTGAAAAATCCATGTGAACATCTCAAACTTCCAGAATTTTAAAAATTGACCTGTATGTATAGGAAAAATACCTTCTACTTACAGTGAGTTATCTTGCCAGAAAAGTATTATAAATAAAAATAATGCTTATAAGAATTATTTTTGTATCAGCTTTATTGAAATATAATTTACAATCCATACGATTTACCCATTTGAACAGTGTACAATTAAACAATTTTAACATTTGTGGAGTTATCACACAATGAATTTTAGGACATTTTTATCACCCAAAAAGAAACGCCATCCCCTCTGTCACCCCAGAGCCCTTCATACACTCCCTGCAAGCCCTAGATAACCACTAATCTACTTTCTGTCTTTATAGATTTCTTTATAGATATGCCTAATCTGGACATTTCCTATAAATGCAATCATATAATATGTAGGTTATTGTGAAATGGCTTCTTTCATTTAGCATATTTCCAAGGTTTATCCATGTTGTAACATGTATCAATACTGCTCTCCTTTTAATGGCTGAGTAATATTCCATTGTATGGATATATTATTTTTGTTTATTCATTCACCAGTTCATAGATATTGGATTGTTTCTACCATTTGGCTATTATAAATAATGCTGCTAGGAATATTAATGAAAAAATTTTTGTGTAGACATATGTTTTCAGTACTCTTAGATATATACCTAGAAGTGGAATTGCTGGGTCAAATGATAATTCTATATTTAACTTTTTGAAGTCACGCCACACTGTTTTCCAAAGTGGCTGTACAACTTTCCATTCCCACCAGCAGTGTATGAGAGTTCTGATTTCTTCACATCTTCATCAATACTTCTTATTACTCTTTGAATACAGCCTTCCAAACAAGGGAAAAGCAACAAATAACACACAAAGGAATCCCCATAAGGTTATCAGCTGACTTTTCAGCAGAAACTCTGCAGGCCAGAAGGGAGTAGCAGGATATATTTAAAGTGATGAAAGGGAAAAACCTACAACCAAAAACACTCTACGCATCAAGGCTCTCATTCAGATTCCACGGAGAAAGCAAAAGCTTTACTGACAAATAAAAGCTAAGAGACTTCAGCACCACCAAACCAGCTCTACAACAAATGCTAAAGGAACTTCTCTAGACAAGAAACACATGAATACAGCTTTCCTCATGGATGTCAAGTGGTATCTCATTATGGTTTTGATGTGCATTTTCCCAATGACGAACATTGCTGAGCCTCTACATGGGCTTATTTGCCATTTGTATGTCTTCTTTGGAGAAATGTCATTCAGATACTTTGCCCATTTTTTAATTGGGTTGTCTTTTTATTTTTGAGTTGTAAAAGTTCTTTATATATTCCAGAGAGAAGACCCTAATCAAATATGACTCTCAAATATTTTATCTCATTATGTGTGTTACCTTTTCACTTTCTTAAGAGTGTCCTTTCAAGTTTGTCTTCTTTTAATTTTTATGATGTCCAATTTATCTATAATTTTGTTGTTGTTGTTGCTTGTGGTTTTGGTATCATAATAAAAAAGTCATTGCCAAATCCAAGGTCATAAATATGTAGTCCTTTTAGTTTTCTTCTAAAAGTTTTTATAGTTTTAGCTTTTATGCTCATCCCTTGATATATTTTGAGTTAATTTTTGTATATGGCGTGAGGTATGAGTCCAATTTCATTTTTTTAATATGGGGATAGTCACTTGTCCCAACACCATTTGTTGAAATCAAATAACACTTTAAAAATAACATCTTTCTAGATTCCTCATATATACATCAATATACAATATTTGTTTTTCTCTTTCTGACTTACTTCATTCTGTATGACAGACTCTAGGTCCATCCATGTCTCTACAAATGATCTAATTTCGTTCCTTTTTATGGCTGAGTGAGTAATATTCCACTGTGTGTATGTACCACATTTTCTTTACAGATGAACCTATTTGCAGGGCAGGAATAAAGACACAGACGTAGAGAACGGATGTTTGGACACAGAGGCGGGAAGGGGGATGTGGGATGAACTGGGAGATTAGGATTGACATATATACACTACCATGTATAAAACAGATAGCTAGTGGGAACCTGCTGTATAGTGCAGGGAGCTCACCTTGGTGCTCTGTGGTGACCTAGATGAGTGGGATGGGGGGGTGGGAGAGAGGTCCAAGAGGGAGGGAATATATGTATACATATAGCTGATTCACTTCGTTGTACAGCAGAAATGAACACAACATTGTAAAGCAACTACACTACAATAAAAAAAATAATATCTAACTTTCTCTAAGAGAGAAAATACTGAAAAAAGTTAAAATTCTGATAAGTATCTGGCATCTAAATTTATTTAGGCATGATCATAATGCTGGGTTTGATCACCAACCCTATATAATGTACACAGACTTATTAGTATAATTTAGCATAAACATTTCACGTACACACTGGGTAACACAGTAATCATGTTCAATCTTATCAAGTTATCTTTAATAGGCTACAGTATCTTAATGTATTATATAAAAATTCTATATTTACTACTTTAATTTTACTGCAGTGAATCAGTTAATTCAAGGAAAGCTTTAGGAATGTCGTAGAACTTAGAAATCTTTCAAAGATAGGTTTTCAGGGGAAAATGCTGGAAAACATTCCTTCGAATCACATAAATGGCCTTATATGAAAATGAAAGTAAGCATATCTATTTGCCTGGCCCCTTTTCTATATTATAAATTTCTGGGCAGAAGGGTAGGTATCAGAGATCAAGTTGTTTATAACTGTGGTGGCTTAAAAATCAACATTCACTTGCTTTTTTTAAAAGTTGCTACCAAGTTGCTATGTCTTCATGTCATGCAAACTTATGTTGCCTAGTTCTTATTTGTGCTAAAGTTTCTATCATTTACTCTCTAACCATATTATTGCATTCCACTGCCGAGGGCCTCAAAACTTTCACCTAGATAGTAGTGAAACTGAAAGGCTAAAACTCTGGGTTAAAACCAAACCTAAAATATTAATTTTTTTCCCTTTTATACATGATATCTACATGTAGTATTTGAAATTCAAACTAGCACTAGAGTTCATCACATTCTCAATACCAGAGTTTTTATTTTTTGCAATTAAATCTAAGACTCAAAATAGCCATTTGAGATCCAATGATTCTTTGGCACATTAAAAATAATTTATATATTGGCCATTCATTGCCTAACTTTTAACAATACATTATGATACTGTGGCCCATTAAATACAACTTTATGGGGCGAAGCTTGGTTACTATGTTGCCCAGTGTTTACTTAAAAATATATATGCCAAATTAAACTAAGTCAATACAACATAAAAATGAATCATTAATTTATCAATTTTATTGAGGTAAAATTTACAAACAATAAAATGCACATATTTTAAGTGTGGAATTCAATGAGCTTTCACAAATGTAAGCACTCACTGACGACTGTCACTACCAGCACAATTAAGATGTAGAAGGTTTCCGTCAGTCCAATAGTTTCCTCAAGCCCCTTTGCAGTCAAACCCCACTCTCACCCCATCCCCAAAGTACCACTGACCTGCTTTCTGTCACTATAGGCTAGTTTTGCCTTTTCTAGGATTTCATATTGATGGAATCATGTAGTATGTACTCTTTTGTGTTTGCCTTCTTTTACTCAGCAAAATTGTTTTGAAATCCATTCATGTTGAGTGCCTGAATACTTCTTTCCTTTTTATTGCTGGGTAGTGGTATTCCTTTGTATGAATATACCCAAGTTGTTTACCCCCTCACCTGTTGCTGAATATTTGAGTTGTTTCTAGATTTTGGTTACTGTAAATAACAGTGTTATGATATTTGTATATAAGTCCTTGTATGGATATGTTTTCATTCCTCTTAGGTAAATACTCAGGAGTGAAATTGCTGGATCATAGGGTAATTATATATTTAACCTTATTGAATAAATAGGTATTCTGCCAAAATTGTTTCCAAAGTCGTTGTATCATTTTATATTCCCATCAGCTGTATATAAGTTCCAATTGTTTCACATTGTGGGATGTAGAGAAACCATTTTGTATTTCTGAGAACTGGGGCTAAAAATGTGAGATCCTGAGTTAAGAACCAGCCTTGGGAAGTTAATTTACAAATTTTCAGATAGTAAGAGAACTCCAGAGGGAATTACCTAACTTTGGACATACGTGTTTACATTTCAGGGGGAAATGAGGCCTCTGACTTTGGAGACATCTCTAAACCATAAAAGCTGGAGATAAAGTTGCTTATCTGGTCATGGAAGAGATGAGAACCCAGGAGTCTTTCTATCACATCTCCAAGGAGAAAATCTTCCTTCTGGGAAGGGAGGAGGCAGTAGCTGCCCCTTTCTTCTGTACAGAAGCAGAGAAAATCCAGGCTTCTCCATCTCTTGCCTGTGGAGTGTGGGTCCACGTGTATAGGGGACTTTTCCATCTGACTTTCATTGCATTGCCTCAGGGATAATTAATGGGGCAAGGAGAACTGGTGTACTTATTAATATATAAACAATAAAACAAATCTGTCTTCTCATCCAGAATACCATGTGTGTGCATTCAAGATAAAATTAATAAAAATCAATATTCAAACCTCAACCTGCATCCTCCTCCTCATCTGATATTATTGAGATTTTCAACTTCAGTCATTCTAGTGGGTGTGCAGTGGTATCTCATTCTGGTTTTTATTTGCATTTCCCTAATGCCTATGATATTGAGCATCTTTTCATGTGCTTATTACTAGGTTGTAATAATTCGTAATTATATTACTAATATCTTCTGTTGTGACATTTCTGTTAAAATCTTTTGTCCATTTTTACTGGGTTTACTTCTTACTACTGAGTTATGAGAGTTCTTTATGTATTTGAGATACATGTCCTTTGTTATATATGTGTATTGTGATATTTTCTCCCAGTCTGTGGTTTACCTTTCCATTTTCTTAATAGTGTCATTCATTTGGCAGATGTTTTTAGTTCTGATGGACTAAGAATGAACATACGTATCAATGAAACAAAACTGAGTTTAGAAATAGAACCACACATTTACAGTCAATAGATTTTCAACAATGGTGCCAAGGTAGTTCCATGGGGAAAAAAATAGAGTTTTCAACAAATGATTGTGGGACAACTGGATATCCAATTGGAAAAAAAATAAACAAAACATATGTTCTTACATCACATCATACATAAAAATTAATTCTCTACAGAATATAAACTTAACTGTAAAGCTAAAGCCATGAAACATCTGTGAGTAAACATGAGAAAATCTTCACAAGCCTTGGGTAGGCTAAGATTTTCTTAGGACACCAAAAGCATAAAGCAGTACATTTTAAAAACAATTAAGTATTAAGTCCACAAAGAAATAAGACTGCTATTTTCCCCAAATATAAATATAACATCTTACACAGTCAAATGAAAATTGCCCAGAAGACTAGTCACTCCATTGCTGGTAGAAGAGGGGAAAACACCCACATGCTGGCTGAAATGAGATCACTTTTCTGCCTGACACACAGGCTAAGGGCAGGGGATGTGTTCCAAGGACCTAGAATTCTTGATCCCAATCCTTGGTTTTAGCTTACTTTTTAACCACACTGATTATCTCTCCTCCTTCCTCTGGGGTGATGGTTATCTTTAGGGTTGGCCCAGTTTTCATTCGGCTTTCAACATGTCCTAATTAATTTTCTCAGCTGTGGTTATACTGAGCCGGTTCTTCAGTGTGACTTCTAAGGAATGCTGGAGTTGTGAGAGGAGGGGGCACGGTCTCATAGTCTTGCTAAGAGGGAAGAATGACAGCACTGAGCGCAATTATTACAGAGTAGAGAGTATCAAGAAGATATTCTTTCGCACAACTGAAGGTTGCTGTTGGGAGAACATCATTATCCATATTTTCTTTCTCTTTTTTCCATACGCATTTTTAAAATTCCTTTATTTTCACTATGGAATGATATAGATATACAAACAAGTACTGAAAATAATCTTATAGTACCTGTGTACCTCCACGCTACATTTAACAAATCTATTTGAAATCGCAGTTGCTTCCTCCTGTTCAGCGGCTTTGTATTCTTCTCATTCACTGTGCACAGAAGATTTCTTAATTTCCAAAGCTGAATACAATTTGTTCTCCCCGCTCTCTGCCCGGTTGCTTTCAGTACTGGGGTCTGTGATCCCATTTCTCTCTGTGCTGAATTTGAGTATCTCCTAGTCACTGATAGTAGTCACTCCTATCATTTGTACATTTGAAATCAATAACTCTTATCAGTAATCAGTAGTCCTACTATTTTTTTTTTAAAGTTGTTAAAAAGCAGGCATGCTGAAGGAATCTACACAAAACTAGAGAATGAGGGAAAACCCTGGTGCAGATTGAGGCCGCAGATGAAGAGATGGTGTGATCAATAAAGAACAAGCTAGTCCTTATTTCCCTGTCTTCAGCACAGATTTATAAAATTGTAAATTAGATTCTATAACCCATTTCCAGGGAAAAGGAAAAGCACAACAAAAACTGCTTTGAAAGCTAACTCTACTAAGCTCTGCCTGTTACCTTTCATCTCTTTCTCTAAATCTGAAGCTTTTCACAGAGGCACTTTGGAGTTTTATATATCAAAGAACCAAAAGGGAAATCCACCCTCTGAAAATGCACCATGCCATTTTACATTTGCTTTGTCACTATGCTAATGAAAAATATGTCAGCCTCTTACAGTATAAATTTTAGTTCTAGTTTTGGGCCTGGGCAATTTCAGGAAGTATATGAACTCTTTTAGGCTTAATACTAGTCAAAGATTGTGTCTTCATAGTTAAAGAATATAATAGATGTGTGACATATCCAAGAGAAGCAACAATGCAAAAGTACAAATATGGTATTGTCTTTTGAGCACTGTTTTATAAATTTTTCTAATATAGATAAACTCTTATTACAATAATATGGGGTACATCTTAAACACTTTCAGTGTATTGGAATTAAGTGATATGGAATTTTATTTGAAATAAATGAGCCATCACTTGGGAATTGAAATATTTTGTAATTAAAATATATTTTTGGAATGGTCTTTGATTTATATCAAAGTATCAGTAGTTTTTATTCCTCAAACTTAAGTTATTTGTGCTGGGAAACAATGTACCAAAGAGATATTTTGTACAGCAAAAGGAGGTAAACTCAAATGTAAATGTTATGAACAATACTGGAACTGGATCATCTAAAGGTAAAGAATGTTTGACACCATAATAATTAAAGACCAATGCAAAGAAATGAACCAGCAACTAAGAAAAGAAAAACTCAAATTACCAAGAGTTTAGCCTCACTAGTAAGTCTGGGAAATAAAATTAAAGCAACAATGAGATACCACTTTCAACTATTCAGTTACAAAAGACAGAGACAAATCCACTGAGGATGGTTTATAGGTATTCCCAGCAATTTGTTAATATTGGCTACCTCAGACAGATGGAATTAGAAGAAAAAAGAGTAAATTAATTCTGTATCAGAGATTTTTGAAATTTCCTATCTGTTTAAAACAACCTGTATTAGTCATGTAACTTGAAAAATAGCAATATTCTAGAAAGTAATAGGAAAAATACACACACACACACACACACACACACACACACACACACACACACAATTCTCCACTGCTGGTTAAACAGTAAATTTCTGGAGTGCAACTTGGTAATTCAAATAAAATTTTTTAAATGCACATATTCTTTGATGCACAAAAATTTACTTCTAGGAATTTACCCCACTAAAACCAACTACAATTATAGGCAAAGATAACCATGGAAAAGTTTATTTTAAAATTCTCATAATAGCACAATATTAGAAATAATCTAAATGTCCAACAACTGTAAGCCAGTTAAATAAATCATAAGGTATCTGTATGATACAATACTGCAAAGCAATTATAAATTATGCTATAAAAGAATATTTAATGGCATTGGAATATTCATGATATATTGTTACATGAAGTAAATTGTAAAAATGGCAGTGGAACTAAGTTTTTTTAAAAACTACACAGTTATGATTTTCTATATGTCATATATATAGTGGCATTATGAATTTATATCACAATATTAACAATGGTTATGTCTCATTAAGGGGATGTGGATAGTTTTATTATTCCAATGCAATCTGGAAAGTGTTCAAATAGCTCTTAAGATCTATGAAAAAAATTTGAGCCGGGGAAATCTGGTTTGAGTAATAGAGAATGGGAAGATTGTCTCCAAAGAAAAATGAATAGACTTAAAGGAGAAAAGGGAACTATGGTAGGCAGAGTGCTAAGATAACCCCCAGTGAACCATATCTGTGTACAATCCCTCCCCTTGAATGTGAGAAAACCTATAACTTGCTTCTAGCCAATAGAGTATGGCAAAGGTAGTGGCATAGTCACTCCCATAACTTTCTTACCATAGACAAGACTCTGTCTCAGTAGATCAGAGCAAGAGGTTCTCTGGCTGGCTCTGAAGAAGTCAGCTGCCATGTTGTAAGTGGCGCTATGAAAAGGCCATGTGGCAGAGAAGTGTGGAGGCCTCCAGAACATGACACAGGGCCCCTGATGACAGCAAGAAATTAGGTCCTTAGTCCTATAACTACAGGGAACTGAATTCTGTCAACAACCACATGAGCTCAGAAGGGGACCCCAAGCTCATGAAAAGAATGCAGATTGGCTGACAACCTGATTGCTGCCTTGTATGACCTTCAGTAGAGGAACATCTTAAGCTGGGCCTGGACTCCTGACCCACAGAAATTGGGAGATAAAAAGTATATGCTCTGTTACGCCACAAGTTTGTGATAATTCTTTTCACAGCAACAGAAAACTAATACAGGGACCCAATGTAAACATTTGTTACAGAATCTTACTTTAACTCAGTAATTTATTCACTCTTTCATCCATTCATTCAACAGATATTTGCTTAATGCCTCCAAATACCACACGCCATGCTCAGCATTGAGTACATCGTGTCTGCAATTGAAGAGTTTGCAGATGGAGAAGGAAAGAGGCAGAAAATGCTGAGCACAGTGCACCATAAATAACGTGATGTAGGAAACGAACACAGGACGTCTAAACCACATCATGAGGAGCCTGCATAGTGGTTAAGACCACAGGCTTTGGATCTTCACTGACCTAAATTTGAATCCTAGCCCAACTGCTTACTAACTTTATGACCTTGGGCCAGTTGCCTGAATGAAAGCCTTACTTTTCCCACACGTAAAGTGGTTATAATAAGACCTACCTTGTGGAGTTATTGTGTAGGCCAAATCAAATAATATATAAGAACTGCTTAGCACATATTAAGTGCTCAGTGCATATGAGCTATTATAATTATAATTTTGCCTAGAAGCAAATTATTATCTTGTCCAGGTCTGTAGTGGACTTTGGGGAAGCAATAGACTTTTGTCGTGTAAAGCCACAGAGTGTTCTGTTTGGTTTTTAACCTCAGCATAACCTTGCCTATTTTGACAGATACATTTATTGTTACCAGAAGTGGGGTAATTCCTAACAAAGAAGATTCAAAGATGTGGCAATTAGTTGATGGGCTGAATGGTAGCGGTGAGGAAACATAATGGAGAGTACAAATATGGTAATTCACGTTATACAGGAGAATAGTTGGAAAACCCTAATCTAAAACTAACTTTTTAGGCAGATCATGAACATAATGAACTTGTAACAATATGGGAAATGACTGAAACACAGAGTTAGAAGTGTATGATGGCTGCAGTTGACTGTACTTGACATGGTACTCTGGGAAAGAAATGACCTGAAAAAAGCAATGACCAGTTGTAAGCATAATGTAAAAAAAAAATGTGGAGAGGGCCTAGAAATTCAGAGAATTTTGGCATTGAAGAGGCAACTGCTTCAACTGAAACAGAAGAAAATGAGGAGGACTTTGAGTAACGATGACTCATTAAAACTGAACCTTGTACCTGGACCAAATTAAGGATTTGTCATCAGACCCATTGTTAACATCTCTGGATAAAGAACCTCAGGGCAAATATCAAATTAAGATGTAGTGGGCTTCCCTGGTGGCGCAGTGGTTGGGAGTCCGCCTGCCGATGCAGGGGACACGGATTCGTGCCCCGGTCCTGGAAGATCCCACATGCCGTGGAGCGGCTGGGCCCGTGAGCCATGGCCGCTGAGCCTGCGCGTCCGGAGCCTGTGCTCCGCAACGGGAGAGGCCACAACAGTGAGAGGCCCGCATACCGCAAAAAAAAAAAATTAAGATGTAGTATCCAGTAAATCTTTTCAATTGGTTAAGATGGCTCAGGGAAAAGAACCTAAAGCTGGCTTTTCCACCGGTGTCTGGTAGTCTGAGGAAGCTGCAATTAACTCAAGCAGGGGTTGCAGTGGTAGCTCATGAGAACAGGAAAGTAAAGAAATATACCTGAAATGAAAACTAAGACTCTAGTCTTGAAGATTGTGTGTCTTGCTATTGGTAGATAAAACTGACTGGAAGCGAAGAGATAAGAATCTAAGATTTTGAGAGAATCCCACACAAAAGAATTACCAGGCTAGACTAAGAAAGACTTTGACTTTTTGAAACTTAAAATGATCCATAGACCCTCAAACATCAGTGGCTGGGAGTCAGCTGAGAAATGCTGTCCTAAGAAGGAATATTCCACCAATATCTGAGAAGGATAATGGAGTAGAAAAACTTCATGGAGGGAAGAGCCAAGAGCTACAGAAAACAAGACTGATGAGCTCCTCCCAGGGAATGGGATACAGGCCCTAATCATGTAGAACATTCTCTATTCCCAGGGTGGGGTGTCATTGCAACCCTGACACAGGGGGATTTCAGAGTTGCAGTGGGCCAGTGGTTCATTCTTCCTCCATCTTAGTGCTATTGTAGCTACCCTGCCCCTACTATGACGTTGTATACTGGGTGTGTGGGGGACAGACAGCTTACCTTATTAGTTTATAGGTCTCTGCAATAAGAGGAGACAAGGCAGGACCAAAGTCTCATTTGGAGGCCCTGGATTTGGAGTGGGATGCAATGACTTGGTTGAACTTTTGGTCTGTAATCCCTTAGACAGGTGGTAAATTTTTTTATGTCAGAAGGAATTTGAGCTGACTTTGTGTTGTGTGACAGAACTGGGTAGACATCAGGGCTGTCCACCCGATATTTCCAGCTTTCCTTCAGATACATGCTAGGAGAGCAACACTCTGCACTCTTGAAATTGGATGTGGCCATATGACCTGTTCTAGTCAATGAAATTTTGTCAGTAGTGCTGTAAGTGTTTTCTAGGTAGATGTTTCAAGAGCCACATGCAATCTCTCCTCTCTCTGTCTGCTTTGGCCATAAGCAGTGCTCCAGATGAAGGCCACTTCAGCAGCCTGGGTCCCAGAGTGGGGATGATGTGAAGAAGAGCTTGAAGCTGACCTGTGGAAGAAGTTTGGTGTGAACAAGTTCTTGCTGTAATAAGCCAATAAGATTGCAGGTCTGTTTGTTATGCCAGCCTAACTACCTTGCTGAGGTTGATCCATTAACAAGTGTACAAGGAGCTGTGTGATGTCATCCCTGCCTACCTCTCAAGCCATCCCCCAATCATTCTCTGATACACATGTGTATTCCAGCAACTCCCATGAACTACTTTTAAAATAAAATCATTACACTGTGTGCAGCGTGGACTGGAGGTGAGAAACTAGAGGATGACAGTTACACTCACAGGGACAGATGACCCCCCACAAATGCACAAAGGAAAGTGTAGAGTCAGAACATAAAAGACTGAGGACAAAACAAAAGATGTTTAAAACCTGAGGGGAGAAAAACAAGGAGAGATGCAGGAAACAACCTATCAGAGAAGTTCTACAGAAATCAAGGGAGAAACACTTCAAAACTGAAAAGGTCCGCGGCATCAAATCTGACAAATGGATGAAACAGGGTGAGGATTAAGAAGAAACAACTGGATCTGACAATTAACAGGCCTCTGTTGTCTTCCAGAAGAGTTTCAAAGGAGGAAAGGATCAATAAGAGACCGAGGAGACTTGAAGATGGAATGAGGAGGGAGAAAGGGGAATTCAAGAAGGACCAGCACGAGTTTGCTCCCGGCCGTCACTGCCTCGTGCTTCTCCAGAAAATAAGTCATCTTCTCATGCTGCTCCATCCCCAAGTTCCAAGGACCCAATCCAAGAAGTGCGGTCCAGTTTACACTGGGCCTAGCCCAGGTGTGTGATGGATGACCTTGGTGCTAAGTCTCTGCAAAAACCAGTGTGGACTTGAATCTAAGCTACTACAGGCCTGCACAAACCCAGATCCTTGGATAAGCGTCTCAGCGATGTCCTGTCTCTAAGGGTAGCTTGGTGTAGTGGAAGGAGCCAACATTCATTATGCTTCTTATATCTGTATCTCATTCAGTCCTCATACAACCCTCTGGGGTGTGTAGGAAAGTCCCCACTGGGTAAGTAAGAAAACCAAAGCTCAGAAGCTTTGATGGTAAGTCCAAGGTCAAACTGTTATAGATGGTAAGGTCGCAATATCTTTTTGACTCCAAAGTCCTGGCAAAAACCTGCCTCTAAAACCCAAGAGCTCAGAAGAGATTCATTAATTAACTATTAATAATTCCAAAGGAGGTTATATCTTCACAGCATGATGAAGTCAGCCATGGCATAATAACAAATGTCTCTTCTTCCTGCCTCAATCTTCCCCTCTCCTTGCTTGCCTGTATTTGATTTCTATTTATAATTCAATTCCAGAGCAATTTATATCACTTGCTGGGCCTACTGCAAGCACCAAATTAATTGTGACCTGGTAGTTTGGGGTCATATCGACATAGCCTTTCTCTAAGGGAATGGCTCATGAATGAGGGAGAACTTATTTTTCTATGTGACTAAAAACAAAACTTAGATCAACAAACTCAGAGTCCCTTGAGTATATCACTTAAAATCTAATAAATGTACATCCAGGGGGTCTTCATTAAAAGCTGACATCCTTTATTTTTCGTTTTTTGTTTTTCTTTTTGTGGTACGTGGGCCTCTCACTGTTGTGGCCTCTCCCGTTGCGGAGCACAGGCTTCGGACCCGCAGGCTCAGCGGCCATAGCTCATGTGCCCAGCCGCTCCGCGGCACGTGGGATCCTCCCGGACCTGGGCACGAACCGCGTCCCCTGCATCGGCAGGTGGACTCCCAACCACTGCGCCACCAGGGAAGCCCGAAGCTGACATTCTTTGAGTGATGGTATCACCTGACATTCCCCGAGGTGACGTTTTTCTGAAATACCTCTGAGTTCTTCCAAGGCCTAATGAAAATGTTCTACACTGTTCACTTCCAAATTTCTATTTCTAGCCCTGATTCTCACCCAAGCTACACTCCTACCTACTCCATGGGTGTCATTTCAAACCATAGGATATCCCACTGTCACCTCAAACTCAACATGCACAGCAATGGATTCATCATTTATTCTTTACGTGGAGAGTTTTCTAAAGGATATTTTTGCATCACCTCACCTTGGGAAAAAGGGAATGAAAGTTACACTTAATACATTTTGACTTAGACTGTTTGAGTCTGAATAAATTAATTGCTTTGTAGTGATCAGAAAGAACTGGTCGTAAAATAATTTCACTATTTTTGTATTACTAAATTATGTGCCCTCCAGCAAGATTTTGAAAGCTGAGCTAATAAATAATGTCATACTTGCTTTTCTGACCACCTTTAAGTGTGTATCAAGTGAGAAGTAAATGCCTCTTGCTGCTGTAATACCCTCTGAGTGAGCACTGCTCTATGTGTGTGTTTATACATGTGTGCTTGTATGTATGTGTGTGCATTTGTGTGTCTGAGTATGTTTTACATGTGTGCCCCTTGATTGTGTGTGTACATGTGTGTTTGTATGCATGTATGCACTATAAGAAGACTCAACCCAGGTCAGAGTGGAGCCATTACAGTTGGTGAACCTCCTCCTTCCCCTTCAGCTATAGCTCTGCCCCCCATCATGTCCACCACCAACCCCCTGCATCCACAGGAGGAATATCCTGAATTAAGACAATCCCATCATAGAATCAGAGGGATGCAGTAGGGCAAATGGACTGTGGGAAACAATTTTTTGCTCTATCCACCACGTTTAAATGAAAACAAAGATATAGACACTGTATTACATATAAACATAAAACTTTCCCCCCATGTCTTTAGAACTATATTCAATATGGATGTATTGGAGGCATACAATGCTTTAAAAAGTGCTGAAAGGTATTTTGAGGTCTGGATATCAAAATGAGACAAAGAAAATGAAGAAAAATAAAGTCTTGAGTCTACAAGCATCGTATATTTATCCATTTAGGAGATTAAAATATTCAACATACTTTATTAAACCAACTATCTAAAAACATAGCTATGAGAAAAATGAGTTAACAATGCACTTGGAAGAGGTCACCTGTTGTTTTTGTTTTATCTGAATACCTCCTGTTTAGAGAGGTCCATCTGATCAACACATAGGGGTAGGTTAGAGAGGATACACTATTCCCTGTTCCAATAACTAACTTAGGGACCATGTGCGACATTTTTCACATAGACTCTGTACACACACACAACTTTTCCTCCTGTCACCAGTCATTCTTCTTCCTCATACCTCACAAACAACCCGGTCCCAATTTCTGTCTGGTTCCTTTACAATGTCTGCCCTATTGGACATTTTCACAGCTTTCCTTTCAATCTAGACGCATCTGTAATCATCCTGATGATCACAACTTCCTCCTGATCATCCAGACTCCCGCCCCGGCACCAGATTAATCTGACTACACACTGCATTTCCTTATTCCACACTGGTGTCAACTCACTGGTTATCAACAAGCCGGGGTGCATTTAAATAATGGCCACTGAATGAGGAGGGGCAGATTGAGAACATTACTGGGCCTCTTGGCTACAGGATGAGGATATTTTTATGGGGAAAGGAGGACTGATGTGTCAGCCTGTCTAGCCTTGTCTGTCAGTCTGCAATCTCCAGAAACATACCATTCTGCAGACGCCCTCATGGTATATGCCTGTTGTGGTGAGTGTCTTGCCTTCATCAAAATGCCATAAGCTTTCTGAGGATGGAGATGGTGCCTTAAGCTATGAGTTCATCCTCCACGGTGGCCAGCTGGGCACAAGCTTCCTCTGTGAACTTGGTCACCTTGGGCAAGCCACGTGATTTCTCTGAGCCTCATTCCTCATATGTAGGGAGATCAAGAATACCTGCCTTGTGAGTACCATGGTCACTGGCACACAGTAGGTGTTGAGTAAACTGTGGTAATTATGATTATTTCCTGAGTAGAATGCAGCTGCATTGGCTAAAAACCTTTGAAGAAGTGTGATGAGTGCATCTGCTGCTCTGAAATTCTGCCTGTGAGACAAAGAGGCAGGTGCCAAGAGCAAACAGAGGCCCTAAAACAAATTGCCATGGCCAGAATTTCATCTAAGACTTGGATTTGGAATGACAAGGCTTGTATGCAAAGCAGCTGGTTTTCAGGAAACCTCCAGCTCGCCACCGAAGTCAGCAACACCATCCTCAACCACCGGAAATAGCTAAACGGAAAATGAGCTGTTTGTGTAAATCTCAGTGTGCCCCTCTTCCAGAGCAGCATTGAAATGAGTTTGTCTTGAAGCGCATCTAATCTCTTCACTCTGCTCTCTCGGACAAGTAGCCTCGATATTGAACTGCTCTTCATCTCCTGTGGAGAAAGGCGCAAGCTCACCACCTTGAGATAAGCCATCAGAGGCCCCGAAAGAAAGGCAAGGTTTCAGTCTCCCCTTCCCCTCTTTGAAAAAGGTCATTAAAAAAGTTCTTGTTTCTCTGCTACCACTAGATGGTACTAGCCACCTGCTTGTCATCTTTTTTATTTTGTTTTGTTTACTGCCTCTGAGCACTAAACCAAGAGGCTGATTCCAATAACATGCTTTACAGAAATGGGACTTAGAGTGATCTTGGTCAGTCATTGGAAAGTCACTAAAGGTGCCATTTCTGAGATGTGTCAGCACTTCCCTTCAGCCTTTATTTATATAAAGTCCTTCTTTGTCCTATCCTGGATAATGGAAATATTTAGTCATCACACAGATGATTCATGATCATTTGCCCCTGTGCTTGGGACCTCAGGAAGCCTGGGAGAGATGTGGAGCACAGTGACTTTGAAATGAAGGCAGACAGTGAAAATTGGCTTTCCCGCTTCTCTCAGGAGTCCTGTCCCACTGCCTCTTTATTTAGAATATCTCATTCTTCCTGTGTCAGACTCCCAGCATATCACCAACACCTTCCATTTTCCATACAGACACTTGGAACTTCCTTCTTTTTTCTGGAAGGAAAAGATGGCAGTGGCTATTGAAATAAGTCATGGGAGATACTGGGAGAAACTGGAGAGTGTGACACTGACTTCTGATCCCTCTCTTCCCTAAGCTGGTTTAAGCGAATTGGGCAGACCCCTTCCCAACCCCCCAGGCTCTTTAAGCCATTAGATGCCACTAAAGCCCAGCCTCACCTGGGATGGCTGGATTGTAGGGAGTGGGGAAAGTGATCCCAGTACTTGACGTTGCAATCTACAGTTAGGCTATGAGAATAAATAGGGAAACAACGGGGGATACTATGCTAACTGAAGATTAGTCGGGAATAATCATTTTGGAATATGTATCTCCCAGAGATTGCAGGATTCATGCAAAATATTTTAACTGAAGCAATATTTACCTATGATCCAGACCTACTTTTAATTCTAACAAAACCTCTATCTTACTGTGGAAAATTGGAACAATTCCTCAATCTTTCTGAGTCTTAGTTTCCATATCTGGAAAAAAATTCTTTTTTTGTAGGATTGTTAAAAGGACAGAGAGAAATAAAGTTTGTAAAGCTCCTGGCATTTAGCAGGACTTCCCCAAGCATTCCTGACTCCTCCAAGTGGCTACAAGGGAAGGTAGCCCCCCACTCCCCATCACTCCAGCTCTCTCTAGGCTAGAGTCTGGGTTCCAAGGAACCGGTCCCCAGCCACTGGAATTAAGGTAAGATGCAGGGAAACCTTGACTCTCAAACCTCTGCTTTCAACTCTCGTAACAATAGCAGTGGCTTCCACCCCTGTTTATATGCCCCGTTCGTCTTGAGAAGGGGCGCCTTCAAATCTCAGGAGAGGTTACCATCTGTGTGACAGCTGCATATTCCTATCTGTTTTCATAAGGATTTCATTTTCTTAAACAAGATTTTTCTTTTGGAAAGAGAAGCAATTTTGCTTCACTGTTTTGTTTTTTTTTTTTCCCCAGAAGCATTTCCTACCAGCCAATGTGACAAATCAAAGAGACAATGTGAAATGATGGTGTAATCTTTCCTATCTCAGTTGAAGGAAATTATCAGGATTCACCATACAAGGAATTGTTACAGGAACACAGCAGGACATTAAAGTAACATATAGAATATGTCTCTGGGTATAGAAAAAATAGATTTAAAAAGCAATAATTGGAGCTGACTATAACACACTCCAAATACACAAGGAAAGGACTGTTGAAATTTTACTTCGTTAAAAGTTATTCAACAGCAACTTGCAAGCAAGTAGCTGGAGTAATCAGAGTCTCATGTTAGAGCAAGATTTAAGGAATCTTCCAGTTATTAAAAATTGCAGGCACCTCAGAGCAGTCACAGTTAAAGAAGCAGAAATTAAAAGAAAGCTAAGGTGGGGAAGGGAACCTACACAGGCGAGAAGTACAAAGAATAACATCTCTTATGCTATAATTTCTGATTTGTGCTTTCAAAGGATCCTAGACATTTTGAATGTTTAAGTTAAAAACTTCAAAGTTGGGACGAAAACTTTGGTGTATTTGGTAATGGATGGCTGCAGCATTGTGCTGGAAATGATTCCAAAAATGATTTTGGGGCTCTGTGTGAAAGAGAGCTTGGATAGATTAGTGATGCCTGGACACTGCAGGCAGGAGTCTGGTTCAGGGCCTCTCCAGTACACAACACTTCATGTACATACTTCTAGGCATGCATAGTAGTCATGCATAGGACTATTAAGACTATTAGTCCTATTACATAGGACCATGTAACACATTTTTAAATAATTATCTGATTATATGATAGAATTTTGTCTTTTGTAACTCCAGTGCCTGACAAAGAATCAATGAATCTATTTGTAAGAACAACAACAAAAAAATACTCCTGGATTCTGGGAAGATAATAGAGTAAGAAGCACTGAAAATCTGTCTCCCCACCTAGACAACAGTTGCACTGGCAGAATCTGTCTGATGAAATAAAAATTCACATTTTAAGGCAAGACAGAATTTAAACATAAAACATTGTATCTGCCCTTTGGCCTCTCCCTTTCCTCTAGTGTGCACTGTGCATCTGCATTACGTGTTAACCAGACTCCCCAATAGCAGAAATACCTGCTCAACCATAAAGATCTGTTTCTCTCCTTCTAGTGCCAGTCATGTAACTCCTTAGAAGATAGCATTCCTTTCTCAATCCTGTAAGGTGTCAAGATGACCCACCACTTGCTTGTATGTGCAGACATCTTTGGTGAACTTTATGTACAATGCCAATATATCATTTCCCTTAAAGACAGCAAGTGGTTCCCCAAAAACTGGTCAGAAGACCTGGAGACATACTGGCCCATACCTAATGGAAGCTCTTACTTAAATATTTATGACCTTATTAATGTTACTAGCTATATAATTTGTATTCTGCCTACTTTACAAGACTATTGTTCCTTGCATTACCAAATGTGTGACTGAGCCTCGGATAAAATTAATGATGAGTAGGTGACTTGAAATGATTGACCAGAAATAACAGTCATACAATATCAATGACTATAATAGCGTAACTCTAGATATGGGAAGAAGCAACAAGAGGGAACCACTTCCTGGACTGTAACTGATTAATATGACAGGTGGTCCAGAGGTTTTTCGTTACTGTTAACAGGGCCTAGTCCAGTAACAGCACATTGAGTGGCCGATCAATGAAATCCCTGCCCGACCTGCAAATGAGCATTCCTAGCACTGTGGGACAAATTGGTCGTGAAATACCTCGCAAACCTTCGCTGAAATTAAGACCAAAAGGAAAGGGACTGTAAAATAATGAATGCTGCCCACCATCCAGTTCTACAAGAATCAAGTCATTAGCCACTGCAATTGCTGACCTACAGTATATCCTGAAAGGAATTCAGGGCAAAGATCAGGATGAGGTGCTCTGTGCTCTGGGAAAACTGACAGAACAGGCCTTCAGATAGTCAGATATCTTTAGGAGAAACTGTTTATGAACCTAGTTTCTAGCATCTTCCCATACTTAGAAAACCACTAAAACCATTAACTAAATGTCTGTTCCCCGTGACTAGCAGTAACTTTCTACTGAGATGTGTGCTTGATTGCAGTACCCCCTTTGCCAAAATTACATACTGGCCTTCCCCTTTACCTCTTTGAGCAGATCTCAGAGCTCTCTGAGAGACTGACTGTCTCCTGGGTTATAATCCTCAGTTTGGCTAGAATAAAATTTCCTATTTCTTTTTTAGATTGACTATGGATTAATTTTGCTGTTGTTGTTGACATGTCTGAAGTAATTATTTTGGAACTCTGGAGTCTATTGAAAGCTTGCAGCTCAACTACCAGGGGAAGGCTTGGATGATAAATTAAGGTTTGGAAGGTAAGTTGTGGTTAATTTTGGTCAATTTCAGTCTTAGCACATTAGCAGCTACCCACCCACCAGCATGGCGGCTGTGCACGTGTCCCTAGAGCAGCTTGCACATAGCTTATGGGAGCCAGAGAGTGCAAAAAGGGTGTTATCCTCCATATATAGGAGATCTGTTTTCTGATCATGATTACCACCTCTGATCAAAGAGATGCAGACAAAGGAGGCAGGCAGCCATTGCTGAAAGCTCCTTGCCTCTGGCTGAAGTGAAAGCTCCTCCCTCTCTGGCTGAAGTGACTTACAAGGGATTTAAAGAGCCAGTGACACCATCCCCATCCCCATCCCCATCCCCAACCCCCCAACCCCCTACACACACACACACACACACACACACACACACACACACTTTATTTTTCTCTTTTTCCCCTTTTGAGGGTCACACATTGAAGACTAGGATATTCAAAAGCAACCATATATACAGGAGAAATGAGAAAGTCATCACACATGCCCAGGGGAAGGTGCAGCCTCAGAAAATACCTAAGAAGGCCTTAAGTTTGCACCTCAGGCTTATCTCCAGCACACAGACAGCCTGCAATTAAACAAACAAACAAAAGTAGCAGACCTTGGGGAAGGGGGGGAATCTGATATCCAGAATTACCACATTATTAGATTCAAACGTCCAGTTTTTAACAACAACAACAAATCACAAGGCAAAGAAAGAAGAAAGTATGGCCCATTCAAAGGAAAAACTAAAGCAACAAAAAATATCCACGAACAAAACTTGATGGCAGATCTACTGCCATCAAGTTTCAAAACAATTATTTTAAGGATGCCCAAGAACTAAAGGAAGACACGGAGAAAAGTCAAGAAAAGAGCTGTGACATCAAAAACATGAAGGGGGGAGTAAAAGGGTAAAGTTTTTGTATTCAATTGATGTTAAGTTATTATTAGGAGAAACTAGACTATGTCTATGAGATGTTTTATATAAGCTTCATGGTAACCACAATGCAAAAATCTACTGCAGATACGCAAAAGATAAATATATGATATATATACACATATATAAACATACATATATAATGTAAATATATCATTTATATATATTATCATTTAAACATATATATAATGATAAAGGGATCAATTCATCAAGAGGATATAACAGTCATAAATATATGCACCCAACCTCAGATAACCTAAATATATTAAGCAAATACTAACTGATTTAGGGAGAAATAGACAACTATACCATAACAGTAAGGGATTTCAATACCTCACTTTCAACAATGGATAGATCATCCAGACAGAAAATCAATAAGGAAACATTGGACTTGATCTATCCTTTAGACCAAATGGATCTAACAGACATGTACAGAACATTCCATCCAACAGCAGCAGAATACACATTCTTTTAAGTGCACAAGGAACATTCTCCAGGATAGATTACATGTTAGGTCACAAAACAAGCATTATTCACTCTAAAATATGGAAGCAACCCAAGGGTCTATTGACAAATGAAGGAATATACAAAATGTGATATACACATACAATAGAATATTATTTGATCTTTAAAAAGAAAGAAATTTTGACATACACTACAACAGGATTAACCTTGAGGACATTATGCTAAGTGAAATAAGCCAGTTACAAAAAGACAGGTACTATGTTCTTCCCCTTATATGAGGTACTTAGAATAGTTAGAATTATAGAGACAAAAAGTAGAATGGTGACAGCAAGGGGCTGGGGGAGTGGGGAATGGGGAGTTGTTATTCAATGGGTGGAGTTTCAGTTTTGCAAGATGAAAAGAATTTTAGAGATGGATGGTGGTGATGACTATGCAATGGTATGAAAGTACATAACACCACTCAGTTGCACACTTAAAAATAGTTAAGATAGGGGCTTCCCTGGTGGCGCAGTGGTTGAGAGTCCGCCTGCCGATGCAGGGGACATGGGTTTGTGCCCCGGTCCAGGAGGATCCCACATTCCACGGAGCGGCTGGGCCCATGAGCCATGGCTGCTGAGCCTGCGCATCCGGAGCCTGTGCTCCGTGACGGGAGAGGCCACAACAGTGAGAGGCCCACGTAACGCAAAAAAAAAAAAAAAAAAAAAAAAGTTAAGACAGTAAATTTTTTATGTATGTTACCACAATAAAAAAATTTGAAAAATTAAATTTATTCCTCTTGACTCTGCTCTATCATCTCCCTTCCCTTCCCTTCCCTTCCCCCCTCCCTCCCTTCCTTCCTTTTTCATGGGAAATATGCAAGAAGGAAACTAGGCCTGGGACTTTCTAAGCACAGAACCCAGTGCAGCTGCACAGGTGGTATAGCCATGAAGCCAGCCTTGCCAGCGCCCTTTCAGAGTATCTCCTCACAAAATATTTTATTAATTAGAAAAAGGAGAAAAGTAACTTTACCCTGGAGAAACTAGGCAGACACCATTTTAACCAAATAAAATGAATACCACAGGTAATGAGATACAGTGTGCCACCTGATAAGATGCAATGAGAAGAACACAGGTCCACTTCTGCGGTATTCCAGCCAAAGATGCATAACCTGAGATTAAATATAAGGAAACATCAGGCAAACCCAAAGTGAGTGGCAGCCTATAAAATGGCCTTGTGTATTCAAAAAAATCTAAGGCCATGATAGTGAAGGGAAATTGGGAGCTGCTCTAGTTTGAAGGAGACTCAAAAGACATCACATGGGTGTGATGCATGATCCTGCACTGGATGATTTTACAATAAAGAACACCATTGAGAAGATAGGTGAAATGTGGTTGACTCTCTGGGAAGAGAGAATGTGGGAGTTATTTTGCACCATTCTTTTAGTATAACTTTTGTGTAAGTTTGGAATTATTTCAAAATAAAAAGAGAAAAAAAAGGAAATTACTATCACAAAAAATAAATAAACAAACAAATGAATAAATACTCTTATCTCAGTTTGGGTTCCCCCAAAACAGAGCCAGAAACAATGATGTGGGTGGAGTATTTATCTGGGATGTGATGTCAGGATTGCAGGATTTGAGGGGAGAGGGAAAGGTTAAGTGAGACAGGAAAGGAAGAAAAGCCAAAATGCATCCATGTAGTTTGCTGTTCTACCCATTTTCTGAAGAAATGTGTCAATTCCTTAAACAGTATTGTGTATAGAATGTCTCCCAGACCCAGGCCGGCCAACTAAAGAGAAGTGGAGGGCATGTGGGGAACAGGGAATGTGAGAGGGAGAAAACTTTCATTCACTGTCTCCCTTCCCCTATCCGTTGAGAGTTTTTCCAGGACATTCTTTTCAGATGGTTTCAGCAGAAGAGCCTGGGGCAGAAAAAGGAAAGGAACATTGAGTCAGAGGTGGCATGCCAACAGCTCAAGAGTCCAAGCTTGGAGCTGATGTCAGAGGTGGGCAGAGACACTGGGTACACTCACCGAACAGCTCAGTCTAAAGACACGTAAGTAGTACCACCATGAAACAGTGGTAATGCACCAGTGAAACTTTGTCCAGGGTGTCGGGGATTCCAGGGGAAGGCACTTAGGACAGTCTGGGGGTGGGAGTAGATTCGGATGTCCAAGAAAGTTAGGATTTAAATAATAAGTAGAATTTGGCCAGAGAAAGAGGAGAGAAGGACATTCCAGCAGAGATGGACATTCAAAAGCAAAAGCACTGAGGCAAGAAACAGCTGTATGTGTTGTGGAGACCCGCTCAGAACTACAGAGTTGGTATAGATTCTATAAACTAAAGACATTTGAGATTCAACAGATGCAGGAAAAAGTCTCCAAACTTCCCTTATCTGACTAAAAGCAGAAGCTTCTGAGAAATGAGGATTCACATAAATTCTCTCTTCGAGGAGGCTTCTCCTCCCAGGAGAGAAACCAAGAGTAAAGATACCATAAATCCCTTCTCTGTGGGGAATTTTATGGCCCCAAAGAAGATGGAAAAACCACTCATACCTGCATAGACAAACATTATCACAAACTTCTTATCTCTCATTTGTTCTTCTAAATGAACGCGGCTCTTTTGCCCCTTTCCTCATTGCCTATCTCCATTCCCCTCTGACCTTAAAAGAACCTAATTATAGGGATGAGATCACTAGGTGGATTAACCAAACTTCTGACTTACGCTCCAGTGAATGCACATAATGCCTTGCCTAACCTGTTGGTTCTTTCCTTAGATTAAACAAGTAGAAATGAAGAATAAGTAATTAACAGATGACCAGATCTCTTCCCTAGTTTCCCCTTGGGTAATGGGTATAGATTTTCGAGCTGCGAGCAGCAGGACCTGAGCTCAGTAACAGAAACACCCGTTTGTCTTTCCTGAAGAAACCTATTTTTTCTTCCCATAGAAGCTATTTCTCTCCTCCCTTTCTCCTACTTAGTCAGGTATGTAAAGCTTCAACTTCAACCATTTAACTAGCCAGATATTTATTTTGTTGGCTTTCATTTGCATATGAATAAACCTTTTCTTCTGTTAATCTCTCTTTTGTCAATTTAATTCACAGGCGCCAGGCACTGAACCTAAAGAAAAGAAGAAAAAGCATTTTCTTCCTAACAAACTGTGTGTGTGTGTGTGTGTGTGTGTGTGTGTGTCTGTGTCTGTGTTAGAGGTAGCAGCAAGTAGAATGAATGTGTTAGTCTGGAAGCAACAAGAGATAAGATTAGAGAATTAGGAAGCAGGAGCATCGTTCTTCATGCTGAGGACAATTGGCAGCTAAAGAAGTATTAGGCAGAGAAGTGACTTGGATATAGAACAAGAATGACAATATTTAGGAGACAGAGATCAGCTTGCAGCCCCTGAAGTTGTCTAGGCAAGAAATAATGGGGACCTGAGCTACTTTTTAAAAAAGCGAGCTCTATCAGTGTGTAAGGTTTTTTGTTTGTTTGTTTGTTTTGTGGTACGCGGGCCTCTCACTGTTGTGGCCTCTCCCGTTGCAGAGCACAGGCTCCGGACGCGCAGGCTCAGCGGCCATGGCTCACGGGCCCAGCGGCTCCGCGGCATGCGGAATCCTCCTGGACCGGGGCACGAACCCGTATCCCCTGCATCGGCAGGCAGACTCTCAACCACTGCGCCACCAGGGAAGCCCTATCAGTGTGTAAGTTAAAAGTCAAGTTTATTGAGGTATGATTTACCTTTTTACCTGAACAGTTTTGATATGGACAGAGTAAAAGGACAAAGTAGGTAATTAAATAGTTAATCCCACTAGGGGATTGTAAGTACAGAAAAAAGTATGGAAGACTCCTGTAAGTTAATGATCACTCAAAAAAGCAGGTTTGCTTAACCACAAAACCAAGCAGGCTTACTTAGCAACAAAACAATGCAACAGAAGCATGAGACACGCCCCAAAACAATAAAACAATCATGGCATGAGACCCACATCCTGCCCAGTGAGCTCAGTAGGTTAATGATTCCTAGGACATGCTCCTCTGGGCACATTAAAAACAAAAATATAAGGAAAGGGTGACATTACACCAAAACCTGAAATGATTTGCCATTTTTAGCAGAAGTTACTGCCTTTTTGCTCATTTCCATTGTGCCACAACAGTTCTCGCTTGACCACGTAGGGACAAGAAAACTCCCCCGCCTGACGTGGAGGAGGAGCTGATGATGGAAGCGTGACGTCTACTCGAGAATGAGGAAGAAGGTGGTCTTCTCCCCCTCCCCACTTTTCCTTTGATTATAAAATTGTAGCCCTCTAAGTTTCAGGGTGCGCACCCTTTTGCCCACCCGCTTATAAGCCTCACAAGCGTCCTATTCTAATAAATCACTTCTTATCCATCACTTTGCCTCTGGCTGAATTCTTTCTGTGCTGAGACATAAAGAACTGGAGCTCCTTGGAGCTCCCTGAAAAGCCAGCTAGAGGTTTCAGTTTTAAGAGATTTGATAGATATATACACCATGGAGTATGCATGGAGAATATTTCTGTTATGGGTTGAATTGTGTCCCCTCTAAGGGAGGAAAAAAAGCCTTCTCCTCAACTCTTCTAGGTTCTCCAGGGGGACCTGGAAATTAGATTGATGAAACATAGATTAACAGGAGAAAAACTGAATTTATTAGTATGTGCTTGCACACCATGCAGGAGAAAGTTCAGTGATGAGTAATTCAAAGGCATGGTTAGAACTTGGGCTTATACAGCATCTTAACAAAAACCAATAAAAAGTGACAAGACAAAGGAGAAAAGTTTTAGGCTCTAAGGGTGGAAAATTGTGGAAAGGTAAATATATGGGGGAAACTAATGGAAGATAAGGGTTTTTAGTAAGGCTTGCTATGTAGATCCCTAGATGCCAACTCATCTCTGGTAATAAGGTTGTTATTCCCTCCCTGGTATGAGAAATGGAGGGAAAACACCTTTATAAGGAGAATTTATATACTGCTTTTAGGCCCACACAGGGAAGGCAGAGAGTGTGTCCTGTGTCTGCTTTTTCTCAGTTGCTTTATCTCAAAATAACCCTTATGCCAGAGTGGAATATATTGGGGTGGCATACTCTGAACACTTTCACACCCCAAAATTCATATGTTGAAATACTAACCCCCAGGATCTCAGTATGTGACCTCATTTGGAAATAAGGTCACTGCAGATGCAATAAGTGAGGTTAAGATGAGGTCATACTGGGGTAGGGTGGGCCCCTAAACCAATATGACTTATGTCTTTATAAAAATGGAAGATTTGGACCCAAACACAGACAAAGAGAACGCCATGTGAAGATAAAGGCTGTGATCAGGGTGATGCATCATCTACAAGGCAAGGAACACCAGAGATTGCCAGCAAACCACCAGAAGCTAGGAGGGAGGCCTGGAACAGATTCTCCTTCTCAGCTGTCAAAAGGAAGCAATCCCACCAACACTTTGTTTTCAGACATTTAAGACTTCTAGAATCCAGAACTATGAGACCATACAGTATATTTCTGCTACTTAAGCTGTTCAGTTTGTGATTCTTTTGTTATAGCAGCCCACAAAAACTACAGCTATCTTTCAGTATCTGTGGGGGATTAAATCCAGGAACCTCCTCATATACCAGAACCCGTGGATGTTCAAGTCCCTTATGTAAAATGGTGTGGTACAATGAATACAATTAGCCCTCCATATACATATACATGGGTTTCACATCATGGATTGAATCAACCATGGATAGAAATTTTTGTCCTCGGTTGATTGACTCTGCAGACGTGAAATTCAGTAATGCAGAGGGCCAACTATATATATATTGAAAATAATTCACAGATAAGTGGACCCTCGAAGTTCAAACCTATGTAATTCAAGGGTCAATTGTGATACAATTTCCAGCCCCCAAATTTCCCTCTCCCTCCTTCCTGCCAATTCTCACCCCAGTCCTGACCCCTGGTAACAACTGATTTCTGCCCTTCCACTTTTCCTTTTCCAGAATATCATATAAATGGAATCATAAGGTATACAGTGGCCTTTTGTGCCTGGCTTCTTCTTAGTGTTAAGCTTTGGGGCCTCAATCTTGTAATTACTCGTATCAGCAGTTTTTTCCTTTAATTGCTGTGTGGTATGCCATTGTATGGATGTACCACAATTTGTATATTCATTTACCAGTGGATAGACATTTGGATGGTTTCCAGTTTGGAGCTTTATGAATAAATCTGATATTAATATTTACATACTAGTCTTCATGGGGGAGCCACTTTTGATGCTTTGATTTTTTTTAATTATTTTTTTTTCTAACTTCACTGTGTAGTGGAACATCAGTGGTTCTGTAAGTCACTGGGGGTATAGGAGGTCTCAGGAATTGAGGAAGGCCAGATCAAATGGTTTCAACTGGATACATCACTCTAAAATCTCCCCTTCATCCCCATTCTGCTTTGGTATTCCATTCAGTTTCAAATGCAGTTTTCTGATCTGACTCACATCTTAATTCCAGGCACTTGTTAGAAATTACATGGGTTGCAAAATGGCAGGAAGAAAAGATCAAATCTCTTTTGGATTTAAATTTGGAATGAAATGGGACTTTTGTTTAAATTCAATAGAAGCAGTTAACAAAGGAATGAAGACCTTAAAGTTGTTTCATTAAAATTACCCACAATGCTACTCTGAATGATTCATGGTTTGAGCATTTAAATGAGTCATATTCACCCAAGTGTCTAAACTAATCTCTACTGTAAATGAGGTACATAGGGAAATTTTATTAACCATTTAAGCACCATAAAAATTTCCCCCAGCTCAGTTTCTATCTCCTTCATGAAGGAAGCTCATTATAACCACATAATGTGAGCATCTTCATTTAATTCATCATGTGTGTGTGTTTGTAATTTATGTTATGAGATTTAATGTCCAAAGGGTCAGATTTCATAGCCAGAGAGCACTAGAACAAAAAAAGCCTTGTGGACATTATTTTATTTTTTATGATTAAACAATTATAAAATAGCTACCATTTGTTGAGTGGCTTCTGTGTGCCAGAAACTATATTGGCCCATTTATTTATATTTAATTTAATTTAATCTAATTTATAGCAACTTTACTGTGTATTAAGGTGGTATAAAGTAGTGGTAAAGAGATGGAATTTGGATCCTGACAGAATTGGATTCTGATTTTGCCTTTGTCACTTTCCTCCTATGCAATCTTAGATAAGTTTCTTAATCTCTTAAGGCCTTTTTGTTTGTTAAGTGTTAACAAGTGTCACAGGCTCTCCACAATAACATATCACTGAGAGGACAAATGAAATAACATATATAAGATGTCTAATACCTCATATACTCTCAAAAGAGGAACTATGTTGCTTATTTTTATATAGATGATGAAGAAATTGAGACTCAGAGAGGTGGAATAATTTGTTGAAGATCCCATATAAGTGGCTGAGTCAGGTTATGAGTCACAAGACAACCACTCCACACCATATACTTCTTTACTCATCCCTGTAGCACTTGTTACACTTAAGTACTTATGCAAATTTTGGTAAATTAGTTGAGGGCAGAGGTATTAATGTCAGTAATTACAAAGGGCTCTCTGTGCACCTTACTGTCTAGAAGGTTGGCTTACACCTTCAATTCCACCTCCTGAGGCAGTCCAAACCGCACTGAGATTTTCAAGCACTCCTAGAAGGATCACATTCCCAGGGCTGCTTCTGCTCTTGATCTCTGCTTCTGCACATCTGTTCTTGGTCTCATATGTATAGATCCAAATGAGACACAGAGTTTCTTCACTGACCTTCATTAAAATAAAGTGTGGGGGGCTTCCCTGGTGGCACAGTGGTTAAGAACCCACCTGCCAATGCAGGGAACACGGGTTCGAGCCCTGGTCTGGGAAGATCCCACATGCCACAGAGCAACTAAGCCCATGTGCCACAATTACTGAGCCTGTGCTCTAGAGCCCGCGAGCCACAACTACTGAAGCCCACGCGCCTAGAGCCGGTGCTCCGCAACAAGAGAAGCCACCGCAATGAGAAGTCCGTGCACTGCAGTGAAGAGTAGCGCCCACTCGCTGCAACTAGAGAAAGCCCACGTGCAGCAACGAAGACCCAATGCAGCCAAAAATAAATAAATAAATACATAAATTTATAAAAACAAAACAAAACAACAACAAAAAATAAAGTGTGGGAACCTACTCAGATCCCAGAGTTAGTATGAAGATTATTTTAAACTGAGGACATTTGAGATATAGCAGATGCAGAAAGAAGCTTTGTCAGAGCTTCTCTTATCTAAGGGCAGAATCTTCTTAGAGGCTGGCGTACATCCCCTCTCCAGTAACAAGATGACCACTCACACTGGGATAGAGAGGCTGCATAAACAAACATTATCACAGATTATCATACTTTCCATTTGTTCTAAAAGCCCATTTGTCTTTCTGAAAGCCCATTTGTTTTTCCATAGAAGTCCTTTCTCCCCACTCCCTTTCCCCTATTAAGTTGGCATATAAACCCTTATCTCCAGCTGTTCAGGAAGCCTCTTAATCTGAATGTTCTCACATATATAATACACTTTTCTCCTGGTAATATGTCTACTGCCAGTTAATTTGCACCCCCGACCCCCTACCTCAATCACTGGAATTAAGTTGGTAGAGGGAAAGTTTTCCTCCCCCAAAAAAGCATCATGTATCTTTACACATGTGTGTGGAAGACAGCCAGGAATTAACAGGGAGGGTTGGGTCTCAATTACTCTATGAGATAAGCCATCCTAAGTGCAGACTTTTCCGATCAGAACCATCAAGCAGACAAGATTCTTCCTTCTAATAAACACTTCCTTCAAAGGTAACTGTGGCTGTAAATAATGTTTTCTGTTAAATATATGTACAGCCATCTGTGTTGGTCTTGGGCATACATATTCCACTGGGGTTTTATTGTTCTCTACTCAATATGGCATAAGAAGTAATCTCATTGAGGGACTAAAATGTTGACATGATTTTCATATTTGCTTGATCATACGCTATAGTGATATTTTCATATTTAAGGATTTGTGCAGAATTTTCTGAATACCTTTCTCTCAAAAGCTGAGGGTCTGCAGTATCTTTCATATCCTGACTTTCAACACTTCTTTCTATCTTCATGATTAACATCTTGATCTAAGCCACCAGTATCTCTCACCTGGGCTACTGCAATAGCCTCATAACCGGCTTCTGTGTTTCCACACAGCAATCAGTGACATTTTAAAGCTGTAAGCCAGATTACGTCACTCCCATTGCTTAGAATCTAAATTCCACAATAGCTTTCAAATCTTCCTTTTCAGCCCCATTACCTACCATTCTTCCTTCCTCCATCACCTGTTCCAGCCACTCTGACTCTCCCTCCCACACTTCTAGATCCTTAGTCTCTTTACATTGGCTGTTCCACTTTACATTGAGCCCGAAATGCTCTTCCCCTAGATCACATGACTCATTTCTTCTTGTCAGTCACGTCCTAGATCTAATGTCACTTCCTTTCTAGAGGCTCCCCTAGCCCAGTCACTCTCCCATGACACCCAGTTTTATTTTCTTCAAAGTAGTTCTCTCTAGCTGAAAGAATCTTATCATTAATTTGGGCTCTTATTGTTCTTTCTCACTAAAATATAAACTCCTTGAGATCAAGTAACTGCTCTGTTTTATTCATCTCTGCATTCCTAATATACAACATTCATCACCTACCTCATAATAGGTACTCCACAAATATCTGTTGAATTAGTGAAAAATGGCCTCTCATCTCCATTCCTACTGCCATGGTCTATCCCTCACGGTCTTTCATCAGGGCTCTTGCATCAGCTTCTCAGCTCCTTATCAACAGGCTCTGCCTCTTCCGTCGACTGTCATCATCAGTGTGTGCTTCCACATACAGCAAACCTATTGATTCTACTGCCCTCTTTAAAGAGTTCTACTTACTTCCCATTGTCTGCCAAAAAATAAAATAAAAAGGAAGGAAGGAAGAGAAAGAAAAGAGAGGAAAACTCTTTAGGTAGCCTGCAAGGACTTTTGTGATCTGGACGCTGGCTACCTCTTGAGGCCCCTCTCCAACACTGTTCCCACAACATGATGCCTAGGCACCCTACGGTTGAGTGAGACTGAGCATCTCACTAATTAATAAATAGACTAAAAATAAAAGTGGTTAATATGCTCTAAGTCACAGATATTGCATTCTTTCCGCTATATCGTGTGTCTTTAATGCTCCTTTTGTTCTAGTGTTCAAGCCCCTCCTCATTCTCCACAAAACCTCCAACCCTTCCTGTGAACCTCAGCCTCTCTCAGAATAGTCCACGTCTCCTAAAAATTTCCACCCAGTTTTATGTGTTAACCTTCTGGAATTATAATCTCTTCTATTTAGACATCTAGAATGTCTGGAAGAGTAGGTCTGGCTGGGGCTGGATCCCACACCAGGCAGAACATGACCCAGCTTAAGAAGTCCTTGACTCAGAGCTTCTCATCTTGTTAAACCAGCTTCCCCACTGAATTAATTTCATTAATTTAAAATCCAACCCGAGGAATTTATAATAAACAATATGAGAAACCTGATGCCTAAAGGTACCCTTTTAGCCTGAAAGAGTTAATATGGCTTATAGATTGACCACAAGGGAACAACTATGAGCTTCTGGTCCTGTTCATGAGGCCATTAGGGATTCTCGCAAGTGTTTGGAGCTACAAATAAATGAGTTTCCTGCTAAGTGGGCCATCTGGAATTGTCCCCAGGAAGCTTCTAAAAGTCAATACGTCTCCTGATGAAACAGCCTCTGAGTTTCTAACACCAGCTGCCAGGCTCTCACCAGATCTCCAAGAGTAGCCCCAGATAATGCAGAGCACAATTTGACAAGCTTCAGTGTCAGGAGAACAATCAAGTTTACCTAAAACAACTGCATTTTTCTTGACCAACATAGCCTCTGACCTCCTCGTAACACCGAGACTTCCACAGCAACCAATCATTCCTTTTTCCTGAGGTAATGCTTCCTCCAACTTGACTGGTTAACTGTGGCCTCTTATCCCTCCTATATATACCTAAGATATGAGGAAAATATATTAAGTAACTTGACCCAAATACCTGATGATTCTTAATTGCTTCAATTTCACTTGCCACCATTTCTCGCAAGAAGAACAGTATGTGTTTCTTCTGGCATAGTGAAATGAAAATCAAGCCATTGAGAATTCTGGATATTTGGTTGTAGAGCAATCTTATCTTCTCTGCATTATCTACACACTGATTTTCAGTCTTATTTTGATGGTCTGCATTTGGATAAATGTTTGCATTTGTCCAGATGTCCACCCATAGAACAAATTCCCACAACGAAAGGACTATCATGAACCACTGAAACCATCTAGACGATTTCAGACAAAATGCTTATGTCTAAGTGGTGCAGGATAATTACATCATTCCTGAATTTCTCTGCAGTTATAGTACTAATTCCACTCATGCAATACTCCTTAAGGAAATAATACAATAGAACATTATTTTAGACTTTAGGGAAAAAAAAGTTTTAAACCTATGCTATGGGAAAACCCCTGAACATCACAGACAGCTGGTTCTTTAGTAAAAAGTAGCAAATATGTACTATAATGCCCAGCCATTTTAGCTTTCACAGGTGTCATTAAGGAGAGATATTAGTACTACTCACTAAGAATCTCATCTGTGTTTTGTGTGAAAAATACTTATGCCACCAACATCTTAGCAGAGCACAGTTCACAGACTGTGTCAGATAAACACCTTACCAAAGAGACACAGAATTTTAACTTCTTAAAATTTTGAAGAGCTTAATTTTTTAACACTTCTTCCAGGAATCTAAAATATCTGGCTGGTAAATTTAAAAATCCTGTCAAATCAAGTATCTGGTATCACAGAAATCTTGCTTTGCTATATATAAGCAGTAAAATTTATACAACTTCTCAAGTAAAGAATGTGATAGAAAATGGTCTCATGGGAGTCTCCATATGACTGACAAGTCTTAAGGTTGCAGGCTAGGACATATCTCATGCTGCTGAGTTTTCTCACAAAGGTGAGAGGATTCTGCAGGAGAATTCTAAGAAGCAATGGAATCTCAGCCCTTGAGCTTCTTAAGGAATGAGTCTAACAACTGGAGGAGATATGTGGAAGCTAGTATATCAATGCACACTTGACTTGATTCTATGCATCCTTGAGTACGTTTCTCCTCCCTCATTAGTGTGTCTGTGTCTGTGTGTGTGTGTGCACACAAGTGTGGGCATGGGGATGGTGTACTTCTACTGGGTGAAGGTGTGTAGTCAGGGAGAACATGTTTTTGTTACTTCATCTTTAAATTCAATTTATCTTCTCTGCATTTTCTACACACTGATTTTTTAGTATGTAGGCACTATACTATCTTAAAGGGATGGTATTATAAGAGCTAGATTAGCTTTAACAAAGTGATTTCAACCTTTTAGACCAGCCTTTCTAGAATGAGATTCTGCAGCAGAATTAAGTCCTACAAAAAACTGAGTGACTATTTTCTTAACTCTCCCAAGGATGGAATTTAGCTAGTACCATTCTAGATGCATAGAAAGAAGTCATTCATTATCTACAATAAACACCTTAGGGTGTGTGTGTGTGTGTGTGTGTGTGTGTGTGTGTGTGTGTATATTATACACACATATGTATGTATATATGTATAATATATGTAATTACATATATAAAATTCTGCAATATATTAAAAGAGTATATAATTCCAATTTTGTTATATGTAAATAAAATCCCACACACAAAATTCAGAAAATGGGTATGATAGTGGAAAAGTTAGAATCAGGCTACCTAATGCATTGCAATAGAAATGCAATATTTTCCTTTTATTTTTTACATCTATTCCATGTGAGTCTCACAAACATGTTGTAATCTTAGCCCATTTAATAGAGGCAGAAACCGAGTCTCAGGGAGGGCAGTACTAGTCTGAAGAGAGCTCCTCCATGAACTACAGCTCCTGGTATTCTGGGCAGGCCCTGAGACTCAATTCCACTAACAGAATGTGACAGAAATGAGGTTGCATGTCTTGTGACATTCACTGGGAAGGAGTATTGCTGCTTCTGTCTTGATCTCTTAGAAACTGTTAGGCTTCTCTTGGAACCCCAGAGTTGGTATGAAGATTATTTTAAGCCTAAGACATTTGAGGTTCAACAGATGCAAGAAAAAAAAAAAAAAAAGCCTTCTCCAAACTTCCCTTATCTGACTAAATGCAGAAACTTCTGAGAAATAAGAATTGACATAAATTCTCTTTGAGGAGTCTTTTACTCCAAGGAGAGAGACCTAGAGTAAACCTACCATAAATCCCTTCTCTGTAGGGAGTTTTATGGCCTGAAAAAGATGGAAAGACCAACTCATACTTGCATAGACAAACATTATCACAAACTTTCTTATCTTCTTAATCATTTGACCAGACAGTTACTTCTTTTGTTGGCTCCTGTATATATAAACCTTTTTGTCCTGCTAATCTGTCTTTTGTCATTTAATTTGCAGGTCTGCAGAAACTGAACTTAGGAAAGTAGAGGAAAAGTTTTTTCCTTCTTGACAAAATACTCCCTCTTGGCACCTGAGCTTCTGTGTTAGAAGTCCAACTGTCCTGAGGCTATCTTGCTGTGAGGAAGTCCAACCTAACCAGGTGGACAAGCCAGGTGTAGAGAGAGCAATGCCACCCTACGCTTGTGAGTGAAGCTGTCTGGGGAACTCTAGACCAGAGCAGCTGCCAATACCAGGACCCATCTGACTCCATGTGGAGAAGAATCATCCACCAAAGACATGCTTGAATTTCCTACCCATAAAATTGTGAGACATAATAAAACAGTTGTTGTTGTAAGCCATTAGGTTTTGGGTAGTTTTGTAGGTAGCAATCGACAACTGCAGCAAGGAAGTTAAGTGGCATGTTCCAGACCCACAGTCTCCTAGCAGCCAAGCCAGAAGGAAGCCAAGATTCCTAACCTGCAATTCCTGAGCCAGGTTTAAGGCTGAGACGCTGAAGCTGCTCATGGTAGGACTTCAAAAGCAAGAAGTCATTTGTGCCCCCAGGACTCCTGGCTACCACCCCGTTGATAAATTCTCCTCTGTGACATTCTAGTTTTATTAAATGAAGGTAACCATGATGACCATAATCCTATCTATCATTTTATGCTTTTGTTTGAATACATTCTCAAATCTTCCCTTAGGAGTAAGCTTGGTAGAGGAGAAAGAAAATGGTTAATGTGATTTGGGGTTGGGGTAGATTTAGCAAATAAAAATGCAGGATGCCCTGTTCAATTTGAATTTCAGATAAACAACAAATTTTTTCTAGTATAAGTATGTACCATTGAAATGTGGTATGTATATATATATATATATATATATATATATATTTAATATCAGACATTTATCTGAATTTCAAATTCAACTGGGATTCTTATATTTAATCTGGTAACTTCTGGTTGGGGAAGTTTATGGAAAAAGGAGACTAGGGCTATAGAGAAAAATATTTATTTACTTCACAGTATTACCTTTTCAGCCCATTATTTTTTCAGTATTCCATACCCTTACCCTTACATAGGAGAAGGTGTAACTCCTTTAGTGTTAAGACATTCCTGTGGCTGGAAAAGCAAATTCCCTGCTTTCCGAGAAGGGGGTTGACAGCATCTACTTCACATGAAAAGAACTTATGCCACTGAACGTGATTTATCAAAGGCGACATGTTTAGCACTTGGAGAAAAGCTTAGAATTCAGAAGCTAACCAAAAAAAGTCACGAAGCCCAAGTACTTGACTCCTAAAGAGACCTGACCAACTTTCAAGCTGACTTAAATACAACTGTGTAAATTAAGATGAGCAATTTGAAAACTTGGTAGAAACTAACAATAGTAAGAAGGGACAGCTGACCAGAAAATAAGGTGACAGCAGAACTAGAAAGTCATATATACCAGGAATTCCAAAAGCCATTGAATAACAGTCCCCACAGTCCCCTCCACCTCCACCATCCATCATCACCCACAAGCTTTAATTGTCCTTCCAGGCAAAACTATCAAAGTCAAGTACAAAACACCAGATACATCATGGTGACCTTAACTCAATGAGAGATTACATAATTCAGTATATTCAGCTGAAGAGGGAAGAATAGTACACAACCATTTTTTTAAAGTATATATTTTCAAACTGCGTGAGGGGGCTCATGCTTAAAAAACACAAACTCCTTTTATCTGGAAAATTTACATATGTGGATTCCTTCAAGATATCCCATTCATGTTAGTGCTGTAACTTGCTAGCTCTAAGACTGTCTCAGAACTACAATGCGAACACACTTCTGTGACATGGTCCCTTACTGTGTTCTCTTGGCACATGTTTTCTTGTAAGGCATTAAAATGTCAGAAGAAAGAAGGAAAGTGAGGAAGAGAGAGGGAATGAAGAGGTACAGGAAAATGCCAAGAGCATTATCAACAGCCCCAACTCTGCCATCAAAACATGTCACCTTCAAAATGTTAATTGGGAGTTGGCCACTTCAGCAGGAGAGTTACTGTGAAAACAGGAAGGAATACTTGTGAAAAAATTAATTCTAGGAAATCTTCTTGGGTTTCTTACACAATTCCTTAAAGAGTCTAGACCTACAGGAAGAGGATGCTCTGGATAGTGTCCTGCTGTTATTCAGGTTGTGACTCTGCAGCATGGTAAGCACAGCCTCAAGTGATAATAAAGGATAATGCATGAATGTGTGCTCACCAGCAGGCATATCTTTCCCTTGGCTCAGAATTTAAGAATAGGCAAGGGAGAGTGGGGCAAAGCTAGCTTTTCTTCTGTGATTTGTTACATTGCAGCCTACTAACAGTAAATGTGCTCCCAAGAAGTTTGGGTCAGGTATTAGGAATCCCTGCCTTATCAACACCTAACCAGATACCAAATTCAATTAGCTACAGGTGGCCTCATCACTAATTTGAGTACTACTGGAAGAAGTTTAACTTCCATACTGTATTCCCTGGACCAGCAGCATCAGGGTCATGTAGCAACTAGCCTGAAGTACAAATTCTCATCCTTCTCCCACCCCTGCTGAATCAGAAATGCTAGGAATGAGTCCCAGCAATCCATGTTTGATCAAGCTGTGCAGGTGACTCTGATGCTTGTTAGGGCTTGAGAGCTGCTGATCTAGAGAACCAAGGCTGACTAATTTTTGTGGTATTATAAATTCCATCATCTCTCCAATCATGTGAATTATTTCTGTGTTTGTCTGGTTTTCTGTTTGTTTGGTTTCCTACCTAAAACTTTCTATTCTCCTTTGCTTCTTTAGCTACACAGAACTGTAGTTGCTACTTTTCATGAGAATTACAGCAGATTTCAAACACTAGGGAAGTCATATGATTTTCCAGGTAACAGTGGCAAGTGCTAAGTGGGGCTCTTCTTGTTAAGAAGGTCCTCAACATTCTGATCAGTGGCTTAGAGACTTCTACACCCGCGAGTCACAATCTCACTCCTCCAGTAGCACTCCTCCTTCCTCCTTTATTAGCTGCCAGATTTAGCCAATAAAAATACAGAATATTCAGTAAAATTTGAATTCTTAAATTCAAATTTAAATATTTATTTATAAATATTTATCTTTATAAATAAGATAAACAACTTATTTATTTAATTTTTTAAGTATAAGTGTGTCCAAGGCAATATATAGGATATACTTTTACTTCAAAAAATATTCATTGTTTACTTGAAATTCAAATTTAACAGTGTTCCTGAATTTTATCTGGCAGCTCTAACACCAGGGAGAGTGGAGAGCATGAGTAAAGAGAAAGCTCTGAAATTTAAATCAATTCAGTACAAACACATGTACTTTTTCTACAAAGTAACAGAAACTAATGAGAATTTCTACCATATCCTTCATTACTAATGAAATGATTTGCAAATAAGTGGCTTTGGAGGTGAAATACTAGACTGTTCCCATCTCTTTCCTCACCATAGGTTTCCAGTTACTTCACTCCTTGTCCTGAAGGGGAGGCAGGGCTGGGGGTGGGAGCTGCTTATAAGAACATGCACATGTAGGAGACCAGAATATGCCAACCCAAATATGCTTCTTTAACATAAGGATTATTTGGAGCTGACCATTTTGAGAAATAGCAGATACAGCAGCAGCACTGGAAACAGAGCATAAGTTATATGTTTGTAAAGGAAATTTGCCTTTATAAAGGAAATCACAATTTGTAAAAACGTCTACTTCTCTGTACCAAGAAAAGAAGGATGACTCTATATCACAAGAGAATCTTACCAATGGTGAAGCCTGTGGATTAAATCTGCATAACAAACCTTATAGGTGTTTAGCCTACTATTCCTGGTCACCTTTCCATAACCTGCCTCCCTCGCAGCAATCTGCCTTTGTTTTAGCTGAAGATGGTATTTAAGCTCAAGTTCTAGCCACCTCTTTGAGTGTACTCGTGCCTGAGTTTCTTCCATGCATAAATGAAATATACAAGCTAATATATTCTGTTTATTTTTTTCTTATTAGTCTGTCTTTTGTAACTGGCGTCTCAGTAAAGAACCTAGAATGATAGAAGGAATATTTTTTTTCCTCCTCTACACATGCATGGGAATGTGTGGGTACACACATGTACATGGCTTGGGGTAGAGAAGAAAGTACTCAAAGGCCATTTCCAATTGTATTATTTGGGGTCGGATGCTAGAACGTTCAGCTTTCTCAACCATAAAATAGGGAATTACCTCATAGGGCTTTTGGAGCCTCAAATAAAATAATATTTTTGAAAGTACCTGGTAAACCATGAAATAAGATTCAGCATGATATAGTGGAAAGTGCATGGGCTTTGGCATCAAATAAACCAAAGAATGAATCTCAGTTCAGAGACTTAAAAGCTGAGCAAGTTATTTAAATCTTTGAAAGAGTTTCCTCATCTGTAAAGGAGGGATAACATCTACCTCCAGCACTGTTATCAAGACTAATGGAAATAATGTAGAAAGTTACAGGAACAAAGGGGACACCATAGACATTACATGAGCCGGTATATTATGGGTTAAAGTTCTGGAACTTTGGAGAGTATAAAACTCAATCTTTTTCTTTTTTCTTTTTTGCGGTACGCGGGCCTCTCACTGTTGTGGCCTCTCCCGTTGCGGAGCTCCGGACGCGCAGGCTCAGTGGCCATGGTTCACGGACCCAGCCGCTCCGCGGCATGTGGGATCTTCCCAGGCCGGGGCACTGTCCCCTGCATCGGCAGGCGGACTCTCAACCACTGAGCCACCAGGGAAGCCCTTCAATCTTTTTTCTTGTTCTACGTTATGATGATCTGACTTTAATAAGATCGGGGTCTGACTATATTGTTTTAAAAGTAATTAAAGGCAGCATAGATTTTTTTTTTTAACATCTTTATTGGAGTATAATTGTTTTACAATGGTGTGTTAGTTTCTGTTGTATAACAAAGTGAATCAGCTATACATATACATATTTCGCCATATCTCCTCCCTCCTGCGTCTCCCTCCCACCCTCCCTATCCCACCCCTCTAGGTGGTCACAAAGCACCGAGCTGATCTCCCTGTGCTATGCGGCTGCTTCCCACTAGCTAACTATTGTACATTTGGTAGTGTATATATGTCCATGTCACTGTCTCTAGATTTCTTTTTTAATTTGCCACCCAGATGGCAGGATGTGATGCCCTCATTAATGATTTAAAGAGTTACTTAAAATGTATTAGAGCAAAGTGACCAACTTAAATGATTTACAGTCTGCTTAAGATTACTCTCTTACATCCAGGATGGAAAGCAACCCTTATTCTCTTCGTGGAAGACCTGAGGCTTAGGGTATTATATTTGAATAAATTGAGAAGAAAAAAACCCAATCTCCATTCATTTGCAACGGAGTAATTTATTTAGCAATATCTATTATTAATTTCTATTTGCAACTGGATTAAATATGTAAATATATCCATGCCTTGCAGTGTATCAGGATGACAGGACAGAGCAAAGTAGTGGTTTTCAGTGACGTCCATTGTACAGGTTTCTTGTGAATGATGGCCTTGCTATCAAGTTAACTACACAAAGCAATTACTTTGAGTTACATTGAATTATCATATTATACAGACATGTTTTTCATCAATTGGCCCATGCTTCTGCATCCTGTGATCCTTAGGAAAAGGCACTTTTAAAAACAGATCAGCAATATATGTGAGAAGTATATTTTTTTCATAAAGTGTGATCTTGAAGAAAATCACATCCGACTTGTGTCCAATGAACACTTTCTTTTTCAGGTTCAAATTTTGTGACCGCTTGATCATTTCAGCTCTCAGTTTTTTTTGTTTTTAACAAGTGGGACTTTATTCATCTAGGGAGAAATGACTGAAAACATAAACACAATGAGTTCTGAATGTTCAGATGTGAACGGATTTAAAAGCAGCCAGCCACACTATAAAACCTCACCTAAAATGGTGCGGAGTGCCCCAGAGTGCTCATTAGTCCCCTGTATCACCACCACACACTGCAGATTCCAGCCCCAACAGTGCCACTAACTCTGTGAGTCATCAGTTTTCTAAGCCTGAGTCTTAGTGTCCTAATCTAGAAAATGAGGGGAGTGAAGGATTGGAGGCATATGTTAGTTCACTAGAACTGCCATAGCAAAGCACCACAGACTGGGAGGCTTAAACAACAGAAATTAATTTTCTCACAAATCTGGAGGCTAAGTGTTCAAGATCAAGGTATCACAGGGTTGGTTTCTTCTGAGGTCTCTTACCTTGGTTTGTAGATGACTGCTTTCTCCCTTTGGTTTCACATCACCTTTCCTCTCTATGTGTTCTCTTTTACAATGACATCTGTCATATTGTGTTAGGGCTCACTCATGTGACCTCATTTTAATTACCTATTTAAAGGCCCTATGCTAAATACAGTCACATTCTGAAGTACTGGGGATTAGGACTTCACCGTATGAATTTTGGATTCTGACCAAGAGGTGTCCAGCTTACCTACCTTCTATCCTTCCCTGGCCCTGCTTTCCAGTGGCTGATGTTGCCAAGCCTCTTCCCACCAAATCCAGCCTGGTCATCTTCTTAGAGCCAAAGTATCAATGACCCTTGTATTAGTTACCTATTGTGGCTATAACAAATTATCATAAACTTAGTGGCTTAAACCAGCACATCCATTATCTTATAGCTCCGGAGGTCGGAAGTCTGAAATGGATCTCACTAGGCTAAAATCAAGGAGTCAGCAGGGCAATGTTCCCTCTAAAGGCTCCAGAGGAGAATTTATTTCTATTTTCTAGCTTCTAGAGGGTGCATGTGTTTGCTGGCTCATGACCCTTTCCTCCATTTCCAAAGCTAGCAACATCAGGACAAGTCCTTCTCATGCTGCCATCTCTGATTCTTTCTTCTGCCTCCCTCTTCCACTTACAAGAACCCCTGTCATTGCGCTGGACTGACTAGAAACTATATTTGTTTTCTAGGGCTGCCATAACAAATGAAAACGAACGTGGTGGTTTTTGCATTCTATCATTTTTCTGAAGACTGGAAATCCAAAATCAAAGGGCTAGCAGGGCGATGCTCTCTCTGCAGGCTCTAGAGGAGGATCTGTCCTTGCCTCTTCCTAGCTTTGGTGGTTGAGGGCAATCCTTGGCATTCTTTGCTTGTAGACGCATCACTTCAATCTCTGCCTCCATCTTCACATCGCATTCTCCATTCGTGTGTGTCTCCGTGCCCAAATTTCCCTCTTCTCATAAGGACACAAGTCAGACTGGATTTAGCACCCCCACCCAATCCAGTATGACTTCATGTAACCATGATTACATCTACAAAGATCTTATTTCCAAATAAGGTCACATTCACAGATTCCAGGTGGACGTGAATTTGGGGGAATGGGGAACACTATTCAACCCAGGACAGCAAACTTAATTCCATGTGCAACCTTAATTCCCCTGTCATGTAACCTAACATATTCACAGGTTCCAGGTGTTAGGACGTGGACACATAGGGAGAGGGAAGGAGCATTATTCTGCCTACCACAAACCTGATGAACACATCAGTGCTAGCCGCATCTCGAAGAAAACCATATATTTTGTCCAGCCTCCTAAAGAAAGTTGTCCTCCCACTACCTCTGTTGTCCAGTCCTACAATAAGAGGTACAGCCATGATCAGCACCATGGGGAAATCACTTTCCCTAAGTGGACAAATCATGCTGCTATTCAATGTAGAAAACTGTTTTCCAGTCCATAATTCTTTAGTGGTCTTCCTGAGACCACCCAGCCCCATTTCTCTCCCCCTGCTGAATATGACTCTCTTCACTTACTACCTCCATTCTTGAAGGCAGAAGCTTCACTTTAGCCCTTCTCTGTGCACAGAATGTCTAATTATTGCCATTTAGGCTATTCCACTCCATCATGCAAAAACTATATATCTCAACTGTTTTCTTCCTTAAACTTTCTCTGAACAAGTGATAGACCATTTAACTCTTACACACTATTCATAGGTCCACTATTCACAGAAGTTAAAAAATGGCTGCAAATGATTTGAAACTCCTCCCATTGAAGTGAAGACCATGACCCTTCCCTCTGCGTCTGAGGGAGCCTGGGATTGCTTTGGAATATTCTACTGCAACAGAATAATGTGGAAGTGACCCATGGGATTTACAGTATGCCACTTCTGCCTGGTCGTCTTGGAACATTCGCTCTCATGAGGAACTTTCTTAAAATATTTCTTCTGGGATGTCAGTTGCCATGCCACAGGAAGCCCACGCCATATAAAGAAGTAACATGTAGCTGGTTGACATTCTCAGAGTCCCTGCTAAGCCCATCTTCAGACATCCTAGCCCAGGGGCCAGATATGCAAGTGAAAAGCCACCTAGGAAGTAGATCTTCCAACCCCAGTTGTCCCAGCCCCCAGCCCTTTGGGTCTTCCCAGATGAGGTCATGGGGGACATCTCCCTGTTCAATGTTTAATGGGTTTCTAAAAAGGGCTTTCTTGGCCACACTTTGAGGAAATTTAACTGGCTTCTATGAAAGCTTTCCTTTCTTTTATTTTTCCTTTCCTTTAGTCTTCCCTCCTTCTGTCTTTCCTTCCTTTTTAACTTACACTCCTGGAGGTTGAGAGCTGAAAAGAGCTAACCACTTTGCTTCCTCCAGCAAATGCTGTGCTGAGAGCCTCGTGAAATCTGATTGTTAAATTTTCAGGGATTTTACAAACCATTTGACATCATTTTTGAGGCTTGAAATTCACCATGGTGGCATTATTTATACCATGGGAATGAGCAAAGACTAAAAATCAGAGCTTTTGTTTCCAGAGATCCATTTGGTAAACATTTACTAGCACATCACTGACTTCCCTCAAAGATGACTTCCGCAAAATAACCGCAGTTCCCCTGACACCAGCACAAGAAGAGTAAGTCAGATTTGATTCATATTCCTCCTGATCTCATTGCATCACAGATTTTCAGAAAAAGTTCTTTTTTCAGGGCAAATACTAATAAGAACTATTGAAAGAGGAGAAGATATTTGAGCAGCCTGAATTTGAAAATGCTTATGCTAATATCACACTCAGCCACTGTGATCAATCAAGGAAAAACATAAGCAGTACGTTTCCTGAATTTTGTAGTAGATGCTTCAGTTTTATTTTTTAAATGGATATTCCTGGAATATGTGTGAAAATATACATTTAAAAATGGTATCAGATTTTAAATTGGTTCAATGAGCTTTCTATACAACAAAATTCTATATTAATATGTATAAAACAAATAATCACTATTTCCATTTACTTTTGGAATAAATTTGTTAGTTTTATCCTCTGAGGAAATTTAAAATAATATAACTAATGGGCTTCCCTGGTGGCACAGTGGTTGAGAGTCTGCCTGCCGATGCAGGGGACACGGGTTCGTGCCCCAGTCCGGGAAGATCCCACATGCCGCGGAGCGGCTGGGCCCCGTGAGCCATGGCCGCTGAGCCTGCGCGTCCGGAGCCTGTGCTCCACAACGGGAGAGGCCACAACAGTGAGAGGCCTGCGTACCAGAAAATAAATAAATAAATGAATAAATAAATAAATATAATATAACTTTACAGTTGGTAATAGAAGAGAAAGATTAAGATGGGAGAAATCTGATTTGTGTTCTTCTTCTGCCACTAAGTGAATGTTTCTAAGTGTCAGTATTTTCATCTATACAACAAAGGGTTCATCAGTATGATCTCTAAGGTGATCCCTAACTTTGAAATGCAATGATGATTGACTTCATTCACATTTTCAAAATGAGGTGAAACTTATAAGGAATTATCAGGTTCATTAAGTTCAAAAACACTTTTAATTCTGTAGGATTCCACTTTACTTGAGAGCAGGGCTAAAAGTCTAAAGATTTTGCTGAAAAAAAAATTAGCTACTTTACCTTTAAGAGACCAGGTAATGGGATAACTTGTGGTACATTCATACAGTGGAATACTACTCAGCAATGAAAATGAACTACTAGTACACACAAGAATATCAGTAAATTTCAAAAACATCATGCTGAGGGAAAGAAGCCACACTCAAAAGGGTACATACTCTATGTGTGATTCCATGTATATGAAGTTCCTGGTAGGTAACACTAATCTATGGAGATAGAAATCAGATTAGTGGTTGCTTGGTGGGGTGCCTGTGATTATCTGGAAAGGGGCACAAGATGCTAAGAAGTTGGAAGTATTCTGTATCTTGATAGGCTTGTAGGGTACATGAGCATGTACATTTTTCAAATGGATAAAATTGCATTCTTAAATCAGCATGTTTCACTGTAGCTAAATTATACTTTAATTTTAAATAATAAAAAAGAGCCTGACATTCATAAAATACGTGATTAGATTATAAAAAATCAGGAGTTTAACATGTTACTTCTGTTATCATTGTGCTTCTTGGATTCTTGATGGAAACTGGTTTATTGAGATAATTTATGGCTAAGAAATACAAACACTATTCTTTAAAATTTTAAAGAATATGTTGTTTTGATTTTCATTTACCAATGTAATTCATGCTCACTGTGTAAACTTAAAAACATAAAACAGCTAACGGGGCTTCCCTGGTGGCGCAGTGGTTGAGAGTCCGCCTGCCGATGCAGGGGACGCGGGTTCATGCCCCGGTCCGGGAGGATCCCACATGCTGCGGAGTGGCTAGGCCCGTGAACCATGGCTGCTGAGCCTGCGCGTCCGGAGCCTGTGCTCTGCAGCGGGAGAGGCCACAACAGTGAGAGGCCCACGTACCGCAAAAAAAAAAAAAAAAAAAAAAAAGCTAATGATCTCACAGTCATAGTCTTTAGTATGAACCTCTATGTTCTATTAAAGCAGAAAATTACAGATGAGGATATTAGCAAAGCCATACCACTACCGTCTGGTGGGGATGGGTGGGGGGGGGAGTAGCGGTGTGTATTCAAAGATGAGCATCCTTTTCACACATCAGTTCTTCTCCACATCCCTGTAAATGTTGTTTACTAGGAAACTGAGTTCACTCCAACCCACTGTGACCTTCTCTTCAAGGGCACCGACGATCATCTTACTGTTTGGAATCTGACCCAATGAGCCTTAGCTGAATTACCCATTTGCCCAACAATTCAGGGTTGACAGATTTTAGTGTTGCCAGTTCCTCTTCCACACAAGAGAAAACCTCGAGCTATCATCTTAAGCATCTGGGGGATGAGGGTGAGGGTAGGGATAACCTCACTGTATCTGGATGACTTCTCACACATTTCCCATTAATCTACCACATCAGCCACTCAATTTGATCGTACTCTGCCTTGGCCGAGTTAATGTTGCATTGAGTTTGATTCATGTGTCCTAACGGTCATTTATTCTGATCATCTGGATGAGAGAGAAAATAATAACCGGAGAGCCCAAACACAAATATTTGATTTTCTAAGATTTTGTAATGATTACAAGATCTGCTATCCAGTAGCAGCACCCTGCTTTAATGCCTGTTTAGTTTCTAAACATATACTCTGATATGATAAATACAATGTCCACGATGTTAATGCAAAGTAGGTGCAAATGAAAATTGTTGCTGCTGTGAGAACACTGACAATGGAAATAAAAATTGCTAATATAATGTCACCCATAGTTAAAGGCTAATAAAAAAATTCTTCATTTAGAATAACATAACAACATAACCTATTTGGATTTATCTTCAGAATACTAGCAAACAAAGTGGGAAATATACTGGTCTTTTAGAATTTTGAAAATAAACAATTTGATTAACTATTTTGTATATTTATACAAAATAAAAATTCTATCTATCACCCACAGAAGTTTAGTAGAGGAAAAGTAATATAAAAATATTTAAGAGAAAATCCAGTAGACATTTTCAGTGAAATATAAAAGAAAGAGAAGTTGGGAATAGCAGTGCTGCCCTTAAGGGCAGAGTAGAGCCCTGTTTGTTTGATTTACTGTCCTCTTTAAGTGCAGCTCTGCTTCCATGAAATCCCGCCAAAATGCACTGATCCAACCAATCCCCAGTCTCTTGTGGAAGGGCTAAAAACTTACATAAGGATACTCAGATTCCTTATTTGTAAAATGGATTAATAATGCCTGCCCTGTGTGGTTGTTATTAGAAAACACTAATGAGTATAATTCATTCACAAAACCCTTGTTGATGACCTCCATGTGTTGATGACCTCCATGGCTGATGACCACCATGACCTCCAGTCTGGTGATCAGCAAGACAGATCAGATGGCTTCTATGTTCTTGAGAAGGTGGATCAGTGAGAATTGCATCTGTCTGTGAATAAAAATATCCCCCCCAAATAGTGTCTGCACAGCAGCGCTGGTCTAGAGTACCCATAGAGAGACCCATAGGAGTCATTATGGTGGCTTAGCCTGAGGTGACATCAGTAGAAATAAAAGATGTCAATACCTAGGTGATGTATTCTGAATTAGAGCCAGTGGGGCTCACCGATGGATTAGATGTTGGGGGTGAAATAAGGAGAGGATTCAAAAATGACTTCTAGGTATTTGTCTTGATAATTAATGAAATAATAATAATAATAATTCAATCTTATTTTAGCCTAAGGATTCTGTGTTATTTTAAAGTTTTATGATATTTTATCATTTTAAAAGCATTTGAAACCTGTAATGGCATTTGAAATAATTTTTTGGGAAACCGTGGCTGGTATAAGTTTAGGAAGCCAGGTAAATAGCATGTCTCCAATATTAATGTAAAGTAGCAACTTTATACCAAGTCCTGAAAATAGGCAATTTGCAAAATTCACCTAATTTAATTTTTACAGCATCCCTATGAAATACAAATCAATAACCCCCTTATGGAGATTAATAAACTGAGGCTCAAATGAGTTAATTCACTTGTTCAGACTTACACAGCCAGTTAGCAATATCGGGCTTTTATTCTAGTTCTTCTGAACCTCAGTTCTGCGCTCTTTCCACACATCAGCCTATAAATTCTTTGGAGTTTCCTCAAGTTCCAGGGTCTGTAATGGAATTACTTCTCTTTCTGAGCTAATATAATCTATCCTCAGAGGTTACCTAAGAGTATCGTTGTTACCTTTGGTTACTTAAAAAGGAGAAATCAAGGCACTGAAAGAATGGGACATCCATCAGGTGGGTCCCTCTAGATAGAAGTGTGGAGGGCAGAGGCAAGGTGAGGATGTGGGTTCTGAAGAAAACCAGGCCCAGGACAGGTAGAGACAGAAAGATGCTGAGAACCTGGGGAGGCACAAGAGCAAAAGGGCAATGTTGTCCCTACAAGGAACCAGAGCAGAAGCAACTGCTGCATTTTATATCCCAGACCACCTTTGTTTCAATAAACTCAATAAACAAAAGCCTTGTGGTCAGATATCTAACACAGAGACTTTGAAAATATTCCTAATGTTCCTCTGTTTAAAAACACTGGCTAGGGCTTCCCTGGTGGCGCAGTGGTTGAGAGTCCGCCTGCCGATGCAGGCGACACTGGTTCATGCCCCGGTCCGGGAAGATCCCACATGCCACGGAGCGGCTGGGCCCGTGAGCCATGGCCGCTGAGCTTGCGCGTCCGGAGCCTGTGCTCCGCAACGGGAGAGGCCAAAACAGTGAGAGGCCCGCGTACCACAAAAAACAAAACAAAACAAAAAAACACTGGCTAAACTACATTTAAGAGGACCTGCGATCTGCTGAGATCTGAGATCCACATTAGACAAACGCTTTTTGCTGGCTTCACAAAGTTCCTGTCGGGTCATGCTGCTGAGGGGTCAGTTCCTCCTTGGTCATTCATACCCAAATGGTACCTCCTCCCTTGTAGCTCAAATTCAATTTCCTACTAGCTTAAGAAAAAGAAGAAGCTAGGACACTTTTCACCTATTACAGACATTAAGAGAAAACAGCCTATCTGCTTGTTATTTCTATTAAAAAACAAAACAAAACTGCAGTGTAGGCAGCCAGTGTTACCTTGTTGATTTCCTTCCCTCTGTTCTGAGCTGAAATTGTGCAAGGCCAACGTACAAGGGAGGAAATGATTCAGAGAGTGAAGCTACTACAGAGCAGGGAAAGAAATGTGCCCTTCCCTAGGCCTGGTACTAACCAGATTAAAATGTGTGTGAGGAAATTATACACGATCATTTTAATCTAAGGCGGACAAGCTGGTGCACATTTTTATAGCTAAATGGAATGGGGGACATGAGCTCATTGAGGAGGGTGGCGGCAGTGGCCTCACTCTTGCCTTCCTGCTCAGTCCCCTTACATTCCACAACATTCTGCAAGTGACCATTTTTCTCCCCCCGTGAAAGTAATGATTCTGTAAAAGAGCCAGAAGGCACAGTTGATTCCAAGTGAAGCTGACTCAGACTGATGGAAGGAGAGGAAAAGTAGATGCAATTTCATTTCAGGTATCTGAAAGCTATTTACAGATGGGGGCAAAAGACACTGTAGAAATCAGTAGGCAATGTCCCCAAATAGATGATTAAGATGGAACGGGATCACTTAGCAACACCGACTGAATATTCCTCGTCTGGCAGGGAGCCAGCCCAGAGGAATGGAGACACTGCCAGAGGTGACTCGATGGCTCTCCTCTTGGGAGGTTAAACTAATCGCCATGTCGGGAAGGTATCGCCTGTCTTTAAATGTTGCCAGGTCCCAGCTTTGAAATTTTCTAATGAAAGCTTTGGTTTGGAGGCTCTACACTGGGCCCATAAAGCATGAGCCTCTGGGTTCCAGAAATCTGGTGTAACCCAAGCACAGAGTGTAGTGGGTGCTTTGTTTCCAGTAGCCTCTGTGAGTTACCTGTCTGTTACACTTGGTGATAGGGGAGCTGCTGTGTGCCTGACTTATCTGTGAACATGTGAGAGCTCTTGGTTCCAAAAGATTGTGTTACCTACCCAGTAAGGGCCACCAGCCCACTTCCTCCTACTGTTACTTATTACTGTGTTTTCTTAACTCTAAGATGTACTTTTTTCCAGCTTGAAATCTCTGAAATTGAGATGGGTCTTACCATTGATAGGGTAATTCCCATTCCCTTTCACTAAAGAGGGGGTAATGAGTAAATAGGTTATCTTGGCCAATAAAACTGAGACTCTGCCTCCAACCCCTAAGGCTACAAGGGATGAAGGTTGACAGAAGTGAGTAGGAAGGAAGAGGAGTATCCAGGACTACATATCCAAGACAAGAGGAGGTCACAGAGGTGGGGCCTGCAGTCACCTGTGAGAACGGTAATTGTCTTAGAACCAGGAAACTAAGCCCACATTTGTCCCCGTGCTTTTGTGTTTGCTTTGTTTTCATTTTGTTTTCCCTATCAGAGCTGTACTGATATGAAAAGGGTCTTTGCCTACACAAGAGAGGAAATTAGGGGTACTTTCCCGGTTACCTTTTATGTCCCTTTTAAATATATGTTCCCTTAGACATCTAATCTGCTTTCCAGAGCACTGGGGTTCTGCCATCCCCCCAAACTAGTCCAGCACCCACATACCCTCCTGCTCATCATTCCCAGAGCACTTCCCTGACCTTCTCCCATTTCCTCAGGGCTCTGTTAGGTGACCAAAGCTACTTTGCAGAAACAAATTTAGGCAAAAGACGTTAATAGATAATAATATTCCCCTTCCTTGGATGTTTGCATTTTTAAAGGGGTCTGGAGGACACAAAATATTTTAATTCAAAATAATTGCTTTTGAATTGAGGGATCTGCAGGACACCTGGAAGAACATATTAGAGCAAGAGTGTATTAGTATCCATCAAATCCCATCACATAAGCATCCACATGCTCTGTCTGAGCCCAAAGATTCTGGGCGGCAAGAACTATCAATTGGAAATGTAAGAATCTACCTCTTTGCTCCTAGCATTTTCATTACAGCTTTGGTGATCCCAACAAAAGAGAGAGAGAGAGAAAGAAAGAAACCAGTTTTTCATTTGCAAATTGCTTACCAATTAGTTTTTAATGAACATTTTATTCTTCTTTCATGATGAAACAGGCTGAGGGTATTTACTCCATCTAATTTCTCCTCAGCTTAACCGGAGCATTTGACCAGTCCCCACAACAAATTCATCAAAACAAACATTCATTCTGCTGTCATTTGAGAGACACTCTGCCAGCCACTGGGAGAGATTAAAAATATATGAGACATGGTCACTGCTCTCAAGGTACTTAATATCTAGCTGGAGGGAAACGTTTAAAAGAGCTCACTAACAGATTCAACACAATGACACACGTAATGGCACAAAGCGTTAGGAAATGAATTGCCAAATTCAGTGCTGTGGTATTTCAGAGGGAAACACTGTGAATAAAAAGTCACTTTTGGATGAGCTGAATCTAAAGGATGGCATTAAGCACATCTGTTGCTTTTATTCATTTAGCGTCCTTATAACTTTTGGAGAAATTTCCTCTCCCCATTCCCATGGTCCTGCAGGCTGTCAAATACTAGTCCTGCACAGTAAGGCACCTGATCCAGGATGTGTCAGTCAGGATTCTTCACCCTCTGACAATAAGAATTGGTCCAAGTGGGCACTTGGCTCACCTTGGGCCAATCAGAGTCCTTCCCTAGATTGCTGGTTTATACACATGGAGAAAGAGCAGCCCTTTTTTCCTGGGATGGGAAAATTAGAAGGCGATAAATATAGCATTGTTAAAGGACATTCCCTGTCTCATGGAGAAAGCCTTCTTACAGAATGAAGCCAAAATTCAGGAGAAAGCAGAAATAAGAGAAGAAATAGGCATATTCCTGACATCTTTTGAGCACTTAAATGTAGCAAGTCTGAAGGTCCACCTCCTGGTTTTATGGGTGAATAAATCCCCTCTGTATCTGATTTGTCAGATACACCCTTCACCCTTCCTGGAACTCAAATTTCACATTAGTCTTCCTAATATGGTCCCGAAGGATCACTGATGCTCTGTTCAAATATTTTTTCCAATCATTTTATCTTTAATTTTGGATAGTTTCTATTGCTATGTATTCAAATTCATTGATCTTTTCTTCTGCAGTATCTAATCTACTTAATCCCACCCAGTGATATTTTTTTTTATTTTAGATATTGTATTTTTTATATCTAGAAGTTCTATTCATTTTGTTTGTTTGTTTAATTTGTCTTCCATTTCTCCTCTCAACATGTTCATGTTTTCCACTACACCTTGAGTGTATGGAGCATATTTTTAATAGCTCTTTTAAGGCACTTGTCTGCTAATACCATAATCTCTGCCATTTCTAGGTCTATTTCTTTTGACTGATTATGGGTCATATTTTCCTGCTTTTATACTTTCCTGATAATTTTTATTGAATGTTGGATATTGCAAATTTTATATTGTTGGAATTGTCTGGCACGTAGTTAATTTCCTTGAGATCAGTTTTGTTTCTCTCAACACTTGTTTTTAAGCTTGGTTAAGGCAGGTCTAGAGCAACTTTTAGTCTAGGGCTAATTTAGTCCAATTACTGAGCCAACATCTGCCTGAATGTTCTACCTGCTTTTCAAGTATTATGGATCCTATGTGAACTCTAGGTGTTATTCTGTCTACTGCTTTCCCTCCTAGCCTCAAAGAGCTTCAACCTTTGCCTGCAGTGGTTGATATTCAGCCAAAGATTCCAGAAGACCTGCTGAAAATTTCCAGCACTCTCTCTCCTTCTCTCTTGGTATCTCTGTCCCTGTCCCTCTCTCTGTCTCTGAATCAGTCTCCTCTCGTATTTTTTTCCTTCCAATTTTAGCTGCCTGAATTCTGATCTCTGTCTCTTCAACTCATTAAGAACTCTGGGCTTTGTTTGGGCCCTCCTCCTTGGGTTACACCTTGAAACTGCCTCCTAATTGGAGCAATTATAGGACTCATCTCATTTGCTTCCCTTGTGTTGGGATCACATTGCCTGTTGTTCAAGGTGTGAAAGTAGTTATTTTCTATATTTTGCTTGGTTTTTTAGTTGCTATGGTGGAGGAGCAAAGCTCAGAGCAGTTAATCCTTCATGGATGAAAGCAGAAGTCCCAAACTCTAATTATTTAAATTTATTCTTTATCAAAATTTTTCTCAGGGGAATAATCTATAATTTTTTACGTAAGAAAAAACTAAACTTGTGCCCAAATATTAACAAATTTATGTTTATCCTACCCAATTCCTTATTACTATATTACCTATTACTATACTATATTACTTATTACTATGTTACCTCTCCAGCTTTCTACTTGGACTGATCCTAGGAGCCACAATCTATGAGACATGATTTCATCTGTCAAATGGGAATAATAAAAAGTACTCATAAGTTTGTGGTAAGGATCAAATGAGATGAATTACATAAAGCCTGACATACAATGATTTTTCTGCAAATGGCAACTCTTAATTCCACTAAATGAATCACAGGAAATGGAGACACTGAGGTCAACATTAGCAGCTCTATTTGTCTAAAAATAAATACAAACAATAAGATATAAACACATTTTCAGTTATGAGCTCATTTGGTGCCAACTTTCTGAACAACAGGCCTTGTTAATTTTGTTATGAAAGTTTCTCAAGAGTCCAAAGGTTCATTGAAAATGCATTCCATTCAATTTTTTTGTTGTTCTCTAAATTAGATTTTAAAATAACAATAAAAACTAATATGAAATGCATAGCTGGCATTGAAATATCTTGCCAAAAAAGCTACCTGTCCTGGTCATCTGAGTCTTAGAGACTTTGGCATCCCAGAAGTGAGATCATGGGAGGAAGGAATGGCTAGACTGGCCTTGAACTTGAAAGATTAATTACATAATTTGTATTTCTGTCAAATCCTGGAAAGAGAAGTAGCAAAATATGGTGTCTGCTTTTCATAAATATTAAAATGCATTAGTTATCTAGGGAGTATTTTGTTCTAGATTTTGTTTTCAAGGTATCATTGATTTCATTTAAAAATAGTACTCCCATCTGATATTTGTACTAGTAGATCACAGTTACTTCTCACTTAGGAAGTAATCAGTCCCTTTTAAGTATTTAGGCATTCTTACTCCTTTACACAATGAAGATTTATGAAGTATCTGTTTATTCCAATCTCTCTGCTGGGCTCTTTCATATGCTAGATCACATGTATTCTCATTCTTTCTCTTACAACATGTATAATTATCGCATTTTATAGTTGAGGAAATTGAGGCTGTGAGACAGATTATGATGTGCGTAAAAGCACACACCTATTAAGTGGCACTTCTAGAAAACAAATAGGACTGGGCTATTATCCTTGAGAGACACTCTGCCTAGAGTTTTAAAAATATCTTCTAAAGAGTGAAGAATGCCTGAGTCTCAAAAAGACCATGAAAGCACTCGTTACAGTGGGTGGCCGGATGCCTCTCCCAACTCTGAGAGAGTGCCCATGGGGATAATGCTGCCAGCCCCTGTGGACCAAGATCAATGACTTCACCCAGCTTCTGATCCCAGGAAAACAACCTCCAGGGTACTATGCTGTTTCTTCCAGAAGCCTTCCGAAATTTTGTCCCATATCTAAGGAATTAACATATTCTTTAAAGAACAGATGTGACCGAAGCATTTCATTTCCTATTTTACTTCTGTCTATTTGCTCAGTAGTTCTCCATAGAGGTTTGAACAAAGAATTTACTGCAGGGTTTGTATATTCATGTGAATAACATATTTCCCTACAAGACTACACCCCTTGTTCTTCCAGATGCGAAAATATTGGTTTGCTTTCCTAGTTGCTTTTAAAGAATTTTGATGCAAATTGTAGTTGGCAGATATTGTATATTCTTTTGTTCTGAGTGAGAGAAGGCTGTGCTCCTGAACTTGGGTTCCCTGTTGCTTCAAGCAGGTGTGGATGTGCCACTGCCAAAATCAAGCTGGTGTGCAGCATGAGTTCCTCCTGGAGACATACATGTTCTGCCTTTGGCCGAAATACTTTCAATTCACTGCTTTATAGTAAGCTGAAGCTTTAAATTTTGATTTCATCAGGTTTTTGGTTTTTCTTCTCCTCTCTCTCTATCTCTTGATTTAGTTGAGGGGTAAACTTTTTCCCCTTGGTATAACTTGACATCTCTGTTTTTGGCACATCTATGGAGACTGAAGTAATAGACTGAAGGTGAAAAGAGGTCAGGTGTTAGTGCCATCAGGGCCTCCTGAGAAGAACCAGCACGGAAGCAGGGAACCCAGAAACAGCCCTGACTACAATCATCCTCCAAGACCAACCCTTGGTTGTCTGAGATGCACTGGAGTGATAAGACCCCATTCTGCAAATCCAGTTTACGTGGACTAATAGAAGTAAGAAACTCTCTCTGGGGGCAGATCTGTGACCCAAACCACTCAAAGTAGAAACACACAACCATTTTGGCTTCCTCCTCTATTTTTGTAGGAGGTTAATAGACACATTTATACAAATAAGCACACATTTTTCCTCATTCTTTATAAATCATGATTCTGCCTGTCCCAAGGTAAGTGACATCACTGATACCCTCACTGATGCCTTTGGACTAACAGCCCACAGACAGACATCCTTTTATGCAAGGGGATGGAGGCTGTGCTACATTAAGGAAAGAGCCCTATGTTTTTGCCATAAGTAGACATGAAATAATAGAAAAAAACATGTTGATCTCTGCCCCTGGTTCCTGAAGCAGAACTCCTAAAACCCTTGTAATTTCCTAAGTGACAGGAACATCTGACACAGATGCATATAATATAATTTGTATAGGTAATGCAAATAAAATCTATACTCTAGTTAAGTGTATTGTGCCAATGTTAATTTCTTAATATTGGTAATTGTACAATGGTTATGGAAGATGTGAACATCAGGAGAAGCTTGATGAATGGAACACAGATACTGTCTGTACTAGTGTTGCAACTTTCATTAAATCTAAAATTATTTCAAAATAAAAGTATTTAAAATTTTAAAATATTTCAAAGCACTTCAGCAAGGAAGTTTGGGGAAGGGCTGTATGGCAGAGCCCTGAGCCTCAAAACATTTGGTCCATGTGAATGCCACAGCAGAAGACGTTCTCAATCAGACAGGATGACCTACTTTGTAGATAGCACCATACGGCTGACAGGGTCTTCATGCTCCGGCCGAGTGTCAGGCCTGAGCCTCTGAGGTTGGGAGAGCCGAGTTCAGGACATTGGACCACCAGAGACCTCCTGGCTCCATATAATATCAATCAGCGAGAGCTCTCCCAGAGATCTCCATCTCAACGCTAAGACCCAGCTCCACTCAACAACCAGCAAGCTCCAGTGCTGGACACCCCATGCCAAACAACTAGCAAGCCAGGAACACAACCCCACCCATTAGGTGAGAGGCTGTTTTAAATCATAATAAGTTCACAGACACCCCAAAACACACCACCGGACGTGGTCCTGCCCACCATAAAGACAAGATCCAGCCCCACCCACCAGAACACAGGCACCAATCCCCTATACCAGGAAGCCTACACAACCCACTGAACCAACCTTACCCACTGGGGGCAGACACCAAACACAATGGGAACTACGGACCTGCAGCCAGCGAAAAGGAGACCCCAAACACAGTAAGTTAAGCAAGCTGAGAAGACAGAGAAATATGCAGCAAATGAAGGAGCAAGGTAAAAACCCACCAGACCAACCAAATGAAGAGTAAATAGGCAGTATACCTGAAAAAGAATTCAGAGTAATGATAGTAAAAATGATCTAAAATCTTGGAAATAGAATGGAGAAAATACAAGAAAGTTTTAACAAGGACCTAAAGAACTAAAGAGCAAAAAAACAATGATGAACAACACAATAAATGAAATTAAAAATTCTCCAGAAGGAATTAACAGCAGAATACCTGAGCAAGAAGAACAGATAAATGACCTGGAAGATAAAATAGTGGAAATAACTACCGCAGAGCAGAAGAAAGAAGGATGAAAAGAATTGAGGAGAGTCTCAGAGAGGTTTGGGACAACATTAAATGCACCAACATTCGAATCATAGGGGTCCCAGAAGAAGAAGAGAAAAAGAAAGGGTCTGAGAAAATAATTGAAGAGATTATAATTGAAAACTTCCCTAACATGGGAAAGGAAATAGTCAATCAAGTCCAGGAAGTGCAGAGAGTCCCACACAGGATAAATCCAAGGCGAAACATGCCAAGACACATATTATACAAACTATCAAAAATTAAATACAAAGAAAAAAACATTAAAAGCAGCAAGGGAAAAGCAACAAATAACACACAAGCGAATCCCCATAAGGTTAACAGCTGATCTTTCAGCAGAAACTCTGAAAGCCAGAAGGGAATGGCAGTACATATTTAAAGTGATAAAAGGGAAAAACCTAAAACCAAGATTATTCTACCCAGCAATGATCTCATTCAGATTTGAAGGAGAAATTAAAACCTTTACAGATAAACAAAAGCTAAGAGAATTCAGCACCACCAAGCCAGCTATACAACAAATGCTAAAGGAACTTCTCTAGGAAGGAAACAGAAGGAAAAGACTACAATAACAAACTTAAAACAATTAAGAAAATGGGAATAGGAGCATACATATCGATAATTACATTAAATGTAAATGGATTAAATGTAAACGGATTAAATGCTCCAACAAAAAGACATAGACTGACTGGATGGATACAAAAACAAGACCCATATATGTGTTGTGTACAAGAGACCCACTTCAGACCTAGGGACACATATAGACTGAAAGTGAGGGGATGGAAAAAGATATTCCATGCAAATAGAAATCAAAAGAAAGCTAGGGTAGCAATTCTCATATAAGACAAAATAGACTTTAAAATAAAGACTATTACAAGAGACGAAGAAGGACACTACATAATGATTAAGGGACCAATCCAGGAAGAACATAGAACAATTGTAAATATTTATGCACCCAGCATAAAGGCACCTCAACACATAAAGCAAAAGCTAATAGCCGTAAAAGGGGAAATCAACAGTAACACAATAATAGTAGGGGACTTTAACGCCCCACTTTCAACAATGGACACACTTTCCAAAATGAAAGTACATAAGGAAACAGAAGCTTTAAATGACACATAAAACAAGATGGACTTAATTGATATTTATAGGACATTTCATCCAAAAACAACAAAATGCACTTTCTTCTCAACTGCTCCTGGAACATTCTCCAGGACAGACCATATCTTGGGTCAAAAATCAAGCCTTGGTAAATTTAAGAAAATTGAATCGCATCAAGTATCATTTCCGACCACAATGCTATGAGAATAAATATCAGTTACATGAAAAAAAATACAAACTCGTGGAGGCTAAACAGTATGCTATAAATAACCAAGAGATCACTGAAGAAATGAAAGAGGAAATAAAAAAAATACCTAGAAACAAATGACAATGAAAACATGATGGCCCAAAATCTATGGGATGCAGCAAAGGCAGTTCTAAGAGGGAAGTTTATAGCAATATAATCTTACCCCAAGAAACAAGAAACATCTCAAATAAATAACCTAACCTTACACCTAAAGTAATTAGAGAAAGAAGAAGAACAACAAAAAAACCCAAAGTTAGCAGAAGGAAAGAAATCATAAAGATCAGATCAGAAATAAATGAAAAAGAAATGAAGGAAACAAAAACAAAGATCAATAAAACTAAAAGCTGGTTCTTTGAGAAGATAAACAAAATTGATAAACCATTAGCCAGACTCATCAAGAAAAAAAGAGAGAAGACAAATCAACAGAATTAGAAATGAAAAAGGAGAAGTAACAACTGACATTGCAGAAATACAAAGGCTCATGAGAGGCAACTATATGCCAATAAAATGGACAACCTGGAAGAAATGGACAAATTCTTAGAAAAGCACAACCTTCTGAGACTCAACCAGGAAGAAATAGAAGATATAAACAGACCAATCACAAGCACTGAAATTGAGACTGTGATTAAAAATCTCCCAACAAACAAAAGCCCAGGACCAGGTGGCTTAACAGAAGAATTCTATCACACATTTAGAGAAGAGATAGCACCTATCCTCAAACTCTTCCAAAATACAGCAGATGGAGGAACACTCCCAAACTCATTCTACAAGGACGCCATCACCCTAATAACAAAACCAGACAAAAGATGTCACACACACACACATAAAAAATACAGGCCAATATCACTGATGAACATAGATGCAAAAATCCTAAACAAAATACTAGCAAACAGAATCCAACAGCACATTAAAAGGATTATATACCATGATCAAGTGGCATTTAACCTAGGGACGCAAGGATTCTTCAATATATGTAAATCAATCAATGTGATACACCATATAAACAAATTGAAGGAGAAAAACCATATGATCATCTCAATAGATGCAGAAAAAGCTTTTGACAAAATTCAATACCCATTTATGATAAAAACTCTCTAGAAGGGAGGCATAGAGGGAACTTACCTCAACATAATAAAGGCCCTATATGACAAACCCACAGCCAACATCATTCTCAATGGTGAAAAACTGAAACCATTTCCTCTAAGATCAGGAACAATACAAGGATGTCCACCCTCACCACTATTATTCAACATAGTTTTGGAAGTTTTAGCCATAGCAATCAGAAAAGAAAAAGAAATAAAAGGAATCCAAATAAGAAAAGAAGAAGTAAAACTGTCATTGCTTGCAGATGACAAGATATTATACACAGAGAATCCTAAAGATGCTATTAGAAAACTACTAGAGCTAATCAATGAATTTGGTAAAGTAGCAGGATACAAAATTAATGCACAGAAATCTCTTGCATTCCTCTACACTAATGATGAAAAATCTGAAAGAGAAATTAAGGAAACACTCCCATTTACCACTGCAACAAGAAGAATAAAATACCCAGGAATAAACTTACCTAAGGAGAAAAAATACCTGTATGAAGAAAACTATAACACACTGATGAAAGAAATTAAAGATGATACAAACAGATGGAGAGATATACCTTGTTCTTTGATAGGAAGCATCAGCATTCTGAAAATGACTATACTACCCAAAGCAACCTACAAATTCAATGCAATCCCTATCAAACTATCAATGGCATTTTTCACAGAACTAGAACAAAAAATTTCACAATTTGTATGGAAACACAAAAGACACTGAATAGCCAAAGCAAACTTGAGAAAGAAAAACGGAGCTGTAGGAATCAGGCTCCCTGACTTCAGACTATACTACAAAGCTACAGTAATCAAGACAATATGGTACTGGCACAAATATAGAAATATAGATCAATGGAACAGGACAGAAAGCCCAGAGATTAACCCACACACATATGGTCACCTTATCTTTGATAAAGGAGGCACAGATATACAATGGAGAAAAGACAGCCTCTTCAATAAGTGGTACTGGGAAAACTGGACAGCTGCACGTAAAAGAATGAAATCAGAACACTTCCTAACACTGTATACAAAAATAAACTCAAAATGGATTAAAGACCTAAATGTAAGGCCAGACACTATAAAGCTCTTAGAGGAAAACATATGCAGAACACTCTATGACATAAATCACAGCAAGATCCTTTTTGACCCACCTCCTAGAGAAATGGAAATAAAAACAAAAATAAACAAATGGGACCTAATGAAACTTAAAAACTGTTCCACAGCAAAAGAACCCATAAACAAGACAAAAAGACAACCCTCAGAATGGGAGAAAATATTTGCAAACAAATCAACTGAGAAAGGATTAACCTCCAAAATATACAAGCAGCTCATGCAGCTCAATATCAAAAAAACAAACAACCCAATCCAAAAATGGGCTGAAGACCTAAACAGACATTTCTCCAAAGAAGATATACAGATTGCCAACAGGCACATGAAAGGATGTTCAACATCACTAATCATTACTGAAATGCAAATCAAAACTACAATGAAGTATCACCTCACATTGGTCAGAATGGCCATCATCAAAAAATGTGCAAACAATAAATGCCGGAGAGGGTGTGGAGAAAAGGGAACCCTCTTGCACTGCTGTTGGGAATGTAAATTGATACAGCCACTATGGAGAACAGTATGGAGGTTCCTTAAAAAACTAAAAATAGAATTACCATATGACACAGCAATCCCACTACTGGGCATATACCAGGCATATACCTTGAGAAAACCATAATTCAAATAGAGTCATGTACCACAATGTTCATTGCAGCACTATTGACAATAGCCAGGACATGGAAGCATTCTAAGTGTCCATCGACAGATGAATGGATAAAGAAGATGTGGCACATATATATAATAGAATATTTATTACTCAGCCATAAAAAGAAACGAAATTGAGTTATTTGTAGCGAGGTGGATGGACCTAGAGTCTGTCATACACAGTGAAGTAAGTCAGAAAGAGGAAAACAAATACCGTATGCTAACGTGTATGTATGGAATCTAAAAATAAAAGTGGTTCTGAGGAACCTAGGGGCAGGACAGGAATAAAGATGCGGACATAGACAGTGGACTTGAGGACACGGGGAGGGGGAAGGATAAACTGGGACGAAGGGAGAGAGTGGCATGGACATATATACACTACCAAATGTAAAATAGATAGCTAGTGGGAAGCAGCTGCATGGCACCGGGAGAGCAGCTGGGTGCTTTGTGACCACCTAGATGGGTGGGATGGGGAGGGTGGGAGGGAGACGCAAAAGGGAAGGTATACGGGGATATATGTGTACGTATGGCTGATTCACTTTGTTATACAGCAGAAACTAACACAACATTGTGGGGCAATTATACTCCAATAAAGATGTTAAATAAAAACAAATAATAAAGTTTACAGAACCAAAAAAGTTAAAAAAAAAAAATTAAGGGACAAAAACGTACATTACTGACTGATGGGAAGGGAGGACTATAGAGAATCATTTCGAATGCACTATTAAGCAACTACAATATGCTGAATGTCTTTGAAAATGCTGGCAATATCAAGTAAAATTGTATTACCACACTTAAGGGTCTGACTTATGGTCTCATAGAGAGATGTACGCTATATTTTATTGCTTCTATGATTGACATCTAGACAAGAAAAAGCAGAAGCACAAAGAAGAGAGTTCAATTACAAGGGCATGTTGGGTAAAAGGCAGGGGGGTCAGTGTCTGGAAAGCCTTCTTAGAGAAAGTGATTCTTAAGCTGAGTTATAAGAGATGTGTTTTAGAGTTTTGGAAAGGCCCGGAGGACATTCTTGAAGCCTACAATCAGGCAAGTGAGTACAGAATATCTCTGTTGTAGCAGTGTCCTCCACCAAACTACCCTGATTTCCCTAAAGATATTTTGTCCAGTGTTTGATGTCTAACTTTTAAGTTGATTCTTTATCCTTTATTAATTTTAGGAAATATACCTGAATCTCATCTTTAAACAGAGATATATCTCTGAAAGAACACCAGTTACCCTTAAACTTTGGAGTGTTCTGTTCATAATTTAAAATTAGCCTATAATCTCAAACCTTATTGTGTTTAGATACTGAATTTCCTTAAATGAAATTACAAAGGGTGGTTTAGGAACCTTTCCAATGTCAAGGGGAAGAAGTGGTACATCTTCTCAAGAGGAATTTTTGAATGTATGGAGTGACTACTAGTTTCCCTGCTTTGGAGTCCCTTTGCCTGCTGAGATATGGTCGGGAGATCATTTATGAATCTCAAAGGGATGAAGACAACATTTTTGCCAACTGAGTTGTTTAGTTCTGTTCATTGTTTTTGATCGCTATGGAATGCCAACTGCAATGTTGGTGAAACATTGAGAAGTCAATCCACATGTTTGGAAATACAGCAAAGGATATATAAGAAAGATTTTATCCACCCATCCATCCATTTATCCATCCATCCATCCATTTAGCAATATTTATTGAGTACCTACTGCATATGTAACACTGTGCTAAGGACACAACAGTGTGGAAAGTAAACTTGGTCCCTCCTCTGGGCAAGCTCATACCTCATGGAGAATGAAGACAAGAGAATACGTATTTATACCCAATGTGAAAAGAACTCTCAGAGGGGTGAGCAGAGGGGTTGAGTTAACCCCAGCCTGGTTTGAAGCAGGCCAGTCAATCTATAGCCTCTGTCTAACAGGAGAGTGGAATGCCGGCCACAAGGTGTATAGGTGTTTTCTGGACTTGGGTAGGAAAATGGGGGGAAGGAGAAACATTTGTGCAAAGTGTCAGAGAAGCCCTTCCCCCCTTGCTGCCTCAGGGATATGAAGTACCCCATCAGTGTGTGCACAAAAATCCCCTAATGGCGTCAGAACTTCCTGCTTTGTTAGGCTAGAGCCATTGGGGCACTAAGGAACAATTCTGGTGACAAGAATGGAAAGCTACAGAAACTTCTGCTTCTTTTGCACAGTCACTTATTTGCTTTATTTTCCCCCCTAATCTTTGAGCCATCTGGTCTCTGAGGATTAGAAAGGATATGAGGAGGTCTTAACCTGTACCCATCTGCATCCCTTCATCCCACATTGATTTATTTCCTTGTGCTGCAATGATGTGTATAAATGACTAAGAAGGCAAAACTAGCCCCTGCTCGACTAGAACCTTCCTAGGGTCGCCAGCTCCATTATTCTAAACTACCCATCTTTCCATCCCTGGCCTTGAGCCCTGATATCTTACTGCGAATTGACCCCAGCTATAAAACGGCCTTCAAATTATTTTGTATTGGCTTCCCAGGTCTAAAAATCTCCCAGGGTATTAGTTGCAATTCACGACCTATCAACTTCCACCCTCACCCAAAATAATGCTTCCTCCATCACAGGAACCCCAATGAACAGTATCTTTCTCTCTGGCTAGACGAGTTCTGAAATCCAATCTAGCACAGCCCTTGATGCATTTGGAAACAGAAGACAGGATTGAGAGACAGGCACCCAGTGAGTTTAAGTCCCTGATTAGTGGAAATTGTTTATTAAAATATCAGTGGTCTATTGTATTTGTTTAGCAGTGGCAACCTAGCATATTATTTTTTACAGATTTCTGAGGTATAATCAACACGCAAAGTGCACACATTTAAAGTGTACAATTTGATAAGTTTTGACATACATACACACCTGTGAAACCATCACATAGTTAAGATAATAAACATATCATTCCCAAGTTTCCTTATTCTCCTTTGTTTCTCATAAAATTTGCTAAAATATAGATTTCTTTGGCCGTGAAAGAAAAAAACGCTAGTTTCATAAATAGATGTAACTCTAACTGTATATTGTCATCAAAGTAAAAAGCAGCATCCCACAGTGGAGTCCATTTAGCATCATTCTAGCAAGATCAAGTTGCTGAACAGGTTGATAGAAGACTATGTGACCCGGCCACAGACCGGACATCTAACCTAGCTAGTCAGCGAGGTATTCTGATGTGTGTTGTCTTGATGAATGCTTCCCATTCCAGTGCTTCCCAAGGCTGGATTAGGTGTTCCACTATGTACTCCCATAGCATCTTACCCTTACTCTTGAAATAAAATTCTACCATTGCATTGCAAAAGCTATTTATTTTTTCTTTCCCCACTATGATGTCAAGAACAATCTTCATTCATCGCTGTATCCCTGATGCAATGCCTAACACAAAACAGAGTTCAATGCATTCTTGCTGAGAAGAAAAATTAATGAGTCTTGCTTTTCCTGAAAGCATCTAGGCAGATGGCTAGGAAGGGACTCAAAGTGCACGACTGACTAGTGGCATGATATAGTAACATCATCTTTGAGTCTAAAAGCAGTATATTTCACCAATCAGGAGGGCTTGAATCACATCCTATCAAACACTGCCATCACTGGGAAATGTCTCTTTAAGGTGATATCCTTATTGAACCATGTCTAGTTTTATGAAGAAAAATATATTGGAGGAAGAACAGATAGAAGGTGAGCTTTCTTTTTCTTTTATAATTAATTGTAAAGAGATTCATTTGTTTGCCCACACATTCTACGCACTGCCTACATGGTTTTTGGAATATTTGATTTTTCCTTTGAAATTATCTTAAAAGAGAAAGCATTGCTTCTGAGAGTTATGAAATCTCAAAGGCAGTTAGAAATTCATGTATCACTTTAATGCAGAAAGATAAACAAGGGTATTAGCGAAGACACTCCATTATGCTGTAGCAATGTTCCATTTTAGCTTTGGCTTTGGCTCTACTTGAGGATTCTGTACTGATGGAAACATTGATCTTACTTCCAACATTGCATTCCAGCATCCTCCCAAAATTCAAATTTGTCTTCAGCATTTGCATTTGTTTCTAAGCACAGTGAATTAAATCCTCCCTGCAGTTATGCTTAATATCACAGTCTATTGCATGTTGTCCTGAACACCACACCACCTACACTCTACAACAAATTGTTATATAGTGATCTTCAAGCCTCCCCAAATACGCAATACAAAGATTATAACAGATCTTATCAGAGTCTGCTGCAATCATTTATATGTCTGAATAAGTGGACTGGGAGACCTGTGAGCTTTTATCAACTTATGTAGAATTTTCACAAATTTGTCTAGATAGGATGAGCTTACAAGAATATAAATTACAGGGACTTTCCTGGTGGCAGAATAGTTAAGAATCTACCTGCCAAGGCAGGGGACACAGGTTCAATCCCTGGTCTGGGAAGATCCCACATGCCGTGAAGCAACTAAGCCTGTGCACCACAACTACTGAACCCGCATGCCACAACTACTGAAGCCTGTGCACCTAGAGCCCGTGCTCCACAACAAGAGAAGCCACTGCAATAAGAAGCATGCATACAGATTGGTTCAAGATGGCGGAGTAGAAGGATGTGAGCTCACTCCCTCTTGCAAGAGCACAGGAATCACAACTAACTGCTGAACAATCACCAACAGGAAGACACTGAAACTCACCAAAAAAGATACCCCACATCCAAAGACAAAGGAGGAGCTGCAATGAGACGGTAGAAGGGGCACAATCACAATAAAATCAAATCCCATAACAGCTGGGTGGGTGACTCACAAACTGGAGAACAATTATACCACAGAAGTCCACCCACTGGAGTGAAGGTTCTGAGCCCCACGTCAGGCTTCTCAACCTGGGGGTCCAGCAATGGGAGGAGGAATTCCCAGATAATCAGTCTTTGAAACCTAGCAGGATTTGATTGCAGGACTTCGACAGGACTGGGGGAAACAGAGACCCCACTCTTGGAGGGCACACACAAAGTAGTGTGCACATCAGGACCCTGGGGGAAGGAGCAGTGACCCCATAGGAGACTGAACCAGACCTACCTGCTAGTGTTGGAGGGTCTCCTGCAAAGGGAGGGGTGGCTGTGTCACCACGGGGACAGGGACACTGGCAGCAGAAGTTCTGGGCAATACTCCTTGGTGTGAGCCCTCCCAGAGTCTGCCATTAGCCCCACCAAAGAGCCTGTAGGCTCCAGTGCTGGGTCACCTCAGGCCAAACAACCAACAAGGAGGGAACTCAGCCCCACCCATCAGGAGATAAGAAGATTAGTTTTACTGAGCTCTACCCACCAGAGCAACAGCCAGCTCTACCCACCACCAGTCCCTCCCATCAGGAAGCTTACACAAGCCCCTAAGATATAGCCTCATCTACCAGAAGGCAGACAGCAGAAGCAAGAAGAACTACAATTTTGCAGCCTGTGGAATGAAAAACACATTCACAGAAACACAGACAAAATGAAAAGGCAGAGGACTGTGTACCAGGTGAAGGAACAAGATAAAACCCCAGAAAATCAACTAAATGAAGTGGAGATAGGCAACCTTGCAGAAAAAGAATTCAGAATAATGATAGTGAAGATGATCCAGGACCTCGGAAAGAGAATGGAGGCAAAGATGAGAAGATGCAAGAAATGTTTAACAAAGACCTAGAAGAATTAAAGAACAAATAAACAGAGATGAACAATACAATAACTGAAATGCAAAATATACTAGAAGGAATCGATAGCAAAATAACTGAGGCAGAAGAACAGATAAGTGACCTGGAAGACAGAACAGTGGAATTCACTGCCATGGAACAGAACAAAGAAAAAAGAATGAAAAGAAATGAAGACAGCCTAAGAAACCTCTGGGACAACATTAAACACACCAACATTCACATTATAGGGGTCCCAGAAAAAGAAGAGAGAGAGAAAGGACCTGAGAAAAGAGTTGGAGAAATTATAGTCGAAAACTTCCCTAACATGGGAAAGGAAATAGCCACCCAAGTCCAGGAAACACAGAGAGTCCCAGGCAGGATAAACCCAAGGAAAAACATGCCAAGACACATCATAATCAAACTGACAAAAATTAAAGACAAAGAGCGACTTCCCTGGTGGTGCAGCGGTTAAGAATCCGCCTGTCAATGCAGGGGACAGAGGTTCGAGCCCTGGTCCAGGAAGAACCCACATGCCACGGAGCAACTAAGCCCACGCTCCACAACTACTGAGCCCACGTGCTGTAACTACTGAAGCCTGTGTGACTAGAGCCCGTGCTCTGCAACAAGAGAAGCCACCACGATGAGAAGCCCACACACCACAACGAAGAGTAGCCCCCGCTTGCCGCAACTAGAGAAAGCCCGCACGCAGCAATGAGGACTCAATGCAGCCATAAATAAATAAATAAATACATAAATAAAAATAAAGGCAAAGAAAAATTATTAAAAGCAACAAGGGAAAAACAACAAATACATACATACAAGGGAACTCCCATAAGGTTAACAGCTGATTTCTCAGCAGAAGCTCTACAAGCCAGAAGGGAGTGGCACCATATATTTAAAGTGATGAAAGGGAAGAACCTATAACCAAGATTACTCTACCTGGCAAGGATCTCATTCAGACTTTTTTTTTTTTTTTGCGGTACGCAGGCCTCTCACCGTTGTGGCCTCTCCCGCTGCGGAGCACAGGCTCCGGACGCACAGGCTCAGCCGCCATGGCTCACGGGCCCAGCCACTCCATGGCATGTAGGATCTTCCCGGACCGGGGCACGAACCCATGTCTCCTTCATTGGCAGGCGGACTCTCAACCACTGCGCCACCAGGGAAGCCCCTCATTCAGATTTGATGGAGAAATCAAAAGCTTTACAGACTAGCAAAAGTTAAGAGAATTCAGCACCACCACACCAGCTCTACAACAAATGCTAAGGGAACTTCTCTATGTGGGGAACACAAGAGAAGAAAAGGAACTACAAAAACAAACCCAAAACAATTGAGAAAATGGACATAGGAACATACATATAGATAATTACCTTAAATGTGAATGGATTAAATACTCCCACCAAAAGACACAGGCTCACTGAATGGATACAGAAACAAGAGCTGTACATATGCTATCTACAAGAGACCCATTTCAGACCTAGCGACACATACAGACTGAAAGTGAGGGGATGGAAAAAGATATTCCATGCAAATGCAAATCAAAAGAAAGCCGGAGTAGCAATACTCATATCAGATAAAATAGACTCTGAAATAAAGAATGTTAGAAGAGACAAGGAAGGACACTACATAATGATCAAGGGATGACTCCAAGAAGAAGATATAACAATTATAAATATGTATGCACCAACACAGGAGTGCCTGAATACATAAGGCAAATGCATAAGGCATATGGTCGTTCTAAAAATAGAAAGACCATATGACCCAGCAATCCCACTACTGGGAATATACCCTGAGAAAACCATAATTCAAAAAGACACATGCACCCCAATGTTCATTGCAGCACTGTTTACAATAGCCAGGTCATGGAAGCAATCTAAATGCCCATCAACAGATGAATGGATAAAGAAGATGTGGTAAATATATACAATGGAATACTACTCAGCTATACAAAGGAACAAAATTTAGTCATTTGTAGAGATGTGGACTGACCTAGAGACTGTTGTACAGAGTGAAGTAAGTCAGAAAGAGAAAAACAAATATCATATATTAATGCATATATGTGGAATCTAAAAAATGATACAGATGACCTGGTTTGCAAGGCAGAAACAGAGACACAGATGTAGAGAACAAACGTTTGGACACCAAGGGGAGAAAACGGGGTGGAGGCAGTGGTGGTGGGATGAATTGGGAGATTGGGATTGGCATATATACACTAATATGTATAAAATAGATAACTAATAAGAACCTGTTGTATAAAAATATAAATAAAATTAAATTCAAAAAAAAAAAAAAAAAAGAAGCACGCACACCACAATGAAGAGTAGCCCCTGCTGACTGCAACTAGAGAAAGCCCACACACAGCAACGAAGACCCAGCGTAGCCAAAAATAAATAAATAAAATAAATTAATTTTAAAAAAAGAATATAAATTACATCCCTAAAGCAGGAAATAAAACCAAGAGCACAAAAAATAAAAATAAAGATAGTTTCTACATTCTCCTTCCCAAGGAGAATTCAAGAGAATTTAATCTAACTCTCTTTTGGAAATTCCACTTACCATTACAATTATGTATTTGACAATTTCCTCATATATTAATTGTTCTTTTAACAAACTTCACTAAAGTCTTACTTTAATCCACTTTTAAAAGATACTAATACAAATACACCTGCTGTCAAGAAGTTTGAATCATAGTGGAAAAAATAGGCACAAAAAACAACTGTAACACAACACAAACTGTCTATACAAGTAGAAACTTATACACAGGGTGTCCCAGAAGCCTGGAGAACACACACAGAAAGCTTGTTAATTATGGAGCAAATGTGAGTGATGGCCAAGGAACTCTCCCACAGAGAGGCCGTGCTTGAGCTGGATCTAAAGGCTGTATAGGAATTTTCTCTCAGGATATGAAAGGAAGGGGAATCCAGACAAAGAGCACAGCAGAGGAGGTATTAGAGGGCAGAGCATACTCTGAAAGCAGGCGAAGTATGTCAGGGAGTGTTTGGAAATGAGCTCAGGAGGTAAGCAGGAAAGAGTCTTGTATCCCTGCTGGGTAGTTTTGAACTTGACCGTATGGGAAATGGATAACCAATGCAACATTTAAGTTCAATTGTAACAGAGTCATATTTATATCTCAGAATGATCACAAACGAAAATGTAGTGCAATATTTTGCAAAGAATCTTCCTAGGAACATTGGCATATTAAGAGTTATGACTTAAAATGATTTCTGGTCAAGTAAATTTGGGGAAATGGTGGGTTAAGCATACTTAAACTATTTAAGCATACTTAAACTTTTCAAACTCTTTAACGTGTTCATCTTTGTTTTGTTTCTCCAAGAAAAGAGCTATGCAACTTTTCCCACTTATTTCACTATGGAAACCTTTTGTTTTTCTCTTCACCAAATATCTAGTAGGATTAGGGTTCCCAAGAATACACTTGGTATGATAGTCTCCCGGCTGTTCTCTCTGCTCTGAGTTTTTTGATAGCTTTTGATTTTCCCTGACAAAAAGGTTGCTTTGCACAGGATGTGCTGAGCAAGATTTACCTTCATTCATCACTGTGCTACTCATTTATCAGTGGCAGTTTCTGAAGGTGTTAATTGGAATACTAACCACTCTTCTTGACTGTTAAAAAATACTGAAGGTCAAAGATGAGCAACTTGCTCTATTCTCATGCATTTTCCATCCTGGTGAAAATGTCTGTAACTTGCCTTCCCTCAACAGTACTATTACTGAGACACACCTGTTCCACTCAAGGAGTTGCAATCCTCACAATAAGGGACCACATTTGTTTTTTAGTTGAAAGAAAGAAAGGAAGGAAAAAAAGGAGATACTGTCCATAAATTCTAAAAAAGACTGGGATAATTCTATACCAACTAATCAAAAGAAATAAAAGAATTAAAAAGCAAGAATTAAGTTTCTTAAGCTCTAGGAAACAACCGTTATACACTAAGACAGACATTTTATAGTGTTGCTATTCCATAAATCTTGAGTCAATTATTTTCAGTCATCATATCATTAAAATGAATATCTTTCCTCCTTAGGAAAAAAAAATGCTTTTTTTTTAAAAGCAACTATTACAATTTTCTGTCAAGAAAGACAAAAATTTTTAGTCATTCTGAAATGTTTTACTTTGTTTTCTGGATGATCATAACTAAACCTAAAAAAGAAACTGAAGCAAACAAGTAAAATTTTCAAAATTTAGCTGTAATTAAATGAATGCATTAGGAATACCACTCAGCCACCATATGTTACACCTATTCAGGGGTCACTAACAAACAGTGTACATTTATGACTTTGAACATTATTCAAGACCTAGATCAAGCACAGCCTATGAAAATTTCCCCCAATTTCTCAATATACATAGGCAAAATTGTACATCTTCCATTTTGTGTCTACCTGAGAGTGCCATACATAATTAATGAACATATAAATAATAACACTAATTATGTTTGTTGCAATATGTGGAATCACAGTCTACTGTGAGATGTTCCACGAAGGCAGGAATGAATTATTCCTACTTCTATCCTTCTAAAACAGAGCCTAGTACATGACAGGTATTATATATAATAGGTCATTTGCTTTTTAAACATCCAGTGATGTTTAAAATGATTAAATATATTCAGTGTGATAATAACTATGAAGTTATCCCTTAAATGCATTAGTATGGAAAAATGGAATCATATTTCAGCCCCTAAAATACAGCACTCACAAATATTCTGAAGTATTTTGCTTCTCCATTTTACCATAATGGATACAAATTCTAAGCATAGCAAATGCCCGCTTCTTTTTATTCCAAAGCTTTAAACTCCAAAAGTGAAACATCACCTCTATTCCTGGTTTGCAGTAGCCTTTAACAATGAAACATATTTTGACTATATCAAGGTCTTATATGAATTAAAGTTGTTAAGCCCAAGAAGGTCTGAAAATTTTCTCTCCTTACATAGAGAGAAAATGAGAATTATTATTATTTATTTTCATAATTATTATTATTTTCTAAAGGCAAAGATGATATCAGGAAAAGACTTGAGGGACTAAGTATATATATAGAAAAGCTAGATAGATATAATAAAAACATGGTAAAGATACCATATATGACACTATCTAGTATTATAGCCACTATGACACTGAGCACTTGAAATGTGACTAGTCCAAATTGAACTGTGCCATAAGTGTAAAGAATACACACCTTTTGAAGAATTAGTGCAAAAACATGTAAACTATTTCATTAATAATTTTCATATTGATTATGTTGAAATAGTAATATTTTGGATATTACCAGATCAAATAAGATCTATTTTAAAAATTAACTTCACCTGGTTCTTTCCCATTTTTTAACTTAGCTACCAGAAAATTGAAAATTACATATGTGGCTCACATTGTAGTTCTACTGGACAGCACTGCTACACAGAATCATTTTTTCTTTTCTAATTTTACTCTCAGTTTAAATTTGTCTTTCAATGGACATCAGCTCCTAAGCGTATGCAGGCTAGATATTTTTAAAAGCTGTCTTCTCATAATGTCCTCTGGATAAATTATAACAAGTACATTTTAAAATTCATTGATGAGCTTGCAGGACAGTATGTAAAATACCTACCAGGAAGTAAATGAGTTGAAAGCAAATGATTTAGAAGCAAACTCTTAACCCAGAATCTGTCTGTCCTGGGGGCAAAAGGAGAGCTTCCGGGATGACTTGGAATTGAACAAAGCCCTGGGACCACTCAAAGTGGCAAAGGTGAAGGTGGGATGTGACATTAGGTCAGGAGTGTGAAGAGGACTATAGTATTGTAAAAAAAAATGGGCCAGAAAAAAAAAAAAAATCCACCTGCCAGAAAAGGGATCCTTTAAAGAATCTTTGCTCTCTCCACTATGGTTTCAAATGGAAAACAGACATATAATAGAGAAGATTAACACATTCAGTATCTGGTTCTTAAAACACACACCCTGTAAAAATTATAAATCTCTGACAAACTTGCATCAGAAAAATTGGTATGAATAAGCTATACTAGGAATTTTAAAAAGAGAACATAATTACAGATAAAGCAGAGATTACAAACTTCAAAGAGAATGCTATGGATAACTTTGTGCCATTAAATCTTTTTTTTTTTTTTTTTCCTCTATGCGGGCCTCTCACTGTTCTGGCCTCTCCCGTTGCGGAGCACAGGCTCTGGACGCGCAGGCTCAGCGGCCATGGCTCACGGGCCCAGCCGCTCCGCGGCATGTGGGATCTTCCCGGACCGGGGCACGAACCCGTGTTCCCTGCATCGGCAAGCGGATTCTCAACCACTGCGCCACCAGGGAAGACCGGTGCCATTAAATCTTAAAGCTCCATTAAATGGTCAGAAGCCTAGAATGAAATAATTGACCTATTCTGACTGAAAAAGAAATGAAAAGCCTCAAGAGTCTTACAATAATTGAACAAATTGAATCAGTAGTCTAAAATATTCTCACAAGGAAGACACCAGGCCCAGACAGGTGAGTTCTATGTACCTTTCAAGGAATGAATCATTCCTATATCTTATACATTCTTTTGGGAAATTATAAAAAGGGATACTTCCCAAATAACTTTATGAGGCCACAGTAAATTGATCCCCAAACTTGGCAAGGACAGAATGAGAAAGAAAATTTAAATACAATCTCATTCATGAACTTGCATATAAAATTCCTAAACAAAATGTTAGCAAATCTAGCAATGGATATTTTTAAAAAATCTTTACCAAATTGGAATCAAGTTTATTTCACTTACTTGAACTTCTATAAAAAGGCAACATATCAGTGGTTGCTAGGAATTGGAGCTGGTGGGAAGGAATCAGTTACAATGGGCACAAAAGTGTTTTAGGATAAGTGAACTGTTCTAATCTTGATTGTGGTGATGAATAACCTGTATAAATTAAATGGGAGAATTTTATTGCATATTACATGAATTCATTAATAAAAAGAGAAACAAAAGAAAGATTTAAGGGGCTCCACTGGCCAAATCTGGGAAATGGTGGCAAATTACAATCCAGTGAATAAAATAAGAACCCATGAGATGGTACTGATAATGAATGAATGAATTAATGAGAGAGAGAAGGGAAAGCTCTTTCTTATAGTATAATGCTGACTAATACGTATTGGAGAAATGATAGAATTTTAAACATATCAATACTTTGCAAACATCATAGTTAAAATTGACTGAGGTAAGAATTCTCAATGGATGCTAAATCTAGGGGAAAAATACAGTGCCAAATATCTCCCCACAAAGTACTTAATAATCACAAAAGGAAAATTAATAACTGTACAGTGGGCACGAACCCACGTCCCCTGCATCGGCAGGCGGACTCTCAACCACTGCGCCACCAGGGAAGCCCTTAAGATAGTTTTAATGTAAGAGTTTGTTATGTACTCACATGAAACAATCTTCATCATTTACCATTGAATAGAATAACCAAGGTGCAGAGGAGTGTGTATGATATGCTACTGTTTATGTAAGAAAAAGGTGAATATATGGGCTTCCCTGGTGGCGCAGTGGTTGAGAGTCCGCCTGCCAATGCAGGGGACACGGGTTCGTCCCCCGGTCCGGGAGGATCCCACATGCCGCGGAGCGGCTGGGCCCGTGAGCCACGGCCGCTGGGCCTGTGCTTCCTGAGCCTGTGCTCCACAGCGGGAGAGGCCACAGCAGTGAGAGGCCCGCGTACCGCAAAAAAAAAAAAAAAAAAAAAAAGAAAAAGGTGAATATATATACACACACATTTCCTTGGATATGCATAGATTATATCTCAAAAGGTAAACTACAAATTAGTCATATTCTTTGCCACTGGAAGGAGGAATTAAAAATGAGAAGGAGATTTTTCACTTTACACTCTTTTGTCCCTCTTGAATTTTAAACCATTATTTAGTCCAAATGATAAATCAATGTGAAAAGATTTAAATACCTGCCAGAGCTATACATTGGGGGAAATGTGGAACAATGGACGCTCTCATATATCACCGAGGGAAAATTAAATAGCGCAACAAGTTGAAAAATAGTTTGGCCTTATCTTGCAAATGTGAACATATCCAAAGCCTGAGAACCCTTTGATCAGAAATTCTACTCCTAACTATACGTGATTCTGGCAAATGTGCACAAAAGTCACATTTAAGAATGTCCACGGCAGCCTTGTTCACAGTAGAAAAACACTGGGCACAACTGAAATCTGGTTGGGCAGAGAATAGATGAATTTGTGATACACTGAAATAGTATACAGCAGTGGAAATGAATGAATTTTAGTTGCCTATAAAAAATCATGAACTGTAATGTTGAGTAAAAAGTGAAGTCACATGCAAAATAATACCATTTTATAAATACCCACTAATGTAAAGTTTAATCATATATTTGTTATACTGTAAATGTAGTAAAGCTACAATGAAAACTAAAGGAACTATAATTACACAGCTCCTAATACTGATTCCCTCTAACAAAGGGAGGATATTAGGGGGAAGGAAAACATAAAAGAATTCAACAATCTGTATGGTTTGGGAATATTCTATTTCTTAAAACATTCCTAAAAAACATAAAAACAAAACTCTAAGAATGCTTTTCAAGGAGAGAGTTAGAAAATACACAGTGGATAGGAAGAATATAAATTGGAGTGATAGAATAACGCAGGTAGAATGCATCCTCCCCAATCAGTGTATGTGGATGAAGAAAGAGCTGATTATCAGATGGTGGAGTTCCTCCTACTGGGGTCATCCCTCTGTCTCTCTGACAGAGAAATGACAGAGGAAAGGTCTTGGCTAACAGGGAAAGGTGACAGCTTGAGCTACGAAAAAAGTCAAACCAAGCCTTAGTAAAATGTTCCTCTACTTCCGATGAGTGTCTTCTCCCACCTTCAAGCTGGGGAGATGGCTGACAATATTCACTTATTCATTCAACAAACACTATTGTGTGTCTAGGCACAGGAAAGCACAGTGAACAAGAGGTGCAAGACCTTCTTCCTTCCTCCTCCTCTGTGAACTCTTCTGCATCTCTTCTGTGAGCATAATATCATGGTCTGTCCCTGTCCTCAGGGATCTAACCCCACTCTCCTTTCCTTTACACTCTAGGGATAATTTCTGACACTTTACAAGTTAATAATATCACATCTGTGTAATCAAATGCTTTCTGGGTATCTCCACTTACATTTTTCATGGCTACCTGTTGGAGAAATAAAACGATCCTACCAACACAAGACCCCTCCATACCAATACAGAAGTGAGAGAGAAAACAATTAAAATTGAGGGTTATCAGATTTACATACATGTAAGGGTAGCTAGAATATGTCTACAAGTCTGGACAGAATTTCACATAACTTCATTTATAAAAGTAAAAGAGAAAAGCAGTAACAATTTTTCTCATCTCCACTGGAGACAAGAGGACACACCTCTGGTGGGTGACTGTCTCACATACACCTTCTGAGGGACTTCCAAGTTCATCTTGGAGGTTGTGTTTACAGTTCCAAGGTCCGAAGGCTCATGACCTTGCCTTGTGAAATCCAAGGTCAGATGCTGAATGAGAATGCCTGTATTTTCAAGGAGATACCCTAAGGAAGGGAGAGAAGGGAGGAAGCCACTTCCCTCCTCTTTAGTAAACAAAGCGAGCTTGATCATCTCACCTTTACATTTGAAACGTGATCAGTTTACCCTTATACACCACATATGTATTATTTTCTAAGCTGAACTTCAGCTTCAGCCTACTCCTTCCTCTGAGTCCCTTACCCAGTATCACAGGGAATTGTACCACCAAGCCAACATGTCTCTGTCCAAACCAGAAATTAAGACATTATATTTGCCTTTTGTCTCCTTTCCAGATTCCCTTCCCACATGATCATTAGAAACTCCTGGCCATTCTACCTCATAAATGTCTATTCGTCCATCTCTTTGTTCTACCCTCACTGCCCTGATCCAGGCCACCCTCCTCTGGGGGTCAGCAGAAGCTCCTCATCAGGTGTCTCCACTTCCAGGATGGGCTCCGTGCAGGGCAGTGGGATTACGGGAATGGATAGAGAAGGCTGAACAATTTGTGTTTACCTCTTTTTTGTCAAAAGGAGAATTTAATAGAAAATTGAGACATAAAAAACTGTTCTTCAGCACCCTCCTCACACCTTTTTACCCCAGTTTCTGTGCTTCTTCATTTTAGAAATAAAGCTTGCTTTTCCCTTTTCACACTTTCCAAAATAGTTCTTCTCCTCTCTTAGTTTTCTTTTCCATTTAGCAGTCATCCACCCCCAAATATTAATGAGAAGTTAAGAATACCATAAAATAGAAAACAGCAACGTGTAGATTTTATTTGGCCGAGTGCCATTGGCTGCTTCTTTAGAACCGAAAGCTTGTCCTCATTCTGCAAAGTCCCCAGAATGGATGCAGGCAGTGGGTGCTCGGTATGTATTGCGCTGATGATGAAGAATAGATGAGGAAGGCTGTCAAATGAGAAAGCCTTGGGGTTTAAGATGTAATATTGGTCTGTTTGTGGTACACTTGTTGCAAAGCCCTTAAGGGAGCAGTTATTTCTTTCCTGGAAAATAATTCCTCACAGGCTTGTCCATCTGGGAAGGCATTGAGGCATAGTTGGGAGGGGGTTCGGGGGTAGGTTGAGGGAGGGTTAACAGTTATGGAGACAAAGGGCTACAGTGCCAGGCAAACAACTGCGGAAAACATGAGATGTTGACGTGGGCAAATGGCTTGAGCCCAGTGATTGAAGTGATTGTGTTCACTTCCGGCTGTGTAAGTAGATCACTATGGCAGGCAGGGATTTTGTCTTTGTTGTCTTTGTTAATCACTTATGATAGTGGCAGTCCACTTATTTTCTGAATTTCAAGCCCTGGTGGGAATTTCCTCAGCACTCCAAGTAAAGAAAGGAAAGTGGTTGTTGTTTTGGTTTTCTTCTTTTAACTGAAACCCTTAAATCTTATGAGAAGAAAACATGTCGTATAGTTGTAATCTTTGTGGTGTCATTTGCACTGCTATTCTGAAAGCTTGTCAGTGTTTCCTTTGGAAATCAGTCCTTTTATAGGTTTATAGCTGTCATAAAATACCCCAGGGATGGAAATGTGCCACCTACAGAATTTCTGGTTCACCTGCTGCACAGCATAATGGATACAGGTACTTTTGCTTTTACCTGATCTTTATCATCAAAGAATACCAAACAAATACTTTTAGCCTGGTACCTGGCACTCTACTGCATTTTATGGAAACAGGAAAGACAAGTTCAATTATAGTCTGTACACCTATTACTTGTCCATAGAAAAGGCAAACAAGATCCTCCCCCTCAAAGGTGACAGACTCGCAAAATGCTGTGTGAAAACCACCAGATCTTTCTCTTCAGGATTCCATGCACTGGAACCACAGCCAGGCTATTTATCAAGAACAATTATTATTCCATGGGCATGTGTGATGATGCAATTTCATTTTCTCTTCATCAGGCTGAGAGAACAGTCTCATGAATCCTAAGCTCTCCTAATGTCCTAGAAAGACCTCAGGACTTCATGTTGCTATTTGTTATCTAAAATATATATGTTTCCTTGATGGTCCAGACCTTTGATAGGAATGATTTATGATTTTGATGCCTGAAAGTATAGCAGGGGCTCTGGAAGATGATCTATCTAATGTGGTTTTATAACTAAGCCCCAAACTACTTAGAGCTCCAGTTTCCTCATTTATAAAATGTGAATAACAATAAGACTTTTATTTTTCTCTATTTTATTTAATTTTAAGGTAACGCCTGCACATGGTAAAGTGGGAAAAAATAAAAAATCCTTATGTTTTGTATAAGGATACACAAAAGATGTGTCTCTACTACTTTCACTGTTTCCCACCCTCCCAACTCCAGCTGCCACTGTGTCTCCTGTGAGTCTTTCCAGAGTGATTCTTTGCTCATGTGTACGTACACATGTATGAAGATGGATATGCTCATGTGCATATATTCTTTCTGTTTATTCCAGACAATATTTACATAATATTATAGCATTTTAATTAATAATTAAAATTTTCTAGTTATAATATTCCTTTTCTTCTTTATAATGTCTTCTCTTCAGCCCCTATATGCTAACAAGTCCTGATTTACTTCTTCATAAGTATATGGCAGTGATCTTGTATGTGAGATAGGGTTTCTTTCATGAAATAAATAAGTTTCTGGGACCACACCTCTCAAAAATCAAAAAATATGCTGTGCTCTGCGCTCACAAGTGACCTTGATGAAGACTGTATAATGACTGCAAAAATGAGCACACGATAGTTTGATTGTGACATTCTGAAGGAGCTCTTTTTATGAGACCTGTCTCAACTCCCAATTTTTTATTTTTGCATGCCTATAAGCATGCTCAATTTTTTACACATGTCAATTTAAATTTTTTCCTCTATAATTACTGACGATTTTTTGTTAACCATTATTGTGTCTTTCCAACAACAACCAATTCTCCAATTCTCTGAACACCAATTGAGTGCTCTACAATTCATTTCAATTCTGACACCAACTACCTGGAGTTAGCACACATCCCATAGATCAAGGGCTCAGTCCCATAAGACTGGCTCTACTTCAGACACCACTGCAAATAGGGTCTCCAGGCTACCCACACTTCTGCCCAGCTGACTGCATTTTCAGGGGTTCCTACAACTACCCCCTCCAGGTTTGATAATTCACTAGAATGACTCCCAGAATTCAGGAAAGCACTATACTTCTGATTATATTTTTATTATAAAGGATCTAATTCAGGAATAGGCAAATGGAAGAGATGCATAGGGCAGGGTAAGGAAGGAGATGAAGAGCTTCCACGTCCTCTCTGTTCACCAGTCCAGGAACTCTCTAATCTCATTGTTCAAGTTGTTCAAGGGTTTTTACTAAAGTTTCATTACACATCACATAAGCATGACTGATGACTCATTATTCATTGGTGTATCTGGCCACCTTGCTAAACATAGTTTTAAGATGTTTCTTGTTGATTTTATTCCTTTTCTAGGTAAACTGCTTATCCCATTCAATGAGTTTTTCTCCTTGCCAATATTTATACACATACATTCTTTATTTTATTGCACCAGCTAGGACTTTCCACACAACACTGAATACTGGCAATGGTAGCAAGCTTCCTTATCTTACTTTTGAACCTAATGGGAACACACCTACCATTTCACCATTAAGTCCTGGATTGCTGGCACATATTTTTTCTGGAATTAAACAAATTTTCTTCTATACTAATATGAGAAGATTTTTTTGAAATCATGAATAGGTATTAAATTTTGTCAAATTCTTTTTTAGCATCTATTAAAATGATTAGATTTATTTTTCATCTGTTAATATAACGAATTACAATATATTCCTCATGTTACTGTTTCTTGCAATGCTTGACTAAACACTCTTTGGTCTTTTAATACATGGTTAATATTTTATGTTGAATTTTTACATTCTCTCATAAATGAATGGGATAGAGCTCTCTTTTCTGGTGTTGAACCACCTGAAATATATGAATAACTAGTTAAAATCTCCTTCAGATATCAGGTTTATACTAATTGTTTTCTAAATTATATGCATTTAGAAATACAAAGTCGCAGTTTAACAATTAAACCCAGGGCTGCAAACTCAAATCTGTACACAGACCAGGAAAATATCATACATAAATGCAGCAACCTATGTAAATGTTTTTATGTACATTGAACAAGTGGCAGGTCCTCTGGCAGAGAAACTCACGAACCTTCTAACGGATCAGCTTCTACTCGGGTCCAAATACTGCAGGCAGAAAAGTAAGTATGGTGCTGCCAGATCTACCAGCTACTTAATTACTCTTAGATACCTAGCTCAAATAGAAAAAGAAACGAACACTCTCTCAGCCTTGTTTTTGACTTTTCAATTAGACAATAAATCTTAGGATTAACGCATACATGTGCACATCAGAAAGCCTCACTCATTTCTTTAGCCAACCAGAAGAAAAGAAAAAAATGTTCCTGGGAACTTCCCATCAATAGACCAGCAGAGAGCTTTAAAGAGGCCTGAAAACAAGGCAGGCTGCTTTAAAAATTACAGCATAATTTCAAATGTAAGAAAGCAGAGGTGATTCTGAAAGACAATGAGATCACTGAAAAGTACTTGCTAATCAGATTTTTATGTATAGTGATAAAAATGAAAATCTTGAACTGTCTCTAGATCTCATAACTAGCCAAATAAACCTAGACATGACAGTAACTCATTATTTTTGGCCTCAGATGAAAACTATAATTCTCTAGCTTAAAAGCACAAAGTTAGAAAGCAGAAAACTTCAGACACTTTTGGAAAATACAAGCAAATGCACTAAATAAGTCTTAGTTGATGCAAATTCTACATCCTCCATAACAACAACAACGACAACAAATAACTGCACATAATCTCTTGGGTCCTACCTTCTGCTTTTACTGGATGTAGTTAATATGCAACCCTTGCTTCCTTCAGGCATACCTACTTGGGGGAAAGCCATCACAGAGGGCTGGTATCAAAAGCAGTGGTAATAAAAGATAAGGGAAAGAAGGCTAAGGCTTTGAAAATCCACATGCATACACTCACAAACTGACACATATACACACAGAAGTGTCATTAGTGCTCTTAGCTTCCCAAATCATTTCCCATTCCCTGCAGAATCCCAAATAGCTCATATATTCATTCAGGAGCCATTTTGTTCTTCTCACTGAAGTCTGGAGTGTTGCTTTTTCCAACCATCATCATTAACTTGGCAGTGAGTCTTTGGCAGATTCTATGGACCACTGAGCCTGTTCTGGATGTCTGTTGAATAGCACTTTGAGAAATGCTGAAGTAAAGGCAGAACATTTATTTTTTTTAATTAATTTTTATGGGAGTATAGTTGATTTACAATATTGTGTTAGTTTTTGCTGTACAGCAAAGCGAATCAGTTATACATATATCCACTCTTTTTTAGATTCTATCCCCATTTAGGTCATTACAGAGAATTGAGTAGAGTTCCCTATGCCATACAGTAGGTTCTTATTAGTTATCTAGGGCAGAACCTTTAGTATCACATCAGCACTGTCTGATCTGTCTCTCTGAATAATGTGCCCTACCAATGTTGCTGAGAGTCCTGTTCCAATGAGCTCTCAGTTTTCAGCTAGATGAAGCATTTATCCTGACCCAACAGTTGTAAGTGTATTAGAGTATGTGAAACTGCAGTAACAAATAGGCCCAACATGTAAGGCCTCCAAATAACAGAGTCTTCTCATTTATGTGATAGGTCAGGTGGCTCAGGGTGGTTCATGTCAGTGGGGGCCATTTGTTCCACAGTCATTCAGGGCACCAGGCTAGTAATGCCTGTCATCTCTGACAGATGTCTTTCAAAGTCAGCAAAAATGGGAAGAATATGGAAGAACATGTGTGGTAGACTTTTATGCCAGGCCTAGATAGGACAAACGTCACTTCTCCTCATATTCCATTCACTATAAATATAATTTGGCCACACCAAACTGTAAGGGCAACTGGAAAATGAGTTCTAGCTGAGCGCTGGGAAGGAGAGGAAACAGATTCTTGTAAATAGCTAGCAATCTCACCATAGATGGGAAGAAATATCTTCTAGATCAACTGCCTCTGGGGATTCCATAGAAAAAAATAGACCCTCTTTCTCTACAGTTTTTTTTTTTCCATTTCCTGTTTCAAAAACCTTACATAGTACTCATCCCGTATGTTGAAGTACCAAATAGCTGTGTTTCAATATAAGCCACATATTTTTGTATTTTATATATTAAAGGCTTTCTGGCTTAGAATCCCTCTGCCTTTCTCCCATCTCCGACATGTGAGATACATTCCTGTTACAATCAAAGCAGGGGGATTATGGAAGACACCAAACACATGATCTCTGCCCTCTAGAACTGGGCAATTGAGTTTCCAGAAAAGAGGAGACAAAATCATAAACACAATGAGTGATATAACAATACACTGTTAAATATCCTTTCATTATAAGAACAGGAGAAACAACACGCTATCACTGGGAAGTTCCTGATTCATTGTCTTATGCACACAGCATGCATGAGTGTCTCAGGGATAAAGAGGAGAAATCGTTTTGAAGGTTGGTTATATTTTAATCAGAAAACCAATTTATTAATTTTATAACCAGTAATTTTAGATCTTAAAAAACCTCATGCCTAGAAAGCTTGGCAGTGTGCCAGCTTATTTTTTGTACATCCTCTAGGTTTCTCTTTTTGCATATTGGATGAGTAAAAAACTCATTAAATTGTATTTCATTTTGCCTTCTGTCTTCCTTCATAAAATAATGAAGTCAAAGGTGAGAACTACCGCTGTTAGAGAAAAGCCCTTGATGAGTGCAAGGAAAGGTGACTCATTAACAACTATTTAATCAAAGTGTTACACAATCCAACTGTTGCTTTAAAAAAGCTTTCTTCCAAGTTTTGCTGTATTCAATTGCAGTATGAAACTCTGCATTAAACCACAGATTCTCCAAATTCAATAAAAGGAAACGTTAAAAGATATGTTTTTCAAATGCCTCTAGCTGGCCATATGCCCTAATCACATACAGGCTTCAAAATGGTTTTCTACTGACAATAACGGGATCTATAAAGAGTATTGCTGTGGAGTGATTTGAGAGCGCAGGAGCATCCTGACCCTCGCCTCTGGCAAGCTGCGTGCACCTGGACAGGAATACAGATGGGCAGACGGAGGCCTAGCACCGAGTGCGGGCGGCTCCGAGCTGCAGCGGCAGGTTGCTCAAATCTCTCTGAGGGGAAGAGGACGGCTGATTAGCTGCTGACCTTCTGCCCTCGGAGGGCAACCTCACACAGCATAGATGGCAACGCAATTATTGCAATAGTTCAGCAAAGTGGGAGTTTTTAAAAAGAGGTTGGTGGAGCTGCTCTCTGAGTCCCTGACCTTTACTGGGCTGTCCCACGTGACCGTGCGCAGCGCCTGTGGGAGATGAGCACCAGGGTCAGCCCCAGCTAGACTAGGGAAACAGGCGGCAGGGAATGAGGGGCTCAGGGAGGCTCCCGCATTCAGTCACACGGTGGGTCTAGACTCCTGCCTGGCTGAGGAAAGTGCTCCGGAGCAGACCAGCCCCGTGTGCGGTCCACGTTGAGTGGACTCTGAGTGCTGGGTAGGTAAACACCTACAAGAGGCAGCCCCGAAGGTGGGGAGAACATGGACTATGGAATGGAAAGGTCTAGGTTCATAACATAGATCTGCCTCTTACACATCTCCCTCCCTCCTCCCTCCTCGGGATGCCGGAAAAAGTCACCTTAAGCTCCAGTTCCTTCATCTGTGAAGGGAGAGTTACAACACGTACCATTCAAGGGTTGCCGCATGGAGCGACTGTGATATCTCTGAAAGGGCTTTGAAAACAGCCAAATGTTACAAACATTGTCGAATGATGTTAAAGAATAGAAAAGAAATTCTAAACAGAGATCCTGACATGAGAGCCCTATTTCTTTAGGGAGAATTGCACATTCATCAAACAATTTGAGGAAAATCAGCAAGCAGACAAAACCCACAAAATTACTCGATAATGACATGAATGCTTCTCATTTACCTAAGCACATATGTACGTTACATACCCACTTAAGGTTCTCAGAATGCATTCTTTCAGTTGAGTGATCCTCACAACAACTGGGGGATGGAGCAACGTTAGCCCTCATCTCCCTGTTATGACACATTTGTTGTGCCATGCCCTGGTCAACATGCTTTACGTGTTGTGAGGATCATGACATTCTTACAGATAAACAATGAGGTAGATACTAGTATCCTTTTAATTTTAGAAACAGGGAAACAGAGGCACAGAAAAAGCTAAGAAACATGCCCAAGATCAGACAGGTAGTTTAGTGCTTAGAGGCAAGTTAAGAACCCAAAGACATGGCCTCCACAGTGCTACACCACTATCTCAGGTGTGGGAGCTGAGGTTCAGAGACCAAAGGACCTTCTATAAAGCAAGGGAAGATTCAGTACGAAATCATGGGTCTTTTGGTCCAGTGATCAGAAACCAAATGTTAGAGTAAAGAAGCTTAACCTATTAGCTCTATTTTCTCCTTGATTATATATTTTTAAATAAAATCAATTCATTAGAAGAATTAAACATTTTCAGAGTTATACATATTAACTTGGATAATTTAGGACCTAAGTTTGAAAATCATAGGAAGATCTAAGTTATTTCAAAAACTCCATCGACTAACATTTACATTTGTAGTCACTCCCTAATCTTCCACATTCCTCCTCATTCTCGATTTTTCTCTTGCCCTGGAATCTGCTTGTTTCAAGCATTTGTGTCTCCTGACCCATTTTGCTGTGAGCCAAAATTCCTGTAGCCTTTTGTCATTTGCTGCCTTTCCCCCTGGCTAGTCTGTTCTCATCTTCTTGATCAAATTCCTAAACAAATGCACAGCTCAGCTCGGTGTAACCTGGACTTAAGGATTCTGTTTCCTTCAGAGGAGAAGATTTTAGCTAATCCCAGAGAAGGCCTCGATCCCACCATGGATTAGCTTTCTGAGTACTCAGGGCTGTCACATCATTTTGTCTGCCAAAGGCAGGGAAGGGAGAACACAACAGCCAACTATCCCCTTGTCACAGAATGTAAGTGCCCTTCCCTGCCTCTCTCCTGTAAGAAACAAAATAAATCAGTCACTCCTCCCATGAGGGTCCCCAAACTGGGAAAGATTCCTTCTTCGGCATCAGGGAGAACCAGATTTGTGAATTGGGAGGCAGTGTGCCCCAGAGCACAAACCCAGGCTTGGTAATCCATCAGTCATGGTCCTCCTCACAGAGGTGCTGAGAGAAGCAAGAGAAATGTTCTGTGGGAGGGGTTCTTGACAGTTTGGGTCTGAATAGATGGTTCCTAAATAAGGGACCAGGATTGGTTTGAATTTTGACCCACTATTTAATGGCTTTGACGTCTGGGTGTATCACTTAACTTTTCTGATCCTCAGTTTCCTCGAGTACTGTAGTTCAGTTCAACAGTTAACAAACATCCACTGAGGGTCAGAGTTAACTCATCAAACATTCATTAAGTACTTATCGTAAGCAAGACCTGTGCTTTCTCCTGGAAATACAGATGTGAATAAATTGGATACCATCTCTGCACCAATAGAAATATGGTCTAGAGTTAGGCATCTACAAAAACATGAGGAAAATGCCTGACCGTAAGATTCCTTTCAAAATTCAGTGAAATAAGTAGAGCATGTGGCACATAGTAGGCACTCAATATACATTATAGTCACTGTGTCAGATCTTTAGAAATTTGCACATATAACAACTGAATCAATATCAATAGCTTCAATGGGATCTTACCTGAAAGCTTAGCCTGCTCTCCTTAGGGAGAACCCTTCTATTTAAGGGGATCAAGGACCCTCGTTATAGAAAACATAACATGAAAAACACATCTGAACTGAGCATATTCAAGTTTGTAAATATGGGGCAGCTAATTTTTTCATCATGCTCCCCATTTTCCATTTGGGATATATTGAATCCTTTTGAAATTTGACAAGTAGCTTGGGCTTTTCAGTGAGAAGAAACTTAAGAAAGTTCAAAGCCATAATATTCCAGCAACTAAACTAGGCAACAATGACTACAAAATGGCATTTTAGAAATGGCCCTGCAGAAGTCACCCAGTAATGGCCTAGGTGGGTTAGACCCTCTCAGCTAAAGGTCAGGCCTGCTGTAGCAAAAGGAAAAAGGAAATTTAGGCAATTTTCCAAGTAATTTAGGGGAAAAACACTTTCATCTCCGTTCTCTCGAGGTACAATGATTGGCACAAATCTCTACCCTGGCAATGGAGACCAGGCCATTGTGGAACCAAGGCTGAGTCAGCCATGCAGGAAACGTGGAGTGAGGGCTGTGAGCAGAAAGGACTCAGGAGGAAAGCACATTCTTACTGAGCGTTAGCTGGATGGCTGCTCTGTCTACCACATCGATTTGTTCGCCTTTCATTTGCAAGTCACCAACTCAACACTCCAGCTTTGCTGATAGAAGGTGTTCACTTATATTAATTCATATGGAATTTTTCTGGTAGTCATTCTCCTCACTTTAAATGCAGCAGAGTGATTACTTCTGAACCCAGAGAGCAGGGAGCATTCGGAGTCAGAGAGGTGGGCAAACAACTGCACAGCAATCAGAATCAGAACTCGACAGGAAAAGAGCTTCCTCACTGGGCTGCCAACCAAAATCACATCAAACAATTTTAAAGGAACTAAGAACTTGTTTTCACTGCTTCTCCCTATCTGCATCTCTCTCTGGCAGGATGTTTACTTACTGCTCAGTCTGAGCAATTGCACCAGTTCACTAAAGATAAATAAATAAACCCCACCTGGTGACTGTTTTATCATCCTGAAGTCCAACCTCTAGGAATAATTTTGCCAAGTTAAGCTTTGGCAGGAAAGGGAACTTCTGGATGCAGTGCCCACCATCTTGGCTCTACCTTTTCTGGGCTATACACACTCAGTTACTTCAGATAAATCACAATGGATTATACCTTAACCAAGGAGGAAAATATTGTATGGGGGGAAAACAAGACTTTAGAAACAAAAAGGATTCTAAGAAATGATTCCATCACTTAGTGCCTGATTTTTGGTAAGTTACCCAACCTCTCTGAACTTGGTTCTTCATCTATACAATGAATATTAGTGGGTATTAACTTGTTAACATAAGTAAAGCCCTATCACAGGGCTTGGATAAAAACAAGTACGTAGTAAAAGCACCTTCGCTCATATCTAGTGACTATGCCTCTCTGCTTCTTCTTTTCTAGGGTTCAATGGGTGGACCAGAACCCAATGTGCAGATTCAACACTCTGATGCTGAAGGAGAATTTGTTACAAGGCAGCTCTAACTCTGACTTCATCCTAATTGTATTAAACTACTAAAGTTGATTTATCTTAGCAGGTGGTCTCTTGAGAGAGATGAAATAGACCAAATAATATAGACTGAAGCTCCAAATGCTGTATTAGATGTAATTTCCCCTAGTTCCTATGCACCTCCACTCCACTTCCAAATAGTTCAACAGAATAGAAGCAGAAGTCTGAAACAGCTGTTACACTTTAGTTTCTCAACTTAATTTTAGATGCCCCAGCCAAGTCACCATTAAGCAGTAGGAATAACGTTGTGCCCAGTGATGACATGTTTTGTTTATTTATTTTGATATTATGTTTACTATAAAGTCAATCTATGCGCATGAAGAAATGAAAACAATATAGAAAAGTGTGAAGTAGAAAGTGAGCACTTTCTATAATCCCATGTGGTTCCCCATCTCCCCAAACTCGACTACACATGCACAATGAATTTGGAGGCTGACTTCCGGATGGAGCAGATGACACTTGAATTGAGTGAATTCCATTCTTCTGGAAAACAATTTCACCATTCACAACACTCAGGGTTGTGACGTTCGTCGGGAGATAGTTCTAATGGAAAGGCAATTCTGATCTTTGTATTGGCTGTGGCATCCTTGAGGGGCTCGGACAGCCACTCTATAACTGCTATACAATCACTTGCAAATGTGCCCCTTAGTACTGTTGAAGTCAAATTTAATACCATGTAGAAAATACCAAAGTATTTTGATTGCCATATATAAGTGGAAAAGATCTTTCAAATTCCTAAATTTCTTACCAGTTTTTTTGAGAATTGCCACCAAAAATAATAGCAATGACTTTTTCAACCCACAGGATATTCCTCAATTTACTGAAACAATAAACCAAACAGGCTCCATGTCCTTTATAGGTGCCCAGCACATAACTGAGGTATTAATATAAACTGCTTCAATTCTGTATTTATTATACACATAATGCATACAAAGAAATTTCTGCAATAGTCTTTTTATGGATTTTTCTATCTCTCTTTTCCCACTTGGCCACACTGGTTGACTCCATCCTACTCATGCAATATCTCCCTAAAGCAAAACGGTAAAGATGGAAAAGTTTCTACTGAAAAACTGTCTGGCTTGAGTGATCATTGGTTTTGTGAGTGATAGGGATCACTCACAAAGAAAAGTCCAAATGCTTTTCATCCAGGGTTCTCCTTACCGTGATCCAGTGTACCTTTCCAGACTCTTCTCCCCCGATCACCTCCAGGCCATGGGCTCCTAAGCACAAGTTGGATTGCTTCTACAGAATTACTCCAGCATCCTTGCCTCCATGTCTGGACTATGGCAACTTATTCTAACCACCTGAAATGCTTTTCGCCAATTCTTCTGTATCTGAGGTGTCATATTTATCTGTATGAGAAATAAAAATGTGTTTCAAAACAGCAATGAAAACAAAATGACTGTAGCCACTCCTGCTGTGAACGTTGGTGTGGCGGAGATGAGTGGCTATTGGTAGCATTGACAATGTCCATATTCAAAGAAGACAGTCCTACCAAAGCATTTGAGCTGATCAAGATTAAGGAAACACTGCCTTAAAGGCTTTGTGCTGCTTAAACGGCACAAATAGTTGTAGAAGAGAAACCTCTGATATAGTAAAGTACTGTATTGTCCGTGTGTACCTAAAGTCACTTGGAATTTGGTTTAGGAAGGGACTATAGACAATTGTTCAATGTAATAGCCTGGGAGCCTTTTGTTGTCTTTTGAGAGTCAGCCAAGGTACACCACAGAGAGGAGCTTCATGAGATAACCAGGGGATGAAGTGGAAATATTCTCCATGAGAAAGACCTGGTCACAGAGCACGGCTGCAGGCCTTTTAATTATAGGGCTTTCCCTCCAACTTCCAAGCATTTTGGCAAAGTTTACTTAACCCCCCAGCCTTGTGTCTGTGGAAATTCAGGGAGTAGAGGAGAATACAGGGGTGGGGGGTGCCCAGCAGGTCAACACAGTGTGAAAAGGAAAGCACATCCTAGAGGTGGGGCGCTCACAGAGATGGAGGACTCAACAGCAGTGGAGACCCAAAGCCAGGGTGGCTGGGAGGAAATTAAGACCCCATGAATCCCTGGAGTTCACGGACATGATGCTAGGTTCCCCCAACATATGTTATGGATATAAACCAGTTTGAGTTCAATCTTAAAGGGTACAATAACCCCAGAAAGCTAAGGGACTTAGGTAATATATGAGAAGGTGATATGTGAGCGAAATATCCATTCATGAAAGCCCAAATGAAATGCCATATTACCAACCAAGTAAGTAAAAATTAAGAGAAGATGGAAGAAAACAGGAGAGCACTAAGGAACTGCAGAGCTGGAACAAGGAGAGGGGGCAGGTGGTAGACAGCTGTTTTCAGCCCTCCCTGTCACTGCAGCCTTGTGAAGCAATGCCTGTCAATCACTTCCCTCAAAAACCCTGTCCGTGGCTTCCCCCCATTGCTTCTGTATCCCCACACATCAGAAACATCCCCAGAAGAGACAGATAGTCCTTGCTGTAAAGGAGAGGACTTAGGAGAAGGAAGGAGTACAGAGATGTAAAAAGACTCATATTGAGGTTGCCCAAATGTATTTTCTCAGTGTTGTGCTGTTTGAAGTAAAGCTCAAAAGGTCGACCCACATTTGTTAAAAGAGAACTTCTGAACTGCTGGGCTTTATAATAATGATATTCCATCCATGTTTTCCTCTATATAAAGAGGATATTAAATATGTATTAGACACAGGTGACTCAAAAGTCTTAGCTGTGATTATTCTGTGAAGAATACAATTCAATTTTTCTAATCAAAATGGAATTTTAGCATATCTTTGGAATTCTTGAAACTTACAGTATTGAAAATTTTCCTGTTTCTCTGTTAATTTGTTATAGCATATACATTAGAGCAGAAATTTCATTTGACTATGTATTTGTTTATAACTTAAAGCAATAGGATGAGGGAGAATAATAGAAACCTAGAATCATGGAGTTAGAAGGGACCACAGAGGTTGCCAAACCTTATGTTTTACAGGTAAGGATATGAAATCAAAGCCCAAGTGCAGAGAATTAGATTTTACTATTCTTGTTCTATTAACATTGGGTTTAACTAAAAGTAACAATCTCTCTAATAGAAGCTGTAAATTCAGGACCTACTCAGTGCTTATGCAGTGGTGATTCATGATGATAATGAGAGTGGGGATGACTCCATTATTAGCCCAGCTCTTCAACCCTCCTTAACTTCATACCCTTTACCATGTGACCTTTAATCTTCTCCCAGGAAGAGGGTGGACTGTATTTCCCTGCCCCTTGGCTTTGACTTTAGCTGAGTGATGGGCTTTGTCCAATAGACTAAAGTGTAAGTGACAGTGTGAGAGCCAGATCTGATCCTGTACCTTAAGAGGCCTGTGGGTTTCTGCTCACTGTCTTGAGCCACACACATTATAATGAGAAGAACATTTCTTGTCTAAACCACTGGTTCAAGGAGGATGAGAAACCCATGGAGCAGAGCCATCCCACCCCAGCCCACAGATGCACAGTAAGAAGCAGAGCTGTCCTGCGGCCTCAGTCTGAAGCAGAACCAGCCAGCCAAGCCAAGCCTGGATCAGCCACCTCCCTGCCAAACTACAGATGGGTAAGCAGTAATAAATGACCTTTGTTTTAAGCAACTGAATTTTTAAATGCCAAACGACTTATTTTCACATTATCATATACATTCTAGGCTGTATTTTACCCCAAATCAGTTAAAGTATGCCATGTTGTGCAACTTCCTTGCTCAAAGGAAATGTTCCAGAAGCTCTGGATTGCCTGAAAATAAATTTAAGTTCTTACCCTTGCTATGATTCTTTGCAGATTAGCCTCCCACGGTTTCCAACATGTTGCCTAGCTTCAGCTGGACTACTGTAATTTGTATGTGTGCCTAGAATACGGGCTTTGGAGTTATGGATATGGATTCAAATCTTGGGTCTGCCCATTTATTTGTTATTTGACTTGGGGCAAGTTCCTTTACATTAATCCCTGAGTCTCAGTTTATTTATCCGTATAATGGAGCCAACTATACCTACATCACTGGGTTATTATGGAGAGTCAGTTATGTGGTACATGGAAAGAACTGGCCATAGTGTTTGGCTTTTGGCAGGCCTGAGGGGAGGGAGGGAGTATCTGCTCTCTTTTTCTTTTGTTTCTACTTCCACCTGTTAAGGACAACAGCCCAAATCTCTGCTTTCCATCTAGGAGAACATCTAAGGTAAAACACAGCATCTCTGATGCCCATACACCTCACAAAAGAAAGGACAGTGGTGAATTTTGTTAGAAATTGGAATCCATTGAACTATATTTATTGGTGATCATGCTGCTGGTGCCAAAAGCCAGGGAAGATTCCACATTTCCTTTTTCGGTTTCTGCATTTTGTCAAACATAAACTACCTCTTCACTTGAGGTAACTACTCCACTTTATTTTCTGTCTCCAAATGGATGTTTACAGCAACCTTGAGGTCCTCATTTATCTAGCTGGTTGGGTATGGAGGTTTTGAGTCTGTATTTCAGGCCCAGTGGGATCTCTGTGGGTATTAGTGTCGAGATTCAGAGTAGAGGGTATGAAGCCTGTTTTCAGTCTTGACTCTGAGACATGGTGTCCAATCCAATCTCCCATGCCATCAGCAATCTCTTTTATGTATGTGCTCCATTGGTCGGTACCCAGAGGAGAAGAGGGGTTCCTTTCCCTCTTCTTTGCATCTCTCTACATTCAGCCTGCTTCCCTCTTCTTTGCATCTCTCTACATTCAGCTTGCTCTTCAAAAGCTAGTTCTAATCTTGCTCTGTGATCCCCCACAGTGAAAGGAAACTCCACTACCTACAAACTGCAGTAAAGCTGATCTATCTATGCAGCTCGTGGGGCTTTTGTATAATTAGCTACTTTCTGTGTGTTTACATAAAATTGCCTCTTTCAGTTTATTCAGTCTTTATATTACTTTTCTGTTTATCTCCTTCAAGGCTAACCTGATGCCTTGCCCAGGTAGATGTTCAAAAAAGCATGTACCTTATATATAAATGATCTATTCTTGTGTATTCATGCCTTCTGTTCCATCCCAAAGCAGGCTATGTTGACAAATTTATGCGACACTTGACTTTGGGGATTTTACACTTTGACCAATAATATTGGTTTGTTGTTTTAACATATATTAGAACTATAATTGCTCATCTATTGCACAACTTCCTACGTCTGCTGCTGCCTTTCCTCCTTGCATACTTCTCTTCTATTTCCCCTTCAAGTCCCCCTCTCCCACCTCCTACCACCACTATACAAGCAATATATATTCAGAACTTAGGCTAAAAATGGTTCTCTGATCTCACCTCTCTTTATCCTCCCTAAACTGCCTGGTCTTTAAAGCAATTTTCTTTAATTGTTGATTTATTTAATTCCTTTGAGCCTATAGATTGACTCTCCGGTTCTATTTACCTTATTTCTTCTACTGCACCTTCCTTAAGTTGAAAATAATTAGGCCTCTGATTTTTGTTTGCTTGTGTACAAAACAACAGAAAAGTTGCCAGCTCCTAACATTTTACAAACAGAATTAATAGAAAAACAGCCACTGTAGGTTGGTAGCCTGGTGAATGTAATGCTAGGTGAATGTTGACTGGGTTGGATTTTGGATCGAATAGGGTTAAAATAGGCAGTGGTTCTCTTTCAAAAAAAAAAAGACATGGAAATTGGAAGACTAAACTTTAGCACTTGCCAAATCGAGGGTCTCAGAATTGGAAATGCCCTCTTCCTGACTCTGTCAGGAAGCTCATGTTGATACAAGCACCAAAAAATGAAAATCTCTGTCAAATGTGGTACTTGATCTTGTAGACTAGCTTCTGCTTAACCTGAAGTGGTCAGTGGAGCATGGTACTCTAAATGGAGGGGAGAGAGAGTGACTGTTTACCCAAAACCTGAAACAAAGGCTGTGTTTGGAAAATACAAGATAAAAAAATATCGCCATGGTAACAAATTACTTTTATACTCACATAAAGCAAAAATAGATCTCTCTCTCTCTTCCTTGTCTGAAAAGCACATATTTTAAATTACATGGAAGATTAAAGGTGATATGCAGAAACAGCTGCATGAATATATTTTCATTTTTCTTCATTTGGTTTATACTAATGTCAGTATAAATCTGAAAGGCAGAAATAATTTTGAATTGGAAGCATCTCAGTTCCAGAGAGCAGGAGCAACTTAGAAAAGAAATGTATAATTCAGTCAAAAACTCTATTTTGACTGTAATATAATGATGGAAGAATTGAACTTATCAAAACAAAATGTTCCTGGCATCAGTCACCAAGGAAAATATCATTTCTCCATGTATGTTTTTCCTTGTATTTGAAAAGTCCAAAAACGTTTTACTCTTCCCTTTGGCTTACAAAGTAGAATTCTTCAGTTTAACTTACCTGAAAGATAAATGATATTTTCAGGAGTCCTTAGGTCTTTCTTTAAAATTCCAAGAGATGCTGCTCCATGTAGGAAATGCTGTAGAACACTGGTGTGGGGCCTGGAGAGAAAGGAGGAGGATACAATCCAGTTTCTCCAGCAGAGTTCTTGGAAGTAGAGTCCTAATAAGCACCCCCCAACACTACCACTCACCTCCCAGGTCAGAGCTCTCTACTGGCTTACCTGGGCATCATTGACCTGTCCTATGAGACATGAAAGTTAAGTAATAAAAAGTAGATATTTTGGCTTGATAAATTTTCTGTCACCAGTTTTGTTTCCCTTGGAAGATTGTTTTCAACACTTAACAATAATCTTTATTTCCTTAGTGAAATCTAAGGAAGATCCTTTATACGGTCTTTCCCAAAGCCAGAAAACTATCTGATGGACCATATGAAACTTCCATTTTACACAGGTCAAAAACAACAAAATATTAGCAATTTCATAGGGTTTAACCTAGAAAATATTTTATCTGTTCTAATGGTCATAGGACTTCCCTCTAAAGCACTAAAACTGTTGATAATTTTCTTCAAATCCATCACAACTTTTTTTTTTTTCTTTCATAGATAAGAGGTGAAAGGCCTTCATACTTAGTGATGGGTTGTATTTCTACATGTCTGATTCAATAAGCCCAAACCTGAACTTATCATCACCAACAACAACCGAGCCAGTCTACTTCTCTATTTCAGCAGTTGGCTCTCTCACACACCTAATCAGAAGTCTGGGAGGAATCCTCAATGTCTCTCGCCTTCAGTTCTAAGTATCAATATTTATAGGCACTGAGTTTCATCAATTGAAATCTTTCATCCTCAAACTCAGTGATGCTTACTTATCACTACTGTAGTTCAGGATCTTAACACACCTGCATTTGTGCAATAGTCACATGAATAGTATCCCTATTTGCATCTCCTCATTCAAAGTCAAGTTCCACTGCTGCCAGAGTAGTTTTTCCAATATTACAAATCTAAAATATCCTTCTCCTTGTCAAAAACCTCACAGTTCCCCATTGCCTAGGGATAAACTCAAAATTCCTAAATTGTAGCCACCTTGAACTACCAGGTCCTTTTATGCTTGTTTTCATTTGCTTCTCTGGCTGCTGTTCCTTGAATAGCCAACCCTACCCACCCACCCCCCAACTGTTGTCCAGCTTGGAAACCCCTAATCAGCATTTAGGGCCAAACTCAGAGGCCAGGGAAAACTGCTTCAACTATTCTCTTTAATGTCCTGACATCCAGGAAAAGAATCTCTCTCTTCTGCCTGAGCCCTCTGTCCGTACCCAACATACATCATAGGTAGTATGGTTACTCGTATGAGTAACTCCACCCTGGTCCACAGATTGTGAGTTTCTTGAGTATACATAGTTTTAGTCAACTTTCTTTTCCAAAAATCCAGCCTAGGTCTTCACCATTATTCATTATTGAAATGCATCAAATGAATCACTGCATATACCTTCCAAACACTCTAATCACTTGGAAATAAGAATTTGGTTTATTTACAAGTTCACTCATTACCTAAGAATATAGTATCTTTCATTTTTTTATTTTTGGGGATATTAGTTCTTCCTTTTAATATTGTTTTACACGTAGACTAGACTTCACTCTCAAACACCTGTTGTCATTGTTGTGTTTGGTTTTGGTTTTGGTTCCTTATTTTCAATTCTGAGCAAGAATCCCTTGAAGCCATGTGCACCCAAACTGCCTCTGAAGGTCTCATATGCCTACATCCATTTTCATGTTACTGCCATAATCTTTCATTAATCCAGATTTCCTGGGTAATGTAGAAGATGCTATTGATTTGATGCTCCCCTCCACATGGTATTCACCGACCTCTAAGTTCATTTTGTTGGGTTGGACAGTATCTCACCTGCTGACAACCAACTGCCCAGCTCATGCACCCACCTGTTGCAACCACCCTGTTCCTGTTTCTCTGCCGGTAGGCTTTCCCAGCTCTATAGAAGTTTGATCGCAAACCAGGAACAGAGTGGTTGCAACATGCTATACATTTTATTCCCCAGGGGGCAATTTTCAGACAATGATAGACAGGACTGGGTGGATAAATACCCCAGCTTCCCAATCCATGAGGGGAACAACTCTGAGATGCGTTCTACCCCATTCCTCAGGGTTCCCCAGTGGAATAGTGCCTCAGGTGCCCACAGAGGTAACACACTAAGTAACAACTTTTAGTGGTGCTCCTTCCTTCTCAATTTCTCTTTCCTTTCTGTTTTCCATTTCCTTTCCTGTGCTTCCTTTGACCACTTCCTAAATAAATGACTCACACCAAGTCCTTGTCTTAGAATTGCTTTGGGGGAAACTAAAATTAAAGTGAGGAATATTTGGGGGACGTAGTGTCCAGGCAGTTCAGAACATCTATAAAACCAGGGTGTGTAATAAGAAAGTCACAACATTTTAGAACAAATAGCACCATAAAGATCATGTTGTCTTGCTTACTCTCTCTCGCTCTATTGCCTCTGATCCCCCTGGCTATCCTGCTTTATGTCTGCACAATTCTTTGTTCCCTTATCACTTGGCTTAAGTGAAATGGTGAATTTTTCCAAAGTAACTAAATATACAGGCAAAAGAAAAATGCAAACCAAATATAAGGCATCATAGGGCTTCCCTGGTGGCACAGTGGATGGGAGGACACCTGCCGATGCAGGGGACACGGGTTCATGCCCCCGTCCGGGGGGATCCCACGTGCCACAGAGCAGCTGGGCCCGTGAGCCATGGCCGCTGGGCCTGCGCGTCCAGAGTCTGTGCTCCGCGAGGGGAGAGGCCACGGCAGTGAGGGGCCCGTGTACCGCCAAAAAAAAAAAAAAAAAGACATCATAGAAGCACAAAACTTGACAAAGGTACTTTATGAGTTTGCTAGAGGTGCTGTAACAGTATCCCACACTGGGTGGCTTAAACAAGAGAAATGTCTCACAGTTCTGGAGGCTGGGAGTCTGAGGTCGAGATGTTGGCAGAGTTGTTTTCTTCTGAGGGCTATGACGGAAAATCTGTTCCAGGCCTCTGTGTTTGGCTTGTAGATGGCCTCTTCTCCCTGTCTTCTATGCGTGCCTGTCTGTATCCAAATTTCCCTTTTTATAAGGACTCCAGTCATATTGAATTAGAGCCCACCTTAGTGACCTCATTTTAAATTGATAACTCTGTAATGACCCTATCTCAAAATTAGGTCACCTTCTGAGGTACTGGGAGTTTGGACTCCTGCATATCTTTTTTGAGAGGACACAATTCAATCATAATGGTTGACAACACAGATCCTTTGTGAAACTGAAGTGGGAGGCTGCCTCTACTTTTCTTATACAAATACGGACATCCAGAGGCAAGTTCCCTTCTTCATTTCAGCCCAATCCAGTTTACTAAAGGGCTAATCCTACACCTGAGGTAAAGATCAAGCAGTTGGTTGCTGCTGTTAGATTTACAAGGGTTGTAAAGTTTAGTCTTTTTGCAGCAGGTTGAACATTCTTAGAAAATGTTCAGATCCTTATGATTTGAGCATTATTTTTCATGTAAATAAAATGTAGTTCTAATTAATGCATACTATGAAATACAATATCCTCCTTTGATAAACATGCTTGCATACCACTGTACAAATTGTACAAGGATTGAATGGACACCTTTACATATATAGTTTGTTTTCGCACATTTGTAAATGTTTTTTCTGAGATGCTCAGAATTAAAACCATTCGGTTAGAAGTGTGTATCATTCAGAAGGTCCAGATTTCTTTCCAAAAAAGCTGTACCAGTTTTTCTTCTAAGAGCAATGTGTGAGTGAATTGTTCTCCCACATTCTCATTAACAACAGATATTATCAGTTTCTTTGTTTAACTTTTGCAAATTTGATGAAAAATTGATATCTTACCTCTATTTTAATTTGCATCCTGTAATTAAAGGGAGTAGGATGAGCCTATTTCATTTATTTGTCTATTTCTCCCGTCAGCTGCCTGGTTATAACATTTGCTCATTTTATGGTAAGTCTTTGGACATTTTCTTATGTATTTGCAAGAGCTTATTAGATATATATTTGTGAGTTAATTCTTAGCTGGTTTTTCATTTACATTAAGCTATTTATTGAATATATTTTTATGTGTAGTATGAGTTAGGAATCAATTTTTTCCCCCAAGGGGAGAGATAACTGTCCCCAAACTATCTTTTGTTTACTGACTTGATCAAAAACATATAATTTTAATGTCAAAATTCTCTATCTTTTCCATTGATTTTCTCTTCCTACACAAATCAAACTACTTATATCAATTATTAATGCTTTAAAATGTTCTTGCTATCTGGTAGAAAAAATCTTACTATTTGTCCTTGTCTGTTTAGAACCAGCTTATCAAATTCCATTTGTGTTTTTTTGTTTTTTTGCGGTACATGGGCCTCTCACTGCTGCGGCCTCTCCCATTGCGGAGCACAGGCTCCAGACGCGCAGGCTCAGCGGCCATGGCTCACGGGCCCAGCCGCTCCGCGGCATGTGGGATCTTCCTGGACCAGGACACGAACCCGTATCCCCTAGCATCGGCAGGCGGACTCTCAACCACTGCACCACCTGGGAGGCCATCCATTTGTGTTTTGACTAGAATTGCTTTCTATGTATAGATTAACTTGTTCAAAAGAATTCTTTCCCCCATTGAATTTTCTTCTCAAAATCCAACTGTCCATAAAGTGTTGATTTATTTCTGTATCCTGTTATCATACTGTCTTGGTAACTGTAGCTTTATAATAGTTTGAAACCTGATAGCATAAGACTTCCAACTTTTTCAGGAATGTTTTAATTCTTCTAGGTAATTTGCACTTCCATGTAAATTTTAGAACCAGCTTTTTAATTGCTTCAAAAAGCCTTATTAGGATTTTGATTGAGAGTGCACTGAATCTATCAATCAGTATGGAGAGAATTGATATCTCAATAATATTGAGTCTTCCAATCCACAAATGTTTCCATTAATTTCAGTCTCCTTCAATCACTCCCAGTAATGTTTTGTAATTTTCAGTGTAGAAATCTTGCAGCTGTTAAATTTATTGATGTTGTTCCCCTAACAACCCTAAACATTTTTATACTACTATACATGATGCTATTAAATTTTAGTCCCATTTTTTTTGGTGAAGTTTATAGAAATCCAATTGATTTTTTTTATATGATGGACCTTGTAAATCCTGTGTTCTTGTGGAGTCACTTACTAGCCTTAATATCTCTTTTGCAAGTCCCTTAGGATTTTCTAGGAATATGACTGTGATCTGTGAATAAAGACATGCAAATGTGTGTTTTACACACATATAGATATAGATATACTTTATTTATTTATTTGTTTATACTTTATTTGTTTATTTATTTCCTTACTTCATTAGCAGTGACTTAATGACTTCCAGGGCAATGCTGAATAGAAATGGTGAGAATGGAACCCTTGTCTTGTTCCTGATTTTAGGATAAAATTGTTAAATGTTTCTCCTTTATATATAATATTAGCTGTAGGATTTTTGTATGCATACTTTATGAGACTGAGGGCCTTTCCTTCTATTCTTAATTTTCAGAGAGGTTTTTTTTTTTCTATCATAAATGGGTGTTAAATGTTTTCATGTTTTTCCCTATATCTTTCAAGACAATAATATAATTTTCTCTTTATGTGTTTTTCAGTGATTGGCTCTTGAATACTAAACAAATTTTGCATTCTTGGATAAACTCCATCTAATGTGCCATATTTTGAGTTTTAAAAAGTATTTTACATGTTATATTTATTATTAAATATTTAAATATAATATACATTTTAATATTTAAAATACTTTAAGTATAATTTATTTATTAAATGGTGTACTATAATTAAATTATCTTTAAAATTTATTAAATATATTGCTTATTTTTATTTAAAACATATTTTATATATATTTATACTTTCCTGGATGTGATTTACATTTATTGTTAAGTATTTTACATCTATATCCATGAGACATACTGGTCTTTAATTTTCTTTTTTTGAAATGTCCTTGGTGGCCTCATAAGATAAGTAAAAAAAATATTCCTACCTCTTCCATTATCTGGTAGAGTTTTCATAAGATTGGTATTATTTCTCCCTTGAATGTTCCTTAGAATTTATCAGTAAATCACTCTGTTGAAGATTATCTTTAATTATAAATTCAATCCCTTCAATAGATATGAGGGTATTCAGATTGTGTTTTTCTTTATGTGTCCATTTTGTGTGAGTTGGTAAATTGTGTTTTCCAGCTTCATCTAAGTTGTTTAAATGTATTGCCATAAAATAGTTCATAATATTTCCTTGTTATCATTTCAATGTCTGTAGGATCTCTGGTGAAGTCCACTATTTCACTCCTGATGTTGGTAATTTGTGTCTTCTCTCTCCTTTTTTCCTCTTAATTTTGCTAGGTGTTTATCATTGTTATTAATATTTATGAAAAACCTACTTTGGCTTTGTGATTTTCACTATTATTTGTTTGTTTTTTTCTACTTTAAATATATTAAACTTGGACCATTTAAATTATCTCCGGTTAGCTTCCTAACTGTCACCCTACTTCCACTTGACTCTCCCTTCTATTATCAACACAGAAGTCCTGGCGACTTTCATAACACAAAAGCCCTATCATTTTCCTCCCATTCTCTTTCCTTCTCTGCCATATCTTCTCCAGCTCCCTCTACCTCTCCAACTTCTCTCTAATCACAATGGCTTCCTTTCTGTTCCTCAAACACTTCAGTTATGCTACCATTTCAGGGTCAAGCTTTTATTCAAAAATAACCTCCTCGAACAAATTAGGAGGGGAAGGCTCCTTCCTTAATCAGAAAAGATATCTGCTCAAAACTTTCAGCAAATATCATACATAATGGTAAAATATTAAATGTTTTTCATTTCAGATTGGGTTTCAGATGAAGATGTCTGCTAACACTGCTTTAATTCAATATTTTACTAGAAGTCCTAATAATGGCAGTAAGGCAAGAAAAACTATAAAATTTCTAAAGATCGAAAGGGAGGAGATAAAACTGTTATTACTCACAAATTACATATGCATATAGAAAATCCAACAGATAAAATATTAGAATTAAAAACTGAAGGTACCAAGGTCACTATATCAATACACATAATTATTTACATTTCTATAAATCATCAGAAACAAATTTGAATCTTAATATAATAGCAAAACTACTGCAAGAATAATCTTAATGATTGCAAAATCTCTACACTAAAAATCATAAAACACTGAGATAAATTAAAGAATATCAAAGCAGAGGTATATACTATGCTCATGGATTGAAAGAGTCAGGATTGTAGAGATGTCCCCAAGTTAACTAACAGATTCATTGCAACACTAATAAAAATCCCATGAGGATTTTAGAGTGGAAATTTCAAGATTATCCTAAAATTTACATGAAAATGTAAAGAATGGTCAAGATAATCATAAAGATCTATGTTGAAGCACTTTCATTACCAGATATCAAGCCTTATTATAAAGCTGTGGTTATTAACAGAGCATAGTAACTGTGCAAAGACAGACAATTAGAACAACAAGCTAGAAGATAGTGCTCAGGAATAGACCCACATATTCAGGCATTTGATTTATTGCAAGGATGTCTCTGCAGATTTGTAAGGAAAGAATGGTCTTTCCAATAAATGGTATTAGATAACCATAAAGAAAAATATATATATACAATTATATATAATATATATGATATATAAGATATATCATAACTCCTACTTTACACCATCCCCCAAAATCAGTTCCTGGTGGATTTAAGTCTAATTATGAAAGATAAAACAATAAGGCTGATGTAAGATTACATAAGAGAATATCTCCATGAGCATGGAATATATGAAGATTTCTTAAATAAGACAAAAAACAGAAACCATTAAGGCAAAAATTGCCTTTAAGGCATTAAAATAAGGATGACTTTCATCAAAAGATACTATTGAAGACTGAAGAAATACTCATATCCACAATATATAAAGATCTCCTAATAATCAACAAAAAATGGCAAAAGGCTTGAACAAACATTCCATAGAAGAGAATATCAAATAGACTAACAATTAAAAACTTGATCAACCTCCTCAGTCATCAGAGAAATATAAATTAAAATCACAATGAAATACCTGTATACAAACATCAACATGCCTAAAATGAAAAAAGATGAAAAATATCAAACGTTGATTAGAATGAAAAGCAACTGGAACTCTTACGGACTACTGATGGGAGTGCAATTTGGTACCACTAGTTTGAAAACTGTTTATTCCACTACAACTGAATGTAGGCATAGCCAATGACCTGGTAGTTCTGATCCTAGGTATTTAACCAACAGTACTACATAGATGTATACACAGAATTTTGCATACAAGAAGTTTCATTGCAGTGCTATTTATAGTGGTCAAACACCAGAAATAACCCAAATGTTCATCAACAGTAGAATAGACAAATAAATTGTGATGTAGTCATACAATGAAAATGAACAAACTTCTACATGCAACATCTTAAGTGCACCTCACAAACATAATGTTGAGCAAAAGAAACCAGATATAAGAGTATAGATTATATATTCCTAGTTAAATTGTTCAAATACAGGAAAACTTATTAATGGTATAGAAATCAGGATCATGGTTATTTTTAAGAAAAGGGACATAGTGATAAGTGGGCAAGAAGAAGATGCTGAAATATAATATTTCTTGATCCAGAATACTGGTAATGTCTTATTTCTTTATCTTCATTTAAAGATGTTTTCATTTTATGAAAATTAATGGAGCTTATGATTCATGTGATTTCCTGTATGAATATTGTATTTCAATAAAAATGTTAATATGTTAAAAGTTGACTTCTCCATGAGACTTTTCCTAACCACCCCACTGAAAGTTACATCCTCCTCCATACTCCATATCTCCCTTCCCTGCTTGATTTTTTCCTTAACCTATAACCTTCTGATTTATTTGGTTTCCCCTAGGAGACTCTAAGACAAAGATTCCAGTGTGAGCAGTTCGTTTGGAAGGTGATACAAAGAAACACAGGCAGGAAGGGGTAGGGGAGGTGAGACTGGAAGGGAAAGAAGGAAGTATAGTTACCCTGTCAAGTGAGCTACTCTGTGGAAAAACTGGGGCTCAATCTGCTAGGAAAACTCTTGGAAAACCTTGGAAGAACACATCCTTCAGAGTTATCCCACCTGAGAGTTGAGATTGCTAGGATATTTTACAAGTAATTTTCTGTCAGTTGGTTGAGGGCTGCTCCCAGAAATGCCTGGCCTCCCACCTGTCCAGACGGACCAGGCTCTGGGGCAAGCCCTCAGACCCAGAGCTTCAAGGGCTGGCAGTGGGGTGTTGGGATGTCTGCACCAAGGGGAGAAGGGCTGCTGGGATATGGACTGGACGTGTTTCACGTATTTCATCTTCCTTATTTCCTGAACCCCCTCCACCCTAATTAGAGTACGTGCTCCAAAAGGACAGGGATTTAGGGTTTGGGGGTCTGTTTTTATCTGGCATGTGGAATATACTCAATATACATTTGTTGAATAAACAAATGAAGAACGAGAGTGCCATTTCAGTCTATTTCATGGTCATTTAAATTATCTTTCAGATGTACATTAAAAGAATTAAAAGGGTTAACCTTTATTTTTTGAATTCATTGACAATAGTCTCCTGTGCGGCAAATATGAAAGCTTTTCTCTAAGCTGCATAATTCATGGTCTTTTCCGTTTGTTGATGTGATTGACCTCTTTGCTAGAGGTGGAAAATGAGATGGCTGACACAAAATATTCTCTAAAGAAGCAAAGTATTTGTTATGCCATATATATATATATGGCAGCTGCAATCCAGTACCATTAACTCTTCTAGGTCTTGATAAATTATTTGATGTGTATCTTTTAATGGATTTTTTTTCTCCTTGATAGACTATGGTGTTCAGGGTGGCTTTTAATTTTTTTCCAGTTGTATTGTAAAATAATTAACATACATACTATAACTTGAAGATATATATAGCATGATGGTTTGACAAATATATTGTGAAATGATGACTACAATAGGTTTACTTAACATCCATTATCTCTGTTGCATCTTTAATACAAGAAAAAAAAGAAAAAAATTCTCCTTGTGATGAGAACTCTTAGGATCTACTCTCTTAACAACATTCATATATATCATACAGCAGTGTTAGTCATGTTGTACATTACATCCGTAGTCCTTATTTGTCTTATAACTGGCCTTTCACTTTTAATAACGCTAATAGTCATAATGACTATTATGGCATTAAAGACTGTGCTTTCACAGTCTTTAAATTATTTGTTTGTAAATAAATTATTAAAAATTATGAATAACGACATGTATACAACCCTGACACCTTAACCAGTTCTAAGTGACACCTTCAACTCTTGAAATTTTCTTTAGCCAAGTCATTCCCTCTTACAGTCTCCTCTCCTCGTCAATCATAAGCAGCACATACTCTGTTTGGAAAGGCCACAGGTGATCTTTTTAATAAATAAAGATCATTAAAATTAAAGGCTTCTGACTTTGAAAAAAGAACCATCTTTTCTCCCAGATTTTGACCTCTTTCCACCTTTCATTACTCCCAGACAGCTGCTGCTTGTTGGCCTGTTCTGAACCTGGGCCCTTTATCCTTGCACAGCTTTAATACAGAAGGCAAAATCACCCTTTTCCTTTGCCTCTACTTATACAATTTGATTAAAATACTGGAAATTGGCTAAGAAATTATATTAATGACCACCCATAATATCAACCTCTCTATTGGTTGCAGTGTGAATTTATTTCTTTTTCCTTTCACTATTATTGGTTTGCTGACTGAATAAAAACTCTTTAGTTGAAAATGATTCCCTATAGAAAAAGAAAATCAAGACTTGCTGAAGTAGCTAAGTAGAGGTGATAAAACGTATCTCATGTGATACGTTTTTAAAGGAATAAGGTGCCCATTTGTGTCATCCAATCAGCAAAGATTTATTTATTTATTTATTTTTTGCGGTACGCGGGCCTCTCACTGTTGTGGCCTCTCCCGTTGCGGAGCACAGGCTCCGGACACGCAGGTTCAGCAGCCATGGCTCACGGGCCCAGCCACTCCGCGGCATGTGGGATCTTCCCGGACCGGGGCACGAACCCGTGTCCCCTGCATCGGCAGGCAGACTCTCGACCACTGCGCCACCAGGGAAGCCCAACAAAGATTTTTAAATGCTGACTGTATATCAGGCACTGAGCTAAGTAATTGGACTATAAAGTCAAATAAAATACCTTCCTGACCTCAAGTCTAATGAAGGTTGAAATAAGGGCATGGGTGATTATATTTTACCTTAGTAAAAGCTATGATAGAGGTATGCAGAAAATGCTATGGTATTATAGAGCAGGGATAAATAAATAAGATGTGGATGGTTAAGAAAGGCTCGGTGAGGAAGAATGGAAGAACAGAGTAATCTCAGACAGAGAGAGAATGTCTCAAAAGCCCAGGGGGGTGGTGGAGTCTTGATAGATGCAGCATGTAGAAATGTGGTGATAATTGTATGTACTAAGATAGAAGCATGACTTTACTCTAAAGCCTCCTACTGAAGGAAGTTAAGCATAAAATTATTTATATTTTAAAAAATTCCATTCGTATCAGAGAAAGATGGATTGACGGGAGACTAGACTGGAAACAGAGAGGCTAGTTAAAAGATCCAGGCAAGAATAGTAAGAGCTTATACGACAGCTCTGGTGACTTTAATGGGAAATGGAGAAGCAGGAACAGAAAAATAGATGTCATAGGAAGTTTACAGGATTCGGCTAATTAATTCTAAAAAAAAATAGAACTGTCATATGATGCAGCAATTCCACTCCTGGATGTATATCCGAAGAAAACAAAAACACTAATTCAAAGACATACATGCACCCCGATGTTCATAGCAGCATTATTTACAACAGCCAAGACATGGAAGCAACCTACATGTCCATCAACGGATGATGAATAAAGAAGATGTGGTATGTATACGCAATGGAATATTACTCAGCTATAAAAAGAATGAAATTCCGCCTTTTGCGACAACATGGATGGATCTATAGAGTATTATGCTTAGTGAAATAAGTCAAAGACAGATACTGTGTGTTATCACTTATATGTGGAATCTAAAAACAAATAAAACGAATGTACGTAACTAAACAGAATCAGACTCACAGATACAGAGAAAAAATTAGTGGTTACCAGTGGGGAGAGGGGAGGGGGAAGGGCAAGACAGGGGTATGGGATTAAGAGATACAATACAAACTACTATGCTTTGTATCTACTATAAAAAACAAGAATATACTGTACAGCACAGGGAAATACAGGCATTATTTTGTAATAACTTTAAATGGAGTATAATCTATAAAAAATTGAATCACTATGTTGTACACCTGAAACTAATATAATATTGTAAATCAACTATATCTCAATTAAAAAATATCACATTGAGGGCTTCCCTGGTGGCGCAGTGGTTGAGAGTCTGCCTGCCGATGCAGGGGACACGGGTTCGTGCCCCAGTCTGGGAAGATCTCACATGCCGCGGAGCGGCTGGGCCCGTGAGCCATGGCCGCTGAGCCTGCGCGTCCGGAGCCTGTGCTCCGGCAACGGGAGAGGCCACAACAGTGAGAGGCCCGCGTACCGAAAAAAAAAAAAAAAAATCACATTGAATGCAAACAATAAAATAAAAAATAAAATAAAATACTCCTAAGTTTCTGGTTTGGGCAACTGAGTTAATGATGGTTCCATTTGCTAAGGTGGGGAATATGATAATAGGTTGAGAATTGGGGTGGGAGTGATGTGTTCAGCTTTAGACATGATGAATTTGGAGTACCTATAAGACAGCTAAGTGAAAGAGTTCAGTTGACACTTGAATATAAGACTTGGAGTCCATTAGAGAAATCCTGACTGAAAATATAAGTTTCTGGAAGCATTCATACTATGCAATAGTTGAAGCCCTGGGGGTTAATTATGTCACCCAAAAGAGTGTGAAAAGTAGGAGGGTTAGAAAATTAGGTGGCCCTAGGGAGCTTCTATTGTTAAGGCATGATCCAGAGAAAGGGTAGCCCCAAAGACATGAGAGAAACCTAAGAAATAGTTATGTCATGGAGATAGAGGGGGAAAGAGTAATTCTCAAATATTATACAGTTCAAAAATCATATCTGACCTTCAAACAAAATGTGGACCCAGAGGACTACATGAATGCTCAACTTACAGCATTCAATGTTGCTGAAAAGAGTAAAGGATAGTGAAGAGAAGCAATGGATGAAAAATTAGAAATTGGAAAAACAGAAACAACATGTTAAATGAGAATATATGGAACCAACACAGTTGTTTCTACTTGATCACTTGGAAAATCAGGCAAAAGCCTAAAACGTTTTTCATCTTAAAACTATGAGAGCTCTCTGAGTCTTTTTTGGTCCCTGCCCCAGTCTTTCAGGGAGGTCAAGTGTTACCATATCTGTTTAGAGATGTGCCAATTGAGGCTCACGGTGATTTGTATGATACTCAGATATGAAAAATAACCCCCAAAGACATTACACTGTGCTTTTTCCTATCCTTATCCCTTTCCTATCAGAAAAAAAAAAAAAATTATTTACTATCGTTAGTTTGGGAGTCTATGCTACCTTGTTTGTTAAATTTCACACCTCTTTCTTTTGTGATACAAATGTTAATTCTGAATTTAGGAGAATTTTGAATGAAAATAGTAATTTGTGACAAGGGTCATAAATGGATTGCCTGGTATATCAATTCTAGGCTACCTTAGAAACTAAGTTTTGTTTAGTAAAATAGCTTTCAAGGTTCTTCAAAAGAAAAAATCAACAGAAACCTCTCTTAAAGTTAAATAACAAGTAGGATTCAACACAGTATAAAAAAAGAGTATCCTAATATTCTATACAGTGATATTTTATTAATAAATATATATTGTAACATTTAATTTACAGGATGTATTTTTGCACTGTATTTTTTTTAAAGTCACTTAATGAAGTTGTTTCAATAAACATAGCAATTCAAACTTGGGGTTGTGTTAGCAAGTTGAAGATGTGTCTGCACCTAATGTCTGTCATGGCTTTTGCTTATTCAGCTTGGAGAGTGTCCATACTCACACAGATAAGTGGTAACAAATGGTACTTGTTCTTTTTTTTTTTTAACCAAGTGGGGAAAGGGGGGTGGGATAAATTGGGAGATTGGGATTGACATATATACACTACCATGTGTAAAATAGGTAACTCATGAGAACCTACTACAGAGCACAAGGAACTCTACTCAATGCTCTGTGGTGACCTAAATGGGAAGGAAATCCAAAAAGGAGAGATATATGTATACATATAGCTGATTCACTTTGCTGTACAGCAGAAACTAACACACCATTGTAAAGCAACTAAACTCTAATAAAAATTAAAAGAAAAAAAGAACTTATAAAAAAAAAAGGTACTTGTTCTTTTAAAGCAACTTACCTTGCATTATCACAATACCCTAGTTATACAGAGGTGGCCAGAGGTTTATCCTGAGGACTGCACAACAATGAATGAACTTAGGATCACAGGATAGCAAACTGGTTGGTTCCAGTGTTAAAATTTTCTATATGATACATTTTTAAATGCATGTTGGTTTTATTCCTGATTAAAATAAAAAATAAAATTTAGAGTAAATTTCTGTCAGATCCCTGAAGTGCATAATCTTTTGTGGAAAATATGTTGATATTTCAACGTCTAATAAACTTTGGTATAAAACAGTATTTTTCAAAGTAGAAATATTTATGAGACCCTTTTCATTTTTTCATAAACTTTTTATCGTAGAATAGTTTTTAGATTTACACTCAAATTAGAAGGCTAATACACAGGGTTCTCACGTGCCCCACACCCAATTTCCCCTATTATTAACATCTTACATTAGTATGGTACATACACCGCAATCAATGAACCAAGATTGATACACTATTATTAAAGTCTGTACTTTATTCAGACTTTCTCAGTTTTTTCCTAATGCCTTTTTTCTGTTCCAAGATCCCACGCAGAACACTACATTACATTTCGTCATCCTGTCTCCTTAGGCTTCTCTTGCTTGTGACAGTTTCTCAGACTTTCCTTGTTTCTGATGACCTTGACAGTTTTGAGGGGCATTGGTCGGGTATTTTGTAGAATGTAATTCAGTTGGGATTAGTCTAATGTTTTCCTCATTATTAGACTAGAATTACAGGTTTGGGGAAGAAAGACCACAGAGGTAAAGTGCCATTCTCATCACATCATACACTCAACATGATTTATCCCTGTTGATGTTGACCTTGACCACCTGGCCAAGGTAGTGTTGGTCAGGTTTCTCCACTATACAGTTACTCTGTTTCCTCCCTTTCCACACTGTCTTCTTTGGAAGGAAGCTGATGGGCAGCCCACACTTAAGGAATCACGAATTATGCGCCATCTTGTTAAGGGCAAAATACCTATATAAATTATTTGGAATTATTCTGTGTAAGATATTTGTCTCTTCTCCCTCATTTATTTTATTCAATTATTTATGTATACCAGTATGGATTTGTGGTATTTATTTTCTATTTTGTGTTATAATCCAATACTACTTTATTTTGTGGCTCAAATTGCTTTATAATTGAGCTCTTTTAGTTGGTTCCGGTGTCCTTTGACATAGAGTTGACATTTTACTTTGGTCATATAATTGGAATCATACATGTAGACTTTTCAGACCAGCAACTTTCACTGAGCAATTATTCGTTTAAGATTCACCCATGGCCTTTTGTAGCTTGGAAGCTCATTCTTTTGTACTGCTGAATAGTTTCTCTTGTATGGGTGTTTATCCATTTGCCTTTGAAGGACATCTTGGCTACTTCCAGTTCTGAGTGATTATGAATAAGGCTGCTATAAACATTCATATGCAGGTATTTAAGTTTTTAAATCAGTTGAGTAAATACCTAAGAGCATGATTGGTATGTTGTATGGCAAGACTATGTTTAGCTTTGTAAGAAACTGCCAGAATGTGTTCGAAAGTGCCGGTACCATTTTGCATTCCCATCAGTAATGAATGAGAGTTCCTGTTGTTTTGCATCGTTGCCAACAATCAGTATTGTCATATTTTTGGATCTTAGCCATTCTAATAGGTGTGTAGTGATATCTCATTGTTGTTTTAATTTGCAATATCCTAATAACAAATGCATTTGAGCATTTTTTCTTATGTTGATTTGGCACCTGTATATCTTCTTTGGTGTGATGTCCAGATCTTTTTTCCCATTTTTAATTGGTCTGTGCCCTTTTCACTTTAAAATCCATATTCTAATTCAAATATTTGGTATAGTTTTCCACCAAATGACACTGCATAGCTTTTCTTCATTCTTAAAATTTGGGGAATTGTTCTCATGTCTATTTGGGTTGGTCATTACTTTTTTATTTTGTGAGTTTAGCAAATACTGTCAGCTAAGAACCATTTATTTGGAACAAAAATAATAATTCAGTGATTATCATTTCATCCTGAAGAAGGGATAGAGATCAGAGAAGGGAATAAAGTTGTTTTTAGCAGCAGGGGAACAGCCCCGAGTGAGCCACAGGGAGCCCTGGGGCAGTGTCCACACACGACCTAAATAAGGTTGGAGAAGAGCAAGTGGGAAACACTATTCTTTCTTACACAACTTTTTGCCTTAAGTAAAATAAATTAAAAAGGAAATCAAGGGTATTGTGTGCTCACTTATTTTCTAGGCACTTTCATGGCTTCCCCTGAATCAAAAGTTTGAAGCTGGCTTTGCTGCCAGGGTAATTTCTGCAGCCAGGGTGCAAACTCAGCAGACCTTGAGCAAAGACTTCTCTCTGCACATGTTTTCAGCCTCTGCCCTCTTATTAGCCAGTACAGGTGGGACCCACTGCTGCTGGCAATCCTGTATCTCTGCCCGCTAGAGCACACAGTGTTGGGGGCAGAACTCAATACAGATCTCAAATTCCAGGATTACTCTGCTGCACAGACACCCAGAGTTCTTCCACTGGGATGCAGCCTAAAAAGAGAGAGGCAGCAATTGGCTTTTACAGTCACTGGGTGGTATGCCCTAGGAGATGCACAGATTAGGATCTCTCACTGAACTACCTAAATGCTTTTCCAAGCCTCATTCCTTGCTGGGTATACTTGATTATCTCCCTACACTCCTCCTCATCTTTAGTTAGAAAAGTAGAGAAGACGAGGCAATATTCAGTGGCTTCAACGAAGGCAAACCCATATCATTCCCATGACACACTGTGCTGTTTTTATCTGCTGACCTTTATTCATGTACTGTTCCCTCTGCCAGGAATGTTCTCTCTAGTGAGCTATCCAAATGACGCCCATCGTGGAAGCATCTGACCAAATCTCTCCTCCTTTAAGATGTCTTTCTTGGTTCCCAGTTCCATAGAGATCTCCAATTTTCTAAATTCTCGTATCACTTGCAGTTTAACCATTACTATGGTCTATGACATGCGTATGCACACACACACATACACACACACACACATTCTGCAATGTTTCTTTTGTGTTATCCTTACTTTTTTTTATAAGACAGCAAGGAACTCATGGCCCTTTCAGGTCAAAAAGAAATAACTTGTGCTATTTTCTATATTATCTTTCAAAGTTGAGATGGATTTTACTCATAATAGGTGCTAAATGAATAACGTTAAGTTACTTGATTCCTAGTATCTAATATAGAAATAATCATTGCATTTCTTGTGCCTTTCTGCAATGTAGACCCCATAAAGCATCTTCAACATTTTTCTATTTTACTATTCTTTTAGTATACCTTTATCAAGTACCTAATACTATATTGCTGAGTCATAGATGCTAGAGATAAAATTATATATAACATATGGTTCCTGCTCTCAAGAAGTTCACAATTTAGACTTGCTGGGCCAAACTATGGCACTTGGTAGAACTAATACTGCCAGTTACATTCCCAGGGTACCAGTTTTATCATGTATCTTGCAGGTACAGAGTCTGGTGTCCATTTGGAGAAGCAATGCGGACAGATTATTTTTTGCAAACACCTGATAGACCCAAGCAGAAATGGAAAGTTTTCCTCCCCATCCACAAAAGATGAAAACACTGAGTAAAATATAACAACAAATATGTAGCCAAACTTAATAGTAATAAAGGGAAATCTTCAGGTGGTAAAAATGAAAAAGTTACTCTAATCTAGGAGAGCTAGAGTTGAAGCTAAATGTGTTTCTTAACTTTGAGGGCTGGATATGAATTTCAGATAGATTTCAATGCCTTCACGGGGATGGAAGTAAAGGCTATGGGCTCTGAGCTACCTGTGGAGCTGCAATTGGACTCTGTCCATAAACATGGGCCCCAGAAGGGATGGTCCTATCAGGAAAAATATTGAAAAAATTTTCACACCATCTTAAGGCTTATAAATTATAAAACCCTCAAAACATAATTCATGGGCTTCCCTGGTGGCACAGTGGTTGGGAGTCCGCCTGCCGATGCAGGGGACACGGGTTCGTGCCCCGGTCCGGGAGGATCCCACGTGCCGCGGAGCGGCTGGGCCCGTGAGCCATGGCCGCTGAGCCTGCGCGTCCGGAGCCTGTGCTCCGCAATGGGAGAGGCCACAACAGTGAGAGGCCCGCGTACCACAAAAAAAAAAAAAAAAAAAAAAAAACATAATTCATGAAACAAATTGATGGTTAATTACTTTAAAACTTAAAATGTTTGTATGACAGACTATATGACTTTCAACACCGAAAGTATTTATTATCTGGCCCTTTACAGAAAATGTTTGCTGATTCTTGCTATAGAACAATTGAAAATACTAAATGTTACAATGTGAATAGATTTCAAAGGTAATGTTGAATGAAAATTAATAGTTGCAGAATGATGCATACCATTTGTACCATTCCTATTAAATGGTAAAATAAGCAGAACAGTACTACAAGTTGGTTATGGATACTTTTTGAATAATAATTTTATATAAATTCAGAGGTGAAATGTTTTCATCAACTTCATGATGGTGGCTCAAATTCTGAGGAATAAGATCACAAAGATGAGTTCAGCTGTACATGAGGATTTTTTCATATATATATATATATATATATATATATTAGTAAGTCCCCTACATACGAATGAGTTCTGTTCTGAGAGCGCGTTCGTTAAGTCCAATTTTTCCCTAGGTCCAACAAAGTTAGACTAGGTACCCAACTAACACAATCGGCTATATAGTACTATACTGTAATAGGTTTATAATACTTTTAACACAAATAATACATTAAAAAAACCACAAAAGAGAAAGAAAACATTTTTAGTCTTATAGTACATTACCTTGAAAAGTACAATAGTACCAGCTACATCACTGCTCGTTTTACACTTGCTTCTGGACATCCTGGGTTTGAAATAAAGATACTGTACTACTGTACTCTATACTTTACAGTGAAATACACAAAAGCACAAGCACTTACAGAGGATGCACACATGTGACAATGTACGCCAGACACGTGAACTAACTTACGTGACTGGGCGCGCAAGTGCAAGTTCACATCTTTGAAAGTTCGCAACTTGAAGGTTTGTATGTAGGGGACTTACTGTGTATACATATATATGTCAATACTCAGCTCATATTCCTCTGGCCCTCTCTATTTAAGTGCACATTAGACTACTTTCAAATACTAGGACCAATTTCTGTTTGCCTAAGGGCTTTCCTTGGCTTCCTCTGAAACCACTCAACTCATGCATGTGACAGGCTGAAGCGTCAAGAAATCTCCCATCCCCTAGGACAGCCTTCCTTAATGGCTGAATGGAGTTGGTCTGTATGCACACAGTAGCACCAACCCTCAGGTGAGACAACTCTGAGACGTGTGTCTTACACTGCTTCCTAGAGTCCCCAAGTGAGATTGTCAGTTGTGCACAATGATAATTTATGGAAGCCAAGCCCACTACTGCCTCTTTCCCCTTTCCCCTACTGGTATTTCCTGGAATTATCTTCCAAATAAATTACTGTACCCCAAATTCTTGTCTCAGGATTTGGTTCTAAGAGAATTCAAACTAACAACCATTTATATTCACAAAGTGAGCTCACATATATTTTCTTCAGTTGTTATATCTTTGTGAAGTAGGTTGGACAGGGCATTTTTTCCTATTTTACTGGGGGAAAAACTAAGACCCAGGGAAGTTTAATCTTCTACCACCACCACCAATCACAAGCAGAGTCCCTAGCTAGTAACAGAAAGAATTTGGACTTAGACATAAGTTTTCTGACTGCAAATCTGAACCTTTCTATGATGCTATATACCATTTGAGAACATCATTCTCAGACCTCCATTTCTACTGTGTAAATGGAAGTTATGACAGCTCAAGTCTGTAACAAACGGTGCACTGCGATTTTATTGTAACTCCCTGGAAATGATCACTCAGGTGTTATGACGGGGCTTTATCCTATGCACGTCAAAGAGGATGCTGGGATTTTCCTGAGTGCCAGTTGGTGAAAATGTTTATCTAGACTACTCTTCAGGAATCACTAGCAAGGGTGGAGAGCCTCCCAGTCTCTGTAGGAAAATGGCAGGTGAAACAGACCTTCTCACAGTACATTGTTTCTCACAGTTTCCAACGTTCACTTTCAGAAAGGTGGCATGTCAAGCTTCATGAACTAATTGCTTCAGCTTTGAGGCACTGCAGCTTTTTAAAATTCTCACTCCTTATTGATTCCCCATGGCTTTCAAGTAGGAAGGACACTTTTAATATAACACATGAGGAATCTGGATATGATATCATCAGGAGTTGAAGGCAATCAAAGTCCAGATTTCAAATCCCATTGCTGCCAAATGTTTACTTGTCAGATCTCATTTGTTGACAGTGTTCAAATGCGTGTAACTTCTTGCAAGGCAGACTTTTAGAATGTGAGGACATGGCAGTAATGAAGAAAATTTGTACAGTGGATGAACTGCAAGCCTGAATGTTCAAGCTTGACTTGGTAAAGTCAACACAATGCCAGCATTAGTATTCCGATGAAATTTCAGTTCCTATGAACAAGCTGGCATGCAGCCCAATTTGTCAAGATAAAATTTCAGGGCCTTGTTCTGTGTCTCTTCTCTCTAATAACCAGAGCTTCCAAGACAACATGAGAGGCAATTTTAAGGATATTGATGACAATCCTCCTTGTGGAAAGGTTTGCACCAAATACAGTGGCAAAATGCTTAGAAATTACTTTACAATTTACAAAGTGTCCTCTCTTAATTCTGCTGGTTTGGTCCTCACAATCGTTTTATGGATTTCAGGACATTTTTTGACAGTGTTGGATATTAATCCTTCTACTGATTATTAAGTAATTTATGCATAGAAAGCACTTAGAAAAACTTTGAATTATGACTAAAGACAAAGTAATTTAAGCTTTTGACAAACTGTGACTGGTCTTCATTTCTTCATTCTGTGAACTTACTCTGCGGTCAGATAGTGCATAGGTCTTTGGCCACAATTGAAAAGATTAAATATGTGACTTTAGAGGTAAGGTACTGACCCTACACATTGGTTAGGAGGCATAACCAACTCAGAATTACCCTTCAAGTGTGGTAACAATTGTTATACGTTTATACTATAATTTAAAATTTTTATGCCTACCATTATTACACTACTATAGAATTTCTCAAAGCGTGTTCCAAAGAACTTGATATCCTCAGAATGCCAATAGGTATGACTTGTCAGAAAATAAAAAATAAAAAACTTTGTGGTCATATAAGTTTGAGAACTCCTTGTTGAAACAGTTTAGGAATCATTGGCTTAGACTAAGCTTATTTCTTAATATTAGGACACTGCAGAGCATTTAATATGCTAATGCATATTATGCTTTTCAAAGGGAGTTATAAATAGTAGTGTTTCTGAAACTAATTTGCTCAGTAAGCTCTTTTTCCTAGATCATCTCATGGGACTGGGGCTCCACAGCAGCATACAGGATTGGAAATTCTACCAATGTATTTGAAGGGAATGAAATTTTATTTGCTTCTCTTGAATTTATCTCACCACTGTGCCAATAAAATTGGTAACTTTATCTCATTCTTAATGTCTTCTTCCTACAAAATTTTCCTGGAAAACAAATTTAATTGCATATTGGTTTATCAGAAAACTAAGGCCTTGTATCTTTGCTGTCACTGGAATTCATGTTAACACTCCAGGGTTACAGAATATCCAAAAGAAGGACTGAGAACTCAGAGTGGTCATTTCTGAATGTAATATTTTCCATTAAGTCCATTAAGTCCCTAAGCCTTTAATAAAAGCATAATAAATATGTCAGATATTTTACTCCTGACAGACTAATGTGCGTAGAAAAAATATCTTTGTGAGAAAAATAGCAGACCAAAGATAAAGAAGAGAAAGCAACATTATATTTTTATTACATGGTGGCATAGGTAAGCATATCTATTTATTGAATACATGACAACTAAGGACCAGAAGATGAGCTAGATGTAGGGATCCATGTGGGGATAAACTTTTCTGATCCCGATTCATGGAGTTTATTGTCTTCTGAGAAAGATACAAGTTAAACCGTGAGATGGGTGTTTTGAAGGAGAAGTAGAGGGTTTTGTGGATATGATTGGGGGTGGACTTAACCATTCAGGGAAGGATTTTCTCAGGAAATGATATTCAGACCAGCTCTGAAGCCTGAGCCACAGGAAGAGTAGAAGTCAGCATAGTCCAAGCAAAATGGAAAGTATCAATATATGCAAACTTTCACATGCTAGAGAAAAGAGAGAAGTCAGGCCAGTGACAGGCCACTCCGAGGAGGCCCTCAGAGTGTTTCACAGCTTCTTGATTCCTCCTTATGTGCCTGTGAGAGGCATTTATTATTCATCCAATTGTTTATCACAGACCTACTATGTACCAAAATCCATAGCGGATACAAAAGATACACTTCAATGTAATGTATACACTTCAATGTAATGTATATGTAATGTAAAGTCTGTTATGAATGAATGGAGAAAATGAGGCCAAGAGAAATGAATATTCAACACCACAAAAGAGCATTCAGATGATAAGAGATCATCATGAAACGAGGTCACTCCACTTGGTGTGTCAAACTGAGGCCGTAGGCCAAGAGGAGCACCTGCAAAGCTCTGTCCAGGGATCTTAGGTAAAACACAGACTCTAGGATATCTGAAAATGGGTTGAGTACAAGCTGAGCAGAGCTGACTTTTAAATGCTGAAGGTAGTTTCTGTCTGGTAAGAGGTGGTGACTCCAGTACATGTTTAGAGACACTCTTCCCTCCTACAGGCTGTTAAATTAGTTAAATAAGGAGCCCATTAGACTAAGGAGGCTTTAATTCCATGACAGCCTTCGTAAGCAAACCAAAATCTAAGCCTGTAAATGCCTAAAGGTTATGAAATTGAAATGCAACGGACAACACATCACAGCCAACTAGGCTTTAAGCTGTAGCCAATCATATAATTTCCTTTCTCTGCTTCCGTACCTTACCTATAAAGTCTTTCCCAGAACTCCCGTCAGAGGAATGCTCCTAACCACTTCCTGTTTGGCGCTGCCAGACTGAAATCAATTTTTGATCAAATAAACTCAACATTTTTAATAGGCCTCAGTTTATCTTATAACAATGGCAAACCCCATTCATTGGCCTTTTAATTATATAGATGCAGTAATAATAATGTATAGACATTTTTCAATAGCCCTCTGAGGGATATACTAGTATTATCATCCCCACTTTACAGATGAGAATTGTAGAGAGGTTTATCAACTTGCCCAAGGTCATAGCAGGTCAAGGACTGGAACCCTGGTCTGCTAACTCTAGAGTCTGCTTGTTTTAGCTTCCTGTGGTTGCTGTGACAAATTACCACAAACTAGGTGGCTTAAAAGAACAAAATTTACTCTCTGAATTCTAGAGGCCAGAAATCCAAACTCTAGGTGTCAGCAGGGCTGTGCTCAACCCAGAGTCTCTAGGGGAGATTCTGTTCCTTGCCTCTTCCAGCTCTGGTGGCATTCTTTGGCTTCTGGTCACATCACTTTTGTCTCTGTCTTTGTGGTCACACTGCCTCCTCTTTTGTCTGCCTCTCTTCTGTGTGTCTCTTACAAGAATACTTGTCATTGGGTTTAGGGCCCACTGGTATAATCCAAGATGATATTATCTCAAGATCCCTAACTTAATCACATCTACAAAGGTCGTTTGTCCAACTAAGGTCACATTGACATGTTCTAAACAATAGGACATGAACATATCTTTTGGGGAGGCTACCGTTCAACCCACTACAATCCTCCTAAACAAAACATCACACTTTCCAAATAGTGATGTGGCCAAAGCAGCTAAAACTGCTTTGGGGTGAGAATGTAAAAGATTGTCTATCTGGAGGCAACCAGTTCAGTTAACATTTGGGGAAAATGTTTTTTCTCAGGAGGAGATGAGGAGGATGGGGAACATGCTATGATGTTTATTTCCCTGGGAATTTCATCCATGGCCAGAAACTGGCGGGAATTTCTTCAAAATCCGCACTGTGAAACTCTGAACAAAACCTGAATGGTTTAGAGGCTGATGGCTCAAAATGAGGGTAGGGTTTGGGGAATGTGTCATTCCCCCACCTGAATGGAATCTGCATCCATCTGGCTCATAGAAGAACAACTCTTGCAAATCATATCTTTTTCATTATAATTTATAATTGCTAAAAAAATGTTCTAGATTTTAGAACATTATTTTATATCTCTTCTACTTCCCATGAGTTCTCTAAGCATACAGTCATCTCCTTCTGTGAAAACAATGATACTGCCTCCTTCCTAATACACATTCCACTTGTTAACATTTCCTGAATTATCACATTGTCTAAATTATAAACTGTAACTAAGGTAATGAACATATAACATAGTTGAACCTCAGAGGAAGACCTGATTCGAACACAGAGAGGCCAGCAGCAGAACAAACAATTCTAGAGAGACTGCAGTGATTTTGTGAATGAATAGAGTATGATGATAAGACCAGCATGATAGTTGAGGGCAGAGGACAGAAAGGAGAAGTCTTTTCATAGCTTGGAGGAAGGCACACGTCAGAAAATGCTTCAGAGTTTGTTTTTACTACTTGTGTAACTAATATGAATTAAGTAGTAATAACCTTTGTCACACTGGACAAACAAAACTGCCTTTGTTTGGAAGGGGTATTCCTGTTGGTAAGGTTTAAGCTGCTTCAGCTGCTGTCAATTCCCTCCTCAATCTCAATGTTGTTTGTGATAACATACTTGTTTTCTCATTATTAACCATCATTCCTCAGAGAGAAATGACTGCAGAAGAACAGATACAAGTCTGTTAAACCCAGAAGTCCATGAGAGCAACAGAGGACGGAGGAAACATCAATAAGCAAGCTGAAAATGTCCCTAAATGAATCAGGCTGTTCTACAAGGCTTTTCAAGTTTTTAATCAGGCACGTAACTAGCGAAAGATTTGTCCTGTCCTGTGTTACTAGATATGGCTCCTACTCACACAGTCCTTCATCAAGCGTAATTAATTTGGTGGCCTTGCTGCAGAGCATGATTCTCAGAAACCACACTGTCTCACTGCTAGGTAGTTTTAATTAAATTTCACAAGTATAACACAAACACATGCATAATGTCTACAGACTGGCTTTCTGAGCTAACATTTTGCTTAATAGGCAAGAGCCATTTTGAACCTTCATATTCAGCCGGGAAGTATTGTGTTACACAGAATCCCTATTTGATCATGGCATATTTTTGACAATACCCCTGGAGTTTTTTGTCATGTCTCTAAAGATAAAAGAAAACAAAGACTGAAACAAAACACTTTTTATTGCTGAAGAAATGCCTTAGGTTTTGCAAGCTTTATGTTAATTTATTTAATATAATAATTTAATTCTAGTATAAAAGAAATACATATTCACTATGGGTAATTTTAAAAATGAAAATACAGGGAGAATAAATTGAAAAATGTGTAATATCATTACCTAGTGATAACATGTTAATGTTTTGGCATATATATATATATATATATATATATTATATATATATATATACAGTAACATTTTGGATTTTTATGTATTTTTATAAAAATATAATTTATTGAATTCCTGTGTGGTAGGGCTATACCAAGCATTTGACAAATGATTTCTCATATAAATCCACAAAATAACTCTGTAAGACAGTTACTGTTATCCTTATTTTACAATGACATCCTGAGGCCCAGTAAATTCCCAGGATCTTAAGTAAAAAGTGGTAAGCCTAAATCTTTGTGATTCCAAGCCTAATCCTTCTAACTTCAATGCTTTATTGTTTCTCATTCACTCAAATCATTTATCATATATGTTATACTATATTTCTTATATGTATACATATATATACAAGTATATATATAATATATATGTTACATTATTTGGAACTTACAGTCTTTTATTCTGACATTAATGAGAGCAATCACAACTATCTGGTATAAACTATTCTGGTATTAACTATTCTTAGAAAATATTATTTTAATGAATGGATAGTATTTCATTGCATGAATGTCTCAGATTTATCTATTATAATAATATAGTAATGAGCATCATTGAACATAAATTTTTATGTTCTTTAAGCCTTGATTATTTCCTTATGATAATTCCTAGAATAAGAGTGCTATGAGAGTTATGAATGTTTTTCAGGCTCTTAATATTTATTCTGAAAGCATAGGACAGTAGCTTATATATTATTAAAGATCTACTAAACCAAAAACCATTCACTTGGGGAGTAGGGCTGAGGGATAGAAATACATTAATGAGAAGAAAAAGGAGAGGAAATGACAGAAAAACAGGGGAAAGCTTCTGATTAAGAAATGAATTAAACCAAGGGTGAGCTGGGATTCTAATACATTGATAGACATTGACAGCCTGTGTTCCTCTTTTTCTTTGGTGGCAGATCCACCAGGCCACCACCTGCATAACTCTCCTCACAGCTCTGACTAATTCACAAAGGAAACCAGAAAGTTGCCACATGTCAGCAAAAGTACTTGCCACTCCCACCAAACGAGACACTCCACTCCCCTCGTACACGCAGCAGGAGGGCTTGCCATGAGCTCCAAAGCCACCATTCATGCCTGTTCTGTGGACCGTTGTCTATGAGAACAGTTTTAAGACAGTTGTGGTCAGATGATCCCATTCCCTCTTTTCTGCTAAAATTCTTAGAGAGGAAAAGGTTTCATGGGAAAGCCCATGTTCAATTATCAGCTAAGCAATCCATCTTTTCTTCACTGTCAAATTCTCACTTTTCTAAGACTTATTCTGTGAGGACTGAGATGAAAGGTTTCCTGACAATGTTTTGTCCCCTGTCTCATCTCTATGTTCTAAAACTCTGCTAGCTGGCCATGATCTTTCTCACTGTGCCTTCTTGAACGGCCCTCTTGTTGTGTCTGTGGTCTGCATCCTCACTACTGTCCCCTGAAATGCCCTGTGAGTGTGACCATCTGGAAATGAGTTAGCAGTTTTGACATCTGGCACCCTCTTCTCCTTCCACCTGGAAACCTAGACCTCTGGCCATGTGTTTCTCTCTATGTACTTTAGAAAGCTAGTAAAACGACACCATTTGGCTTGTCAAACAAATGTTGTTAAACAGTTATTATGTGTCAGCCACTCAGTTTCTGGAGATAAATAGAGTAGACCATGGATCCTGCCCTCAAGAAATGTCTAGTTTAGGACTTCTCTGGTGGCACAGTGGTTAAGAATCCGCCTGCTGGGCTTCCCTGGTGGCGCAGTGGTTGAGAGTCCGCCTGCCGATGCAGGGGACGCGGGTTCGTGCCTCGGTCCAGGAAGATCCCACATGCCGCGGAGCAACTAGGCCCATGAGCCACAGCTACTGAGCCTGCGCGTCTGGAGCCTGCGCTCCGCAAGGGGAGAGGCCACGATAGTGAGAGGCCCGCGCACCACGATGAAGAGTGGCCCCCGCTCACCGCAACTGGAGAAAACCCTCGCACAGAAACGAAGACCCAACACAGCCAAAAATAATAAATAAATAATTAAAAAAAAAAGAATCCACCTGCCAATGCAGGGGACACGGGTTCAAGCCCTGGTCTGGGAAGATAGCACATGCTGCAGAGCAACTAAGCCCATGTGCCACAACTACTGAGCCTACGCTTTAGAGCCTGTGAGCCACAACTACTGCACCAGTGTGCCACAACTACTGAAGCCTACACGCCTAGAGCCCGTGCTCCACAACAAGGGGGGCCACTGCAATGAGAAGCCCACTCACTGCAATGAAGAGTAGCCCCCGCTCACCGCAACTAGAGAAAGCCCGCATGCAGCAACGAAGACCCAACACAGCCAAAAATAATAAATAAATATTTTTTTAAACTAAAAATAAAAGAAACGTCTAGTTTAGTGAGTTAGATAAATATGCAAATAAGCAATTACCATAGATTTTTATAAGTACACTATTAGAAATAGGCCCAGGGTACCACAGAGAAGTATCTAAACTAAAATGAGAGGTGATGGAGGCTCTTCAGAGGAAATGAAAGGAGTCCTGAATGATGTGTGGATATGAGACAGGAGGAGAAAGTGTTCAGAAGTGACAGCAGGGAGAAGGCAGGGGCCCTTGAGACTACATGGTATAATAGGTAGTGTTACCATATTTATCAAATAAAAATGCAAGATGCCCAGTTAAATTTGAATTTCGGGTAAACAAAAAACAATATTTTAGTATAAATATGTCCCATTCAATATTGGGAACATACTTGTACTAAAACATTTGTTATTTATCTGAAATTCAAATTTAAATTGTAGTCCCATATTTTATAGGGAACAGCTAGTGATTTTATGCACAGCAATAAGAAGTGGCCAGAAGAAAGGGGCAGGGATCAAATCATGAAGAGCCACTCATCTAGTCATTTAAACAGGATCCTAAAAGCATTATTGACAATTGGCAGAGTTAAGGCAGGGCAATAATGATCATATTTACATGTTAAAGGTCTCCTGGGCCTGGATGTGAGGCTTGAAGGCAGGTGCCCTGACTGTTATGGTGCCTGAGTGAGGAGAAAGGTCGTGCGACTCAAGGCAGTGTCACTCCCTGTCTGTGTACTGACTTCTCCTATGTAGTTCTGATGATTCTTTTACAGAAAGAGCTTCCTAGATCACCTTTGCTATAGACCCAAAGTGCCTTGAAAGCTTAGACAAAGGACCTTTTCCCTGGAGAGTGCACTTACAATAGAAGGAAAGGAGAATAAGTCTTCCTGAGCATGTCAGGTGATCCTGACAGCACAAATTTTAAAGATATTCCAATGGATTTTTATACATACTAGATTAGACAAGGGACTGCAGAGAAACTGGCCTTGGGCTGGACTCTTCACTAATCCTTTGGAGAAACAAGCTTCTAACCTTGTACAGTTTGCCCAGGCCCCACAGCTATTCAGGTCTAGAGGCTGTCCTGAACACAGATCTTTTGATCCAGGGCTCTTTCAACAACATGACTTGTTTTCTCGGTCAGCCTAGGTTGATGAAAGAAACTGTAGCAAACTTGAGAGCGAGGTGTGAGGTCAAACACTAGGGAGCCAGGAGAAGGCAGAGTGGGCTGTTAGAGAATGAGCACCATGTGCTTCCAGCAGAGCTTGCTGTCAACGGAGGAGATCGAAATGGACACCGCTGGCCAACAATGCTACAGTGCCTGGGATAAACGTTCTAAATGTAAACAAACTGCCATGAGAGCTGAGACGAGGGAGGAGAGACTCATCTTGAGTGAGGAGACTGAGAATACCCTCATGGGAAGAACACAATTTGCTGTGGGCTCTGCAGGATTGGGGTTGATGACAAGGATGAGAGAGGAGCCATGACACCTTTGCTGTGTTCAAGGTTGCCTGTGTGTCTAGGCTGCACAAAGACCTTGTGGGAAGGACTGAGAATGACAGGTGTTAGCAGGTGGGGAGGTGACAGTGTGCAAAGAGTCTTAGAAGATCTGATAAGGAGTTTGGCCTGTACTCTGCAGACATGAGAAGTTATCAAAAATAGGAAAATAACTTCATCATAGCTGTGTTTTAGAAAGGGAGCTAAGGCAGCAGGATGGAGATGGCTTACAGAGGGGAGGAATTTAAGACAAGAAGACAAGTAAGATCACTGAAACAGATCAGGAGTGTGGCCTGGAGTTAATTCTGTGGATCTCTGGGCCCATAAGCTGCTACTTGGGGGAAAAGAGGCTTCCAAGCATGTTTGGAGACACTGACTCTTATATCTCTCTCTTTATGTCTAATCTTATTTGAACACAGCATTTTTTCCTAGAATAGTTCTACAGAGCTAAGACAAGTGACATTCACAATCTTTAATAACCAGTAATGAATGAACACTAACTAACCAGAATGGATGCCAGAAAGGTCCTGGAAGGCCCTCTGAGTTGTTTCCAAAGTATGTTTAGGAAAACACCAATTGTCAAGGCTTATACTCATCCAGTTTTCTGCAGCACAACCATCTAATTGTGAAAATATTGGAAAACATCCACACCAGCTTGAAAAGTTCTACTTTATCATGAGAGCAGAAACGAGTGCCAATATTTCCAGAACTCTCCTTCCTCTTGCTGTCCTACTACTCATGGGCCTTTATCAAGCCAAAAGCTACGCCTGTATTCTGTAGCAGTATCCTTGCCATTACAGTCCAGTGGCCCACCCCCTCTTGCCTCGGGGCCTCTGCCATTTCTTTTACTTGTGGTATTCAACCACCACCACCATCACCCTCTTCCATCAAAACCTCTCCATGTCCTGACATTTAATCTGAGACCGGCCGTTATGTCTTTTATTTTTTTTTAACGTCTTTATTGGAGTATAATTGCTTTACAATGGTGTGTTAGTTTCTGCTGTATAACAAAGTGAATCAGCTATACGTATACATACGTCCCCATATCTCCTCCTTCTTGTGTCTCCTTCCCACCCTCCCCATCCCACCCCTCTAGGTGGTCACAGAGCACTGAGCTGATCTCCCTGTGCTATGCCTACCTTTATGCCTTAATTCCAGTCTTACCTCTTTAGAAAGACCCACTCTGATTACTCTATCCAAGGTACCACCCCTTTCTATTTGTTCTCTCAGCTCCCTATTAGTTTTTTCTTAACATTTATAATAACTTATACTATAATCTTGTTAGTATAACTTAGTTTTCACCCTCACCTCTACTCGAATGTGAGGTCTATGAAGATGGGACAGAATCTGCCCAGTTCACCATTACACCCCTAATACCTATAACAGTGTGTGGGGCAATCGGAGATATTCAGAAGGAAGACAGGTAGGTAGGCCAGCCACTCCCCAGTCAGCCTGGAATATTGGTACCCATGAAGGGACTCCCTGGTTGAGGGGCTCCCCTCCTTCTTAGTGGGATGGGCACAGCCCCTACTCTCCACTGCATGGAGGAGAACTTCCCACTCAACTTCATAGAGTTCCAGATTGATAAACACAGTGGGCTTGGGCCGGCTGTGCTAAAGTCAAGCAGTCATAGCGTGACATGTTTGGCCAAGTTAGTTCAGAGTTTCCCTGCCTTACATTTACGTATTTGACTTTAGAGGAACTATTGTCCTTCAGAGCAGCAGAAGCAGGCTTTGTTCTCTCAGCTTATTTCTAATTAAATGCTGCCCATTGCTGAGCACATTAGAAATAGATTCAGTCATTGTAAGCAGTACCAGGCAGGATGAAATGCACCCAGCCGTGCTGCTCTGGAGTCTAAAGGGCTTCTTTCAATGTCTTGTTTTCTGTTGCCACAACTTTACCTGTTCTATTATAAAATTGTTACATCACAAAATATAAGCCCTAAATGATCCAATTATGCTTTTCTCTTCAGTTTCATGACTTATAAGGAAGAAATGTAGGGGTGGTCATGCAATGGGGCTCTGGAAAAATGGATGGAAATAAATTATTCTCTTCAGCTTTTCACCATAATTTTTCAAACAAAATCTTGGGAAGCTGCATAATATTAAAAGGAAGAATGAAATAATCTACCAACATCTTCCAACACTGGAAGAGAGTTACCAATACACTTGTTTGTATATGAAAGTATAACAATAAAGGACAATTTTATAGAAAGAAAGAAAAGGAAGGAAGGAAGGGAGGGAGGGAGGGGAGATAGATACATAGATAAACAGACACATAGAAACAGAGATATATGATAAATCTGCATAGCTCTGCACAATTGATACATACACATAAAGAGAGGAAGAAAGAGGGAGCACAAGATCATACGATATTAGTAACCAACACGAGTATAGAACTTCACAATTTATTACCATGTTACGAATTTTCTGATTTGATTGTCAAGACATACAACTTGATTGTCAAGTTAGGGCAGGAGTTACTTTCCCATTTCACAAGCAAGGACACAGACTCAGTAGCCATTTAGTGCTTTGCCCAAGGTCACACATTTAAGAGTGGAAGAGCCTCCTGGGATGCCAGTTCATTCTCTATGACTCCACACTTTCTTTTATATGTTCTTGATGCAGAAGCTCTTCTAAGAAACAAAATCCCTTAACTTTATATAATCATTGATTTAAGGTATGGGCATCTGAAATAGTTTTTGGTATGATATAATATATTTTATTTGTGAGAAAATTTTCTGTGGAGTATCTAATATGCTGGTTCAGTAGAGTTTAAGAAAATGTATTGGTTTTGGCTTCAGCAGTCCTGAGACGGTGCACAAAATTCATAGACATTTTATGAAATGATCATCACTCAGAGCTCTTCTATGTTTTTGAAATGACAAAAATTTGTATTTGCGAATTGTGATCTAATTCCTTTGTTACATTTATGAGATGCTTCCTAAAAATTATGGTTTCTACTGATTTCACATAAATATAGATAATCCCTATTATCACCCCCAAATTTGTCTACTAAAAAGTATCTTTTACTTGAGAAATAAAGAAAATGAAAGGTCATTTTTTTTCTCATTCCTTTATAGGGTTTCTATCAATTTTTAAGACAGAATCAGTCAATTAGATTGGGAACCAAGCAAAGGAGAATTAAGGATGTCAAACCAATCTCTTAGTACCGTATTTTATATTCTTCTAAATGAATTGTTTTTAGAATATTCCTGAGGTCCTTCTATCATCCCAGGTTTTCAGGGAGTCATGCAACAGATATCCTTTAAATGTAAAGGGGAATCAGTATGAGTCTTCAATTGGTAAATTCTGTTCAACACTATATATATTACCTCACACTCATAATTCTCAAAGTATGTTTTTAATTTTACCCTTCTTTAAAATTTATCCCCAAACGCCATGTCGAAATCCCATCCAGTTTTCAAGTAAAAGATGAAGAGAGGAGCATGAATAGAAGAAAAAATAAAGAGGATCATGAAATATCAGGGAACTGGGCAAGCCAGAAATGTCTGGAAATAGAACGGTTGTACTGTGAGTGTTTGGAGGTGTCAGTGCATCTTGGATCCTGCGGATTCCACCTTACTTCAGGAACTACGTCATCATGTAAGTTACAACTTCATAGTGCTAAAATGGCAATCATTCTGGTTTCTCAGGATATAAGCAAATAAAATAAGATGTTCCTTTCCCAACAGTTTCCTGAGGACTATGTTACGACATGTCTAAAATCATCGAGGATTTTCTAGTCACTACTGAGAAGAGGGTTTTAGCTTATCTCATTGTCTGGGAACAATGGTTTCAGTCACATTATTGCCACTGAATCACTATTGATATTCTTCAAGGAGAAATGACTGGGTTTTCCTTTTATTCATCAAGTCTACTTTGAAAAGAAAGGCTACACTCCTAAGAGCAATTTATTCTTTTATTTTTCTCAAAATCTGACCTCAGGATCTACATAGTTAGTTAGGGATCCTGATAATTCAGAACTAGGAAATGTTCACAGACCATCCCACCAGTTCAAAAGAGAACACTTGGGCTTCCCTGGTGGCGCAGTGGTTGAGAGTCCGCCTGCCGATGCAGGGGACACGGGTTTGTGCCCTGGTCCGGGAAGATCCCACATGCCGCGGAGCGGCTGGGCCCGTGAGCCATGGCCGCTGAGCCTACACGTCCAGAGCCTGTGCTCCGCAACGGGAGAGGCCACAACAGTGAGAGGCCCGCGTACCGCAAAAAAAAAAAAAAAAAAAAAAAAAAAGATAACATTAACCATTCTAAAGGGGATACCTTCCAAACAATCATATAGGAAGTGTAAACCTTGAGTTTAAATTGTGGATAAATTTCTCCAAATGAATTGCATCGCTAATTTCTTCCAATTTTTTTCTTATTTTCAATTTGAAATAAAGATGTGAAAACAACTGTATGCATGTTTATTCTACATAGTTGAAGCTAGGTTTAATTAACCTTTTTTATTACAGGAGCCAATTGGTGGCTTTAAATATTTGAATGTCTCCCATAGATAAGAGGAATAAGGGTTTTTATACGTAACATCTGAGAACAGGACCAAGGGCTGGGAACTTACAAAGATATCCTGATAGAAATCCCATTGTACTAGAAAAAAAGAATTGTTTAAGAATTTGAAGAGGAAGATGCCTTGGGGAACAGTGAAATCCCAACCCTAGTGATTTTCAAGGAGAGCTTAATCAAGGATGCTCTGCAGGTTGTTCTTGCATTTTTGTAGAAGGTTGGAGAAAAGAACCATAATCTCCCTTTCAACCATAACCATGACACTCATTTCTCGAATACCTGGTTGCTAAGAAGGGTGATTTGAATACATAACCGGGGAAGGGAGTGGAACATCTACTTAACACCAACACCGTGTGTAGACAATGTGCTCTTTTCCTTATTTAATAAGACCTGCATTCCCATGAGACAAGTACTGCACCATTTGTTGATGAACTCCTAGGGTTCAGGCCTAAGACCTGGCAGAATAAAGTGAACTCTAATCCTTCAGATTCCAAAATTCATGTTTCTTCCACAAGTAATACGGCTTCTTTATCCTTTCTCTGTAATTACTTCTATAATCAATTGTCTTCGAGACCAATTTTAGCCTCGAAGTTTTAGTTAGTTGACTACGAATGACATTTTTCTAAGAAACATAAAAAAAATTCCCTGGATTTAAAAAAAGCATTATTTACATATACCCAGTGATACTCATACAAGAATCAGAGAGCAATTTATTACCAAAAAATATGCTACTGATAGTAGCTTGATAGATTTCAGAAAAGGGTGCCTTCAGCAGAAGTCTTCAAGAACATTGGGAGCCCTAGGATTGGAATGGCATGGATAAGAGGTATCCTGAAGAGTAAGCACAGGAGTATGAGGTGAAGGTAAGAAGAAACTTGTGGGTGGGGGCCTTGGATGAGCTTGTGGTGAATATTAAATTTCTGGAGGAATTGGATGGATAAGACAGGGCCAACTTATGGTGACCTTTGGCCTAAAAGGAAACGAACTCCAACTCAAACTTGCTTAGGCAAAAAAGAGAATATACTGGCTCTGTTAGTCAGGAAGTTCAGATTTTCTGGCAAGGCTAAATCCTGGACTACGAAAGATACTGTCAGAGGTCTCTTCTCTGAGCTCAGCTTGCCTTGTAACAGACTCATTCTTTCCAAACTCTAGAATACTTCTTCCATGTTGCCAGGGAACATGGCCAGGGGCAAGCCCAAAATATCTGGCTCCAAGCTTAGCAATTTCAGTGAAAAGAGCATTTCTTTATTCCAGCGGTTTTTAAAGTGTGGTTTACAGATTCCCAGGGAGCCCCCCCATGGCATTTTCAGGGATCTACAAGGTCAAAACTACTTTCATAATAATACTAAGGCATTATTTTCCTGTTTTACTGTGTTGGTATTTGCACTAATGATGCAAAGCAATGTTGGCTAAAACTGCTGGTGCCTTAGCCAGAGGCCCCAAATCATACTAACAAGTCATTTATTTACTACCACATGGTTGCAGTTAGAAAAAAAATTTTAAAGCCACTTTTACTTAAGAATGCCATTGATGAAACAGTAAAAGTTATTACTTTTATTAAATCTCAACTCTTGAGTATATGAGCTTTTACTATTCTGTGTAACAAGATAGGAAGGGTATGTAAAACGCTTTTGCTTCACACCGAAGTATAGTCAAGTGGTAAGGAAAAGCACCCTGGCAAATATTTGAGTTGTGAGCTGAACTAGTCACATTTACATGGAATACCATTTTAACTTGACAACTGATAGATAAACTGCGGTTATTTGGATTTGGGTATTTAGTATACATACTCTGGACAGTGTTTACAGCAAATGATAAAATTTGAGCTTTCTCATTTTGAATTCTATTTATTTATTTATTTTTGGCCACGCTGCACAGCTTGTGGGATCTTAGTTCCCAACCAGGGACTGAACCCGGGCCCTCAGCAGTGAAAGTGCAGAGTCCTAACCCCTGGACCACCAGGGAATTCCTTCAATTTGAATTTTAGAACACGTGTGTGTACCATTGTGAGCATGACAGCGTCCGAATACATAAAGCCTTTCCTGAGGAAGTCACTGGTGATGTTGGCTGGAATGTGGATTTGGGGCATCTTATAATGAAATGTGACAATATTTGCATATCTCAGTGAACTCATATTTTCCAAATGATCAACACGTGATATTACAAAGTCATACATGGGTAAAAGATCCATTCAAAGGGCATAACAGATCAGTGCATTTTAGTGTAGCTGAGTACAAAAAGGTCATCTATATGGTTTAACTAACCTTTAAGAAACTACCACTTGTCAAGTTTTAGTATAGTATCAAAGAAAAATATTCATAATATTTATAAGGGCTATTATAATAATCATCCCTTTTCCAACTACCTATCTGAGGCCATATTTTCTTCATACAACAACATATACATTTAATTGTAATGACATATTATACAGATTGAATGCAGAAGCAAGTTTGCCTATTAAGCCAAATATTAAAGAGATTTGTAAAAATGTAAAGCAATATTATTCTCAAATTTTTTGTTTTAGAAAATATTTATGCACTTTAAAATATATTATTTATGTGCCTTGACAATGGCTGGGGTAGTTTGGATCATGGGAACACCTCTTTTGTAGCATATGGGAGGAGAAGGCAGTGCTGTGATAACAGCCTTCCTTTTAAATGCAGAGTGTTACTGAGAGAATAAGGGGATAGTGAAGCTGAACAGGCAAGCACAGCATGTGTACCCTACAGACAGTGATATTTATACTGTTCATTTCTGAAATATTCCCCGTGAAGCATCATGCAGATTATTTCAGTGGAGAGAACCAGAGTCAGAGGCACTTCCTACTACTAAATATCTGGACTTAAATTATGATAATAAAATTAGAAAGAAAAATATATATCAAAAAATGAAAGAATAATAATACTCTCTGTCAGATGGGTATGAGATACAGGAAAAGAGGCGAAGATGACTCCAAGATTCCTAGCCTTAGAAAGGGATACAAATGTGTATTTATAGGTGGTAGGAAGAAGATGTGTTTAAGGCTGGAAGCCAAAAACATACCATTTCATCAGGAGACTATGCCCTTTTTAAATGCATGTCAGATTCAGCTGAGCATGACCATGAGTTGAAATCACATGGGTATTTTAAGGTACCATAGATGCCTAAAGGGATATAGTCTTAACATTCTTCAGTCTCTGCTTCCAAGAGATCAGATGGGGGTCTGTGGATCTATTTTTTCAATATCTCTTGAGAAAGAAAACATTATAATGATTCAGCTTTATGGTGAAGAGTTAGTACACAGTTTCACTATCAAGGCAAAGTGAACGACGGCAGACATTTTCAGTCGACTGGAGCTTCCTGAGGCTGTGTACTCAAGCCAAGGACCCCACTTTCTGCTCCCAGCAGTTACTTCTCCCCTATCAGGTGGTTTTTCCCCCTCTAATTCTCTTTCTTAGTTTGTAAACTGTATCTAAGAATTTCCTTATAGGGACATTTTGAAGTCTTATTAGTTAACATTTATGAAGTGCTAAGTATTATATGAATACGGAAAGTGGTAAGGATGATTACTCTATGGCTCTATTTTTATATCATATCTTTCTTGCCAACTGCCTCTATCACATTGTAGGATTAGAAGAGAACAGTTAAAATGAAAATTGGAGTATAGAAGAGAAGACTAGGAGGCAAAGGGCATGGAGGTGAGAAGTACTTTCAGATGGCATTTGAAAGCAGAATGTTAATCAACAAGACAGAGAAATACTAGGAATTGAATCATGGCAGCAACCAACAAAGCTAACTGTTTGAGTTAAGCTAGTATATGAGGAGAAAAGATGCCTCAGAAATGTAAGGTGACAGGATGGAAGAATAACAAGACCAAAATATATATGTTACGCCCAGGGAATCTTACAGCTTACTGACAGTGCCTTGATCTTTCTGAGGTGCTGAGTTAAGTGCTGTGGTAGTTTCTGAGTTGTTTTGTAGCAGTCATGGACTTTTGGTGTGGTGACATTTGTCCCCACTGTTTCCAGAGGATCCAGGGAAATATCATCTCATCTTCTGGCAACAAGAAGGGATGGGTGGGAATTGAAGGGCGTGTGTGCGTGTGTGTGTGTGTGTAAGCTGGGCAACAGAAAACAGCAGGCAATGCAATTCCATTCTCAAGTGCTATTGTTAGGTACATAAATGAAAATTCCTGCACCCTGAACCTGAACAAACTCTGTGTTTAAATTGGCTGATATGGGCACTTTGCACAGGTCAGTTTGAGTGAGTTATTTCCCAGGATTCTTGCACATAAAGATTTTCATCTCATCTCTAAAATAAGCAAAATATAGGGCTGTGATGATAAATGAACCATACACAATCAACAGTTTCTAGGGCTTAAACATAGTGTGACTAAACATTTTCACAAATCCTCCCATTATTTCCTTCACCTAAAATTAGATGCCATTGTAGCATTATCAACAGCATGTCCACCATCATCACTCACTGATCAAAGATTTAAATTTTACACATGTAATCAACAGCCTTATGAAGGAACTGCTACTTAAATTGTATACCTGCCCCCTCTGTTCCAATATTATAAATTTAGGGGTTTCCAAAAGATGTGTTATTGATTAAATTTAGCACTTCTAATTCCATAAGAAAAAGAATGTCGTCACAGAAAGTAGAGGAGTAGTTTATTATATAAAGAAAGCTTGTAACAACCAAGTGAACAGAGAACACAAACATGCAAAACGTATGCTTTAGAATGCCTACAACCAATTCATATCAGTTCTTTCTCAGTCTGTAGTGCATGAGAATGGATGGTCTTCAGACAGCAAGCAGCAAAGCACTTAGGCTCTAGAGCCAAACACTTTGGATTCAAATCCTGCCTCCGCCACTGACTAAGCATGGGCAGTTTAACTAACTTCTTTAGGCTTTGTGGAAGACATACCCTAGAGTGATCCTCAATGAGTCTCACCCTTGTATAATCCCCTCCCCTTGAGTGCTTGCTCTTAACCTGTAGAATGTGTGGATTTGCTTCTAACCAATAGAATATGGCAACAGTCAAGAAATGTCATAAATGTAATTAAAGTTCCTAGTCAGTTTACTCTAGGTTAATCAAATACAGCCTTGTAAAACCCTGAGAATATGACCCAACTAAGCCAGGTCCAGATTCCTGACTATGTAAATGTGAGGCAGTAAATGCATATGATGTTTTAAGCCAATCAGAATGTGGAAATTTGTTATGCAGCAATAGAAAACTAATACAGGCTTCAATGTCTTAATCTGTAAAATAGGAATAAAAGTACTATATACGCCACAGTATTGTTATGAAGTTAAAGGAAATTAAATATATAAAATGCTTAACATAGTCCCAGAAATATAGATAGCTATACAATAGATATATTAGCTCTTATATCCACTTCAAAAAGGAGATCAGAAGAAAAAATTTGTTACGGCCCCTGTTTTCAGGTGAACTTGATAATTCATGTAACAATTAGGCCCATCGATAGTATCATATTTAGAGACCCCAGTGTGAGATGCCTCAGAAACTTGCAGAATTAAGGCAGTGCTTATCCTTGTCTTTCAATGAAAAATGAAAGTTTAATTAAACTGTAAGATGTCAGTACTAAACATAAATAGTTTGCACAGTATTTTTTCTTAAAGATTTTTGCTAAAATCAATGAAATCACCATAGTATTGAGATTGATAATCAAAATCATGAAATCCTCCACTGGTTATTGGTGGAAGAAGCTCTGAGGATATGGCTCTTTCCACTCATCAAGGCAAGGGTGGGTAGCACAGAAACAGCTCTGCCTTACTTTACCTTAGTAGTCAAGGCTTCAAATAATTGGACCAGGTAAACTTCTAGAGGTGGTCATCAAATTTCCCAAAATTTTCTACAGTGTGTTTGGAACCACTGTCATTCCAATTTAGTCTAGTCACTACACCAATTGACTACAAGTACACAGTTCATGTGAAGAAGAAAATTGGAAATGTTCATTAAGCTACCATTCAGAAAAATGGGGGGGAGGGTCCTTGAAACAGGAGCATGTACCCTAAAAACAAGAATAAGAGTGCTTCTAAATTCTGCTCCTAAATTTGTTACTAAATTCCAAATTCTGCTCCTGTATCATTTATAACCTCATTATAGACAAAACTGTATAACCTAATGAGATATCACAAGTTGGTAAAAATTGTTGAAATAATTACAAAGATTATTTCAAATATGGAATCATGTCCACGATCATTAAATGTTGAAACTCTTCCTAAGTGCATGATATATATTAAAAAATAGCTAATTATTATATGAAGAATTATTAGCAAGATCCAAAATTTTTTCTTCAACATTCATAGCGTTGAAGAAAAAAGAAACAAATGTTTCAGTCAATTGAATACTTGACTAAATTCCATTAAACATAATAGGAAATGTTTAGATGCTTCTTTGGAGGTTTTCCACTAAATATTAAAATTTAAAATGTGCACACCATCGAGAGGTATTTATCCTTCCTGAAAGAGTAATAATAGTCAAAATAATACACAGAACATATTAATTTATCAAATCAAAATGCACATATTTTTGAGCAAATATTATTAGAGGACACACAGAAAACTTGCTGAATAAACATATATTAGAACTAATTACAAATTGTGAAAAGTCTTCCACTCAATGGTTAAATAAATGTACAGGTTTTAGATATATCTCAGTTTATAGTATTCACTAGACTCTTCCAAAAATAAAATAAATGAACAGCCACTTTGGAAAACAGTATGTAGTTTCCTTAGAAAACTAAAAATAGAACTACCATATCATCCTGTAATCCCAGTCCTGGGTTTTTATCTGAAGAAAACGAAAACACTAATTCGAAAGGATACATGCACCCCAATGTTCACCGCAGCACTATCTACAATAGCCAAGATATGGAAGCAACCTAAGTGTCCATGAACATATTAATGGATAAAGAAGATGATGTGTGTGTGTGTGTGTGTGTGTGTGTGTGTGTGTGTGTATTACTCAGGCATAAAAAAGAATGAAATTCTGCCACTTGCAATAATGTGGATCTAGAAGGTATTAAGCTTAGTGAAATAAGCCAGAGAAAGACAAACACTATGTAATCACTTCTATATGAAATCTAAAAAATAAAACAAACGAATGAATAAAACAAAAGAGAAACAGATTCTCAGATATAGAGAACAAACTAGTGGTTACCAGTGGGGAGAGGGAAGGGGGGAGGGGCAAGATAGGGGTATGGGATTAAGAGATACAAACTACTATGTATAAAATAAATAAGCAATAGGATATATTGTACAGCACAGGAAAATATAGCTATTATTTTGTAATAACTTTAAATGAAGCATAATCTATAAAAATATAAAATCACTGTAGTACAACTGAAACTAATATAATACTGTATATCAACTATACTTCAATAAAAGAAAGAAAACAAAAAAAAATGGAGGATTCTGGACTTTGTGATCCTCTTAAGGAAAGATGTACAAGATAAAATATATTCTTAGTAAATAATTTTTGACAAACAAAAGTTTATGGAAATTCCATGTAATAATATCTACTAATGTATAGAAACTTAGTTAGATTTTAAATATAGGCATACCTTGGAGATACTGTGGGATCAGTTTCAGACAACTGCAATAAAGTGAATATTGCAATAAAGCAAGTCACACAGTTTTTTGGTTTCCTGGTGCATATGAAAGTTATGTTTACTCTATACTGTAGTCTACTAAGTGTGCAATATCATTACGTACATAAAAAACATACACACCTTAATTTAAAAATACTTTGTTGCTAAAAAGTGCTAACCATCATCTGAGCCTTCAGGGAGTCATAGTAGTAACATCAAAGAGCACTGATCACAGATTGCTATAACAAATATAATAATGAAAAGTTTGAAATGTGAGATTTACCAAAATGTGACACAGAGACATGAAGTGAGCAAATGCTATTGGAAATACGGTGCCAACAGGCTTGCCCCTTGAAGGATTGCCACAAACCTTCAATTCGTAAAAAATGCAATATCTGTGAAGTGTAATAAAAGTGCAATAAAACGAGGTATGTCTGTACATTATAAAATAAGTTACATAAACAGTATCACACATTAAATTTATTTGCTACATTGTTCATATAATAATAATGCCAGCAAACAAACTGAAGTTAAAAAAGCACAAAATGCTACCAGATACCATCAATATGATTAACATCATAAAAAGACTTTAGAACATAACTTCTGGCTATGCAAACACTAACTTGCAGCAGATCAACACTCCTTCAAATACAACTAGGAAGACTGTATATAATTTTTAAAGTCCAGTCGGAAGCATCAGACCAAGAAGCCAGAACCTGAAGATCAAAAATTCCAGAGAGAAGGGAAGGGTAGAGAAGTAAATCCAAAAATGTGTTCTGCTTTTCCCTTTGAAGTATTTGCTGATTTATGAGCAGTGCAAGACTACAGGCTAAGAAGCCCAGAATAATGTGTCAGCTAAAAGACTGAGAAGCTTAGCAGAGTGATAAGCAATCTCATTGTTTTCTGGAGACAAAAATTGACTTTCAGGGCTCGTCAAGGAGATGAATACCCTGACTTTCAGATGCAACCTCTGAAGGGCAACATCCTGAGAGTAAACTGAACATACTCAAGCCCTTTAAAAATACTGCAGACCAGACTGGAAGCAGCTCATTCTATCCCTGAATGAATTAAAGAGATCGACCTCTACTCTTACTACCTATCATAATCTAAAATTAATTCCCTCTATGAAGATATTACTATGATCATACACAATGCCTAGCATTCAATTAAAAATTACTGGGTATACCAAGAAACATTATCAAGACAAAAAAATGGAATATAGAAATAGGCCAGCAGGTGATTTAGACATGAGAATTATCAGACACAGTCTTTAAAATAGCTGTGATTAGTATGTCCAAAAAATGATGATAAGAGAATTTTGGGAGAAAAGTGGAATATATTTTTAAAATTCAAACAGAAATTCTAAATATAACTGACAAATACAACTGAAATCAACAATTCAAGAGATGAGTTCATCAGTAGATTGGGCTCAGTTGAAAAGATGATTTTATTGAACAGAAAGATAGAAAATATGCAGATTAAAGCATGAAAAAGTTATAGAAAATTCAGAAAACAATATAAGAAATATACAGGAGAGATTAAAAATTTTGATTCAGGGTAATCAGGGTTCTAAAATAGTAACACAGAGAATGAGGTAGAAGCAATATTAAAGCAATATTAAAATAAATATTAAAGGCCTAGAATCTTCAAAAACTAATAAGGAACATCAGCCTGTATGGCAGGGGAGTCTGAGGGAGAATGGATATATGTATATGTATGGCTGAGTCATTTTGCTGCACACCTGAAATTATCACAACATTTTTAATTGGCTATACTCCAATACAAAATAAAAAATTTAAAAAAAAAACTAATAAACAACATCAGCCCACATATTCAAGACATGTTATAAATATCAAGAGAATAAAAAAATAATGAATTCACACTTAGGCATGCCATAGTAAAACTGCTAAATGCTAAAGAAATAGAAAAATCTTAAAGATAGCCAGATAAAACAGCCCCATTATTTTCAAAACAGTAAAAATAAGACTGGGCTGAATTTTTAACAGAAAAGATCGCAGCCAGAAGATAATAAAAGGATATCTTTATAGTGCCAAAAACAAAGTGCCAAACTAGAATTATATAGTTCATGAAAATGTTCTTCAGAAATGAAGGTAAAATTGAGATGTTTTCGACAAACAAAAACTGAAAAATTCATCACCAGTAGAATTTCCTAAAACAATTAATAAAGGAAATTCCTCAGGCAAAAAGAAAACAATCCTAAGCAGAAACATAAAATTCAAGAAGAAATAAAGGGTGGCAGAAAGTGGTAAATAAGGGGATAAATATGAATGAAGGTTGACTATACAAAACAATAATAGTAATGGGCTGAATTTAAAATATACGACAACAATAATGTGAAAGGCAAAATAGGAATAAATGGAGTTAAGGTATTCTAAGGTTCTAGCATAATCAGAGAATTGGAAAAAGTAATATTTTTTATTAGACTGCAATAAATCAAGGGTAAGCATTAAATAATAATAAAAGAAGGTATAATAGGCAAGGTAACTGAAATTAAAATGAAAATAGAAGTGTTTTAATACTCGAAAAGACAATATAGTAAAATAATTATGAGAACAACATGACTAACAAACGACACATTTCACGTAAAATACTGCCCACATCAATTGCAGGATATGCATGCTTTTCACAGGCACATGCAATATTTAACCAAACTGTCAATATATTGGGCTATAAAGAATTTCTCAACAAATTTTCCAAGGATTAAAACCATACGGAGAATATTCTCTGGCTGAGATAATTCCCTTGTGTTTGGAAATTAAGTAATATAATTCTAAATTAATTCATGGATCAAGAAGAAATCACAATGAAAAATTTAAAAATATTTTGAACTTAATGATAGTTAAGTATAAGACATAATAAAACTTGTGGAGTGCAGTTAAAGTCATCCTTAGAAAGAAATATATAACCTGTGATTAATATATCAGAAAAGAAAAAAATGTTGAAAATCAATGATCTAAGGACTCAACTCAAGAACTTACATAAAAACTTTATTCTATTAGAAATAGAATAAAACACAATTCAATAGATAAAATCAACAAAACTGAAAGATATTGTTAAATATAAATAAAATGGATAAACCTGTAGGAAGATTGATAAGAAGTCTAATTAGGGTCAGTATGGATCATAAAGACCAAGGCTGTGAGGAGTAAGCAGCTGGGGGTCGAGTGGCACCAGCTATAGAAAGAGAGGCTCAGAGGCTGGGCTGGCTGTCAGAGGATCTGGTGGTTATTGATTCTGATGTCCAAGAAAACAACTGAGGGATCCAGGCCAAAACGCACGGTCATCTCAGAACTCAGTGACTGTATCCTCTTCATTGTCCCTTTTCACCTGCCGTTGCTTCCTTCTCCCTCGTCCTGCCTTCTCATCATGTTTCCTTCTCACTTTCTCCCTATCCATTATTTTCTTACATGTTCTTTTCTTTGTGTCTCTGCTCTGTTTTTAAATATTTGATTTCTCTGTCCTGTTTCTCTTCCTATTATTTCTCTTCTCCCCCATCTGCCTTCCCTTCAATCTTGGTCTGCCTGCCTTTTTCATTGTCTCCTGCACAGTTCTTCTCCTTCCTCTGCTATGTATATTTCCTTTCCTGCGTTTCCTCCATTCTAGAGTCTCCTGTTACCCATCATATTAAATGACATACTTTTCCTAATTTAATGTAGCTATTCAACGAAGCTTTAAAACCCTAAATGTTAACTCTTACAAAAGACATTTAGAATTTTATATTCTCTCGTATAAAAAGATAAAAGTAAACAAATTATTTCCCTTTTCATGCATGTAACTCTTGGAAGATTTTTTTCCCAAGAGGGTCAGTGATTCTTAACAAGAAAAAAAAATTTCTCCCTACTTGTTTTCAAATTCCCTAAGTCATCATTTAAAAAAGCATCACCAACAATGAAATTCTTCATACATTATTAAATTTTACCATCGCATTGATTTACTATCTCTTTATTACACCACAGATCGAGAAGATGAAAATCTGACCTGGCCCACTGTTATAAATGGTAACAATTATATCCAACGTGGCTAGGTTTCTTTGAACATCACAGTTAAAGGAGATGAGCATCTAGCCCAATAATAGCAGTAGCCATAGAAGCCATGGTAATAAAAAGCAATCACTAAACCAATTTTAAGTTCTCAGAATACACTGTTTCCCTGGCACTGACCAGCAGTTCATTTTAACGCAATAAGATATCATTTCCAAACAACGTAGGACAGGTTTAATGCGATTAATGTACATTCTTCTTTTGTTCACCCAGATCTCCATGTATTTTCCAACCTCTAATACTGAAATTGCTATCAAGGTTTATATTCTCTACTATCAACTTGGCATTAGCAGACTGGAAAAGAAAAAAGAAAAACAACCCCAGATTTGAAGAATTTATTGTCTGCCATAGCACTTACATCAATGAGGCTGAGCAGCTAGCTCAAAGCTCTTATGATATCACCACCTGTAACTCAAAGAAAACGAGTATCTCTGATTTTTCAAAGGGTCAAGAGAGTACAGTCGTACTTATCTGGTGTTCAAAGCTTTGACAGGAGAGGCCTGTCAGACATTATCAGCATGTGCCAGTTGGCATGCAGACTGTGGATATATTGTCCTTTAAAGTTGTCAGTCTACAAGTCTCAACCAATGTTTGCAAATCTGCGCAGCAAAAGCCGGAGATTGAGTAATTGTTTTTTTTGTTTTTTTGTTTTTTACTTTGCCACATTTCTCAAATTTCCTATAATGAATGACATTTACCAGGAGGAAAAAAAAATTAAGCGTATCACATGAAAATCACATTTGGGAGATTTGGGAAATATTTGGGTCTATGTAATCTTTCTTAAAAACTACAAATCACAATAACATTTAATGAGCTTTAATGACACAATTATTCCATTAAATTTAGTGTTAATTAAATCTTTGTAAAGTCAGTAAATAGTGCCTTGCAACATAAAATCTGAGATTTGTTTACATGGCAAAACTCTTCCATTACATATAATTAAATTTTTTCGGAAAAAAACAACAACAAAAAAACAAGCCCCAAAGTTTACTGGCTGTGTTTCGAGAAGAGGGGTATGTCAGCACTCCAGCAGTATTTTCCTATCCATCATAGTACCCTCTGCTTTTCTCACCACCTACCCAACCCTCTAGAATGATTTCTCCCAGACTGGGAATGTTTCTGACTTCTCTCTTCTACTGCCTTCCTTGGCGAATTTACAATGTCAAACAGAATAAATGCAATATCATATTTTATTAACAAGTAGGTAGCCCTCCTTTAAAGCCTTTTAGTTCAAGGTTTAGATTCTGAAAAAAACTATAGGGCTTCCCTGGTGGCACAGTGGTTGAGAGTCCGCCTGCCGATGCAGGGGAAGCGGGTTCGTGCCCCGGTCCGCGAGGATCCCACATGCCGCGGAGCGGCTGGGCCCGTGAGCCATGGCCGCTGGGCTGGCGCGTCTGGAGCCTGTGCTCCACAACGGGAGAGGCCGCAGCAGTGAGAGGCCTGCGTACCGCCAAAAACACCCCCACAAAACTATAAACCTTATTCATCCATTTCAGAATAATCAAGGGAAAACGGAGTTTGAAAACTTTCCTGCAAAATACTCTAGAAAATAAATTTTTATTTTAGTTGTAATCCTAAATCAGGGCCAAAGGTAGGCATGTACTTCTGCAAAGAACAACTCTGTTTCTTAGGGTAACCAGTCCATTGTAGATAGAGTTCTGTTTCCTCCCAGACATTGGGGTCTCATTCAAACGTGAAACAGACATGTTCCTGCCTAGTTGAGTGGATGGCATACAGCTAATCTATCCTGTACAGGTTTAAGCATAGGTGAGCGGCTGGTGGACTTAGCATTAAGGATGTGGGTACAGATGTAAGATAGCAGGTAAAGGAAAATCAGTAGTCCAGGGAGCCCTGGTACATCATCCTACAAACCCTACAAGACAAGAGAAGCTGCCTAGCTCCAGACCCCTCTTCTGGGCAGAGCTGGGGTGAAGTACAGGTGAGCTGATCAACACGATAGGACAGAGTGAACACTTTAAATTTAACAAGCAGCATATTTAACACACCTTAACGTGCCCAACTTACTTATACCTGTGGATGTCGAGTTCAGGGCATGGGCATATCCTCCAAGCAAACTCCCACTAAGCCCCTGACTGTTGGCTCGTGAAAGATGACCAATCCTGTCATCATCAAACAACTTGGATGGAAAATTCGGGACTAACTTTTGTAGCAGTTATTAATATTCACAGTCATGAATTCAAGTGGTAAATACATAAATTTATCTCCCATTTTTGAGTACTGCTTGCTTCTCAAGTGGCCATTTCTGCTACTGAGCCAAGTGCATGATTTTCTCAGTCTTTCTTGGGAAATACTGTCTCGTTTCCTCCCTCATAACTAAACAACAAAATCAGATTACAGTGCAATAGTTCTCTCTCAATGCCATGAAGAATGTGCATTATCTTTATTTAGTTCTTGGATGACTGTCATTTCCCGATCAGAGGGGGAGACTTTTGATTCTCTACTGAAGATAAAAGAAACCTCTTCCCATATTTATAATTTTACTAATAGGAAGTCACCCCTGTATTCTTAAACTTAATAAAATGGTTTCCTTTATCAATACCCTAGTAGTCTACAACTCAATAAAATTCCAGTGGCCATTTATTGAAGTCTTACTATATGCCAGGCACCATACTAATTGCTTTACATATATGATAGCTTAATTCCCACAACCCTATTATCATCTCTATTTTATAAGCAAGGAGGCTATGGCCCAGAGAGTTAAGGAACTTGGTTTAACATCCCACAGCTACTAACTGGTAGAATTGAGTTTGAACCAGAGTCTGGCTACATAGAGCCCTCATGCCTAATCCCATAGCATACCACCTTTCTACAAGTGTCTGCCTTTTTTCAGAGTTTCTAGTAACACTTTCAAGATGATTTCAGTGACCATATTTTCATAATAAAACTTAAAAAAGAAACCACATTTTTTCCAAGAGGTTTCATGACAATTTGTTGTTATTTTTCTAACTTGTTTATTTGAATAAGTACCACCCAATGATGATGGAATGTTCTTTGTACAAAATACTAAAAACTATTTCAATATTTCTTAATAATATCAACAAATATTATGTTATGTCCCCTTATTATCTGAAGAGTCATTGGAAGAAAGTTATCAGAGGATGTATCCTTTAAAATAATGATTACTAAAAAAATACCAAAATACTTAGCCACATAAGTAAAACACAAATGGTTAGTCTGAATTATAGGAAGAGTATGTAGCCAAATGAGTTATCAAAGGTTGTAACATACTTAAAGAATTAACATTACAAATGATAATTATCATAATGTTGCAAAATGACAACCTGTGGTTATTTAGTAAATATAATGATTATCCTGGATCCTTAAATAGAACATTTCCTGAACACAATTAAGAATTCATAGCACAAAAGAAATCCAAAAATATTTTTGCTGAGGTGATGGAAATGTCCTAAAACTCGACTGTGGTGCTAATTATGCAATTCTGAATATACTAAAATTCACTGAGTTGTACAGTTAAAATGGATAAATGTTATAGTATATAAATTATATTCCAATAAAGCTATTTTTTGAAAAAAAAGAAAATACAGGAGAAAAGAGAAAATGTTGCTGAGGCTTTAAAATATTACTCTCATCATTAATTATCATTTGCTGACGAAACCAGGCATCATGTTAAACAGGTAATAAAGGTCATCTCACTTAATCCTCACAGCAGTCTTCTGGGTAGGTATTCCTAACTCTGCCTGACAGATGAAAGGAAGAACATGCCGGAGGTTTCCTAGAGGTGAAGAGCAAGAGCCAGGAGGCAAATCCAGATTTCTCTGACTGGACTCCAACAGTGTGCCATGTGTTCTACAATTTCCTTAATTCTGGGCACCCCTGTAACACCTTATTTAAAATATTGGATAATTAGTTCAAATCCTTGCCTAACTAGCATATGAGTGAGCAGCCTCATGAGAAACTAAACTGTGTTTGAAGTCTAGAGTAACAGATAAGCAAGCTGAAATCCCAAAGAAACCCTGGCTTTTGCCTTTGTTCTTCACCCAAGGGCTCCATTCCGGGGTATGCTCGGAGAGTGGCATGTTGCTTCAAAGTCATCTTGAAAGGCTGCACAATCAGGGCCTATCAGAGGTATAACCTCAGCCTAAGACACAGAGGTACAGAGTTGATCCTGCAGTTTATTTAAAAACACAATATCCTAATAAAAACAGCAGATCCATGTCACCAGCGTGGGGTTTGTACAAGCTTGAGACTCTTCCCTAGTATCTTGCAGGCACAGGAATTCAAGAAACTTTTGAATTCAAGAAACAGAGGTCTTTTGGCCTCTGACCTTCAACTGTCTACAAACTGCATTTCCTTCTGTTTGGAACATTCTCTCTAACCTCTTCATGCAAGCTACACATCTTCAGTTCTCTGCTTCAAAGTCATCGCCTTGGGGAAGTCTGCTTTGGTTCTGTGAGTATGCCATTCCCATGTGGGTTAGGAAGCCACCTTGTGCTCCGAGAGCCCGCATTCCACTGCTCAGGGCACTTAGCGTCCACTCTTGTAGATGCATCCATAATGCCCAAGGAGGAAAGACACGTGTCTGCCACGCTCACTACTGAATCTCCCACAGCTAACACAGTGTAGGGGAAAATATTAGATACTCAGTAAATCATCACTGAATGAATGAATAGCCTAACCTTACTTGGTGCGGGAGATATCAAGTTTCTGTTTCATTTTGTTTCTTTTTGTTTTATAGACTGCTGTCCCTATCTGTAATTGTTCAATCTGTGGGGATAAAGATATTTAAACAATGGTAATGTCATATGGTAAGTATATGCATATGCTATTAATTGAGGCACAAATAAGATACAGTGGGAAACTTGATTTACTCCCTATGTTCACTTTTATTAAAATAAATAATTAAGATTCATAATATGAACCAAATATGTGATAGGGAAGATTTAGTAAGATAAAGACTTATAAGACTGTTTATTTCCTTTTAGATATCATAAGCTACCAATATGGTGACTATACTTCATCATCCCAAGAATGAAGGTTTTGCATAGGTGTAGAGAGCTGAGGGAATAGCTATGTCACCATGTTAAAATATTTTAGTTGTGCATTTACTAAAACTCACACATGCAAAGGGCAAACAACTGCTCCTAATGAGTTCTCTCCCCACCCCACCCCACCCCTGCATGATTAGATGTTGAGTTGGGAGGGGTTACACTTCTTGAGGGTTACTTGGATGTTATCACTATGAAATTTACCAGATCTTTGTGAAACCTTCTCTTTCCAGGTCAGGTTTGTCATGGGACATTGCTTGTCTCCCATAACATGGGATGGCATGAGGACACTAAAAATTCTCTGAGGTTCTGCCAGCCAAACATTCTTTCCTTTTGATTCAAAAACATCACTCCAGGATCCTAGTGATGTGTTTCTATGAGGGGGTGAAGGAGGGGAGGTTGATTAGGGAGACTTAGACTGGAACAGGAGTGACATTTCTTGAGCATCTGTTATCTGCCTGGCACTGAACCAGGAGCATGACATGTATTGTTATGCTTCAACTTTCCAACAACCCAATGAAGTCATGACTTTCATTTTACACACGAGGATACTGAAACCCAGGTAAAGTACCCACAATTAACAGCTGGTGGGTCTAATATTTTTCCTAAGACAATTAAACTCCAGAGACTTCTCTCCAGACATATACTCCATGAATATTTATCTGTTCTCTGTGAAATCTGCCCATGGGATGAATATGAAGCAGACAAAACTCTTTAATATAATTTTTCTATTTTCTGGAAAGAGTTACTGCAAAATGGTATTTTAAAAGCATACATATAGAAATAAAATGATACAAGCATTTTAAAGCAAGTAGATTTTTTTTTTCAGATTCATCTAGGTGTTAAATTAATAATTCTGGCAAAGAAATAAAAACCCAGCCAACTTGTTTTACTAATTTTTCCAGGTATTCAGTTTAGGTTTGAAGCAAATTGATTCTCATAACCACAGTACAGGTATAATTAACAGATTTATTGAGGATTTTTAACATACAGCAAGTGTCTTGTGAGTATATGTATAATAGCTTTCTACAGGAGGAACTTCAATGTCAGCCAAAGAAATAATCTCTCACAAAGGAAAAAAAATAGATTGGACAATTCAGCCTAAGTACCTTCAGGGTTTCCATGACAACGACAATTAGCACCATTTAACAAGAAAACAATGGATTTGTCAGTTCAGAATAGTAGTCAAATAAATGTCTTCTAATTTATTACTACCATTAGAAATACAAAGAGATAATTGAATAGGGTACTGCGACTGCTCCCGCACATGCTTTGCAGGATTTCTGATGTGGTGGGGCGATCATGTCATTAGCATAAACAATATTGATCGTGTGGGCTGTGGGGGACTAAGATAGATGCCCTCCAGAAATCCCATCTGAACACTTACCACCATCCCCAATCAATTACCCTTTACTAGATAAATAAGAACTGACACATTCTTCGTTGCAAAATGCCCAAAAGACAGAAGGGATTCCCCTTCCCTACCTCCAATTTTGGCTGGGCAGCTCACTCCAAATTACAGAGGTGAATGAAAGGCAAATCAGCAAGCCAGAGCTGTCACCATTTCATGATTAGAGCCATAAAAACTTTCTGATCACCCTTTTTTCTTGACTTTGCTTTTGAGATGTGAAAATATGACCATATCAATTCTCCAGCATATAAACCTGTCTGTGATTACTGCCTGCCTTTGACAGAGTCAGCACAGAGTTAGGCTATGAAGTAATGGGGCATGACAGCCTCTGCCTTTCCCATCCACCAGTGAATGCTTTGTTGCAATGCCCCCAGCCACTGGCAAATATTGTACATCAACCTTATTTATTTGGTACTGTTATTTGAGGTTCGTAGCAAGTTACAAGTTAATTTGTTCCAAAAATTTTCCTCTGGAAAAAAAAATTTTTTTCTTCCCCATATACACAGGGCAGGGCAGACAAAAGTACTTAAAAGTTTTGGTAATAACAATAGTTACCTGGTATTGATTACCCAAGAGCACTTTGCAAGCATTTTATCATTTAATTGTCATAACAACCCTATGAAGAAAGTATTATTATTATCCTCATTTTATAGCTCAAGAAACCTAACCCCAGAAAATAACAGCCACAAATCACCCAGCCCAGCCAGTGGCTAAATCCCAAATAAATGTGAGGGTTTAAATCCTAACAGCATGGCCCAGGACTGGTTCAGTACTAATTATGCTACTCCAGTTGCTGAGGTCTAAAACTGCTAGGATTCTCCAGACCAAATAGATATTGTTAATGGAATGTATTCATACAAACTAATGTGTCTGCAGCATGTCTACCTGGCATTTCTTTTTGGAAGAGTTATTTGCCCTGAGAGGCAGAACAATGCAATGGAAAGAATGGAGTCCAGGGACCCAGGTTTAAATCCCAGCCCTGCAACACATCTGCTGGATAAACTTGAGCAAGCTCCTGGGCCTTTCCGAATTCAAGTGTCCCTAACTGTAATACGCACGCTGCAGAGCTATGGGGAATATAAGAAGTGACATACATTAAATGCTTTACAGGTAAGGGGCACTCTGAGAGTGGAGTCCATAATTATTTTGACCTTCTTAAAATCAGAGCTCCTTCAGATCCATCTCTGACCCCAGTTCCACCAGCTGCTCCAACAACAAAAGGTTTTCTAGCAAAATCCAAGTGGATTGTCTGCATGCTCTGAATCCTCCTAGTGGAGCCGATCAAGGGCTTTCCTTTCACTTTTAAATGAGGAAAATCTTACCCAGACACTTTTAGATACAGTGTTATCAGGTAAGGTTTCTAATCCCAGAGAGCCTGTCATTTTCTAATGAGAAAATTTGAGAGTCATGAAAAAGTCAACTTATATGAAACAGGATGATTCAAGGAGGAAATTAAATAGTGTCTGAGTCATGACTGCTGGATTGTGCTTGGCCTGGAGTGCAGAGGATGCAGAAAGGGCCATATACAGTGCACAGAGCATAACTAAATGAGCTAAAGCAGGGCCACTGGCAGCGCTTGCTTAACTCTAAGGAAACAGGAGGGCTCTTTTGATCCTAATATATTCAAATAGATCTGAAGAAGCCCTGGAAACAGCAGAGTGTTCTGAAATATTTAAAGGACGCTACTGAGATTCACAGTCCTCAAATTAGACCTGTGGCTGTTTCCTGCACTTCACTCTAACCTTCCTTTCCATGCCTGTGATTATTCTTCTGGAAATTAAGGTTCTGGTTCATTTAAAAATCTGTTTACAATAAAGAGGCCCACAGGGAAAAGCAACAAATAACATACAAAGGAATCCCCATAAGGTTAACAGCTGATCTTTCAGCAGAAACTCTGAAAGTCAGAAGGGAGTGGCAGGATATAATTAAAGTTATGAAAGGGAAAAACTGACAATCAAGATTACTCTACCCAGAAAGGATCTCATTCAGATTTGACAGAGAAATTAAAACCTTAACAGACAAGCAAAAGCTAAGAGAATTCAGCACCACCAAGCCAGCTTTATAACAAATGCTAAAGGAACTTCTCTAGGCAGGAAACACAAGAGAAGGAAAAGGACCTACAAAAACAAACACAAAACAATCAAGAAAATGGTAATAGGAACATACATATCGATAATTAGCTTAAAAGTAAATGGATTAAATGCTCCAAACAAAAGACACAGACTGGCTGAATGGATACAAAAACAAGACCTGTATATATGCTGTCTACAAGAGACCCACTTCAGACCTAGGGACACATACAGACTGAAAGTGAGGGGATGGAAAAAGATATTCCATGCACATGGAAATCAAAAGAAAGCTGGGGTAGCAATTCTCATATCAGACAAAATAGACTTTAAAATAAAGAATGTTAGAAGAGACAAGGAAGGGCACTACACAATGATCAAGGGATCAATCCAAGAAGAAGATATAACAACTGTAAATATTTATGCACCCAACATAGGAGCACCTCAATACATAAGGCAAATACTAACAGCCATAAAAGGGGAAATCGACAGTAACACAATCATAGTAGGGTACTTTAACACGCCACTTTCACCAATGGACAGATCATCCAAAATGAAAGTAAATAAGGAAACACAAGCTTTAAATGACAAATTAAACAAGATGGACTTAACTGATATTTATAGGACATTCCATCCAAAAACAACAGATTACACTTTCTTCTCAAGTGCTCATGGAACATTCTCCAGGATAGATCATATCTTGGATCACAAATCAAGCCTTGGTAAATTTAAGAAAATTGAAATTGTATCAAGTATTGTTTCCAACAACAACGCTATGAGACTAGATATCAATTACAGGAAAAAAATTGTAAAAAATACAAACACATGGAGGTTAAACAATACACTGCTAAATAACCAAGAGATCACTGAAGATATAAAAGAGGAAATCAAAAAATACCTAGAAACAAATGACAATGAAAACACGATGGCCCAAAACCAACGGGATGCAGCAAAAGCAGTTCTAAGAGGGAAGTTTATAGCAATACAATCCTACCTCAAGAAACAAGAAAAATCTCAAATAAACAACCTAACTGTACACCTAAAGCAATTAGAGAAAAAAGAACAAAAAACCCTCAAAGTTCACAGAAGGAAAGAAATCATAAAGATCAAATTAGAAATAAATGAAAAAGAAATGAAGGACACAATAGCAAAGATCAATAAAACTAAAAGCTGGGGGGCTTCCCTGGTGGTGCAGTGGTTGGGAGTCCGCCTGCTGATGCAGGGGACACAGGTTTGTGCCCCGGTCTGGAAGGATCCCACATGCCGCGGAGCGGCTGGGCCCGTGAGCAATGCCCGCTGAGCCTGAACGTCCGGAGCCTATGCTCCTCAATGGGAGAGGCCACAGCAGTGAGAGGCCCATGTACCGCAAAAAAAAAAAAAACCAAAAACTAAAAGCTGGTTCTTTGAGAAGATAAACAAAATTGATAAACCACTAGCCAGACTCATCAAGAAAAAAAGAGAAAGGACTCAAATCAACAGAATTAGAAATGAAAAAGGAGAAGTAACAACTGACACTGCAGAAATACAAAGGATCATGAGAGATTACTACAAGCAACTATATGCAATAAAATGGACAACCTGGAAGAAATGGACAAATTCTTAGAAAAGCACAACCTTCTAAGACTGAACCAGGAAGAAACAGAAAATATGAACAGACCAATCACAAGCACTGAAGTTGAAACTGTGATTAAAAATATTCCAACAAAAGCCCAGGACCAGATGGCTTCACAGGCGAATTCTATCAAACATTTAGAGAAGAGATAACACCTATCCTTCTCAAACTACCTCATAATATAGCAGAGGGAGGAACATTCCCAAACTCATTCTATGAGGTCACAATCACCCTGATACCAAAACCAGACAAAGATGCCACAAAGAAAGAAAAATACAGGCCAATATCCCTGATGAACATAGATACAAAAATCCTCAACGAAATACTAGCAAACAGAATCCAACAGCACATTAAAAGGATCATACACCATGATCAAGTGGGGTTTATCCCAGGAATGCAAGGATTCTTCAATATACGCAAATCAATCAATGTGATACTCCTTATTAACAAACTGAAGAATAAAAACCATATGATCGGGCTTCCCTGGTGGCGTAGTGGTTGAGTCTGCCTGCCGATGCAGGGGATTTGGGTTCGTGCCCCAGTCTGGGAAGATCTCACATGCCATGGAGCGGCTGAGCCCGTGAGCCATGGCCGCTGAGCCTGCGCATCCGGAGCCTCTGCTCCGCAACGGGAGAGGCCACAACAGTGAGAGGCCTGCGTATCGCAAAAAACAAACAAACAAAAACCATATGATCATCTCAATAGATGCAGAAAAAGCTTCTGACAAAAGTCAACACCCATTTATGATAAAAACCGTCCAGAAAGTAGGCATTACCTCAACATAATAAAGGCCATATATGACAAACATACAGCCAACATCATTCTCAGTGGTGAAAAACAGAAACCATTTTCTCTAAAATCAGGAAAAAGACAAGGTTGCCCACTCTCAGTAAAACTGTCACTGTTTGCAGATGACATGATACTATACATAGAGGATCCTAAGGATGCTGCCAGAAAACTACTAGAGCTAATCAATTAACTTGGTAAAGTATCAGGATACAAAAGTAATGCACAGAAATCTCGTGCATTCCTATACACTAGTGATGAAAAATCTGAAAGAGAACTGAAGGAAACACTCCCATTTACCATTGCAACAAAAAGAATAAAATACCTAGGAATAAACCTACCTAAGGAGACAAAAGACCTGTATGCAGAAAATTATAAGACACTGATGAAAGAAATTAAAGAGGGTACAAACAGATGGAGAGATATACCATGTTCTTGCACTGGAGGAATCAACATTGTGAAAATGACTATACTACCCAAAACAATCTACAAATTCAATGCAATCCCTATCAAACTATCAATGGCATTTTTCACAGAACTACAACAAAGAATTTCACACTTTGTATGGAAACACAAAAGACTCTGAATAGCCAAAGCAATCTTGAGAAAGAAAAATGGAGCTGGAAAAAGCAGGGTCCCTGACTTCAGACTATACTACAAAGCTACAGTAATCAATACAGTATGGTACTGGCACAAAAACAGAAATATACATCAATGGAACAGGACAGAAAGCCCAGAGATAAACCCACGCACATATGGTCACCTTATCTTTGATAAAGGAGGCAAGAATATACAGTGGAGAAAAGACAGCCTCTTCAGTAAGTGGTGCTGGGAAAACTGGACAGCTACACGTAAAAGAATGAAATTAGAACACCCCCTAACACCATATGCAAAAATAAACTCAAAATGGATTAAAGACCTAAAAGTAAGGCCAGACACTATAAAGCTCTTAGAGGAAAACATAGGCAGAATACCCTATGACAAAAATCACAGCAAGCTCCTTTTTGACCCACTTCCTAGAGATATGGAAATAAAAACAAAAATAAACAAATGGGACCTAATGAAACTTAAAAGCTTTTGCATAGCAAACGAAACCATAAACAAGATGAAAAGACAACCCTCAGAATAGGATAAAATATTTGCAAATGAAGCAACTGACAAAGGATTAATCTCCAAAATATACAAGTGGCTCTTGCAGCTCAATATTAGAAAAACCAACCACCCAATCCAAAAATGGGCAGAAGGGTTAAATAGAAATTTCTCCAAAGAAGATATACAGATTGCCAACAAACACATGAAAGAATGCTCAACGTCACTAATCATTAGAGCAATGCAAATCAATACTACAATGAAGTATTACCTCATGCCTCAGAATGGGCATCATCAAAAAATCTACAAACAATAAATGCTGGAGAGGGTGTGGAGAAAGGGGAACCCTCTTGCACTGCTGGTGGGAATGTAAATTGATACAGCCACTATGGAAAACAGTATGGAGGTTCCTTAAAAAACTAAAAATAGAATTACCATATGACCCAGCAATCCTACTACTGGACATATTCCCTGAGAAACCATAATCAAAAAGTCATGTACCACAATGTTCACTGCAGCACTATTTACAATAGCCAGGACATGGAAGCAATCTAAGTGTTCATTGACAGATGGATGGATAAAGAAGATGTGGCACATATATACAATGGAATACTACTCAGCCATAAAACGAAACAAAATTGAGTTATTTGTAGTGAGGTGGATGGACCTAGAGTCTGTTATACAGAGCAAAGTAAGTCAGAAAGAGAAAAACAAATACCATATGCTAACACATATGTGTGGAATCTAAAAAAAAAAAAATGGTTCTGAAAAACCTAGGTGCAGGACAGGAATAAAGACTCAGACATAGAAAATGGACTTGAGGACACAGGGAGCGGGATGGGTAAGCTGGGATGAAGTTAGAGAGTGGCATGGACATATATACACTACCAAATGTAAAATAGATAGCTAGTGGGAAGCAGCCATATAGCACAGGGAGATCAGCTCGGTGTTCTGTGACCACCTAGCAGGGTGGGATAGGGAGGGTAGGAGGTAGATGCAAGGGGGAGGAGATATGAGGATATATGTATACGTATAGTTGATTCACTTTGTTATACAGCAGAAACTAACACAACATTGTAAAGCAATTATACTACAGTAAAGATGTTAAAAAAAAAAAAAAAAGAGGCCCACAGAAGCCTGGCCTCTCCTGCCTTGTATATAGAGTTACCTGCATAGGACCACACCTGTGTTCTGTGAAATGAGCCGTCTGACAGGGAAACTGCTTTGGCCTGTGATCATGTCTTTTGACTCAAGGACTGTACAGGGGGAATGTGTACCTCTACGTGTCTTGCAAATCCATTCACATTGCCAGCACCTCAAAACGGGAGCATGTGTCCACAATCTTTCCCTTCTTTTCAGAGTTTTAAACTTTTAGGACCTTGAAATTTTACAGATTAATGTCTCAAAGTCCCCTGTACTCACTTGGGAATTATATCTTTAATTTTGAAAAAATTTCAATTTAACAACTTTGACTGTTGGTGTTAAATTATGTCAGTAACCTTGTAGGTGAGGAAAGTAATATAAGCAAAAAATGCATTGGGCAAGTGGAATTAAACACTTTTGCATGCGTGCACACACACACACACACACACATACACACATGCATGCCACATACATATATACATACATACACATACACATACATATACATATAAATGCAGTTGCTCCCTGTGAATGGCCTTGCTGAAATCATCGCTGGTATTATCAGCCAAACCTCCATAGATACTATGAGGCAATATTCTGCATTATCACATTTCATCTAGTCAAAATCCAGATGGTTGTCAATGAAGAATGCTTTCCTCGCTAGGCAAAGTCTGACTTTGTGTGATCCAGGCCTTTTTGAAACATCTGCTTCTGTCACCAAAGGACGAAAATGATTTTTGTCTAGAGAGTTTTGAGTAGAATAATACACAAGCAGGAAGACCATTGATTGCTGTATTTTCTTCCTATCTTTAAGCATATTTTAAAATATTGTTCTTTCAATTCTGCATCTTAAGGAAAAAAAGTTTTGGAATTATGCCTTTAAATTTGTAGCAGGTGGCTGGGAAGGAGCTCCAGAGGGTCACATGTGCCCTCAGCAGGATGGAAATAGACACCTGCAACTCAGCATCTTTGGCAAGCGAGCATTTTCCTTACAATTTTTTAGCCTAAATGAAGCTCTCTCATTTAGAGATAGTTATTATCTCTAAATTTTAAAATCAATCATTATAATTTTAGTCATTGTTTTCTTTATTTAATCATACTAAATAATAGTGATATAATATTTGTGAAAGTAGACAATAAAACTTGAGTCTTTCCTCCCGACAATGATTGGGAAACTAACCTGAGTGATTGAAAATTAGAGTCTAGGAAGCTGAAAGAAAAAGAAAACAAAACCTTGGCATGGGCATGAGGAAAGCTATGGAAATCTACTCCCATGAAAGCCAGCATTTCCATTTTCTCTCTTCAGTGCTAGCTGATATACTAATTAGTGAATATATTTATTTTATTGTATAATAATAAATATAGCATAGAGAGCATGTTTTCAGATTAAGTAAACTTTATGGTCTCTGCCCTGAACAAGGTTAGCATTTAACAGGAATTTATATATATATATATGTATATATATTCATATAGAATTAGTATTATATAGAATTAATATTATATAGAATTAATATTATATATATAAATAATATTATATAGAATAGAATTAATGTAGGATTGCCATTCTTTATATATATATATATGTATACACAGACGCACACACACACGTATATACACACATATATATGTATATAAAATATCCAGAAAAGGGGGGAAGTATGCATTGGCATTTTAAAAACCTCTTCATTTTAGTTCTTGAATTCTCTGTTGGCAACATCATAATTCCTGCAGTAGCAACTATGACAGCCAAACAAAGGATTAAGGCTGTTTGTGGAAAAGCAGCAGCAGTTGAATTCATAAGCAAGAGAAATTCAATATACTTGTAAATGCCTCTCACAATAGAAAATGAGATAAAACATCGAGAAACAGAACTATTTATTTCTCTCATATTATTTGAATTCTAAAAGTAGTGAAGCCTTTTTATCCGGCACTTTCAAGATGGTATCTTGGATTATGACCACGCACAAAACAATTCTTTGTAGTATTTATTTTTGGTATCTTATAAAATAATATTAAAATAAATTTAAAATAAAATTTTACCATTGGAAAAAAATTATTCCACTCTCCTAACATACTATTTTCATTTTTGTTTGCTCTTGCCAACAAATTGCCAATGTGTCAATTTACCTTGCCAACAGACACATGTGTGTGTAAGGTGCCCATTTCTAAATTTGTGTGTTAGTTTGGAGTATATGGGGGGCAAAGTGGAGGAAGGATGTACAGAGCAGGAGGTACATAAAAGAATAATAGGGGGTGTTCGTTAAATGTTGGTTGAATGAATGAATAGATAATTGGACTTTTTCAATACTGAACTCCTTCCTTGGAAGGAAAAGTAGCCTAGAATAAAGCATTTGTCTAGCACAATTAGTGGTTCCATTTTCTTCCAAAGCTTGGCTCAATAACAGAGAAAGTATTGGCTCCTTATTAGCTTGAAAGCAGAAATAAGATGCTCTTTGCAATATGATTTTTTATTATAATTGACCATGAACTGCCTATATACCACTATCATAAGAACAATACACTTAATCATCATTTCCAATCTTTAACTAAATCCATTTCTAAGGCAATTACCTGTCTACTATTGATTGGCCATCTGTTTCCCTAGTAATTACATGAGCATATCACTTAGCAACAGGATGCACTTCTTTTTCATATTTCCATAGAACAACATGGTTATGGCTTTCAAGCAAGAAAACAATGAAGTCTTCTGTTATTACAAATAAACACATAGTCACATTCTCTGTGCACATCTGTGTGAATGGGTGTGGCTGTGTGCTCCTTTCACTCCTGGTTGCTGTAGTAAACAGGGGGAAAAGGATATTTGTCTTCCCTGGATGTCTCATAATAACAACAGCAGTGGCTACAGTAACTACCAGAGACTTACTATTTGCCAGACACTGCAACTTGCTAAAACTTTACATACATTATTTCACTCAAGCCTTACAACAATCTGATGAGCTTGGTATTTTTATACTTAACTGGGTAGTTTTATCCCATTTATAGATACAGAAATTGAGGCTTAAAAAGATTAATTTCCCTAAGGTCATAGAGTAAGTGACAGAACTGTAATTCTAAACCAGAATTATACACTCAAAAGCCCATGTTCTTAACCGCTGTGTCCTTCAAGCTGATCACAAAATTAGTTCATTTACTACTTGAGCAGCTTGGTGCGTTCAGAACAGCTTCATATGGATTAATAATGAAGAAGAGATTTAAAAGCGTCTCTGACTTCCTCCTTTAGACTCCTTCAGATGTTCCTTATTCTCCCGCCAGTACGTGGCTCAGTGCTTTGGGCTCAGTTTAAGCCCTGTGGGGGCTGTTCTGGAAACCCCCAGATTCTAGTATAGATAGCAAAGGTCCTTGTCCAGGGAGTTTTATCCCCTTTCCAGAGAGTATCTTGGGAAAATAATTAGTCATTAAGTTTCTGTACATTAATTTGACATTTTCACTTGCCTGCTTTATGCTAGACAGCTTCACTTGAGTGACCCACAAACACTTCAGACTAAAAATCCAAAATTAAACTCAATTCTATTTCTTTCTGACCCTCTCTATAACCCCAAACTGTCCTCAGTCCAGTGTCCCCCGTTTCTGTGACTAGCACTGTCAGATGAGGGTTTGCTCAACAGAACCTAATGAGTGCAATTCATCTACGACTCCTCTACCTCATCCGCTCACACATCCAATCAATTACCAAGCCAGTTACCACTCCTGTCTTTCCACTTATTTCCATCCCCAGGCCACTAACATGTCTTGCTTTAGTTATTACAAAATACCCCTACTGATATTCCTGCACCCACTCTTGGCCTAGGCTATCTGGTCAGTCACTGCACTACAACTGGATCTTTATAAAATTACAAGTCTGATATTTTTAGTCTCCTAATAAATAGTATATAATTCCACATTGTCCTTAGAATGAACTTCCAATTCCTTTCTCATGTTCACATAGCCCTTCATACCCAGTTTCTGCATCACTCTCCATGCTCTCCTCTGGAGATGAATGAGTTCCCACCATTCCAGCCACACTGATTCACTTCTGCATTCTGAATATATCCTCCTCCTTCCAGGCCATTGCACTGGCTGTTCCTCAAGCCTAACCTGAGGAACACCAACCACTAACCCTTTCTAACTCACTAACTCTGACCCATTGCAAAACTCAATGCTGAAATTACTTCCTCCAGAAAGCCCTCCTTAATACTCAAGGTCAGAACAGATGTCCTTCCCAGGAGCCCTCATAACAGCTTTGACTTTCCCCATCGAGTTAGTTACACTGTTTTGCAGTCATTCATTCTCTTGTCACATTCCCACCATCACTGCAGTATCTCTAGGACCTAGGACACATCCTAGGTCCTACACTCCTACACAATGGAGTAGATGGAAACTCCATTTCTTGAGTGACTAATCGGCTAAATAAATACTAATGATAAGAAATTGGGGACTGAAAACCAGTATAGTTGGACTTGGACTTTTTTTCTTGGTTTCATATCATTAACTCTTTTGTTCCCTTTCTTCATCTTGACTAGACCATATGAGCAAGAATTTTCAAGTAGCTCTTTGATCTGGCAACGAGGAGAAGTAGTAATAGAAAGTGTTAGGTGGGTTCTAGGAAAGAAAAACATTAATCAATTCTAGCAATGTATACCCAAAAATACCTGCTTTATCAGCTGTCAATATCTAGGTAGTTAAGAAAAAGATTATAAGTGATAGATATAGAAGGCTGCTGATGCAAATTTCTCTACAGAAACTCTTGACTTCTATGTGTAAACTACCAGCAGGATGTTCTCCCATGTCAGCTTTGCATTGGCAAGGGGGACTGTGGGGTGAAAGAGCTCTCTCACTCATCAGTTGTTTGACCTTAGGTAATTCATTTCAACCAAGGCATTTAGGCCTCAACCTCCTCATCTATAAAATGGGTGATTGAACTATCCTATCTCAAATTGGACTCTATGAGGTCTGCTTCTGTCAGTTTCTTTAAAATCCTTCTCTGTAAATGCCTTGAGCTTTCACAGCCTATTGTTTTTATAACTGCTATTCTCCTTTACCTGGAACACCCTTTTTTAGACCCCTTCTTGTAAGGTAGCTCCTAGTCTGCCCAAGGACTCAACTCAAGTGCAAGTCCTCCAGGAAGCCTTCTTTGATCCTTCTACCAGGGATCTAGTCCAAGTTTCCTCAGCTCCATTTGTCATGGCGCACTGACAACATCATCACGCTCTTCTATACTATTGATTTACCTTCACGAGTCTCTGAGTTCGCTTCAAGGTTAACGTCAATAATAAAAATAATGATGAGCATTGATGAATGCTTACTATGCTCCAAGCACTCTGCCAAACTCTTTCCATGCATTTAATCATCACTATAGTCCTATTAATCCCTACTTTATACATAAGCAAACCAAGGTTCAGAGAGAGTAACTTCTAAATAAGTGACAAAAACTAAGCTTAAAACATCGTCCATCCTAGTTCAGAGTCCAAATTCTTAACTGTTATGCTGTATTAACTCTTGAGAGCAAAATCTGTCCTATTTACCTGTGCACCTCCCATACGTGCCCAACACACAGTAGGAGTTAAGTGTTAGGGAGTTGAGTAGGCAGATGAATAAATAAATAAGTGAATTAATGAATATAGCAAAGAATCAATAATAATAGCAATAATAAATAATAAGATAATATCAAACATGTTGATAACAAAATTTGGGAAATCTTATATAGGTATCATTGCCATGGTTTCTGGTCTATAATAATTCTTATCTACTTGCTGAAAGGTGACTAAATGTTTACTACATTTTTATGATGAAAACTCTAAGACCTCTCTCCTTCTCCTAAGTGAACTAAAGTGCTCAGCATAGGACCCAACATATAGTATGTGCCAATCAAATCTTACTTTTACTGAGCAAATGCCCTAAATGGTTTTTCGGGCGAGATGCCAAGTCTCAACCAAAGGGGTACCATGCATGCAATTTCCAAGTCCTCAAGGACACTCTTGCTTTAGGTACATCTCCAAAATCTTGGCTCAACAGAGGATCCATCACAGGGAGATGACCATCACAGCCTTTGCCTTCAGGCTGAAGACAGATAAACCTAAGTTAAGGAAGCATGCTTTGTTTTGTATTTTTTCCAATCCCTAAGTTTTTCAACTCCAGGAAAAAAGGAGACAGAGCAGGAAGAGGAGAAAGAGGAATAAGGGGAGGAATAGAAAGGAGAGGAAGAGAAGGAGGTGGATAAAGAGGAAAAGGAGAGAAAGAGGAGAAACAGGAAGAGGAGGAGAAAGAGCAAGATAACAGGAGGAAGAAACCTTGGAGGAAGATAAGAAAGAGGTGAGGAGAAGAAGGAGCAGATGCAGGTGAAAGAGAAGGCAAGCTTCTCCCCACATAACAGCTTTCTTGACTTCAGAAGTGCTATGGACTGTGGGAGAAGCCCTAGCCTGAGAGCAGGAGGACAGGGACCAGCTTGGACTCCTATTGCCTCAGGGACCCCACGAGTGGTGTCTTTGTAAAGATAAAATCAGAGACTTAGACTAAAACTTTCTAAAATTTCTTCCAGGTCTACAATATTAATGACTCTACAGAAAACCCTGCTTCCAATTATTTTAAATCGTGCCCAAAGAATGGACATTATACTTTCAATGTCTTTCAGGTAATATGAGAAAAAGCTATCAGTATTATCAGGTTACAATGGTGTTTCTTGATAATATTATCATTTGTATCAGTAGACTGAATAAAGCAGAGTGCCCTCCCTAATGCAGGTGGCCCTCATCAGTCAGTTGAAGGCCTGAATAGAAAAAAAGGGGCAGATCTTCCCCAATGAAAGGGAACTCCTCCTGCCTGACTCTTGAGCTGAGACATTAGTCTTTTCCTGCCTTTGGACTCAAACTGAAACACAGGCTTTTCTTGGGTTTCAAGCACACTGGCTTTTGGACTGGATCTTAGGTTATCAGCTCTCCTGCTTCTCAACCCTTTGGACTTGGATAGGAACTATATCATTGGCTCTCCTGGGCCCCCAGCTTGCTTACTGCAGATTTTGGGACTTCTCAGCCTCCATAACCACCTGAGTCAATTCCTTATAAAATTTATCTCTCTCTCTCAATAGATAGATAGACAGATAAAGTTCTATTAGTTCTGTTTCTGGAGAACCCTGACTAAACACAGATCATTACAGAAGAGAGATCAGCAAGGTCTGATAATTTCCCTCCTTCACTGGAACCGTAAGACTTTTCCCAGCTAATTTTGTGGAGCTAACAATCTCCACAAGAACTAAGATTCAAGTCACAACAAGCTTTCTAGATCATGGAGCACCCAGTGAGCCACCTCAGAAATCACAATCATAGCTCTTCTGGGTCTCAAGTGAGCATTTCCTGAAACTCCAGGTCTCCAAGCCACGAAAGCCTTCTCTGGCTCCTTAATGCCGTGAAGCAGTTTCCAGAACTCTTCCCTCCTAGTTTGCAGTGTGTCTCTCACTTTTAACAGACTTTTCAGCAGACTCTCATCTTCCTTATAAAACAAATGCCGAACTGGTCAATTTAACATTGTTTTTTTCAGATAAATGCAGTGCAAATCATTAATCTTAATGGAAATATTTTGGAGAGTTCTTCAAGTAGGTTAATACTTGATAATTTTACCCTTTCTGACTTTTAGCATGTCCAGCCAGAGAATGAATTTTATTATCTAGAATTTTTTTATTGCAAGTACATTGAAGACTTTCTCTTATAGAGCCTGTCAGGGAGAAAGTGACATAGAACACACAGAACATGTACATGCTATGAGAAAGAAAAAGAATTTTTTTAAAAATTATGATGGCCAGATTCCCAAATACTTTTCAAAAGTATGTAAAAGGCTTTGACCTTAATATAAGATTTGGCAGAAGAATTATTTCTGATTACATGCTTTTCTTGCTTTTTAACAAGATTTAAATTGGATCACTGATTTAAAATATTCATATTGAAAATTATTTCACAAAAAAATAAGATTAAATAGTTGATGCTTTTAACTGTGGTCTTTAGAGACAGCCAAATTCTATTAAAGCTTGTTCTGCATTGTCTTTTTGTTCTAAATAACCTCTACTGGGATGATTATTGCTAATATTTAAATTAACCAAAGAAGCAATTAATTCTATTCTTATTAAATTAGAATGAATTAAATCTATAAGAACTTTATCATTCTAAAATTTTGCCTAACAATTAAATGATGTCTCCTTCACTAAGAAAAGTATTTTTGGCTGCAGATTTAAGTGTAATTTTTGAAATGAGCTGTATTCACAATTAATTTTTCATCAATTTTATTTGTCTTGGGGAGATTTAATTTTTGATATGTAATAACTTGGGACAATGAACTATGTCCCAGGATTTATCATTTCTTAATAACAAATAGAAAATGTAACAATCTCAAGATTTCTGGTCCAGATTTAGGGATAATAAAGGTATTAGAACTAAGTAGAACACAGAGTTTCTAAATAATTTCTAAATAATCTTCCATTTTCATTATGCCAAAAAGTTTAGGGATAGAATATACTACCCAAAGTCTTTACCTCACAAATAATTAAGATAAGAATTCTATAAGTAGTTAATAAGAGCTTCGTACTATAATACGTTGGTGCTGTGAACAACAGAAAAATAGAGATCACAAGTGAACTAAGGAGTAGCCCTTTCAGAAAAGGAAAAGTATGCAGATAAAAATGACTGTCAACAGTAAGAAAGACTGACTATATAACTTAAGACTTACACTTCCACTGAAAGTGATGATCAGGACATGTAGTGTCTACATGAATCTGAGAAGTTCAAGTTGGGTCATATGTAGAATCTGGGTGTCTCCTGGGGTTTTAGTTCCAATGTATGTCTGCTATTGGATCTACTACTAGTCAAACAAACACTTGAAGGTCAGTAAACACAGAAAATGGAGATTTCCCTGTAAATCGGTTTATCCACCTTTCAATCTCTCTTGATTTACTGACCATGAGCCAAATAAATAAGACTCACATATCACAGAATGGTTTCCAACTTAGAGTCATGGGTAGAATTTTAAGGTCCTGTGACAATATAAAGAGAGCTGATTCACAACCAAAACACTATATTTTGAGGATGTGATCAATGTGTCGTTTTAGAAACAGAAGCATTAATCAAACAACAGATTAAGTAACACTATGTACATATCATTATATATGATAACGAAACAGAAGCCACAGTCCCTTAAGGACATCATGGTTTTGATATTGAGAACAGAAGTAATTAGCATCATACACAACTAAGCAAAGCAGCAGTTAGGAGAAGGGCAAGACCAACTTGAGTTTAAAATTCCTAGTAGCTTTTTCCCATTGGCACATAAATGCAGATTGTCTTATCAGGCCAGGTATTAATCAAAGTGAGCTTTCCAATCACTGTTCCTATTTTTTTTTTGAAAAGGTCAGATTTGCTGAAAATGTTAGTGGGTCATTTGAGTTGAATGTTAACAGTCACTGGAAATCCAATCAACAATATTAAGTGTGCACCTACTAGGTGTGAGATACTGAGCTTGCTATTTTAACAGCCATCTTTACCATCTACTTTTACCATAATGGGGGAACAAGTCAAGGGAATTGACTTCAGCCACAAAGATCCCTGAGTTACCTTTAAACTTGAATGTAAATATTGTTACAAACTTATGGATAATTTTTTCTTGCCATTTAGAAATTTATTTTGTACTTAATAAAAGAGGTCTTTCACACTTAGATTTTTGTTGTCACTCTTATGCATACAAAAAAAAAGGAGGACATAAGTTAAAGAAATTGGTTAAGATATTTCTAAGGTAAAGACAACTACATCACAATTGTCACTTGACTCTCAGCAATTGTAAGACCATCCTGATTTCAGAGATGTTAAAATGTGAAAAAATATATACAAACAACAACAAATAACAGGCACTTGTGTACATACTACCTTGCTTAAGATACAGAACAATGCTCAACACCATTAAAGTCCCTCATATATACCTCCCTCCTTTCCACACAAGATAACTACTACCCTGAATTTTGTATTCATCATTCCCTTGTTTTTCTCTAGTTTTACCAAATATATACCCAAAATATATATATTGTTGGGTCATATTTTTCAACACAGTTTGGCTCTGAGAAGTTCTACCAAGCTCTGCTTAGGCCAGCATTGCCATCCCCACTTATTTGGCCATGGGGAATGTGTTCAATGTAGCATCTATTAATTTCTGAAGAAGTAGTGTTCTGAGGAATTCACCTGGGAAACATCGGCATGTCAAATGTAGAAGGATTTGCTGAGAGGAAATGGTGGGTAGGCAGATTGAGGCCAGATTGTGGAAGGGCCTGAATGGCACATGAGGGAATTTGGACTTTATCCTGATGATGTCAGAGCCATCTGGTCTGTTTTAAAGGACATGGCATGATCTGACCTGTGCTTCAGGAGGGTTCCTCTGGCAGCAGGAAGATGGATGAATGTGGTGAGAGACTGGAGGTAGGAAAACTAATTTGAAGACAATTAATAGTCCCTAATGAAAGGTGATAAGGGTATGAGCTCGGCCATAGACAGCAGTTAGAAAAGATATAAACGGGTAGAGGAAGGACACTTCAGCTACATTTACCAATACCGGTGAAGAGCAGAGGTGAGGAGATGGATGCTTAACAGACAACTCAGAGGATTTGAGCAAGGGTGACAAAAATATAAGTGGTGACTTTAGAAAAAAAAAGTCAGAAAGAATTAACTTTTTAGAAAAAATATTGTTTAGTTTGGCCATAGAACAAGATACAGTCATCCAATCATTCAATAATTTTCAAGTGTTAATAATCATGGCTGACTAAGAGGTCCCTTGTTCGAATCTTCCTCAACAACAATTTGGTATTCACTCACAGACAGAGTCTCTTTGTGGGAGCTGTGGGATCCAGCACCATATGCCAAGAGACCCAGGAGGAGCCTGACTCAACCAGGCATCAGGTAATAGGCACATAGACTTGGTCCTGGCTGTGGACCCTGCAATGACCCATGAACCAGCTCCAGCCCCCTCTAAGCTATGGTCCAGAGGCTACAGAAAACACTGCCTTAGACAATCACCCATTGGCAAAAAAGCCTCTGAGGAAGCGCAGGTTTCCAGTGGAGAAGTTCCAGCACACTGTTGGGGCAAAAATACATGAGTTTGGACACACTGGAGAGGGCAGTATGTAACTGGAGGAAGTGACAGCTATTTCAAATGCAAAGATAGCAATGAAAAAAAATTTCAGGAAAACATGGTGCCACTAGAGGATCACAATCATCATCCAGTAACCATGAACAAAGACACGAAGATCTATGATTTACTCGATAAAGAATACAAAATAGCTGTTTTAAGGGAACCCAATGGGCCACAAGAAAGACAATTCAATGAAATCAGCAACTCAATAATGAACAAAATGAGAAGTTTAACAGAGAGATAAAAATTATAAAAAAGAATCAAACAGAAATTCTGGGGCTGAAGGATACAAAGAATTAAATGAAAAAAAAAATGCAATACAGAGTATCAACATCAGAATGGATCAAACAGAAGAGCCTGTGAGTTTGAAGACAGGAACTTTGAAATAGTCTAGTCAGGGAGAGCAAAGAAAAAGGATTGGAAAAGAATAAAGAAAGTCTGCATGATCTACTGGGATACCAATCAAAGAGCCAATTGTGAATTACTGGAGTTCCAGAAAGAGAAGGCAAAGGGGGCAGAAAGCTTATTTAATGAAATAATGGCTGAGAATATCCCAAATCTGGAGAGAGATTTGGATATCCAAGTTCATGAAGCTCATAGCTCACCAAATGAACTCAAAGAGATCCTCTCTAAGATACATCATAATAAAACTGTAAAAAATCAAAGACAGAATCTTTAAAAGCTCCAAGATAAAAGAAGCTTGCAACTTACAAGTGAACCCTTATAAGGCTATCAGTAGATTTCCAAGTAGAAATCTTACAGACCAGGAGAGAATAGGATGATACAGCCAAAGTGCTGATAGAAAAAAATGCTATCCAAGAATACTCTATCCAGCAAATTTATCCTTCAGAAATGAAGGAGAGATAAAGACTTTCCCCAACAAAAAAAAGGCTGTGAAAAAACATCACCAAAACACAGAGGATTTTCTTGGTTTTGTATAAACATTCAAATCTAAGCAGGAGTGTTTAAGAACTTCTCGGGTACATACAGTGATGTCCTGGAGTCAGCATGCACCCCCTCATGAGGACCTATTGTTAAATTTTCAGAAATTCTGCAAGCCAGTTTTTAAAAATATGCATTTCAAAAAATAAATTATATAACCTTACACTTAAATTTTATTGAAAACAAAGGCAATAAATACTCAAAATTTATTACTGCCTAATTATATTATAAATTTCACCATTATCTGTGCTCTTGCAGTTTTTACACCTCCTGTTATCTGTACAGTGGAAACACTACAAAGGGGGACAACTGTGCATCTCTGCCCAGCTCCATGTCCAGTGACACTGTATTCATAGCTTGGCACTGGTCAAGGTAGGAGTATTTACACTAGAGAAATTGGCAAATGCTACATGTCAGGCTTGGTTCCCTGCTTTGTTCACTATCTAGATGTAATAAAGAGATGGAGAAAGTGTACTTAGCTAGTGTGAGAGAGGCAGAGAGTAACCTGGAATCTGGTCAGGAGCTGGGCAGGGGTTGGATTGTGTGGCGGCTTTCAGATCATAGAAAGGAGTTTGGATTTTATTTGTAGTGGAAAAGGGAAGATATAAAGGTTCAAATCTGGGGAAATACATCACCTGATTTACATTTTGTTAAGTTCCCTCTGGTGGTCTATGGACTGGACCTAGAGAAGCTACTGTACTTGTGTGACATAATGGTGACTTGGACTGGGGAGATGATCAGTAGTAATGAAGAAAGGTGGATGGATATGGGGTAAATTCTGGAAGTGGAGCTGACAATCTTGGCATTATACACAGGTCAATTATCTGACAAAGGATGAACACTGAGTATAAAATTAAATTGCAATCTTTAAATGCTATTAGATAAAACCTTAAGGTACAATTTTCAATAGGCTTTACTGCCAGGTGCAAATATTTTTACTACTGATTTCTGTTTCATTAATAAGAAGTGAAATGTAGAGACTGCCTATTCACATGTTCCTTTAGAACTAATTCTGATGGGAACTGAGAGTCCTATCCTGATCTATCAGTCTCTAAATAGATCCCCACGTTTCTACACCTACATTCACTCTGCCTTTTCAAATTGCTGGTTCCTTCTCAACCTTCAGGTCTCAGTTTAAATGTTATTACCTGAGAGGGGCTTTTCCTGACCAATCTAAGAATGACTAGTATATTTTCCTCCATTATTTTTCTATTTTAGCACCATGTTTGTTTCCTTCATAGCAATAGTCAAAGTTTATAATTATTTACTTGGTTATTTAATATATCTATTTATATTGCCTTTCTCCCCACTACAACAATAATGGTTCCTGTCTTATTCAACATTTCATTCAAATATCAAGAACAGTGTTTGGTATATCACAGGCTTTTAGTAGTTATTCGGTAAATAAGAAAAAAATGACTAAGCTCATTTTCTTCAGGTGGACTCTTAGCACTGTGGTAGTGGTAGTAACAGTCATAAGCATAAGTAATAATTAGCCATTATTTATTGAGCACTTCTCATCTGCCATGTACTATTCTAAGCACTTTACATGAATGTACTTAACCCTTACTTAACTAACCCTCAGGGAGTCACTGCTAACATCCTTCCCATTTTACAGCTGAGGAAACTGAGGCACGGAGGTCAAGTAGCTTGTCCAAAGTTACACCACGAGTAAGGGCTAAGGTTTGCTCCTAAGCAGTCTTACTACACACTCATGGAATTTAACTACCACATATTATTCTGATAGAATCACACAGGTTTGAGATAGGGTCAGCCTTATGTTTGAGCACGCAAGGAGGCTAATTCTTATAGGACCTGAGAATCTCATCATGTTCTATCAGCCTCCAAATATATCCTTATGTTTTTCTACCCATATTCACCCTGTCTCCTGCCTATATGTTCACCATTCCTTGCCTGGCCTGATATTCCCACCATCAGTGCTATTCCATGTAACTGTGTTGTCTTACATTTGGAAAGTCAGAATAGTCATTTTTTTAAATGTACCCATAGCAGGGCAGGGTCCAGTGTCTGGGATGTGGTGGACACCTCTCTGCTAGGGAAGTATTTTCCTCAGGACTTTTCCCACTAAATGGATTCAAATGAATGAGTTTATCACTTACATTTTAGAAGCTGCGAAGAGTCTGATGCTGAGCTTTTAAACTGGAGGGAAATTTGCTCATGCGGGCAAGTGCAGTGGCAAGAAATCTTGGTGGTCTTTGCTGGGAGTGCGGGAGGATGCATGAAAGCACCACTCGGGGTCAGAGGTCTTAGATTTTTGGGTGAGGCGAGGCAGGTGCCATCGGAAGAGTCACTGATAGAATCACCAAAGAAAGATGGGAGATGGAATAAAGTCAGGAAACAGAAATGTGGCACCAACACCCAGCTTTGCAAACCTTATGGTTTTAATTGGGGCAGAAAGAATATAAGGTGCTTTCCAGGCTGAGGCAGCCTTTCTTTAAGTCTTAAAGGCCCTCTGGTTTCAGGTGGATGGAACTTTCTACTAACAAGCAGAGGGTCCATATACCTTATGCTGGCTTCTGGAGCTCTGGCTTTTATGTTCTGTCTTTGACCATTTCTTTAACCTTCCCCTAATTTTGTCTTTGATTTGCTTAAGCTATCTACCCACCCCCCTAGGAAATAGTCCACAAGGGCCAGCAAATTCCTATATTTTAGATGCCATAGCCATTAGTAAAAGTTCAAGCAATACATGTATAGGCTATCAATTACAATTTTGATGGCATCATTGGATTTTTAAAAAAACTTATTTGACTTGCTTGGGTAGTCATCTGACCATATTTTTTGGTTGTTTTGGTACCATGTAGGCATAGTCAAATAATGCTGTTACATTATCCCTTATCTACATTTTTTACAGATTGAATTATCCTGATATCATTAACATCTATGCCTAGAAAGTATTTTCTGATGCCTCACTAATTTTCCTTGCATTCCTTTTAACTTTCTCACAATTCATACCCTTTGATATGAATAGGACTTTAAGCAAGTTTATATTGATATAAAACTTCGAATATAACACAAAGGCTAAAAATTCAGATATTTCTAAGTACATACATTCTGTGTGTGTCTGTGTGCACACATGTGTGTATATGTTGTGTTTATACACATAGACTTGACATTGTAAAAATAGAGCATCTGGTATTTTCATCCAGATGTTTGACATTATGTAGTGACTATAATCCAGTCAGCTATGTGCTTTAGGTCACATTTTTTTTTCTTTTTTGTTCATCGATAGGTGTAACATGCAAATAATCAGAAGATTTGCTGCAATCAAGACACAGTACATCTATCATTTCTCCTTAATCTACCATATTAGATTAGCTTAAAAGGATTTGGTTTTAAGTAGAACATTAGTCATTATCCACTAAGTACCTTCTTGTCTTCAAGTTATTTGCAAATTGATTGTATCAAGGTTTCTGCCAGTATTTTCTTAAGTATCCAAGTAAAGGTTACTTGTCTGTTCTGCTTGTTATATGACTCGTGACTTCATTTAGTTCTCTACTGGTGACAGATTTCCCTGTTAACACTTCAAGATAAAACCTTTAGGGAACCAGGCATATGAATAAAAAGAACACATTAAAACCAAGGTTGGTGGAGTTGTTTCTATTGTTAGAGTTCCTACATATGAAATTCTGCCAGTATTTCAAATGCATACAGAATGCTTAAAAATACCATTTCCATTCTTAGTTGTATATTTAATATCAGGCTTAGCAAGCAAGATTATGAAAGATGCTTAGTTTATTAATTTTTACAACCACTGAACATGATAGACTCTTCAGTTTTGTTAGGTGATCATGACTAGAAAGACCAAAAAGTTGAAAATTATAATAATTTTTAGGTTTTTCACTTTATAGATAGATTAAACTATACGTAATACAAAGTCAATGTTATTTCATGAACTGTATGCTTGATATGCAATAATATGTTGCTCCTACGGATAAGTGTCAGCATTTAAAAATTAAGTTGGGACTTTCAAGATGGTGGAGGAGTAAGACGTGGAGATCACCTTCCTCCCCACAAGTACATCAAAAATACATCTACTTGTGGAACATCTCCTACAGAACACCTACTGAACGCTGGCAGAAGACCTCAGACTTCCCGAAAGGCAAAAAAATCCCCATGTACCTGTGTAGGGCAAAAGAAAAAAGAAAAAAGGGAGACAAAAGAAAAGGGATGGGACATGCACCTCTGGGATGGAGCTATGAAGGAGGAAAAGTTTCCACACACTAGGAAGACCCTTCACTGGCGGAGATGGAGGGGTGGGTGGGAGGGAAGCTTCAGAGCCATGGAGGAGAGCTCAGCAACAGGGGTGCAGAGGGCAAACTGGAGAGATTCCCTCACAGAGCACCAGTGCTGACCAGCACTCACCAGCCCAAGAGGCTTGTCTGCTCACCCGCAGGGGTGGGTGGGGGCTGGGAGCTGAGGCTCAGGCTTCGGAGGTGAGATCCCAGGGAGAGGACTGGGGTTGGCTGCATGAACACAGCCATAACGGGGCTAGTGCACCACAGCTAGCCGGGAGGGAGTCCAGGAAAAAGTCTGGACCTGCCTAAGAGGTAAGAGACCAATGTTTTGGGGTGCGCGAGGAGAGGGGATTCAGAGCACCGCCTAAACAAGCCCCAGAGATGGGTGCGAGCTGTGGACATCAGCACAGACACCAGAGACAGTCATGAAACGCTAAGGCTGCTACTGCAGCCACCAAGAAGCCTGTGTGCAAGCACAGGTCACTATCTACATCCCCCCAGGAGCCTGTGCAACACACCACAGGGTTCCGTGAACAGGGACAAGTTCCTCGGGAGAACACACAGCGTGCCTCATGCTGTTGCAATGTCACGCCAGTCTCTGCCGCCGCAGGCTCACCCCACATTCCAATTATAACTACCATACCCCTCCCTCCGTTGGCATGACTGAGCCAGAGCCCACTAATCAGCCACTGCTTTAACCCCGTCCTGTCTGGGCGGGAACAGACGCCTGAGGGCGACCTACACGGAGAGGAGGGGCCAAAACCAAAGCTGGACCCCAGGAGCTATGCGAACAAAGATGAGAAAGGGAAATCTCTCCCAGCAGCCTCAGGAGCAGCGGATTAAATCACCACAATCAACTTGAGGTACCATAAATCTGTGCAATACAGGAAGAGACATCAATTCATTCCCAAATTGTGGCAGAGTAATTTGGGAGCAACTGTAGACTTGGGGTTTGCTGACTGCGACTGATATGCTTCTGATTGTTATGTTTATCTTACTATAGGTTTTAGTGCTTGGTTTCATTGATGGATTTGTTTATTGCTTTGGTTGCTCTCTTCTTTATTATTATATTTTTTTATTTTAATAATTTTTATTTATTTATTTTTCTTTCCTTTTTTCTCCCTTTTCTCCTAAGCCATGTGGCTCACAGGGTCTTGGTGCTCTGGCCTGGTGTCAGGCCTGAGCCTCTGAGGTGAGAGAGCTGAGTTCAGGACATTAGATTACCAGAGACCTCCCAGTCCACATAATATCAATCAGCAACAGCTCTTCCAAAGATTTCCACCTCAACACTAAGACCCAGCTACACCCAACGGTCAGCAAGGTCCAGTGATGGACGCCCCATGCCAATCAATTAGCAAGACAGGAACACAACCCCATCCATTAGCACAGAGGTTGCCTAAAATCATACTAAGTTAACAGACACCCCAAAAAACACGACCAGACGTGGCCCCGCTCACCAGACAGACAAGACCCAGCCCCACCCACCAGAACACAGGCACCAGTCCACTCCACCAGGAAGCCTACACAAGCCACTGAACCAACCTCACCCACTAGGGGCAGACACCAAAAACAATGGGAACTATGAACCTGCAGCCTGTGAAAAGGAGACACCAAACACAGTAAGTTAAGCAAAATGAGAAGACAGAGAAATACGCAGCAGATGAAGGAGTGAGGAAAAAACCCACCAGACCAAACAAATGAAGAGGAAATAGGCAGTCTACCTGAAAAAGAATTCAGAGTAATGATAGTAAAGATGATCCAAGATCTTGGAAACAGAATGCAGAAAATACAAGAAACGTTTAACAAAGAACTAGAAAAACTAAAGAGCAAACAAACAATGATGAATAACACAATAAATGAAATTTAAAATTCTCTAGAAGGAATCAATAGCAGAATAACTGAGGCAGAAGAATGGATAAGTGACCTGGAAGATAAAATAGTGGAAATAACTACTGCAGAGCAGAATAAAGAAAAAAGGATGAAAAGAATTGAGGAAAGTCTCAGAGACCCTGGGACAACATTAAATGCACCAACATTCGAGTTATAGGGGTCCCAGAGGAGAAGAGCAAAAGAAAGGGACTGAGAAAATATTTGAAGAGATTATAGTCAAAAACTTTCCTAATATGGGAAAGGAAATAGTCAATCAAGTCTAGGAAGCGCAGAGAGCCCCATACAGGATAAATCCAAGGAGGAATCATGCCAAGACATATTAATCAAACTCTCAAAAATTAAATACAAAGAAAAAATATTAAAAGCAGCAAGGGAAAAGCAACAAATAACATACAAGGGAATCCCCATAAGGTTAACAGCTGATCTTTCAGCAGAAACTCTGCAAGCCAGAAGGGAGTGGAAGGACATATTTAGTGATAAAAGGGAAAAACCTACAACCAAGATTACCCAGCGAAGATCTCATTCAGATTCAACAGAGAAATTAAAACCTTTACAGACAAGCAAAAGCTAAGAGAATTCAGCACCACCATACCAGCTCTACAACAAATGCTAAAGGAATTTCCCTAGGCAGGAAACACAAGAGAAGGAAAAGACTTACAAAAACAAACCCAAATCAATTAAGAAAATGGTAATAGGAACATACATATCGATAATTAGCTTAAATGTAAATGGACTAAATGCTCCAACCAAAAGGCGCAGACTGGCTGAATGGATACAAAAACAAGACCCATATATATGCTGTCTACAAGAGACCCACTTCAGACCTAGGGACACATACAACTGAAAGTGAGGGGATGGAAAAGGATATTCCAAGGAAATGGAAATCAAAAGAAAGCTGGAGTAGCAATTCTCGTAACAGATAAAATAGACTTTAAAATGAAGACTATTACAAGAGACAAAGAAGGACACTACATAATGATCAAGGGATCAATCCAAGAGAAGAAATAACAATTGTAAATATTTATGCACCCAACATATGAGCACATCAATACATAAGGCAAATGCTAACAATCGTAAAAGGGAAAATCGACAGTGACACAATAATAGTAGGGGACTTTAAGACCCCACTTTCACCAATGGACAGATCATCCAAAATGAAAATAAATAAGGAAACACAAGCTTTAAATGACACATTAAACAAGATGGACTTAATTGATATTTATAGGACATTCCATCAAAAACAACAGAATACACTTTCTTCTCAAGTGCTCATGGAACATTCTCTGGGATAGACCATATCTTGGGTCACAAATCAAGCCTTAGTAAATTTAAGAAAATTGAAATCATATCAAGTATCATTTCTGACCACAACGCTATGAGACTAGATATCAATTACAGGATAAAAACTGTAAAAAATAAAAACACATAGAGGCTATACAATATACTACTAAATAACCAAGAGATCACTGAAGAAATAAAATAGGAAATGAAAAAATACCTAGAAACAAATGACAATGAAAACACGATAGACCGAAACCTATGGAATGCAGCAAACGCAGTTCTAAAAGTTTATAGCAATAAAATCTTACCTCAAGAAACAAGAAAAACCTCAAATAAACAACCTAATCTTACACCTAAAACAATTAGAGAAAAAAGAACAAAAAACCTTCAAAGTTCACAGAAGGAAAGAAATCATAAAGATCAGATCAGAAATAAATGAAAAAGAAATGAAGGACACAATAGCAAATATCATTAAAACTAAAAGCCGTTTCTTTAAGATAAACAAAATTGATAAACCATTAGCCAGACTCATCAAGAAAAAAAAGACTCAAATCAACAGAATTAGAAATGAAAAAGGAGAAGTATCAACTGACATTGCAGAAATACAAAGGATCATGAGAGATTACTACAAGCAACTCTATGCAAATAAAATGGACAACCTGGAAGAAATAGACAAATTCTTAGAAAAGCATAACCTTCCGAGACTGAACCAGGAAGAAATAGAAAAGTTAAATAGACAATTCACAAGTACTGAAATTGAAACTGTGATGAAAAAACTTCCAACAAACAAAAGCCCCAGACCAGATGGCTTTGCAGGCAAATTCTATCAAACATTTAGAGAAGAGATAACACCTATCCTTCTCAAACTCTTCAAAAAATTGCAGAGGAAGGAACACTCCTAAACTCATTCTACACGGCCACCATCACCCTGATACCAAAACCAGACAAAGATGTCCCCAAAAAAGAAAACTACAGGCCAATATCCCTGATGAACATAGACGTGAAAATCCTCAACAGCACATTAAAAGGATCATACACCATGATCAAGTGGGGTTTACCCCAGGAATGCAAGGCTTCTTCAATATACACAAATCAATCAATGTGATAAACCATATTAACAAACTGAAGGAGAAAAACCATATGATCATCTCAATAGATGCAGAAAAAGCTTTCGATAAAATTCAACACCCATTTATGATAAAAACGCTCCAGAAAGGAGGCATAGAGGGAACCTACCTCAACATAATAAAGGCCATATATGACAAAGCCACAGCCAACATCATTCTGAATTGTGAAAAACCAAAACCATTTCCTCTAAGATCAGGAATAAGACAATGTTGCCCACTCTCACCACCATTATTCAATGTAGTTTTGGAAGTTTTAGTCACAGCAATCAGAGAAGGAAAAGAAATAAACGAATCCAAATCAGAAAAGAAGAAGTAAAACTGTCACTGTTTGCAGATGACATGATACTATACATAGAGAATCCTAAAGATGCTACCAGAAAACTACTAGAGCTAATCAATTAACTTGGTAAAGTATCAGGATACAAAAGTAATGCACAGAAATCTTGTGCATTCCTATACACTAGTGATGAAAAATCTGAAAGAGAACTGAAGGAAACACTCCCATTTCCCACTGTCACAAAAAGAATAAAATACCTAGGAATAAACCTACCTAAGGAGACAAAAGACCTGTATGCAGAAAACTATAAGACACTGATGAAAGAAATTAAAGAGGTTACAAACAGATGGAGAGATAGACCATGTTCTTGCACTGGAAGAATCAACATTGTGAAAATGACTATACTACCCAAAGCAATCTACAAATTCAATGCAATCCCTATCAAACTACCAATGGCATTTTCCACAGAACTAGAACAAAAAATTTCACAATTTGTATGGAAACACAAAAGACCCCGAATAGCCAAAGCAATCTTGACAAAGAAAAATGGAGCTGGAGGAATCAGGCTCTCTAACTTCAGACTATACTACAAAGCTACAGGAATCAAGACAGTATGGTACTGGCACAAAAACAGAAATATAGATCAATGGAACAGGATAGAAAGCCCAGAGATAAACCTACACACATATGGTCACCTTATCTTTGGTAAAGGAGGCAAGAAAATACAATGGAGAAAAGACAGCCTCTTCAATAAGTGGTGCTAGTAAAACTGGACAGCTGCATGTAAAAGAATGAAATTAGAACACTCCCTAACACTGTATAAAAAAATAAACTTAAAATGGATTAAATGTAAGGCCAGACACTATCAAACTCTTAGAGGAAAACATAGGCAGAACACTCTATGACATAAATCACAGCAAGATCCCTTTGACCCATCTCCGAGAGAAATGGAAACAAAAACAAAAATAAACAAATGGGACCTAATGAAACTTAAAAGCTTTTGCACAGCAAAGGAAACCATAAACAAGACCAAAAGACAACCCTCAGAATGGGAGAATATATTTTCAAATGAAGCAACTGACAAAGGATTAATCTCCAAAATATACAAGTAGCTCATGCAGCTCAATATCAAAAAAACAAACAACCCAATCCAAAAACGGGCAGAAGACTGAAATAGACATTTCTCCAAAGAAGATATACAGATTGCGAACAAACACATGAAAGGATGCTCAACGTCACTAATCATTAGAGAAATGCAAATCAAAACCACAATGAGGTATTACCTCACACCAGTTAGAATGGCCATCATCAAAAAATCTACAGACAATAAATGCTGGAGAGGGTGTGGAGAAAAGGGAACCCTCTTGCACTGCTGGTGGGAATGTAAATTGATACAGCCACTATGGAGAACAGTATGGAGGTTCCTTAAAAAACTAAAAATAGAACTACCATACGACCCAGCAATCCCACCACTGGGCATATACCCTGGGAAAACCATAATTCAAAAAGAGTCATGTAGCACAGTGTTCATTGCAGCTCTATTTACAATAGCCAGGACATGGAAGCAACCTAAGTGTCCACTGACAGATGAATGGATAAAGAAGATATGGCACATATATACAATGGAATATTACTCAGCCATAAAATGAAACAAAATTGAGTTATTTGTAGTGAGGCGGATGGACCTGGGGTCTGTCATACAGAGTGAAGTAAGTCGGAAAGAGAAAAACAAATACCATATGCTAACACAGATATATGGAATCTAAAACAAAACATGGTTCTGAAGAACCTAGGTGCAGGACAGGAATAAAGAGACAGATGTAGAAAATGGACTTGAGGACAGGGGGAGAGGGATGGGTAAGCTGGGATGAGGTGAGAGATTGGCATGGACATATATACACTACCAAATGTAAAATATATAGCTAGTGGGAAGCAGCTACATAGCACTGGGAGATCAGCTCGGTGCTTTGTGACCACCTAGAGGGGTGGGATAGGGAGGGTGGGAGGAAGACGCAAGAGGGAGGGGATATGGGGATATATGTATACGCAGAGCTGATTCACTTTGTTATACAGCAGAAACTAACACAACATTGTAAATCAATTACACTCCAATAAAGATGTTAAAAAAATTAAGTTAATTTTACATATTGATATATCTAGAAGAAAGCATGATATAAAACGAATAGGAATGGACTTAGGAGTCCCATAGACCTGGTTTATGTCTCAGCTAGTCCACCTACAAGCTGTGTGACCTTGGACAAGGAACCCAAGCTCTTGAAGCCTCAGTTTCATCATCAGTAAGTCAGGGGGGTATTTCCTATATCATCGATTTGTAATGGGCTCAAAGGATATGATATAGTTAAGCTCAGCACAATATCTGACACATAGTAACTGATAACTGAACACTAGGGTTTCAAAAATTCATAGGCTTTCTGGAGAGATGGGAACTATGATGGAAAATCTGCTGAACCATTTGGGGCAATTGCTTTGCTCATTTCATCAGCACTGGGGCAATGCAGTGGCATCTGAATCACTGCTGTGTGGTTTCTGGGATAGAGTCAGGTCTAGTTTGGAGATTACTTTTAGGCATGTATTGAATAGTATTAAGATCATAGAGACAAACAGAAAATTGGTATAGGCTCTAACCAAATTCATAATCAATAAATTAACATCATTAGGTACATGCCTGTTGTATATAGAGTGACACATTGCTAAGAATTACACCAGCAATGACTCAAATCAAAGTTAGAACCCTATTCACCCAGCCCAGCTTAAAGAGTGAGCTAAACACTCTCTGGCATCTTTTTGTCAGGATGTTGAAGGGTTGCTCCGGACCCTAAAGATGGCTATTATCACCATTATCAACATGTGAACAAATATTTAAAGTCCATGCAGTCAGGGCCCTTGAATATACTGACCACCAATATAACCTTTGATCTCATTAAAAAAATCTAATTTATAGTAGGCTATCAAACAGTATTTGTTGAATGAATAAATAAATTAATTTTCAATTAGGCAAATTGTTGGATAATAATTAGCCTGCAGAGTGACTGAGCTGAAGTTTTGCTGGTTGAGGGTAAAAGAGTAGCCCAGTCCTCTGTTGGTTCAAGTCTTATGGTTTCTAACGTTTCTCCAAATGTCTATATATAATTTCTTACCTTACTAAGCACAGTCTACTGAACATAACTGCATCTTTCAATGATGTGATGGATCATTACAGCCTCAGGATTATCATGCTAAATCCAGTCTCATCTTTCAGTTGCAGGTATAGATGTAGGATGGGTAAGAGTTGGGATGAAGGAAGTGTGGCCCTGAAATACAAATTTAAGATTTTCATTAAAATAAATACCTATTACCCAAAAATGTTTTGTCATATATCTTGTTCTAAAATCCATATGGAGAAAAATATCAATATTTTCTTGGCTTGTCTGGGTAACTTTTACTACAACGAAAATCCTATTATCACTCAATAGGTGAATGAAGTTTGTTTTATTCCAGAAATTGTTTGTGAGCACCTATCGTATACTAGGAAGATACTGTGCTAGACACTAGGAATACATAAAATGATAGGACATGGCTTCTGCACTTGAGAAGTAGACTCCTTGACATTTAATCACAATTCAGTATATTATAAAAAATTGCTATCTATATAACAATATATAATTACAAGATACTGTGTTTGACTAGAAGTGATTATTCTGTGTATAAGAACTTCCCAGAAGAGGCGATATTTGAGATAAGCCTTAAAGGATGAGTAAGAGTTCACCAAGACCAAGGTCATCATGTTATACAACTCCAAGGAGCACCATCACATTGTATATAAATGGTGACCTCTGAGTTTGTGCTCCTGGGGAAGAAACTTTTTTTTTATATGGATTAGGATGACTTCAGATACAAATAAACAGAATATTACAGAAAGTGGCTTAAATAGTAAGAGGTTTTATTTCTCAAAATCCAAAGGAATGTGGTCCTAGGGAGGTTCAGGTGCATGGCTGTGTCAGCCAGGATCTTCCATCATTTCACTTCGTTGTCCTCAGCACGTTGGCTTCTGTCCTTGGGTTTATCACCCATGGTCATAAGATGGTTTCTAAAGCTCTTGGAAATCATTCAAATACAGGAAAAAAAAATAGAGCAGGTGAGAAAACTCTCCGTGAAATTCTCATTTATTTTTTTTAAGGGAGGAAAATACTTCACAGACATCACCCAGAAGTTTTACCCCTGTGTCTCAGTGGCTAGAACTTATGACCATTACTAGCTACAAGAGAGATTGAGAAAGCAAGGAAATAATATTTTTAACCTCTATTGTATGAAGCACTCTCCACTAGGAGAAAAAATAAGGGAAAGAAAAGCTCTTGGGGACTTCCCTGGTGGCACAGTGGCTAAGAATCCGCCTGCCAATGCAGGGGACACAGCTTCAAGCCCTGGTCTTGGAAGATCCTACATGCTGTGGAGCAACTAAGCTTGTGCGCCACAATTACTGAGCCTGTGTGCCACAACTACTGAAGCCTGCACACCTAGAACCCACGCTCCGCAACAATGACAAGCCACTGCACCACAACAAAGAGTAGCCTCGGCTCGCCGCAACTAGAGAAAGCCCATGCGCAGCAACGAAGATGCAGCCAAACAATGCAGCCAAAAATAAATAAACAAATAAATAATTTTAAAAAGAAAGAAAGAAAAGCTCTTGGGTAGGAACTCACAATATCTTAAAACTATTCTAAAGTTAAAAAAAAATTAGACTTTTGGTCTCCAGAACTATACCTTTGACAAATATTATGATTTTTCTTATGTTTGCTAAAACTATACTTATTTTTTTCTAATATTAATTTTTCTCCTTCCTCAAAAGTAGTGTGCTTCAGCTTAACATCTTTTATTATTCTATCAAGATACCTACGAAATACGTATTATTATAGTTAATTTATATCTGCAGAGTAGAAAATAGGAGCAAGAAAGGCTTAAACAACACAGCTAGCAAAAAATGAAGACCAGAACTGTCCCTGGTCTCCCAACTCTTAGATCAACTTTTATCCTATGATGTCTCAAATGTTTATATTTTCATAGTCTAATATTACATGGTAATATAATGATATAGTACTTTAATTACATATAGTATAATACAGTTTGGTACTATAACATCGTGTAATAGTTCATCTCTGCCATATTTCAAACTGACCAGTTTTGCCCAAGATAGATAAATCAGCCTGTAGGAATTATGCATTACAGGTTTAAAGGTAGTTCTGTTTAATGGGTCACTCTCTATTGCAGGAGCCCACTATCTTCTCAATACAGCCTGAGAGAATAAAAGAATTGGCTTTCACTTTAAGATTAGAGGAGTTCAGGAAATGACCTGGGTGTGAGGGCAACAGAGCATAAGAAAGGTGACTTGAAATGCAAGAGCTCTATATTCCTTGGACTACCTTCTTCCTCTGTCCTCTGGCTTGGATCTGCACCTGGCGAGTAACAAAATCACCAGCAAATCAAAAGAACACATTATGCCAAGAGATAAGACGAGCCTTTAGAAACCCAAGAGAAGCTAAAATATACTTCATCCCTGGGGAAAGAGACTGCACGGGCCACTTGAAAACTCTGAGATGTACTCTATGCTCAAGATCAATAGATTTAATATTCGATAGCAGCAGCCATGGTCGCCATGGTGAGCAAGACTCTGACTATAATTACAAGGTTCGGCTGGATGGATTGCAGGGAGAAATTTCTTATGAACAAAACAGACCTGACGCCCTTACAAGGCTTATCTCCAGCATACTTCTGATAGTCAGGGGCAATTCAAAAGATGGTGCCTTTGAAGATATAGTAGAAACCACAGTAACTGGGTCATTTCATTCTGGGGCTTTCAAACACTGCTCTTCTAAATCAGGCTAGGGTCTAAACAGCTCCCAGTGTCCATAGCTATAATTTAGGACTGTGCCCAAGTGTTTACTTGACCTCATTTTCCAACATGAAGAATTAGCTAGTAAACAAGTCAAAACAGAATTTCCCTGAAACAAGCACACTTTGGTCAAGGCAGATCCACTCAAGCCGAACCCTGTAGCATGCATCTAAAGAATAGGAGAGGTCAGTGACAGGATTTCTCTAAGATGGCATCATGTATTTTCAAAAGAGTGAACCAGAAGACCTGGTGGAATGTCATGTTTCTGAGTTGTAAGTTGTTTGGTATGCTTTAATCAGGCAGATTATTATGTAGTTGCTTTAAAAAAGTGTCTCAGAAGCTTTTGCACAGCAAGGGAAACAAACAAAACGAAAAGACAACCTTGTAAATGATATAACTGATAAGGGGTTAATATCCAAGATATATAAACAGCTCATACAACTCCATATCAAAAGACAAACAACCTGATTAAAAATGGGCAGAAGAACTGAATAGAGGAAATGCAGATGGCCAACAGGCAAATGAAAAGATGCTCAAATCACTAGTGATCAGGGAAATGCAAATCAAAAGCACATTGAGATATCACCTCATACCTGTCAGAATGACTATCATCAAAAAGAACACAAATAACAAATGTTGGTGAGGATGTGGAGAAGGGGAACCCTCATACACCACTGGTGGGAAAGTAAGTTGGTGAAACCACTGTGGAAAACAGTATGGAGCTTTCTCAAAAAACTAAAAACAGAACTACCAAATGGCCCAGCAATTCTAATCCTGGGTATACAACTGGAAAAACAAAAACAAAAACAAAAAACACTAATTCAAAAAGATATATGCACCCCAGTGTTCATAGAAGCATCATTCACAATAGCCAAGATACGGAAGCAACCTAAGTGTCCATCAACAGATGAATGGATAAAGAAAATGTGTACATATGTGCAACTGAATACTACTCAGCCATAAAAAAATGAAATTTTGCCATTTGTAGCAACATGGATGTACTTGGAGGGCATTATGCTACGTCAGGCAGAGAAAGACAAATACGGTATAATACCACTTATATGTGGCATTATAATGGAACACCACTGTGGAATCTAAAAAATTCAATAAACTAGTGAATATAACTAAAAAGAAGCAGACTCACAGATATAGAAAACAAACTGGTAGCTATCAGTAGGGAGAGCGAAGGGGAAAGAAATAATATAGAGGTAGGGGAGTAAAATGTACAAACTATTAGGTATAAAATAAGCTATAAGGATATATTGTACAACACAGGGAACATAGCAAATATTTTATAATAACTATAAATGGAGTATAACTTTAAAAAAAAGAAAAGAAAACTTTGATTACAATCTAAAATTAAGTTTTCATGCATTGGTGGCAAATGACAAAAACAAAGACAAAACTGGGCCTTTTTATAAAGCTAAAAATATTTGATCATTTTAATTCTAAAAAAAAAGATATATATTTAGTTGTTAATCAGTTATTTCCACTATAAGACATATGATCCATCAATTATGTGCCTGGCTATTTATGCTAGAGAAATGAAAATTTATGTCCTCCCAAAAACCTCTATCTGATTATTCACAGCAGCTTCCTTTGTAAGAACCAAAAGCTAGAAACAACCCAAATGTCCTTCAGTGGGTGAACTGTGGTACATCCATGCAAAGGAATACTACTCAGCAATAAAAAGGAATGAACACTGATACACACAACTTGAATGGATCTCAAGGGCAAACTGAGTGAAAAAAAGCAGATCAAAAACATATCCTGCATGATCCCATTTATAAAACAGTCTCAAAATAACAAAATTATAGTGATAGAAAATAGATCAGTGTTACCAGAAGTTAGGATTGGGAAGGAAGTATGATTATAAAGGAGTAGCACAATGGAGTTTCTTCATGGTGATGGTACACTTATGTATCCTGATTGTGGTGGAAGTTAAACAAATCTACACATGTGATAAAAATTTTATAAAATTATACATCCCCCCCCTAAAAAAAAAGTCTGCATGTAAAAAAACAGATGAAATCTGAGTTAGGTATGTGGTTTAGTTAACAGAATTATACTCATGTCAATGATCTGCTTCTAATAATGTCCTGTGATTACATAAGATGCTATCATTGGGGGAAGCTGGGGGAAGGATACACAACTCTCTGCACTAATTTTAGAACTTCTTGTGAGTCTAAAGTTATTTCAAAATTTTTTTAAAAATGGAAACAAAACATTAGGTTCCCTCATTTACAGAGAAGTAAACTAAGATTCAAACAGGCTAAATAACCTGCCCTTATTTAAAAAAAAAAAAAAAAAAAAGCCCTTGAGCTAGTAAAAAGCCAAGTTGAGATTTGAACACCAGAGCTTCTGACTTTAAATTCAGGGTCCTTTATACCACAGTGCTCCTATTAGCCATGTGTTTATTGGGAAGGTAAAGATACAGGTGATACATGAACGTTGTCCAGGTAGATGGAACAACATGTTCAAAGCCAGGAAATAAACAAGAGCAAGGGAAAGAAGTACAAACCACCAAAGGCTGGGGAACAGGCGAAAGCAGAGAGATAAGAGCACTGAACCTTCAGGGGGGCCAAGAACAGTGATAGAGGGAACGGGCTGACAGGCCAGGAGGTTGTGGACTGTGGACCAGGCACCTAATTAAGAGACAGAATAATTCCTGACAATGACAGACTCTAGAAATGGAAAGGAGGTGAGTGGCCATATGCTACTCGAAGTAAAGGTCAGTGAGTGTAAGCTGATCAAGGAACTGCGAGACTAGGGAGTCAAATCAGTGGTCTTTTCAGGACATTCGAGGGAGCCAGAGCGATGATACGGAGAGGAAGATAGAGCTTTATCTCTCCTACTAGTATAAGCTTCCTAGAAGTAAGGACTATGCTTTATCTTTCTTTGCTTTTCCCACAGAGCCTATAATAACACCTTGGACTTGGAGCTCCATTGATATTTGCTGAATTAATGAACAAATGTTCTTATGCTTTGAGAACCTGAAACGGTCAATGAAACTTATTTAGCACCTATTTTCCCAAGAAGTTGTTTTGGTTGATCAACATGACAGCAAAATGACTATTAAATTCCATTTAAAAAATACATCAATTTCTCATTTGACATAATGAAGATAAAGTATTTTGTTGAGTTTAGTTTGTGTCATATATTATGAAGGAAATATTGCCCCATGGATTTCTGATTCTCACTATCATCTTCTCATACACTCAAACCTATGTGCACATACCCACACACATAGGTGTCCCTCTATTCAGAGAATTAAAACTATAAGGAGGTACTCAGAGTTGGTCTGCCATGGTCTTGATTCTAGAGTTCTGCTATCCAATATGGTAACCACTAGCCTCACATGACTATTGATACTTAAGTTTAATTTAAATAAAATTTAAAATTCAGTTCCCAGTTGCTCTAGCCACATTTCAGGGGCTCAGTAGCTAAGTGTGGCTAATGGTTACTGTATTAGACAGTGCAGATAGAGGGCATTTCCATCATCTCAGAAAATTCTAATGTACAGTGTTGCCCAAAGCAACACGCAATGACTCACTACTTTGTCTTCCCTGTCTCTCTTACACAATGAATCATGTCATCTTAAGAGGTTCAGCATTCCATGTCTCAGATGGGCCCCTGCCATCAAAATGAAGAGAGCAGCATCAATTAGGTTATTTTCAGCACAATCATGTGGAATTCAACTATATTAGAACCCTGATGTCTTTGATATAAACATATCAAATTGTATGATTATGCTATTAATATACCATGGTACGTGTTTAATATGGTTAAGAAGTACAGTACAGTAAATCCCTACATTCGAACAAGTTCTATTCCAAGAGCATATTCATAAGTCCAATTTGTTCGTAAGTCCAACAAAGTTAGCCTAGGTACCAACTAACACAATCGGCTATATAGTACTGTACTTTAGTAGGTTTATAATACTTTTCACACAAATAATACATAAAAGACAAACACAAAAAATAAACATTTTTAATCTTCCAGCACAGCACCTTGAAAAGTACAGTAGTCCAGTACAACAGCCGGCACACAGGGGCTGGCATTGAGTGAACAGGCAGGAAGAGTTACTGACTAGAGGAGGGAGAAGAGGTGGGAGATGGTAGAGCTGAAGGATTGTCAGCAATAGGAGACAGAGGGAAAGCTTCAATTTCCCTCATGCCTGAAACTGTTGGCACAGGTTGTGGTTCCTTGCTGGATCCAATTCTATCTACCCTCTTGAAAAAACGATCCAGTGATGTCTGGGTAGTTCTTTTTTTCTCGTCATAAATGACACAGTAGCACTGGATTGCATTCTGAATGGCTGCTGCAACCTTTGTGCACTGTTTTACGTTCAGGTCCTGTGCCTCAAAAATTAACAGTGCCTCCTCAGGTAAAGAAAATTTCCCTGCCATTTCCTGCATCGTGAATCTCTTCAGTTCTTCAGTTACCGAACGCGTGACGTCTACCATCTTTTCGCCTCGCTCCACCATCTCAATTATTTTCACTTTTGTTTCCATGGTTATCAATTGGCACTTCTTAGCAGTACCAGCTACAGCACCGCTGCTTTTACACTTGCTTCTGGACATCCTGGGCTTGAAATAAAGATACTGTACTACTGTACTCTATACAGTACTGCACAGTAAAGTACACAAAAGCACAACCACTTGTAGAGGATGCATGCACGTGACAGTGTACACCAGACATGTGAACTAACTTATGATTGGACATTCGAACGCACGTTCACATCTTTGAAAGTTCGCAACTTGAAAGTTCATATGTAGGGGACTTACTGTAGGCAGAATCACAGCGACTCCCCTAAAATGCCCACACATTAATCTCCAGAACCTGTGAATATTATGTTACATGAAAAAGGGGAATTAAAGAAGCAGATAAAGTTCGCTAATCAGCTGACCTTGAGATGAAGAGATTATTCTGGATTATCCAGGTCCTTACCAGAATCCTTAGAAATAGAAGGAGATAAAAAGAGTCCGTGTCAGAGCTATGCAGAGGGAGAAAGATTTGATTGGCTATTGCTGGCCCTGAAGATGGAAGCAGGCCACAAGCCAAGGAATCCAGGCAACCTCCAGAAGTTGGAAAAGGCAAGCAAACAAATACCCCCATAGACCCTCTGAAAAGAAATGCAGCCCTGCCAACACTTTGATTTTAACCTGCTCAGAGTCACTTTGGACTTTTAACTTCTAGAATTATAGGATGATAAATGTGTTGTTTTTAGCCACTAAGTGTGTTGTAATTTGTTACAGCAACATTAGGAGCCTCATATAGAAGTTTCCTAAAGCTCAATATAATTGATATAACTTTTAGTTAATTATTTAATTTTATCTCTATTTCTTTTTTGGTAGTGTGGGAAAGCAAATTTTAAAAGAATCAGTGGTTCTTCAGCTCTCAGAAGTTGTTTTTCCTAAGACACTGAGGCTTCCTAATTGGCCACTTGACCCAGAACTCTGTAGGAGGGAGTGCAAGTGTGGGCAGAGGAAGAGAGCAGACTTTGAGCTAAGCCCCCTCACAGAGAGTTGCTAATGCAGAGTGGTTGTCTGCCTGAAAATGACACTGAAGTTCTCAACACAGAGGATAAAATTAGGTAATCTATTTTGCTTCATGAAAAGGGCAAGGAAATGATATAATCTTTAAGAACATTAGAAAAATATGTACAATTCTATTTATAATAGCAATAAGATAATTGTTCTATTGTGTTAAATTACTGGGATTAAATGTTATCAGGTGAGGTTTTATTTTCCATTTTGTCATTTTTAAAAGATTCAATGTGCTTCTCAAGACAAAAGGCCAACAAAACATTGCATGTTGGTATCAAAGTAGAAAAGTAGGTCTAGTGCATTTGAGGCAGGAGGAAATTTGTTGGGATTTATGCTAAAATACAGCCTAGAGTTCTCATATAACCCATCAAAAAACTATGATTTAATGAGGCCTAAGAAACTACTTCAAAACTTTCCATTCCTAATGTACTTGCCAAGCGCTCTGAACTTCCTGTGTTCACTCTCAGAGGCTCTGAGACCCTCTACATGCCATCTATTTAGACTCATGTATCTAGATACCTACCACACACCTCAAACTTAACATGTCTCAAACTAAACTATTTAAATCCTTCTCCACCCTAAGCTTGCTTCTCACATTTTTCCTAACCCATTGAAGCTTGAAAGCTCAGTTATCCAGAGACTGCCTACCTTCCATCCCCATCATTCCCAGCTCCTGACCAAATTCTTACAATTCTTCTTCTTCAGTATCTCTCTGGTGAACACGTTCCTTCCATATCCATTTCTAGAGCCTCCATTAATCTTGTTGGTTCTCATCTAAGCTCAAATTCGTTTCTCCTAACCAATCCAGTCAATGAAAAGGACTTATAACTGCAGAGCATCACCTTAATTCTTTTATTTAAAAATATTTTTGCATACTTGTAATCTGAAAATCACCATGGAAAGACATTGCCCTTGGTATCAAGGAGTTTAAAACTGAGTGGGAAAGGAAATAATAGTATGTAATATAACAATATAATTATATGTAATATAATGATATATAACAATAATAAAAATAATTGCAGTTATCATTTATTGAGCATCTTCTATATTCTAGACATTATTCCAGATTATTGCATATATTGTCCCTAATAATTATAACAGCTCTACAAGGTAGGAATTAGGCTTAATTTATAGATGAAAAAACTAAGGGTGAGATATTACTAACTTGCCAAGATCTTCCAGTCCTGAGTATAAACCTAAGATTCTTGAGAGCAGAATTCAACTTTTTATTTTCTATTAATTCCAGAATAAAAGAATTTCAGACCAAATAGCAGTTAGTTTTATAGGTAGTGAAGTCAGAGAAAAACTTTAGACTTTAAAATGGTATTTATATTCCTTAAACATCTTCTATATCAAGGCCTCAGGTTCTTCCTATTTATGTTTGTGGACTTTCTTTCTCCTTAATATGCCTTTGTCCTATAATTTCTAGTACCTCTTACAAGGAAAATATACGAAGTTAATAAGAATTACTCCACAGAAGTGTTGTGAGCATTTAATGAAGGAATGCCTGTTTATTGCCCACCACAGTGCCTGAGAAATAGTAGATCCTCTATAAGAAGCAGTCAATGGCTTCTTACAGCAAAATGGCTAAGAGAATTGGCTCTGGAATCAGCCCATCACTACTACTTACTAGACATGTGACTTTGGCTAAATTAGGCAACCTCTCTGAACCTCACCCCCTTGCATGTAAAATGTATCTAATAATATAATACTCACTTGGAGTTACAATGCAATCTAATTGGACAATGCATGTAAAGTACTTAGCATAATTTAGCTGGGACTCAATAAATATTAACTTTCGGCATTTAGCTTTTCTCCAGAAAAGTAGAGTTGCAGTAAAAGTTTTATAGTAAAAAACAAAATCAACGCCTGCTTTTAATCCACACCAGTCTATTTTGCCAGAAGCTCAATTGGTTTATCATCTGAATAGAAAGATATCAAATCATAGGATTTGGGAATGCAGAGAGAACCTTAGCTGAAATCCAGCTCAATCTGGCCATGTTTAGAGATGAAACAGAGGTTCATAAAAAGAAAATTGACTTCCCAAGGTTGCAAAGCTTGTTTAAGGCAGATCCAAGAGTAGAATTTAGATCTCTATTTTATAATCTGATGCTCTTTCAACTACCAAGAAATGTACACCTTTTTAGAAGTCAGTTAAGCACCATTTCATGTTAGAAATTCTAAAATAAATCACTAGTCATATTATTCCCAAGTGTTTAACTGACTATAGTAAGTAGACCATCTATAGCTAAGTTTAAAATTCAAGTAAAAACAAATTTATATGCTATTGAATATATGTCTATATTGCTTAAAAAGAGCTGACTACTCTTTACATGAGTACTCTTGTTGAATTGAAGTTTTTAAGGTTAAATAAGTTTTATAAAAATGGTCATTAAATTCAGAAAGCAATGGACATTGATTAAAGGAAGGACTGTCAACAAAACTTGGAAAAATAAAATAAGGATTTTAAAACCCTGAATCAGGCATGTTTTCTGCCCTCAGGGAAATGCCATTTCCTAATGGAACAGATCACAGAGGAGCTCACTACACACACTCTTCAACTGTATCACCTTGGAGTTAATAGTTTTAACTGTGACACAGGCTTATCTTGAATAACACAATGACTATTCTCATTCTTTGGATAACTACTGACTGAGCACTTCCTTTTCCAGGAATGGTGGTAGTAGCTAGAGCTGTAACAGTGAAATAAGATATGGTTCTTGTCCATAAGAATCTTAGGAGATAAAAGAAGAAGCAGACGAGTGATTAAGAAACTACAGTCCAGGATAATGGACAACAACAGCTAATGTTTAGGATAATTAACGTCAATAATTTATTATAATTTATTTATAGCTAATATTTATTCAACACATATTATGTGCCAGGCAATCTGCCAAGCACTTCCAGATTGTTTCACAAAACCCTATGTAATGGCTGCTATTATTGGCCTCATTTTCTGAATGAGAAATCTGAGGCCAGGAGCTTACTAGAAAGCAGGGGAGGTAGGACTCAAATGCCAGTGAGCTAAGTCTGAGCCCCATCTGTTAACAATGACACCACTGCATAAGTGATGGATGGAAAGCACATAATGTGCAACATGGCCCACAGGTGAGGATCCTAACCCAGTCTTGGTGGGTCAAGGACCATTTCCTAGAGAACACGACATGTACACTTAGCCAGGGATTGTGTCAGAGAAGGATAAGAAAGACCTTGCAGGTGGATAAATCAGTATAAGAGGGCCTGCTTTCCCATTGCCCTAAAAATTGTACATGGCCAAGTCCCTTCATGATATGATCCAGCGCCATGTCTCACCACTCTCCACTCCAATGCTTCAACTATAATTTGACGTTTTTCAATTGTCAAAGAACCATGTTCACTTTCCCTGCTGGGTCTCTGGGCACACCATTCTTCTGCCTAGATTAGAACTTTGCTTCTAAGTAAAGCTTAGTCATTCTGCAGGTTTCAGCTTGGACACTGTTTTCTCCAGGGAGCTTCCAAAGAGCACCATCCGGATCTTCTCAAATTGTATTTAGGGTCCCTACCATGCATGCCTACAGCTCTCTGCATTTCTGCCACCACAGCACTAAGTGGACTATGAAATTCACATTCAAACATTTACTCTCAGGAGACTGTAAACTCCATTGAGCAAGGTCTGTTTTTATTCATCACAGTAATCCCAGAGCCTGGCACAATGCCAAGCACTTAGTAGGTACTCAATAATTATTTGCAGAATGAATGAAAAGATCTAAGTTTGTGGAGTAACATCCCCATCTTGTGGCCTTTTAGAAGACTCCGGTAAAGTCATAATACCCTGCTGTGTTTTCAATACCAAAAGGACAGGTGGGCACTCATAATCCTTGTTCCAGCACTGGAAGAAATGAAAGTAAAAGTGAAATCCCACCTGCCAGGTCAATGTTTACTACCTTTAGTTGACACAAAGCAGAAGACATAATTGGGAAGGGAATAATCCTGAGAGTACAGTTGTAAATAAAAGTGAAAGAACACTCAAACCAAACAAACCAGTTGCCTTGTCTACTTTCATTTCTGAAGCAAAGGATTTTATTCAGGTTTACCATCTGGAAGGACATTTTCCAAGCACATATTTTCTCATAGACCGAGTCATTCTCAGTTAGATTCACAAACTTCTTAGAACAATTGCACCTTAGATGGAAGGAGAGAGCAGATATTTCAGAGGAAAAGCACCCAGCTAGCAAGTGGCACTGCCAGGCTAGAACTCAAATCAGCTGGCTGCTGGTCCAGGGTCACACTGCCTTTGCTAAACCTCAGTTGTATTTGTTAATAATTAAACAATGATTAGTTAGTGTACTGTGGGATGAGTGATGATGTCTTTTTATTTTATTATCAATTCATCATAATTAGTATATAACTTTTCTATGAATGGTCCAGGAGAGGGTGGTGGCACATAAATTAAAGCAATACCCCAAATGGGATCCTCTGAAACTGTTGCAGAAAAAGAGTAATAACATTAAAGTCCTATAGAGAAATTAGAATTAAAGTGGAAAATTTTATATACAAAAGCATGAAATTTTGACAGACAAGGGTATTCATCCTGAAAATAGTAATCCAAAACTTCAGAATCTTGCACCAAAGAGGAATGAGTCTTAAAGGAAGACTAGCACCTATTACAATGAATAAAACTTTGAACATGTCTTTGACTTCCCGCAAATAATTAGCGTTAGCACTGTTGAAGCACCTCCAGGGCACCATAAACTGGATATGCAAGAATTCTTCTATTTACCCTGACAACCACCGTCATCCTGTAAGTAGGTGTTGTCCCTCACTTCAACTTACAGATGAGGAGACGGAGCAAAGGCTGGCTAAGTGTCTTGTTCAAAGTCCCAAGGTAAGCAAATGGATGGACGTGAGATTCAAAACGCCTGAGTCTAGAGCTACTGCTTTTGCAGCCCTTTGCAAAACCAAAGGTTCAAACCTTGCTTTCTGTCATTTGTCACCCTTCAACCTCCTTTTGAAGATGTGTTAGATTTATGACCTCACTTCTTTGCAGGCATTCTATCAATGTTTCCTCAGTCTTTTCCCTAATAGAAATTTCTGATAGAATAAGCCAGAGTGAAGTCAAAACAGCACTGGAGTTGGAGTTGAAACAAAAGGGCTTTGGAATACTTGGATCTTCCATCCTATGAGGTCACTTAACCTCTTTCAAGGTTTTTCTAATCTGTATAATGGGAGCAACACCTACTGCACAAAGTTGTTGAGTTTAATGAAACAATATATTTCAATGCGGGTGCTCACACATTTGTTGGCTCTGACTCCACAACTGTCCTTGGGGTCCACAGTACCCTCTGAAATTGTCGATGGCCCCTCCCATGTAAGAAACCTAGGAGTGACACTGAGACAATGGGTGGATAGAAGGAACTTCTTTGCGGCTATTTTTGAACACTGTTGAAGGTCCAGCAAAATAGTTGCCCTCAATTTTGTCTCCTAAGCAAACCAAATCTGGCCTCACCACAGGCCTATGTTTGTTTAGCCCAAATTTAAAAGTCAAAGGACTCTTTTAAGTCATCACTGAATGTAGAGGAAGCGAACAAGCCCAAATGAAAACATCCTTCATATATTTTTCAAGCAAATGCAATCACCCAATGATAAGATTCACTCATTCAACACACCACAAACATTTACTGAGAGCCTACTATATTTGTCTTAATAAAACATAATACCAAGTGTTCAGACTATTTGGAGATTGTGTGGTTCATATAAATTGTAAATATTTTTACTCTCTTTCCTATCATTCCCCAGGAAAGAAATTCAGAGTGACAACCTTAATCCGTCTGGAAATAGCACAGAAATGACTGAATTCTCCAAGGTGACGACTTTCCCTCCCTAATGAGACCTCATCCTCTTCCACATCTCCCTCACTCCATTGTTTTTGGTAATGGGCACCTCTCTGTTCGGATTCAGCCATTTATATATATTTAGGATTATGAATATGTGTTCTTTACCACACACTCTTCCCAAGGACATGAAGTCACACAGATATTAGGCAAATGTTCTCTTATCTCTTGCCGTATTGATGAAAAGAAAAAAAGCATGACTAAAGGAACAAATGAAGCCACCTGCTTTGAGTGTTAACAAAAAAATTAGAAACCTAAGAACTCTGAATACTGTTGTAAGCACTGAGTGCTGTTAAATATTATTTGGTACAAGCAAGTATGCCTTAAGAACCAATCTCTAATTTAAAAATGCTCTTAACTGTCCCCTCTTTTACCAATGTGCAAAATAGTGATATTGCCCCTTCCACTCATCCAGGGGTCAGGGAAACTGACACGGAGGCAAAAGTGCTGTGTCAAGTGAACAGAACCACCCCCAGTGCTCCATGAGCTTTACCACACAGTTTTGGTCCTGGAAATCTCTTCTGCCTTCTATGTTGTTTGGTTTCAGAGGACTGGAGAGCAGATAACCAAAGGTAGAGTGGAGTGGTAGGCAAAATAATGCTCCTCAAAGATGGCCACAGCCTAATCTCTGAAACCTGTGAACATGGTACCTTATATGATAAAATGGATTTTGCAGATGTGATTAAGTATCTGGAGATGAGAGATTATCCTGGATTATCTGGCTGGGATTGATGTAATCACAAGTGTCCTTATAAGAGGGGGCAAGAAAATCAGAGTCAGCAATAGATGATGGGATAATAAAAGCAAAAAGTTGGAGTGATGCAAGGAAGGGGCCACAAGTCAAGGAATGCAGGAGGTCTCTAGAAGCTAGAAAGGCACAGAAATCGATTTTCCCTCAGAGCCTCCAGAAGCACTTTGCTGACACCTTGACTTTAGCCCAGTGAGACTGATTTTGGACTTCTGACTTTCATATCAGCAAGATAATAAATGTGTGTTGTTTTAAGCTGTTAAGTTTGTGGCAATTTGTTACAGCAGCCATGTGAAACTAATACAATGGAAAGCTATGTTCTCTACTGAAGAGAGCAAAGGACTGAGGGTCAGAAGACTTTGGTTGTGGTTTTAAGTTTGCCACTTGTAGCTGTGGGACCTTAAACAAGTCACACTATTTCTCAGGACTTTAATTTACCCTGCACCACAGGACTTCACTCTGGTTAACTCTTCAGAACTATCTAGCTCTGAGAGTCTATGATGGACATGATGCTAAGCATGCACAGCCACTTAAATTAACATCCTCCTCGTCCTCAGATGATATCTAAAATTCAGTTTACATTCTCCCTGCCATAACATACCTCAAGTGACTGTATAGCCAGATCATAAAGCCCAGACATTGGCACTGAAGACACAGCAGCATATAAATTGTATTTCTAAATCATGGAATGCATTTGCCTGGTACTCAAGATTTTTTTAAAAAGATGGTGCCTGCCTTAGGTAGGTTTATTTTGGAGAAGGAGACTTTTAGTTCTGGCCAAACATATGGCCTGGCGGTTCTACTACACCCACTGAGTGTTTGTCATCTCTGCTCCTGTGCAGTAATTTTAATAAAAGCCCTGTACCAGCCCTCACCCCAGGCAGTGAGCCAGCCCCACCTGTCTCTTCCTGACAGACTGTTGAACATGGATGCCTTCCAGCAACTAAAAGTCATTATTTGGCCTTCAAAACCTTTCTGCTTTTGCTCCAGGTAGCTGTTGCACAACATTTAAAATTTAGAAACATGATGTCTTTCTTATTTTGCCATCTTTGAGATGTTGTGTGACTTGGATTTTCCAACACAATAGATCACTCTTTGCACCACTCCCCGTTCTCAATACACAAAAGATCAAATGGATTAAATGAATCTCACTGTTTTATATGTGTTTCATTTTCTTCAGAATACATAAGCCCACCCAGGCACCTGGTGCTTGAAGTGGACTGAGGAGAGCAGCCAGGCAATGCTTTAACCCTCACTAGCCCTGGGCAAAGGAATTTTTGTCTGAAATTGAGCTGTTAATTGCTTTCAGCTGGCCAGATGCTGTGAGGACATTTTCACCAAAATCAAAATAGAAGCCAAAATATTCTGAGTATACATTTAAGAACCAGATTCCAGGTACTTAGCAATTCTGACATGAGAGTGTTCACTGTATTTCGTCAGCTTGACAAAGGATTACTCCTTCCCTTTGTGAAGCTAGCAAACATAAGAATAAGAAAGAGGTATACTATTTTCTCTCAGGCTTATAAAAGGTGGGATTTTTATAATGACCATTTTGAGAAATCTGGAGACTCCAAAAGTGTGAATAATAAAATGGAAGCCTTCTAAAAGGTGACATCAAAAAGGTGACAGCAATTATTTTAGCATATTAAGATATAAGAGATATGCTAGGAGACGATGAACCTTCACAGTGTGGAAAGGTCTGATCCGTGCAATACTCCTCCTGAAGGCCAGACAATAAGGAAGTCCTTTTCTCTCTCCCCACTTTACCTGCAGGATCGAAGCACTCACTTCACCTTCTCCTGCACCTGCAGGTCAGCTCCATCCAGCAGTGGAACTAGATGAAGAAAAGGGCAACGAACCCACACTGGAAGCACAAAGGCAGAATTGTGCTGGCCCTAAACACAAGTGAAATTCAACAATATTCTTCTTTATAGATAAGAATTTATCTCCCTCAAAAGGGTTTAATTTTCCATTCGTGGGAGTTATTCTACATTTTTTCTACTTTTTACTTTGTTATGTGAAAAAGTAGGTGAGTAAAGAAAACAACATCATATAAAAAATTTAAGATCTGCAGTGTTTTTCATGTAACCCTTAATATTTTGTGCTCACTGTCCCTAGATAGAAATCAAATGTTATGCATGAATCAGTCTTGTAAAGGTCAAGGCTTTTGGTAGCAAGCAAGAGAGACCAAATATCACTAACTTTATGAAGCAGAAAGGCATTTATTGAAGGGATATTGTGTTGCTAACTCAATCAACAGGAAGGCTAGAGAGGTCAGGCTGAGAAAATGGACAGGATCACTGTAGAATGAACTGCATGGCACCAGGAGGCCACCACTGCTTACCACCACCTATAACAACTCAGTGTTGCCACCACCAAACACTTCATGTTGTTGCCCCTAGAATTCTGACACTAACCACTGCCCTTGCTGAGCTCCCCATCATTACCAAACTAGCACCAAGGAGTGTTTTTCATTGGCTCTGTAATTTTTGTCATTCTCCCAGGAACACTGGAATGCTCGAGCCCAGGTGAAGTCATACCCCAGCACCAGGGGCCAGGGAGCAATGCCTGGCCATTTCAGATTCTATAACAGGTGACACCTTACTTCCACCAAGGTTCACACTCTGGAGGATTTCCCACAAACGGAAGCATGTTTGGACACTGGGTAGCCAAACAACAGCAGATGTCTAGCACAACCCAGCACTCTTCCTATCTGATATCTGCATATACTCTTCACTGGAAAATACTCCTGCCTCATGTACTAATGCAGTGCTCCTCAAATAATCAAGACATCTTCAGCCACTCCCAACAAAGGAAGGCAACCCTCACCCTTGCCAATTACTGCCTTTAGTTCCAAATCTAAGATCTCTGAGTCATGTTCTTTTTTTTCCTCCATTTCTCTTAAATGCCTGCTTAATGTTCTGCAGTCATATGATCTGAAATGTAAAATTAAGCAACAAAACTTATTTAAAAATGGTTTGGTAAAAAGGTAAGAAAGAAAAACAAAATTAGTTAGAATATATAAATTTATATATGACATGGCAAGGAAGGAAATACTAGTCATGGGATGTAGTTGATAGTTACTCATTCTCCCCTCTGTTGCACAGCTTGTTTTCCCTTCTTCTTCAGCCAGCATTGTAACTAGTATGGGGTCTTTAGCCACATGGACAACACAAACCTTCTTTCCCACCTGGGGGATCTCAGCCCTTGTGAGTTAGCCCAGAAGGGTCTGCTGCACTTTTATACTAACTTACTGCTCAATGCAGTGATAATAGGTGCTGCCCAAGGAATTATCAAAACTCATCTCTTTCTCTTTTGAGTAAATGAAACCTCATTTATTCTGGAGAGTCAGAATCCATCATCCCAGTTACCACCATAACCCTCCTTTTCCCCTGTTCTCTCAGAAGTATGAGTCGTCTAAAATGGTCAAGCTTAGCTTCCAATTCAACTATTGTATGCCCTCTGGAAGAAGCATTTGTCCCTGGGGCACTAACATAACTAAACAAACAGAATCCAGAGTCACAGGGACAGAAAGCAAGTTTTATAAGTGGGTTATTAGCTATACCAGGTACAGGATCCACCTCACCTCCAGTTCATTATCCCTCGACATTCACACTCTGGCTGTAAGAAAAAGAACACCGTATTTCAGTTAACAGTTCAGAGTGGATTCTGAATTTTGTAAGACAGTATCCAACTACACAAGGTATTGGCAGTAAAACTGAGTACTGCATAGTGCACTGTACCATTCCATAAAGCTAACCGCTTCTAATGATAAAGATATAAATCCAGTTAATTCCATGGGTACCAACCATTGTTTTGTTTCTTTTACTGTAGCTTAACTTCCAGTTGGCCTTTCCTACCATAATCGTCCTTACATCAGTTCACGAGTCAGGAAACTAATGAAGATTAGTTATCCTGCCAGTTACTCAGGATACCTATTCTAACTGTATATAATACATGTATTTATCTTTACATACACTTATATACATACGTATATACATCTAAACTTACAGGAACTAGGTAAATAACCATGTTCAGAAACCTACTGTACCTACTGTGAGGTAGGCCTGGGTCAAAACTCTAAATATTATCTGGCTTTTAAAAAATCCCCATTATTCCTCGTACACCTCAGTAGAACTTGGGCCACCTGAGTTAGGACCATTGTGAAATCTTCCCTGGAATATCTGGGCCCATTTACCATGGTAAATAGCTATAAACCCTTAAAGGACAATTAGTATGTAAAGTACTGGTTGTAAAGAGCACACACTTGTAACTCTTTGGCATGTTCTTTCTGAGGGGCCCCAGACCTGCCTTCATGCAAGGGGCTCCATCCAGGTCTGTGATGTGGCTCAGGGCTGGGAATTGGGTGAGGAGCTACAGCTCTCTATGATAAAAGCTCAAGTCAGGCCCCCTTCACCACACCTAGAGATACTTTTGTTTTTTATTTAAATACATCAAGAAGGACCATAGACAGCTTCCAATTAGGAATCCCATGATCAATTATTCATCTCTAAAATCTGTATGGGTCACATTCTTCCAATTGACTATTATCCCAGCTGCCCATGAAAGTAACGACATCACTTTGCTTCTGCTGGTTAAATGTCATTACTTGGCTTGGGCATCTAGGCGCTTCCCATCCCCACTGAGTTTATGAGACCATAACCCCTGTAGAACCTCCCATTGTCATCTCAGCCTACAGAAAAGAAGCCCTGAATCACTTCTCAAAGGTACTCACCTTGTCGATGTATTTATTACTCAAGGCCTCGGTGAAGACAGTTTCTTCTGAGACCTCTTGGAGGGCAGCGTTACGGGAGTCACACTTATTTAATCCACTCAAACACTTCTGTCTTTGGTAGACGCAGGCTACGTTAGATCGAGTATTTTCTCCTAGATCAAGTTTATCTACTCTAGACCTCTGTGAAACCATTTTCATTCAACCAGCCAAGTTAACATTTAGAACTATTTCCAGCCATTTGGTCCAGCACACAGGATACAGAATCTCTGAAGTGTGGGCTTGCATTGATAAATTCAGTCTGATCTGTAATTATGCTCTCCCATCCTTGATAGAGCTTCCTCAGAATTTATTTCCCTGCAGATTTTGGTGATATGAACTAGCAAAGATTTTTAATTCTTTTCTTACATCACCTTCTCCTCCTAGGTTTGCCTTTGTAATTTCCCAAGTCCCCTCTCCTCCACCATCCACACTCACAGCACACACTCTGGTTCTAGGCCTAGAGACATCCCAAGAGCGGGTGAGCGCAAAGGGAAGAACTGCTTCCTAAAGGCAACTCCCTTGAGGAAAGGTACTATGAAATAATTTCCATTACTTCCTGAAGTTAGCGATGCCTATAGAAATAGTTTTGCATATTTTTACAGAATTTTCAGGTGTTCTGAATTGAGAGGATTACTCTGGACAGTAAAACCACCATATTCCTGGAAAATTCTCCTGTAACATTTGATGCCAGTAATCACTCTCTTTTTTGGAAATCCTCCTCCTTCTATGTTTCTATGTCATTTCATTCTAATTTTGCTTCTCTTCCTCGGTTTCTGACCATTTTTTACCGTTCCAAGATGACCTTTTATCTTCTCTATGTCTTTCTCTCTTCTCTTTCCACAGTTTCAACTCTAATCAATTTTTGATGTTTTTGTTTCCATCTATAGCCACATGCCTAGGTTTTCTCTCTCTTCTGAACTCCAATCCCACATTTCCAGCTGCATGCCAGACATCTCAAAGTTGCCACTGAAAAAGAATAGCTCAAAGACTGAACTCCCATTTCTTCCTACAAAAAAAGCTCACATCACCTAGGCTGGGTTCTTGGAATCATATCTGAGTTGTTCTCCCACATTCACATATCCCATCTGTGCCAGTTCCTTCCACATTTCTCTATAAATTCTCTAGAATCTATCCCATTTCTTTGATTAAATCATTTTCTGCTTCTCAAAGGCTTCCCATTGCCTTGAGGAAAAAAATGAAGTTTTAAACTTCAGGCTATCAGTGATCCACTGTCTTTTCGCAGCTCCATCACTCTCTACACAGATCTCTAGTTGACCCCTTGACCCCTACCCACATTCTCAAGGGGAATCTCAAGTGCCTGCTATTTCTGATATTCACCCTTCTCGAATTCACTTCATCATCTCTGGTCATGTTATTCCCTCCACCTTGTAACTACCAATCCTCCCCTTTCAGCTGGACTAAGTAAAAAATCCAAGAACTAAAGGATGTATTAATGGAAAAAAAAAAACACAAAAAAACAGAGGGAGAGAACTCAACAATTAGATGCTTATGAGGTCCTGGAGAGGGTAACCAGGGCTTAGACAGCTACAGGGATGAGGAGGGGAGAAAACTACAAAAACCTTGACATATACGTTTGGAAAACATAGAGCAAAGGAAATCTGTACACTGTGCCCAGTAGAGCCCTGAAAATTGGCAAGATCCCAGTGTTCCCAACCTCAGCATACATGGGAGAACACAGAAGACATAGCAGTGGAGTGGGAAATCTAAAACAAGAGCCTTAGCTGGTCTCACAGAGGGCCTGGGTGCACATTCAGTGTCAAACAAAAGAATTATGTCATTGCACCAAAGCAGCAAACAGCATGAAAGAGGGGACTCAGCACTGACAGTACCTCTGTGACTGAGAAAGCTCTCATGGTTGGAACAAGGAAGACACAGCAACTGCCTGGGTGCAATGACCCAAGACCAACAGGAACGAGAGTGTCTCAGCTGATGCCAGAGTGGTTCACACAGCATACAGCCCTTCTCAGCGCCTGAATATCACAAAGCCTCTCTGCCTTCTCCCAACCCCCTCTCTCTTCCCACAAACACAGCCTGGGTTGGGGAGAAAATGGGTGCTAAATTGATGGAAGATATTAACACCTACTACCTAGCAGAGTAGGAACTCTGAACAGAAACTAAACTCAGTTACAAAAAAATATAGTTATTTTTAACCATCTGATTCTTTGTTTGAGATTCAGATCTGCATATGTGTGTTATGTATACATAAAATTTTTTCAGTCATAGAACATCAGTGTATGTCTTAGTCCTTTTGGATAGTATAACAAAATACCATAGCTTATGTGGCTTGTGAAGAACAGAAATTTATTTCTCACATTCTGTAGGCTGGGAAGTCCCAGATCAAGGCACCAACAGACTCAATATCTGGTGATGTACTCGCTTCCTCGTTCATAGATGACAGTCTTCTCACTGTGTCTTCACATTCAAGAAGGGGCAAGGGAGCTCTCTGTGGTCTCTTTTAAAAGGACACTAATCCCATTCCTCAGTGCTCTACCCTCATGATCTAATCGCCTTCCAAAGGACCCACCTCCAAAATACTATCACATGGGGGATTAGATTTCAACATATGAATTTGGGGGGGAGGGGGACACAAACATTCAGCCCATAGCAATGTGGTTATAAATACTATGACAAAAAATAATCTATCAGTAAAAAGGAGTTTGTGATTGGAAGGAATATCATTCTAAATATTCCTAGACACAAAATCAAAACCAACTAACTGACAAATAAAATAAACCAAAGTTCTCTGTGGGAAACACTATCCTTAAGGACCTCTAGTAAGTCATTTTTGCAAGCTTTCCTGAAAAATTCATGTAAGAATTTATTATAAATAATAGAAACCAACAGCACTGGGAAGCAATTTGTAAATTCCATTCTATGATGAAATTGTACAGCTGTGAACCTGAGGAATGAACTAAATAAGATGACCTTAGAGGTGACTTCAAAACAGCAACCCTCATTATATTTTTGAATGCTGATTTTCCTACTCCCTATCTAATTTCAGGACATTAAATTGCCAGTTGCAAGAAGAGATCTGATCAAACTACTCAGAAATTTAAGACACAACTATAGAAGATATGTATCAAAATATGTACATCGAGATAGATATACATCAGGTGGAGCTTCAAGATGGCAGAAGAGTAGGACGTGGAGATCACCTTTCCCCGCACAAATACATCAGAAATACATCTACACGTGGAACAACTCCTACAGAACACCTACTGAATGCTGGCAGAAGACCTCAGACCTCCCAAAAGGCAAGAAACTCCCCACGTATCTGGGTAGGGCAAAAGAAAAAAGAAAAAACAGAGACAAAAGAATAGGGACAGGACCTGCACCGTGGGAGAGAGCTGTGAAGGAGGAAAGGTTTCCACATGCTAGGAAGCCCCTTCGGGGGCAGAGACTGTGGCTGGTGGAAGGGGAAAGCTTCGAAGCCGCGGAGGACAGTGCAGCCACAGGGGTGCGGAGGGCAAAGCAGAGAGATTCCCGCACAGAGGATCGGTGCCGACCGGCACTCACCAGCACTCACTAGGCCGAGAGGCTTGTCTGCTCACCCGTCGGGGCGGGCGGGGGCTGGGAGCTGAGGCTCGGGCTTCAGAGGTCAGATACCAGGGAGAGGACTGGGGTTGGCTCTGTGGACACAGCCTGAAGGGGGCTAGTGCTCCCTAGCTAGCCAGGAAGGAATCCAGGAAAAAGTCTGGAGCTGCCAAAGAGGCAAGAGACTTTTTCTTGCCTTTTGTTTCCTGGTGCACAAGGAGAGGGTATTCAGGGCGCCACTTAAAGGAGCTCCAGAGACGGGCGCGAGCCGCGGCTATCAGCGTGGGCCCCAGACGGGCATGAGACGCTAAGGCTGCTGTTGCTGCAGCCACCAAGAATCATGTGTGAAAGCACAGGTCACTATCCACACCTCCCTTCCCAGGAGCCTGTGCAACCCGCCACTGCCAGGGTCCCGTGACCCAGGGATAACTTCCCTGGGAGAACGCATGGCACGTCTCGAGCTGGTGCAACGTCATGCTGGCCTCTGCCGCCGCAGGCTTGCCCCGCACCCGTACCCGGCCCTCCCCCCGGCCTGAGTGAGCCAGAGCCCCAGATTCAGCTTCTCCTTTAACCCCGTCCTGTCTGAGCAAAGAACAGATACCCTCAGGTGACCTACACGCAGAGGTGGGGCCAAATCCAAAGCTGAATCCCGGGAGCTGTGCAAATAAAGAAAAGAAAGGGAAATCTCTCCCAGCAGCCTCAGGAGCAGCGGATTAAATCTCCACAATCAGATTGATGTACCCTGCAACTGTGGAATACCTGAATAGACAAAGAATCATACCAAATTGAGGAGGTGGACGATATATATATATTTTTCCCTTTTTCTCTTTTTCTGAGTGTGTATGTGTATGCTTCTGTGTGTGATTTTGACTGTATAGCTTTGCTTTTACCTTTTGTCCTAGGGTTCTGTCTGTCCAGTTTTGTTTGTTGTTTATTTTTAGTATAGTTTTTGGCACCTGTTATCATTGGTGGATTTGTTTTTTGTTTGGGTTGCTCTCTTCTTTTTTTCTTTTTTTTTTTTTAATTACTTTAAAAACATTTTTAAAATTATTTTTTATTTAAATAACTTTACTTTATCTTCTTCCTTTCTTTTTTTTTTCTCCCTTTTTATTCTGAGCCGTGTGGATGAAAGGCCCTTGTTGCTCCAGCCAGGTGTCAGGGCTGTGCCTCTGAGGTGGGAGAGCCAAGTTCAGGACACTGGTCCACAACAGACCTCCCAGCCCCATGTAATATCAAACGGCGAAAATCTCCCAGAGATCTCCATCTCAACACCAAGACCCAGCTCCACTCAACGACCAGCAAGCTATAGTGCTGGACACCCTATGCCAAACAACTAGCAAGACAGGAACAAAACCCCATCCATTAGCCGAGAGGCTGCCTAAAATCATAATAAATCCACAGACACCCCAAAACACACCACCAGAAGTGGACCTGCCCACCAGAAAGACAAGATCTAGCCTCATCCACCAGAACACAGGCAGTAGTCCCCTCCACCAGGAAGACTACACAACCCACTGAACGAACGTTAGCCACTGGGGACAGACACCAAAAACAACGGAAACTACAAACCTGCAGCCTGTGAAAAGGAGACCCCAAACACAGTAAGTTCAGCAAAATGAAAAGACAGAGAAACACACAGCAGATGAAGGAGCAAGGCAATAACCCACCAGAAGTAACAAATGAAGAGGAAATAGGCAGTCTACCTGAAAAAGAATTCAGAATAATGATACTAAAGATGATCCAAAATCTTGTTAATATAATGGAGAAAATACAAGAACCGTTTAACAAGGACCTAGAAGAACTAAAGAGCAAACAAACAGTGATGAACAACACAATAAATTGAAATTAAAAATTCTCTAGAAGGGATCAAGAGCAGAATAACTGAGGCAGAAGAAAGGATAAGTGACCTGGAAGATAAAATAGTGGAAATAACTACCACAGAGCAGAATAAAGAAAAAAGAATGAAAAGAATTGAGGACAGTCTCAGAGACCCTGGGACAACATTAAACGCACCAATATTCAAATTATAGGGGTCCCAGAAGAAGAAGAGAAAAAGAAAGGGACTGAGAAAATATTTGAAGAGATTATAGTTGAAAACTTCCCTAATATGGGAAAGGAAATAGTTAATCAAGTCCAGGAAGCACAGAGAGTCCCATACAGGATAAATCCAAGGAGAAACACGCCAAGACACATATTAATCAAACTATCAAAAATTAACTACAGGGGTGGGATAGGGAAGGTGGGAGGGAGGGAGACGCAAGAGGGAAGAGATATGGGAACATATGTATATGTATAACTGATTCACTTTGTTATAAAGCAGAAACTAACACACCATTGTAAAGCAATTATACCCCAATAAAGATGTTAAAAAAAATTTACAAACAAAAAATATTAAAAGCAGTAAGGGAAAAACAACAAACAACACACAAGGGAATCCCTATAAGGTTAACAGCTGATCTTTCAGCAGGAACTCTGCAAACCAGAGGGAGTGGGAGGACATATTTAAAGTGATGAAGGAGAAAAACCTACAACCAAGTTTACTCTACCCAGCAAGGATCTCATTCAGATTTGATGGAAAAATTAAAACCTTTACAGACAAGCAAAAGCTGAGAGAGTTCAGCACCACCAAACCAGCTTTACAAACAATCCTAAAGGAACTTCTCTAGGCAGGAAACACAAGAGAAGGTAAAGACCTACAATAACAAACCCAAAACAATTAAGAAAATGGTAATAGGAACATACAAATCGATAATTACCTTAAATGTAAATGAATTAAATGCTCCAACCAAAAGACACAGACTGGCTGAATGGATACAAAACCAAGACCCGTATATATGCTGTCTACAAGAGACCCACCTCAGACCTAGGGACAGATACAGACTGAAAGTGAGGGGATGGAAAAAGATATTCCATGCAAATGGAAATCAAAACAAAGCTGGAGTAGCAATTCTCATATCAGACAAAATAGACTTTAAAATGAAAACTACTACAAGACACGAAGAAGGACACTAAATAATGATCAAGGGACCAATCCAAGAACAAGATATAACAATTGTAAATATTTATACACCCAACATAGGAGCACCACAATACATAAGGCAAATACTAACAGCCAAAAAAGGGGAAATCGACAGTAACACAATCATAGTAGGAGACTTTTAACACTCCACTTTCACCAAAGGACCAATCATCCAAAATGAAAATAAATAAGGAAACACAAGCTTTAAATGATACATTAAACAAGATGGAATTAATTAATCTTTATAGGACATTCCATCCGAAAAGAACAGAATACACATTCTTCCCAAGTGCTTATGGAACATTTTCTAGGATAGATTATATCTTGGGTCACATAGCAAGCCTTGGTAAATTTAAGAAAATTGAAATTGTATCAAGTATCTTTTCCGACCACAACGCTATGAGACTAGATATCAATTACAGGAAAAGATCTGTAAAAAATACAAACACATGGAGGCTAAACAATACACTACTTAATAACGAAATGATCACTGAAGAAATCAAAGAGGAAATCAAAAATTACCTAGAAACAAATTAAAATGGAGACACGACAACCCAAAATCTATGTGATGAAGCAAAAGCAGTTCTAAGAGGGAAGTATACAGCAATACAATCCTACCTGAAGAAACAGGTAACATCTCAAATAAACAACCTTACCTTGCACTTAAAGCAATTAGAGAAAGAAGAACAAAAAAACCCCAAAGTTAGCAGAAGGAAAGAAACCATAAAGATCAGATCAGAAATAAATGAAAAAGAAATGAAGGAAACGATAGCAAAGATCAATAAAACTAAAAGCTGGTTCTTTGAGAAAATAAACAAAATTGATAAACCATTAGCCAGACACATCGAGAAAAAAAGGGAGAAGACTCAAATCAATAGAATTAGAAATGAAAAAGGAGAAGTAACAACTGACACTGCAGAAATACAAAGGATCATCAGAGATTACTACAAGCAACTATATGCCAATAAAATGGACAACCAGGAAGAAATGGACAAATTCTTAGAAATGTACAACTTTCTGAGACTGAAGCAGGAAGAAATAGAAAATATGAACAGACCAATCACAAGCACTGAAATTGAAACTGTGATTAAAGATCTTCCAACAAACAAAAGCCCAGGACCAGATGGCTTCACAGGCGAATTCTATCAAACATTTAGAGAAGAGATAACACCTATCCTTCTCAAACTATTCCAAAATACAGCAGATGGAGGAACACTCCCAAACTCATTCTATGAGGCCACCATCACCCTGATACCAAAAGCAGACAAAGATGTCACAAAGAAAGAAAACTACAGGCCAATATCACTGATGAACATAGATGCAAAAATCCTCAACAAAATACTAGCAAACATAATCCAACACCACAGTGAAATGATCATATACCATGATCAAGTGGGGTTTATCCCAGGAATGCAAGGATTCTTCAATATACTCACATCAGTCAATGTGATAAACCATATTCACAAATTGAAGGAGAAAAACCATATGATCATCTCAATAGATGCAGAAAAAGCTTTTGACAAAATTCAACACCAATTTATGATAAAAACCCTACAGAAAGTAGGCATAGAGGGAACTTTACTCAACATAATAAAGGCCATATATGAAAAACCCACAACCAAGATCATCCTCAATGGTGAAAATCTGAAACCCTTTAAGATCAGGAACAAGACAAGATTGCCCACTCTCACCACTTTTATTCAACATAGTTTTGGAAGTTTTAGCCACACCAATCAGAGAATTAAAAGAAATAAAAGGTATCCAAATCGGAAAAGAAGAAGTAAAGATGTCACTGTTTGCAGATGACATGATACTATACATAGAGAATCCAAAAGATGCTACCAGAAAACTACTAGAGCTAATCAATGAATTTGGTAAAGTAGCAGGATACAAAATTAATGCACAGAAATTGCTTGCATTCCTATACACTAATGATAAAAAAACCTGTAAGTGAACTCCAGAAAACACTCCCATTTACCACTGCAACAAAAAGAATAAAATATCTAGGAATAAACCTACCTAAGGAGACAAAAGACCTGTATGCAGAAAATTATAAGACACTGATGAAAGAAATTAAAGATAATACAAATAGATGGAGAGGTATACCATGTTCTTGGATTGGAAGAATCAACATTGTGAAAATGACTCTACTACCCAAAGCAATCTACAGATTCAATGCAATCCCTATCAAACTACCACTGGTATTTTTCACAGAACTAGAACAAAAAATTTCACAATTTGTATGGAAACACAAAAGACTCTGAATAGCCAAAGCAATCTTGAGGACGAAAAATGGAGCTGGAGGAATCAGGCTCCCTGACTTCAGACTATACTACAAAGCTACAATAATCAAGACAGTATGGTACTGGCACAAAAACAGAAAGATAGATCAATGGAACAGGATAGAAAGCCCAGAGATAAACCCACACATGTATGGTCACCTTATCTTTGATAAAGGAGGTAGGAATGTACAGTGGAGAAAGGACAGCCTCTTCAATAAGTGGTGCTGGGAAGACTGGACAGCTGCATGTAAAAGTATGAGATTAGATCACTCCCTAACACCATACACAAAAATAAGCTCAAAATGGATTAAAGACCTAAATGTAAGGCCAGACACTATCAAACTCTTAGAGGAAAACATAGGCAGAACACTCTATGACATAAATCAAGTTCCTTTTTGACCCACCTCCTAGAGAAATGGAAATAAAAACAAAAATAAACAAATGGGACCTAATGAAACTTAAAAGCTTTTGCACAGCAAAGGAAACCATAAACAAGACCAAAAGACAACCCTGAGAATGGGAGAAAATATTTGCAAATGAAGCAACTGACATAGGATTAACCTCCAAAATTTACAAGCAGCTCATTCAGCTGAATATCAAAAAAAACAAACAACCTAATCAAAAAATGGGCAGAACACCTAAATAGACATTTCTCCAAAGATATACAGATTGCCAACAAACACATGAAAGAATGCTCAACATCATTAATCATTAGAGAAATGCAAATCAAAACCACAATGAGGTATCATCTCACACCAATCAGAATGGCCATCATCAAAAAATCTACAAACAATAAACGCTGGAGAGGGTGTGGAGAAAAGGGAACCCTCTTGCACTGCTGGTGGGAATGTAAATTGATACAGCCACTATGGAAAACAGTATGCAGGTTCCTTAAAAAACTAAAAATAGAACTACCATATGACCCAGCAATCCCACTACTGGGCATATACCCTGAGAAAACCATAATTCAAAAAGAGTCATGTACCACAATGTTCATTGCAGCTCTATTTACAATAGCCAGGACATGGAAGAAACCTAAGTGTCCATCAACAGATGAACTGATAAAAAAGATGTGGCACATATATACAATGGAATATTACTCAGCCAGAAAAACAAACGAAATTCAGTTATTTGTAGTGAGGTCGATGGACCTTGAGTCTGTCATACAGAGTGAAGTACGTCAGAAAGAGAAAAACAAATACCATATGCTAATACATATATATGGAATCTTAAAACAAAAAACAAAAAAAACGTTCATGAAGAACCTAGGGGCAAGATGGGAATAAAGACACAGACCTACTAGAGAATGGACTTGAGGATATGGGGAGGGGGAAGGGTAAGCTGGGACAAAGTGAGAGAGTGGCATGGACATATATACAGTACCAAACATAAAATAGATAGCTAGTGGGAAGCATCCACATAGCACAGGGAGGTCAGCTCAGTGCTTTGTGACCACCTAGAGGGGTGGGATAGGGAGGGTGGGAGGGAGGGAGGCACAAGAGGGAAGAGGTATGAGGACATATGTATATGTATAACTGATTCACTTTGTTATAAAGCAGAAACTAACACACCATTGTAAAGCAATAATACTCCAATAAAGATGTTTTAAAAAAAAAAGCTTGCAAACAAGAAAAAGAAAAATAAAATAGATATATATCAAGATATAGAATGTTAAAAAATATAAATATATAATGCATAGCTGTAAGTATATATTTATATGTTTATTTTTAACCTTTTTATACTTGTGTCTCATTTTTATAATATTTTGATATATGTGTATGTGTATATATGAATCAGTGGGAAACATACTGATTTATACAAAATCATTGACAAAAGCAGCTTATGTAGAAAGCCAGCAGAAAATATATGAACACATCTAATTATAAAGGATGGGAGCTACAAATGAAAAACTTTGCATAAAGACACTGAAGCTACAAAAATAACTGTTCAATATATTTCACTGCAATTACACTTCACAACATATTAATTCTCTGTCCCTAAGGGATTCCATTTTGCATAGAACCTAAATAAACCGCCTGAAAAAATTTTGCTGAGATTGAGATTGGATTTAATTACCAGACCTAATTCTTCAGTAATGGAAATCAGCCAAAGAACTGGGGGAAAATGCTGACTGAATGGAGACCTGAGTGACCTAGCTAACTGGAAGGGAACAACATTTTTGATTAATTGAAAGGACAAGCACTTCATCTTAAAATGTCCAAAGGTTAGATGTGTAGAACTAAATAAATCAATAACACTGTTTGATAGCACTTTCCCAGTAACCCTGTGGAGTACCTTTTCATACTATAACACATAAAATAGTAAGAGGCATATATTCTTGCAGGCACTTTTCTACACCTAAAGTAAAAGTTAGTGTTTTATACAGCCTCCAGAATAGGCATCTCTACTACTCATAAAAACAATTTCTTACCTTTTCTGGGTTACTTTTACTGTAAAGGTCACCAGCTGTAACTGGTTGCAGTACTTTTGTGTGGCACAGTTGGAGCTGGCAAGAGACTGTTAAGCGAAAAATCATTTTTGGAGCTTCAAAGGGGAGCTGTGTTTGTCCTTACAAAATGAATTGCCTCCACAGCAAAGAACTGCAGTGATTCTACATGTTATTTCAAACATGAAATGTCATAATTCTTCCCTTTGTAAAGCCATCCTGCAATCAGCAACAATTAGCATGCTGGTTAAAAAAGAGACCACTTAACTGATATTATTAATTCAATGCCACATTAAAATTAAGCTTATTATGACTACTCAAACAAATCTTGAAATTAAGAGACAGCCATTAACTGCTATATTTCACTTATGGGGCAACATGTTATTTTTTCTAAATTTTTACTTATTTATTTTCTATACAGCAGGTTCTTATTAGTTATCTATTTTATACATATTAGTGTATATATGTCAATCCCAATCTCCCAATTCATCCCACCATCACCCCCTCCAGCCTCCCCACTTCCCCCCTGACCTGGTGTCCATACGTTTGTTCTCCACATCTGTGTCTCTATTTCTGCCTTGCATACTGGTTCATCTGTACCATTTTTCTAGATTCCACATATATGCATTAATATATGATATTTGTTTTCCTCTTTCTGACTTACTTCACTCTGTATGACAGTCACTAGGTCCATCCACATCTCTACAAATGACCCAATTTCGTTCCTTTGTATGGCTGAGCAATATTCCCTCGTATATATGTATCACATCTTCTTTATCCATTCATCTATTGATGGGCATTTAGGTTGCTTCCATGACCTGGTTATTGCAAATAGTGCTGCAGTGAACACTGGGGGTGCATGTGTCTTTTTTGAATTATGGTTTTCTCTGGGTATATGCCCAGTACTGGGATTGCTGTGTCATATGGTAATTCTACTTTTAGTTTTTTAAGGAACCTCCATACTGTTTTCCCTAGAGGCTGTATCAATTTACATTCCCACCAACAGTGTAAAAGGGTTCCCTTTTCTCCACACCCTCTCCAGCATTTATTGCTTGTAGATTTTTTGATGATGCCCATTCGAACCTGTGTGACATGATACCTCGTTGTACTTTCATTTGCATTTTTCTAATAATTAGTGATGTTGAGGCAGCTTTTCATGTGCCTCATGGCCATCTGTATGTCTTCTTTGGAGAAATGTCTATTTAGGTCTTCTGCCCATTTTTGGACTGGGTTGTTTGTTTTTTTGATACTGAGCTACATGAGCTGTTTATATATTTTGGAGATTAATCCTTTGTGAGTTGATTCATTTGCAAATATTTTTCTCCCATTCTGAGGGTTGTCTTTTCAGCTTCTTTATGGTTTCCTTTGATGTGCAAAAGCTTTGAAGTTTCATTAGGTCCCATTTGTTTATTTTTGTTTTTATTTCCATTTCTCTAGGAGGTGGGTCAAAAAAGATCTTGCTATGATTTATGTCAAAGAGTATTCTTCTTACGTTTTCCTCTAAGAGTTTTATAGTGTCTGATCTTACATTTAGGTCTTTAATCAAACTGGAGTTTATTTTTGTGTATGGTGTTAGGGAGTGCTCTAATTTCATTCTTTTACATGCAGCTGTCCAGTTTTCCCAGCACCACTTATTGAAGAGACTGTCTTTTCTCCTTTGTATATCCTTGCCTCCTTTGTCATAGATTAGTTGACGATAGGTGTGTGGGTTTATCTCTGGGCTTTCTATCCTGCTCCATTGATCTATATTTCTGTTTTTGTGCCAGTACCATATTGTCTTGATTACTGTAGCTTTGTAGTATAGTCTGAAGTGAGGGAGTCTGATTTCTCCAGCTGTGTTTTTTCCCCTCAAGATTGCTTTGGCTACTCGGGATCTTTGGTGTCTCCATACAAATTTTAAGATTTTTTGTTCTAGTTCTATAAAAAATGCCATTGGTAATTTGATAGGGATTGCACTGAATCTGTAGATTGCTTTGGGTAGTATAGTCATTTTCACAATGTTGATTCATCCAATCCCAGAACATGGTATATCTCTCCATCTGTTTGTGTCATCTTTGATTTCTTTCATCAGTGTCTTATAGTTTTCTGAGTACAGGTCTTTTACCTCCTTAGGTAGGTTTATTCCTAGATATTTTATTCTTTTTGTTGCAGTGGTGAATGGGATTATTTCCTTAATTTCTCTTTCTGATCTCTCATTGTTAGTGTATAGGAATGCAAGAAATTTCTGTGCATTAATTCTGTATCCTGCAACTTTACTGAATTCACTGATTAGATCTAGCAGTTTTCTGGTGGCATCTTTAGGATTCTCTATGTATAGTTTCATGTCATCTGCAAACAATGACAGTTTTACTTCTTCTTTTCCAATTAGTATTCCTTGTATTTCCTTTTCTTCTCTGATTGCTGTGGTTAGGACTTCCAAAACTATGTTGAATAACAGTGGCGAGGGTGGACATCCTTGTCTTGCTCCTGATCTTATAGGAAATGCTTTCAGTTTTTCACCGTTGAGAATGATGTTTGCTGTGGGTTTTCATATATGGCCTTTATTATGTTGAGGTAGGTTCCCTCTGTGCCCACTTTCTGGAGAGTTTTTATCATAAATAGGTGTTGAATTTTGTCAAAAGCTTTCCCTGCAACTACTGAGATGATCACATGTTTTTTTTATTCTTCAATTTATTAATATGGTGTATCACATTGATTGATTTGCATGTATTGAAGAATCTTTGCATCCCTGGGATACGTCCCACTTGATCATAGTGTATGATCCTTTTAATGTGTTGTTGGATTCTGTTTGCTAGTATTTTGTTGAGGATTTTTGCATCTGTATTCATCAGTGATATTGATCTGTAATTTTCTTTTTTTTTTGTAGTACCTCTGTCTGGTTTTGGTATCAGGGTGATGGTGGCTTTGTAGAATGAACTTGTGAGTGTTCCTTCCTCTGCAACTTTTTGGAGGAAGTTGAGGAGTTTTTCTTGTTTCTTGAGGTAGGATTGTATTACTATAAACTTCCCTCTTAGAACTGCTTTTGCTGTATCCCATAGGTTTCAGATCATCGTGTTTTCATTGTCATTTGTCTCTAGGTATCTTTTTCTTTCCTCTTTTATTTCTTCTGTGATCTCTTGGTTATTTAGTAAAGTATTGTTTAGCCTCCATGTGTTTGTGTTTTTTACGTTTTTTCCCTGTAATTAATTTCTAATCTCATTGTGTTGTGGTCAGAAAAGATGCTTGATATGATTTCAATTTTCTTAAATTTACTGAGGCTTGATTTGTGACCCAAGATGTGATCTATACTGGAGAATGTTCTGTGTGCACTTGAGAAGAAAGTGTAATCTGCTGTTTTCGGATGGAATGTCCTATAAATATCAATTAAATCTATCTGGTCTATTGTTTCATTTAAAACTTGTGTTTCCTTATTAATTTTCTGTCTGGATGATCTGTCCATTGGTGTAAGTGAGGTGTTAAAGTCCCCCACTATTATTGTGTTACTCTTGATTTCCTCTTTTAAAACTGTTAGCATTTGCCTTAGTATATAGGTGCTCCTATGGTGGGTGCATATATATTTATAACTGTTATATCATTTTCTTGGATTGACTCCTTGACCCCTGATCATTATGTAGTGTCCTTCCTTGTCTCTTCTAACATTCTTTATTTTAAAGTCTATTTTATCTGATATGAGTATTGCTACTACAGTTTTCTTTTGATTTCCATTTGCATGGAATATATTTTTCTATCCCCTCACTTTCAGTCTGTATGTGTCCCTAGGTCTGAAATGGGTCTTTTGTAGACAACATGTATACGGGCTGGCTGAACATATATTCAGCCAGCCTGTGTCTTTTGATTGCAGCATATAATCCATTCACATTTAAGGTAATTATCAATATGTATGCTCCTATTACCATTTTCTTAATCGTTTTGAGTTTCTTTTTGTAGGTCCTTTTCTTCTCCTGTGTTTCCCACTTAATGATGTTCCTTTAACATTTGTTGTAGAGCTGGTTTTGTGCAGCTTAATTCTTTTAGCTTTTGCTTGTTTGTAATTCTTTTGATTTCTCTGGCAAATCTGAATGAGATCCTTGCCAGGTAGAGTAATCTTGGTTGTAGGTTCTTCCCTTTAATCACTTTAAGTATATGGTGCCACTCCCTTCTGGCTTGTAGAGTTTCTGCTGAGAAATCAGCTGTTAACCTTATGGGAGTTCCCTTATATATTATCTTTTTTCTCTTGTTGCTTTTAATAATTTTTCTTTGTCTTTAATTTTTGTCAGTTTGATTACTATGTATCTCAGAGTGTTTCTCCTTGGGTTTATCCTTCCTGGGACTCTCTGTGCTTCCTGGACTTCGGTGGCTATTCCCTTTCCCATGTTAGGGAAGTTTTCGACTATAATCTCTTCAAATATTTTCTCAGGTCCTTTCTCTCTCTTTTCCTTCTGGGACCCCTATAATGAGAATGTTGTCCCAGAGGTCTCTTAGGCTGTCCTCATTTCTTTTCATTCTTTTTTCTTTATTCTGTTCTGCAGCAGTGATTTCCACCATTCTGTCTTCCAGGTCACTTATCTGTTCTTCTGCCTCAGTTATTCTCTTATTGATTCCTTCTAGTGTATTTTGCATTTCAGTTATTGTATTGTTCATTTCTGTTTGTTTGTTCTTTAATTCTTCTAGGTCTTTGTTAAACACTTCTTGCATCTTCTCATCTTTGCCTCCATTCTCTTTCTGAGGTCCTGGATCATCTTCACTATCATTATTCTGAATTCTGTTTCTGGAAGGTTGCCTATCTCTGCTTCATTTAGTTGTTTTTCTGGGGTTTTATCTTGTTCCTTCACCTGGTACACAGTCCTCTGCCTTTTCATTTTGTCTTTCTTTCTGTGAATGTGGTTTTCATTCCACAGGCTGCAAAACTGCAGTTCTTCTTGCTTCTGAAGTCTGCCCTCTGGTAGATGAGGCTATCTAAGGGGCTTCCTGATGGGAGGGACTGGTGGTGGGTAGAGCTGGCTGTTGCTCTGGTGGGCAGAGCTCAGTAAAACTAATCTGCTTGTCTCCTGATGGGTGGGGCTGAGTTCCCTCCTTGTTGGTTGTTTGGCCTGAGGCGAACCAGCACTGGAGCCTACAGGCTCTTTGGTGGGGCTAATGGCAGACTCTGGGAGGGCTCATGCCAAGAAGTACTGCCCAGAACTTCTGCTGTCAGTGTCCCTGTCCCCGTGGTGAGCCACAGCCACCCCTCGCCTCTGCAGGAGACCCTCCAACACTAGCAGGTAGGTCTGGTTCAGTCTGCTGTGGGGTCACTGCTCCTTCCCCCTGAGTCCTGATGTGCACACTACTTTGTGTGTGCCCTCCAAGATTGGAGTCTCTGTTTCCCCCAGTCCTGTCGAAGTCGTGCAATCAAATTGTGCTAGCTTTCAAAGTCCGATTCTCTCGGAATTCCTCCTCCCGTTGCTGGACCCCCAGGTTGGGAAGCCTGACGTGGGGCTCAGAACCTTCACTCCAGTGGGTGGACTTCTGTTGTATAATTGTTCTCCAGTTTGTGAGTCACCCACCCAGCTGTTATGGGATTTGATTTTATTGTGATTGCGCCCCTCCTACCGTCTCATTGCAGCTCCTCCTTTTTCTTTGGATGTGGGGTTTCTTTTTTGGTGAGTTCCAGTGTCTCCCTTTCGATGACTGTTCAGCAGTTAGTTGTGATTCCAGTGCTCTTGCAAGAGGGAATGAGCACACGTCCTTCTACTCTGCCATCTTGAACCAATCTCGCCAACATGTTTTTAAATATTATATGATTTGTTTGAATATGTTTCTTAAATAATGAGAGGGAAAAGAAGAGTTTTGGCTGCTTTAAGAAGTCACTGCAGGGCTTGCTTATTTTATGAAAATGAAATATCACTAAGCAGGAGGAGGTTTGTTTTTAATTTTTATTTTTAAAATTTATTTATTTCTGGCTGCACTGGGTCTTCATTGCTGCCTGCAGGGTTTCCCTAGTTATGGCATGCGGGAGCTACTCCTCGTTGTGGTGCACGGGCTTCTCATTGTGGTGGCTTCTCTTCTTGCGGAGCACGGGCTCTAGGCACACGGGCTCAGTAGTTGTGGCTCATGGGCTCTAGTGTGCAGGCTCAGTAGTTGTGGCATACAGGCTTAGTTGCTCTGTGGCACATGGGATCTTCCCAGACCAGGGCTCGAACCTGTGTCCCCTGCATTGGCAGGCAGATTCTTAACCACTGCACCACCAGGGATCTCCCAGGAGGAGGTTATTTAAAGGCCCATAAAATTGTTGTTGCCAAAGTAACCTCCCCCTGACTTTAGGAAAATCTTGACGGGGAATCATGCCACAGACAGAAACATAACACATCTCATTTTTCTTTCTTCTCTCCTTGCTTTAGCCTAGAGGGAAAGAACAAGGAGTTTCTCTATCCTCAGAGCTGCCTGGACCACATATGGAGTCAAGTGTCACTTTAAGAAGCTGAGTGATAAGGATATGCACATCTAGAGACAAGCAACCAGCAGAACAAGGACTCTGAAGACCAAGTCACAGGATGAAAATGTGCAGCACCTGGAAATGTCTAGTTTGGAGAGGGGGACAGTTAAGGAGAAATACAATAGCTAATTCAAATATTTAGAGGTCTATAATGTAGAATACATCTTAAAATGTGTTTGTGTGGTAGCAGACAGCAAAATCTGTCTGCATCTGAGCAAGTGTCTGTTGGCAGCCCCCACCCCAACTGCAAGCAGTCATGCACTTCTATCCTCCTCCTCCACATTGTTGTTCCCCTGATTTTCTTTTGGGGAACCTGGCTACTTCAGCTTTCCCCCCTGGCTCTTTTCCCTCATCCAAAAAATATATGTACAGATAGAGTACAAAAATATATCTAAAGATAGATATAGTCTTATTTAGCCATCGTTATATAAGGGATGCTGTTTGCCTGGCCTGTCTATAGGAAATTTTATTATTTATGTCAAACTGTAAATACATACATGTATATGCATATATATATAATATATAATGTTGTGATTATAAACATAATTCTCATTCCTTAGAGGGAAATATTAGAAAATGTAAAAAATAGGAATTATGCATAGTCCTACTACCCAAAATTATGCTACAGTTATGCTTCTTTTCCTCATGACTATGCTCTCCGAGTATTTTTATAATGTTGTGATGTTTGTACACACTTTTATATACCCATCTCTTCACTCATTAATACATAAAGATTTTTGTGTTATTAAAAATACTTCTAAATATTCAATGATTTTATAGTTTTCCATTATAACTTTATTTTACTATTCTATTATTTTGGAGCATTAGAGTGATTATCAATTGTCCTTATTATATATTGGGTTAATTTGTTATTAACCCATCTAGTTTTTTTCCTCAAAATTCTTATTTTGCTCCATGACCCTCTCCTTTAGGCGTGTAGGCTTTGTCTCAGAAAGGATGAGAGGGCAGATGAAAATAGTTCATCCTCAGCTTCTGAGTTCTAAAGCAGACTTTTGAAACTTGCAGCAAAGGCAAAGCAAAAAGTTATTTTATTTAAAGTCACTTTTGAGTCTCAAAAGTCTGACTTCTAGGGCTTCCCTGGTGGCGCAGTGGTTGAGAGTCCACCTGCCGATGCAGGGGACACAGGTTCATACCCCGGTCCGGGAAGATCCCACATGCTGCGGAGCAGCTGGGCCCGTGAGCCATGGCCGCTGAGCCTGCGCGTCTGGAGCCTGTGCTCCGCAACGGGAGAGGCCACAACAGTGAGAGGCCCGCGTACCGCAAAAAAAAAAAAGTCTGACTTCTGAGTATCAAAATCATGATGTATTTGTGGCATTTCATTTATGTCATGAACAATAAAGTTGAAAGCATGGGAAATTAGCTAAAGTAGTTTAGAAGGGATTACAATTTATAAGGAAGAGAGAAGTGTAAGAAGATATGAGTGGAAAGCCATAGAGTTAGATGGTGTAGGTCTCTGAAAAGAGAGTCTGCCCTCTAACCATCATCAACCAGGGCCAAAACTCTTGGGAGGGGGTGAGGGGCAAAGAATCCCAGATAGATTTGGGGATCTGAGCATAGAGGAGACCAGTGCCCCACTTCCACTAGAGACTATGCAAGAGGTAAGCCTTAAAGGGGCCCCTGTATCACCATGGCAAGATGACAGTGGGTAGAGATGGTGGCATGAGGAGTCTACACCAAGGCACCTGAGAAAGCTCCACAGAGCACAATTTTGCCTGTGCCTCCCTGAGAGACAAGGGGGGGGGGTGTCACTAAAAGAGAGCTTGCACACTCATCACATCCCAGTGGCTGAAGGGAGCACAGTAACTGGAGACCAATGGGGACCCCAATGCCTCAGGAGACACCACACTGGGACAGTCGCAGACCCCAGGAAACAGGTAGAATGACACATTTGCCAGGTGCCAGCCTAGGCAGAGAACGTCCCAAGTGTAGTCTCTTCTCCATGACTTGAGGTAATGGAACTTCCCCACAATTGAGAAGTAGTCTCAGAGGAGGAAACCTGAACTGACTGGGGGGAAAAAATAAGACTCTGAATTGACTAAGAAAGCCATAATTTGACTGAGTCTACCATGAATTGGCTGAGATTAAATCTCCAAGGGGAATGAGGAGCTCAATGTCAATGTTGAGTTGGAGAAAAATGATTACATTTTTGCACACCCAAATTTGTCACCACTGCATAATTAATACCATACTAAATAGTTTCATAGCAATGATAACTTTCAATGATAATACCCTTTCAACTGGGTCCCGTCATTTAATTTTTGCCCATTTATCCCTTCAACAAATATACTGAGCACCTATATTTTCTAGGAATTGTACTAGACAGCTAGAGCAGAGAACAAAACATATGTAGCTGCTCACTGTCTTCACTGACTTCCAACTAGGAAGACTAACAATGAAGAAGTTATTACAACAAATTACTATGGCCACTATGACAAGGGAGGAGTCCTAACCTACCCTTCTAGGCAAAACAACAGTGACACAGAACCCCCACAGAATTAGCAGACGTAGAGAAGGGAAACGTATCCCAGAGAAAGAAAACACCATACCCAAAGTGCCAGGAGTCACATAGAGAAGGATGACATGGCTACCCACTGCTGAGCATGCATTCAGCACTTGAGGATACACATCGTGTGTGTTATAAATGGAGTTTCAAATTCAGGGGGTTACGATGCCATAGTTTAAAGAAAAAGGTAGGACTAAGAACTAGAATCAGAAAAATAAATTCTGTGAGCAATACTTTCTCAATATTTGATAGCTTACCATTTCTATTTCCACTTAAATAGGTAAAGAGATACCTCATTTTTCTATGACTGGAACAGAGACAGCTAATTGCTTACCCCAATATTCATTTTCCACTTTTTCTCTGATTTAAAAATAAAAAAAGGATTTTACTCAGTGCCATCATATGCCTAGCTTTTCTCCAACTTCAGAGGTGACCAACAGAAATAAATCCCAGACATTGAGAAGTAAAAATGTAGGAGGTACCTCTAGTAAATCTTCTTTAAAGTTTCCTTTTTCCTGCTGCCATCCTAGAATATGACCGTGATGTCTGCATCTCCAGCTGCCATCTTGAAATATAAGGACAAAGTTCATACTCTAGGGCTTGTAGAATGAAGAGTGGGAAGTATATCCTGATTACCAATAATTCTGTAGAGCCATAAGACTAGCCCACCAAATTGCTTTCACATGAGAGAAATAAACTGTCATGTTTAACCCACTGTTATTTTCTTTTCTGTTTATGCAGCCAAACCTAATCCTAATACAATGTTGTAAAGAGTTGACATAGGATAGCTGAGAAGTAAATGTTCTAAATCTACAGCAAGGCCCAAGACACAAATCAGATAACTGTAAAGCTAAAAAGAAATCTAGAAGTCATTTGGTCTGTTTCGTAAACTTGACCATATCACTCTCTGGGGTACAGCTGTTCAAAGGCTCCTCCTCATTGACAAGATAATGTCGAAGTTTAAGTTTCTTGAATGGTCATGATCCAGTCCTTTCTACCTCTCCATCCTGATTTCCTATCAAAGAAATTATGTTCAGGAATTATCAACTAGTTTTAGTATCCTGATACAACATGTACTTCATAAGCCCATGTGTTTATTATGTCCTGTTCTTACTGCTAAAAATATACTTCCCCTGCTTGGCCATTTTGCTCAAAAATGTACTTCTCCATGAAAGATACCTACCTCCAAACCACCAGACAGACTGATTGCTTCTTCCTTTGTGTGATCTTTACGATATACATATTTTTTCTAATATTATACTTAGGCGTGTAAATAAGTAGTCACCATCTAATGTGATATTGTTTATTTCTGTATTCCTAGTGCCCAGCCAATAATATATAGTAGTAGGTGCTGAATATCTGTTGAATTGACTTGCATTTCAGATTAGGAAATTAAGGACTCTGAAAGAGTAATCAACCTAGGTATTAACAGAGCACCAAAGTTTACATCAGGAGTCAAAAGAGAAAAGATGAAGCCAAAATATCATTTTTATATCTGATAGAGGTCAAGTTGGAAGACCTGGCTTATATTGATATCTTGGGACTCACTAATGAGTCCAGAATTGGGCAGACTTACCCAACTAGGCACAGAAGCACTGGACCAGGGCAGGACTCCCCATGTGGAATAATGGAGGAGAATTCATGGTCACTTCCAAGAGGAGAAAGACGGGAGCTGAGCTGAGCTGAGCATGCCCTGTTATTTCTCCAAAATGGACTCATAGGCTAAGAATCTCCTCAGAGGCAGGGTGATTGATGGGGCAGAGGGAAGCCCAGACCTACAACTAATTGAGCTCCTTTCACATGACCAAAGCATCAGAAGTGGGAAAGAGGACCATTCCCCAGATTTTGATTCTCTTAACTCATTGGGCTTAAGCATGAAGCTGTGGATGCAAATAATCAATTAAAAAATCTATAATAAGAATAGAAGAGAGCTTTATTCAAGCCAAACTGAGGACTATAGCCCAGGAAACAACTCTCAAGGGACTGCTCTGAAGAGGTAGGGGAAGAGCCAGTATATATATGAATTTTTTGGCTGGGAAATACATGTAGTCTAGCATATATCTTGGTAAAAAATTACTGCTAATCACAAAACACAGATATCTCAAGTTAATGATTTTAGTGTTTTTCTATGTATAGGAAGATGCAAGAATCTGGAGTCACTGAAATTCTTCCTTAGATATGCACCTTAACTATCTAGGACCCCCGATATATCTGAAGGACAGAATGCTTCATCCTGTTTTGTTTTGTTTTTTTTGCATCCTGAATTCCCCTTAGGGCACACTGTCAGTGGGGCAACTGCAGTGGGTTGTGATTTAACTCTTTGCATAACTGGATGATGAGTGACACTCTTTTCTTTAACGGTTAAAGCAGATGTACAATGTCTGTTTGACAGGCCATGAGAAAGTTCAAGCCAAATCACGTTATAAGCCCAGAATGACTTCCCCATACCTCAGTATGTGAAAATTCCTTCCATCAAAGCCTATGGTCAGCAAGAGTTGTAGCTGTCTGCCTTGGGAGACCTTTCAGGAGGCCACCTTCATAAGATCACAAGCTACACGTCTCTGCTCTTTTGAGTTTCCTCCTGGGTCTAGTGGCAGGCAGCTTAAAAGTCGTCCCCACAAGAATCTGCAATGTGTCAGATGAATACATTCAATATATCAACTTTGAATCCACTCCATACCAAAAGCTGAAAATGTATCCCTATTCTATTTTCTGTCCCGAATTATGTCCACATATGCTGTCCAATACAGCATGACAAAGGTTCTGCAGAGATTAAATGCTATCTTGAAGATACTTCGATAATAAAACGCCTATAAAGAGATGCTTCAACTTTGAACACGATTTCCTTTCTATTATTAAATTTCATGAAATAAATTAAAGTCCAAAGACTAAATTCTTTTACAAGTTGAAATTCAAAAACATTGAAATCCAAAGGAACTAAAGTCTGAAATCAAATTCTTGTGTGTTAAAGTTCAATGTGCAAAGTTCAATTACAAAACGAAAACCATTTGCTGATTTGTTATTCTACCGAGGCTCAGCAAGAGGGATTTTTCTGCCTTGGTAGAGCGGGGTCTCTTCAGCAACTACAACAGTTCCTCTCTGGAATGGATTTGGAGTTTCCGAAGCCCCAGAAGTCATAGTAATTCAATACTTAGTCCCTCAGGAGCCTCACTTCTAAAGAACCCTAAGAGTTAACAGGACACACAGAATTATCACAAGGTTTTTCCAGATCCATCTAGTTTAGAAAGCCATTCTCCTGCCCTTAGATCAATTACAAAATTACATTCCCAGAACCAGGGCTACCAAGAGCCTAAGAGAAATCTGATGATGTCTGGCAAAAAAGGAAAATATTCTTGGATTCAACGTAGTAGGAAGTCTGTCATTCAAGACCAATTGTCTGGATTGCTTACTTAAGCCAAAGGAAAATTCTCCGAACAAGAAGTTATTTTGAGACTACACTTGCATTTAGCACTTTCATTTACATTTCTTTACATTTACATTTTTGTGAGAAAAAAAAAATATCTATGCTTCCTGCATCCTCACAGAGTGTCACTTGAGGCATTTCTGCCTCCTTGCACATTTAGATAACTGTAATGGGGTCAGCTCCAATCACAGGAACTCAAGTACCTTTCTTCCCCATCCAGCACCTCTTAATTCCATTTTCCTATTAAACCTTGGGCCCCTAATGCCATGTAGTGACGTAAGTGCATCACCTCTCAGAAAGAGGCTTTTTTGGTCCTGTGCCACAGTGGCTGCCTCACTGCCTCTGGCTCCAGGATTGCTTGGGCAGTGAAACTCACCCCCTAGAGAAGAGTTTCCATTCATTCCCAATTTGTTTTGGCTGAAGACCCACCCTGAACAGATTCCTACACTAAGTGATTTTGATGCTTCTGAAGCTTGTGTCCCTGGGGAAAAGTTTTAAATGTCCCAGCGTCTGAGTAGCTTTTTTGTTCAACTACATCTTTTTTCTGAAGTACTGAAACATACCACTGGTACTGAATTTCCCTGTTATTTCCCCACTCCTTTCAGGAAGGCTATTTGAGCTTAACAATTTAATCTACTTCTTAAAGTGGCCACTTTCCTTCTCTAATCCGTGTGGGAGCTAATGCTACTTGTTGAAACTTAGCGCCTCCCTTCCATTTATTTCATCTTTGCTTTCTGGTTCAGTTATTTTTATAACTTCTCTGGATTCTTCATCATCATCATCATAGAGAATAAATCAACAAGTTCTGGATTCGTTGTTCAAATTTTGTCTACCTTACTCTTGATGAGATGAATAATCCCCGCCTAGATATATTCTTCCATCAGACATTTAATCAAAGCCTGGACTTGTTCTCTGATTCTCACATCTAGATTTCATCACATCTTCTCTCAACTTTCTTTTAGGATCCTCATTTCATAAATGTATTGACCAAGGTCAGTAAGTTCCCTCAGGGCAAAGGTAATGCCTGTTTCAACTGCAATGATGTGTCATATGGAAACTCAGCTGAAAAATGCTTTGAATATTTCACATGAATTTCCTTCCTCAATCCTGCCCCAGTTTTTTATAACCACTTGGTACAGCTGTCCCACTCTTTAAGGAGTGGTTCTCCAACTGCTCTGAATGGGGACCTATGGCTTTCAGAAGTCATCATCCCTCGGTGACTTGGCCTTTCTTGAAGGAATCAGATCTGCTATCTGCTAGATTTGTGTGGATCCCAGTCATCATTTCTGATCTAATAACAAAAATGTCTTTCCTTCTTTTAGAGCAGTTGGAATCTGGATACTGCTTTTTCCCCCTTTTATATTGGTCTAAAATGTCATCTTTAAGATACCCTTTTCTTCTTTACTCTTCCTTAACATAAATGAATAAATTTTTTAAATCTCTTCCTCCAGCTTAATTGGCCTGTGTTCCTTTATTTTTTTTAATCTTTCACTGCTTCTGAGTTTGACAGTAAAACTGAAGTACATCTTTCAAACCACTACAGTTTCTTCTTGTTTTCCTAAGCAAATGAATTTATTACTAGAGGCAAACAGTTCCAGGCACTGAGCATTTTTGTTTCCTTCTACCTTTGGGTTTGTAATAATGTCATTTAGTTGAATTTCTATCTTAAGGGGATGGCATTATTTAATAAGGGCTCACATCTCTTATTTGTTCATTAAGTCTAACACAAGAACAAGGGTGAAGCCACAATTTGGGTGTCAGATATCAACCCAGAGTTATAACACGATATTAACATAGAGCCGATCTGAGATTCTATGATAGGACAGTGAGTCTTGAAAGTCAGAGGAAATGCCACATGGAATCAAGGTTAGTCAGTCCCTCCAGAGTGCCCTCCTTGATCCTGAAAGAGGAACAGAACCTAGTATTTCCAATCTAGATTACCTAGATTACCTAGGCTTGGTACTAACCATATAAAGCTAGAACATCTCTAGTGCTCTGTTCACATGCAGAATTCAGCTGCCTTGCAGTTGAAAAGTGGCAAATATTCTTCTGACAACCGATGTGTAAATCAGTTGTAAAACTCTTCTCTGCAATGGAATCTTTGTCTCAACAAGGAAAAGCAAGGCCTGTGCAGTAAACTAAAGCAATCTACCTGAAGCCCCCAACACAGCCAGAGGGTTGTGTCTTATTTTCTCACATAAATTGCATAAGTCATATGTTACAGTCACCTGCTAAGCTCAAAATACCTCATGACAGCTAAAATTTCTTTCTCAGGCGGCAGAAATTCAAAGTCAAGTACAAAAGTGTAAAAACACATTTGGCCTAAAATAAGCCTCTATAAACCAGCAAGGTTTCTCCCTCAAACTAAAGTCCAAGACCCACGGTGTGGGCCCCAGATGCACAAAAAGCTTCTGACCAAATTGTCCCCCTCGAATTTTTCGTTTATTTTTCTTTCTCAATGTTGCTGGTGAATAAACAAAACTTGGGAATCTCTGAGAGCCCCTCCCCAATAAAAAGCACCTTTAATATACACTAGGCTTATAAACAAGTTGAGAAGTACAACAAAACAGTAAAGTAGGAGGTCAAAATAATGCCTGTTACTGAGAGAGGGCAGGCTGCAGGATACGGTTTGTTGGGGGGCAGGGGCGGGGGTGCAGTGCTAGAGGTGGATAGGCCTCCCTGTAGGTAGGAAGTCTGACTAGTTAAGATTTATAACTTAGAACACACAGGCTCATTCCAAACAGGAAGAAAGCTGAAGCTAAGTCAAGCAGGTTCATTTATTCTTCCCAAAGTTGACAATCAAAAAAGACTCGATCTCTCTAGGAGCTGGATGAATAAAGGATGGAGAGAGACCTACAATGACATTAAGAGGTCTCACTTTACAGGAAGGAAACATCAGAAATGGGAATTATTCCCAGCTAACAATGCTTGCAAACAAGGTTAAATTCTTTGCTTACTGGTTTTTATACTGAGAACGTTTCTCAATATATTTGTGCAATTCTGATAGGATATTCTCATATTTAGTTTTCAGTACCACATTGCGCTGCAATTTAATAAATCCCATTCGTGGATTACCAATGTTTCACAATATCGATATTAATTCATTTTCATAAAATTTGATATCAGAAAGTCAATTTTAGAATTTAGTCTTCAACTACACAATTTGGGGAATGTATTCATAGTTATGTCTGTTATTTAATGTCTGGAAATTGATTTCCCATAAGATTATAGGCCAGATGATTCACTGACAACTAATTTCCCAAAGACTTCAGTAGGAGCATATGTGTAATGGCTTAAGAATGACCTTACACAAAAATATTCACCGTTTAGATGCACTGCATTATCAACTAAAGAATCCAATGTTTGCAAAACAGGAGATAGGGGGTGGGGAAAAATTAAGAATAGATTTTCCCTTAGATGACATGAGCAAAGTTGACTTCTTTCAACAATTCAAAAATCATTCTCATCTAACCTTTGTGTAAAGACAGCCTACACCTATATTATTTTATGCACTCAACTTATCCAAGATATATCATTACATTTATACACGTTCTTTACCTTCTTTTAACAATGATTTATTTTCAATGTACAGGTCTTAAGCATTGTTTTTTAAACTTATTACTAATTATTTTAGCATTGTATTTGTAAATTATTTAAACTTTACTTTCCAATAATTTACTTGTTTATATAAAAATACAATTAATTTGTGTATATTAACTTTATATCTTGCGAGCCTGCTAAATTCACTAATTTGTTAAAAGAATTATTGTTTAGGATTTTTCAGGTAAACAGTAATTTTACCTGCTAAAAAACCAATTTTCCTCCATCCTTTTGTTTCCTTATGCCTGTTATGCATTTTTCTTGCCTTATTAAACTGGCTAGTTAATGATATACATGCTAACAGGCTGGGAGAAAATGTACTTACTTTGAAATGCAGCAAAAACATAAGATGACTAAAGAATGGAGTGATGGGTAGATATGTGATAAAGCAAATACAGTTAAATGTTCACTGTAAAATACCAGCACGAATGTTCATTGTCACTTTTTTTTCAGTTTTCTGTATGTTGGAAACTTTAATAAGATGACATTAGGAAAATAAAAACCAAAGCAACAATCCAATTTTGAGAGAGGGACTGAGGACAAAAGAGACAAGGACAAAGGGACATCATAGGTTTTGAGAGAAAGGCTAAAATTGGTGAAATCCAAGGCACAGGATTAAAAACAGATGAGCAGCTTCTCTGTCTCATCAAGAGAAAATATGAATGCACACAGAGTAAATCGGATACATACAAATGAACATACAGTAATACAGGATGCATACATATTTGGTTTTGGTAGCTGGCTGGTAAGGAGATAAGGTTATCTGCTCTAAATGAAGTTCTGGAAAAGGCATTGTGGAGACTGGATCTGAGAAGTGTGAGTTTGCTGGGTAGTACTGAGGGCCTATTTCTTGGTTGGTGGCTATGAATGTAGTTGAGGGCAGTCTGTGCTCAACTGCCTGGATCCAGTTTCTTCACCTGTAAAACAGGATAATAAATGGCCAACTTCAAGATCATCAAGAGAATTAAGTGAGAGAATGCCTATAAAGAATCTAACACAGTGTCTCACATAAAGACCAAGAACTTTTTTCCATGCCTACTGCTAGTGATTTTTTTGTACAGCCGCACTTCAGGAAGTTGCTAAAGTTTCTCATGCTGCTATCTACAGAGAAGGTAATTTCAGTAGGCGATCAGCTCATCAAAAGAGCTGAAACAGGCACAGAAAGTACAAAGCCACAAAGGTACCATGCAGTGTTTGTAACCAGCATTAGGTTGTAATTTAAATGAGAGTTAAGGTTTGTAGGGACCACTTTCCTTTACTGAGAGGAAAGTAATTTATTATGTCTTTCATACCACAATCAAACTGATAAAGAGCATCTCATGATAATACTCCAAATTTCTACTGGAATTGTAAACAGGAAAGAAACCAAGGGGCAAATAGCTAATAAAATTTAGTTCATCAATTTGAAAAATATGAAATGATTATGTCTTTCTTGAGAACTAGGTAGAAAGAAAATGGCTGCTAAGGGTTGATTCTGTAATTTTTAAGAAATGTGTTTCATGATTTGGAGGGCTGTAATTTTGAAATAACATTTAAATTCCTATTACTCAGTTCTATAACTCAAAGTATAACACAGTACTTAAGGAAAAACCACAGCAAGAGGTTTTTTTTGTGTGTGTGACACATATTACACAACTTCAAACCTTAGGAACAAAATTTAATTTATATTATAAAAACATAAAATCAAAGGGGAGTGACATCAGTATCACGACAGCTTAAGATGTACCTCATCTTTGTCTTCCCACCAACAATAAAATTTGGCATCCACCTATGGAAAGAAATCCCTTTCAGGAAGCTGTGGAATCCAGCACCATAAGCCAAGGGACCCGGGAGGAGTCTCGTCCAGCCATCCATCAGGTAATAGGGAGACAGACCTCAGTCCCAGATGTGGACCCTGTCATGGCCTATAAACTGGCCCCAGCCTCTTTCAACCACCATCTAGGAGCCCCTGAGAACACCAACTTAGACATTCACTCAAGGACAAGAGAGACTTTTCAAAAGTTCAGGTTTCCAGAGAAGTCCCAGAATTCCATTGGAGGAAAAAAAAAAGTTTGGATGTATTGGAGGACTTCAGAAGTAAAGAAATAATGCAAAAGTTCAAAGAACGTGAAAAATCAAGATAACATGGACACCACCAAAGGATCACAGTAATCTTCTGGTAACCAAACCCAAAGACATGGAGATCTGTGATTTACCCAATAAAGAATTCAAGTTTTAAGGAAGCTTCATGAGGTACAAGAAAACACAGAAAGACAACTGAACCATATCAGGAAAACAATAAATGAACAAAATAAGAAGTTTAGCAAATGCTCATAGCAGCACTATTTACAATAGCCAAGACACGGAAACAACCCAAATCCCCATCAACAGATGATTGGCTTAAGAAGATGTGGCATATATATATATGATATATATATATGATATATATCGTATATATATATCATATATATATATGATGGAATATTACTCAGCCATAAAAAAGAATGAAATATTGCCATTTGCAGCAACATGGATAGACCTAGAGAATATCATACTAAGTGAAGTCAGACAAAGACAAATATATAAAGTCATTTGTATGTAGTATCTAAAAAGTAGTACAGGCGAATCTATATACAAAACAGACTCACAGACACAGAAAACAAACTTATGGTTACCAAAGGGGAAAGGGAGGGGAGAAGGATAAATTAGGAGTTTGGGATTAACAAACTACTACACATAAAATAGATAAGGAACAAGGATTTACTGTATAACACAGGGAACTATATTCAATAACTTGTAATAACCTATAATGGAAAATAATCTAAAAAAATACATATGTAACTGAATCACTTTGCTGTACACTTAAAACTAACACCATACTGTAAATCAACTATGCTTCAATTAAAAAAAAAAAAGAAGAAGAAAAGTTTAGCAGAGAGACAGAAGTCATAAAAAGGAACCAAATGGAAATTCTGGGGCTGAAGGATACAATGAATGAAATGAAAAATGAAATAGAGAATATCAATGGCAGAATGAATCAAGCAGAAGAAAAAAATCTGTAAGACTGAAGAAAGAACTCAGAAATTATGCAATCAGAGAAGAACGAAGAAAAAAGATGTAAAAGAGGACAGAAAGTTACATAATCTATGACATATCATCTAAAGGACAAGTTTGTAAATTACTGAAGTTCCAGATTTAGAAAAGAGGGAGAAGGGGGCAGATAGCTTATTTAAAGAAATAATTACTAAGAACTTCCCAAGTCCATGGAGCGATTTGGTAATCCAAGTTCGTGAAGCTCATAGGTCACCCAACTAAGAGATTCTCTCCAAGGCACATTATAATAAAACTGTCAAATATCAAAGACAAAGAAAGAATCTTAAAAGCATTAACAGAAAAAAGCTTGTATTTACAAGGCAACCCCCATAATGCTATCAGCAATTTTCTAAGAAGAAACCTTAGAGGTCAAGACAGAGTGGGATAATATATTCAAAACACTGAAGGAAAAAAACTGCCAACCAAAAATATTTTATGTGGCAAAGCTGTCTTTCAGAAATGAAAGTGAGATAGACTATTGCAGACGAAGCTGAGAGAATTCATCACCACTAACCTGATTATAAGAAATGCTGAAAGGAGTTCTTCAAATTGAAATGAAGAAACACTAATTAGTAATATGAAAATGTACTGAACACTGGTAAAAGTAAGTACACAGTCAAATTCAGAATACCCTAATACTGTAATACAGTTAAGTGTTAACCACTTAACTTTTGTACAAAGGTTAAAGGACAAGAGTATAAGAATTACTATAGCTACAATGATTTGTTAATGAATAAACAGTATAAAAACAGGTAAATTGTGACATCAAAAGCATAAGAGGAAGGAGGAGTAAAAGGATAGTTATTGTGTGCAACTGAAGTTGTTAATAAAATAGACTGTTATATCTATGTTTTATGTAAGCCTCATGGTAATCACAAAGCAAAAATCTATAGTAGACTCACAAAAGATAAAGAAAAGGGAATCAAACATACCCCTACAGAAAACCATCAATTCACAAAGAAGCAGCAGCAGAAGAAAAAAGCAAGGGACTTACAAAACAGCCAAAAAACCATTAATAAGATATCATTAATAAGTCCTTACCTGTCAATAATTACTCTAAATGTAAATGGAGATTCTTCAAATAATTAAAAATAGAATTACCATATGATCCAGTAACACCACTTCTGGGTATTTATCCAAAGTAAATGAAAACAAGATATGAAGCCTGTATCTGTACTTTCATGTTCATTGCAGCATTATTCACAACAGTCAAGATATGGAAACAACCTAAGTGTTCATCTATGGACAAATAAAGATGTGATATACATACATACACAAACACACACACATAATTATTATTCAGCCATGAAAAAGATGAAAACAGTGCCATCTGTGACAACGTGGATGGACCTTGAGGGCATTATGCTGAGTGAAATAATTAACACAGAGAAAGAAACATACCGCATGATATCACCACCTATATGTGGAATCTAAAATAGCTGAACTCATAGAAACAGATAATAGAATGGTGGTTAACAGGGGCTGGTCAATGGGGAAATGGGGATACACTGGTCAAAGAGTACAAGCTACCAATTTTAGGATGAGTAAGTTCTGGGGATCTAATATACAGCATGTTGATTATAATTAATAATACTGTATTACATACCAGAAAGTAGTTACAAGAGTAGATCTTAAGTGCTCTCACCACAAAAATAAAATTGTAATGATGTGATGTGATGGGAGGTATTGCTAATGCTATGGTGGTAATCATTTTGCAATATGTAAGTGTATCTATCAACACATTGTACACTTTAAACTTACACAATGTTATATATCAATTATATCTCAATAAAGCTGGGGGGAAAAATGTAAATCATACATTTTTAAAGAACTACGTAAGATAGTGATTCACACCCAGGAATCAGGGCTTTCATTTAAAATCCTGACATCAAGACTTTTACTGCCAGTTAAAAAAGAGTAACTGATACTGGACTTGCCCTCCATTGTAAACAACTAGAAAATGAGACAAAACATAAAAGGGATGCTACATCAGACACTGGAGCAGGCAGTGCAATGCTTTGCTACGTTAAAGAAAAGAAACCAAGGAAGTAAACTCTAAAATCACCCCTGATTTCTGCCTAGAGGCACTTTCCAGCCTACAGGGTAGGAAGGGCAAACCCAGGCAGACAACTGTGACAACAATGAGTTGAGGAGAAAAGAGCAAAATTCAGAGACTGGGGTGGCTGAACATGCATGCAGAGATCTGGAAAGAGGAGAATTATACAGAAAAAGTGCAACAGAAATCTGCATAAGGGTTGCCTTGCATCCTTGGCTGATTACTAAGCTGCATATACATTCAGTATGACTCCACAAAGCCAGGCAGAGAGGAAAAAAACAAGCAAACAACAACAAAAAAACTACTGGGGAAAGACCTACTAGAAACTAAGCTGAATAATTACCAGAGCTCACACAGGGCTGGAAGACAGTGAGTTCTGGTGACCCAGGATGTAGCTCTTCAATGATCTCTGGGGCATTCGATCAACACTAGAAAGATCAAACCACAGCTGTAAAGCTCAACTAGGGATAAAGACTACGCTAGGCACACCCTAAAAAAGGTTAAAAATAAGCATGAAAAGGATCAAGCTGCTAATCAAATAATTGCCTGTGAAAACAAAGTTCAACACTGTTTAAAGAAAGACGGTTTCACTGGATGATCTTTAAAGCAAGTTAGACTGTGCTTTAGACTGTGCAAGAGAGTAGTGAACTTAAAGGCAACAGAAACTATTCAAACTGAAGGACGGTGAGAAAAAGTCTGGAAAAAAGATAGAAACCCTGTGATTTACGGGCACTATCATGAAGTCAGAGATGTAACTAGAGTCTCAGAGGAGAGGGCAGAAAAATAATGAAGAAAATGGCTAAATTTTCCTAAATTTGATAAAAAACACAAATCCACAAATCCAAGAACTGAAACAAATGTAAAGCCAGTATAAAGCAGTATGAACACAAAGAAAAATCACGCCAAGACACACCTTAAACTGCTGGAATTGGTCATAAAGAGAAGTTGTAAATCTTACAAGGAGCCATAGGAAGTAAAATAAAACAAAAAACGCATAGGAAAAAAATTAGAATGCAGATGTCTCCTCAGAAACAATGCAAACTGAAACACAAAACTGTATTTTTAAGATACAGAAAGAAAAACAACTGTCAAACTACAATTTTATACCCATTAAAAATGCTTTTCAAAAAAGAATGCAAAATAAAGCCATTTTAGGCCAAACCCCCCTCCCCCAAAAAACAAAAACAAAAACCTGGGAGAATTCACCAGAAGATCTGCCCCACAAGAAAAGCTAAACCTGTTTCAGAGTAAAGGAAAATTACATCAGATTGAAATTTGCATATACAAAAAAAGCAATGAAGAAATGAGTCAGTGGAGGGCTACTTCTATTAATTGAAACAGGAGGAGATTGAGTAATTTCCCTCCACAGAAAAGTATAAAAACAGACAAAATTGTCAAAAAATAACCAATCATGACACTGAAAATTGATCAAAATCAGACAACAAATTTGAAAAATGTTTATTGTTGAAAAACTAGATTTGGACAAAAATGGTAGCAACTCCATGACTTTGTATACTTGGTATTATTACCTTGTACCTACCACTTCTTCAGTAAAAACTGTACCTTTATAAGTTTAAGGCTAGTTGCAGCCAGAGTATTAGACTGAATTAACAGTTGGGAACAAGGAAAACCCATAGCTTTGCTAAACCAAGGTTGCAAGTCCAGTTCATGGCCACTAAGAAATCAATCAGATAGTGAACTGAGAGATCCTGGAAATGAAAGAGCCACACAGTGGCTAAGACAAGCTCTTAATTCACACATACCTGACCGACCGCTTAAGTGGAAAAATGAAAACCAAGGGGTACTGAGAACTGGTTGCAACCTTGAATGTTTTCCTCAACCCACATACAGCTCAGCAGACTTAAAGTCTCAACTTGAAGATGTCTGAGTTCACACTCCACCCAAATCATTGGGTTGATCACTAAACTATGCAGACAGAAAGATGAAGCCAGGCTAAAATAAAAACAACTGAGTAGAAACATCAGTGGCAGCACAATGCAAGGAAGATAAATTACAGAGTTTAAGTATAGGTAAGCTAGGAAACAAACAAAAAACATTAAAAAATATCAGAAAACCAAAAGAGAATCCAAAGTTACTAAAATATATTATCTAAAAGTAAAGTTTTCAGCCACAAAATTACCACACATTGGTGTAGGGGAGGGGGAAGAAGTATAATGATACACAAGGGAAAAAGCAGTCAATATAAACTGACTGAGTGGGACCAGATGCTGGGTTCAGGAAAGACTTCAAAGCAACTATTATAAACATGTTCAAAGAATTAAAGGAAAACATGCTGACAAGGAGACAGAAAATAGGAAATTGTAATAGAAACATTGAAACTATATAGAACAAAATGGAAATTCTAGAGTTAAAATGTACGAACACTAAAGTGAAAAATAAATTAGATGAGATACCAGATATGAAATGGCAGAAGGATTCAGCGAGTTTGAAGATTTATCAATAAAATTATCCAAGCCAAAGAACTCAAGAGAAAAAAGACTAAAGAAAAATGAACAGAGAATCAGCCACCTGTGGGCCAATGTCAAGTATTCCAGGATATAAGTAAAAGGAGTCTCAAAGTAGATGAGAAAAAAAGGTCAGAAAAAAAGGTTTGAATAAATAATGGCAAAAAAATTCCCTAAATTAATACTAATACTACTCATAATAATCTGATCCAAGGAACTAAACAAAGCCCAAGTAAGATAAACACAAAGAACTACAACTAGTTACATCATAGTCACCTTGCTAAAAGGCAAAGAAAAAAAATACTGAAAACATCAAGAAGTAATGTATCATGTAAAAGTGAACAATCATATGTTACTGGCTAACTTCTCATCAGAAATAACAGAGATCAGAAGGTAGCAGAAGGAAATATTTGAAGTGCTAGGGGAAAAAATAATAAAAATTTTAAATGAACCTAGAATTCTGTGAGTGAAGACAAAATAGGTACATTCCAGATAATCAAAACTGAGAGAATGCTAGCAGACCTTAGCTGTAAGAAATATGTCTACCATACAAACTCTAATCAAAAGAAAGCTGGAGTGGTAATATTAATATAAGATAAAATAGATTCAGAGTAAGGAATATTACCAGAAATCAGGAGGAGCGTTCATAAAGGGGTCAATTCATCAGGAAGACATAACAATCCTAAAATTTTATGCACCTAATGAGCTTCTAAATGCATGAAAACCCAGAAGAACTAAATTAGACAAATCCATAAATACAGTTAGCGATTTCAATATTCCTCTTAGTAAATGACAGAAAATTAACAAGGGTAGAGAAGCCTTTAAAATATATCCGAAAATTTTCAATCATTTGGAAATTAAACAACACACTTCCAAGTAATCATTTGGTCAAAGAAAAACATCTCAAGTGAAACGAAAAATAGTTTGAACTAAATGGAAATGAAAACACAAGATATCAAAATCTGTAAGAGGAAGTTAGATCAGTATTCAGGGTAAAATTTGTAATTTTAAATGATAGAAGAGAATGGTCTAAAGTCAATTACCTAAACGTCCATTTTAAGACTCTGGAAAAATAAGATCAAACTACATCAAAAGAAGAAGGATGGGATTAATAAAGATAGAAAAGGTAGTCAATGAAATATAAAACAGACAATATAGAAAATCAATTAAACCAATTTTATAGAGACAACTAGAATGCCCATACAATGCTGGTAGGAATATAAAATGGTACACTTTGAGAATCTGGTGACTTCTTAAAAGTTAAACTGACACCTATCTTAGGTCTAATTATTCCATTCCTATGTATTTACTCAAGAGAAGTGAAAACATATGTCCACAAAATGACTTCCAGAAATATTCAGAACAACTTTATTCATACTAAACAAATCCTGGAAACCCAAAGGTCCATAAACAAGTCAATGGGTTGTAAAAGTATATATAAACATACACTGATCAATGAACATTAAAGAAATTAATGAAATATGCAACAATATAGACAAATGTCAGTTATAATTCTGAGAGAATGAAGCCTTAACCAAAGACCATACAGTATTTGACTCTAAATTCTTGAACAGGCAAAACTAATCTATAATGACAGGAAGCAGATCAACGGTCACTTGAGTTGGGGTAGGGGTGGGCTGACTGCAAAAGGGATATGGAAGAAACTTTTCAGGGTGATGGAATCTGTATCTTGATTGGGATGATGGTTACACTGAATACCTTCGTCAAAAATCAAACTGCAGACTTAAAATGATATGTTTTATTGTATGAATTATACTTCATTTCTCTACATCTCAAGTTTCTTATTCATAGCTCAGAGATAATACCTCACAGAGTGGTAAGGTTATAATGAAATAGTACACATAGCCAGTGCAATGCCTACCATGTAGTAAGCAGTTCATTATTCATCAGTTCTCCACCTGAACACCTGCTGTTTCTAAGGAGCTTTCAAGACTCCCATACCATTAAGATAGCTGCAGTTAAAAAATTCTTCTTCATAGGGAACTAAAATACCTCTCTCCAACCTACATCCATTGATCCTAAGTCTACCCTCTCTAGAGCAGTGGTTCTCAAACTGAGGCGTGCATCAGAATCACTTGGAGGGGTGGTACAACACAAAGACTGCTGAGGCTTATCCCGATCGTTTGATTCAGTAGACTTGGAATGAGACCTGAGAGTTTGCATTTCTGAGTTCCCAGGTGATGCTGGTGATGCCAGGGATTCCACTCTGAGAAGCACTGCTTTAAGGAAACATAATTTATAAGACCACTCATACTTCCAAGTGCATCATTTTAAACACTGGAAGAGTTAACATATTTTTTAACTTCCCTTTTTTCCAAATTAAAGCAGTCGTAGCTCTTCCAAACCTCACTTTCCTAGTTCTGTTAGAATGTCAATATCCCTCCTAACATACATATTTTTTAACTTCCCTTTTTTCCAAATTAAAGCAGTCTTAGCTCTTCCAAACCTCACTTTCCTAGTTCTCTGTTAGAATGTCAATATCCCTCCTAACATGTAGTCCCCAGGACTGAGACTTCCAGTTGGGACCTGACTAGTACCACCCCCCCCGCCACCCCATAAAAAAGGCAACAATCATTTATCTTAACCTGAACAGTTTCCCAGGTTTAGGTTTTTCAGTGTGTGTGTAGTTGTGTCTTTGTCAATCAAACACTTCCTGATTGTTTATCACCAACTGCTAAAAGAGCAGGTCTTGCTAATATTCTTATACAGAGCCTGTCATAAACTTCTGTCAAGCAAACCCTTTGTTCCATGAACCAAATTCCTGAATTAAAAAATGCTCCAAAGGACAGGACCAATAATACAACAGTATACTTGTTCAAATCAAAGAGTAATTTCAACAGTAATATACCTTTGCTTCAGAACTATGTGATGCATATTCTTCAGGAGTCTTCAAGTACTTAATGAAAACATGCTTATCTGAATCACTGAAAATAAAAGCTGGAATTCTACAGTTTCAACAGAAATGGTATGTGCAATTTTCTCCACACCCATGCTATTACGTTTCAAAATTAATTCCTATATTTCCTGCAAAAATATAATTCTTGGTTGAGGGAAAAAATGATTAAACATAATGACTTACCAAGCAAAAATTTATGTACCTGTGGCCAAAAATGGTCATCTGAAGGATAGAAAACAATCCCTGCTTTCTTATGTGTAAATTTCCTCCAGCAGGTGAGAGAGTATACAGAAATGAGAGGATCAATACTGCATACTTGGAAAACAAATTTTTAAAGTAAATTAAAATCATGTTCCTAGACTCTAAAGTTTCTAGTTGTATCCTTTCAATACACTTCAATAGTACAGGAGCAATTATTTAACCTACAGAATAATGATTAATAATTCAGAGGAATTATTACAAAAACCACAAATAAGACATAATTAAGTAAAGTTAGTTTATTTTACCTGTAGCTCTTCCAATATAAATTTAACGTAAATGCTGATACTGAGAAATATTAGGAAGAATTACTGATAGATGTCAGAATATCATGCCTTCCAATCCATCCTCCATGAACTTCTTATAAAGTGCCATAAATTTGGCCACAAATGCTTCCAAGTGATAAATGGCTTTGCTACCCAGCTGTAGACGATGTTCATAGTAAGCTGCCATCTGGGCCACTTCCCCTTTCAGCTGTCCATCACAATTATGTAAAAGTTCTGAGAGAAGGCCCTAAAGAAAGATAACTAGTAATTAAAAAAGAAATCATTTTTAAAAATATTAGCTGAAAATGCTTTATTTCTCTCATTCAAAAAGGAAGTAAAACTTAAGTTATATATGTTCTTTTTTTATTTCTGATGGACCAGCAAACTTCATCCAGAAGTACATACCATTCTATAATGTAAAAATGTGTTATCTTTCATATTCCAACTCTAAATATTTAAATGTACAAGGGTGCAAAGATATAAGTACAAAGATGCTTACCGCAGCATTATTAATTATAATAATCTGTAGACAACCTAAAGCTTCACCAACAGGGGTCATATCCAAAAGCTGTGGTATAGTCATATAATGAAATCCCACCCATCCACTAAAAAGAATAAGGTAAATCTGTACTGTCATGAAACAGCAACCATACTACACTGCTGAATTTTAAAAAAGAAGGGGAAAAAAAACAAACAGCGCAGGACACTGAAGTTTTGTGAAACACACACATATATGGGCTTATTTCTATGTGACTAGAAAAGAGGTCTTATGTAAACAGAGTGTGGAGCTTCACTTTTTTCTTTGTATATTTGGTATCATTTGAATTTTTTCATGTAAGGATTACCAGGTAATTTTAATAAATACAAACAAGCAAAAAAACAGTGTGTTCCCTAAAATCTAACAGTCAGCCTATCCATCCAGCTGGGGAGTTGATTAGGTTTAGATCAGCCCTAAAACTGTGTCTTACAATGTCCCTCTGCCTCCTTCTTTAACCTCATTACTCAAGTGCACCGGGCCTTGCTGTCTGCAATACTTGTTCCCCAGCTACTTACATGGTTCCCTTCTTTTAATCCTTCAAGTTTTAGTTTAAACATACCTTTCTCACAGAAGCCATCACTGACCTTCCATAACCCTGCCCTCCATTGTTACCATTTCACCTTGTTACTTCCTTTGTGGCACCTGGAACATTCTGAAATCCTCTTGCTTCGTTTCCCATTTCACCCCACAAAAATGCAACTTCTCTGAAGGCAGGCCCACCCGTCCCCTTCAACACACCCCTAAAGGTGCCTGAAGCACCAGAAGCTCAATAAATATCTGTTGAACTAATGAGCTGGACAGAAAGAGGTGACAATGTATCTTAGTGCAGCAAAAGCCCTGAGATCACACAAAGTCCAAGTTTTATGGTTAAAAACAGTTCAAAATTTGAAATCAGGATACCTTCATTATTATTTCAGGAGGAATACAATGAGTCAGAAGCTCATAGAGTCTCCCACGAACTTCAAGGAGCCTATAAAAAACAAAACAATATTCTGTGATAAAAATAGGAGGTAATTTTTCCTCTGTACTGTCTTAGTTTACGAATTAAACATCCCAATACAGACATTTTCTTAAATGGCTTATCATACTTAAGATACACCTATGGAAGCTTATCCTAATTTCAGTTCATTTTTCTAAAATGATATAATAATTGCTCACTAAATATTAGCTGCTATTCAAATTAGAAAATTATGAATTTTCTAAGATAGGTCAAACAAGAATCAAGACTAAGGGGTCAAAAATCAGAAGGAGCCATTTGGTACTGTGTGGACCAATGTTCAGAATGACACAAGCCATCCCAGTATTTCTGCACAGCTCCAAGGTTTTCTGAAATTAAGAGAAATTTCTTTTTATACAGCATAATGGCATCAACTCCCAAAACTGTTAGTCTAAATAGGCAACAGCAGCACTCGAACAAGTTCATTTATGAGCTGTCAAAACCTGTTTGGAAACTGGAGGAAAGGGCCACAGCAGCTAGAATAATTAAGTAAAGTAATAATCAACTGAAGTCTTAAAAATACATCTAATAATAGTCAAATAGTCAAATACTGCAACATCTGTACCTAAATCTCTTAAGAGCAGGAAAGTTCAACTACTACCGCCAATTTGTCTTCATTAAAATCAGAACAAAAACAAGAAAGTCATCTTTAGCGTGGAAATATTTTATGAAAGTAAAAGGCTCCCAAGACGCGCTTTGTTTGAATTTTATTTCTTTAAAGCCTGAAATTTCTTCACTGCTTGACAATATTTTAGAGAACGGAATGCACATTTTTTCCTAAAGTCAAGGTTTCTTTTCTGAAGAACCTACCTAAAACGTTTGCACTTTTCGAAAACTATTAATTTCTTCAACTAAAATAAATGAATTAATAGGAATTCAATGCAAATACCACATACCCATTATCTATGACTATTCACCTCCTCTAATCTATATGGTAGCCCAAGAGTACATATTATCATTTCCTTTGAAGAATTTCTTATAAAAAATAAGAATTCATCAGATATACCATACAAGAAGAGAAATATGGCATAATCCTCTCATGATTATTTTCACGTAAACCAGGGAAGCTTACATTTCAGTGGTTGCATTCAGTCTAGTCTGTTTCCTAAAAGAATCAACCCTCTCTAAAGTCCAAAGATGGTTTCTCAGTTCTGACAGGCAAAAAATAGTAGCAAACTGTGTCTCAGTGAGCCTAAGGGACCTTCACTAGACGTTCCAAAGGTAGTGAGTGGGCCTTAAGACTGTCACTCTTGATTTGGAGAAGAGCAGACTGCCCTTCTCAATCAAAGCTGTCATGATAAATCAAACAAGCAGTGGCTGAATACTCTCAGCATGGTCTACTACTGAAGAAGAGACCTAGGAAGTAAACAGAAACAACCGTACAGCAAATATGCACAGAACACTTCCTAAATACTGATGGCATATACACAATATTATTCTTAACAAAGCCTATCATCACACATGAGCACCGGGTCTTCTAGTTCTCAATCCATTATCACACAATCTCTTCTGCTCTTATAACAAAGGTACAAGTATCCTTGGCAGAGTAAAAATAATAGCATCTTCATTATACAAATGAAAAAGCTGAAGCTCTAAGATGAAGTTACCTGCTCAAGGACACTTAGCTAAAAATCAGTAGAAGAACTAGAAGTCTGACCCACAGTCTAGGGTCTTTCTATGACACATCAATACAAAGTTATATATTGTGATTTTCAATATTAGAAAGCTAGATACATCATGCTATGTATTAATATTAAATCATCCAAGATTCTGGGAAAAACCTAAAACTTCCAAAATTTGTTTTAATTTATGTAGAAGTTCCACATTTACATGCCAATAGCCATGATATCATATGCTAACTATTCTGAACCACTAAATTTCTAAAATTAAATCCTACCTTTTCTTTATAAGTGTACTATTACAGATTTAATTATAATTCTAAATGGCATGGTATTAGCATAAAACAGCTAACCTAAAACTTAGAATATCTGTACTATCTCAATGACCAAACTTTCATGGTGATCTTTTACAGCAGTTACCTCTGTGGAGTCTGCTGACTGACAATAGCATTGGCAGTCTCCCTCAGATACACCTCCCAATCTGTTTCAGGGATTTCTTGATCTGCAGTAAAAGGATATCTACATGACAAAAAGAGAACACAATAAATTAAATGAAAGTGGGCTTATGTCCCAAAATGTTTCCCATGGTAACTTCCCCCTTTCACTCACTGTTGCACTCTGCAGGCTTCACACATAAGCAGGGCTTTTCTGAGATTTCTGCAGGACTTCTCTGCAAGTCTACGAGCCAGTTGTGAAGGAAGATTTAGACCTTCCTTCTTGCACACAGTAGATAACACATGGCAAATCTACAAACAAAATAATTAACAAAAATGGGCAATCTGTCAAAGAGCATACTGAGACAATTTCTGTTAATATCTTTATAGACCCTCCCCAACCTTTTTTTTGGTCACTACCCTACCCTAACCCACTGCTCCTTCAGCAGGAAGCTAGGGGTCTAGCCTAGCTGTCAGGAGGAGGCAGCAGCTAGATGTGCAACTGGAGGAAGCTCTGGTCCCAGCTCCAAGCCTGACAGCCTGCCTCCTCAAGGCAACACGGAGTTGGAGACAAAGGGTCTCATGCTGGGGGCAAAGATACTGCTCACAAGGCTGCCAAGTAGAGCCGTACAAGCTGAAGTGCACACGATTCAGGAACTAAGACCTGAATGGTGCCCATGGGAGTGGTGTAACCTGGCAGTGCTGCTGCTTTATAGACACTTTTAACTCTATCACCCCCAAAATTTTTACAAGTGAAACTTATAATAAAGTTACTTTAACTACTCTGAAACTAATACAATGTCACATATTATCCCCACTTTGCATAAAATTGTCCCAAATCTATTAAACAGCAGAAAACTGCCTGTGAGAAACTGGTATTTCTACTGACAACTACTAAGAATGATAAAGAAAACAAAAATATGTATTATGTTTCAGACTAACTTTGGTCCCCAACAGGGGACTAGGTATTCCCAAATCATCTTCTTGCAAAATCTATTTCCTGAATACTCACGCCTCCTCCATAAGCCAGTTAAATCAGGTTAAAGCAGAAGCCATTAAATAACTAGCCCTTACCTACTTTAGTAAAATCCACAATAATTACTTGTTTAAAGTAAAAGATGATTTAATGGAAAGAACATTTTCTATATATTGGTATCTGGTATTTTATATATATATATATATATATATATTTATACGTATACTAATAGTTAGCATCCAGGCCATAGCTATTCCTAAATTACTGATATAGCTCACTATGTTTTCACAAAAACAAACATGACAGGGATGTATACACAGTATGCATGGAATCTGAAGTGAAATTATTTTCTGAAAAGTTTAACTTGACTTACATCTTCAATGCTGGGAGCAGGCACACGAACTGCAAGGCACCTACTACGAATAGGTGGTATCACTTTTGATGTAGAATTGCAACACAAGATCAACCTGCAGGTGGACATATACTTTTCCATGGTTCTGCGCAAGGCATGCTGAGCATCTTTAGTGAGTTTGTCAACTTCTGTCAATAACACGACTGAGTCAAGGAAAAACAAAACAAACTTTAACTTAAGTATTTCTCTTCCTCTTCCTCCTCATTATTCAGAGTGAAATCCTAAATAATAAGCCTAATATACTACTTTCCCCTTTGGAGAAGACATGCAAAACTTATAGGTATGGCGAGAATAATTTCTTTTATTTTTATTTTAAAACATTCTAAGATCAAACAAGCCTAAGAAACACTAGGCTAAACAAAGTTAAAGAGGTTATTTTGTTGTAGAATTTATTGCAGTCTTTATTATATTTATACACAGTAGAAATCACCACGACAAGGATATACTGTGCTGCATTTACCCAAAATAATTTATCTCAGGAGCACATTTCTGTAGAACATCTTAGCATTAAGGAATACACTTTGGAAAACACTGGCACAAGAGATGTAGCAAATAAGGCATAAAGACATCTGGTTACTTGTATAATAAGATTCCATCTGGTCATAACCAAGGATTGGCCTTAAAGTGCTTCAGGAATAGTATGTAGGGACTGAATCCAACTGTTGTATTTTTCATTGTATTAAATTATTTCTAGAAGATGACAGTGGTAGCATTTGTAGCATTTGAATCTCTCCCATAAAAACAGACAGAACAAGTAAAGATTCCAAGATCCAAGACAACATTTATATCAAAACTAGGTGACAAGTTGTCCCTAAGAACCCTAAATATGAGCAAGTGAGAACAAGAAACTATGTGTGGGAGGAAGTGGCTGGGATCCACCAGGTTTTTGACAGCCTTTAGGACAGGAGAACCCCAAATCACCCACAAAAGCACACTGGAAATATCATGGGCCAATTTAAGAACAGCACTCAGAGGGCTCAATTCATGGCTAAGAGCTAAGGAACCTTGATGCAATAAGGTTTGAGAGAACATTGGACTGAAAATAATAAAATGAATATTCCTTCCAAGATAACACTTCACAATTTGGAGACGTTCTGGAATTAGAACCGAAATTGAACAGAACAGGAAAAATAAAGACAAGGAGATTGATCCCAGTATCTGACAAGGATAGCACCAAATAAAATGATAAAAAAATAAATCATTGCTAGGTGAGAAAACAGCAGCATATTTTAAAAATTAACACATCCCAACCAAGCGACATTTACTCCAGAAATGCAAAGCAGTTTCATTAAAAGATCCAGTAATATAATACTAAACACTAAGAAGAAAAATCATAAAACTACATTAATGGATACAGGAGAGCATTTGAAAAAAAATTTTTTAATTTATTTTGAAGTACAGACTGAGGAGGAAAGATAAGAAATACACTGGAATATGCACAGGTGATTTACAAAACAGTAAAATAAGCAATGAACAAAAGATAAAATCATCACATTCACTAAAAAAAAACAAAGTACAAACAATTTATTTTCTCCACTCAAACTGACAAGGATTAAAAATAATTATCCAGTGTTGATAAATGTTAGAGAGAAATGGGCATTCCTAAACACTGCTGGTGGTAGCACAGAGCTATTACCCTCTTTCACATGAAGAATTTGGCAAAATATATCAAAAGCATTAAATATTGGCATATTTATCAAAAAATCTCCTGTAAAAATATACGCATATATATGCACATAAATAATACTGCAAATGTTAAGAGTAACTATTACGGGGATTATAGCTGGTATGAATTTTCTTTTGTTTAGCTAAACATCTGATAATGAACATGTCACTTTGGTTCTAAGAACCATTATTTTTAAATCATGCAATTTCTTATTTTAAATTAAGTATTTTTTCATTACTTATCTAGTTCTAAAGTAACACATGGGTGGCACAAATAGTTCTCTTTCTGCCAAAATTCAATTCCATTAAACTATAAATTCCCAGGAGCAGAGATCATGTCTCTCTTGTTCACTTTTACATATTTAAAGAAAAAAAAAGGTAGCATAGTACTTGGCACAGAACAAGAGGTTAATAAATATTTGCTAAATGGGTGGAATTTACATTCCCCACTACATTTTTCTCTTATACCCACTGCTTGTAATTTAAGTGTCTGCCTCATAAGAAATCTTTTTATCACATACCTTTAAAATCTTTTTGAGAGTTTGTTTCAAGTTGCTGTGATTGTGCCACTGTTTTCAACATCTCCTGAATTACTACCCGGTCACTATTTCCAGCATCACTATACAAAACGAAAATAGTGGTAAATATGTGTGTAAATATTTAGAAAGTATTATGCCCTTATTCTTAATCTGGTATTGTACGAAAAGTGTTGAAGATCTTAAGTGATCAAAATTTTAATCAAACTGAGTAACACCTATTACATTCACAAAACTTTAAAAGTGAAGTGTTTTAGGGTCATTAAATACTAAAAATATTCCAATACTCAACTACAATTTGGTTAATATCACTGAAAACACCAAGCATGTTCTTATATTAAGTTTACTGAGAAGATAAACAAAATTGATAAACCATTAGCCAGACTCATCAAGAAAAAAAGGGAAAAGACTCAAAAAAAAAAAAAAAGTGAGCCATGGCCACTGAGCCTGCGCGTCAGGAGCCTGTGCTCTGCAACGGGAGAGGCCACAACAGTGAGAGGGCCCGCGGACCTCAAAAAAAAAAAAAGAAGAGCAATAGCTATCAATAGCTTATCAAATACTTTGACACTTCTGTACCCACTATAATTCATACCTAGTCAGAGCTAATTTAAAATATAAAAATAACTCCTTGGAACAGAAATTTAATCTCTGTTCCTCTTCCCCATCCCCAAAATAGTAAAGGTCTGAGAGAGAACAAGCCTAGACAAGTCCCTCTCAGCACAAGCAGAGTTGATTCAGGGTCTTCACAAGGGGATGGGATAAGCAAATTAAGTTTAGCACACAAATCAGTACTCTGTAAGCTGCTGACTTACAGGCATTACCTGTCATTTATACGAATATCATTGCTTTAGCACTTAAGTCCTGCACCTCACAAACCAACATAAGTCACCTGGTTAATTCAGGCTGAATGTCAATTTAAAACACCTGAAAAACAAACAGCTTACCCTGACTATTCTTGCTACAGAGGAACTCTCAAAGAGAAAAAGAGAGCATAGAAGTCAGCTTTAGTTTATTTTTCCAAACAGCCATTGTCTGTCTCAATTCAATATTATTAGATCAATATACGTACAGTGTTTCTTTCATAATCATTTCCTTGTCCAGAATCTAAAATAATTCGCTTTTGTCCATGGAATTACCACTCTCTACTTTTACGATCAGACCCTTTCCCACCAACCTTAATTTTTTCTTTGACATACCTAGGAAAAATAATATCAGTCTGTTAGGGTTGTTCTGAGGACTAAATAATCCATGTAAAGCTTCCCACACAGTGCCTGTTACTGAATACACGTTAACTTAAAACTCTCTTCCTCTTATTCCATTCAGTCTAGAAAGGGATGCTCGATCTCACTGCTGTGCCACTGCCCATAAAGTTGCCTTTGCCTGAAGATGTCCTTGATTCTGTTCTCCTTCAAGAACATATCAGACCCCATAGAACCCTGAAGGCTTAGCCAACTTTACACCCAATACAATCATTTCTACATCATTTACTTAAGCAGAACGTAACTGCTGTGGCATGAGTTTTCAATGTGCCTCCCAACAAGATCCTAGTCATTATCTCATGATAGAGAATACAGACAGTGGCTGATGGACTACAATACCCTCTAATCAAAAAACTGAAACAAAGAAAATGGGAACCCAAATTCACTTTCTGAAATATTTTTTCAGGCATTTACAAACTTTTTAGACACACTTTGCTCACCAGTTCTGAATGAGTCAATATAATTCAACAAAAACTTACTGACTATGCAAAATACTTTGTGTAAAGCACAGAGCTCTGTAGAGCAAGAAAACTTAATTAAAATTATTTGACTTGGGGGGGTATCAAAGAGAAGGGAAAGAAGGAAGGTTCTAGGCTCCCCGTCTCACACAGGGCAGCTTCACTTTTATCTATTGTTTCCATACATAATTTTATTTCAAAAAAACATTCTACTCTTTAAAAAAAGTCTGAACATCACTATTCTAAAATTGCTTATTTCTATGTAGTAGCAACTTACCTGGGATTAACTTCAAGGTGGTAATTGCTTGCAATAGTGCTAATTTCAATTTTCTTTTTAGATGGAGTCTGTGGACAAAGAAAGTTTTTTTTTTAATGTTTATTCATGACTATTTCTCCTCTTTTCTGTATTTCATTCTTTTTAATTATGTAAACAATTTATGTTTACTAAAGAAAGAAAACTTTAGATGACCACCACTAATGCTTCAAATTCATTAACCCCATTCCTTTCTTAAGGTGCATGTAAACATACATGTTTTTATGTACATTGGGTCATATCACCCATTCTGTTTTTAGTGTGACCGCTTTTCTCCTTTACCTCCAGTAATCTCCAAACCATTCCCTGTTATCAGATCATCGTTGTAAACAATCTGCCCATGTCCTTTCACAGCCTTTTCCATGATAACACACAAAAATAAACACATACTAATACATTACTACATAGAGTCTGTTAAAAAGAGGCAATCATATATATTTCTCTGTGTTTTGCTTTTCCTTAACAACACATCTAGACAACCTTCTCAGACAAGTGGTATAGGCTGTTATAGTTGCATATCAACCATAACATGGATGTCCCAAAGCCAGTCATGCAGATGGGCATTTTGCTTCTTGCTTTTTACAATCTCAAACAATTCCATAATTAACATCCTTGTGCATATGTCTCATGCACTGCTTTCACGTCTATGTAACAGATTCCCAATAAAAGATCTGCTGGATTGAAGATGATGTGTTCTCTAAATTTTTATACGTATGTATGTGTTTATTAGACTCTCACTGCTTTTCCTCAACTACCACAAAGGTCAAACATCTTCACATAGGTTTACTGAGTGTTTATCTTTCTCTCCTGTGGCCATTTTTTATTCAGTTTTCTACCAGGTTGTTTTTCCATTGTCACTTTGTAAAATCTTTTATATAATACATTCCTTTCAAATATTTTTTATAATCCTTCATTTTTCTATTGATCTTATGTATATTATCTTGTCATACAAACTTTTAAAATTCATATATACCTAAGTATATATTTTCTTCTACAACTCCCATATTTTTTATTAAAAGGTGCTCCTGACTCACACACTGTTCATACTGTCTAAGAAGTTCTATTCTAAGAAATTTAGTTTTATTTTACCATTTCAGCCTTTAATTGATCTGGATTTATAAATTATGTGTAATAGGGATTCAACTTTATTTTCTTACGGGTTGGTAACTAGTTATGCTAGCACATTTTGCTGACCAATCCTCTTCCTACTGATGTGAAATAGATCTTGGGCTGTCATATTTCTGGGCTCTCTATTCAGTTCCACTGATGTAATCCTCTATCCCAATGCCATAGCAATATTGTTTTGATTATAGTAGGCTTACAGTATGGTTTAATAAACACATGTCCCACTTCACAAATCTTCTTTTTCATAATTATTTTAGCTAATCTCAGAAATGTACTTTAAGATCACTTCACACAATTAAAAAAATAAATTGCATTTTAATTGGAATTTCACTAAAATTTATACTGAACATGGGGAGAACACTTTTAAATACCACTGAGAACATGATGCATCTTTCCATTTGATCAGCTCTTGTTTTTTGTCCTTTTATAAGATTATGTATAAGGTTTTCTTACTACCTTTCTTATTAAATTTGTCCCTGCATATTTTAAAGAATTTCCACCAGGATGTACTACCAACATCTCAAATTCAATGTGTCTAAACACAAGCTAATCCACATTAGCCTACAGTCCATTTATCCTCCTAAAGATTCTATTAATAGCACAACCTACTGTCCAGTCACTCAGTTTACATTTTTTCAGTGCCTAATATGTGCAAGACACTATACCAGAGGCTATGAAGAACAAGAAAATGATGGCAACTGGACTTATTGTGGTGATTATTTCATAATGCATAAAAATATCAAATCACTATGCAGTATACCTGAAACTAATATAATGCCACATGTCAAGTATAACTTACAAAAATATAAAATTTACCCTATATAACTTCAAAAGAAATACAATCTTGTCAGAGTCAAGATGTATAAATAACTATGATCAAGGCAAAACAAAGTAATGCTCTAAAAAGTATAAACTATGGGTTGTAGGAGGAAACATTAATTATAACGGGGTTGGGGGGCACTTCCAAGAGGATACATTTCAGCTAGATCTTAAACACTGTCAGTAAGGAAAGAGTATGAAAATGCATTGCATAGCATGAGGCTACAAAACACAGCCAGGGCAAGATCATGGGAACTCTGAACATCCCAGAGCCTCATGTCTCCTCTCCCAGGCAGTCAGCTGCCCAATCTTTACCGAGTCACCGGACTCCACGTTTAAAATTTTTCTCCAAATCATTCCCTTTCCATACCCACTACTGCTCTCAGAACAATGAACTTTAGAAACTTGGGTTCTAGTTCCAACTGACACTAATTCGAATCTGAAATGAATCCCACCACCTACATCTTACCCAAAGTCTCCTGTTGCTCATATTTCTTTTCTAACGTAATGTAACTTTTGTCTGGTTATAATACTTAGGTCTATAAATCAGCAACTCTCAATCCTGTACACCAGGATTACCTGTGAAATTCTTACTTAAATCACACATTGGGCAGCAAAGGGTCCTGTATGATGAGGACTGAAAATTCCTGCTCTAAATATTTGGAGGGCCTCAAAGTGAAAGGCTTACTGTGATGGTCTGATGTTCAATTCTCAATTTTTCCACTCCCACACCATAAAGTTCACGTAGGATACACATAATTCTTGTCTTTTTTCCAGCACCTGATGGTCCATAGACTAACAGATGAGGAAAGTCACCACACTGCACCTGGAAAAAAAAGAACAAGGCATTTTCCCCAAACTACTGCCCAACGTGTGGAAGTAAACTACTTTTCAAGTATCAAATATTTTGTGTCTCTGCCTATGAAACTTCAAAAATGGGTGTGTGTGTGTGTGTGTGTGTGTGTGTGTGTGTGTGTGTGTATGTATATATAGAGAGACAGATCTTTAACTCTGAAATGTTGATTATCCCCCTGGGATTAATGTTATATAATTTATATATCTAGCACAGTACATGTAAGATACAACACTATATGCTAGAAAGCAAGAAATCCCAAACCTGGCCGACTGTCAGAATCTTCCAGAGAACCTTTAATAAAAAGACTAATTACCGGACCCCATCCACAAGATTATGATTCAGTAACTGAGACTGATGCCTGTCGTCGTTTGGGCTTCTACAAATAGTCCCTTTGATAAGAAATGAGTGCATCTGGTTTTATTTGGAAGGTAAAGGAAAACTTTGTAGGGGAGAAGGAAAGCAAGGAAGGAAGGCAGCCAACAACAGTGTTGTTAACTTAAATACCACTCTGGGCATCTGGGGCATGATCCTGCTGTGGATACTCTTGAAGCCAGTGCAAAATACACCACACTATTAAACCACCCAAGGGTGGAGAAGCTGGAGTATGATACACTACCTCTCATCAATCCTTTGCTGGCTTGGGAAAGTGAACGGAGAGAAAGAGAGGGCATTAATTCCCTGACATTTCAAGTCTGCTTAGAGGTGTCAGCAAGAGAAAGCCTTCAGGAAATGCAGATGCAGGGAGTTGGAAGTCGGCCTGTGTAATTTTATAAATTAAGAGCAAGGGAATGGAGTAGGACGCTGACAGTGCTGCATTTCAAAACAAGATTGTTTGTTTTTAAAAAACGTTCCCAGGTGATTGTGATGCTCAGTCAGGTCTGGGGATCAGTGTTATGAAGGCTATAAAGATGACAAGAACACAGACCTTAGCTTCAGGTGCATAAAATCTTGTGGAGCAAAAGTTTTATAAATAACCGTTTTAGAAAAAATGAAAATAAGTAACTTAACAGGAGTGCTTGTTACAGTGAATTTTAATACTCTGTAAACTCATCTATCTCTGGCACTGAAAGAAAAAAGTGTCAAGGAAAGGAACTATTTACCTAAGACAACGCATGGAAAATAGTAGGTACTCCACAAATATAGCCTTCATTTTTTTAAACTTCTATCTCACCAAAAATAAGTTATGCTGCAAATGTTTCACACTTTTATTAGGTTGTAGATTCAAAGGTAAACAGGTGAATACTTTTGAAAAGCCAAATCTATTAACACAAGACTAATACACTAAATTTTTGTGCAAATATTCCAAATTCTATATAATAGAAAACTGGCAATAGAATACAAAATATATTCCATGGTTAAGAAAATCAAAGTCGAAGCTATTGTAAGAAAATGCAATTTGCCTATAAATGAAGCTGTATTCATTTATAAATTGCATTTTCTTAGAACAGCTTTGACTCTGATTTTCTTAACCATGGGATACATTTATTTAGATTTATTTAAACAGTATTTTAAATACTAAAAATAAATAAAATACTGAATTAATAGATTTACTTAAAATTAGTATAGTATTAGTATTGGAATACCAATAATTTTAAAAGAGAGTTTAAAAAAACACTTCACTCTCACAACACCACCAACTTTTCTAATGCCTTTCATATATAAGGATGGAGTTCTTTTATTATAATTTCTCATTAAAAAAAAAACTTTACAAATAGTACCTGTAATTCTGAAAAAGATGGGTACTGGAAGCCCAGAGGGCTGAGCAAAAACACTTCCATCAGGAAGTGGTACTTTAGGCCCTTAAAAAGAGTAGATAAGTGGTTTTTCTACTCAAGACCCTTCTTCCATCTCCACTCTCTACAAACTTCAGTTTGTTTTTCACAAAGCACTGCCATTAGATACTTTTATCAGCTACAACATAAAAATAGGCATCGCGACAGGAAAAGAAAAATCTTCCATTAAGGAATTAAACTTAAGGACAACCTAATACCACATAGTTTAGAATTAAAAATGACCTTAGAAATTAATAAACCCAATATCTTCCTTTCTGTAAATGCGGGCAATGACACCAAGACATTTTAAGTAAGTCTATTAAAACGTCAGATGATGTCACTTCTCTGTTCAAAACGTTCCAAAGGCTTCCCATCTCACTCTATTAAAATTTACTGTATCTGCACTTCCTCCCACCCCCATACTGCCCCATTTCCTACTCCTCTTCCCGCTGGCCCACGGTTAGCCAGCCGCACTGGCCTCCCGAGTGACGGGCTGTGCACACTCCTGCCTCAGGCATTCTGCACCTGCTGTTCCCTCTACCCGCTCCACTCCTCGCCCCGGAGCTCCCTACTGTGGGCTCTCCCACTTCCTTCAAGCTTCGGCTCAGATGACAGTCCTCAGGGAGACTTTCTTGGTTTACAAGCACAGGCCCCGCCCCCACAATGTGTCCTCGTCCCAGTTTTACTTTTCTCCACAGCATTCATCACCTTCTGAAGCGGGAGAGCGAAGGCCTCCCCTCCTCCGGGTCTCCCCGCCCCGTCCCGCCGACTCACCAGGTTGCGCAGCTGGGCCGCCTGCTCCTTGTGATAGTCCAGCTGTCCCAAAGAGCAGGGCCGGTATTTGTCCACCCAGAGGCTCATGCCGGCCCGAGTTCCCGGGGTCCGACACTCGAACTTCCCGCGCGCTCGCCCTCCGCTCCGGACTCACAAACAAGTTTTCCCGCGAGCTCCAAATCTCGCGACATCACTACCTGCGCGGCGGCGTAAACGAGTTAGGGGCGGAAAGACTACGGAAGCCTAGTACGGACAGAATTGGGCGCAAAGTCGGATCTCACCTACTCGTTAAGGCTCATTGTTTTATTTAATCATTTTCTTTGTTCTCACCCTCTATCATAGTACAGTAATTATTCAGCAAAATTGGAAATTTGGCTCTGATACTCTAGGAGTCAAATTCGGGAACTTAAGAGAGACCATCCTCCTAAATTCATTTCATTCGTTCATTCAATCACTCATTCGTTCTACAGAAACTTACAAAATATTTACTGTGTGGAGCTCTGTTTCTGGCACCAGAAAATATCCGGCTTTTCTCACTTGGCAGGCACCAAAAGAAGCTTTATTGAATAAACCGCTAAAACTAATATCTAATCTTCACTACCCTTCCTTACCTCCATTCCTCAAGATTCTTACTGAATTTAAAGCAAAGGAATCTAAAGGTCGTGAAAAGCTACAGAAATGTGGCCACTCAAACTGCACCTCTTAAATGCACTTCTCTAGGTGTATGTAATTTTAATTACTTATTTAACTTATGCTTTTATTTTACATATTGTTCAAAATCCTAAATACTGCCACAGGACAGGAATTGATTTCCAAATATGTTTAATAACCTTCTACCAAGGTGCCCCCTCTCATTCACTTATGACACAAGAATTTATTGAATTCTTTGAATCATCATATTTACTGAATTATTCCTGTGGGCAAGAAACTATTGGGCACAATTAATAACACCACCGGGCTTCCCTGGTGGCGCAGTGGTTGAGAGTCTGCCTGCCGAGGCAGGGGACACGGGTTCGTGCCCCAGTCCGGGAAGATCCCACATGCCACGGAGCGGCTAAGCCCATGAGCCATGGCCGCTGAGCCGCGCGTCCGGTGCCTGTGCTCCGCAATGGGAGAGGCCACAAGGGTGAGAGGCCCGTGTAAAAAAAAAGAAAAAAGAAAAAAAAAACACCACCAAGTATAAGACACAATCTCTGTTCTCAAAAAACTTTTGAAACACCCTGGGAGACTTCTACCTCAAGGCCTTTGTGCTTATGATTTCCTCTTCCTGAACCACTTCTGTCCAAGTGTCAACGGAGCTGGGTCCCTCTTCAGCCCGTTTGCTCGGAGTCACCTCCTCAGTGAGGCCTCCCTGACCATCCTATTTAATACTGCAAAACTCTCCACAATCCCTATGCTCCTACCCTGTTGAATTGAGATGTTGAAATTAGAAGGTAAAAGAAATCAAAAGCAAGGGTATTGAAGTGTCATATATGTGGATACTGGAATCAAAAAAATAATGAAATTATTACCGTGAGAAAGAAAGTGAATCAGGTGCTAAGACAATCAATGAATTGACGTGAGTGACAACAAGCATGGCAGACAACTTCAACAAGGAGGGGTTCATGTAGAAAGTGGAGTCTGAAGACCTGTGTTTCAAAGTTGTGAGTTCTAAGGAAGCAGAAATGGTGTGGAGGGGACAACAATGCATAAGAAAGACACTTAGCTCACCTTGACTTGCCAGATTTCACAAATAAAAATACAGGAGGCCCAGTTAAATTTGAATTCCAGATAACTTTTTAGTATAACTATGACCATGCAATATTTGCAGTAATATTGCATGGGCATACTTATACAAAAAAAAATTCATTGTTTATCTAAAATTAAAACCTAATTGGCGTTCTGTATTTTATCTGGCAATCTCACTCCAGACCCTTGAATATATGGGATGTGAGAGATGGCTGCTCAGAAGAGAGCCAGAACATGAAAGAAGTATTCAGAGAAGAAGGTATGAGTATACAGCAGCAGCCAGCAAACTACAGCTCCAATCACTTAATGACTCAGGTTCCTCAGCTCAAAATGGGGTTAATGAAACTTGCTTTGTGGCTCATTTGAAGATTAAGGGAGGTAATGTAAACACCTGTCACACAGAAGGCATGCAATAATTAATGGTTACCTTTTATTGAGAAAAGACATATTCACAGTGATGTCTGCCATCTTGTGCCTATAACCAGGGACTAAAAAGAACCAGCCAAACCTTCCAAAGACCCTCAAGATGAAGGATTGTGTTACCTGGGCTGTTCTGCTCCTAACCCTTGACAGTTCATCCCAGTGCACGTCTCTGGGGCAAACCTGTAATTGGTTCTTGCCAGAATCAGGAGTAAGGTTCTTCTCCAGGCTGGATCTAATTTTGGTTCTTTAAAGAGAAGTAATGAGGAAGAAATTTCAGGGTCTCAAGAGGCTGAGAGACTAGTTAAGGGTATAATATATATATATAACTTTGGCTTAGCCCCTATCCTTGTGAGTTTTCTTCTTTTTTCATATGCCCACACTTTCTCTGTTCATTGGCCAGTTAGATGCAGAAAATCCAGAGGAGGGCTTTGAAGCTCTAGGGGACAGTTGAGGCCCTTGCTAGAAGGAAACTGGGTCCCTGCATCTTAGCCCAGGGTGATCCACCCTCTCCCCAAAAACAAAGCGGGTAAGTTATTAGGGAGATGATCAAATGGATCAGCAGTGAGAGACTGAGGAAAGCGAAACAGGGGAGGAAGTAAAGCCAAAGCAAGGTGTGTTATCAAGGTCACTTCTATGGGCAACTGGGGCTTGATCCCTCTGGGGACTTTCTGAGGAATGAATAGAGTATTTCTTTGAATCATCTATTGAGGAAAGATGGGAAGAAGCATTCATCCACCAGCTCCCATACTCTATTGGCTGAGGGTTTCTCCCTTGAGGATGGTAATTCCCAACACACACACAGTTCCGTACTGGGCCTCTGTGCTGGGCAGGACCCTGCCTGTGCCCATGCTGTCAAAGGAAAACAATCCTACCATTTTTTCCTATCCATTCTCTGTTTTCTTATCCATTTATTCTCTTATGCTCCAAGAAAACAGGTAATAATGGGTTTGTGCTTTCCATATTAAATTTACACACAGTGTTAAAATATCCCAGGATATTAAAGATGGAATTTTTTTTTATTTTGTATTTTTTTTTGGCTGCACTTCACGGCATGCAGGATCTAAGTTCCCCTGACCAGGGATCGAATCCACGCCCCCTGCAGTGGAAGCACAGAGTCTTAACCACTGGACCGCCAAGGAAGTCCCAAGACTGAATTTTTATAAAGATAATTATAATAGAAACAATAGCCATGATTTATCAGAGAGATTGATGCATAGCAGAGAAGTATTTTTCTCATAAAAGGAAAACTGGCATCTCCTTAAAATGCCAGGGATTCTCAAACTGAGTGGGAAGGCAGACGATTCTTTGGCTAGTGTCCCTTTGCCCCTGGGTGGATGACACCATTCGTGGCTTCAAAAAGGAAATCTAAGAATTCAAACCCTATGGTCCACTCTATGTCAAGGGCTGCTTCAGCCCATTGTCACCATCAAGAGTATATGCTAACTGAATGACCTCTATTACTAAATTTCCTTCTAATGTTCTATTTTTATTTTGTTTTTAATATGAAAATTGTTTTCTTTCTAAATGTGTATTTTTTTTCATATGTTAAATCTACTGATTGCATTGCAATGAAAGAGGAGGGTCTCTGAAATAATGTCTCATGAAAATAAAGGCAAAGTACAGCCGTGGTGTGCTACAATGTAGGGTTTTCTATAGGTCATGTGAGGCACTTCTGCCCATAACCTAAGTATCCTAATAGACTTCTGAGTATGTTGGGTGTGAACTGGCATGGCTGGTGTCCCTGGCTCTGAGGAGTATCTCAGGACGGCAGGTGTTGATAGTGGACAATGGGGATGTGGGTGGCGTGAATCAGAGAGCATGTCAGCATGGAGGGTCTTCCTCCACTGCTCTCTGAGCCACATGTCCATGCAACACCACGCATCCAAACAGGAGCCAGAGCACAAGATTGAGATCTGTGCCCGGATGACAGGGATTGGAGGGTAGGAACAGCAGACACCACGAGTGCTTTCACATTCAATCAGACAAGTATTGTCATTTATGTTTTTATACATGTATGTATCTGTGTAACCATAATCCAGGTCAAGATATAGAACATTTTCACCACTCTAGAAGGTTCTCTCATGCCCCTTCCCATTCAATACATCCCTCTGGAGTAACCGCTAATCTAAATTCTACCATTGTATACTATTTTCCCTGTTCTTAATCTTCATAGAAATGAAATTGCATAGTATATTCTCTTTTGTGTCTGACTTCTTTTACTCACAATATATCACGAAATTCATCCGCTTGTATGTAGCAATAGGTTGTACCTATTTTTATTGCCATGTAGTAGTGCATTGTATTAATATCAGGCAGGCTTCCTGGGATGTCACCTGTGCAATGTCACATAGCCTTTTGCTTGGTGTAATGCTCTGCTGTTGCCATCTTGAAATTCTTAATAATTTCTTAACAAATCACCTGAATTTTTAAATATTTTGCGCTAGGCCCTGTAAATTATGTAGCCAGCCCTGATCAATATATCTTAATTTATTTATTCATTGTACTATTGATGGACATTTGGGTTGTTTCCATGTTTTGGTAAAAATAATATAGCTGAACATTCTTGTGCATATATCTGAGATATGTACTAATTTCTATTGGACACATGCATCTAGGAATTAAATTCCTGAGTGATAAGGGTAGGCATATGTTCAGCTGCAATAGATACTAACAAGAGTTTTCAAAAATATTTGGACCAATTTACACACCCGTAAGCAAGGAATGACAGTTACATATTTCATATCCTTCCTGACAAAAACCTCTTTCTTTATCGTGGTAAAATATTTGTAACATAAAATTTACCATTTGAGCTATTTTTTTTTTAGCTATACCATATTTTATTAAATTAACCTTTTATTTAGAAAAAAAATTTACATTCACATGCAGTTGTAAGGAATAATACAGCAAGATTCTGAGGACCCTTCACCCAGCTTCCACCGATGGTAACATCTTACAAAACTATAGGATGATATCACATCCAGGATGTTGACGTGGACACAGCCAAGATACAGAACATTTCCATCAGTGCAAAGCCCCCCTTGTGTAGCCCCACCCTCCCTACCCCAGCCCTAGCCCTGGGCAATCATTCATCTTCACTAATCTGTTCTCCATCTCTATAATTTTGCCATCTCAAGAATTATGTATAAATAGAAGCATACTGTAATGTAACCTTTGGGCACTGGCTTTTGTTCACTTAGTAAAACTCCCTTGTAACCTGTTGCATAAGTTAACAATTAATTACTGAGTAGTATTCTGTGGCATGGAGATACAAGAGTTTGTGTGACTCTTCACCCACTGAAGGGTATCTGGGTTGTTTCTAGTTTTAGCTATTATGAAAAAAGCTGCTCTGAACATTTGCATACAGATTTTTGTTATAAAGCAGAAACTAACACACCATTGTAAAGCAATTATACCCCAATAAAGATGTAAAAAAAAAAAAAAAAAACCACAATGGGGTATCACTACAGACCTAACAGAATGGCTGAAATAATAAATATTGACAACATCAAATACTGGTGGAGATACAGAGAAACTGAATCACTCTTACATGCTGGTAGGAATGTAAATCCTTATATTCACACTGGAAAACAGTTTGGCAGTTTTTACAAAACTAAACGTGCAATTAGTGTACAACCAAGCAAGTAAACATTTGGATATTTATTCTAGAGAAATGGAGACTTATGTTCACACAAAATCCATTTGAGCTATTTTTAAGTGTACAGTTCAGTAGCATTAAGTACATTCATTCACACCGTTGTATGACCATCACCACCATCCGTCTCCAGAACTTTTTCATCATCCCAAACTGGAACTCTGCACCTATTAAAAGAAACTCCCGGTGCTGGTAATCCCCAGGCTCTGGCAACCAGCATTCTGTTTTCTATAAATTTGACTAGTCTAGGTACCTTTATAAGTGGAACCATATAATATTTACCTTTTTGTGTCTGTTTTCTTTTACTTACTCTAATGCCTTTAAATTTCATCAATGATGTAACATGTATCAGAATTTCATTTCTTTCAAGGCTGAATAATATTCCGTTGTAGGTATATACCATAATTTGTTTATGCACTTATCCGTCAATAGACATTTGGGTTCTTTTCATCTTTTGGCTTCTGTGAATAATGCTGCTATGAACATTAGTGTGCAAATATCTGTTCAAGCTTCTGATTCCTATTCTTTAGGGCATATGCTCAGAAGTGGAATTGCTATAGTACTGTTTTTCATGTCAGTTGCACCATTTTATGTTCCCACCAGCAATGCACAAAGGTTACAGTGCCTCTGCATCCTCACCAACCAGCAAGCCTTTTTCATTTTAGCCATTCTGGTGGGTTTAGAGAGGAGTAATTCACGGTGTTGAGCATTTTCTCACGTGCCTATTGGATATCAGAATATTCTTTTGTAAAGTGGTTTCAAGTTTTTTTGCTATTTTTTTACTAGATTGTCTCTTTCTTATTGACTTGTTTCTTTTCAAACAAATATATTGTAAATATCTTTTTTTCTATGCGTGACTTAGTTTTGAACTCTCTTAAAGGTTTCTTCTGATGAACAGAAGTTTTTAATTTCACTGTAGTTTAGTGCATATTGTTTTTAAAAGATGTTTGCCTACTCCAAAGTCATGAAGATGTTATCCTGTGGGCTTTTTAAAACTTTATTGCTTTATTCTCATATTTAGATTTTAAATCCACTGGAATTGATTTTTTTTCTGTGATCTACGACATAAGAGTCAAGGTCCTTTTTTTCCCCATGTGAATATCCAATTATGCCAACACTATTTTTCGAAAAGAACTTTCTCCATTACACTGAAGGATAAACTTGTCATAAGCCAGGTGACATATATGTGTGGATTTGTTTCTGAACTCCCTATTCTGTGCCATTGGTCTATTTGTCTATACAGGCACAGATACCACACTATCCTGTTTACTGTAGCTTTATGACAGGTCTTGATTTCTGGTAGTCTGACTTTTTATCTTCTTATTCCAGGCTGCCTCTGCCAGTCTTTGTGCTCTGCATTTTCATATAAATGTTAGAATCAGCTTGTCAGTTTTGCAAAAGTCTTGGCTAAGATTCTGTTTGGGATTGCTAGTTACAAGTATTTAAGCCCATATTTGAATATTGTGGATTTCATCTCTTTGGTCTTAGAAATCATAAAATATAAATTGTTCCACTTGAGCACATTACAAATCTGTCACCCATTTTACTCAACCCTTTACATATGAAGCTGTAATTTCAAAAGGGAAAAAGCACTTTTTTCTGCATGATTTAACTGTTATATATATTTAACATGTCTTCAGTTGCCCTTGCTACCTTCTTGAAAGGTAATATACTAAAACTAAAAATAGTCACTAATAGGGCTTCCCTGGTGGCGCAGTGGTTGCGAGTCCGCCTGCCGATGCAGGGGACACGGGTTCGTGCCCCGGTCTGGGAAGATCCCACATGCCGTGGAGCGGCTGGGCCCGTGAGCCATGGCTGCTGGGCCTGCGTGTCTGGAGCCTGTGCTCTGCAACGGGTGAGGCCACAACAGTGAGAAGCCTGCGTACTGCAAAAAAAAAAAGTCACTAATAGATGTTGAAAGGGAGGATTTATTTTACATAAAATGGCATAAAAAACCAATTACAACTTTAAAAACACAAAATGTGATTAAATATCCAGTGTAAAAAGAAGAATGCCTTTATTTCTTTGAGGTTCTGAGGCACTTGTCACTGATATTATTTCATCTTGATGTTTTAAAAATGACTAATCTGTGGCCTCTGAGAGAGAGAGATCTAGTAATGAGGAGATCCCACAGTGGAAGAGAACAAGAGGCATTGCAGGCAACAGGGCAGGAAAGTCCCAGGCAACAGTGAAAGAGCAAGCTCGGCAAACGACTTATTCAGGGGAGTAGGAGGATAACTACCTCCTGAAGATGAAATTAGTATCTAATGTGCTCACGCATCCTGAGATGAGATTTATACATATGCAAGAGAATATGGGGAAATTAGCAGGATGTATTAATACATTAAAAACTAACCAATGAGAAAACAATTAGCAAGAGCAGTAAACATAAAAATTATATAAAAGGCATATGTAGTATCTAAGAAAGGAAACGTTATAACGTTTTATCATGTGGCTCAACTGTGCATAACACAGATTCAAAATAATATAAACACCACATACTTATCTAACTAGAAATTATGATATAAATGCACTGGGAAGATGACGGGAGGGGAAGTGTGTCTAGATTCTAAAACCCTGAGCAGTTTTCCCAGGGATTTCCTCGGTGATGGAAAGCTCTCTGCTGAGTGTCAGGGCATAGCTCCACCCTGGCCCGGCTTCATTCTGGCTTCTTTTTTGACTTTGATTAAGTCACTTTCTCTAGGCCTGAATGGACTCAACCACAAAAATGAAAGGCTGGGCTACATAACTCCTAAGGGCCCTGCAAACCCTAACACTCTTTTCACTTTTGCACTCGTATCTGTACTTTTACCAAAAGGAAGAATTCCCAGTTGACATGTTTCTACAAAGTGGAATGGCAACACCAGTGAATGCTGGTTTTAGCAAATGGGACACAGAGACAAGGGTCTAGGATGGGTGGCAGTCTATCATGACAGTTTTAGATCAGTTCATTGAAACATTGTTTTTGAAAATATAGTTTGCTTTTTTCTCTCAGAAATTATTATATTTTTATAAACTAGATAATATTTTCAGCAACATTATTATGCTTTTTCTATAATCACAGCAGCTCATTAACCCATACTGTTTGATTATTTTTTCTCATTTCCATATATCTTCTGCATTCCTCTTCACAGGAGTTACAAACAGAAATGCCAGCATGGGCTGGACAGGCAAATAAATGCATGATCTCGGCTTGGGAGAATAAAACAGGAAGAGAATGCAGTAAGTTTCTTCCCACCAAAAAGGGGTGGCAGCCCCTCAGCTTCACTAGATCACCCACAAGCAGGATCTTGGACCACTGGTCATAGACTTTCATGTGTTTTGAAAGAAGCCACAGTCCACATTTTTTTTGTACAATCAATCTCCTGAGAAAAACAAGGACACTGTCAGGGCCAACAGAACTTATCTGCAGGCCAGATTCAGCCTGCCTCCTTGGCTTGCGAACTCTGCTTAGACCTTGTAACATTCAAACCTCAGAAAGAGAAGCAACAAACTCAAAATTCAAATCATGCAGTATCTGGTTTATTCTCCCCTGCTTGATCCTGGAGGGAAAACTCTGGTGCAGACAGAAACGGCAACAATTGACTAAGAGAAGCTCGTTCGATGGTCACTGATGCAAACATCCTCTGCCTCCTAGCATCAGGGATCCCAGCAGCTGGTAACTACTATCTGAAAGGCTATCACTCTGGTTTAACAGGTTAATGGACTTTTGCCTGCTTGGTTTACAAAAACGTGTAATATAACACATTTATCTATATTTTTCACATTTGAAGACTAATCACGTTTTCTATAAATAATGTGTCCACAAATGATACTCAGAGATGTAAAGCAAAGCACATCTGACCATTTAGTAATTTATTTCCACAATAATCTGTAATATGGAAATCAATTTTCTTTTTCATTTCTGAATGAAAAGGCTCAGAAATCCCTTCAGTTTCATTTATTCTGTGAGTTGGATGATATATATTACAGCCAATAATTATAAAAGGCTTTTATTATAAATGTGATTGTATAAGTAAAAGTGCAAGGATCAGTAATAACTTCTAACCGAACCCCATTGATTTTCCTTATATTCCTTATACTTTTTTATGTCTCTGATATTTTTAATTCAAATACTCTGCTAAATTCCTCATCCTTCCTACCTCTTAAGTTGGAGGAATGATTACATTTTATAGGAACTATTTACCCATAGAGGTAATTTTGAATTATCATGTCCTTTCCTATGGTGCTTTTGAATATTAGTCATTAGAAATATAGTTTCAAAAAGTAGCTCTGTTTATTCATGGGTTATGGGTTTGAAAACATCTGTATTTTAGATATTTCCCTAGGAACCATTAGTATTTCAAACTTACTCATGATTTTGCTACTAATTATTGTAAGAAAAACATTAGACCTGCAATTTCTATGTTGCATTTCACTGGTAAAACTAGATACATTCTAAATAAAGGAGGTTTTAAAAAATTCTAAATAAAACAGCAACTATTCAAATCAGAACATGGTTTTTATGGTATACAATTAGCCTGGTTCAGCCACCTTTGAACATGGGTATATAAATAAAAAGAAGGCTAATTTAACAGGAATTTATATTTACAAACATCCCTCCATCCAAAACTGAAAACCATAACCAGTTCAAAAACAACATTGATCTTACACTAATGTCATGGTATCATTCTGCCAAGTTACAAAATTCCAGCTGCTTTAAGTAGGATACGCAATCTACTGTAAAAACAGACCCCAAAATCTATAATGATGCAAGAAAGATGGACTTTTATTTTTCACTTATGAAAGATCAAAAATGAGTGATCCTGAATAGCAAGGGGCTCTCTTCCAGTCAGTAATACAGGGTCACAGGCTCCTTCTCTCTTTTGTCTCTGCTATCTTCACCAGCTGGCATCCACAGCCTCCATACTTGTCTTCATCAAGCCCATGGAGAGGAAAAGAATATGCAGGACCACATGTGGAAAGTTCATGTGGGCCAGGACCAGAAGCAGCATATGGCACATCCCATTTGCTAGACTCAGTGGCGTACACACACCTAACTCGAATGGAAGCTGGAAAAAACAGTCCCCCTTTTGCGAGCTCCTGCTGCGGCCCCTTAGCACTATGTCTATGAAGCTCTTGTGATAAATTAACCTATAAACTGTTGTTACAGTTGTAGACAGCCTGTGGAATGACTGCTAAGTGTCAGGTGCTGCACTAGACCCTGGAGGAGAGACCCAAGGAGGAAGGCGTCGTGGTCCTCGTCTTCAAGGACTTTACTCTCTTACATGGGCTTTCATAGAAGAAGCTGACAGGGAACCAAAAAGGAAATGGAAGAGGACCCACACTTATATTGAGAGACAGAAGTGTTTATGTTAGACACTTAGCTTAAGGCTTCACTCTATCCTTGCCACTCAAAGGGTGGTACCTGAATTAGAAACATCTGCAATACCTAAGAGCTTTATGAGAAACACAGACTCTCAGGCCCCACTCATCATCCTGGTCTGCATTTTAATAAGATCCCTAGATGATTTTTATACACATTAAAGTTTGAGAAACACTAGCCTATATCTCAATTAAGAGAGTTTTATGAATTATTCTTCTGTCTACATAGAATTAATACTTCTGTGTACACTCATAGACCAGTGCCAGATAAGAAAAGTTCTTTTGTATCATGCTGAGGAACTTGAATTCACAACATGTGACTTGTTATAGAAAAAAATATAAGCCTAGAAACAGTGTGGATGGTGGATTGGAATAGACAATGAAGCTGGGAGAACTGTTAAAAACATACTGTGAACATCTAGTCCTGGGATGACATGAGCCTTTCCTAAGACAGTGCAACTAAGGACAGGTATTTAGAAGATACTTAGATGGGATTTGGGGGTACAGAGAAGAGTTGTCAAAAATATTTCTAAAATTTCTTATTTAAATGACTGAGTAATAAGTAAAGCTATTTACTGAGCTCTGAAAGTTCAAGTGCATTTTGTTTATTTATTTTTTTAATATTTATTTATTTATTTGGTAGTGCTGGGTCTTAGTTGTGGCAGGCAGGCTCCTTAGCTGCAGCACGTGCTCCTTAGTTGCGGCCAGTGGGCTCCTTAGTTGTGGCACATGGGCTACTTTAGTTGCAGCAGGCAGGCTCCTTACTTGAGGCTCGAGGGCTCCTTAGTTGCGGCTTGCCTGCTCCTTAGTTGCGGCATGCGAACTCTTAATTGCGGCATGAGTGTGGGATCTAGTTCCCTGAACCCAGGCCCCCTGCATTGGGATCACATAGTCTTATCCACTGTGCCACCAGGGAAGTCCCTCAAGTGCATTTTAAATAAATAGAATCGCTCCTAAATTTTTATCTTGTCTATCATAAATTTAATATTATAGCCCAAGCCCTTAGTGAATGTTGTAAACACTGAAGAACGCAGACTTTCATCCTCGCCCCTCCTCTACTTTTACTTATTTTATTAGTAATTTGAAGTACATTTTTCATATGACACATTAAAATCAAAATATTATAGAACCACTGAATAAAGAACAGCTATGCCAAGTAAGCATTTCAAAGAAAATTTGCTTTTACCTCCTAGGGAAGTAGTTACTAAATGATTTTTGTCCCCCAAGAATGTTAAGTGTTATTAAATGAGAAAGTAGAGTTTTCAATTGGCCCCCAGGTGGCTGAGATTCTTTTTCCTGAGTCTTGAAGTTGTCACTGTTGTTCCCCAAAGTAAATTCTCAAATGTAGCAGAGCCTACAGAAGCTTTCAGTAAAGACCATTCAAAGGCTACTTCCCAGAGATACAGATTATAGTGCCCCACAGTGGTCGCGCAAAGTAACCAGATGCCTTGCTCTGCAAACTTTTAGACACAGCAAAAGAAAGTTTGTTTAAAACATAACAGACATACCTTGGAGATCTTGCAGGTTGGGTTTCACTGAAATAAAGCCAATATAGCAATAAAGTGAGTCACGAATTTTGGGGTTTCCCAAAATAAAAAGTTATGTTTACACTATACTGTAGTCTATTAAGTGTGCAATAGCATTATGTCTAAAAAAAATAATAATGTACATACCTTAATTTTAAAATAATTTATTGCTAAAAAAATGCTAGCCAGCATCTGAGCCTTCAGTGAGTCATAATCTTTTTGTTGGTGGAGGATTTGAAATATTATGAGAATTACCAAAATGTAACACAGAGACATGAAGTGAGCAAATGCTGTTGGAAAAATGGCACGGACAGACTTGCTCGAGGTAGTGTTGCCACGAACCTTCAATTTGTAAAAAACACAGTTCCTGCAAAGTGTAATAAAACGAGGTATGCCGTATACAATTGTGTTTGTTTCCTGGGGCTGCCATAACAAATTACCACAAACTTGGTGGCCTAAAACAACAGAAATGTATGCTTCCACAATTCTGGAGGCCAGAAGCCTGAAATCAAGTTGTCGGCAGTGTCGGTTCTTTCTGGAGCCTCAGAGGGAGAATTTACCACATGCCTCTCCCTAGCTTCTCTTCTTCTAGTTGCTGGCAATCATTAGCATTCCTTGGGTTTAGATGCGTCATTCTAATCTCTGCCTCTGTCTTTCCCTCTGTTTTTTTCTCCTCTGTCTGTATGTCTCCTATCTCCCTCTTCCTTTTCTCATAAGAACACAAATCACTGGACTTAGGGCTCACCCAAAATCCAGGATCATCTCATCTGGAGATTTTTAACTTAATTTTATCTGTATAGACCCTATTTCCTTTGCCACTTGTAGCAACATAGATGGACCTGGAGGGCATTAAGGTAAGTGAAATAGGTCACACATAGAAAGACAAACACTGTATGATATCGTGTATATGTGGAATCTTAAAAATACAACAAACTAGTGAATAAAACAAAAAAGAAGCAGACTCACAGATATGGAGAACAAACTAGTGATTACCAGTGGGGAGAGGGAAGGGGAGAGGGGCAATATAGGGGTAGGAGGGAAAAAGGGTTAATATGGGATTATATAAATCAAATGTGTGAAACTTTTGAAAATTGTAAAGCACTATGGAACTTAAAGAAACTTTTATTCAATAAATAGATAAATACCCTATTTCCAAATAAGGTCACATGCACAGGTGTTTTGGGGAGATGCAATTCAACCCACTACACAATCAATCCAAGTAGAAAAATGAGTTTTTGTGATGTCAAAGGGGCCAAAGACAATGAAACCCAAATTTAAGTTAATTTATCAAACCCATGGGCCTAAGAGGAGAAACAAAACTCTATTCAAAATAAATGCTCCCAGGGTACTCTCTATTCAGACTTCTGTTTTTCAGCTGATGAAGAGTCCTGTTTTTATATTTTTCTACAGGCTGCATTTTTCTACTACAAATTTTTTTTTCTTTGAATAGTTTAGAATGATAAAGGTTTTTGGAAGTGTTGAATCATCATTACTTTTTTCTTTTCCTTCAGCAATAAATCAAAGAAAAACAGAATGTTGCCTACTTTGCTTACACACCTTTTCCTCTCTTTATTGCAATTTTATTCACTAGGTGAATTTATGCTGAACATTTCCATATTTTCAGTTAACTTTTATTTACAGTTTTGAAATAGGAACCTCTGAACAATGAAAAGGGCAAAAAATCAACTGAAGTTCTTTGATGCCTACATGAAGCAAATATGTATATCTGCTTAATAGCTAAATAATGTTAAATATGTCCACTGAGACCAAACTTTAGTTTTACTTTAAGAATTTAAAAGATCTTTTTAAGGGAATTAAAGTCTTTTTTAAAATAGCAATTTGCATTTTGGCAACCTTTGTTTATAGATCTCTCATCAGTAGATGATAAATAACTTGGAACCTAATTTTATATTTTCAACAATATTTACTGATGAAAAGTATAAACAGAGATGTTTGAAAGAATTCCAATGTAGATTCCACATAACTGTTTTTTTTTTAATTTCTTCCTTTATTGCATTGTTGAATTCATTCCAAACTATTCATCAAGTACTTGCTCTGAGCTGAGCACTGTTTTCAGGAAACAGTGAACAGGCGAACTATGTCCCCTTTTTCATGGGATGTCATTCCAGCAGGAGGAGACAGACAATAAATAAGCACCAGGATAATTTCAGGTATTGATGAACACAGTGAAGACAATCATGGAGGGCAATGTGACTGAGTGTGACACAAGAGTGTGAGGTGAGAGATGTCTGCTTTAACTAATCAGGGAAGCCCTCCCTAAGGAGATGATGTTAGAATTGACACTGAAGGATGAAAAGGTACTTTTAATACTGCTGAAATGGCTAACTGTTATTAGCAAAGCCAAATTCATTCACTCTCACACTGAGCACAAGAAGTCCAAAGGAAAAAGAAATGATGCCAAATGCTTCAAGACAAGATTTGAAACAGAACATGTATTTCCAAGTTGATGACTCATTATAGATCTAGTGTGTATGGCCAGAAAACACCTTATATGTATGGCCCGAAACCAGCTGGGAAGCATTCCAGACCCAGCCCTGTGGTCCTTGTGCCCAGATGCATTTTTATTCGATAGATTCTGGGCATGTCAGCAGCAGGACCTTAGCAGCAAACAGCAGTAAGGGGTTGAACTGAAATCCTGGGGAACCCTTTCTCCAGTCTGCCTTTTCCTCATCCACAGTCAGCACTTAGTTGCACATGACCAAATCCCCGTGGTCCCTAGGGCTTGGAGGGGTTGACCTGAAAAAGCTTAAAGGGAGGATGAGGATTTAAAACAGAGCCTAATTTTTGGTAGAGAAGCAAAGAAAAGCTTTCCAGTGTATTACCTCAGTCTCCCAGTGCTGCACCTGGATAGAACCCAGCAGAATACCTATCTTGAAGTTATGGTCAGATTTTTAATTTGCATTGGAGGTCAAGCTTTGGATTCTATTCAAGACCAAATCAGTGGTCATTATTATTATTATTATTTTGGCTCCCATTCTTTTTCTTTTAAAAAATCAATTATATTGAGGCATAATTTATATACCATAAAATGTTTACAGGTTAATCTGTGTTGACAAATGTAAATATCTGTGTAAACATCACACAATGAAGATACAAAGTACTGCCAAGGGTTCTCTTGTGATCCTTCTCATTCTATTCTTATTCCCCACCCTCGGTCCTAAGAACACTGACCTACTTTCAATCACTATGAATTTGTCTTTCCTGGAGGTTCATATAAATGGAATCAGACAGCATGTGATCTTTTGTGTCTGGCTTTTTCCATTTAGCATAAAACTTGGAGATTTATCTGTGTTGCTCCATGTTTCAGTAGTTTATTACTTTTAATAGCTGAGAAATATTCCATTGTATAGATATACCACAATTTATTCACTCACCTCTTGATGGACATTTGGGTTTCCAATTTTTACTAATATGAATAAAGATGTTATTAACATTCAGGTATATGGATATACCTGATGTGGTATATCCATATATCTCATTTTTCTTGAGTAAATGTCTGAGTGGAATTGCTGGGTTATACGGTTAAGGGTATATTCAACTTTATAAGAAATAGCTAAATAGTTTTCCAAAGTTGTTGTAACATTTTACATTTCCATCAGCAATGTATGAGTGCTCCCATCTTTGCCAACATCTGGTATCTTATTCATTTATTTATTTATTTGTTTGTTTTTAGTCATTTGATTGAGTGTATATTTGAATGAGTGGTATTTCATTGTGTTTTTAATTTTTATTTGCCTGATGACTAATGATATTAAGCATTTTTTCATGTGCTTGTTGACCACTCATATATCTTCACTTGTGGTCCATTCAAATGTTTTGCCCATTTTTAATTGGGCTGCTTTATGTTATTGAATTGTTAGAATTCTTTATATATGGTGGATATAGTCTTTTGTTAGGTATATATTGTGCGTATTGTCTCCCAATATGTGGCTTGCCTTTTCATTTTATTTATGGTAATTTTCAAAAAGCAAAATTGTTTTCTTTCTTTTTCCTATTACATTGCTGATTTTTTGTGTATTTTTCCTCTTGTCATATCCCTAATTTATGAATGTTGAGAAACTAAGATTATAATTTGTAATATATATTGCTAAATATTAAATGGGTAAAAAATTGTACTATGGCATTGAAAGAATGTTCTACAATTATAACTGCCTGTATTAGTTTTCCATAGCTAACACAAATGGTGCAGCGTAAGACAACACCTGTTTATTATGTTATACTTCTATAGATCAGAAATCTGGTCACAGCATAGTTCAGGTAGTTCTCTGCTCCTGGTTTCATAAGGCCAAGATGAAGGTGTTTGCTGGGTGGATTCCTTTTTGCAAGTTCTAGAGATGAATCCACTTTCAGGTTCATTCAGGTTGTTGGCATAATCTAGTTCCTTGCAGTTGTATGACTCAGGTCCCCGGTTACTTGTTGACTGTCATCTGGGGATTGTTCCCAAGGCTGCTCGCTTTCCCTGGCACATGACACCCTTCAAAGCAAGCAATGGCAGCTGAGTTCTTGTCAAGGTCTCCATGTCCTTCTGCCTCATTTCTCCTGCCTTCCTCTTCTGCTGTATCTCTTTGACTAACTCTTGTGCCTTCCTCTTCTATTGATACTTATTAAGGGTTCACATGATTGGATGGGCACCACTGAGATAATCTAGAATAATCTTCTATTGGTTTGCAATCTTGGGAGCTTCCTGGGGGAAATCTAAACCTGCTCCCAAAACAGATGAGATAAGAGACCGAAGAAAGAGGCAGAACACTCAGATTGGTAGGTTAGCAGGTTTAATAGCAAGGGAACTTACACACGAGGCTTGCCTTGGACAGCTGCAAGATGAGCAGATCTCCACACCCACTCACCAGAATCTTAAAAGTTTATAAAGAGACCTTAATTGGGTTTTGTCACATATACTGTCCAGATGGTCTCAGCAGCATCTTACTTTCCCAAGACTATGTCCCTGGAACAGCTCCCACTGTGAGGACAGTGGGCAGAAAGTACATTCCAGAATGGAGGAGGGGGTGAGGAGCCTCTGATTGCCCAGGTCCAGCTCTCAGTCAACTGGTGGTCACATCCTTTCAATTACTTCCTCCAACACCTCCCTGTTTTAGCTCACCTGATTATTAATCTTAATTATATCTACAAAAGTTCCTTTACAGAAGTACCCAGATTAGTGTTCATTGGGTAATGAGGGAATGGGAATCTTAAGGGAATGTCTTTAGAATTCTACCTAACACACTGCCTAACTAATATCTATATTATATGTTTATGTGACGGGGGTGTGGGGCAGGGTTAAAATTAGATTCAGCAATAGCAATAGGTTGGAGTGGAATTCTAAGAGGATATTTTAACTTGATATAATCATTTTAATGTTAAATATTAGCTTATAAATTAAAACTAGTAAGGTAAAATTTACACACATTCTGCATAGGCATTTTATTCAAACTGTCACTTTTTATGTTTCTCTAATCACTATCACACTGAGTGTGAAAAAAGGAAACCTTTATTTTTTTAAAATTTTGCTTTTTTCCTCTTTGATTAGCAATTGATTTGATGGACACCCTAAAAATGAATTAATAATTTGCACCTACAAACCAATAGTGAATCTAAATTTTTTTGAGAAATTGCTAATAGTAGCAGAATTTAAAAAAGAAACGATGACTACAACACACTATTAAAATACTGCAAATTGTTCCTCTTCTTTTACCCTCTTTCCTTGCTTTGTCCCCCTTCACCAGAAAACAAACATAGTGTTTTCAATGTTAAGTTGCTGTATTAGTCTGCTAGGGCTTCCATAACAAAACGCCACAAACTGGGTGGTTTAAATGACAGAAATTTATTTCCTCACACTCTGGAAGCTGGAAGTCCAAGATCAAGGTGCTGCCACGACTGCTTCTGGTGAGTCCTCTCTTCCTGGCTTGTTTATGGCCACTTTCTCCCTGTGTCTTCACGTGGCCATTCCTCCACAAATGTATGAAGAGAGAGATGTCTCTCCTGTCTTTTCCTCTTCTTATAAGGATGCCAGTCCTATTGGCCTAAGGCTGTAACATATGACTTCAGTTAACCTTTGTTACCTCCTTAAAGGCATTATATCCAAAAATGGTCACACTGGGGGTTAGGTCTTCAGCGTACGAATTCTGGAGAGACACATTTCATTCTGTAACAGTTGCTATAATAACATTTTTGGCATATAGAAATGACAGCGAATTTGTTATTGGTTGAATTGTGTCTCTCCAAAAAAGTTATGTTGAAATCCTCACCCCCACTACCTCAGAATGTGACCTTATTCGGAAATAAGATTTTTGAAAGGTCATTCATGGGCTTTACTTGAATGACTTAATATAATAGGCTGTTAAAAATCTACAAGAGTAGATAGTTAATACAAAATTCATCCATGACTTCTTTTTTAAAATATTATGGTAAAAGATACACAGCATGAGATCTACCCTCTTAACAAATTTTTGAGTACACAACACAGTATTGTCAACTATGGTTACAATGTTGTACAGCAGATCTCTGGAACTTTTTCATCTTACATGACTCAAGCTTTATACCCATTGATCAACAGCCTCTCATTTTCCTACCCCCTCGGCCCCTGACAACCGCCATTGTACTCTCTTCTTCAATGACTTTTGGCTACTTTAGGTCTCTCATATAAGTGGAATCATGGAGTATTTGTCCTTCTGTGACTGGCTCATTCCACTTAACCTATCGTTATCAAGATGCATCCATGCCGCAGCATATGAGAGACACATGTAATGGTTCATTTTACGTGTCAGCCTGACTGGGTGTGTGTCTGTAAGGGTGTTTGTGGATGAGATTAAAACTTGAATCAGTAGATTGAGTAAAGAAGGTTGTCCTCCCTAATGTGGTGAGTCTCATTCAACCTGCTGAAGACCTGAATGGAACAAAACAGCTGAGTGAGAGGGAGCTCCTCCTGCCTGGCTTCTTGATCTGGAACATCGGCCTTTTCCTGCCTTTAATCGAACTGAAGAATTGGCTCTTCTTGGGTCTTGAACCTGTTGGCTTCAGACTGGAATTTATACCATCAGCTCTCCTGGTTCTCAGATCCTCAAATTTAGACTAGAGCTGCATCATCGGCTCTCCTGGGTCTCCAGCTTGCTGAATGCAGATCTTGGGACTTCTCAGCCTCCTTAATCACATGAGCCTGTTCCTCATAGTAAGTCTCTTTGGTTCTGGTTCTCTGGAGAACCCTAATACAACAGGCTTTCCCTCTTTTTAATGGCTGAATACTATTTCACTGTACATATATACCACATTATTAAAGGACATTTAGGTCGTTTCTACATTTTGGCTATCGTGAATCATGTGACATTAAACATGGGAGTGCCAGTATGTGTTCAAGGTCCTGATTTCAATTCTTTTGAAGAAATACTCAGAAATGGAATTCCTGGATCATATGGTATTTCTATTCTTAATTTATTGGGAAAACCCATACTGTTTTCCATAGTGGTTGCACCATTTTAGTTTCCCACCAACAGTGCACAAGGGTTCCAATTTCCCTACATTCTCATGAACACTTGTTATTTTCTAGGTTTTTCTTTTTTTTTTTTTTTTTATAATGGCCATCTTAACAGGTGGGAGGTGATACTGCAGTTTTTATTTGCATTTTTCTGATAATTAATCATGTCAAGTATTTTTTCATAAACCTGTTGCTCAATTGTATTTATTCTTTGGAGAAATACCTGTTCAAGTTTTTTGTCCTTTTTTTATTCAGATAATTCACTTTTTTGCTATTGAGTTGTAGGAGTTTCTTACATATTTTTGATATTAATCCCTTATTAGATATATGGATTGCAAATATTTTCTCCTATTCCATATGTTGCCTTTTGACTTTGCTGATTGTTTGCTTTGCTGTGCAGAAGCTTTTCAGTTTGATGTAGTTCCATTTGTCTATTGTTGCTTTTTGTATTGTGTATCCATTAACATATTTTATAATTATTTGTATACTTTAGTCTTTTGATCTAAAGATATTTATGCATGACTGTTACAGTGTTACAGTGTTCTGTATTTGTCTATATGTTTACCTTTATTAGTATACTTTATACTTTCATGTTGCTGTTAGCATTTTTTTGTTTCATCTTGAAGGACTTCCTTTAGTATTTATTTTAAGGCGGGTCTAATGGTGATGAACTTCTTCAGCAATTGTTTATATAGGAAAGTGTTTATCTCTCCTTCACTTGAAAGACAATTTTTCCAGACGTAGTAGTCATAGTATTCTTGGCTGGCAGTTTTTTTTTTTTTCTTTTCTTTTAACACTTTGAATACATCATTTTACTCCCTTCCGGCCTACAGGGCTTTTGGTGAGAAATCCACTCACAGTCTTGTGGGGGTTCCTTTGTGTGTGATGAGTCAATTTTCTCTTGCTACTTTAAAAATTCTCTTTGTGACTTCTGACAATTTGAGGGTCTAGAGCTTCTTATTCCACCATCTTTCTGACATCACTCCCTGGTCTTTGCAGATTCAACCAAGTTAAGATGAGATCATCATGGTGAGCCCTAATCCAGTATAGCTGGCGTCCTTATAAAAATGGGAAATTTGGACACAGGCATACACAGAGGGAGGACAGTGTGAAGACACACAAGGAGAAGATGGTCATGTGACTAGAGTGATGCCAAGGAATGGGAGGATTGCTGGCAAACACCAGAAGCTAGAAGAGGCAAGGAAGGATTTTCCTCTGGTATCATCAGAGAGCATTATTTACTTGCTGACAGTTTGATTTCAGACTTCTAGCCTCCAGCACTGTGAGGCAATAAATTTATGTTATTTTAAGCTACCCAGTTTGGGGTACTTTGTTACAGCAGCTCCAGGAAACTAATACAAGGCTCCTTTAACAAACTTGGTTTCACTGTGGATTCCCTCCTACCCACCAAGATATATGCATAGAGACAACCACTTCTGAGTGGTTCCTATTCTCTATACAAGAACAACTAGGAGATTGGGAGAAGGGAGTGCAAAAACATGTACGAGGTTACGGAGCTATAAGTGATGCTTCTTTTGAGAAATTTATTGAAGAATCCAAATTTTTACTTGATAGTGTTATATCAAAAGCAGAACATATTGCAGTAGAACTGGCTTATTACTTCCTTATATCCTCAATAAATGTCACTAATTTACATCATTTCTTTGGTGATCTACATCCCAACGCCTGCCCTCTGAGGAATTTTTAAGTCTTTTTTTGCAAGAAAAATAAAACAAGAATTAAACAAATTACAAAATTATATATAGCACGGTCATGACATTCAAGCAAAATATGTTTAAAGACCCAAATATGTGACAATAGAGGCAAATATAACTGAAATATTGAAGTGAACAATTAGATAGCACTAAAGTTATTTACAGAGCATTTAAAAAATTCCTGCCCCTCGGGACTTCCCTGGTGGCGCAATGGTTAAGAATCCGCCTGCCGCTACAGGGGACACGGGTTCGAGCCCTGGTCTGGGAAGATCCCACATGCCACGGAGCAACTAAGTCCGTGCGCCACAACTACTGAGCCTGCACTCTAGAGCCCATGAGCCACAACTACTGAAGCCCATGCTCCTAGAGCCCGTGCTCTGCAACAAGAGAAGCCACCACAATGAGAAGCCCTCACACTGCAATGAAGAGTAGCCCCCGCTCACCGCAACTAGAGAAAGCCCGCGCGCGGCAATGAAAACACAATGCGGCCAAAAATTAATAAATAAATAAATTCCTGCCCCTAAAATAAATATTATTCTTATTTCTTGTTTTCTTTTATACACACAGTATGACTAGTGGACTCTAGTATTTGTGATAGAACTGAGCCAACAATGAACTCAACATTCCGCTCTTTACTTCATGCAAAACATAAATTCTCAATGAAACTTCCCCACTTTCTTTTTACTTGCATTTCCAGGACTAGAAATTGGCTTTCCTTTAGGGTCTCTTTTTTCCCAAAAGAAGAAAGGTTTGTCATTTCACAAGAGTGAAGAACAAGAAAACAGAGGTGTGGATGTGATGGCAAGGTGCACTCGAGAGACAGGGACCCATCCCCATACACAGCCTCAGCTGTGGCATATAAATGTATGCAAATTTCTACATGTCCTCAACCTTTGAAGTCAAAACCATAATGGTAAATGGTAAATCCATAAATGCTTAGGGGGTCCTGTAACTAAAGCTAAGCCCTAAATGGCAGTAAACATGGATGGTGGGACTCTGTTCAAATCATACCAAGAAAGAGATATCAGGGGAATTTGTGATATAGTTTTCTAAATTATTTCCATCAAATAATGCTGGGATCCTACAGGATCCCACCCTGAACAATACATGGAAGATACCAACACTAAATATCATTCATTAATACTAATTTCAAGTTTAAGAAAAATGAACCTAGGAAAAGTAAGAGTATTGCAGAAGAATATATGTATTACTTAGGAAGTTTTTGAACTTACAGGACAATTGGAAAACATAATACTTAAAATGCATTAAAACATAAAAGCAGTAACTTCTGCCCCAGTCAGATCTCTCCAAGAAAAGTGTTCTTTCAATGTGTGTTCTTTACTAAGAACATTCATCTTCATGCCAGTCAGTGCCACCAGTTGGTTTTAAATTCCATAGAAACAACATTAATTATTAGAAATACCAAGAGCAGCAATAAATATAATAATTATAAAAAATGCCTACTTTGGGGGAGATTTTCAGCTCTTTTAGGAGTTTGATTTCTCCTTTGTCTCATGGAGGCAAATTATAATAATTGTTTTGTCAGTTGGTACTGGAGATCTTTTAACTTCATATCACATCAGTTCAGAGATCCCAGGTCTAACTGCCACTCAGATAGTGCTAAATAACTGGGACCCTGAAGGAAGCTACTGCTTTCTAATTCATTCCACTGAGTGTGGATAAAATTCAGTATTCCCTTGACACAGCACTCCTCCAATCCCACAATGCTTTGGGGTTATTTTTAATTAGATACATTGAAAAGATATTAATTTTTACAACAACAATGCACTAGGAAACTGCATATGTGAATTTAAAAGATTGGAGAAGTCTACATATTGTGATTTCCCATTCAACAATAACTGACAGTTCGTATGTAATTGAGAATTAAATCTTTGTCAGTTAATGGGATTTGTGTGAAATAATGGGTGAGTTATTACAGTAATTAAAAAAAAAAACTATTCTAACTTACCCCTTAAGCCAATGAATAGCTGTGTAGAAGCAAGAATAAATAATATAGGTAAAACTAGAAAAAAAGAAATTTCTAGAAATCAGCCTCTCATTGAGAGTTCTATAAAATCAGGGGCAGTGCTTTCCATGTTCATCACCACTGCATCATCAGCACAGTGCTCGAAATGCAGTCAGCATACAATAAATAACTACTGAGTTGTTGAAGGAAAAGCATAGTGGCTCTCATAAAAGATCTTTTCACAGTCATTTGGACACAATCTTATCTTGATGTTTTTACATCTGTATACTTTTTTATTATAGTCCAAAATAAAAGTATAGGTAAGAAAGGATAAGTATAACTATTTTCTCCATTGGTGTTTTGGAACAACACTGTGCTAGAAGTCAGATGACTTCTGGTGGGATGACCCTATCTGTGTCAGGGTGTGACCTTGAACTAGCCAAAATCTGAAGTGCAGAGAATAATATCTAGCAAGGGTTTATTACAGACGAAGTAATTTTAATAACAATATAAAATAATGACATATACACACTGCAAGTGACAAGAGAAATATTAGGATGCTGCCTGTGTGTGTAAAGTGCTCTAGCATTTACAAAATCCATCCATTTTTTATCACCCCACTTGCTAATCACAGTAATGCCACAAGAGAGACAGAGCTCAACCAGCAAATAAATATATGTTAGCCTCGAGTCATCTAAAATAAAACATGGCCATTTTCTAATTTTTTAGGTATAATTTGCATACCATGTAATTCACCCTTTTTAAGTATAAAATGCAACGGTTTTTAGTAAATTTACTGTTAAGGAACCACCACCATCCATTTTTAGAACATTTTCATCACCCCAAAATGATTCTCTCTGCCCATTTACCATCATACCTTGTTCCTTCCTCCAGCCCCCAAAACAGAAAAACAATAAATAATATTTTAGTACAAGTAGGTCCCATCTATTGAATGAGACATGCTTATACCAAAACATTTTTCACTGTTTATCTGAAATTTATTTTTAACCAAGGATCCTGTATTTTATCTGATCACCCTACCAAAACATGGACTTTTAAAACTAGTTTTCTTTTTAGTATTGTTGATGGATTTATACATAGTTATTTATAATCTCTTAGTGGTAACCCAAAGTATGTTTTATAAGATGGCTGACCAAGGACTTATGTTTTACAATTCTTCCCTTGTAAATCACTATTAAGACAACCAAGGAATTCTAAAAACAAGAATCTCTAAGGAAACTAATCCCCACATCTTTTTCAGATTCAAGTGCAGCTACCAGAGGAGGTAGGGTTTGGCACTGCTCTGGGATGTCTGAATGTTTATGATTCTACCCAATGTGTCCTGAAGCAGTACACTTCCACCTTTTGCATTCTTCTAGGCACTTGTGCATTTTAAAATTAGCTGCGGTACACTGTCTACTTGCCATATGCACTGCGTGACCCCACTCAGTGGGGAAGCTGTTCGGGGGACTAGTAAGTGTCAAGCCACATAGAAACCACAAAGAAAAGAGATCGCTCTGCTTTATTCTTATCGCCATTATACTGGAGACCTGAGCCTTCAGGCTGGGACTACTTAGTAGCCAGAGACCTGTTTTTATTTCAAATAGAAACTTCGGCTGAAACATGCATGCTATGTTTCTGGGAGTCGAGGCTAGACAAACGTTAGGTAGAAAATACTCTATTATACGATCTCTTCCAATCTCTGTGGGGTTCCTATTGCTTCCCTCATTTTATAACCTCAATTTAGACATTCAATCTGTCAACAAATACTTCCTTAGGGTATTGATTTGAGAACTACATGGTGTGGTGAAGACACAGAAGCACAGAAGTTCCAGGATTGTGTTTGGTTTTTGCTTGCCTTTTTGGGCTCAGTGCCTACCTCGGTGCCTGGTAGGGACAGCAGTCAAATTCACGTGCCAAATAAAGGAATACATTCAGCAGTGAATAAGACAGAAATAGCTCTTGCCCTCACCAAGTTTACAGCCTATTTTACTGGCCCTTCTCAGAAAAGTTTTGAAGCGCAACAGAGAAAATCAGGCCACAGCTATCTCTGCAGTTTAGTTTTACTCTACTTTAGGCTTTTGCTTTAATCTTTAACACTAAAATCTTTTAATTGCTCATGTTAGACCCCTGACCAAAAATTCTAAATGATTCTTCCTAAGGTTAGAAGTAGAAAATACTATTTCAGGCTGGAATGGTCAGGGAAGGTTTCTCTGAAGGCGGCAGAAGCATGCAATTTGGGGAGATGTCACTGTAAATCAGAGCAGATGATACAAATAAAAATCCAGAGGCAGAGAGGCTGAAATCAATAAAAATAGGATTTTGTGATAATATGGGGCTTTTCTTTATTAGAGTGCTTTTGATAATCAGTTGGGCATATCGTGTGGGTTCACTTCTGGGTTCTTTGTTTTGTTCCATTGACCTATGTGTTTATCCTTCTGCCAATTATCTTGACTCTATGTAGTAAGAGTTAAAATCAGGTAGCGATGTCTCCAACTTTATTCTGCTTTTTCAAAACTATTTTATCAATTCTAGATTTTATGACTTTTCATATAAATTTTAGAATAAGCTTATCTGTGTCTATAAAAAAAACCTTGTTGTTTTTCGATAGGAATTGCACTAAGTGCAATCAATTTGGAGTTAAAGTGTTTTTATATATATGAAATCATTTTATCTTCTGGAAAACCATGGTAAAGTTTTCACAGTGACAACACACACACACACACACACAAATTCAAATGAGATTTGGGCAAGTATGTCCACCAAGTGAAGCAGTGACGACTACAGGACCCTCTTTTGCAACAGAAGTGACCCAGAACGCTGGTTCAAATGGGAAATGGAGTAGGATGTAAAGTGCTATATAGGGATCAACGCCATATCCCAGGTAGGATGTCAAGATAACGTTGGCCAAAAGGTGGCACTGCTCACTTGATGGGGCTTTATCAGAGGTTTCTACCCTAGTAGCTCACATCGAATTTTCCTCAGACTGAGGGAACCATTGGAAATGGCAATTTTCTTTCCTTTCCTTGGCTTATAATTTTCTTTGAATTACATGGAAATCTCAGTTAGATCAGTTTATGGTAGAGCAGTGCTCTGACACTCCAAATCCATGAATAAAAACAAAACAAAACAAAACAAAACAAAACCAAAATAAAAACAAAGCAAAACGGCATACTACTAAATTTACTGTTTCAAATTAATGCAAAGTACCGAAAGCTCAGTTATGTGACAGTAAATAATCTTGTCTTATTGGGATTTCATTATTAGTTAATAATTACTAACATCATTCAATATTTAGTTAATGTAATCTGTAATAAAAAGGACAATAGCTTTGAGGGAATGTAAAATGCTGCAGCGTCTATAGAAAACAGTATGGAGTTTCCTCCAAAAAGTAAAAATAGAATTACCATATGGTCCAGCAATCCCACTTCTGGGTATATATCCAAAAGGATTGAAAGCAGGATCTTGAAGAGACATTTGCACACCCATGTTCAGTGCAGCATTATTCACAATAGCCAAGAGACAGAAGCAATGCAAATGTCCATAGACAGATGAACTGATAAAGAGAATGGCATATACACACAACAGAATACCACTCAGCCTTAAAAAAGGCAAAAATCCTGTCTCACGCTACAAATCCTGCTTCATGAATTTTGAATATACCAGGCGAAGTGAAATAATTCAGTCACAAAAAGACAAATACTGTAGGAGTTCATGTATATGAGGTATCTAAAGTGGTCAAATTCACAGGAACAGAAAGTGGAATGGTTGTTACCAAGGGCTGGAGGGAGGGGGGAATGGGGGCTGTTGTTCAGGGATATAGAATTTCAGTTTTGCAAAATGAAAAATTTCTAGAAATGTGTTGCACAACAATGTGACTATAGTTAACACCAATGAGCTGTACACTTAAAAGTGGTTAGGAGAATAAATTCTACGTTATGTATCTTACTGCGATTTTAAAAAAGACAATAGTGGTTATACTGAGATTCAGTATAAGAAAGAGGATTGCAGGTTTTGCTTTTAAAGCTTGTTATCTTCCTATAAAATGAGTCTTGCTGCAGACTGGACAGAGATTATTTCCAAATTTGCATTGGAGATTCATGCTAAACATGCATCACTATGTGTGGAGCCTAAAAAGGAGAGTTATTTAAAATAGATTAAATGATGTGGAATAAAACTTCCAAAAGCTGTAATCGAAAGTGTCAGAAACATTAGCTTTGAAACAAGTAACATTTAATCACATAGATTATACAGAAGCATAAATTTTTGTAGGTTGTTTTCTTCAATCAAATTTACATTTTAATCTGCTGAGACTGTTCATCACTTTTGGCTGTCTGGTGCCAAGCAGCTTGTCAAACTTACAGAGGCAAACCGCCTACATTAGAAACAGGACTTTTCATTTAAGTACAAAAGACGATGATAGTTTAATTTGAGTTTTCAAGACTGCAAGTGTCTTCAAGACACTACAAGATAGCAAGTGTCTGAGAGTAGTGAGATTAAAACAAAGGGCATTTGTGTATCAATATTTCTTTAGCTACTAAGAGTTAAAAACTATAATTATTTATGCCCATAGAACACCTTTAAGGGCCACCAAAATGTAAAACTTTTCAGCATTGGACACTCGCCAAAGGAAAGAATTTGACAGGATTTATACTGTGTGGATGACAGAGGAAAGCCGTGAGATAAACAGGCACTCTCTTCAAAGGCTGGGTTGGGAAAGGACACTTACGGTCATTTTGGAGGACCTGCTACATAGGAGGGTTCCAGAAGAAAAAGAACCCATATAGCTACAGATTTGGGCAGTTCTCTCAGCTAAGTCTTATATTCCCACTCCTCTTCACAGTTGTCCAGGAAATTGTTCTCAATACCAGGTTCTGGAGCAACTCATGATTTTACCAGCATCACAGAGGGCTGCTGCTGCTGCTGTTTTTTTCAATGAAGTATCGTTACCTGCGGTTGTTGAGGTCTTGCTAACAGATTCTAGTTTGTTGTGCATGTGTTTATTTGTATTCTCTTTCATAACACAAGTCCTGCCAGGTACAAACGTCATATGGGAGAAGAGTTGAAAACTGTGGGTGAATCTTGTATAAAGGCAGAACCTTCCCAAAACATGCAACTTTGGCCAGAGATGACAGTGACATCCAGATCAATGGCATAGTGACTAAACATTTTACCAAACTATGGTGGTTATACATTTCTCCAAAAATGCCGTAATAGGGGAAAGCAAACTTTAAAAATTGTATTTAGAAAAGGAAAAAGTGTTGTAATGAGTTTAAGCTTGTTTACATGGAGTCAAGGCACAGAAGACTTTACCTAAATTGCTACCATTGTTACGTGGTGGATGAGAAAGCAATTCCTTGGGATTGGCCAATGAGGAGACTACAACATCACCAAAGAGCATGCTCTGCCAACCTCCCTGTGAAGCATCATGCTACCACCTGAGTGATCCAAACCCCTGTCGTCCACAGAGAGCGATATTTGCCCAAGGAATCAGAGAAAAAGTAACATGAATATTCAAAGAAAGAATACACTATTCCACATTAGGTACCTGTCTTATTCTTTTTGTTTGTTACTGGGAGTCTATCTATAATAGGTCACAAATGTGATACTTACATTTCATGAACACAAGAATGATAATTAATAGCTCCCTTGTTTCATGCTAATAATAGTAGATAGAAAATCTATTTACTTTAGCACCAGCATAGGATAAATGTTACTCGTAAGTCGAATACTACATGGTAATTGTAAGGAAGACCAGGCAGGCACAATAAGAAAGGACAATTCCTTGTTAATAAATATTGCTCCCCTGCTTGTTGTGCTCAAACAATTCCCTACAGCCCAAGTGAGAATGAATTTACTGGATAGACTCTCTCAGTAACAGTAGGAATCAGTACATAGCAGGCTTGAAGTGTGCCTTGGGGTCATTTAAAATGAGTTCGGTCTTGGTTGCCTTGAGCCGAAGATGTTTATGGGCCATCCAAGTGGAAATGTAAAGGAAGAGCTTGAATATGCACATCCAGCATTCACAAAGATCTAGACAGGAGATACAGGCTTCAGTATAACAAAGGTAACTGATGTTGCCGCGGTGGATGAGATGACCAAGGAAAACTATGCAGTGTGAAAAGAGAAGAGGCAAAGAATATAGCCCACATGCTGGAGTTTGAGTTTTCCAGGGAGCAGCCTCTGAAACAGAGTTTTGTGCTCAAGATGTTCATTGAGGAGTGCACTTGGAATCCACACCTGCAAAAGGGGTGTGGAGGAGGCGGGGTTAGGCAAAGGGAGAAGCTGAGCTGCAGTGCCGCTCCAAGAAGGTCTCTCCAGGTGGAATGACCTATCAGAGCTGTCCTACATGCGGTCAAAATAACCAGGGCTTTATATCCTGCCTTAGTCAGTCAGTCATTGGATATGCGTCCCGGAAGGGTATGGACCCTACGTGAGAGCTCTGAGAGCTCTCTCTGCAGCTGAGAGCACACAAGGCTGAGCTGAAAGCTCTCTTGTCTGTCCTCGCAGCAGCTATGACAGCAGGTCCCTCCCCTGGGGGATCTGGGCAGCAGGTCTCCATGTCCACCACACTGAGAAATGCAGACATGTACAGGGTGAGCAGATAAAGAGAAGTCTAAAATCAGAAGTTTGAAAGGTCGGGTAGAAAAGCAGTAAAACAATAAACACCTCCTGCTGTGTTGGAAAGTGTTGGAAGCCAGAGGAAAAAGGAGGGAGTGGTCAACAGTGTGAAGTGCTATTTTAAAATCACAAGTAAAATAAGGACCACCAAGTGTAGATGGCTGTCAAGAGTTTACAGCTCCCCGAAGAGGTACAGGCTTTAAGAAGCCATAGTTTTTACATGAGGCTGAAGGACTAATGGTCCAAAAGTGTCATGCAGTAGCAAAAAGCTGCTGGGACTAAATCTTAGCCCAGATCTATATGGGGTTGGAAGAATAGGCCAAACGTACTTAAAAGGGCCAAGACATGTCTTCAAGGGAAGGTCAGGTTTCAGTTAAGGAAAGAGGTGCATGTGGTTTCCAATAAAGAAGTTAAGGATGCCAAAGCCTCGTTTATTATATTAAATGTTCTAAAGCCCAATAGGAAGGCTTGTGAGGGGAAAGGAGGGGGAGGAAATGGAAAAGAAGAGGAGGGAACAGAAGGGAAGGGCAATAAGCAATATAATTTTAACCCAGGTGAAATACTTACACAGCAGCCCGTGGTGTGAGATTACAGGAAAGTGGGGGATGCTCAATGGGGCTTCTAACACCTTGGATGGAAATGTGAGGCCTGGTGGGATTTTCCAATCTCAAGATTGTCAAAACAACTTGTCCTAGCAGGCCCAGGCTTAAAAAGGCATAGACCTAACTATGGAAAGAGTTAATGTTGCTTGAGTGAGGGTGTTTCAAGGGATTTGTACCTCAGGTGAATGACAAGGAGACTGACTTGTTTTCAGGACTCTCACAAGCGTTAAATATAGCAGCAGCCCTCAGTAGAAGGGCAGGCTCCTTGGAAGGCATCAATAGGAGTACTCTCATGGGGCTATCACAATGTTAATGTTCCTTTGTCTTTTTTCCTCTTCTATCTTTTTTCTGTATATTAAACAATACATATTTATTGAGAGTTTATCATCCCAGGCAGCGGTCCTAGAGCTTGAAGATACAGAGATAAATAAAGCACATCCTTTGTCCTCCAGATGCTCAGAGCACAATAATGCTAGCATAGTTATATTTGTCAAGAAAATGCCATGCAATGGTCATGCAAAGGAGTAACCACAACCTGGAATAAACCAGAGCCAGCCAGATAGCAAGCTGTTGGTAAGTAAAGATTTGAATAGAAGTGGAGAAATATACTTTGGCACTCTTCTGCACATATTTCCTACTTCTGCTGCTCACTGCTTGTCAGGTGTAACGTTGCTAATATATTAAGTGAGGAAAGGACAGTGAAAGTGGAGTTGGTTACCTGCATAATCATTCAGGTCTTTGAAACATCATCTGTAAGAGCAGAACTTGCCAACGGTTTAGTCACCTACCCACTAGTCAAACTTCCCACTAAGTAGGCTGGGAACGGTCGCTTGTCTTTTAAGGAGGCCAGGTCCTTCTCTGCCTGTCTTGGATCCCACCTGATCCTCTTGCTCTACATTCCATCTCCTGCTTTCTCATCAGTTAACAAGAACAATCCAGATGAAGGGCTTGTTTGGGACCCACTGCAAAACATGCCCAGGCTGCCCCACTCCCCATGATCCACAGTCACCTCTTGCCAAAACTGGCTTCTCACGAATACATAATTGCTGTGGCCCAACATCTTGACAAGCGGTTTTAGCCCTTACTATCAGGGCAAATATTAAATTGCTATAATTTATTCATGAGACATTTACTGAGTACCTGTTAGGCCTTATTGAAAATGAATAAGACATGAGCCCTTCAACAAAGAATAGAGGAAAGGAAAACATCAGCAAAATATTCTCTGAGAACTAAAGGCTAAAGTGCTTAGAGGGTAAGCTTGAGAGATGGACAAAATCTTCCCATTACTTGTTTCATGGCATAATAAAAGCCTGGAAATAATTAACAGCTAATGATGTAATCTTTTCCCTATTATTGTTGACAGGGATTCTGGTGATTATAAACCAAATTCTATTTGCATGATTGTATACATAAATATTTAACACACGTGGACTTCCCTGGTGGCGCAGTGGTTGAGAGTCCGCCTGCCGATGCAGGGGACACGGGTTCGTGCCCCGGTCCGGGAAGATCCCACATGCCGCGGAGCTGCTGGGCCCGTGAGCCATGGACGCTGAGCCTGTGAGTCCGGAGCCTGTTGCTCCGCAACGGGAGAGGCCACAACAGTGAGAGGCCCGCGTACCGCAAAAAAATATATATAGATAGATAGATAGATATAGATATATAGATATAGATATAGATATTTAACACATGTGAACATATTTTATTTATTCATATAATAATCATGCATATAGGTATGTTCAACTCTGAAACTTAAGTGTATCATGTCTACATTTCACTTATTCAACAAATATTTGTTGAGCCTTGATTCTGTGCAAAGATGGAGAGAGATTCAAAGATGAATCAGACATTAAAAAAAACCTCTTTTTAAAAGTTTTCAGTATAAAAAGGGAGGCAAGCCTGTATATCTAAATAATTAATATTAACTTTTCTGGACAGTTTTCACCAAATTTGGAAGGCATATTTGGGATGTATAGACTTAAAATACAGGTTATGTGGGCATACTGGAAATTCAGTTAAGAGAACCTTGGCGAATCCCTCAATCAGATAGACTGTCTTTCCAGATATCAGTTATTTGGGGCCACCTGGCCTCTAACAGTACCTTGTCTTCTGGAGGAAGTGATACTGTGATTTATATTAAGAAATACATATTTGGCCTTCTTCCCTGTTTCTGGTACAGAGCTCCTAAAACCCTTGGAATTTCCTAAGTTATAAGAGTGACAGAGGTATCTTGGTATTCCTAACAAACCCCTTTCAACCACACCTGGGTTTATGTCAATGAGGTAACTACTGGAAAGCACCTAAGCATGGGGGCTGTTTGCTAGGGGAACCCACTATATGATTAGAGGCCTGGAACTTTCAGTCTCACCCTTGCTAACCTCTGGGGAGGGGAGAGGGACTGGAGGTGGAATTGATTGCCAATGGCCAATGATTTAATCAATCGTACCCATGTAATGAGCCTCCATAAAAACCCTAAAGGACTGGGCTCAGAGAGCTTCTGAGTTGGTGAACACATGGAGGTGCTGGGAGGGTCGTGCACCCAGAGAGGGCATGAAAGCTTTGCATCCCTTTCCCCATACCTTGCCCTTCCCCATACCTTGTATACATAAATATTTAACACATGTGGGCTTCCCTGGTGGCACAGTGATTGAGAGTCCACCTGCCGATGCAGGGGATACGGGTTCGTGCCCCGGTCCGGGAAGATCCACCTGGCTGTTCCTAAGTTATATACTTTTATAATAAACCAGTTACCTAGTAAGTAAAATGTTTCTCTGAGTTCTGTGAGCTCCTCTAGCAAATTAATTGAACCCAAGGAGGAGATCTTTGGAACCTCCAATTTACAGCCTGTCAGTTAGAAGCTAACTGAAGGTGACAATCTGGACTTTGGCACCTGAAGTGGGGGCAATCTTGTGGAACTGAGCCTTAACCTCTAGGATCTTATGCTATCTCCAGGTAGATAGTGTCAGAATTGAGTTAATTTCTTGGTGGTGTGAACAAAACACACACACACACCGGAATTGGTGTCAGAACTGGAGAGACATTACCTCTCCTCCTTGGTGTGCAGTCTCAGCAAGATGGTAAATCAAGGGATCCGGCCCTCTCACAACACATGCTGAAGGGCCTCCTCTGAGTACACGCCCCCAACCTCTGAGAACACCCAGAGGCAGGCAAGTAAACCAAGCTTGCCTAATCAGCCTCTCTCTCCCAGGACTTTGAATCTTAATCAGAGCAATCCAAAAATAATAACAATAAACGACTAGACTCCTCCCAGGAGTAGATTCTGAGTGATGATGCCCTTCCTCTCCTGGAAGTAATACCTGTAGTAGGTCCCTGGTCTCTGTTTTATGCCTGGTTCTTCTGCCTTCCTTGGGATTCTGTAAGCTTCTATATAGTCTTTTAATAAAGACTTTTAGAAAACATTTATCCGATATCCATTTCTGCTGCTTTCAACCAAAGAACCCTAACTGATACCACAGACATCTCCCAAGGGCAGCTAGAGGCCCACATGGCTGCTAAAGGGAAGAGAAATACCAAAATCACCTACACAAAGGGATCTCAAACATGAGTCTCAAAGTACAAGTTATCAGGGCAGACATTCCAAATTGCAGATATTGGTTTGTGACAGAGGTGCTTCCCATTTGGACTCCTTGGTGTAGAAAGAAGGAATTTAATTGCTTAATGGTGGCTAACAATTGTCCTGAGAATGGAGGAGAAGCCAGGTACAACATAATTAAAATTCAAAGGGGAATGAGGTCCCTGTCACAAGAGAAGGACAAGTAAAATGCTATGGAACTCCAAGGAAAGCGACTTCATATAGTTGAAGAAGCCAAGGAGACAACTCAAGGAGACAGTACTGAACTAGGTCATCAAAGGAATTCATAGCTGGGGGAGTAAGATGAGCAAGTAAGTCAGAGAGGCATGAAATTATAGACTTTTGAGTAGCTGGTAATTCAGCTTTGCTAAATCTTAGGGTCAGTGATGAGATGTGGGAAGTCAAGTTTGGAAAAGCAGTTTGTTAATACAGAACTAGGAGACAAATAAGTTCCGTCTCCCGTGTCTACTCTAATCCACAGGTGGTGTGTGCATGGGACAGGCATGGGGCTTCCTATATCATTCTACTTGTCGAACTACCCAGTTTTCAGCTGGATCTACTGATTGTAGGTGCATAGCTTTAACAAATCAGAAAGATTCCTTTCTCATGACTTGCTATAGGCCTTTGAGAGGTTTTAAGGAAGCGTGGCATGGTTAATATTGTGTTTTGTCTTGCCCTCTCTGGAGGCCATTGAAATAGGAGCTAGACATCATATCCACGTGCCTAGTATGTGAGAGGCATATAGGAGGCGCTTGGTAAGCAGAAGTACCTTTCACCATTTCTTCTATCGTTAATGCCTTGGTAAAGCATTTCCGATGTCTTCACGGTATCCTCAAGGATCCTACTTACCTTCAATTACCATTCTTGTCCTAGTCTAAAAATATTTGTTATCATTTCCAAAATATCTGATTTAAAATTTGGAAACCAAACTGGACACAGTCTTCTTTAGAAGCAGAATATAAGTGGTTCTTACCAGACATAGGAGGTAATAAATATACAACCCAGTCCATAAAATCAGGGTGCAAAAGATGTAACCTTTTGCTTTCTACAATTCACCTTAATTTTAACCCTCTTTCCATCAGTCCCTGGCATGTGGTAGATACTCAATAACTGTTTGTTGAATGAGTGTATGCATGAAGGAGTACATGAAGGAATAAATTAATTTGTTAGAACAAAACTACAGGTCAACAAGTCCAACTTTCTACCTATTCCATTAATCCTCTCTGACAATGAGTTATCCAACTCTTTAAACCATCCTAGTTTTTATTATCTTAGAAAATATATCGACATCTTACTGTAATTGTGGTCAACAAGAAAACCATGTGTCCTAGTCTTCTAAGCAAGTTTGGATTTTAAATATCTTAGTCTATTGTCAGATCACAAATTACAATTCTTGTTTTAGGAAATATGATCACTGTATATGATTCTAGTGTTACTTTCATACCTAGCTTATCCTCATCACTTTTGGTTTTCTTTCTTCCTTTTTCATCCTCTAAAGATTTGGAAGAAAGTCAGGAGAGACGCTGTCCATAAATGAATGGAGCAGAGGGCAGGAGAAAGAGATATCCGAAAGCCATCTCCAAAGGCAGTTTCTATAGCACTGAACATGATCTGGCTGTGCAGGTAACTGGACCAACAACCTGTGTAGCCTGTGGGTCAGCAGGGAAATAGACCCCAATAACATAAGGGTCAAAGAGTCAGCCCAGGATACTGACCTGCTATTGTCTGCAGTGATGAATGTTGTACCCAAGTCACGGGTCCTATCTGGGCAAATGCAAATTGATAGCTACACACCTCAACACATATGACCTACATCTGTGGCCTCTGTCAGCCTTTGATTTTGAGATGTCCAGTAATAGGGGTAATCAAGGACTTGCCAAGCCAGAAATAGTGAACCAGAGAAAACCATTTAACTTGGGGATAGTTTTAAATCAGGCTTTTTTTCTGTAATCACTCTGCCACGGGGTTCAGTACCATGCTTTTTAAATATGTGTGAATTGCAAGTGGCTTTCCACACACCTCTCCACTTCCACTCAGCAGGAGACAGACACTCTCCCCACGTTCTTCTGGTTCATTCTAAATGGCCTGACAGCAGAGGTCTCAGATTTGAAGTGTCAAAAGTTAAGTTTGCAATCTCAACGGCCTCAAAGTCACAATCTTCAGAAACTCATTTTTCTTTGAGATATAATCAGGACACATATTATCCCAAAATTACAGCTGTGGACAGAGGTTCCAAGAGGTGATGGTAATTGCCCAAAGTCACTGAAAGAGGTAGTGCCCAAACTCTACCTAGACTTGCCGGTCAAGTTCACTGTTTTCTCTATATTTGTAAATGCAAACTGGTTTCCTGTGGCTCCTCTTGCCTCTCCTAGGAGAAAGGGTTGCAAGCATAAGGGATATTAGAGAAAGATTATAGGTAAAAATTTCTCAATTATATGTGAGAATTTCCTCAAATTTAGAAATATCTAGCCCTTGTCTTAAATTAAATGATCAAATTCTGTGCACTTTCTCTTTAAGACAATCTACCAACTAAGCAGTCAGAGGTTTACAAACATCAGAGGTCTCTGAGCAGATTCTGTCAAGATATTATTCTTTTTAAACCTACTATTTTCTGGTTTGTAGCACAGTGTTAAAATGACTGATGAACAAATAAGTTCACAGTGGTTGAGGCAAACGCTTACCCAGCTGAACCAACTACAAACCATACATCATTTTGTAGCATTAAATCCTTTGCCTGTTGCAAAAAAAAAAAAAAAGTTAAATAAATAAAAAGCCACACACCCACAATTCTTAATGACAACACAGAAGGAAACAGGTGATTTCTGCATCAGTCTGACGCTGCTGTTTTTCTTAGAAACAGTTCCCAACCCAAAGGCCTCTGTAGTGGTGAGCTGTGAGCTAGATGTCTCATTCCTCTTTTCTGGGCTACTTCCAGAAACATTTGCAGTAGTACACACACATCTTTCATCCTTAATACACTTACAGCTGAAGACGAAAAAAGCACAATGCACTGCTTTCAAGATGCTAACCTCATTTATCTTGAACTGCTATTGAAGTAGCTCATGGCTCTAGTACAGAAGAGTTTTCAAGTCAGTTCTACCACATTTATTAAGCACCTATATTTGCAGGTTGTTCAGCAGAGATACAGAGGTGAATAACACGTAACACAGTCCCCGTGCATTATTTTACAGTTGGGGAGATATGAGAGAGACAAGGAAGAAATGACAGCACAGTGTGATAAATGCAATGACAAGTGTGCACACAAGAAATAGAAAATGGTCCTGGGCGGGGTCGGGGAGGGGTCTCATCTATTTGGAGTGCTCAGAGGAGATTGCCCAAGCAGCAGTGTCGGAACTGGACTTTGAAGAATCAGTAAAAATCCTCATGGTAAAGAACTCGGGGGCTGCATTCTGGGAAGAAGGAGTGATATATCCAGAGCCAAAGAGCTATGAGCAGAAGCAATTGGAGGCTGCTAACATATAAAGGAAGAGGGTGTGGAGATCTGCCATGATGAAGTGGGAGGTGACACAGGAGGCGACATTTATGGAATGAGGACCCAGAGACCTTGGTTTATTCAGATCTTCAAAAGCAGCCAGACTCTTTCCCTCTCCCTTTTGAAAATCCCCTGATATTTATCCATTTGCACTGCACCTACCAGACAGAAAACGCTACCAAATATTATAGGCAGATGTATTTTTTTTCCAAATAAGTACATTTCTTTCCCTCAAAGAAGGCTTTCTACCAAACTCAAGGTCAGTGTGGCCTAGAGGTTAGAGCATTGGCTTTGGAGTCAGGACTGAGTACAAATCCTGTCAATACCATGCATATCCTGGCAAGTTACTTAAACCTTTAAGTTTCTGTTTCCCTGCCTGTATTATGGTTGCTATGAGAATTAAATAACAAGAACTTACTGCAGTGTCTGGAGTGTAGTAAGCGTGAGAGCACAAGAACTGCGGCTATTATTACTTTTTTATTGACAGTCCCCTAAGCATAATATTGCTTTAGTGTCAATTGGATAAATAAACTTCCTCATTATAAAACCTTCCAACTAAGCTCTATGGCAAGTGGATTGGATATCGAGGAGCAAGGAACACCCCTGGAAGCCTTGAGATGTACTAAGGAGAGAAAGCACAAGGCTCCTGAAGATAGGACCCTACTCCCAATGTACCCTGTCACCTGCCTTCAGTGGGAGCTCTCTCAGATCCCCGAATGATTAAGTGAAGCAGCCCAGAGGTAAGACAGGTGTTCTCATAAAATCCTGGTTGTGTGTATATGGAAATTGCGGTCTCCCCCATCCCAGCGGCATGCTTGCATTGAGAATTCTGGGCCAGAGTTGTTAGGCTGCTCCCTCATACTGCCCTCTGCAGATGCATTTGGTAAAGCCTTAAGTGTTAAATCCACAGAGTACAATGAAAATAGCTTTAATAGCAAGATCTGAAAATGTTTATTCCTTCCAAAAATAGTTTCTTAAACAACCCGAGCTATTTATTCAATCTTGCATCTTAGAAGAAAATTAGATGTTGAGGTAAGAGTGCTCCAATGGGAATATCAGAGCTGATCTCCAAAGAATGAAGAATTTCTTTAGAGTAGAGAAATGAAACTGCCTCAGGCCCCTGTTCCAACAGAATCATATGTTCATTTGTGAATGAGAATCTGTTGTATTACTCTGGAGTTTTTACTGTGATAACTTCCATAATTTCTGCTTTGAAAAACATGCCAGTCTTATTATTCTGGTACTCTGACAGAGTACCTGGATATCTGTCACAGAAATGAAAGTGACTAATGTCTTGAGTATATTCTGCAATGCCAAAATGCATATCTTTCCAGCTCTTCCTCACCACGTTCTGGGGCAGGGTTTCCACACTGTCTTCCCATGCAAAGGCTGGGCGCATGAGGCCACTGGTAAAAGCGGAGCTCCAACACCAAACTTCACTAAGTTCAATTTATGAATTAAACGTCATTGCTTGGCCACCAGCTCCCTACCTCCCCAGCCATAAGCAAGCAACAAGTATTCTGGGGGCATCTAGTTTTAGGTACAAAACTGTGCTAAGTACTGTGCAGAATGCTGAAGAGTAAATTATGCTCTTCGAGATTAAGAATTTTGTAAAGTTAAGGGAGGGAGAGGGTTGCAGAAATGAACGTGCAAAACCAAGAGCAAACAACAGAATCAAAGCAATGTAATGTTACTGAAGGAGCCTGGAATTAATTAATTAACTTATTTATTCATTTATTTGTTATTTATCATTGAAGTATAATTGACTTACAATATTAAGTGATTAACAACATAGTGATTAGATATTTATACATTACAAAATGATCACAATACATCTAGTAGCAATCTGCCATCATACAAAGTTATTAAAATATTGACTATATTCCCTATGCTGTACATTACATCCCCATGGCATTTATTATATAACTGGAATTTTGTACCTCTTAACCTTCCTCACCTATTTCATTCATTCCCTACCCCATTCCTCTCTGGCAACCACCATTTTGTTCTCTATATCTATGAGTCTGTTTCTGTTTTATGTTCATTCATTGGTTTTGATTTTTAGATTCCACATATAAGTGAAACCATATGATATTTGTCTTTCTCTGTCTGACTTATTTCACTTAGCATAATACTATCTAGGTCCATCCATGTTGTTACAAATGACAAGATTTCCTTCTTTTTTATGGCTGAGTAATCTTCCGTTGTATATACACCACATCTTCTTTATCCACTTACCTATTGATGAACACTCAGGTTCCTTCTGTATCTTGGCTACTGTGAATAATGCTGCAATGAACATAGGGGTGCATATATCGTTTCAAATTAGTGTTTTTGTTTTCTTCTGAAAAATACCCAGAAGTGGAATTGCTTGATCAGTCTATCTTTAATTTTTTTTAGGAAATTTCATACTATTTTTCATAGTGGCTGCACCAATTTATATTCCCACCAACAGTGCACAAACGTTCTCTTTTCTCCACATCCTCACTAACACTTGTTATTTGTTGTCTTTTTGATAGTAGCCTTTCTGACAGGTGTGAGGTGGTAACTCGTTGGGGTGTCGCACTATTTACAATAGCAGAACATGGAAGCAACCTAAATGTCCATCAACAGAGGAATGGATAAAGAAGATTTGGTACACATATATACAATGGAATATTACTCAGCCATAAAAAGAAATGAAATTGAGTTATTTGTAGTGAGGTGGATGGACCTAGAGTCTGTCATACAGAGTGAAGTAAGTCAGAAAGAGAAAAACCAACACCATATGCTAACACATATATATGGAATCTAGAAAAATGGTACTGATGGACCTAGTGGCAGGGCAGGAATAAAGATGCAGACATAGAGAACGGACTTTAGGACACAGTGGGGGAAGGGGAGGCTGGGACAAAGTGAGAGAGTGGCATGGACATATATACACTACCAAATGTAAAATGGATAGCTAGTGGGAAGCTGCTGCATAGCACAGGGAGATCAGCTCAGTGCTTTGTGACAACCTAGAGGGGTGGGATAGGGAGGGTGGGAGGGAGGCTCAGGAGGAAGGGGATATGGGGATATATATGTACATATAGCTGGTTCATTTTGTTGTACAGCAGAAACTAATACAACATTGTAAACCAATTATACTTCAATAAAGATTAAAAAAAAAAAAGAAAAGAAAAAAAAGAATTACTATCCCTGATGATTAGTGATGCTGAGCATCTTTTTTGTGTCTGTTGGCCATCCGTATGCCTTCTTTGGAAAAATCTATTCAGTCTTCTGCCCATTTTATAATCAGGTACTTTTTTTTTTTTTTTGATGTTGAGTTGTATGAGTTCTTTGTATTTGGGGATACTAACCCTTTATCGGATATATTGTTTGCAAAATTTTCTCCCATTCAGTAGGCTGCCTTTTCATTTTTCTGATAGTTTCCTTCTCTGCACAAAAGCTTTTTAATTTGATGTGGTCCCATTTGTTCATTTTTGCTTTTGTTTCCCTTCTTGAGGAGACATATCGAGAAAAATACTGCTAAGACTGATGTCAAAGAGCGTACTGCCTATGTCTTCTTCTAGTAGTTTCATGGTTTCAAGTTTCCCATTTAAGTCATTCATTTATTTTGAGTTTACTTTTTGTATGTGGTGTAAGAAAGTAGTCCAGTTTAGTTCTTTTGCATGTAGCTGTTCCGTTTTCTCTACAACATTTATAGAAGAGGCTGTCTTTTCCCCCATTGTATATTTTTGCCTCCTTTGTTATAGATTAGTTGACCATAAGTGTGTGGGTTTATTTCTGGGCTCTCTATTCAGTTCCACTGATCTATGTGCCTGTTTTTGTGCCAGTACCATACTATTTTGATTGCTGTAGCTTTGTAGTATAATTTGAAACCAGGGCGTGTGATACTTCCAACTTTGTTCTTCTTTTTCAAGATTGTTTTGGCTATATGTCTTTTCTGTTTCCATACAAATTTTAGAATTATTTATTCTAGTTCCATGAAAAGTGCCATTGGTGGGGCTTCCCTGGTGGTGCAATGGTTAAGAATCTGCCTGCCAATGCAGGGGATACGGGTTCGAGACCTGGTCCAGGATGATCCCACATGCTGCGGAGCAACTAAGCCCATGCATCATAGCTACTGAGACTGCACTCTAGAGCCCATGAGCCACAACTACTGAGCTGGCACATCACAACTACTGAAGCCTGCGCGCCTAGAGCCCATGCTCCGCAACAAGAGAAGCCACCACAATGAGAAGCCTGTGCATCGCAACAAAGAGTAGCCCCTGCTTGCTGCAGCTAGAGAAAGTCCACGGGCAGCAACGAAGACCCAACACAGCTAAGAATAAATAAATAAAATAAATAATTTTTTTTAAAAAATAAGAAAGAAAAGTGCCATTGGTGTTTTGACAGGGGTTGCACTGACTCAGCTGATTGCCTTAGGAAGAATGGTCATTTTCACAATATTAAGTTTTCCAATCCATGAGCACAGTATGTCTTTCCATTTGTTTATGTTGTCTTCAATTTCTTTCAATGTCTTATAGTTTTCAGAGTACAGATCTTTTACCTCCTTGGTTAGATTTATTCCTAGGTATTTTGTTCTTTTTGATGCAATTGTAAATGGAATTGTTTTCTTAACTTCTCTTTCTGATAGTTCTTTGTTGGTATATAGAAATGCAACAGATTTCTGTATATTAATATTATATCCTGCCACTTTACTGAATTCATTTATTAGTTCTTTTTTTTTTTTTTGGTGGTGCCTTAAGAATTTTCTATATATAGTATCATGTCATCTGCAAACACTGCAGTTTTACTTCTTCCTTTCCAATTTAGACCTTTTTTTCTTTTTCTTGTCCAACTGCTATGGTTAGAACTCCTAGGATTATATTAAATAAAAGTGGTGAGGGTGGGCATCCTTGTCTTATTCCTGGTCTTAGAGGAAATGCTTTCAGCTTTTCACTATTGAGTATGATGTTGGAAATAGCCCAGAATTTAAAAGAGTATTCTAGGTTTAAAATCTTGCTATGTAAATTAGTATTTGTGAAATCATGGCATTAAGTTTATTTTATTAGCCTCAGTTTCCTTAATTCTAAAATGGGTGTTAGCCTATGGGAGTGTTGTAGGATCAAGCAAGATAATATATGTGGGAAAGTGTTCTGTAAGTTTCAAAGCCCCGTACAACAGTTAGATATTACTAAAACTACTGAATCCTAAAGCATACACTTTAATTTCCCCTTTAAGTTTTTCTAAAACAGTGCCTACTGAGTTGTAATACGTAGCTTAACAATATACCATACCACAACAACAGCAAATATCTAAGAAATCCAATTTGCATATAATTATATTATATGCATATAATTGTGTAAAATTGCATTACCAAATTGCATTCCTCACTGCATTTAGTCATATTCTTATGTCTTTGATTTTGGGTCTCTAAGAACCCAAAAAGTCTTAAGAATTCACGTTGACAATAAAATGTAGCACATCAGTTTTTCAAACTATTATTAATTAGTTAGGAACCTTGTTGCAAGACAATAGCTTTAGAATATCTGGATACAGACATCTAGGGAGGACAATCACATTAAAAACAGGATCTTGCCCACATGGATTTTACTTTTTGTTTCAGGAACTGTTTTTGAAAACTGGGATCTCAAAAAAGAAAACCAACCAAACAAACAAAAAAAACTGGGATCTTGATTTTTCAAGTATAGAGTAATGAAGAATCATGAACAAGTTTCAAGTAAGGCCCTAATACTACAAATGCAGATTTGCACCTGCATGCATTTATACACAAATGATTGCATTTGCATGCACAGATTGAGTAATTAGGCAGCTAACTACAAGATCAGCAAAGTAAATGCTTATTAGCCCATCAGCAAATTGGTGCTCATAAAAAATTTCCAATCATAGCTTATAGTTCAATTTCTTTTCACCTTTCAAATATTGGCAATATTTTTGTACGTTCATTCAATTTCCAAGGTTTTGGGGCCTTTCCCCAAAAAAACTCATTCCTGGATTTTTAAATCTTCCATGTGTGTGTGTACACATATATACATGCACATCTGTATGTACATGTACATACAGTCTATCTATCTATCCATCTATATGTATTTTGTTTACATTTTTTCATGTTTTTTTAAAATTGAAATATAGTTGATTTACAATGTTGCATTAGTTTTGTGTGTACAGCAAAGTGATTCAGTTATACATAGTATATGTATTTTTAAATTGAATTTTATTACTGAAATGAGTCTTACAACTTGTTCATTACCTGTTTATCAGACTATAAAAATTAAGAACCAGAATAAGTAAATGCCTCTAGTTAGTTGCACAGCTGGGAATTTGATTCTAGGTCTCCTAATTTATTCTATCATGTCAGTTCATTCCCTCAGTGTCCTCTTACAAAAGATAAAATATTCAAAATAAGGCAGAAAGTTAAAATCTACATATGTAAATAATTATTTGATTTAATTCAAATGAACTTTTCCTTCTTATCTTTTAACAAGATAAAAAACTTGAAAATCTGACATAATTTGACAGTTTGAACAGAGTTTAGAAGTTACGGAAACTGGAGTTCCAGGTTATATGGACGTCTAAGCCTATAAAACTTCAAATAATGTGTTTCCTGCCTTTATTTTGCCAAGTAAGGACATTTAACAAATGACTGTTATTCACCAACGCCATAATCCACAAAAGGAAGGAGATTCTAGTACCAAGGAGAAACAAAGGACATGATCTCAGAATAAAGCACTAACTTATAAATCAAATGAATTTAGTTTTATGTAAAACTATGTAAACAAAGTTTACATAAACATGTTTTTCTCAGTCTGTTCTGGGCAAATTAAGAAGTTCTCCCACACATGGGGCCAAAATAGACCTCTCCAGAACTTTTATCCATAGTACCAGTGTGGATACTAGTATTACTTCCAGAACATACAAACAAATCGGTGTCAGATCACTGGATATTTAGACAAGCACAGCATAAGAGTAGAGACAACCAATGTTTGAGAAAAGAACCCACGTCTTGAAAGACAAAAAGCAGACAAAAAGATATCAAAGGAGTTACTCAGGATTTCAGAAAACTTCTGACAAAATTTGATGCCAAAGACCATTTAAATAATTGTGTCACTATCATTTTTACAGCAATGAGTACTTGAGCAATGACTACAAAGAACTACTTGAGCACTGGGTCACTTAAAAGTAATTTTACATATATTATTTCATATATCAATATAATTGCTTGTTTATATTATTATAATAGTTACATATATTATTTGATAACTATCTTATGTTTGAAGTCATATCAAAACTTGTTTCCTAATAAGAAATTACAGGATACAATGGGTAAAATTAAGTTAAGTACACCTTGGCATAAAGTGAAGGTCATGGGATTCCTCAGCAATCGTAGATTTTAACTGGTGTACCTTGCTTTTCTGTCTAAAATGACCTTTAACTATTTATAACTTATGAAAGGCTTATTTCACTGATTTCCACCCTATCAGGTCTAATTAAATGCTTTTCCATATTCATCTCATTTGTACTTTATACATGAAAACATTATTGCACCTACAGATGGGTTTTGTTTATGTCCATTTCCCTAGAATAACAGAAGATCCTCAAGGGCAAGAACTGAATCTTACTATTTTGTATATATTTTATCCCATCTCAGGTTACATGTTACTTTCTTCAGGAAATCTTCCCGTAGTACAGGGTAAGTGTTGGTACACTGAGGGGTGTTACTTCAGCACTAGCACCAGGCTCATCATAAGCTTTGTCAAACTATGTAATTGTCTCACCTCTTGTCCATCCCACCCATTAGAGAACATTCCCCACACTGTATGGCATGTAGAAGAAGCTCATTTTTAAGTGACCTGTATAGTTTAAATTGTTGTATTATATTTGCATGTAGACAATTTTGAAAAGATAAACAAGAAAACAAACAATGCACATATATAGGTACATATATATGTATATATAACATTCCCATATTATTAAAAAATTCATCTTAAGCAACAACTTTAACACTGTATAATATTCCACCAACTGTATTTAAGTAGTCCTCAATTCATTCACATTCACATATATACCTCTGTGCCTAATCTGGTCATTTCCCGAACGTGGATTTCTACAAACTAGGGCTATTTGCTGTGGATATGAACAATTTTGAATCTTGATACATATTGTTAAATTTCCCTCAGAAAGTCCATACTAATGTGTGAGAACTCTGCCTCACTGCTCTTCCCAGCACTGAGTATTATCAACCACTGCTGTATCAGCCATCCTGACCTTCATTCACAAATAAGCTCAGGAAAAAAAAAGAATCAGCAGATATTTGAGAGAATAAATTTGCACAAATGAAAAGCACCACGATGAATAATTACAACTAACTTCAGAGAAAACTTACAATTCAAGGATAGAAGAGGGTTTTAAAATGCCTTGTTCATATCCTCAGAGAAATATGGGAAGATATTGAAACCATAAAACAAACCATAGGTTGCCATGAAAAAGGAGCAATCATAGAAAAAGATATTTTTTGATAATTAAAGAATATGATTTCCAAAATGAAAAATTCAGTAGAAGCACTGAGAGATGCCCTTGCAGAAATCTCCCAAAATCTAGAGCAAGAGAAAAAAAGGTAGATAATCTGAGGGACTAGCTATCTGATCTGGCCTTTCTTAACACAGAAAATAACAATATAGCTTTAAGAAACTGGAGTGAGAGAGAAGTAATGAGAAGGTGGAGGAAAGTACAAGTACAAAAACATCCCCACCTTAAATCAGCAAGTAAAGAAAGTTATCCAGTCAAGGAAGAGAGGTTTACATGTATTACTTAGAAAGGTAAACACCAGAAGAATCAAAGCTATTGGTAACCACTGAAACCTGGGTAAATACAGGAGATGGGGTAGTACTGTAAAATGAATTCTTCTTCTTTCATATCGGTGAGACAAGAGATGCTGCTGACAATGTTTTAAACAAGAATTAATTGGTAATATAGAGGTATTCACCAGAAATGCTACAAACTAAAATTGCCAACTTTAGTTTAAGTATTACTTGTCAATTTGTACTTTTCCAAGTTATAGTCGTCTATAGTGTTGAAATTTTTTCACTATGAAAAATAATTTCATAAAATTATTTTTTTAAATTAAAATTACATATTGCCAAGACAAGACGACTCACTAAGCTTTTTCAAACATGCAAATGTACACTTAACACCTAGCAGATTGGGTGTAGTTTTAAGAGGCGGTAAGTGGAAAGAAAGGTGGGGGCTGGCCTTGAGTGTGAGGCTTCTCCACGGTGTATTCCAGGGATGTAAACAGGTAGGACTTGCAGGTAGGGAGCCTATGTTTGGAGAAGGAGACAGAGAAAATCTGCATTTGCATTTGGGGGAGTTAGTTGGAAGGGACAATAGGAAGGAAGAGCAGTTAATAGAGCGGCCGGTTAGGCCAGAACTGGTTGGTGAAGGATCTTGAAGATGAAAAGAAAGTAAAGATTTAAGCCACAGGCTCACTTGTCAAACATTCTTGAAGAGAACTAGAAGCCAAATTCAACAAATGAGATACTTAAAAAAAAAAAAAAAAAGTATTCTGGCTCTCCAACATTATTTATTTGTCATGGCCTTCTGATGACCAAAAAAATCATTCTTTTTTCTAAGGTGTTGTGGCCCATAAAATACATATATATACACGTGTATACCCTGTGAGTTGTTCCCCTGCAGTAAGAAAAATCTTTGCCTGCAACAAACATCTGTTGCCTGCCCACACAAAGCTATTCTGTCAGTAGTTTAATTTACAGGAATCACACACATAGGAACACTTTTTGTTATGTATTTTTTAATGGTTATCCATATTAGAAGTAATGACCCAGAGCCTCAATGTCCAAAGTAACTGAGAAGGAAACTACACCGTGACTGCCATTGAAAGTAAAATTACACATATATTAAGCATACTTTGGAAATGTATTATCTTGCCCTTGACTGGAGCTCCCTTCTTTGATGTGACAATTTTATTAAGTGATATAAATAAAGTTTAAGAAAACTTTAAACTTACGTTAAAAAGAAAAAAATACAGGGCCTATCCTGGTAGAAGAGAAAAACATAAGTAGAGTTATCAACTCCTCTGCTATTTCTAATAGGTATTCAGAGGCAACCAGTGTGAGTTCTTCAAGAAACTGTCATTAGTGAAAGGAAAGTGTTCTCCTTCCTCTCAGAATTTCTGATACCTCACCTCCATCATTTCAGCTGCTAAGAAATAAAAATTCTTTTAAATGAAGCATCCCTTCTAAGTTTATTTTTACACTGGATGAAAATTAATGAACTAGATTTACAGAATTGTTTTAATGAGACAGTGTCACACATAAGGAATCCAAGAAGCAAGAAATTCTAATGACCTTGAATCTTTACTAAACCATTCTTCTTTGGTTCAAAGACTGGCAGAAGGCTCAGTTAGGGAGTGACATTTTAAAGAAATGGCAAGAAATTCTGTGTCACTCCTCCCCTTTGTCATCTGGTTGACTAGATATGTTGATCTTCATTCTTACCTGGCAGGTGGTGAGAGCTAATTTGTTTTATAATCTGGAAGTCGCTAGATATCTTCGATTAGGTACTGTTAGAGGCTAGCTTTTAAAGTAATTTCTTGGACTTTAGTTTCTTTGCTTCTTTTAACGGTCATCTAGAACAGAGTGGTGACTGCAGCCAAGCACTACAAAGAAGCAAACTTCCAGAAAAAACCTTAATTAAATAAGAAATATCTGAGAAGAGTAAAATTTGGAATATGAATATTTCTATTAAAGTTGACACCTACTGGGTCAAAGTGAGTGAATTTCTTTTATTGCCTTACCATCCTTCCCAATCCTTTCTCCAAGATCTTAAACAATAAATTACAGTTTTACCACTGTATTCTTGGGACAGTTTGTCTTACCATAAATGCACTGCCCTGTACGTGTTCACCATGACTGAACAAAACGTCAGCAAACTACCTTGCATCAGTAGACTCAAAACACAAAAATAAAAACAAAATCCATGGGGTGTGTGGCTTCAACATTATTCAATTATGATGAACAATTTTAAACACTGGCCAACAATGTGTTACAAGAGGCTCAGATGTCTTTAAGGCACATCATCAAGATGCAGTAGCAGTTCTTCATTGTCCATTTCTGGGAAATTCAATTTGGGGTACAAACTTGCACAAGAACAGAGGGCATACACTTCTTGTCAATTTCATGTTTGAAATGAAAGGGAGATCAGTACTTTCATCTTTCATAGAGGAGACGAGTTTTTAAAATCCATTCTATTAAAGTATGAAGGGTTTTATTTTCAAATTCTGGGGAAATTGACTTGAATACTCAAGAAATATTACAGGTTAAGTTTTGGACAAGAGCATTCTTCTTTTGATGATTTTCCCCCCTTTCCACTACCATCACAAAAATAACTTGAGATTTACAAGTTATTCATACTCTAGGAGTATCTAATGCCCAGGCAGGGCAGGAAAAATAATGTGTAAATTTAAACCTTTTCTATTGCAGCCAAAAGGAAGGAGGGAGTGTTTAAGAGTGTAAGTTCTGGAGTTAGACTGACCTGGTTCAGATCCTGGTTCCTCAGCTTCCTAGCTGTGCAACCTTGAGCAAGAAACCTAACACCTTTTTCCCTCAGTTTCCTCATCTTCAAACTAAGAGCTACATGAACACCTACAGTATAGGGCAACTGGGAGCTATACTATACATCATCTGAAACATACTTAGCTAGGTTCCTGGTTTGTGCTGTTATTACTTAGCTATTTTAAACCTCCATTCTCTCGTTTGTAAAACGAAGATAATTATTTTGCCTATCTTACCACATTCATGTGAAAATAACATTTACCGCATTACTTGGTACATAAGACCTTGATAAATACTAGCTGTTATTTATTACTCTGACTTTTCAACAAAACGGCAATTATAATATCAAATATGGCCTCTTCAGAATGAACTTCAGAAACACTGCCATCTAGTGATACATCTAAACCTGCAATGTTCCCTCTTCTAGAAGCTCTGGTTCTACGTCTTTTATTATTTTGGGCTTGTTGATGCAATAGGCTCTGCTCAACTCTTTCAGGCATGCTTTGAAAACGTTGGTCACTGCTGGCCTCTGCTGCCTGCCCCAGAGGTACAAAAGAAAGGAAAACACAGTGGTAACATTAGCCCTCTGTGTACTCAGGTTCTAAAAGTCTATTTGCTTTTCTCCTGTTTGTGTGGACTCAACCATGGACACAGTGTTTCCTTAAGCAAACCTAACCTGAATATTAATGAAAAATCAACAAAACAGCAAAACACAGAACTGGCTATAGCAGCACTCCACAGTGCCATAGTGGAGTATTGTCAGGTCACTTTGGGGTAGAAGGTGAGTTAAAAGGTCACGTGTGACAGGAGGTCAGTGAACTAAGGATTATTTCAGCTGAGCAGGAGCGCACTTGGGTGCTGAAGAGCCCACTAGCTCGCAGTGGCATCAGTGGCATCAGTGTGTTCATGGACTAGAATAGAAATTGCCCTAAAACAAACTGGGCAGGTTGGACCTCATCTAAAGAGCAAACACAAAAATGCGATAACTAAGGTGACCTCTGTGTCATATGACTGAATGTCATCTGTTCTATTTTCATAGTCTTGCTGCTTTTTGTAGGTAAAGAATTGCTCAGGCTCTAAATAGTGAGGAAAGTTTTCAATTTAATAATGACCTTTCAGAATATTTGTGTCAAGAGAAGCCTCAGAGGAGGACAAAATGATAAGTCAGGAAGTTAAAAAAAAAATGCTGGACAGTACCAGAAGGAACGCAGAGGAGGGATGGACTCAGAGAGATTTAACAGGCAAATCAGCAGAACTTGGAAGAAAGTATACATGGGATGATGGTGAGCACTACACTAGGCTGTAAGTATGGGTTAACATTTCTGAAAGTCTCTGAACAAAGTCTTCTGCACCTCGGCTTCTCAGCAGAATTACCTGGGGAGCTGTCCAGAACCCCAATGCCCAGACCCATAAAATCAGAATCTCTGGAGGTAGAAGCCCATGTCTGTGTGATTTCAATGTGCAATCAAGGCTGGTCTAGAACCACTGGTCTAGACAGAGACTCTTCCCTCAACTTATTTGTGGGGAAAATGAGAGCTTAAGTGGTGCATCGAAAGTCATAGAAAATGGGAAATAGGATCTGATTCTATTTCCAGCCCAGGGGCCTAACCGCTGCATTAAATTACACCCTAGGAATATCAGCAGATCATTGACAAGCACTGACAAGTCAGGTCCACGGCATTCATTCATTCGCACTTCCGCATGCCCAAAGCTAGCAGAAACGGACTATATTAGAAATACATAAGAAATAGAAGACACTTTTACTTCCTGAAATAATGACACTCAAGATGATGACAAACTAATTAGGAAGACATAATCCTTCTAAATGTAATGCCAGAGAACATATAATACAAGATATGATTAATGGTAGAAGCACTGCTGAAAGAGTCATAGGAATTCAGAGAAGTAAGAGTTAACTCTAGAAAAAGCTCACTCTAGGAGGAGACAAGACTCATCAAAATGTAAATTTGAAATGATGAGTATCTTAAAAGGCAATGAATGGCATTTCGTGAACTTTCAGGAACAATCAAATTAATTCTGACAGGTAAGCACATAAGTCATTGAAGATTGCTTTTACTAGGCCAGATTTGGTAGATTCAGGAGGAGTTTACAGCCCTTGCACAATTTTTAGTTATAAATCAAAATGTAGTCATTTTATTCATGGAGAGATTAGGTAAATTGGGGAAAAACTACAATTAACAGTGAAGCAAAATGAGTTATTATTAATAAGCTTATGTGGTTCTGAAGAACACACTTTCAAAGTGTTTCTTCAGACAGAGTAGATTACCTATTTTCAACTGGCACAGTGATAATATTTATTGTATCTACATATAAATAATATAAAATACAAATTTAGTTAACATTCAAGAGTTTTTTTTAAAGAATAAGAAAAGACCAATTTTCCGTAATACCACCATCATTAGTCAGTCCATAACCAACATCCCCCCTTCCTTTGCACATCCATAGAACTTGGATTTCATCTCCCCATGACATTGCCCACGTTAAGGTTTGAGTTTTAGATATCTAGACACAATCCACTACACTGTACACTCCCAGAAACACCCAAGGTGGTTGGGAGAGGGTATGAGAAGTGATGAAGAGCGTGGGCTGTGCACTCAGACTACCTGAGTTCAAATTCAGGTTCTGCCAGCAGGATGATTTTGAGTAAGGTACCCCAAACCTGTATGTTTCAGTTTATTTACCTCTAAAATTAGTACAGTATTACTAGTAGCAGTACCTCAAAAGATTGTGCTATCCATCAGCTAATAGACCCGGTGCCTTGAACACTGGACATAACTCAATAGATATTGGTTATTGTGATATTGTGATTTATAATAAGAAATATATATTTGGGTTTTGTTCCTGTTCCTGGCACAGAATTCCTAAAACTCTTGAACTTTCCTGTGAAGAGAGAAAAATAAAAGTGGCTTTTGTTATGTTACTAAGGTGACTTTGGAAAGTAACTAAGGACAGGAGCTAGTTGCCAGTGAACTGTGATTAGAGGGTTGGAACTTTCAGTTCCACCCATGACCTCAGGGGGAGGGAGAGGGGCTGGAGACTAAGTTCAATCACCAAAGCCAATGAGTTCATCAATCGTGCCTATGTAACAAAGCCTCCATAAAACCCCAAAAGGACAAGGTTCCAAGAGCTTCAGGTTGGTGAACACGTGGAGGTGCTGGGAAAGTAGCAGGCTCAGAGAAGGCATGGAAGCTCTGTGTCCTTTCCCCCATAACTTGCCCTCTGCATCTCTTCCATCTGGATGTTCCTGAGTTATATCCTTTTATAAAAAACCAATGATGTAGTAAGTAAAATGTCTCTCTGAGTTCCATGAGTCACTGTAGCAAATTAATCAAACTCAGGGAGGAGGTCTTGAGAACCTCAGATCTATAGCAGATTGGTCAGAAACACCAGCAACAACCTGGACTTGAGACTGGCATCTGGAAGTGGGGGGGTGGTCTTGTAAGACTGAGCCCTTAACCTGTGGAATCTGACATTATTTCCAGGTAGTGTCACAACTGAGCTGAATTGTAGGGCACTCAGTGGTGTTGGAGAATTGCTTGTTGTAGGGGAAAAAAAATCCTGGGATTGGGTACAGAATCACAGTCATTACAGTGTCTTATACTAGTAGGTGCTGAATAGATATTGGCTGGAAGGATTGACAAATTACACAAAAATAAAACGTCTAATAAAAGAAAAATATTCACTGCAACCAGCTGGACTTGGTCTTTTTCCTGATCTACTTCAAATATAGTAAAATACTAGAAAACTTCTATAACCTCTCTTTGAATTTTATAAAATAATGATGTTAATACTTTCTCTCTTCAAATTGACTTGGAGACTAATTCTATAACATTTTTCACTGAAACATTTGAAGATCATGTTCTACATGTATATTATTTTGAAATACCCTAGTTTTATCTGATGTTTTCCAGGAGTGGAGGAACTAGTTTTGAAGAAATCCTCAAAGAGCTTAATATTACATTCTTTGTTCAAGTTAGCAGATTCAGAACATTAAAAGTACTAAATCTCTAATAATATAGTTAGAGGTCTCTTGCTTGAGTCTGACATCTGCTAAAGCACATACAGTGAGGGTAGATGCAGCCCTTATCTAGAGACTGTGGTGGAAAGAACTAGACTGTGGCAGTGTCTTCTAATGAAAGTAACATTGTCCTGCCATACATTGGAAAACTCCAAATACAGCATACATAGGTTTCCTTACCTATGTAAAAGCATCAAATTGAAACCTATTTGAATTGAAAGTTATCCCTTCTCTAAGATCAATGTCTTCAAGCAAGATAAGCCCAAGGGTTGTAGAAAAAGCTTAGTGCACAACCCAGGGGAATAAAAATGTATGTCAACCACTGATTTATTAAGTAATTTCTGCAAAAGTTGCACCTAGGGGATACATCACAGGGGCTGAGTTATTGGAGGAGAACCTCCCAGGCCGAATACAGGCTGCATGAGCAGTCCTGAATTTACAACTTGGTGAAAGGAAGAATGGAAGAAAAAACTGCTGAGAGAAAAACCTACCATTCCATTTCAGTGGTTTCATAAATTGTGATTTGTGGAAAGTGCTCATTTCAAAGCCCATGCATTTTATTTTATGAGTTTATGCAGTCAGCCACATGTTCTGCTAAGGAAACTGAAGAAAGCTGCATGAGTTCTGTCCCTTGGCCTATGGGAGGCAGAATGGGCAAGTGCATTTTACATGGAGTGACTTTTCCTTTCCTCCAGAAGACTGCTGTCACTCTACACCATGACCTACACCCCAAATCTTTGAAAAATGTTGATAAAGTATTCCAAGTGACAGTTTCCATATAATTTTACTGCAAAGGCTTTTAAAGCTGAAAGCAGCCTTAAGAGATCATCTCATGACAACTTTCTGGTTTCATAGATAAGGAAATGGAGCCTCAGAAAAGCACTGAGCATTGGCTGGGATCACACAGCCACGTCCTGGTAAAGTCAGGACCGGATTCCAGTGTCTCAGACACAGAACAACATCCTTTCCCCTGCTTGAGCTTATGTCTTCTTCAAATAGCTTGGATTATGCTATATAACACTGCACTTGCTTGAGAATCTAATTTATTACCTGAAAACAATTTAGGACATTAGGAAGACAACTCAACAAAGCAGTGATGCTTTATAAAAAAGATATGGGCAAAAAGCCTAAAATGGCAGGCTGCTCATAGATATGCAGAGAATAATATGATTAAATGGTTCATTCTCAACTAGGTAACATAGAGCGTCCTAGAATGAGCAGGGGGGATCAGTAAAAAAAGCGATTTGCAAAGATTTCAAACTTGTTTGGCCTCATCTAAAAGATTTACAAGCTATTTCAAAATCTCATTTTATATCACTGACTTCTTTATGATTCAACCAGACACACATGTTTAGTCAACCACAATTTTTTTCATGATTACTATGTACCCTTTAATCCTATTCTCAGTGATAAGCAAATAAATATTCTAAATATGTTTGAATTTCAAAGCAAAATTATCTAAAGAAAAAAGAACTTTATTATACCTACCAAAAATTAGATTTACGTGTCCAATACAAGATGCTTTATTAACAGAGAACACTGACTTTCTGTTCTCTCTCTATATCTGTATCTATTCTATCCATCTATCTATCTATCTATCTATCTATCATCTATCTACATACACATCTAGGTAATATATATATTACCTCCCTTGACCCTGGCTTTGCTCTTGGGGCACAAAGTAACCAAGGTACCAACGAGTAAGTTTTTCTTTGATTTGGGAATCTTAACCCATTAAGGCTATTTAGAGGCTTAAAAATTCTTGGATGGGACTACTTCCCAACAGATAGTGAATGAAAATACATAATTTAATGGTATTGCTGTATAACAGACCTCAAAAGTAAACCTTAAGTCAGATCAACTTTTATTTAAGGTCACACCTTTCAGCAGCAAGGTCTAGTTTTTCCAAATATTAATAGTTTGCCTTCTGATGCTTAGAGTTAGATGAAGCTAGGAGACCAGGTTATTCTGCAGGGTGGTGTAACTCAGAGAATCAAAAGGGTGCCCTTTGAGCAACTGGAGAAGCAGCACCCATCTGGACTGATTTCAGAGACCTAAATGTTGTCTGGACCAATGCTAGTGTCTGAAATTGACTAGTAATAAAGTTTTCATGCAGGTCTCTTAAAATAAACTAAACAAAGAAACAAAAACTTGTTTTTTTCTTGTTGTATAGGTAATACATATTCATTTTAGAGTAATCATAAGGTAACATAAGATAATGAAAAACAAAAAGAGGACAAAAATAACATTCTATCATCTACAGGTAAGTAATGTTGATATACATATATATAGGCTTAGTCCCCAAGTACCATATATATATATATATTTTTTTTTCCTAAAAAGGAAACTTGGGGCATATTACATGTTTTATAACTTCCTTTTCTTATTTTTTCCAAATACAGAAGTATTTGGAAAATATTTTTTTACATCATTTTAAATACCTGGATAGCATTCCTTTGCAGAGATGTATGCTTTTATCTTACAAATCCCCTAGTGTTGGACATTTAGTTTTGTTTCAATTTTCAAATAAGACAAGCAACTCTGCATTGAATTTCTTTGGGGGTAAGTCTTAGAACAAATCCATGATTTATCCTATTCTTTTGGATAAGTTTTGGAATTCTTAATTTAAGAATATGTTAAGTTTTAAAGCTTTTGATATTGTCTTTAAACTGCTTTGTGGACAGGTGGTACCCCACCATACTGCCAAAGCTGGCATTATCCTTTCGTTTAATCTTTGGCAATTTGACAGCAAGAACTCAGCGGAGAACACTGTTGTATTACAGTTGCTCTTGTTAAATGGGAACATTTAGTAAGAACTTGTTTCCCAAAATGAGCACCCATTTCTAACAACACTGTGCTATGTGTTTGGACATGAAGGCAGGTACAAAGTGGTCCCTGTCCTCATGAAGCTTAAGTCAAGAGAAGACAGTGTATAAAGCACAAAGCCTCCAAAAAACGAAGAAACGGGGGTTTAAGGAGAAGCTGTTTTAAAGACGGTGGAGATAGTATAAAATGTGTGGTGAGCGAGCTTGCCTCCATCAGCCATGGGACCAAGTTTACTCAAATGAATGCCTGTTCTGCTGAAGCTCATTCTGACTTGGCTCTGCTGAGCAGGCTGGCAGTGGGGCTGGCTAAATTTGTCACAAATGGTTTGTGCCTACATACAGGAACAATGCAACAGTAATTTTTCTTTTCTAATGGTCGGCTACCACTATCCTTTATGTGAAATGATAACAATAGACTCTCTCCCATCTGCATCTTTGAAATGCTCTCCTCCCATGGAAGCCGCTGACTTACCATTATGCAAGAGCACCTCATTTTTGTCATGCTGGGTCACTGTGTTCCCTGCAGGTGTGTGGCTCATCATAATTCTTTATACTTGTGCTTATGGCGTTTTTTAAACAAGATTGGAAATGCGTGTGTAGCACATGTCATCCATCCCCAGTATCGCTTAACTGAAGTGTGTGTGTTTGCGCAGCTTCTGACTCCTAGAATACCCTCTTGGGAAGGAGACAAAAGTTCTGAATGTACCTTCTTGTAAATCAGTAAATAGTACAGAGTTTGAATTTAAAAAAAAAAAAAAAACATTAAAGGCTTTCTATTCAACAGCCTTGCCAACAGGGGCAGTGGCTGTGCACACGCTGGCCCATGGAAAGATCTCTTGTTTCAGGCATCTTCTTGGCAGCAACACGGTATTTGGCATATAGGAGGTATGTATTTCTTCTTTAAAGAAAACTGGAGTTTTGCAAGATAGCACCACTTTGCTCCCATTGTTTGTTTGGTTGTTTTAGTTTACAACCAGCAAAATCTGGAAATAATCTATTTTGTAGTGGATCTTTCCAACTGAAGTTGTAGCATCTCCCCTACCCTGGGGGAGTTCCTTGTGCTACACAGCTGTGCTGATCCCCACCCACTTCCTGCCTCAGTCCTCACAGAGGTGCTTCAGGATTTCATCACACTTCCTCTGCCTCTCCCTAAGCAGCTCAGCAACCACAGTTCACATCTTTTCCATTGACAGACCCCATACTAATCCTTTGAGGTAGACACAGATGAGGAAGCTGTATCAGCAGAATCAGTGACTTGTCCAATGTCCTCATCTTTTCTGAGAGGCCACATGTCATTCTGCACCATTTTTATGTGGGAAGAAGCCTCTCTATGGATCAGTCAAGAACAGGCTGTATGAGGACTCAGCAGTCAGCTCTGCAGCAGGATGGAAGCTTACACTGTGGTGGTGGGCTGAGTGCATGCCCTTCACTGAGCTGTCCCCAATGCTGTCACCACAGCTCCAGTTTTCTCTTTCAGTTCTTTCAAAGACCTTCCAGTTATAGGTTAGTTTCTTTTCATTGTTTCTGAAGCTTGAGGTGTGAGGGGATCTCGCTTAACGATGAAAAATCAAGTCCGTTATCATTCAAAACGCCCGTGTGTTGGTGGAGGTGCAGGGAGCCGTCCATAAACTGTCTCTCCTCTCTAACCAGGTACTGTTTCATAATGAATTCCTGAATATTCTTCTTCCTGGTCAAGCAGTGCCAATACAGAGTCCCAGACATCCTGGGGGCCTTACCTAAGGAGGTGTGGTCCCAGAGCACAGACTGATGAGATGATGGAGACCAAGCTTACTGTGGGTGTGGGGACAGCTCTATCTGGGGCTATGGGGCCTGTGGGGGAGAAGGGACAGGGATGTGATGGGCAATTAGCGGAAGTGGGCTGTCAGGAAGGGCCAGAGGCTGTGCAGGGGGTGGTTTCCAGCAGCCCCGGTCTGGACTCACAGAGTGGGGTGCCTGTAACATTTATGGGGTAAAGCTTGAGTGATGCAGGAGAGCACACTGCGGTTAGGTGGGTTAGCCCCGGGGTTTCTGGTTTGGCAGCCTGCAACAAGACTGACACCCACTGTAGCCTCTCACATGCTTACCTGCAAGAGACTCAACCAGCCGGCTTGCCTCCACCCTGCCTAACAGTCTCTGCTACCTGGCAGCCAAAGTAACTTGAAGACATGCCAATTCCTGCTCCGCACTTCGCTGGCTTCTTGACACACTTAGAATAAAATCCAAGCTTTAACGTGGACTACAAGGTCCTGAGTTAGTTAGCCCTCAGCTTACACCTCATCTCCTACTACTCCCTTTCCTCCTGCCAGACACCCTGAATCCTTGCTGCTTCAAGTTTTCCTACCTCAGGCATTTGCTTTGTCTGCTTCTTCTCCCCAATAGACATTCCCTGGTTTTCTAATGAGGAGGTCCCCTCTGACCACCGCTGTCTAAAATAACACCCAATGCCCCTCTTTTTCCTCTTCCCCTGCTTCACTATATATTTCATAGTACTATCACTACCTGACATTCTATTCTATATCCATTTGTCATACTCACTAGAATGTAAGTTCCATGAGGGTAGGGGTCTATCCTTGATCACTGTTCTATCTTCAATGCCTAGAATAATGCCTACACATAACAGGGGATCAATAAATATATCAAGAATAACTCAATTAATTAACTTGGAAATGCTGTCAGCCTATGTTAAAACATTTAGTCTTTTGAGAGGTTTGCATTCCTAATATGTGATCAATTACAGAACATTCAACCAGTGCATATGCTGTGCTAATTGATGCTTATTTCACTTTACTTCTGAATAACCAGACAATTTAGTGATGATCCATCTGTGACCGAAAGGAATACATTAGGTGTTACTGTAAAAATTACAGTTCACTGAGGTGAAAGGTAGAGTATTAATAAGCTATTTAAGATACATAATTGGAGAAAATGACTTCATTCATTTACTGATTCATGCATTTATTCAACATCTATTTATTGGTTCTTTTTCCATACCACCCTGCATGTTAAGTCATGAGAACACAATGGTGAAAACAGCAGATTCTGTGCTCAGGGGAATTTAGAGTCTAATAAGAGAGTCTCTTAGTCTGTTCAGGTTGCTATAAGAGACTACCATAGATTGGGTGGCTTACAAACAACATACATTTATTTCTCACAGTTCTGGAGGCTGGGAGGTGCAAGATCAAAGTGCCAGCAGATTTGGTGTCTGTTGAGAGCTTAATTCCTGGTTCTCAGATGGCCATCTTCTCACTGTGTTCTCACACAGGGCAAAGAAATCCTCTGAGGCCTCTTTTTGGTTTTTTGTTTGTTTTTCTTTCTTTATTTTTTAAAATTTTCTGGGGTCTCTTTTATGAGGGCACTAATCCCATTCGTGAGAGCTCCACCCTCATGACCTAATCAGCTCCCCAAATCCCCATCTCCAAATACCATCACAGTAGGGGTTAGGTTTCAACATATGAATTTGAGGGTGGGGAGACACAAACATTCAATCTATGGCAGAGAGATTAATTAAACAAGTACTTACTAGGAAATCAATTGATTAAATTTTGGTAAGCGCTAAAATGGTGACTTATAGTGTGCCACAAAAGTAAATAAAGGCAACTCAACTTGTCGTGGGGAGTAGAAAAAGCTTCCATAAGAAACTGACCATCTAAGCTGACACTGGAAGAATAAGAATTACCCAAAACAGAGAGAGGAGATGAGCATCCCAGGCAGGCAAGCAGCAAGTACAAGGGCCCTGAGGTAGGCTGGAGTTCAGTATATTGGAGAAACTCAAAGAAGATCTTGTTATGACAGCCCTAACAAACCAATACACTATCATTGTCCCAAATCTGTACCCAGTGGGGTCCATCCTGAAGAACAATGGCCATGAAGATGCCTTTCTTCACCTCCAATAGAATAACTCATCTATTCATCTATCCAATCACCTCGAAATACTCATTCAACCAATATTTCTTTGGAACCTACACTGTTTCAAGTACTACATGAAACTTGAAGTATTATCCACATGGAATGAAAGGAAGCACTTGCTTGGGGGTGGTCAGGGAAATTATAGCCAAAATCCTGGATTCAGCTGGACAATGAGAAAATTTGGCTGACCTTCAAAAAAGTATTCCTAATAATAAAGGCTATTATTCTATAAAGTGCTTCCCAGAGGAAGTGGTAATAATCCCATAGTTTGAGTCATAGGAAATTTTGGTGGGCAGGACATTCAAAAACACACTTTGGGGAACAACCTTAAATTATAAAGGCAAGAAGGCAGGATTACCTCATTGTTTCCATCTTTATTTTCTATAAAGCCTCCTTGTGGAGACTTCATGACATGGTGGCTAAATTATAATCACTGAATGACACAGTGGAAGATGAATCAAAATGTCATAGTTGTTCTTTTTACTCCTATTTCTGACTTTTATTTGCAAGCTTTATCCTCTGGGCTTCTTTCTCCTTAACACTTCTCAGTTAATACCCTCCATTTCCTCAATATTTTCCATTATTGTCCTTGTACTTAAATTTCAGGAGTGTGAAGATCTGGAAGCTACAAACAGTCTAGGTCCACACATCTTTTGGTGTAGCTATGAAAGCAGCCTTCCAGGTGCAAACTGCCAAGAGAATTGATCAGTTCCCATGCCATTAATGGTGTTTTAGTAAGTATCACCTCACATGTTAGCAGGAAATTAGCAACAAGATAAACCACACATTTTTTTTTTAATGCTTACGTTTTGTGTTTAAAGAACTAAGTTTTAGCTTCCTGGCAGCTTTTAAGTTCCTTCATAATCTGTGTCTTCATTTCCAGCTATCTTACTGGCGGTGGGGGTCAGAGGGCAATCCTAGGGCTACCAATTACCCCAAAGCAAAAAATAAGAAAGTTTTGACAAGGTTGCCTCCTTTCATCCAAATTGGCTTATCACCATACACTCATTGATGTCTGACCAAGCAAAAACAGCCTAGCCTGTTCCTCAAGCAGTACGGAGACTAGTCCCCAACAGAGGGAACCAGATCCTTATAGAGCATAATGACGGCTGTATTTTCCCATGACCATGTCAGAGGCACAGAGCTCATAAAACACATGAGTCTGGTGTGATACCTGCAGAAAGGTCACATCCTGTGGTTTTCAGATGAAATGGTCATTTTTGCCTTGAATGCCGCAAGGGTCTCAGATTGGGTAGCATTGTGTGAAGAACAGTTTAGGCAAAAGATAATTTCTCAGGTAACCTTTTTTTTCTAGGAAGCCTTCCACAACCCACTGACCTTTCCATGAAATTCTAGCTCTTTTCTTCTTTAAAATTCTGAGACTTACAAATTTCTAGCAAAGAACGTCCTTTCCATCCTTTCTCTGCCCCTGAGTACAGTGCTCCACCAGATAGAGAATATGAAGGAGGCCACAGGAAGCAGAGCGCTTAGCAAGCAAATTGAATAAGGAAAGAGAAAGTTTTGAGCACACAAGTTCTGTTTGTTTTGTTTTAAGAACTTAAAAGGCGGCAGCAAGTCATTTTTAAATAGGAGGAATATAGATATTCTCATAGCTGCGTACTGCTGTGGATTTCAAGGTATGTCACACCTTTCATTCCCTTCTTTACCCTTCCCAAACACATCCAGTAAAAGGAATAACACACTTGTCTCTGGACTCTCATCAGCTATGGGGAGGAAGAGGGTCAGAGATCCTGAAAGGATCATTGGGGTGAAGGTGTACATTAGTTTCCTATTGCTGTTATGACAAATTATCACAAACTTAGAGTCTTTAAGCAACACACATTTAGTATCTTACATTTCAGTGGGTCAGAAATCCAGGTTGACTTGGCTGGTTTCTCTGCTTAGAGTCTCTCAAGGCCAAAATCAGTGTCAGTCAGCTGGGCTTCTATTGGGAGGCTCTGGGGGAAAATCTGCTTCCAGGCTCAATCAGGTTGTTGGCCAAACTCAGTTCCCCGTGATTGTAGGACTGAGGTCCCTGCTTCCTTGCTGGCTATTGTCTGGAGGCCATTCTCAGCTTCTAGAGGCTGCCTCATTCTTTGGCTTGTGGCTGCCTTCCTCCAGCTTCAAAGTCAGCAATGGCAGGTCAAGTCCTTCACATGCTTTGAATTTCTGAGACCTCCCTTTCTACCTCATGTCTCTTGCTGTCCTCTTCTGTTGCATCTCTTTAACTAACTATTCCACCTTCCTCTTCTGGTTTTAAGGGTTCGTGTGACTATATTGGGTTACCAGGATAATTTCCCTATTTGAAGGTCAGTGGATTACTAACCTTACTTACATTTGCAATGTGTCTTCATAGCAACATCTGGATTAGAGCTCGATTGAATAACCAGGGGATAAGGATCTAGCAGGGACATCTTTAGAATTCTGCTACCACAAGGAGCATAACAGGGACATGGCTTCAGGCCATCTGTATATAATAGGATGTTAAACCACCTCTTCTGCTGTCTTGGAGTTTTAGCAGAGGCAAATACTCCCATATCCTAATGAGCTGTTAGACACATGCTAAGCAATTATACAATAGGTTCAGTCAACATTAGTGCATCACTCACTCCTGCTCTATAAGAGGATTCACTGGTAGTGAGGACCATTTCAGAGAGCGCTGTCAGTGTGTTGTGCATTCTGAGCTGACCAGCACTCCTAATGAAGGAGAAAGGCATGCTTCCTTCCACCTCCAGCTGAGGAAATGCCATTTCAAGACAAACACTCAGAGAGCTTGGCAATCATTCCCTAGAATCTGAAAAATGCAGAAACAGGTATCTGACTCAGGCCTGAAAAGTTAAAGATGAGAGGCTTCCTCTGCCTGGTGGCAGTTGGAAGAGCCACAGCTACATAAGGAATAGTCTGCACTTCCAGAGTTTGATGGAGCAAAGAAAGACACCTTGAATTTCCCAAGGGCCATGAGTGGACCTACAGGAGAACACCAGTCTCGGATCCTTTTGAAAAGGTCTCTGCCCAAGAGCACCTTTTAAAAGGGATGAGATGGCCCAGCAAAGGAAGCAGGTGACTGAGGGGGAAAGGCATCAGCAGCCGGCCAGAGGACGTGACTATAAGAGGGAGGACACCGGTCATGGGGGAGAGGGTGTCCAGAGAACCCAACAAGCAGCCCACAAAGAAAGAATCAGAATTTGGAATCTGCCATATTCAGAAAGCACCAAAACCAGATCACGACCACATCAGCCAAGCCTGACCATTCTATGCCTCATCTACCCCAGTCTCTACCTCTGCTGACTCTGGAGAGGTGAAGAAGGGAGGGAAGAAGTGGCCTAGGCCAACATGAGTTGGAGAAGGGGGAATATTTTACATTGGAAGAGAGTTTGTAATTTTATGATTATTACCCTGGACTGGCCTGGACTGGAAGAACTATGGTACTTTCCTAAGATTTCATCTGGGGTAGGTAAAGAACTATTTGACACAGAAAGTTTAAAAGAGAATAGTGATAAAGAATAAGATTGGTTTGTATCCTCTTAAATTAAGCTTGTTCAATAAAATAGTTATATGTTATATGTGCCATTAATTACTGACTTACATATTGGGATCACTATTTTAATTGTGATGAGATCATCTCTCAGCATTCCCTTATTTATTTAAATAATATCTGTTCCTTTAACTAAGTGTTTAGTCATCTTTGAGCACCTCCTGAAAAGCATCTCTCTGTAGCTTCTATCAAGATGCCAGATAATTCCATACATCTTGGCTCTAGTTTTAAAGTATGTACTCTAAGGGAGGCTGAAAAAAATGACCTCTACAGTTATTTCCAGTTCAGTAGTTATAAAATGAATTGTAGTTTTCTCCAAGTTCTCTTTGCCTTAGTTACCAGATTAGCTGTCCAGTTTGGTTTGAATCTGATAAACCCGCTAACAGCTCTCTACCCTCACAGAGCACTTGGTTCCATGTTAAGACAAGTCAGGGAATAATCGCCACACTTCATCTCCGATGCTCATCTGCAATCACCTCCTCCTGGGACCCATCTTTCCTTCACCTTTTACCATGCTCCCTCCATACTTTTCTCAAATCTGCCAAGAAGAGCATCTTTCACTTTGGAACCTCTGTTCACCTACATCTCACTCCAGCCCCAAAGCTAAAGGCCTCTTTTAGAGAGGATATCAGCGCAGTTTTGACAGAAACACTCTAACATTGCTGGATATCCCAGAAGAAGAAACTGAAAAGAACACTGACATCAATGCAAAACTCAATTTATACATCATAGCAATTTTTGATAGATGTAAAAGTGACATGCAAATAGAATTTTTATGGCATATCACTACATTAAAGTGCTTTTTAATAGAATATGTAATTTAGAAATATAACTGTGCATTTTAATTGCCCACAAATGAGTTTTTAAAGTACTTAGGAGTATCAAGAACATTAAATGTAAGTGATTAGATAAATTATTCTGCTAAAACTAATACTTAATTTACATGGCAATAACTATATGAGGAGTAACTATGTTGTATTAGGACAAATTTCCACAAACTGTGCTAATCAAAGAAATTAGATTTAAAGTTATATCTTGTATTGGCACACTGTCGCCTTTTATATTTAATGGTATCATTATGGATGGTGAAGAATCCTGCAGTTGTGTGTGACAGAGAAGATTTGGGATCGACAACCAGCTTTGTGAACTCTTCATACACGTCATCATCCATTTGTGTACAAGGCATTGCCATTCACAGTTCTCCTGATTTAGTGTGAACCATGCTTTTTCTGGTTTCTTCATTGACTTCGCAGCACCCTGGGTCTGTCCGCCTCTGTTTCATCTGACCAGGGAAAGAGATCATGATTAGAATTTAGAGGGCCTTTCCCAACATTTTTATCTGGCTCTTGTCCCACGTCAGATCACCAAACTGTTTCACTGCAAGTCATTGTCTCATACATCAAGTTCAAAGTGAGTTAACCAATGAAATTATAAGGTCATGGGCCTCTGGTCCATCCTGCGCATTAGATGTTAATAACAGCTTTTGAGAGATGCTGTGGAACCTGTCCAAGACCATCAGAATAACATCAATACCTAATAAAATTATGTTGTGCTACAAGGCAAGATTGGGACAATCTTTGAGGCATTTTAATAAATGCCTCAAAAGAAGATTACAGGGAGCCATAAAAACGTCTGACAGGGAGACTCAATGTAGTCCAGGAGCTCTAAAAAGCTTCTCTGAGGAAAAGACATCTAATCTGAGACCTGGGAAATGAATAAGTTATCTAGTGTGGAGAAAAAGAACATTCTAAGCTTCTAAAGGAGGAAGGATCACGGAATGTTTGAGGATCCAATAGATTAGTCAGGCTGAAGACAGAGGGGGAAGAGCGTTGAGTTAAAGCAAGAGAGGTTCATATGCTGCAGAGTGATAATTAGAGAGAGGCAAGAGTGGAGGTGGAGAGAGAGTCTAGAAGCCATTATAATAAATGGAGACAGAAGCGATGTTGGTTGGACTAGGGTGGTGGCAGAAGCGATAAGGAGAGATGGACATTTAGAAGGCACACAACACCACTTGGTGATCAACTGCATATGGTGGGTGAGGAAGAGGAGGATGTTTCCAACTTACACACTTGGATGGATGGCAGTGCCATTCACTGAACTAACGGTCATTAAGGGAAAATTGAGTTGCTGGGGGTGGAAGAAAGATATGAGTTTTGAACTTATTGAGGTTGAAGTACCTATTAAATACCCAAATATCACTGTTGAGTAAACCACTGGCCTGAAGCTCAAAAGAAAGATCTGGGCTGGGAATATAAATTTGATGGTAATTAAAGATGTTATATGAAGCTATCAGAGTAAATGAGTTTCCCTAGGGAGAGTACATGAAAAGAAATTAGATTTTAAAAAATAGGACCTCTAACCAAGGCCTAAGGAAGGAACTCCAGTATTTAAAAGTTGGGTAGAGGGCTTCCCTGGTGGTGCAGTGGTTGAGAGTCCACCTGCTGATGCAGGGGACAAGGGTTCGTGTCCCGGTCCGGGAAGATCCCACATGCCGCGGAGCGGCTGGGCCCGTGAGCCATGGCCGCTGAGCCTGCACGTCCAGAGCCTGTGCTCTGCAACGGGAGAGGCCACAACAGTGAGAGGCCCACGTACCAAAAAAAAAAAAATAATAAAATAAAATAAAAGTTGGGTAGAACATAACGTGTTGGAAAAGCTAAAGACACAGAAGGATGACTAGTAAGTAGGGTGTTGTATCCCACACGCCAAGGGGATAAAAATTATCAGAGAGGAAATCACCGCTAGAATCAAGTATAATGAGAAGTCAAGTGAAATGAGAACTAAAAATATCTTTGTGATTTAGCAGGGGCGGTGGTGGGGGTCTCTGATATCTCCCCAAGAGCCATTTAGAGAGTGAAGAGCATGAATAGCATAATAGCATGAGCTATTAGTCCTTAAGAGCTGAGGAAGCTCGGAGTGTAGACAACTCTTTTGAGTTGGTGTGGCCAAATGTCAAGTTTTACCCAAGACAGTTCAATTTGGGGCTCTTGTCCTAGAGAAATTATTAATAGCTCCCTCTTTCACTCTCAAACATGCCCTGTTTTGAATGATAAATGATGCATCACTCTACGTGAAGGGCAGGCTGAAATCTAGAGGATAAATTGGCACAGAATAGCAATTATTTTCTTTTTTAAATAAATTTATTTATTTTATTTATTTATTTTTGGCTGCATTGAGTCTTTGTTGCTGCGTGCGGGCTTTCTCTAGTTGTGGCGAGAGGGCGCTACTCTTTGTTACAGTGCGCGGGCTTCTCATTGCCGCGGCCTCTCTTGTTGTGGAGCATAGGCTCTAAGCGCACAGGCTTCAGTAGTTGTGGCTCACAGGCTCTAGAGCGCTGGCTCAGTAGTTGTGGCGCACAGGCTCAGTTGCTCCGCAGCATGTGGGATCTTCCCGGACCAGGGCTCGAACCTGTGTCCCCTGCATTGGCAGGCAGATTCTTAACCACTGTGCCACCAGAGAAGTTCCTAGAATAGCAATTCTTAACTCTCTGGTACAAGAGGGTGGCAGCACAGAGCTGTGTATGAACCCACATTTGAAGGCTGACAGCCCAGAGTATAATTTTCAGTTCTACCATTTATTGGCTGTGCAAACTTGGACAAGTTTATTTAAGCTCTCTGAGACTAACAGGACTTAGATTTCAGTATAGAGTGAGGATTTCATGTAATGTGCTAACATATAGTGCTCAGAAAATATAGGTTCTCTTCTCTTTGTTCCTATGATTTATCCTTTTCTATTTCATTTCCTCCCTCTCTTTTCTTTTTCCTCCTCTCCTCACCCTGAAGTAACTCAAACACTTTGTGAAAGAGGAAGTTCTTATTTTTATATTTCTAATGAAGCCCTCTTTCTGTGTAACATGTGTCACTCTTCAGGATAGTTGGTGACCCAGGCTTCTGTCCCATTATCCTAACTGGGCAAATGTACTGATACCCAACTAATTCACGGCAATACATTTCAACTGGTACTTACTCAGTGTCACTTGCATCTCATGCTAGAAATGCTGAGAGATATCATACAAGTATATCGTGTGATCCTTTTCTCAAGAACGCTGTTTTGCAGGGAGAGAGACAACATATTATGCATAATATTCCTGCTGCTACTATTCCTGCTACTTCTGCCGGTGGTCACCATGTATTAAGTACCTTGGATGCACTGCACTAGGCAGTTAGCATCACATTAAATCTTTACCTTGTGCAAGGCATTTTGCATTTTACAAATGAGGAAAACTGAAGTTCAAAGAAGTTAAGCAAACGGCTCAGAATTACACAGCTCACAAGTGTCCAAACTGGCGTCTAAATCCTGATCCACCTGACGTCACAGCCCATGATCTTCTCATTTCTCAATGGAACACAAGGTGAATAAAATACTAAGCAGACAATGAGAGCTATGGGTGCTCAGAACAGAGGGAGGGCACCCACTGCAAACCGATGGCACTGGTGAAGGCTATGTGAGGAGCTGGAACTTTAATGGCCTGGAAGGATAATTTATGCACGTGATTGTCTAAAATAAGCAATGCACTTGACAACTAGTTAAGCTAGAAATGTTTCCCAAGGTATAAGATGTATAGCTTTCCAGAGTTTTGTTATCTCCTCAGCCTTGACTATTTAAAGCAAATTTTCACTTAAATGCCCTTGAAGTCAAATTGGACAGAATCAGCCCTGCTACGTTCCAATAGTTCCAAGCTTCCCTGGCATGAACTCTCAGCTTTATAAGCATGAATTGGTGCTCAGGGTTCAAAATCACAGAGTTCACTGCAGTTTACCAATAGCACATTATTTGTTTTCAGTTCCTGCCTCTAGCACTGAAATGGTACAGCCTTTAGAATGATTTAAAGTGGCCACTTAGAACCCAGCTGAATAATGCCTGACTTTCATCACGGCTGAAAGGGTACTTAAAGCACAGCCCCTGCAACTGTGTCATCTTCTGAAATCAAGGTTGATTAATAACAAGACTGCCTCACCCTGGCATCGTGCCTTTCATCTGAACAAGACCGAAGCTATTCCTGGAAAAGATCCAGCTTTCTTTTGCTGCACTGGTGGGTGTGCTGACAGCAGGGGCAGAAAGGAAGGTCAAAGTTAGCATTTGAGTTTGGACTGTGAGGAGGGAAGTGAGAGGACTGAAATCTGCCCTGTAAAGTAGTATTAACGTCCTGCATTCTCCTGGCACAGAGCTGACATCAGGGGTGGGGCTGCGATCATGCATTCTCTGTCCAGCCAAGCAGGCACCATTTTATGGACAAGCCTTCTGGAAAATGGTTATATCATTGGTGGGTGTGGTTGCAGGCACTTTTCCCACCTTTCTTCTGAAAACAAGCAGGCTATTCTTCTACACAAGAATTTTCAATGTGTACTCTGTAGAAGCTTGCCATGGATCTGTGGCCTGTTTCAGAAGTAGAGTTTAGGCTATGGGAATTTTTGTAAAGGATTTTTCCCCCCTACAATTTACACTGAGAGTAAGGATAGTCTGTCAGTACTTTCTCCTAACTTGTCCTTTCACCATGTCCTGTGGTATTGATGCCTTCCTCAGAGCACTCCAGGAATGTGATTTTAAGTAATCAAACCCATGGAAAGAAGCTGTTTTGTGTTGTGCTCAACATATATAGAAGTAACCTGTATTGCAGTACCTTCAACTGAGTGTTTTTCTTCATTGCTTTTATCATATTTGTAATGATGTAGTCATTTGCATAGGTTTTAATATTTTTCTACCACACCACCTTATAACCACCAATGACAGCACAGACTATATCTCCCAAGGTCACACTATATAGATCCAACAACTGTATGGTTTCTGGCATGGGGTATGGGTGATATATATGTCAACCACATTTATCACTCCCACTCCCAACACAGTCTCAAAACTTTACTATTTCGTCAAGATTATGAAAAAATATTTAAATGTGAAATGTTTGATCTTTAAAATTTTTTTTCAGTATTTTAAAAAATTGCCTTTAGGTATGGAGAAAAGTAGGTCAAAACTTCTGGGCCAAAACTGAATTGGTTGACTTTTCTCTAGCAAACTTGTTAATGGTCTTGATGTACTTAGAAGCTATCTGAGCACTGCAAAGAATGTTGTAGATACCAATTCACTAGTCAAACTACAGAGAATTTAAGACTTTGCCACCATCTCCTTGATTTGCATAAATTTGTTTTCAGAGTTCCAGCCACTGGTTGAATCAAACATCTGTAGTCATTTAAGTTACCAGTCACTACAGAGTGGGTGGCATGCTCTCCATCAAATTAGAAGTCAACAAGCTAACATCAAACTCTTTACTAAAATACACATTTCAACTACTTTAATTTAAATACAGGTCTATTGGTTTATAGTATTAGAGATTCCAGACAATGGAAAACCATGTTCTTTCTATTAAACTTAGTAAGAAAGAGGGTGAAGTGGCAAGTATTAGGAGTCTGCTATGTTCTAGAAACTGTCCAAGATGCTGCACTGCTGCCCAGCAGCCCTGCAGGAAGATCACTCGGCCACAGAGGAATATTCTCAAGTCTTAAGATTAATGGAATTTACCTTGCTAGTTTTGGGACTTGCTTGGGACCCATCACCCCTTTCTCATTTCCAATTTCTCCATTTTGGAGTGGGATTATCTAACCCAAGCCTGTCCTACCATTGTATTTTGGAAGTACATAGCTTGTCTGGTTTCACATGTTCATAGTTGGAAAGAAATTTTGCCTAAGCATGAATCACACCTCAAGCCTCATCTATACCTGATTTAGATGCTATTTAGATGCGACTTTGGACTTGGAATTGATGTTGGATTGGGTTAAGATTTTTAGGGTTATTGGGATGGACTGAATGTATTTTGTATATGAAAAGGACACAAATTTGGGGAGTCCAGAGGGTGGAATGTTACGGACTGAATTGTGCCTCCAAAAATTCACATGCTAAAGCCATAATATAGTAGGAATGGTGCCCTTATAAGAAGAGACACCAGAAAACTCTCTCTTTCTGTGTGTGCACAAAGGCCATGTGAGAACACAGTGAGAAGGTGGCTATCTGCAAGCCACGATGAGAGCCTCACAAGAAACCAATCCTACTGGCACTTTGATCTTGGATTTATAGCCTCCAGAACTGTGAGAAAATTCATTTCTGTTAAGTCACTCAATCTGTGGTATTTTGTTATAGCAGTCCAAGCAGACTAATCCACCACCATTAGTAAACTTTAAGTTTCTCTAAAATTGGTCCACCATTGTAAAACAGTATTATTCCATTATCAGCAAATAGTCATTTCTTGTCCCCTGAGTAGGAAGACATGTAGCTGGCAGTACAGAATTAAGAGAAACTAGAAATTGTCTGTAATCTCCTGAGGACCCAAATTAGAGCCCCCCCCCAAATATTTTCAATATATATTTGATAAAAATAAAACAGCTAAAGGCCATGATAAATAAATTTTTTAAATTTCTCTTTTGCTTTGGAATGTGTTATAGAATTTTTAAAAGAAAATTTCCTTTCCTATTAATGTTTTACTCGAATTAATTTAAAATGTGCTTGAACCTACTGAGCCATACCAACTGTGTAGTGGAGAAATAAGCCTGGCTTTGGCTTCTGCAGGAAATGGACAAGATGGAGAACTCGTTTGTGAATACTAAGGGCTGACTGTATTTGGATTTTGTGGGGAGTATGAAGTAATTCTCTGCTAAGTAGGGAAGGCATTTGAAGGAGATAAAATTTCAGTGAAAGTCTAATGGAAGGGAAAGGAAGGTCTGGGGCAAATGTGAAGTCCCATTCTGTTCCAGGTAGATGCTCTTTAGTGGGGAGTCATCCTGAGTGCAGAGCTGGGGGGGAGGGGTAGAACACTTCTTTGTGCAGAAAACTAACAGTGGTTAGAAAGACAAGTCAAGAGGTTGTGATTAGCAGACCAATGAATAGCCCTTGGAGGTTTTTTAAGATGTCTTTGCTTGAAGAAAAGAGCATTTTCAGCATATATATCAACTGATACTTGTTTAATGCCCACTAAGTTCATGATTAACACCTGAACATTACACGTGTCTTTAACCATAAATTTACAATTTTTACGAATCAGATTGTAATTTAATTGGAGTATATAATATAAAAATTTTATCCAAGCAATAGAAATACTGCCCAACCAAATATTCTACTTGTGTGATCTTTTCACCAGAAAGAACATGGCCTAGTAAGGAAGATTTTTTTTTTCTTCTTATTTGTAGTCTTCATTCAAAGTCATTAGTTCAGCACAGTAAATGCATACTCTAGAGACTGAATCAATGATGACAAACTTAGAAGACAAAATCCTCCTTTTGTGACAAAAAGTAATATTACTGAGCCTTATGCAGGGCTTTCTGGGTAAGGTGTTCTGCATGACCAATCCCAGAAAGGCCCTGTAGTTTGCTACTTTCTAATCGTGTAACTTTCTATCCTATAATCATGTGTAGGTTGTAAGGACTCAGACTCAATTTTCCAGATGACTTCAGGGATAAAGAATTGCTAATTTGTTATACCAATCTTGACATTTCAAACTGTAGTTGAAAACAATCTTCCTTAATTAACTATGCTGTTTCTGGTGAAAAGATCAGACAAGAGTAGCATATTTATTTGGGCAATATTTCTATTTTGGTGTTTTTTTAAGTATAGTCCTTCAGTCCCATATATTGATACATATATGATACACATATATTAATTTCTCAGCTTACCCCATAGAGAAGATTCAAATATAAATAAAACTCTACAACTATATTTGGAAAATAAATACTTTCCCCCATAATAGAACGATTTTACCCATATTACTCATGACAGAACTATTATGAGAGAGGTTTTGTGAAAAATCCTTTTCTCCCTTTAATAGGCAAATACATTATTCAAAAGTTACCTCTCTGAATATGGGAGAATTTTTAGATAAAGTGCTAAATCACAATTGGCATTAAATGTGCATTTACCTTCAAGCATTCTGAAATTAAAGTTGACTGTGATTTTTTTTCCTGTAAAATATATGCTAAAGCATTGTGCCTGCCTAAGCTTTTATTAATATATGTTTATTTCTGCCCTTCTACTTCCCAACCACCTTTTAGATTATGTATATAACACTGAATATATAGATATATTTAATATACATTTAATAGAATATATATATATATATATATAAATTCTATAGGAGAAAATTGTAGGCTGGTAGTGGACAAAAAAGTTTTCTAGGGGATTGGTGCAGTACTGCTTTCAGTAGAGAAAACAGGTCTCCTTGCTACATCCTGCTCAGACCCCTCCTCACCCAAACTTTTGTCCTGTTAGAGGTAAATTCTCCCAGGAATACAACACAAGGTGGTGCTGTTGTATTTATGCTAAACCAGCTACAGGCCCAGACACTGAAGCTATCCGTAGATTTGATCTGAAAGTGTTAAGTAAGTGCCAAAGGCAGGGAGGGAAAGGTTTTGCATATGTAAGTGTTTACCCGGTAGTTATCTTTTCAGATGAGAAAAGCTAAGTAGAAAGAAGGATGAGGAATGTAAGTTTCTTCCATTTGAGGAAGCTTCTGGGAAACCATCTTAACAAAAGAAAGTGAAAGTGCCAATGGGTTCCTCTGTTACTAAATTACAGGAGCATAGAAAGTTAGGGCTAGAAGAGATATTAAGATGTTATCTAATCCATTTCACTACTGTAAGATTTCATTTCTTAAATTATCAACCAATTAAACTTTTCCCTTGGTTTTAAAATTTCCTGGGGAAGGGAGTAAGGCAAATTAACTTTCCCTAGTGTCAATCAATCTCCCCTCCATCTGTGGTATGGGGTTGTGGACCCACCCCTCCTCCCACTCCTCTCACTCTGCATTCACTTTCACAAGGAACAGAAGGAATTTCATCGGCAGGCCTCCTAGTGAGGAGCAAAAAAACAAAAAAACAAAAAACTAGAAATCAGGGAGCTTGGATTCTCTTCCCTCCCTCTTCTGACCCAGAATAAAGAATCCTCAGATTCAGCATCTCCAAAGCAAAGAGGTTGGACTAGCATCCCTGGTTTCCACGAATAGCTGGACCACAGAATCACCTGAGAAGCTTTTCAAAAAATACAGATTCAAGGGTGGTCACACCCACAAAATTGATCAATCAGAAAATCCAGGGCAGGGCCTAGAAATTGCACTTAAAAAATAAAAGCTAGAGTCCCCCACCCCTACCCTCATGGAAAATTTTCTCCTATCTGAAGACAGAGAAATTAGATATAAATTCATAGGCAGGCAGCCCAGCACGGATCTAATGACTGTTCAATAGGCACCACTAGATTAAGTAACTCTTAAATCCCATTTGGCTTTAAAATTTTCAGTCATCCTTAACACAAAAGCCCTTGAAAAATAAAAGTAAATTGTACCAGGTCCAAAGTGATTTCCTCTTGAATTGTATTCCCAGACTTTTGAGCAATCAGTTGTATACAGACCTAAAATTAACTGTTTTACAAATTTTTCATACCTCTGAAACTGGGAGGTACAGAACTATTACTGTGGTAAAAATCTAATAATAGTGAATGTGTTCAGCCTGCTTCCTACATGATATTTTATTTTCCTTAATTGTAACTATGAATTGGTTGACAGTTATGAAAGTAGTATTTTGACCATTTCAGTTTTTATTCTTATAAAACTGGAAAGTTAAGAAACTGGCCAAATACGTGGCCAGTATATAAGTTTATTTATAAGTTGCATTCTGGCAAATTCAGGTGTATAGGAGTCACTCACAAAAAAATCCCCTAGGAAATTTTGGCTTTCTGAGTCTTTTGTCTAATTTAGCAACATGAAATTCACTAACAATGCAATTCAGATCATTCACATCCCAAGTCTCATCTGAAAGAATCAGATAATTGAAGCAACATTTGTTTACTCTAGTTTATAGTATCAAGATAATTAATTCTGCTTTCCATTTCCCCTTGCTAATGTAATGTGACCTCAATGTTATTGTTGAAGTAAATCGATTAGGAGATTTGGCTTGCATATGCAACTCTTGCATATGGGTAAATTATTCCAGCAAACAGAAACCTATACACTCTTTGCAAGCTGTAGTCTTAGTGCCCCTTTCAAATATTTGGTTCTTATTACTTGTAGTTTAAAAGCCATTTACAAGTCTAATTAATTTGCTCCTCAGCAATCTTAAGATCAGTGTTTCCAACCCATGGATTGAATATATAAAATGATGCATGGGGCCAAAATTAGCATTTAGTTAAATATTAAGGTAAGTCAGTGTCGGAGCTAAAATCCATTAAATGCCTTGTAGGTAATTTGTCCATTAGATCTTTCAAGCCACCTCTCAAAATTCAGCCCAGATACCACTGTTTATCAGTTACAAATTTCCATATCCTTCTGCTGCTCAGTCATGCTGTTCTGAATTATCTCTAAGCTCATGTCTTGTGATTCTCTATATAATTACATCTGCTTCTCCCTGGTTTTCCATGAGCTCATTTCATCCTTTCAAGATGGCTTATGAATGCATTTGTTCCCTTTATCAGATGGACACCAGCCCCGCAGCTCTGTCTCACTGTACCTCCCAAGCCCCAGTGAATAAAAATAGCCTTGTATCTTCTGGAGTTCTCTGAGCCATTTAGGAAGAAAGAATGTCTGTCATGAAATCACTATCATTTGTAATGTCCTCTCCAAAAGACAGTCACAGGAAAAAACAAAAAAAACCCAAAAAGCAAAAAAAAAAAACCCTAGAACTATTGTGACCTCATGAAATACAAAAGAAAAGGAAAGAAAATGTGCTCAGAACAATACAGCCTTTCTTTATTGCACAGTCCCGGCTTTTTCGAGCCCCAGTGATTTCTGTTACTGGACTTGGTCTCACTTGTGCAGAGGTTCTGACCATGAGGAAATCAGTTGCCATCTCGGTAGTTAATGTGAAATTACTCTGCATTTTGAACCAGGCTGTCTGCTTTCACTGCCATTACTACTGCTGCCTCCTGACAATTCAGGATGCTCTCTCCCTGGATACTGAAAATCTGCTCCTTCTATACCCAGAACGGGTCCTCAGCGTCGTGCAGGAACTGGGAGCTTTGGTGTAAAGTGCAGTTCTTCACTCAGCAGGTTTTTTAGCTTTGTCCATCATCAAGTTCCTGAACTTCTCTGAGCTTGGAAAACCCCACCTATATAGTAGAAACCGTATCTACCTCTCAGTGCTTTCTTTGTGGAATTAACAATCCCACAAAGTGAAACACTATGACCACAGTGTGTAAATTGTATGTTGCTGCACAGATGTGAGGAATTGTTAAATACTGGTAATTGAGAGCAGTGGCCTCCAACTGGGAGCCCTTGACTTCAGGGGTCCACGGCAATCAAGTGAGGCATGGAGAGAGAAGGTTAGAATGTCTATTTATAATCATGTATAAACCAAAAAAATTAAAAGATATTAAGCCTTCGCAATATTTAATTCACGAATTAAAGCTGATGCCTTCTCTAGTCTGCATCTGAAATGGTCATGGGACTTAGTACATGAGATATCCTGAGGGGCATGCCGGTGCCACAACAGATTGGTTACAGCAGAGTCCTCACACATCTGTACGCATTCTGCACACTGCAACATGCTGCAGTTTGTGTATGTCCTGTGTGGCTGGCAGAACAACGGCCCCCCAGAACTGTCCAGGAAACCCTGGTACCTGTGAATAGGTTACCTCACATGGCAACAGGAACTTCAGTGATCTGATTAAGGATCTTGAGATGGGGAGATTATCTGGATTATCTGGGTGGACCCAATGTAATCACCAAGGTCCTTATAATAAATGAAACAGGGAGGCAGGAGAGTCTCAGTGAAAGATGTGACAAGAGGTCAGAGTGATGTGACTGCCGGAAGGGGGCCACAGGCCAAGGAATGTAACAACCTCTGGAAGCTGGGTCAGGGAAGCAGAATCACCCTTGCAGCCTCCATAAAGAACACATCCCAGCTGACACCTTGATATTAGCTCAGTGAGACCCATTTTAGGCTTCCAACCTCCATAACGTAAAATAATAAATTTGTGTTGTTCAAGCCACTCAATCTGTGGTAATTTGTTATAGCCACAACAAACAGCTAACTTATTATGTTAAGTGGATTTGTGAATTCTATTATCTAGTTTTAACTAAACTATTTGTCACCAAAGGGGCAAATGTCCTCTAAAGAGATTTCTGCAGAAAAAGTATTGCTGAAAGACAACTCTAATATTCCAAATGCAAGTGAACAAGAAACTGGCAGGGCTGAACATCACTTTACTCCTCAGCTCATTCTGAAGTGAAAGCTCTGATGTTCTAACGTATTTAAACCTATTGTTTTTCACTATATTAAATTTTTAAGTGAAGATAATGTTTTTGTACCATAAATACATAAAATAATGTAATAAAATATTACTTTTAACATATGTATTTTATACCTATTAAATCCTTTTTAATCAGCCTTTCAACTTTGAGATAATTGTAGACTCACATGTAGTTCTAAGAAATAATATGGAGAGATCCCCATGTACCCTTAATCTGGTTTCCCCCAATGCTACTGTCTTAACTATAGGGTAACATCACAACTGGGATACTGACACTGATACAGTTCACTGACCTTATTCAGGTTTCACCAGTTTTACATGCATTCATGAGTGTGTATGTATTTAGTTGTATGCAATTTTATCACTTGCGTAGATTCATGTAACCACCACTGCAGTCAAGTTACAGAATAATTCCATCACCACAAGGATCCATCATGCTACCCATTTACAGTCACCTCCACCTCCCTCCCCACTTCCTCCTAACCTTTAGCAACCAGTTATCTGGCTTTTTTTCACTCAGCAAACTTCCCTTGGGATCCATCTAAGTTATTGCTATACTAGTTTTTTTATTGTTGCTGTACCAAGTTACCACAAATTCAGTCACTTAAAACAACACACATCTATTATCTCACATTTCTGAAGGTCAAAAGTGCAGCAATAGCTCAACTGGACCTCTGCTTAGAACCTCACAAGGCCTAAATCAAGGCTGTGTTCCTTTCTGGAGGCTCTGGGGATAAAGTGGTTCCAAGCTCATTCAAGTTGTTGGCCAAATTCAGTTTGTGGTACTTGTAGGACAAAGGTTCCAGTTTCCATGCCGGCTGTCAGCTGGGAGACAGTCTTTGCTTGAGAGCCTGCCTGCATCCTTTGTAATGCTTTCCATGTGGCCTGCCCCCAGCAATAGCAGATGAGTCCCTCTCCCACTTGGAATCTCTCTGACTTCTTCTGATGCATCACTCCCACTCCAGCCAGAGAAAATTCTTTGAAGAATTCATGTGACTGGATTGGACCTACCCAATAATTCAATGTATCTCCTTATTTTGAGGTCTGTAACTTTATACCTGCAAAGTCCCTTTTGCCATGTAATATAACATATTCGCTGGTTCCAGGGATTAGACAGCATACATCTTTTTTTGGGGGGGGGCATTTTTCTCTCTACCACATTGTACATACCAATAGTTTGTTCCTCTGTATTGCTCAGTAGTATTCCATGGTATGGGTATACCGTTTAACTGTTCATCCACTGAAGGACTTCTGAATTGTTTTCAGTTTTTGACTATTATTAATAAAGGTGCTATGAATGTTCTTGTGCATGATTTCATGTAACATACATTTTTTTCATTTTTCTGGGGTAAATGCCCAGGAGTACTATTACTGAGTCATATGGCAAGTTCAGTTTCATTAGAAACTGCCTCACTTTCCAGAGAGGCTGTACCATTTTATATTCCAACCAGCAAAGAATGAGTGATTCAGTTTCTCTGTATCCTCATCGGCATTTGCTGTTATCACTAATTTTTATTGTAGCCATTCTGATAGCTGTGTAGTGATATCTCATTGTGGCTTTAATTTACATTTCCTTAATGACTAATGACGTTGAACATCTTTTCATGTGCTTCTTTGCATTCTCTTCAATGAAATGTCTGTCCATAGCCTTTGTCCATTTTCTAACTGGATTGTTTGATTTCTTTTTTTACTGTTAAATTTTGCAAGTCTTATATAGTCTGGATACAAGTTTTTGCTGCATGTACGGTTTGCAAATATTTTCTCCCAGTCTGCAGCTTGTCTTCTCACCCTCTCACATCAGTTTCATAGGGCAAAAGTTTTAATTTTGATTAGGTCCAATTTATCAATTTTCCCTCTTCTGGACTCTGATTTTAATGGCAAGACTAGAAAATCTTCACCTAGCCCTAGATTCTGAAAATTTTCTCACATGTTGTTTTCTACAAGTGTTTATAATTGCATGTTTCACATTTGTTTCAGAGACCCAGGGACTTTAAGGGCCCACTGACTTCCCTTTTCAGTTGGAGCTCTTCTCAATCCAAAAAATTTCTGTAGAGACAGAATTGAGAATGGCATTTTGGGTTTGGTTAAACACTGAGGAATTTTTTTACAATCTAAATGCCAGTGGTGCAATTTCATATTCAGACATGTATTCATTGCAGAAATCTGATTGGTTAAGGAGATGAAGAAATTGTTTGAGAATTGCTATTGTTTTCTTACAAGCATGCTGTTCTTAGGTTAACCCTAAAACTCCAATTCTACCTTGAACATGCTCTTAAGACACTAAAAGTAGATAGAGGAACTATTCAATAAATTATTTATGAATGGAATGAATGGGTAATAGCATTCCCATTCCCATGTAAGGTCTCATCTATATATTTTTGTATTGTGGATGTCTATAACTTCTAAAGATGTTTTTCTAACCTGATCTAAGAGGAACTCAGGGCAATGTGGTCAAGAAAATTCCCTGGGACTCAGAATCATTCAAAGAGCTTTATAACAATTTTCATTGCAATTGTGGTAGAATCCAAAATCTGTATTTTTACAATGTTCTCCAGGTGATTCTGATCTTCAATCAGGTAAGCAACCAAGGCCCAGTTGCCAAATAAAAAGATTGGGTTTCTTTTAAAAAACTTCACGTTCCTTATTTGTGTGTTGGCAACTGTTCCATATTTTTCCTGTCTTAAATTGGGGACAAAACCTAAAAGCCTGTGTAGCTCTCTAATATGACATCAGCTAATACTCCACAAATTCATGAAGAATTCTTAAACAATACTCCTACATAAAGAATTTTTTCCTCTTGTTATACATTGGACTGATGTTTAGAATCAAAAGCTGACTTGACTTGAAACCTTAGGCAGCCACATAGGAAAGAAAATTGAGAATGTTCCATGGTCCACTCAAGCCAAGAAGCATAAAGATGGGCTTTCTAAGAAATCACTCATTCAACAAATATTTATTTTCTTATATTTAAAATTCACCATGATAGATTTTGTGACTCTGACACATTTAGTCCTTGTCCTATGGAGGCACAGCTGAGGGAAAATATTAGGTCAATGAATAAGCAAATGCAAAGTAGTGGCAACTGTAATGGTAGAGGAAGGACAGAGTGCTACAAGCACACACAGGAGGACTGTCTGAGTCTAGAATCATTGGTTACAAGTAACAGGAACCCACTTAGGGTAGCAAAAATTGGTAATTTAACATATGTGTAGAGGTAATTCTCAGGAAACCCAAAGGGTAGGAAGTAGAGCTGTCAGGAAGAAAGGCAGCTGGGTTTTTTCTTTATCTTCCTGAAATCACATGATCTAGCACACTGGCTTCTTTCTGGGCATCTTTTTCATTCTCTGCAGCTTGGATTTTATCAACATCACCATCATTTCTCCATGCATATGGCAGAATATGAATGCCCCACATTGGAAGCCCAAATGAGTTTACCTCATTTCTCATTTCCAGTAAGAAATGAAATGGCTTATTATCTTAGATTCCAAACCAAATTCCCAAGAGGGACTCGGACTGGCCTAATTTGACTCATGCACCCACATGAGCTAAGAAGACACCTTAAATTAGGACTACTTCAAGGGATATCTTATGCTGATTAGGGTGTACAGTGATAGTGTCTTAGAGGAAACAGCAACTGTCAGAGGTGATATTATCAGAAGTCTGGGGAGAGCACAACACACCTGGAGCACAGAAGGAAGTTCAGGACAGCTAGAACTTAGGTATGGTAGAAGTGGGATTGGAGACAGACAGGAAAGAGAATCCTGGCGCCTGCAGAGGGAAGAAGGGGCCAGATAACAAGGAGTCTTGAAAGTGTGCTAAGGGGCTGAGTTTTGTTGGAGTGGTCCTCCTTGATGTAAACTTCAGCACTAAGAATACTGCGTCCCACGCACCCCTCCCCAAATCACCAACTTGGACTCTACTGAGTCCAATCACATCCTTACTTAGCATGCTTTGTTTCAGTTTATGCCATATGACTTTCTCCCCTGTTGTCTTCCTATAATTGTCCTCTTCTGGGCTTTCTCTGGATCTTGGTTGAGGTACAGGTATACAGAATCATGGTTTCACATAGAAGTGAAAATATGTTTAATTTATACTACTTTTCTAGTGATGCCCAACATGTCTTTGACCTCATTGATGTACTGAGGAAAAAAGCCTCTTATTCCCAGAAGAGGATATAAATAGAGTGAAAGACAATCCAAGGCATTAGAATAACTTATGTGTTTTCAGCTTTTTTCCTTTGAGATTTATCCCCAAGCATAATTCCGAAGGTCATGACAATTTGGAAAATTCCATTTGAAATCAATTTTCCCTAAAATAATAAGGGAAAATAAGCACTAAGATAAGACACACTGATGGAAGAGATGTCAGTTTAGTTACTTAAATTTGTTTTGCATAATGTGTTTCATAAGGACATTCCTGTATTTTGAAATATTTTATGACAATCCCCACTCCCACATCATTTGTTGAACTATACAAAAACAAGGTTTTTCTGGACTATTTCTTCATGTCCGTCAATCATGACTCCAAGTTGAAAACCTGTAATGAACTTTCTCCCACTGGCTTCCCATTTCATTCACTTGATTTCTCCTTTTAGTGTTTCTGGTTGTACCTTCTCATCTCCACCATCCAATAAGCCTTGTTCTGAACTACTTTACCGAATTCCTTTCTTACTAGTTTCTGATCATTTTAATGCTGAACTGCTTAAAAGTACTTCACTGGAGCCAGATCAAAGAGATTCAACTTATCTCTAAGAAATCACTTGGAAAGGCATAAACAAGTCGTGTGACTTTTAATGGTGGCTCCTTCCTTTCAGGGGCTTGGACCAAGAACAAAGTTAGTTTTATTTGAATGTTTGTTACATTGAGGCAAATGAGAGTACACTAAGTGGAGGGGATCCTCTGGAGGACAGTATAAATGGCTGTCCCTTCTTTGTTCTCCAAAGCCACAGGAACACCCACTGTGGCCCTGGTTATTCCCTTCCCTTTTTTCTGGGACTGCAGCTAAATGCATATCTTGGAGAGCTGAGTGGGCACTCGCTTGTAATTTCTGTCTCTCTTCTTAGGACATGGAAAATAAGTTAACTGATTTTCAGGCAAAACGCTGTTCTTCTTTCTTGGTAGATCCCTAGGGGCTACCATCTTTAATAATTCAATACGAAGGGTCAATTCCAGTTTAGAAAATAACTGGCTCTCGCTGAAATTTTAACTTACAAATTTCAAGAAGCTGAGTTCAAGAGTGAAGGAGTAGAGATACATTTTAACTGCATGACTAAATGTTGAAGCCCTATGATATTGTAGCTTTCCCTAGCAAATGTTCTGGTGCTGGCTCAAATCTATCATTGAACTGAATTTTACCCAAACTGGCACTTCATGAATAATTTACACTTATAGAAGTACAAAGTCCATGAAAAAATTATTATTTTTGCTACTGACTTGAGTAGCCAAGATACTTGTTATCTCTCCGCATTAATTTTTGATGGCTTCCTCCTTGGATAACAGAAAATAAAGCCGGAGAGAGCTGAAAGGACAAGAAATACTTCTTCTTTTATGCTTGAAGATATACAATTCCAGTTTTCTCTGACATATAAATAAGTATCTGAGAGAGAAGGAACCATGGCAGACCCCAAAGAGGTGAGACTAATACCAAAACGCAGTGGATACTTTGACATTAAACCAGATAGGTAATAAACAGATTAAATGTTTCTTAAACTAAATTAAACTTAGTATTTGGAGATAGTCAATGGATTTAAAAATTAAATCCCAGTAATATTTCTCAGGAGTTAGGACCAAAAATAAATTCAGGTCAACAGAAATACCAATAAGAGTCGTGCTTCTCAAAACAAGCGCATCCATTTTTAGGGAAGGGGCCAAGAACAGACTTAACCCTCTGTTTTCCCCAAACAGTTTTACATTAAGCAGTCTTCCTGACGTGTATGAAACTTATTCATTAGAATATTTTTCTTCTGCTGCTCTTTTTATAGATCTTATGACTATTAGATATACCTGATGTCAGAAAAAAAATTCTTTGCGTTGTTCACAGCAACTTTCCCCCAAAGTAATTCAGGGGACTTTCAAGATCTAAAGTGAAATGACATAGCACATAAAAGTAATAAACACCACCTCACTCATGCACCAGCTATATTTTCATTTTCTTGATTCATGAAATATACTTTCTGTGTTGTTATGGTTTCAATTATTTGAAAATAAAAAAGCAACATAAAAACACAACAATGACAATATTGTGCTTTGAAAGCTAGAAGCTTTCAGTCTTCTAGTTTCTTTATTTAATCAAATCAGTCCTAAAATGGATCATTTCACCATTGGCTCTTCCTTTAAAGATACAAATAAATATATATAAATTTATACTTTTTCTTATCCTACAGTAAATTGTAGATCTTGCCATGATATGGTATTTATTCATCTTCAAGAATAAGACCAAGGAGTTTCTTCCTTAAAAGATGAATTTTCAAATCACAATGCTAAGAGCATTTGCTTAGGAGAGCAGAGAGGAGTCTTAGCATGGAGCAATGATTTGCTAATTTGCAGAAGTCACACAAAGGGCAAGATTTTGTGATGGTCCTAAACGCTTAGTTCCAAGCAGATTCTGTGTTGACATGTAGGATGGAGAAGCTGATTAACACCCCTCTCTGTGGCAGTGTTCTCAGATATTTTTGTTGTATTTGAAAAGACTAGTCTGTTCTTTATTTATCAGAACATGCACCCCACACAGTATGGAGATTCCTCCCTGCACTAGTGACACTCTGGGCTCGCCACACTGTCTCTTTCTAGAAGTTCGGGGGCAAAACTTCTTATGATTCTCAAACTCAGCATTAGTCCCTTAAGATGAGTAGGAAATAAGTACCAGTGTCCTCATTTTCAATAGGGAAACTGGGACAGGGAAGAGTAATTTATTAGCTAGATCTCTGTTTGGCAAAGCAAAAAATTTAAAAAAAAAAAAAAAAAGGAAAAGAGACAATTTTCCAGATAATTGCTGTAAAGCCATGTGATGTTTTGAATAGTATGAGTGTCTTTCAATGCTTTGTATTTGCATTTCCTCTTTTAGTTTTAGGGACACGAAAGGATTAAAATACTGAGCATCCTAATTTTATAACTCCATGTTTCAATTGCTAGAGATCCTTAAACTATTGCATAATAGAAATATAATCAGGAGTGGTATTTTTTAATTATATATAAATTTCATGTTTTCAAAATCTTGGAGAAAAAGAAGTAGAATTGAAAGACATTGAAAGAAAGTTTTGTGAAAATAAAAAGCATTCACTTGGGGGTTTGCACTTCTAGCTTGCTTTCCTTTGTGGAACTGACAGGACAGATGACACTCTCAAAGCAGAAGTAAGTTGGCAGTGAATTGAACCACAATGGCATAATCAAATAGGTGTGTCTGACCATCCTTATCTGCAAACTCTGAGGCGGATAATGAGAAATGTGGAAACAATGTGTATAGTTTGCTTTTTAAATAAATAAATAAAGTGAACAAAAAATGGATCACAGAACTAAATGTAAGAGCTAAAACTATAAAATGCTTAGAAAAAAACATAGGAGCAAATCTCCATGACCTTGAGTTAGGCAATTTTTTTTTTTTTTTTTTTTTTTTAGATATGATACCAAAAGCAAAGTGATAAAAGGAAAAAAATAAAATAAATTGGACTTCATCAAAATTTAAATCTTTTGGGGCTTCCCTGGTGGCGCAGTGGTTGAGAGTCCGCCTGCCAATGCAGGGGACACAGGTTCGTGCCCCGGTCTGGGAAGATCCCACGTGCCGCAGAGCGGCTGGGCCCGTGAGCCATGGCCGCTGAGCCTGCGCGTCCGGAGCCTGTGCTCCGCAACGGGAGAGGCCACAACAGTGAGAGGCCCAAGTACCGCAAAAAAAAAAAAAAAAAAAAATTTAAATCTTTTGTACTTCAAAGGAAACCATAAAGAAAGTAAAAAGATAACCCCCAGAATGGAGAAAACATTTGCAAATTATACATATATATATATATATATATATGATAAGGAACTTGTATCTAGCCAATATAAAGAACTCTTAAACTCAACACTAAAAACACAATTTAATTTACAAATGGGCAAAGAATTTGAGCAGACATTTCTCCAGAGAAGATATATAAGTGGCCAATAAGCCCATGAAAAGAAGCTTAACATCATTAGTCATTACAGAAAAGCAAATCAAAACCACAGTGGGATACCACTTCATACCCACTAGGTTGGCTAAAATAAAAAATACAGACAATAACAAATGTTGAGTAGGATATGGAGAAATTGGAACTGTCACACTTTGCTGGTGGGACAGTAAGTTAGTACAGCCATTGTGGAGAAACAGTTTGCAATTCCTCAAAATGTTAAACATAAGAGTTACCATATGACCCAGCAAATTCTACTCCTCAGTATATATTCAAAAGAATTTAAAACCTAGTATCCACAGAAAATTTTGTACCTGAATGCTCAGAGTATCACCAATCATAATGCCAGAAAGTGGAAACAACCCAAATAATCATCAGGTGATGACTGTATAAACAAAATATAGTACAACTACACAATGGAGTTTTATTTGGCCATAAAAATTAATGATTCATACTGCAACACGGATGAACCTTGAAAACATCATGCTAAGTGAAAAAAGCCAACATAAAAGGCCATACATTGTATCATTCCATTTATATAAAAAGTCCAGAATAGGTAAATTCATAGACATAGAAAGTATATTAGTGATTGCCAGCGGCTGGAGAGAAGGAAATGGGGAGTGACTGCTCATTAGTATGGGGTTTCTTCTGGGATGGTGAAAACATTCTAAAATTAGTAAGGATGGATGTATAACTCCAACTGTTAATATACTAAAAACCTTAGACTGTACACCTAAACTGTACACCTTAGAATGGTGAGTTTTAAGTTATGTGAATTATAACAAAGCAGTTATTTTTGAAAAATTGTGACTGAGAGTCCATTTTGGGTGGCTAAGAAGTGGGGCAGAGGGAGTTGCAAAATAGATGTAGTCTGGTTCCTTACAGGTTGCAGAATCTTTACTATGATTTTTTTAGAATGCTCTGTTTTTATATTCTGCATTCTTCAACTGGACTTAACCTACTGTATTCAAAGTATAAGAAGAAAGGATCACTCTTCCAAGTACCAGGGAAACTGGGCAGTGCTTTCTGAAGACAAAAAGAATCTGCAGCAGCCTCCACTCCGTGGACTTTAAATAAGATAATGTTTCAAATTAAGCAGAATTCCAGAAACTAAAAAAGTTAGGTCAAGGCAAAACACTCAACTAGGGAGCAAATAAAGGTTTCTGCTGTGATTTATTTTTTTCTTTGCAGTAAAAAATCATATTCATTCAAAATCAAAGACTTTGAATTGGTTGCTTACGGATTCATGGATATTTTTATTAAAAATATAGAATCTCATTGATAATGTTAAGTGTTGGTCAGGATTTAGAGCAACTGGAATTCTCAAAGAAATGAAAACCTACATTCATTCAATAACTGGTATGTGAATGTTTTTTAGCAACTTTATTTGTTGTCACTATAAAATGGAAACAGCCCAAATATCCCTCTGCTGGAAAACAGATAAATTGTGGTACAGTTCTACAATGGAATACGATTCACCAGTAAAAAGGAATGAACTGATTCATGAAACAATGTGGATGAATTTTAGATGCATTTTTTTAATGAAAGAAGCCGGACTCAAAGAGCTGCATACTCTAAGATATCAGTTGTATAACATTCTTTCATCAAAGACAAAACTACAGGGACAGATAACACATCCATGGTTGCTAAGTGCTGGGGGTGGGGAAAAGAGCTGACTACAAAGTACAAGGGGCATTTTGGGGGGTGACAGAACCTTTCCACATCTTAATTGTGATAGTGGACACATGGCTAAATACATTTGTCAAGACTCACAGAAACTGTACACTAAAACAATCTATTTTTACTGTGTGTAAATTATACCTTAATACAAAAATGGAAAAAGAAAAACTTCCCAATATACTTACTCACTTTCAATGATAACGTTACTTGAATATATGAGCCTGGCACAATGGTTAAATTAGAAGTCATTAGTTGGTGATCAAATAAAATGCCGGTAGCCAAAATGAAATCTGTGAGGTTTCTGGAAACATACATATCTAATACATAACATATATATATAATATACAATATAATATATAATATATACACACATATATATAATCTTGGTAATTCTAAATGAACCATCTGGAGTTGCCTCAGATAAAGAATAATTTTGTTTAAACTGGGGCTAAAAAAGATTCACTGTGGTTTTTCCTTTGGAAAAGCCTAATCATTAATCAGAAAAACATTATTAATACAACTGTTGAGAATAAATTATCACGAAAATGTTTTCTTTTGTTCTTGTCCCTGTCATAAAATTCTACAAGTCTATGCAAGCATGTTACCTTTTTAGTTTTGTTCCAGCGGAAGAAAATAAAAAGGTAGAAATTTCAGTCCTGAAGTGACGTTGGCAAGGATTTCATAAGTTTGGGCAACAGCTGTGGATGGCATTTAGGAGCCCAGTCGTAGAACGCTTACACAGTGACTCATGAACTGATAGCTGTTTCCTGAAGGGGAGGAAATGGCATTATCTTGTTTAAAACGTTGCCATGTTTCAGAGAGAATACAAATCTCACTGAACTTTGAGTCTGCCTCCTCTCTAGTTCTATTAATAATAAGCAAAGTCTCTTTTGTTCAAGTTATTTACCACATCTAACTAACTCCTTTAATATAGCTTTTATATGCTGAGCCAAACTTTTACGCCAAATGAAAGACAACTGCAATGTGTTTGCATGAATCTATTTTAGCTTATTGTTTTTCCTATGTAAGAAAGCATGTCCATATACATGGATAAGTTCATTAAATTTGCTTATACATCATGTTTGGATACGTGTAAACCAGACAGTGCTTTGGCTTCCTTTAATCAGAAAACAAAATTAAAGTAGAGGGAAAATGAAGAAGCACTTCATGTTATTTATTCATGGATTTTGAATGACAGTTGGTGATAAGATACGTGGTGGAGGTAGGGAAGGGGTTTTAGCAGCTCTTGGTGGTTGCAGTTTGTAGGCTAAACATTATATATGTGATGGTCGATGTGTTTCAAATTTTGGCTATTGCTGGTGACTGCTGAAGGTCGCCTGGTGATTATATGAGATATTTTTCCAGTACCATAATCACTAGTATTGTAATATGGATGCATTTTTTTTTCATTTTCATTATTATTTTTGATAGTGGAGGCCCTTCCCAATTTAAACGGATGGGTTACGAGCAGCACTGACATGGTAAAGGGGCTGGGAATTCTCAGATCCAAAGTCTAATCCTTCAGGGAAAAATGTACAAATGAGGAACAAAGATTACAAGTTTGATGTTCAAGACTGAAAATGAAGCTGAGGTTTTGAAGCATGGGGCTTTTCCTAGCGCTAAAGAGCACAGGTTTTTTATTTAGAAGACAGCTGAATGCATTCATCTGAATCTGACGTTCCTCCTCTGCCTGCTCTCACCCCACTCTGCAGAGATGAGTTATGCTCCACGGAGAAGCTCCTGGAGCCTGATGTTTTAGGGGAACAAGGTTGTCATTTTTCACCAATAGCAAAGCTGCCAAGGTTTTTCATGTTTTAAAAAATTCAAGTAACAGCAAAATTAAGCTATTTGCCACTACCCAACACTGGTCCATCTCACCCCACATCTTCACAGGAGCTCCCTGACCTCACCTGCTGTCAGGGGAAAGGGTATTGTTGCTAGATTCTTTCCAGCCTAGACTCGGTTTGATTTTACCTACTTTATGGATTTTATGCTTGCAAGTATGTTAGTACGGTTTCAAAATCAAATTCAAAACTAAGGGAAAAGAGCCAATTTGCTACCTTCACGCTAATATGAGAGCTTGCATTATTTGAGTTATTCCTGGCAAATTATATTTTGTTTTCTAAGATGTTACTTCTCCACGGTAAAAAATTGCATTAGGGCTCTACGTCTGAGATCTGAGAGTTAGTATGTAATATTTTTGGTCTGAAGACTCTGAATCCCCCTTTGTAAAGTATATGCAGATCAAAGTTAAGGACCAGATTATTTGCTATCCACACAAGGGAAATCCAGTTCTCTGACTGGGGCAGCAGACTATGCTTGACGGTTGACCTGTCTACAATATTTGCCATCCTACTGACTGACATGGTTGATCCAGATGATCTAACTGAATGGTCATCCTCTTTCTTCCTGAGCACTCACGTGGCCACTGCTCAAAGATGTCTGATAATTGTGACACTAAGGGAAGGCACTGAAAATGTGTTCCATCCCTGAATAGCCAACTAAAGTCAAAGTATAATAGCTTTAGCTATGACATACTAGTGAGATCAGAAGTCTTATTCTGCAATAAATTTAGAAAATCAGATCCATATCTTGGTTGCATCTCTTGATTCTGGTCTGCTTCTGGTATAGGAAGAGAGAATAGGACAAGTTTAGTGTGCTCAGGGAGTGAACTCTGCCCAGAGTATCAACTGAAAATGAAGTTCTACACAAGGACTCTTGGAAAAAGAGAACTTTTCTCCCTCACCCAATAAGCCCTGGTTCTCAGGCACGGATAGAACAGAAACATTACTGTTTCCTATTTTTTAATGTGGAAATAAGGCAGGATGTGAAGGAAGATTAACTAAGCTTATGTGAATAATCCCTAAGTGTGGTACATGGCTAATAGCAAGTACTCAATAAATGGCAGCTACATCTATTTTGTTTTTGTTATTAAAATTAATAAAACAGAGACAGAGCAACAACTCACTGTTATGGAAAAAGCATTACGAACAAAGAGACAAAGTGTATGTAATCCCTTGCTCTACCTTTCGGCCTTCTATTGACTTCAGAATTAAATGAGTTAGTTAATAGATTGTAGAATTATGAAATTTAAGAGTATCTTATTCATCCATTTGTTTAATGAACATCCATTAAGTACCTACTATGTGTTAGAACTAGAGACATAAAGGTAATTTAGACACTTTGCCTGTACTCCAAGAACTTATCCTCTAAGGGAAATGATTTACAAATGATGATAAAACACAGAAGAAATGCAGTAAGAGGTACATGCAAAATGTGTTATGGAAGCACTTGGTGATGGTGACTTAAGTCATTGAAGATGTGATATTTTGGTGGTTAGGGAAAGCTAACTGGAGTTTGTAAGCCAAACATTATATATGTGATGATGGTGTGATTAGAATTTTTATCTACAGCTGGCTAGAAAGATACCTAACTTGTCCGGTGTAATAACAGGTTCAGGTCTACTGGGGACAGGCAGGAACTGTACACTAATGTGAAGGCCTAATGAGCTGAGGTCAGGAAAGGCTCTGCTCACTAAAGCAAAGTACATGCTTTGGGGGACAAACCCACCTGCAATTGTTGCCCCCTGTAAGACAGAGTTGAAGCTCCAGACAAAATTATATCCAAAGAGTAGATATTATTTCAGGAGCATCAATACTAGGAATTCCAATCTAGTATATAAGGCACAGAGATTGTGGACAATGAAATAAATATTAGGTTGTGATTCTGGGATATCTGCATTTACAGCTAGATTCTAGCTGTGACTGAGAGAATGGATTATGGTATCCACCGCCTGGAAAAATCTGAAAAGGTTAGGATGAATATCACAGCCCTCTAAGCAGGCTGTGTTTTAGTTAAAGCCTGAGCAGGTCTCCAGGATAGATGGACCCACTGGCTGTGGAATGGGGAGTAAGTACTGGGTCAAGATTGTGAGGATGCAGAATGAGTAGGGAATGCTCACACTCAGCTCACATCTGTGTAAAGTGACGCTCCTGGTGCAGCTGGACGGTGGTATATATTGATCAATTGACTGATTGATTGATTGATATCCCTACTCCATTCTCAGTAAGACTGGAGGTGACAATCAGCATGATTTAATCCCGATGGATACTCAAGTACTGGCATTTATCCGAAGTTGCTATGTGAGTTTAGAACTCATCTCCAGCTTGTTGGAAGCCAGTGTAATGGCTGGGAACAATTTGCACAGGTGCCTTGTGCATGATGGAGGAATATGATGGGAAATTCAGGGCATTTGTCAAGTGCCTGGGAATGTAAAGTCAGGCACCTCTAGGAGGTAATGTAGGAGTCTCTCTTGAGAAATCACATGGTTAAGAATGTGCTTTGGGGGACTTCCCTGGTGGCGCGGTGGTTAAGAATCCGCCTGCCAATGCAGGGGACATGGGTTCGAGCCCTGGTATGGGAAGATCCCACATTGCCACGGAGCAACTAAGCCCGTGCGCCACAACTACTGAGCCTATGCTCTAGAGCCCGTGAGCCACAACTACTGAGCCCACGTGCCACACCTACTGAAGCCCATGCGCCTAGAGCCCATGCTCTGCAAGAAGAGAAGCCACTGTAATGAGAAGTCCAGGCACTGCAACGAAGAGTAGCCCTCGCTCACCACAACTAGAGAAAGCCTGCATGCAGCAGTGAAGACCCAACGCAGCCAAAAATAAATAAAATAAAATAAATTTCTTAAAATAGTAATAAATAAATAAAGGTTAAAAAAAAAAAAAAGAATGTGCTTTTGGATCTGAGTTCTTGGAGGCATAGTTTAAGGCTATCCAGAGACCAACAGGCCTTCCTCTGAGCTTGCAAACCAGCAGGTACCACACCTGTTTTCTGCTATTCCCGAGCACTCTACCACTTGCCAGCTGCAGCGCGTGTCACAGCTGCCACAGGACCAATCTGCCCTCCTATGGCGGACGGACATCCTCCTGTACCTCAAGGATGTGGAAGATCAGAGTTTGGATGAGGCGCTTACGAGCTGTGGCTCTCACAGGTTCACATACCAACATATTTTTATGCACCAAAGCTGCATACTCACTCTTGCAACACTCCTGTTGGGCCATTACAATTATCAGTATTAAGTCAAACTACTATTTTAGTAAGCACACATAGGCAGCCATTAAGCTGGGTATTTTCGAAATATTCAGTCCAATCTTTGTAACAACCCTATGATATAGGCAGTATTATTAGCTTTATTTTGTAAATAAATAAACTGAGGCTTACAGAGGTTAAAGAAATTGCCCCTAGAACATAGTACTAGAAAAGGGCTAAGGTTCAGTTCAAATCTACTTCTATTTGATGCCAAACCCAGCACTCTTTCTACCACCCCCTATGTCTATATACTTCTGCCACAGGGTCTAACGCATTGTTTGGGCAATTTCTGTTGTGTATCATCTTGTCCTTTAATGAATTTAATGACATCCTTCACTTTCTGAGATATAAGACAAAAGGAAGTTAAAAAAAGGGCACATTAAACAGAAAAGTCCAGTGGAAGTAGAATACAACTTTCTGATTATTACATATCTACAGTATATATGCAAGTACCAATTATATATACACACTCTGAGATACTGCAGATTCAGTTGCAGATCACTGAAACAAAACAAATATCACAATGAAGCAAGTCACATGAATTTTTTGGTTTCCCAGTGCACATAAATGTTACACTACACTGTAATCTGTTAAGTGTGCAATAGCATTATGTCTTAAAAATGTATTTAAATTTTAAAATATTTATTGCTAAAAAAAATGCTAACCTCATCTGATAATGCAGGGTTGCCACAACCCTTCAATTTGTAAAAAACACAGTATCTGCAAAGTGCAATAAAGTGAAGTACAATAAAACGAGGGAGGCACGCCTGTATATTACCTATACACACAGTCAAAAATTATAAAACTGCAAAATCATTGGGCAAGAAAAAGTTGAAGTCCTAATCACATTCTTTGGCTCTCTAAAAGCAAAGCAAATGCAATTTTTCACAAGAATAGTCTCAGATGTGCCAGGAATCCTGCCCTACCCTGTTGCTTAAACGCTGTTGGGCAGACCGTTGAGATACTGGTGTGGAAATGCAGCTACGGTCTCTTGAAAAACTTACTTCAAGAAGGATTCTAAAATATGGAGTAAACTCATATGTAAAAACCCAGTCTGTCTTTCACTTTTCAAAAGTGCCTATTTTATGCCTAAGAGAATATCTATGACTCCCTTCCTTGAAAATGTTCCCTTTCTGATGAAAAATGTTCAAAGCCAGGACAAAGCGTTCCTACTTGAGATAATTCAGGAAAATAGTTCAGGGGGGTGAGCATTGAAAAGAGGCTTTAAAAACTGCAGAAAAAAAGAAAAAAACAACAAATGCAATTTTGGTATCATTTTCTTTGCTTTTGAACATCTCTTTGTTGTGTGGTCAAGGAAGCTTTATGGGTTCTTTACGAGAAGTAAGGGAAAAGTCTGAATTAATGTTTCCTTAGGAAAAGGTAGAGCTGAGTGTGGGTGATATCTGTTATCACTCATGGAGCCAGAGCGGATGGAATACTCCACGACACGCAGGCAGCTGAGAGGGGTTTACCAGTTTCTCATGTCAGAGGTGAAAAGCCTCAATTTAAGGGAGAATTTTTGCTTCAAGGTTTGCTACAGGGAATATGTGATACTTTTGATATGTATATTTTGAAGTATGTAAGACACAGAAATTTTAAAGCCCCCATTGGGAAAATCTCTTAGATCATAAACAGTCCAGGAGAGCTGGGACCTGCACTGAATTCTTCTCCCATCAACTTTTCCCCCTCACCACTCACCTCCTAAGGCACATCTAATGCACTAATTTGGAGCATATAGAAAATGTGTGCTCCAAATACACGGAGGGTCTGTGCTTCTGATGGGACCTGACCAGATAGATTTCTGTGCCCTTTCTGTCATTCTGTGAAAGATGCCTTCCTGCCCCTCTCTTACCTTTATCCTGTTCAAAATGAATGAAATTTGTTTTATAGTTTTCCTGAAGATAAAGGCTATAGCTATTTCTAAGTAGAGATACACACAACACTTCAGGAGTCATGGAGAATAGGAATTCACTTTTCTCCAAGAAACAAACTTGAGTGTATATGTGGCTGGATTTTGTCATTTTCCTTTTCTTATTCTTGTGACTGGGAGATGTCACACATTTATGCGTGGTTTAACCCATTTTTCACACCCAAATCCACACCTTTCATGCCTGCCCCTTGAGATCTCCATGGAAAAGTTAAGAAGGCAGAAAATACTAGGATGACAATAATTTATCACATCAGAGATGAATTTCTTTTTCTTATGGAATGATGTAAATTTGCTCTCTCTGAAGGCAAGGCTTTAGAAATATGGAAGGAAATAAAAAAGATTTCATAAACCCTGGTGAATTTGTAATAATCTCCTAAATCCTTCTGAACAGGGAAGAAAGTTAATTTTTATCCTCAAGGAGAGGAACTACAGTCTCTCCAGGCTCCAAGATGTCATGGTCAGAAGCTTCATTCTTCGCCAGTAGGCCTTCGTAAAACTTCCAGAACAAAACTCAAACATAATAAGAACCTTCAGAAGAAGTTGTAAAGTATGCATCAGAACACAGACTGAGCTTCTAAGCATGGAAACAAGCAATATTCCATAGCTCACTGCATTTGCAGAATCATCAGATTAAATGTTATCATAGCAATTAACTGTTAAATCTAAAGCATCCTATTCAGATTTCTGAAACAACCAGGGCAAAAAAAGGAAACTTGATATATCACAAATCTGTCTTTGTCAGACTTCAACAAGACATTCTTCAAATTGTTCTCAAATAGATGCTGTTTAGAATAACAAAAGAAACTTGGTTTTCTAGACATGGTTCTAGAAATGCTGAAAAAATTACCAATAGGATGTCTTTTTGATCTAAGGACTCTGTAATTAGAGGTTCTTGAACTATGAAAGACTGTGGTCACTGTAATCAAACATTACAACAGGCAGAGTTTGATCAGAGAAAACCATAAAGGCATTATCTAGGTTTGTAAAAACTAGAATGGAGCCAACAAACTGATCTAAAGTGGCTACTTCTATGGTGTCTGGATCTCCAATGTCATGAAGTGGTGACCACACACTGGCCTTCTCTTCACTGTGGGTTGTTGACCACTGCAGAGGCATTCTTTGTCTGAGATGCTCAGCCTGAGAAGAAGCCACTCACAAAGGGGGAACACTTTGTGAGAAGAATTAAGTACTGATTTTACTTACTTACTCATTCAGGGCCAGGTACCTTCCTGAGATAGGGGAGAAAGGGACTGATTACTAATATCTTAGTATAAGAACCAGCTGAAGATCTAGCTAAAAGCTGTACTTTCTACTGAACTCAATGTTTTTTTGACAGGTACTTTTCCAGCAACTAAGTGCCAGGCGCAGGGATAGGCACTGGGATGTAGTAGATGAACATGAGAGGCATGGCTCTGACCTTTTGGAGCTTATTTGTATTGGGGGAAGACAGGCATTGAGCAAACAATACCAAATAAATTATTATATTTTATTCATGTTGAGTGTTATTATGAAACAGTACAGGGTATAACGAGTGCATGACTTGGCCATTAAACTACGTGAGGCTCAGAAGGTTTTCCTTAGGAATTTATGATTCCATTGAGATCTGATAAATGAGTCAAAGCTAGATAAAGAGAAGACTAAGGTTTGGCCCAGCAAACATAAAAGATGTCTATCACATGACGAACAAGGAAACTCCTATTCTTAGAGTCTTTTTTCCCACATTACTTCTCTGGCTTTATTTTCTAGGAAACTACTTCTATTCCCTCTATTCTAGCCATATTGGTTAGTGTGTGTGTGTGTGTGTGTGTGTGTGTGTGTGTGTGTGTGTATGTATGTGTATCGAGTCTTTGTGGGGTTTTTTAGAGCAATTTACGGTTCACAGCAAAACTGAGGATAAAGTACAGAGATTTTCCATATGCCTCCTTCCCCTTCATGACAGCCTTTTCAAACAGGATAGACTCATCATTTTAGGGCTGGTATACTCAAGTGTCCAGTCATCTAGAAACAGAGGCTACATTAAATAATCAGGATCATATGGGGTTCCAGCAGCCCAGTGATTCTAGAATCCCAGTTCCATATTTATATGGCTTTTTTTTCTTACCAGTTGAACTAAAAATAGGGCTGGGGCTGGCATTAAAGGGCCAGAAAGGTTGTTTTCTGAGCACTAAAGGAAGCTCCTCTTCAAGTAGCACATTCTGGCCTTGCACAGGCAGAATGCCCAAAAGTGTTCTCTCCACTGGAGCACTCTTGGCTGGCAAACAGAACAAAGGGAGTTTGCTCCTAAATAGGCAAGGGTGAATGAGAGCAGGAAGCACTTGGGTTCAGAGCTGAGTTACGAAGCACAAAAGAGAAAATAAAGCTCAGCAGAAAAAGTGACATGGGGTTAGACACAGGAACAAAATGGAGAGAAGTCACCTAAAACTTCGCTATGAGCAAGGATACACGTGGTTATACGGCTATGCGCTCAGTGGGTGGAGTCCACAGTCCTTGAGAGGTTCTGGGTTTATCCCCCGGGGGCCTGTTGGCTTGGATCTCTTCCTGCACCCTTGGTCCAGCTGGATGTCTTACAAATGCTTACTTCTGGTCACCAGAGGATCTCGTGAAATGGATTAGCACAGCTCAAAGTTCATGCTTTCCTGGACAGTGAATACTTGATACCCTTGAATGCAAGGGATATCTTTTCATGGGAATGTATTATATTATACTGAAAGTTAGGGTCTGACTAGTGAAAATAAATTGGAACAGAACTGAAATAAATAAGAACACGAGACTATCCAGGCTCTGCAACTTAACAGCTATATGATAGTGGGTAAATTACTTAATCTCTATGGGCCTCAGCTGCCCATCTGTAAACTGGGGGCAATAATAGTATCACCTCATAGAGTTATGCTAGAATTAAATGACTTAATATTCATAAAGCACTTAGAACAGAGACAGAGAGAGATAGAAAGAGACAGAGAGAAAAAAGAGATTAATTCACCACTGAGGGAAAAGTATAAAGTGTAAGATAAATAAATATAATAAATTAAATATATAAATAAATATAATTCTGAATTGTAGCCCAGGCACTGTCCTGCTGTCACTTACACTTCAGACCAAGAAGTCAAAAATACACTTTTGTGTTAAATTTCAAGTACAATGAACTGAATAAAAGGGAGACAAGTCTTTGAGGAATTTAGTCCTACATGAAAATTAAAAACAAATAAGAGAACTTAAACAGAAAAATCAACACATTGATATATTTGAGGCTGATCATACCAGTGACTAATACGTTTAGATAGAATGGAATTTACCTAGAGAGCAAACTCTACAGAACATGTGGAACATATAACGCTTGGTATAAAAATAAACATTTTTAACTGTCTCAGCTATCATGTTAAAGTGAAAACTAGAATCAAATATCATAACACTGGATTTCAGAAATTGCTGGGTGGGTCTGTGACCAACCCAATGGAAGAATCCATGGTAGTTTTCTAATTTTCTTAATTCAAAAGCTGTGGGAAATTACTTTTGGATTTACAAACACATGTTCCTAATCACCACTCCCTGTGATAGAAAAAGAACACAAGTTTTAAAGTCACCTTAGGGTAGACCAAGTTGATTAAAGACCTACAATGGGTTTTCATTGTTCTGTACATCTGAGAGCTGTATTTCCCCATGTGGGATCCTACTGGGTCTGGGCCAGCATACCTACTCTTGATTCATTAGACAATGAAAAAGAAATGCTGGCAACCTGCCTCTTGCTTCTATGTCTTAATGGATGGCCATGTGTAGATGCACTAAAGAGCCACAGGGAGAACCTACTGCAGCTTCCCCTGGGGTGAGCGGGGCTCACTTGGTGAGCCTGAGTCCAGGAAGGCAAACACAGAGAAGAAGGCATTCAAATTCACTTAGCTACTCTGGAGTCAAAAGGCAGGTAAGAATCATCAGGTTTGCTTCAACAGAATAAGAACTGTGTATCACAGAAATGGGATACCAGTGAGGTGCTCCCTTCAGGCCGACAGCCAGGGGACACACTAATTCACAAAATCTCTCCATGTTGTCTGCCCAGGACTGAGCTTAGCTGGGGCCACTGTAGGCAAGTTATGAGAAGCACTGGTTGATGCTCCTTTATGTACTCTCTCACAGCACTGTCCTACTTCTCCAGTAATGAGAAATCTGTCCTTTAATGTCAGGAAGAAAGAAATAAGAGAAGGAAGGTTGAGAAAGAAAGAGATAGAAGGGGAGAATGGACCACAGCAGATAATAGGAATTTAGGAATTGCTACAATTTATTGGGTGCTCTCCCTTTGCCAGGCTCTGTGCTGGATCCTTAATTTACATCATGTCAAATTCTTACAAGGGTCCTGTGGGGTAGATGTTATTGTGTTGTCTTGCTGATGAGGAAAAAGAGGCTCAGAGAGGTGAAAAAACTTGCCCATGCAAGGGTGAAAACTCAAGTCTAACTCTACAACACCCCTCAACCATACCATCCCCAAAACTTGGGCCTTTAAAATACTTGAGAGCAGCCTCCATTCAGGTTGTTAAATGCAAGAGAGCTAAAGCAAAAAATCGCAAAGCCAATTTGAGCTTATGTCCTGAGGAGGGATCTAAACATTTTCTTTCCCCTTGGCAGTCTGCAGATGAAAATCTATCTTCTTGTGATAGCTAATGAGCTGTCAGAGAGACAGAAAAGGCTAGGAATTTACAGTTTTTGAGAGGAAACTGCCTGGGAAGAAAGAACAGTCCCAGGGGAAAGGTCTGAGACCAATGCATTGGCAGGCCATTGACCACAAAGAACATGTTTAAACTGAATGATCATTCCACTAGACTGGTAGTATTTAAAAAGAAAAGCAATGGGTAGACCCACATTCATTTTAAAATAAATTTTTTGTTTTAAAATCATATCCTGCCCACCTCTAACCTCTGGTAACCCCAAACCCAGAAATCTCACACGAAGTCCTTACCTGATGAGCCTGGTCTGCCATGGACTGGGTTGCAAGTTCCCTCCCTTCCCTGGCCAAAATTCCCCTCAGAACTTCACCTCCATTTGTAGCTCATTGTCACTGTTTCAGTGCTCTCTTTTATAGCTGAAGGAATCAAGTCATTGTCACATCCCTTAATAATATACATGAAAAGATTATATACATAATATGATATAAGATGAAAAAATATATATCATTCTTCTATTTCCCACCACATGGCCCAGTGTGTATAACTAACTCTGCAGTAGCCTGTGTGTGAGTGAGTAAAGGGGAGGCTCCATGTGGTTAACCTGTCAGGGCAACTCTCTGTGTTTCTAGAGGGAGCTTTTCCAGGGTTGTCACTTCAGAGGGATAAGGGGGTAAGCAAACTGGCTTTTCTGTGCCCGGCACGTCTCAGGCGTTAACAGGGCGTTACAATTTTTAGAAGCAATTGCAAATAGACTTGAGAGCTCTCCCGGGAGAAAGGATCTTGGCCCTTAATAAGAAGGAGAGATGTTAATTGGATACACCAGCAAAGTTTTCATGTTTCAGCTATGGGTTTAGTTACAGTAATACTTAGTTCTACATCTTTAGCGTCCACAAACTCCTGGGTGGGGTATTGCACCTCTCCCTGACCCCGAAGACTGGACCCCACGGGACAAGGACAGATATGTTTCCAAATTCCTTTCCAGCGATGCTCCCTCCTTAGACTCCGGCCACAGAGCCCTTCCCTTCTTGAGCACTCTTGCTCTGTCTTCTAAGCCCTGCCCTTTGCTAGCTGGATTGCTCAGGGCCCACATTTGTCTCTCTCTTCTTGTCACTCTGTACCCATTCTTGAGAAAATCCACTCTCAAGGCTTTGGGGTCCACAGCTCCCAGTTCCCCATCTCCAGCCCAGCTCCCTCTTCTTCACAGGACAGCATGGCTAAGAGCAGGGGCCCTGCAGTCACACTGCCTGGGTTTGAAACCCCGCCCACCCACCTGCTGGAGGCGTGAATTGTAAGAGAAACTTAACCTCTCTAAGGGTCTCAGCGTTCTCCTCGGTGAAAGGGCAACACTAAGAGTGCCTTCCTTGTGGAGTTATTTGGGGACTGTGTGTTAATGCATGTAAAGTACTTAGAAAAGTACTGGGCACGTCGGATATGCTCGGAAATGTTAGCGGGTATTGCTACTACCACTACAACTATTACTACTACTCTACTGCTACTATTACTACAATTCAAAACATCTATCTAGATGTCCCTTGTGTGCCTTAAAGTCAGTATTTATTTAATGCAATTGTATGCCAGGTAGTTCTATATGTTGTGTCATTTAATCCTCACAACCTCTTTGCAATGTAGTATTCTGGTTATCTATTGCTTCAGAACAAACTATCCCAAACTTAGTGGCATCAAATAACAACCATTTTATGATGCGCATGAATACTGAGTTGGGAATTCATCTGGCACAGCAGGGGTAGCTGTTTTTTACAATGTCTAGGGGTGAGTCAAACAGCTAGGGATTGAAATCAACAGAAAGCTTCTTCACCCACATGTCTGGCACCTGAGCTAGAAAGACTTAAACACTGGGTTTGGCTGGGACTGTTGACTGGAGCACCTGTACATAACTCCTCAGGTGATGTGTGCTTCTCAGAGCATGGCACCTGGGTTCTAGGAGGTAGTGTCCCAGTACGAGTCATCCAGAGAGCAAGTGTTCCAAGAGCACTAGACAGAAGCTGCAAGACCTTTTATGACCTAGCCTCAGGAATCACACAGCATTGACTCTGCCATACTCAACTGGCTGAAGGGGTCACAAGCCCACTCAGATTCAAGAGTAGGGGACATAGATCACACCTTTTCTTAGGAGGGGTGTCAAAGAATTTTTGGTCCTTTTAAAAATACTGCCACAGGCAGGTACCATTATCATTACTTTAATAATGAAGAAATAGAAGCTTAGAGAAATAAAGTAACTTGAGAAAGATGACACAGTTAATAGCTGAGAGAGTCCAGATTTGAACCCAAGATTTTTATGTTAAGGTATGGCTTATTTCTTATTTATCCTGCAAAACACATCCCCTCATTTTCCTCCTTATTATCCTCCCCCATCAAACAACAGATTTAGTCAGTTAAATATGGAACTCAGACTATTTTAGAAATGTTGCTGACGTAATACTGAACAACTTCCCATTTACCTCCTCCACCTTATACCTGCTACACCTTCCCACCAATGCTCACATTCTATCCCAAGATTGGAAATCATCCCTTTAAAATGTGGAAGTACTGTGGAGAGGAACCAAGATGGCAATAGAGAAGGCTCTTGAACCTCCCTCCTTCCATGGATGCACTGAATGTACAGCTAACAAGCTGCCAAGTCCCGCTGAGAGAAATTCAGAAACTACCTGAGTGACTCCTACATATCAAGCAAATAAGAAAATACTCACAATATCAAAATGGATAGGAAAGGCTGAGACACACTCTCACCATAAACCCCACCCCTGGCACAGGACCATACAATTGGGACAGAACCCCCAACTCCCAACTTCTTCTTGAGGAGAAAAGAGTTTGGACCACACATCTAGCATCTGAACTTTTAAGGCTCCCACTGGGGGATGGGGGTCCCAAAACATCTAGCTCTGAAAGCCAACAGGGCTTGCATTCACAAGTATCACGAAGCTAAGAAAAGAAGCAGTTCTTCCCACCCCTGCCCCAGTTTTATTGTGACATAATTGACATATAACACTATTATTTTTAGGTGTATAACATGATGATTTGATATATGTATATATTGTGAAACGATTACAGTAAGCTTAGTTAACATCCATCACCTCACATAGTTACAATTTTTTTTTCTTGTGAGAATTTTTAAGATTTACTCTCTTAGCAACTTTCAAATATATGATATGGTATTGTTAACGATAGTCACCATGCTGTACGTTACATCCCCAGGACTTATTTACCTTATAACTGGAAGTTTATACCTTTTGACCACTTATACCCATTTCACCCACCTTCACTCATTTTGCCCCCTCACCCCAGCTCTAGCAACCACCAATCTATTCTCTGTATCTATGAGTTTGTTTTTTTCAGATTCCACATATAAGTGAGATCATATGATATGTGTCTTTCTCTGTCTGACTTATTTCATTTCAAATTCAATAGAGGGGTTCAAGAACAGACTAGATCAAGCAGCAGAAAGGATCAGTGAACTCAAAGACAGGGCAGTGGAATTCATCCAATTAGAGGAGCAAAAAGAAAAAAAGAATAAACAAGAATGAAGATATCTTTAGGAACTTGTGGGACACCAAAAAGCATAAAGATGTATACATTATACAGATCCTAAAAGGAGAAGACAGAGGGAAAGCTTATTCAAAGCAATAATGGCTGAAACTTCCCTAACCTAAGGCAATATCTAATTTATCTAATACCTAAACTAATATCCAGATCCAGGAAGCCCTAAAAGTATCTAAAAAGATGACTCCTAAAAAGACCCACACTGAGACACATTATAATTAAAGTGTCAAGGGTTGAAGACAAAGAGAGAATCTTAAAAGCAGCAAGAGTAAAAACCTGGGTAGGTAAAGGAAACGCCTGTAAGACTAACAGCAGATTTTTCAGCAGAAACTTTGCAGGTCAAAAGGGAGTAAACTGATATATTCAAAGTACTGAAAGAAAAAAACCTGCCAACTAAAAATACTCTACCTGGAAAAGATGTCCTTCAGAATTGAAGGAGAGATAGTTTTCCAAAGAAAAGCTGAAGGAATTCACCACCACTAGCCCAGCCTTACAAAAAATGTTAAAGGGATTTCCTCAAAATGAAATGAAAGGACACTAATTAGTAACATGAAAATATACCACACACTGGTAAAGATAAATATGTAAGTTAGGCTACAAAACAAGTCTTAATAAACTTAAGAAGACTGAAATCATACCAAGCGTCTTTTCCAAACACAATGGTATAAAACTAGAAATCAATTACAACAAGAAAACTGGAAAACTCACAAATATGTAGAGATTAGACAACATGCTCCTGAACAACCAATGAACCAAATAAGAAAGAAAAATTTAAAAAATCTTGAGAAAAATGAAAATGGAAACACAACACACCAAAACTTGTGGGATACAGCGAAAGCAGTCCTAAGAGGAAAGTTTACAGTGATAAATGCCTACCTACATTAAGAAACCAAAGTGATCTCAAATAACATAACTTTACAACTTAAGGTACTAGAAAACTAAGCCCAAAGTTACAGAAGGAAGGATATGACAAAAGTCAGAGCAGAAAATAAATTAAATTGATACCAGAAAAACAACAGAAAAAAAAAACAATGTTACTAAGATCTATTTTTTGAAAAGATAAACAAAATTGACAAATCTTTAGCTATATTATTAAATAGATTATGACCTATTAACTCATAAAAGGAACTCATACAACTCAATAGCAAAAAACCCCCAAATAACCCAATTAAAAAATGGGCAAAGAATCTGAATAGACTTTCTCTGAAGAAGACATACAAATAGCCATCAGGTACATTAAAAGGTTTTCAACATCACTAATCATTAGGGACATGCAAATCAAAATCAGAATGAGATATCAGTTCACACCTGTTAGTATGTCTATTATCAAGAAAGACAAGAGACAACATCAGTATCTGTCCCTATAACGGCAGCTTAGCAGCAGGAGAATCACCCAGATAGGCCTAGTCAATTTATATAACCATGGAGATAATAAAATGTTTTAAGCTACTATGTTTTGGGGTAGCTTGCTATTCAGTCATGAATAACAGAAACAATCATCTACATTGCTTTCCTTCATTCCTTTATTTCTTTGTATTCATCAATTTCTCAAATAGTCATAGAATCTTGTGGTCAAAATAAATTTAATTCCCCTGAAATCCTGATTGATCTTGTAATTTCAAATTTTATTTTCAAATTTACAGGTGAGGCTCTCTCTAGTTAGTTCCAAATCTATGTGTAAAAGAATGATTCTATCCATTCCACTCTTTGGTCCCCTGAACCCTGGTGGCAGTGTGTGCTGCTGCTGTCACTAGCTGTCATGTAACAGTTCAGAGCTAAGTCAATCACCTTCACTCCCTCTGCTCGCTCTGTTGCAATTGCAAGAGCAACACAAGATTTGAAGGTGGCCAGTTTATGTTAACTCTCAGCTGTACACTCATTAGTGACCAAAACATTCCCATAGATGGTCACAGGAAACAAATAAGATGGCTTAGAAAGTCTGAATTATGGCAATGGCAGTAAACATTGTAATGAGGAATGTTACATGGAACCAGTGCAGAATAACAATTTGCAGAATCCACAACAGCATGAAACTGAAAAAATATTAACTATACTTCTGAGAAAAAATAATTCTCATAGAAAAAAATTCATCTAAACCTAATTTTCTTTCAAAGATTTGCCTTATAACTTTAATTTCACTGCAATTTATAATGCACAACATTTCTCCTAGTTACTAGCTTCTAGTTATTAACTCATTCAACCAATATTTATTAAGTTACTTACATGTGTTAAGCATAGACTATGCTAGATTCTTGGAATAAAGAAATATGAGAGAGAAAGAGATCTCTACCTCAACCAATTCATAGTTTAGTGCGGTAGACAGAGAAGTAGACAAAAAAAATCAAAATTCAGCTTGAGTACTATACTAAGATACAGCAAAATAAAGGATACTCTATCAGAAAGGTAGCCTGAGAGATTAAGGGGAATTTCCTGGAATAAAATGATTGAGACTGAAGCTGAGTCTTGAATGATTAGAGGCCTTGCCTACCTGTCTTGGTCTTTGGTCCACAGTCTCCACGCCAGGGTTCATCAGCCAGGACAAATATTTATTGACCATGTTTGCGGGACTCTGGCCTGGGTCCTTGGTGAGTCAGCACCCTTCCCCCTCAACAAGGATGAGTCCACACTCATAAAGTGTCATTCTCCACCCAGTTAGAGCTCATCCAGTGGCTCAGGAAGGATAGCACTGCTCAGGTTGCTCAGACCCCGAGGACTGAGTATTCTTAATGATAGCTTTGCATTTTGATGTAGAAGAGACTTATTCAGTCAACTTTGCTTTGCACGAATCTCCACCCCACTCAACCTTCCAACATCTCTTTTATTCAGCAAGTCAATAAACCTTCTCTTCCCATCAATTCCTGAATTTAGTTACTTATCATGAGCCCTACTGGAAATTTTGCTTTTACTTTTGACATTTCAGTCTTGAGATAAGATTGGTAACATTGCATCCAGTTGATCTTTATATCACTGGAATAATCTTTTCTTTTCTCCCCTGTGTGGGTTCTCCTGCCTCCTTTCATTCATCAGATTCTTAGATGACTAATGATCCCATGGGTCCCACATCAGCCCCTTCCATGGAAAATCGGCTGCATGGGGTCATTGATCATGTGGTCACCATCATAAAGTAGGGGAGCGAGGGTCCCCAATTTCACCCCAAAGTATTAGGCAGCCTCTTCTTTAAGTCCTACCTTGACTGCTAAGCATGCTGAAAGACAGTTTCTTTTGGAGACAAATTTCCCTGTATTATTTATTTTCCAGCATGATAAGACACAAGATTACCTAGTTGCTAAATCCTAAACTGGTAGCCTGCAAGGCAAATTTAACCAGCAGATAGATTTTGTTTGGCATTCATGGTATTTTTAAACATTTTTGAATAAGTTGCTTACATATAAAACTTCGATTTCACATAAAAATCTGAATTTCCAGCTTCTTTTTAAAAGTTTAGAGGATTTGGCATAATTCAGCCCTCGTTCCAATTAGGATCAGTTATTTTGGGAGTAATAGCTACCCTTGAAATGTAGACTCATGTTCTCCATCTCACTTTAGCCCCTACCCAGTGAACTGAACTCAGAGCCTTTGCATGCATTTTCTTTTCCATTTCTCAACTCCTTCACTTTATGGGGGGAAAAAAAAAACACAACTGAGACCCAGAGAGCCCTCAAGATTTTCCTGGGCTTACACTTGGTGATACAAACAGAACCAGAACTTGAACATGGGTCTCTCTGCTCCACTTCACGGTGCTACCCTTCTATCTTATTTACAACCATAGCTAACTGCTTACTGTGATTAACTGCTTCAAGCTAGCGTCCAAGGAAAGATGGCAGAAGGACTGAACATCAAACTCCAAGCAAAGGGTAGTCATGGATCAAGTCTTAACATTTGGATTTTGAACAGATTTGAGTATTTTGACTTTTTTTTTTTCTCACCCAATACCTCTTTTCTGTGGCACATTAAAGCAGGTGGATATGAAGGTCACGGGCAAATGTTTTTCTGGTCATTGTACATCTTTGTCCCATGAGAGGATGTGTAATTCCTCCTCACAATGACTTCTGGTTAACTTGATAAGGAGAGTCCACTTGAAATATTATGTCAGTGTCACCGACGATTTTGTAACAGAGATGCAGTAGATTTTCATTTTATATTTGGGCCTGGTGGGAGTGAGTTAATAAACATTATTGCACACTCATAATTGTGAACTTCTTTCCAATAAAACATCCTGTTGGTTCTTATGGAGTCGACACGTTTCTAAGTGATGAGATGGAGCCCTCCTTCACACCAGCCAGGACCAGTAGCAGAATTCCAAAGGATAAGCTTTACCTCTTATTTCAATATATAGGTATATTGTTATTAGTTTTACTTGTTCCCCAGGAAGCTGATTAACAGAAAATAGTTCCTCTATATTTTTAATGAATGAGTGGCCCATCCCAACAAAAGCATGAAAACTTCAGATTAGATAGAGCTTTTTTTATAACCCTTTTCTTCTCCCCAGAGATGTCCGGGATCTCACAGTGAGGTGCTTTGTGAGCTTCAAGCCAAGGTTGATTTGAGAGCATGTGCAGACTGTGACAGGCTTTCAAGGAAGCCACTTCCCACACGTGCTCCTCTGGTTCCCTCATTGGTGTTCGGGAAGAGGAGGCTGGTTCCTCCCGGTGAGCTGGTTGCTATGACAGATTAGACTTCTATGCAAGAAAATCAATCCTGCACAGCTGATGTACTGCTTTAAACCTAAAGACCGCTTGAGACCTGAAACTGTAAGGTAAGCAGTGCTCAGCCACAATTCTTGAACTTTGAAACCGTGAATGTAATTTGAGGATGTTCCTTAAAACTCTTTGTTGTTTAATGTGAAACTTTAATGTGCTGCCTCTCCCGCTGCCTTTAAGAATAACAGCTCACTGTCAAATATGCACATATAGCTCTGATTTAAAAAGACACACACACACACACACACACACACACAAAACCCCACTGCTTAAAAAAAATTCTTCCATAATGAAATAGTCACATAGATATGTTATACTTTTAAACTTGTGTGGAAGTGTCCAGGATGGGCTAGGTTTTCTCTCTGCTCTCAGTCAATGTAATCAGTGTCCTTTAAAATGGGATCAGATTATCCTTGCTACTTGAAAATGGGTCTGTGTGCAGGAATAATCCTGTAGAGAGAAAACCCCAGTGGAACTGCAACCAAATGTCAGTCCACGTCTGTGGTTCTTTATCCCAAGTGTCGCTTGGTGCTTGCCTAAGCATGGGAGAGGATTAGTGAAAACGCTGCTGTTACAGTGGTCTTGGCACTGCTCTGCACGATGTGGAAACTCTGCTGGGATCAGGTGTTGCTGTGTGCAGGCCTGCCTCTGTGACTGTGGCCAGTGAAGCTGGGAAGCTGGAAGTTATTACAGTGCACACCAAGAGCCAGAGGCGTGCCAGACGTAAGATGATGCAGAACACGCTCAACAGTATGTATGTAAGGCAATTACTTGTCTAATGCTGTTAACAAAAATCCAATCTTTCTGCAGAAATTTATAAGCGCTTTTAATGTTTTCATTCAAGTTCGAACTCCGAAATACTGGATGCTTTTAGGTAGCCAAATGCTCTATTTCTAAGAGGGCATCACTGTAAAATCTCTCTCTGTTGTAGGGGAAAATAAGATGTTGAATCTTCTCTCTGTGCTCGGCAGACTGCAAAGGAGAAGACCTACACTATATTCACGCTGCTTCTTTTGTCTTAAATCTTTGCCCACACGTTTCTACTCTCCTACTTTGCCTTTGGCACTTACCAGGGGACTGAGTCAACTGTGCGTATCTTCAACGTCTCCTGAGATTTCCAAACCTCTTTTTGTGCCTTTTTCACAGACAGCGCCAACGTGCATGCACACAGATCAATTGGATTCTTGCTCATTATTATCTTTCTCACCATGGATCATGGTCTACATTGATATACTGGCCTCCAGTGCACATTCTTATGATACAGGTTCCCTTCAGTTTACAGGCTGAGAAAGTGAACCCCAGAGGGGCTAGGGCACCCCACCTAAAGTCTGAAGTGACAGCCTTGGTGGGACCTGGCCTGGATGCCATCTCCCCTCTCCCAGGCTTTCTCCCTTCCAGGACTAAGCTGCGTCACCTGGCCCCAGTTATTTCCATGAGCCTACCCTTTGAACCACATTACTGATTAGCTGCACACGGTTTAAATGAGATACTTATTCACTGTAAGGATTAGAATGTCTAAGCTACTTTTGGCCTGGAGGGAAGAAAATTTCCCCACCAGGCATGCAATAAAGAATGTGGGGGGCTTCCCTGGTGGCGCAGTGGTTGAGAGTCCGCCTGCAGAGGCAGGGCACAAGGGTTCGTGCCCCGGTCCGGGAGGATCCCACGTGCCGCGGAGCGGCTGCGCCCATGAGCCATGGCCGCTGGGCCTGCGCGTCCGGAGCCTGTTGCTCCGCAACGGGAGAGGCCACAGCAGTGGGAGGCCCGCGTACCGCAAAAAAAAAAAAAAATGCTGTGGGAGGCCCGCGTACTGCAAAAAAAAAAAAAAAAAAAAAAAAAAGAATGTGGGGGTCTGGAAAAGAGAGTGGCTATCTGAGGATTTTTCTCCTTCTCTCCCCATGTTTCCTGCTAGTCTCGACACAGACTTTTAAAACAGCTCAAGCAGAAAGGTGAGGTTCCTAAGGAAATGAGGCTGGGGCTATTTGCTTTGTGCAGCTAGGATACAAGCTAGGCTCACAAGGACAAGCAGTGGGCTTGGATTAGCATTCCAGTGTGCCATTGCCTTGTAGAAAGAGTTATTTTTAACCTGATAACATTTCTGCACATCTGCCATCCAAATACCCTCTATGTGAGAATAAATATTTAGGCAGTGTGTTAGCTTCATTAACCAGACACTACATCACAGCCATTCTTAGGAATTCCTTTTCTTGTTCTAATAAAACTAAAAGCAGAAGAAAAAACAAAAACAAAACAGTTGGGGGGAGGAACAAAGGTGAAATATATTGCCTATGTCAGTTCAGGAAAAACTGCCTAAAAAGGGACTAGAAAAATTTTTCAAGATTTCTTTCTTTATCCAGGGATGACATCTCCTCTACTGAAAGATTCACTGAAGTTCTTGTGTTTTTTTTTTTATCTCTGACAGTCTTGAGTCTTTTCCTCATAGCTGCACTCAGACTCTGATTTCTCAGCATGGGAATGCTTGAGGTGAGTTCCCAAAAGATAGACAAAAGCACTAGAATTATAAGCACTAGGAATAAGAATTCTCTGTCACTGTTAACAACCAAACCCTGATGAAATCACCACCATTACAGAACTCACATTTAAAGAATGTCTCATTTGTCTCTAGAGGTAATAGTTTCCTTTATTTTTGTTATTTTTACTTTTCTTTTTCTTTTTTTGCGGTACGCAGGCCTCTCACTGTTGTGGCCTCTCCCGTTGCGGAGCACAGGCTCCGGACGCGCAGGCTCAGTGGCCATGGCTCACGGGCCCAGCCGCTCCACAGCATGTGGGATCTTCCCAGACCGGGGCACGAACCCGTGTCCCCTGCATCGGCAGGCGGACTCTCAACCACTGCGCCACCAGGGAAGCCCTTACTTTTCATTATTATTGAATGAATGGAAGGCTGAAGGAATAGTTGAAATTAACTTCTACAATTTCATATCCTATGTGAAGCACATTCCTTCAATCATTCTACAAGTTTTCACTGAAATTACCAGGCATGCAAGTCTACGTGAACAAAAACGCTGAGAGATGCGGTAAGACCATTTTATTTTTTAAAAACTCTAGGAAGGTGAGGACTATGACTTAAAAGTTAGTAATCCTGACTGTTTCCTTTCACAGAGAAGATGGAAAATAATTGGGATGTTTTATCTTATGTAATTCAGTATATTAGGCAAAATAATAGAAAGTGTAACCTATCACCTATGTACCTGGTAGCAGCACTACAGGGCTCAGGAGGAGATGGCTGGCAATTTACAGGGGATTTTGGTGACTCCAATATACCCTCCCTCTCAGACAGCAATAAATACAGACCGGGAGGTAAGAGCAGAACCAAGCAGCAACCATGGCCCTTGAAACCGCACTGGTTTTTAAAATCATAGTAATAACAGTAAGGTGGGTCAAGGGAAAAATAGCATTGGGATACCGACAGGGTAGGAGAATATTAAATGTATGTCATATTCTTGAAGTGATTCTGTAGAGATGCCAGAGGCTGGAGAAGTTGAGCAATTTCCTTAAGAATTGGTCAGTGTAAAATACTTGGAATAAAGGGCCTGGACAACATCCTAGCCAAGTCTGTCAGCACTTAAGTAGGAAGTTACTCCCCATTGCTGTCTTTAGACAGCTTCAAAAGGAACTTATACATATTGCTTAATTTTCACAAACTAGCAAGATTTAAAAATGGATTATTAAAGGAGTGGTTTGTGGAACAACCAAAGGAGAAGCTAGTGGATCCCTAGAATCCATCATAGATTCACTCAAAAGAAAATCACCTTGATAGTCATATTTTTTTTCTCTATTGTATTATTAGCCTGGTAGACAGATAACATGTAATTTAGCCAAAGGTAATTTGGTCTAAAGCAAATTGGTCAACACAATAAATTAGTTGAAAATGAACATCTTCTATCATTATATGTTCAATTATGGGTGATAAAACATAGGACAGCTTTATAGAGCTATAAGTATCTATAAAAATTATTTTACAATTTTCAGAACTTTTTATCATTATATATAACGAGTTCATCTTCAAACAATTATTCTGTCTTTATTGTGAAAAGTTTGAACGATTAAGGAATTGCTCAAGGAACAAGCTAAGGATCAAACAAAAGGAGCTAATCATTTGAAGCTAACAGAGTAATTGAACAATTGACTACCACTGTGATTTATGTATTATTTTAGACTTTTTAGCCAACACGTGTTCATTATGGGAAAATTATAAATACAAACCAGAAAAGAATTTGTTTACCATAATGACATTCAAATAGAACCAACCAACGATTGCACATTATTGCATGATAGCCTTCCACATGTGTTTCCTATGACTACATGTGATATTTTGCCTACCATATGGTATTTGAAAACTAGTATATTAAAAAAAATAATCCATCAGTTGTTGGACATTTGCATTCTTTTAATTAACTGCTGAATAGTTAGATTGTTTCAATCATTCTACATTATAAGTAAGGCTTGAAAGGAATAACTAGCTGGAAATGAACTAGAAATTTAAAAAATCAAACTATTGAGAAAAGCCAAAATAGAAACAACAGTATATAAGATACAAAATGGGTCACAAATCTGTCCAGAGTACACAAAAATGACCAACTTTGAAAAAACACCGATTGGCATTATTCCGTTTTAACTAGATCATTGTTTGGACAAAATTGTCTTCTTGACCAAATTGCTTTTTGTCAAATTGCTTTTAGCTAAATTAAATCAGGCCAAATTAGCGGGAAACATTGTTCAAGGAAATGCAATAGACAAAATACTACCACATGAACTTCAGTGGGGCACTGTGTAATTCCTTCATGATATTATTGGAGACAAGATTAAGAAATATGAGCTGAGCTAATGCAATTAGGAAGATTAATAACTGGTTGAATGAACATACTTAGAGGTACTTCTTAGCAACCGGGGGTGCGTGGGGTGGCGTCTGGTGTTGGCTTATAACAGAACTCTGTTCTTGGTCTTATCCTAATATTCTTTTCAGTGTCTTCGATAAATGCATGTTTAACAAATTTCTTAATGTAATGCCAAGAAGATTAATATATTATTGTGTTGATATCATCAAAATCCAAACAGATCTTAACACGTTGGAATAATGATCTGAATCTACCTAGACCTATATACAATGATAAATATAAGATTATTTACTTGGTTTATAAGTGTAAATGTACAAGTACTGGTTGGAAGAACTTACACTTGTGTATGATTTCAGCTGATAGTAAATTCCATACAGTGTAGACAAAGAAGGCAATGTGGTCTTTGGTGACACTGTTAGAAGCTTAGGGGAGGAGTATGAATGGGACATGCTGTATGCAGAGCCCTGTGCTAACTATAGTGCAAGCCCCACCCCTGTGATTTTCATTGCTTGTGAGTACACACTCCAACCTTGAACTACCTTTGAACGCTGCAGCCCAAATTATTGGTTAATTCAGATGATGACTTCAAGACTTCCTACTCCAAAAGACGTTTTCATTTCAATGTCACTGAGGCATTTGTGGGTGAATATGGAGAGGAGGGTAATAGTTAGCCCAACAGGGCAGGAGAAATCTTTGAGTCTCTACAAGATTAAGAATAATGATTAGATTTTTTCAACAAAGTGTGGTTGGATAGTCAGGGACCTGTAGGACAGGGTCATGTAAGAAAATACTCTTCATATTGTGTCAGTTAGTGACCAGGGGAAAGATTCCAGATGCAGTGGAACAAGGCAGTGAAAGTCTAGAAGGACCATCTGAGTTCCAGGAGATGGTATGAAACACACCAGCTAAACCCAGGCATGAAAGGCTCGAGAATGCGTGAGTATGCTCTGAAATGATCGAAAGACTCAGGAGAGAATGGAAACCATTGATGAGCTGACCTCTTCTCCCTATCCCACTGCTAGGACTGTGTTTATCTACATGGTAGAGGTATCTGCACTCCTTTTGATTTGTTTCTACAAGGGCTGCTTCCCTGTGTCTGTGCTCCTTTTCACCCGTCTGCATCTGCTGATTATTGGCTCGGGGTTGAGTCTTTAGTCCAGATCTGCAAGTGATTCTCAGCAGGCTGTGATTTCCATTGCTCGTAATCCAGTGTCACTGGAAAGAAGTCAGTACATAGTGTGATTTAGAGCACAGCCTAAGATTTAGAGCCAGGCCCTGCCACATGCCAGCTTTGGGAAAGGCACTTAAGTTTTATCAGTCTGTTTCCTCATGGGTAAACAGAGATCAGAATAGTATTAACCTGGTAGGGCTGTCAGGAGAATTAAGTGTGGTAAGCCACTTAGCATGGCGACTGGAACATTCAATAAAATTTTAATTGCTATTGTTGTTGCTTTTAATTAGCCTCTATGCCAGTCCTGTATACCCCCTGAGGCTGAACAAATACTGATGTAAAGTAATACAGTGGCCTTCAGGGTTAGAAGCAATTATGAGGACTAGGCAACAGTCACTGTAATAAAAGGTAAGACCCAGGCAGCTTCAACACAATAAGGTATTCAGAAGGAAGATGAGTGACTAGCAATGGACATGCCTTCCACTCACCTCCTCACCCACAGTCCCAGGAAGTGTTCTCTTCAGTCTCCATCTAGAACTTACCACCATGAGCATAGAGCTAGGCTCCCTGACATAAGGGAACCCACTCCTATTCTTGGGAGGTTCTGCCACTACCTTACAAGCAGAAATTCTTTTTTTCCTGAGACTTTAACAAAATAGTCTACTAAGTCCTCATGTACCTTACAATGCAGGTTGAACAATTATCAACTCATAGCCAGATTTGCCTTATCTATACTCTCGCACAACGCCTACCCCCAGATATTTTTGTGACACGAGTCCAAGACAACATCACTTCACTATAAATAATTCAACTCAGGTTCAAAGACCCAGGCTTGGTTTTAGCCCTTTTTCTCCCCACCCAGGTGCCACTTCTGATGGATATTTGAAATAATTAAGTCAAAATTGTTTCAGTGCAACAATTATTCAGCACCCACCTAAAAAGGATAATTTTGTAATAGATCACATGAAAAACATTTTTACCTATGAAGAGGTATCAGGCTCTTTTCACATTTTTACATCTCTGAAATCAGGATGAATTTTACAATTGATGGCAAGTAATAGTTCAATTGACAGTGTTATTTTTCTTTCTTCATACATAACCTAATGATCCATCTCAGAAGATGATATCTTAGAAATGAAGAAATGCAATACTTGAGAAAATAAATGGACATACACTTAATCTACACACAAATAACACCTAAAACTATGTGCTTCACTGCCTTTTTACACATTTTCCAACACATGTCCATATGAACAAGAAAATGATAATGAATTCAAAGTAAATTGATATGTAAGTTCTGAAAGAGAAAAACAGATATTTCTGAACACCTTAGGATACAACCTGGAAAGTCTGGAAAAGAGATAAAAACCACATAAGGATTTTATCCCAAAAGGCACAGAAGCATACCTAATATGGAAAATGAGGCCTGAAATTCTCAGGATGAAGTTGTCTCTCCTTTAATAACGTTTCCATAGTCAAAACCCTCCTTTCTTTATCATCAGTGCCATCTTCACTCATTGCTTTAGCTTTCAGAAGTTTTGTAAATGGAGGTAACAGAAATGACATGGCGTGGTGAACGTGACAAGAAAGGAAAGGAGGGTCGCGTGGTGGCCCCAAGGGGTTGGGAAAACACATACTTTTGTCAGATGCAGAAGAGCTGGTACGTTTATGCGACTGCACTGTTTCTGTATCAGCTAATTTGACAGGCAAACGCATCTTTTGGACATTTTTAGAGCTGCATGGTAAACAATATTTTCAAAAGTCTGGTGTGATAAGGGATCACTGGATCTAGGATGAGCTGTGTGACTGGGCAATCGGCTAAGGAATCTCTGAACCTCAGTCTCCACATTTTAAAAGAACAGCAGACTAAAGAAGACTCCTTACATAGCAGACTCCTGACATAAGACTGTGACCTTCAGGAGGGCAGGGATTTTTGACTCTTTTGTTCACTGTCAGAGCAGGGTCTGACACACACTAGGTGCTCAACAGATGCTGAGTGACGAGTGAATGGATGGATGAGTTTTAGTTCCCAAACTCTGGGACAAATGCAGGGGAAGAGAGAATTTACTTCTAGTAACCGCGACTGGTCCAAGAATGTTCACTAAACACTGTGTAAATTGAACAAATAATGTTTCCCATATACATGATTTACCACTTATCAAATATATGTAGGTTCTTTTGTGGTTAATAAGAATTTAAAACTGTGTAATTAATGTTATGTAGCACTGAGTGAAATTCTTCAACAACATGAGCAAACACTATACAGTACTTAGACAGCTACCCTAAGCACTTTACATTTATCAGCTGATTTACTCTTCACAGCACACTACGATGTAGAAACTTTAATTATCCCTAGTTTGCACACGCAGACACTGAGGTAGAGCGGTGCAGAGATGGAACTGACATTCAAATCCAAGCAACCTGGATACAAAGTCCCTGCTGTTAACCACAGTGTTCAATTAGTATTGCCAAGAAGTCTTCTTTCTAGCTCGTGCAGTAACTCCTAGGCTGAAATGATGTCTAAGCTCCCGTCCAGCCCATAAATACTGTGATTCTGTATAGTAAGTCCTGATCCATATATCTGTAACATTTAAATAGCAGCACAAAGTGCATTCAGAGAATCATTGGCCATTTCTCCTGAAACCCATGGAGGTGGTGGTATAAATTTTCCTCCACTTAGAGATTAAGAAGCTGTGGCATGACCTTCCCAGAAATTCTGCCAGGAGTTCTGGGGTCAAAGGAATGTGCAGACCTTACTAAAAGGCTGAGTCTCATTTTAGCAGTAGCTTCTCTTCCTTCAGGGGCAAGTGAGGTTATTTTACACCTCGGTTTATTCCAGGTCCCTGTGGTCTGGGACAGAGTATACTGACACATTTAGCCCAATGGCTTGCACTGAACCAGCCAAGTGACACTGACTTATGACCTTCCTCTTTGGGACCCTCATTAAGCATAAGCTTTGACACCCAGGAGAACCCTGGAGAGAGTCAAAGCTTGGAATTCATTTCCTTTTTAGCATAATGATTCCCTCTTCTCTCATTTTGGATCAGATCTTTCTCAATGGATGCCTCTGAAAGCCGGCCAGCCTCCTGTTGGTTAAACATTACTGAATCTCATTATTGGGAGAAAAATGGGAAAGCCAAAATAATAAAGAAGTACTTTCTCCTGTAAGAGAAAAAAATATCCTAGGCAGTAATTACTCCATATTCTGAAATGATCCTACTAGGCACTGTCTTCCCATCAAAATTAAACAGTACAAAGGAACTGGCAGGAGAGGGGAGCTGGTGGAAAAAGTATTGTTTCCACTTAGCTGCTGGTCAAAAGAAATAACTTGAATGTTCTTATTACTTACTTATTTACTTAGAGGTACAAAACTAACCATTAATTCTTGACCATAACAAGATTAAGTATCTGTAGATTGTTTTCTTATTTTTTGTCCTCAACTTGATAGCCTTCTCTATGCTTTGTGGCATTAGATTAAGAGTTCTTAATGTTTTTTTCTTTCTTTTGTGGGGATGGGGTTGGGGAAAGGGGATCATATATTCTTTGAGAATCTGAAAAAAGCCACAGGGATGCTTCCTTGAAGATTTTCATAAATTGCATAAGATGTCAGAGGGTTCAGGTATTCTCCTATTCCAACTTCCACTCTACAAGGAGTAGTAGGTAAAACATGATTAAGAATTACCTTGAATGAGAAGTAGGGATTCGCCTTTAAGGAACCTGAGTTGTGTTACTGGGTGCTTCACTTATTGGCATCTGACCTTGAAATGGTGGCCCAGTAACAGGGACTCCACCTCCAATGGCCTCCTTTTTTCTCATCATTGTGACATTTACAGATAGTTTATAAACACTTTCACCCACACTGTCTCACTGTATCCTTTTTTTTTTTTTTTTTGCCGTTCGCGGGCCTCTCACTGCAGTGGCCTCTCCTGCTGCGGAGCACAGGCTCCGGATGCGCAGGCCCAGCGGCCATGGCTCACGGGCCCAGCCGCTCTGCAGCAGACCGAGGCACGAACCCACGTCCCCTGCATTGGCAGGCGGACTCTCAACCACTGTGCCACCAGGGAAGCCCCTCACTGTATCCTTTTGGTCAAGAGGGGTAAGGTTTTTAAATGTGGTCACTGAAATTCAAAGCAGGCAGCTGACTTCCTCCAGGTGAGAAAGAGCATTGTTAAGTCCATGGCATGCAGCAAGCTGTGAATGCCTTGAAGGGACTTTTCACCAAATTCAAAGTCAACGTAGCTCCACACTTTTTTCAGAGAAAAAAACATCCAAGGAAATAGACTATTTATGTGGAACCCCTGCTGTTGATTTGTTCTTTCTCACTATGACACCAAAGACTTAACAGCTGTAAAAACAAATTGAATGTGTCTGCTACTAAATCCTTATTTAATGTGGTGTTATGAGTGATGATGGGCCACAAAGCAAGAATATGTAGAATGAAGAAAGCCTGCATGGGAAGTTTCACATGGTGAAAAAGCTACCAAGTAGAATGGAAATGTGATGTTGAAAACTTAGTGCCTCTTCAGCACCCCTACATTTTCCCTCTCAGGTCCTGAGTCCTGATTGGAAAAGACTTGTGATCACTGGGCCAAAGAAATGTCTGTGTTTCATCTCTGGAGGGATGAGGACAGAATAGAAACTAGTACCCACTGGTGTTTGTACAACCTCATTCCCGTTCCTCCCTTCCTGTGGAGACTGCACTTGGACACTTCATTTCCTGTTACAGGCTGCCAAGCTCTCTTCAGAGAGGTGAGGTCAGACTTTATCACTGCTCGCTGGAGGAGGAACACGTGCTGTAGCACCAGGTTTAGGCCAGTAAAACAGAAGCTGGTCTCCTCATTCAAGGGAGTTTGGAACCATGGGCCTTTCATTTCCCTGTTAGAGAAGCTTTAAACTAGATTAAATCTGACAGAGCCCACCTGCCTTCCTCCTTCCTGCTCTCCATCCTCCCTCTTCCTTCTCTCTTTCTGAAAATTACAGGCAGGGAAATATATTTGTACATAGTTAAGGATCTGTTGCACTTCTTGTCTATACTGTGACAGGCTACACGTTTTTGAAGACCAGGACACAGAATTTCATCACTTTGTGATATACAAGTTTCATTTTATGGATTCAGGAAATGGGTGTTCAGTGGGTTAAGAGATGGCCACAGAGTTAGTTTGGAGGCTAGAAGTGATTCCTAGTGATGCTTTCTCTCAAATCACCAAATTGCCTCCCTAGATATTACTATTGGAAAGAGTGGCTGAGCTGAAGGCAGATATGGGAGTGTGGAAATAATGAAGACCACCCTAATGAGAATACATGGAGGTGATTTATTCAGAGTTTACTATAACAAGGGAATCAGACAGCATCACATGCATTTCACAGACTCAAAGGCAGGCAGAGGAATGGAAAAGCTTTATAGTGGAAAAAGGATTGATGGAAAAAGGTGTGACCTTTCTGGACATTGCTAGCATGTAGAAGCAGGAGGAGGGCCAGCTAGAAGTGGGGCATCCTATGTGATTGGTTAGGAGAGCATTTTTTGGCTAAATAACTCCTGAGTTGGAAGCAGGGGTTAAAAATAGGTAAGTCGATAGTCACTGGCCAAGTCCTGACTCTAATGGGCTGGCTGCTCAGAGGCTGCCCTCAGAGCTCAGTTGTTACATATGGTCCAGCTGTTGTAGGCTTATATGTTCAGTCTCTCAGGAGGGATTACTAAGGAATGAAGCCCTTTTCCCATCTTCCAGAGGAGACGTATCAATGATATCTTTGAGCCTTCCTTCTCCTTTACCCTCTGTGCTCCATCTATCACAAGTTCTCTCCCTGAGAAATCTCTCTGACATTTATTCTTTTCTTCCCACTAAGTTTTTGTCAAGAATGCCATCTCCTCCCTCAGGATGCCAAAACTCTGACCTAGCCAGACTCCTTCCTCCATTCTCCTGACCCTTAAGTCCATCCAGCAAATTGGCCACTCTTAGGCTAATTACCCCCAAACCAGCTGCCTTTGTGACACTCAGGCTCAAAGCAAATGAAACAACACCTAATATGGCTCCATCTTAACCAGTGAAGATCAAATTTGTAAAGTCTTCAGCCCGACTTTCATATCCCTTCATGATCTGGCCCACATTGCCAACCCGGCTTTATTTCCCCCATCCCTTACTACCACCTTCCCAGCTCTCCAATGCTATGGGTGGTAAACCACTCAAAGAAAGGCCCTGGAATAGGCACCTAATGGGCTATGAATTTGGTCCTCAGTTAAGCCATGTGTATGGCTTTATGCTGTATGGCCACAGACTGTTCCCTCACACCTGATATAACCACATAGAAATATGTCATAAGGTCAACCCCAATTCACCTTTTAGATTTTTTTAAGTATTTTATAATTTAGAAAGCATTTTTCATATTCATCACTTCAAATGATTCTCCTAACAAACCTGGGAGAAAGTTTGATGCAATATTTTATAGATGAGAAAATACATGCTTCATAAATTATGTGATTTACCCCAAAGTCATACAGATAGTAGATGGGAAGAATAAATAAATAAACAATATTTTCAGTCTCTGTTGTTAGAACCATGCTCTGGATATCCATCCACCTGACCATTTATTGTACATAGTTTTTCGGAATGCTGTAGAAATCTTGGGCAATATATAAAAGGGTAAAAATGACAGAAAAACTCACCTATAAACACTCCCCTATAGATAACCAATGTTAACATTTTGTATATTTCTTTGAAGTTCTTTCTCTACTATTCCAAAATAATTGGTCCCAAACTGTATATAATTTGTATTGCTCTTTGTTAATTAAATAATGACAAAGATATCTCCCCATGTTTTAATAATTCATAAGATTCATATGAATATCCGATGTATAATATTTCATTTTTTACACATATAAAACGTAATAAACTATACCCAAGCAACCAAACATTTAGTTTGCTTACAACCTTTCTACTTTTTTTAAGTGTTGCTATCAATTTTTTGTCCATAAAGTATCTTGATCATTTACTGAGCATAGTTCTAAGATTTCTATCATTGAAAACAATATTGTGTGATATTAGAATATTATTTTCTAGAAATATAGTTTTAATTCAAACTATCATCAGCAGTTAATGGGAATAAACACCTCACCTCACTCTCACCAACACTGAATTTGATGTTCTCCAAACCTTAAGAAGTTTATGGAGAAAACAGTGTCTCATTTTAACTTGTATTATTATGGTTCACTGCTATTGAGACCAAATTTTTTTTTTTTCAGATTTTCATCAGCTTTTTATATTTCCTCTCTGGGAAAACCTTATGTCCCCTTACCCGTGTGGGTAATGGGGTTGTGGCTGTTTTCAAATTAATGGGTATGAGCTTTAAACATCAATTTTAACCCTTTGTGATCTCTTCTGAGGCAACTCTAAAGAAGGTATAGAGCGCAGTGTACCCTCTGCTTCCACAGATTTCAGTTTGTTGTTTCCTCAGAAAGCAGCTAAAGGCCCAGGGGCCAGGTCTGGTAAAGAGAGGGAGGTTTTCTCAATAGAACTGGATTGGAAAGTCCCCAAGAACAGGCATTCCATCCTCTTATGTCCTCAGTGGAGACTAACCCAATCCTGGGCCACACCGAGGTACATAACAAACACTTGACTTCTCAGCCTAAGATAAAGAGGGGAACAAGACCGTAAAGTGCAACGTACTCTATTTGCTGGGGGCCACAGAGCAAATCATGGGTATCCTGTCCCCCTGACCAGCCACATACTGACTGGACTTCTAAGCTCCTACGATCAAGTCTGTTAAGGAAAAGAGTATTAATGCTTCCAAACAGTATTTTGCCAGAATTTCTGGTAGTCTTTCAATTACAAAATTTTCAAGACAAAGCAAATTTTAACATCATTTTATACCTGCAATAGTGTGTCTATGTATAATCAAATTAACACAAGTGTGATAACTCTAAACTATTTAGAATCTCTGGTAAACAGTTTTAGGGTTGAATAAGAAATAAACTACTTTAATGGTGATATACTGGTGAGCCTGTATTAGAATATAATCAGATGTTTTTCTTTCTGGTAGGTCATATTCCCATTCCCTCCCCATATCCTCCTCCTCTGCCCACCCCTGCAATACACACATACATATACTCCCTAGTAGAGTTCCTACCCACCCCCAAATTTTCAGAATTAACAAAATTCAGTATGTGTCAGAGTTTGCCTTACCTTCTTACTTCCTCTTCCCTTTACTGGCCTTACAAACCAGGCTTTTCAGATTGATCACCTGGGAGGGTAACCTTTATCAGCATCTGCTTCCAAAAGAGAACTCGAAATTGAGGGGCAAATCCTCTTTATCTCTTTTCTTGTGACCCCCACATTGCCGTTTGGTGTCCCATTTAGGTCTCTCCAAATCACCAGGCTTAGACCCCATCACACTTACTGGCATTTTCGCCATGCTGTCTGGATTCAAGAACAGTTGCTTCTGTTTTTATTAGTTAATGTCACTATGAGCTCCTACTCTTTGAGTACCTTTCTGCCAGAAATCCAGAGTTGTCAGATAAAAGACATCCAGTTTAATTTGACTTTCAGAAAAACAACAAAAAAATTTTTAGTGTATGTCCCAAATGTTGCATGGGACATACTTATAAAAAGTTAGCTGTTGTTCATCTGAAATTCAGTTTTAACTGGGTGTATTTTTATTTGCTAGATTTGGCAATCCTACCAAGGAAGCAACACCATAAAGGAATAAACAGCACAAATCAAAGAGGTATTTAGTGTACCCCCCAGACACGGCAGCAAGAACCACCAAATGTTACCATCAAAGAAAACAACTGCACACCAGGAAGCGGGTAGACCTGGTCGGGACAAGCAAGCGAAGGCAGAAATCCAGGCAAACTGTAAGACTCAGGATCTTTCCCACTGACATGGAATTATTAAAACTAGAGATATTTTTTTAAAATTGAATAAAATTTAATAGTTAGAGCAGTTTTAACTGTTAGAAATATCTTTTTAAACCAATAGAAACTACGAGAAGTAGCACAGATAAATAGTGCTATTTTAAAAAACTAACTCTTGCCTAATGTTACTGACATAAAGAAACATATGAATTTAGTAAAGACAAACTGCTCCAGCAGCAATCAGCTGCAGCCTCGCTGGGAAGGGCTCCATGGGGGACACAGCATCATTGGCTCTGCCACGCCTACGTACCTAGCCTCTACGCCCCTCCCTCAAGGGTCATCTGAGGACCTCTCAACTTTTTAAAAGCTCTATTCAAACAGAGCATTGGCGTCTCTGGAATTTAATGAAGATTTTTATCCAAGAACAGAATGTGAAACTATATCAGGTATGCCTTAAACCCGTGAGTAATCAAGATTTAGATATTTTATTTGGGTTATAGACATAGTTTCCCAACTTTGAGTACATGGGAAGTTTGAATTTTATGAGCAATGGTGTAGTTGAGGGGGAAGAGGGAAGGCTAAGTCTGGATTAGCTAGCCCCAAATGTCATTTTGCTAGAAAAAACTGCTGCCACTGATACCTGAAAGATAAATTTTTATAACTGATTTTTTCCCCAAACTGTGGGCCTACTGATTTCATTTAGCCTTTCCAAGTAAAAGAAGACTTTTGATCTGCCCTACAATTGCATTTCAACAAGGATATCTTTGCTCTTGCATCTCTGCTAGTGAAGGGATTATTGGAGTGAATAATAAAAAGTATGTTGAGAAAAAGATTCTCTAGGCTAAGAGTCAGAAACTATCCCTAAATTAATGTGACTTAATTTTTCAATAATTTGGATTTCTTATCTGCCAGAAGAGGAAAATACTACTCTACCTCCCACAGAGTTTAAGAATTATAGACACAAAAATCACTTTGAAAAATTAAAAGCACTGCATAAACACAATAAGCATATTTGTACACCTATGTTTATAGCAGCATGATTCACAATAGCCAAAAGGTAGAAACATCTCAAATGTCCACCAACTAATGAATGGATAGCCAAAATGTGATATATACATACAATTAAATATTATTCAGCCTTAAAAAGGAATAAAATTCTGATACATGCTACAATATGGACGAAACTTGAATACACTGTGCTAAGCACAGTCACAAAAGAACAAACATTGTATGATTTCACTTATATAAGGTACCTAGAATAGTCAAGTCCATAGAGACAGAAACAAAACTGTGGTTACCAGGGGCTGGGGGAGGATGGCATGGGGAATTATTGTTTAGTGGGTACAGAGTTTCAGTTTAGGATGATGAAAATGTTCTGGATGGTGGTGATGGTTGCATAACAATGTGAATATACTTAATGGCACTGAACTGTACACTTAAAAATGGTTAAGATGTTACATTTCACATTTTATATATTTTACCACAATAAATAATATATACTACTGTGTACACTATAAAATAAAAATATAATTTATAGAATAAAATAATAATTAGAAATGATAGTAGATAGATTTACTGGTGTAAGTAGTATTAGTAATGAAAATAGCAATAATTTAGGTAGGTTGGAGAAAGCTTTCAGGTTGATTGGATTCATGTAAAAGGGTGGGCTCAGCCACCTAGATCAAAATATTATGGTATATTTGTGTGCATAAAGTGAGAAGGCAAAGTGACCTTTAGACAATTACATCTAAAAATTTCAAAGCAAATTAAGGACTCTAGAGGAAATTTATATATGCTATAAGAATCCTATGTTATAAGAATAAGTTAAAAAACGATTTAATTTTCCCCAGAACTTACCCCCAAGCAGTTTAGGAAAAAGCTTTGAACATCTGCATATTTTCTACATGTTGAACTTTAAATCTGTAGTTTCGGAGCCTCTGCTGTGTTTTGATACCTTCCTGTGCAATATGCTAACACTTATTACTTACCTGTTTCTCTTTCCTGATAATACTGTGAGGTCTGCGAGGACAGGGATCATGTGACTTCTTCAACACTTGAATATATAGTACCTAGCACACGGCCTGGCACTTAGTAGGTGCTCGATATGTTATTCGTTGAATGAATGAACAGATCCATGGGGGTGATGGAATCATAGGTGAAGCATATTTTAGAGCTAAATAGGCTTTGTGATATTATCACTCCAGGGGGTGAACATGTCAGTATATTTACACCAACATCCTGACTAGAGGGCTGCAGGGTTCAGGTTCTCCAGGGAAAGTTCTTAGGACAGAGGATCAGTAGAAGGTTTGTCTGGGCACACCTTCCCCTCTCAGGTAAGCCCCAGGGAGTCTCTGGTCTGAATGAACCAGGTCTTAAAGACCTGGGCATGATCTGCTCATTGAAACCCCCTTGGGTTTCATAAGATTCATAAGAATCTAAATTATTCATAAGATTCATAAGAATCTAAATTATTCTGAGGACTTCCTGGGTTACACACCCATAGTGAGATTCTCAGGGCCATTCAGGAAATCCAAGAGAGATCCCAACTTCCATCCCTGCTTTAAATTCTCAGGCCTATTAAGTCACTCTAGCCCATATCCCCTACTAAAGGGGATACTCAGGTCTAGATGACTGATGTGGTATGGGAGCACAGACCCAGACCCAGTTAACCAGACCTGACTGTTTGAGAGAAGCTCATAATCTGATATTTCATAGAAATTTTTCAGCTTTTAAAAATTTTTAAAATATTTTCGTGAGCTAAGCAAAACAAATCTGTAAGGTGGCCACAAGTTTACCTGAATATATTGAAAAGCTTGCCAGACTTCCAGATATTTTTTAGATTGATCTTCCCTTTTGTCCTTCCATTCTTCTTTCCCAACATTCTTTTTTCTTCCATTCCCCCTCTCCCCTTCCTCCCTCCAATCTCTCTCTCCCCTCCCTTCTCTTTCTTTCTTCATTCCTCCCTTCCATAGTATTTATTGAGCAGCTACTATTTCCAGGGACTATTTTTAGCACTGAATATAGACCAGGGAAAAAGCAGACTATATAAAATCAGAATTTAGATTCTGGTGGGGCAGGAGGGGAGACAGGCAGTAAATAAATAATTAGAATACATAGTGATAATTGGAGAAAATGATAAATGGAGAAAAATAAAGCAGGAAAGTGGGAAGGAGTGGGGGAAGGTGTTGCAAATTTAAACAGAGCTGGGGGAGAACGGTAAGTGCAAAGGCAGGACGGGAGTGTGACCGGCATGGACTAAGAGCAGATGGCATCAGTAACTTGCTTAAATTCTTCTGCACTAAAACCCTCTGCTTCTAGTAAGTTGCCCATTTTCAAGCATTATCACTGCAAGTCTCTCAGGGAGCCCAGCAGCAGCATTTCCCTCAGTACTTGAAACCTCAGCTATGCATGGCAGCAGTCCCAGGAACCAATTCCTGATCTTCCTTCTGGCTGTTTCTATACTATGCTCCTACGGAAATTTACCAACAATTTACATTTGTTAATTCATTTATTCATTTGTGAAATATCTACTATGTGCCAATCACTATACATAATGCTGGGGAATCAAAGATGAAAAATCACAGCTGATGCTGTTCACAGGGCTTGCATTCTATTTATCTAAGAAGCAAAGATAAATAGATGAAGTAAAGGGTCTCCCTCTCTCTATCTCTCTCCATATATATATATATATATATATATATATATATATATAGACACACACACACACACACATACATATAAAGAGGATCGCATCTACCTGGGAAGATCAGGCCTGGAATGGGCTGGGAGGGGAGAAATAATAATGTCTTAATTTGAAAGCATAGCAGTGATTAAGAAAGTCTCTGTTTATTAGAGACTTGTATGTCATTAAATACTGACTGCAATATATTAGCTTCCTGGGTTGATGTATTAGAGACAGTCATAGAAAAATACCATCAATTCTTGCCAATAAACGTATTTCTCCTCTCAAGGAACTATCCATTGCTACAGGTCTGACTTCAGCTGCATAACACTTAGGCAGAATTTTAGCTCATGCAATTCAGAAGAAAAGTTTATTAAGGTTTATTAGTGTTATTTATGCCCATTTACTATAACATTTAAATTTGAGTTAAGCTCTCACTAATAATTACATTCTGAATTTGGAAAGATATTAGGTATTAGGTGTGCTTGTCCTGTTAAAGTTAATTATAAGAAAGAAGAATTCCTATTATTAACTTGTATTTCTAAAGCATTCCGAATTGTAAAATGCCATACTGTTATTTTGTGCACCTATTTCTCAGCATTCGTCCAGGGAGCTAGAGACAGGACAAGCAGTCCCTCTCACAAAGAGAGAAATGAGCCCCTCCATGAGTGGTCTTGTCAAGGGCCACAGGACCTGACATTGGAGAGGCAAAATAAGAAGCCACAAAGTCTGATTCCCGGGTATTATTCTTTTGATTAAAGACTCCTTCAGTTCAATCAGCTACAGAAGATTTAGAGGTATGCAAAAATCAGGCAGAAGTATTTCCAAAACTTTCCATATCTGACTCAAGGTAAAATCACAAATTAACCTAACAGCTTTTGCACCACGGGCAGGATACTTCTCAGATATTTACCTGTTTTAATTTTCAGCAAATTATATTTCAACCCTCCTTCTTTATGTTACTCAGGTTTTCTGAGATATAATTCACATACGATAAACTTTATCCTTTTAAGGTGTACAATTCAGTGGTTGTAGTACACTGCCAACACTGTTAAGTCATCACCACTAATTCCAGACCACTTTCATCACTCCAAAAAGAAACCTATACCCGTTAGCAGGTATTCTCCATTCGCCCCCTTCCCCAACTCCTGGCAACCACTAATCTACTTTTTGTGTCCATGGAATTGCCTAGTCTGGACATTTAATATAAATGGAATCATATGATATACAACCTTTGTGTCCAGTTTCTTTCACATAGCATAATGTTTTCAAGTTTCATCTGTGTAGTAGTACATATCAGTACTTCATTCCATTGCTATAGCTGAATAATAATTCCATTGTATGGATATATATCATTTTAATCAATTTCATCAGCTAAAGAGCATTTAAATTGCTTCCACTTTTTGACCATTATGAACATTCATGTACACATTTTTGCATGGACATATGTTTTCTTTTCTCTTGTTTATATAACTCAGGGATGGAATTGCTGGGTCATCTGACAATTCTGCCAGACTGTTTTTCCAAAGTGGCTGCACCATTTTACTGTCCCATCAACTATGTATGAGGGTTCCAATTTCTCCACATCCTGGTCAACACTTCCTATTGCCTTTTTTATTACAGCAATTTTAGTGTATTTGAAGTAGTATCTCATTGTGGCTTTGATTTGCATTTCCCTAATGACTAATGAGGTTATGCATCTTTTCATGTATATGTTGGTCATTTGTATATCTTCTTTGGAGAATGTCTATTCAAATCCTTTGCCCATTTTTAAATTGGCTTACTTACCCTGTTACTGCTGAGTTTTAAAGTTCTTTGTATATTCTGAAAGCTAATCCCTTATCAGATACATAATTTGCAAATATTTTCCTCAGTTTTGTGGTTTATCTTTTCCCTTTCTTGATAGTGTCCTTTGAGCACAAATTTTTTTAATCTTGATGAAATCCATTTTATCTGTTTTTTGTTTTGATGCTTGCACTTTTGGTGTTACATCCAAAAATCCATTGCTGAATCCAAGATCCAAAGATTTCTTCCTATGCTTTTTTGCAGAGAGTTTTACAATTTTACATTTAGGTGTCCGATCTATTTTGACACCAATTTTTGTATATGGTATAAAATAGGTGTCCAACTTCATTCTTTTGCACGTATGTATCCAGTTGTTCCAGCACCATTTATTGAAAAAAATATTCTTTCCGGGGCTTCCCTGGTGGCGCAGTGGTTGAGAGTCCGCCTGCCAATGCAGGGGACAAGGGTTCGTGCCCCGGTCTGGGAAGATCCAACATGCATGGCATGGCAGCAGTCCCAGGAACCAATTCCTGATCTTCCTTCTGGAAGGAACGGCTGGGCCCGTGAGCCATGGTGGCTGAGCCTGCGCGTCCGGAGCCTGTGCTCCACAGCGGGAGAGGCCACAACAGTGAGAGGCCCACACACCTCAAAAAAAAAAAAAAAAAAATCTTTCCCTACTGAATAGTCTTAGCACCTCTGTCAAAACCAGTTCAGCATAGATGTATGGGTCATTTCTTGACTCAGTTTCTATTCTATTGATCTATATGTCTATTCTTATTCCAATAAACAGTTTTTATTACTATAGGTTTGTAATAAGTTTTTATAATTTTTTAAAAATTTATTTATTTTTGACTGTGTTGTGTCTTCATTGTTGCGCCCGGGCATTCTCTAGTTGTGGTGAGCTGGGGCTACTCTTCCTTGCGGTACGCGGGCTTCTCATTGTGGTGGCTTCTCTTGTTGCGGAGCACGGGCTCTAGGCGCGTGGGCTTCAGTAGTTGTGGCACGAGGGCTCAGTAGTTGTGGCTCACGGGCTCTAGAGTGCAGGCTCAGTACTTGTGGCGCACGGGTTTAGTTGCTCCGCGGCATGTGGGATCTCCCCGGACCAGGGCTCGAACCCGTGTCCCCTGCATTGGCAGGCGGATTCTTAACCACTGCGCCACCAGGGAAGCTCTGTAATAAGTTGTGAAATCAGTAAGTTTGAGTCCTGTAACAGTATTCTTCTTCCTCAAGTTTGTTTTGACTATTCTGGATCACTAGCATTTCCCTATGAATTTGAGGATCAGCCTGACAATTTCTGCAGAATAAGGCAGCTTGGATTTTGATAGACATTACACTGAATTTGTAGATTAATTTCAGAAGGATTGCCATCTTAATGATATTAAGTCCTCCAGTCCATTCCAGAATACAGGATGTCTCTTGACTTAGGTCTTCTTTAACTTCTTTCAGTGCTGTTTTATAGTTTTCAGTGTACCTGTCTTGCACTAGTTTTGTTGAATTTATTCCTAAGTATTTAATTCTTTTTAATGTTCTAAATTAAAGATAAAACTGGTAGTATCATTTTTTAAAAAGCTACCATTGCTTATTAGATACCAGATATTGGATTTGTCACTCAAGTGGCAGGGAATAATTCCTAGGGGCCAAGAAAAAAAGGAATATGAAACTTCCCTGGCAAAGTGTTTGGAAGCACTTAAAAATGTTGTGCTAAGAATAAAACTTCAGACAAGCTATATTTCATAACAACTATTCTTATTTTTTATTAGGAGGATTTAAAATATTTTTTACTGCTTCTGATTAAGTCAGCCACTAACAGCAGTTGAATGTGTTAGCTTCACTTTCTATTTGGATGAGATATTTCATTTGTTACTTCTTTACCCTGACTACCAAGGTCAATCATTTATTAGTTTTCATTTCAAAGCTAAATTATCAAGCCATTTGTATTTTAAAGTGTTTTGAGATCTTTTGAGGAAAAGGGATAGATGGATGGATGGATGGATGGATGGATGGATGGATGGATGGGTGAGTGGATGGATAGGTAGAGATACTCATTAAACCAATATTTATTTTGAACTTGTTACATGTCAGGCTCTGGCTTAAGGCTGAGGACGCCAAAACGAACAAATGCTGACAACATCCTTTCATGATATTTAAATTCTGGTGTAGCCAGAGAACAGCAAACAAGTTAACTATATATAAACACAATAATTACAGATTGTCTTAAGTGTGTCTAAGGAAATACACAAGAGGACATGACAGAAAGTAACCGAGTTAGGTGGGAGGTTGGGGCGGGGGTGGGTGGGTTGTAAGACTGACAGAAAAGACCCCTCGAGGAGGTCATATTCGACCTTAGACCTGAAAGATGAGAAGCAGAAAGTCATGAGGAGTCAAGAGAAGTGCATTTCAGACTGAGAAAACAATAACTAGTTAGGTCTTTTTACATGTAGCATATTTGCAATAAATGTATAAAGGAGCCTGGGCCAAAACCCAAAAACAAAGTATAGTAATTAGAATTTTTTTCTAATTATCTAGAATCTAGATTACCTGGGTTTAGGTAGTTTGGTCAAATTAAGTCCAAGTCTCATTCCAATAACGAAAACTATTGCTATGAGAACACAAACTGCTCACTAACCAACTGTGATTTGGGGCAAGTTGCTTCCTCTCTAGGTCTTCGTTTTCTTACCTATACACTGAAGAGACTGCACCAGTTGCTTTCTGGAGTTTTTATAGCGCTAAGGCCCTCCTTAATACACAGAGGGGGAAACTGAGGCCCAGGCAAGGAGGAAAGTGAAGGAACTGACTTTTATTTAGGGATTAGGGACTACTATATGGGAAACTCTTTTGTTAACATGTCCTATTTAACCCTTCCAATATTCTGGACTAAACAGTATCCTTCCTGTATTACAAACGGAAAATGAAAGCACACAGAAGTTAAGTAACTTCTCAAGTCTGCCTAGCTGATAAGTGGCAGAGCTGAGATTTGCCCCCAGAGCTGCTGACACTACAACTCAACTGAAGCAGGTAAGAGTATGGCTCTGGAGTCTAAAAGACCTGGATTCAAATCCACTCATCAGCTAATGAGCTTGGCCAACCACTAAACCACTATGAGACTCAGTTTTTGCATTTGGAAATAAAGTTAATATCATCTACCAAATGGGGTGTTGAAAAGATTAAAATAAAACTTGGCTTATAAAGTACTCTGTTAGCTCCTTGCATAGAGTAAGGCTTTAATAAATGGCAGATGTTTTAATTTTATTTCTCTAAGGCTGCACAGCACATGGAACCAGATCTTAAGTCTTCTACATCCCAGAAGAGTCCTCTTATCATTGCCCCATAAGAGATAACACTGTATTTAAAAAATGAATATATTCACTGAGTACCTGATGAAATATACAATAAAATGAAAATAATTAAGAATGAAAATAATATTCTGTAACAACATAACTGGGAAAAGAAATTGAAAAAGAACAGATACATGTATATGTAAAAAACAAAAAAGGAATAAAAAATACATCTTTTTAAAAAATAACAAAATTGTTAAAAAAGAATGAAAATAATGAAAAGGAACATCATCTTATTTTCCACATATGTCAGAAAAAGCTTTTGGATGCCATTCTGCCAAATGCTACGGTTGAATTCTATGGGATCAAAACCTTTGCTAGATCTTTCCCATTTATAGGATCTTGAATAAAAAAAATCACATCATGAGACAGGGATTCAATAATCTAGATATGTCAGGCTTATTGCTCAAGGTCCTTCAAGATAGTTTCTAGCTAATATGATTGTCATTGTTAGTATTAAAACAAACAAACAAAAAACAGGGTTTGGTTAAGTATTTAAATAATTTGATCAATACATAGAGAGAGCCAAACTACAGTGCAGGATTCAGGTCATGTACTGGGATCGGAAGAGCAGGGGAGGGAGTGGGGCTGCTGAATGACCTCTGTTGGCCTGAAGCACTAGATTCTCCCCCTGGACCATGTGCATAATCGGAACACTACACTACAAGAGCTGTTTGTTAACTGTAAACATTGAATATATTCTTTCTCCAAACAAAGTAAATCATGGGAATTACTAGTATGTCTGAGATAAATATTTTTTGAGATAACTTTTTGAGTCTCATGAGAAGTGGATGAAAGGAAAAACATATTTTGAATTTCTGTGTGGTCCCACCTTCTTTCAAGGAGAGCAAATCCCTTTGCATTCTACTAAGGACAGATATAAGCCAGACCCCTTTACAACTATGCACATCAGAGTTACAGAGAAACTGTTTCAACATCAATAAAATGCAGATATGTTTTAAATTAAGTTTTAGAACTAGCGAAAGCCTCTTACTTCAAGGGACATTTTACTCTGAATTCATTCATTTTATATTTTAGGTGTGTTACATACTTCTCTATATAATTATTAAATGCAAAGTGAGAACATGCTTATGTATGAAGAACTTTCATATCATTAAAATTTACCATTGAATTTATTTGCCCAAGAAATTATTACTTTTTCAAAGTTTATTTAAAAGTCAACAAACAAAATGTTGTATTAGACGATACTTTTTACTTTTTAAAAGCACTTGCATATAACATTTCAACCACTGCCCTTGCCCTTTGGCTAGAATTTTGGACCAGTTACAGTTGATCTAAATTTAATTTTTTTTAATTGAACTTGAGTATGATTTTAATGGTGCAAAACGATGGCCTCGATGCCTGTGTCTAACTCCTTTTGCAAAAGCAAAATCTTTTGCATGACAACACAAACTAAGCACTAACATTTTGATCCCCAGAGACACTCTGCCTGACTTTTCCCATCACCCAGGTCCTCCAGGGCCAACGCAGGTGCTGAGAAGCTCATAGCCAAGATGTATGGGAGTTTGAAGGATTCTTGGGCAGAACTTTCTGGAGTCCTTGGATTTCTTTATATGAAATCCATGAATGCTTAACATATTTTTCTCATATATGCTGGATGCTGGGGCAGAATATTTTCCCTACAAGGCGGCCACTGATAGAAAGACGCAAGGAAAAGAACAACATGGTATTTATTTCACCATGCTGCATTTTGAGATTTTATATGAGTAACATAGAGATTATTCTTCTCAGTCAAGAAGGAAAATGAGTTGGGTCAAGACTAGTTGCATTCCAGTGTAGCTCTTCAATGAGAAAGAACAGGACTGTGCACCAGGAACATACTCAATTTCTGTTTGAAAAGTCAGTACATGAGGTCTTACTCTTGCAACTGGACTTAACTGGATAAACCAATTTTACATTGGCTTTGATGAACTTTTTGTACATTAAAAAAATTATCATCTCTCTGACAACTGGTATCAGTTATTGCTCAGGTGTGTACTCTGTGTAATATCCTCCAGCTGGAAAAGTCACAGAGTTCTCAATTAGTCACAATAGTTGGCAGAAGGGAAAGAAAAGGGAAAAATCCTCTGTGATGTTGCTGCTGATACATGCAAATAAGATCCGTCCTAGCTGATACCCTGGCTGAAAAAATTCTACCCTCCCTCCCCCAGGCATTCCTGTTGGCAAACTTTTTTCACACATCAAACACAGCTCAGAGAGCAAGTACTGCCGGTGACTGACATGCCACTTCCCTCCAGCTTTAGGAGGCAGACCTTCTGCTCTTCACATTGCTTAACAAAATATTTTCTAATGATAACAATCTCCCAACAAGACAACTCTCTGAGACTGAGGCTTCTTCAATTCTACTGTTGGTTAGTGATGTTAATGGACCACCCATCCCACTTCCTACTGCACAGTGTTAACAGTTCCTGCTCACAGTGAGGAAAGTGGTATATCCTTGCATCAACGATCTATTTCTTTTTAACAAAACACCCCACAATTTGGCAGTTTAAACATGCTATTTATTTGCTAACAATCCTGTGGGCAGCAACTGGGCTGATGCTTGACCCAAGGTCAGCTGGGTGATTCTTCTGCTGCTTGGTCTTGCCCGGGGTCACCTATATGTGCAGTCATCTGGCAGCGTGACTGGATGTGGGTTGCCCAAGATGGTCTCACTGCCTGGCAGCTAGTACTGGCTGTCCGCAAGGCCTCTCTCTCCCTGGGGTCCTTCATCCTCAACGAGGCTAACCATACATGAAGGTCTCAGGGTGGCAAAGGGGGAGAAAGTGGAGGGTGTAAGACCTCTTGAAGCAGAGGCTGGCAGATCATAAGACTTTGCTTCTGCCATATTCTATTGTCAACACTATTCTTGATGCCAGCCAAGAGGCAAAAGGAAGGATTAATAAACTTCACCTCTTGATGGAATGGCAAGGTCACATTGCAAAGGATTGTTGCGTCCATCTCTGCAAGCAATCTACCACCAGAAGCCAGCAGTAAAGAACTTGCAGAAAGCCATGGCAAGATTCCTCCAGAAAGAAAAGTTCCATGTGTTTCAATTTACTGTTTCTGACTTAAGGGTTCTGTTCTCTAATGATACAAATGCATATCACATGCATATGTTCCAGTGGAGCCATCTGAACATTTGAGTGCCATTATTTCTAGAAAAGCCCATATTTAAGTTGCTATGCACAGCATAGAGAATATTGTACATTCTCTAAATAATGTGATGCTCAGTCGCTCAGGCAGTTTCACAGACAATATCAGTACCTTAAAATAACCTTTTGGTCAGAAATTAACTGTTCCTCCTCTTATTTCTTTGAATTTTTTTTTTTTTTTTAAAGTCTAGCCTCAGAAACAGCTCAGGCACCTGGATAGGGAAGTCTCCAGAGCTCTGGTTGCTTCTGTTAGCTCTAAGGGTGGCAGAGAATGGCCATCCTCACATCTGTCCTGAGAGATCCCCTGGGAGGGAGGGGAGCGTTCCAGGAGACACACTCGTTCTGGGATGAGACTTGCACCAAGTAGGTGCTGGTTGGATTTTGTTTTGTTTTGTCTTGTCAATTATCAGCTTGGAATGGTAGAATGGCTGGAACTGGGACGCTATCAGCAGCCAGCTGGAGGAATTGACTTCTCTCCCTCTTTCACGGTCTGACAATCTCTCATTTTCTGTCCCCCTCCCCCATCTCTCTCTGTTTGTCTCACTCTCTCTCTCTCATATTATCTCTGTTTTTCTCTATCTACTATCATCAGGCTTCTCAGACCCACTTGAGTGCATTCATATCGCACACTCACATGGGGCACTATTCACATTACAGCCCATGTGAGGGGCCCCCTGAGGGGCAGGGACTTCCCTCCAGGACATACTTTTCCTTACTCATAGGAATTGACATTTATTGAGCACTTACTATGTACCAGGCATGGTACTAAATGCTTTACAACAATTATCTGATTTAATCCCCAAAACAACTCAGTGGCATATAGTATTACTTTTTCCATTTTATAGATGAAGAAATTGGGGCTACAAAGATATTGATCTTATCCTAAGATTGTCATACATCTAGGAAATAGCTAAACTGGGACCAAATCCAGTACTGTGTGCCTGCGAAGCTCATGCTTTTAACTGTCTTCAGCCCTCCTCCAAAGCCTTGTTTTATACATGGGTGCTCCATCATTGTCCCCCTAGCTTCTTGACCTTATAAGTTCAGGTCCTACCATTATGTAAAAGGTTACTGACGAGTAAGTTCTCTGTTTATTAATTTCCTCATTTAGAATTTTAGCTACAGCCTCAACAATGAAGCTAGCAGGTGCTAAGAATCCCTGATCTTTAGCGAGAATGTAGAAGAGCAGTCAGACGCATCTGCCCTCTAGCCTCTAATAAGAGGTGGACAAAGTGCTCTTTTGACCCTGACTCCCCGGCCCCCGCCTCACCAGCCTCTCTAAACAGAAGATCAGAATGTACTGGCGGGGTGGGGGAGGGGGCAGAGAGTTCATCGATGTAAAAGGGTAGTTTGAATTAGGAATGTTGCTGCAGAAGTGTAAGAAAGTGTATAGTGTGAGCTGCTCAGCCCCACCTTAAACCAAGTTCAGGAGCCTCCAAGAGAAACTGAAGATTCCTGCCCCCAAGAGAGACTGGTGTCTCCCTCCCCAGCTGGAAGTCACTGAACTGCAGAATCGAAGGCCCACGACAACACAGGGACCAAGGTGCCATGCAGCAGAGAGTTCTTGAGAAAGCTCGGTGAGTCTCAGAGAGCTGGGGCCCTCGAGCACATGGGGCTCGGTGGATACTTCTGGCCTAGAGACTGCCTAAGGCGAAGGCTGAGTGGTGGGGCAGGGAGCTGAGACGCCCCCTCCACCTTCCAGCACGTACCGTATGCACTGCAGCAGGACAGGCAGCTCTCTCACTCTGTCGGAAAGTTCTCCCTCCCTGGATTCCTACCTGTGGGGAGGACCTAGAAGTGAGAGGCTTCGGGTTGACAAACAAGTGGGGGGTGGGTGTTGAGAGGTGTTTCAGGAGGTCAGAAAGTGCACTACCTAGGACAGGGGACGGGGCCCTGTGAAGAACCCACACGTGTGCCCTTTGGGGGACGGAGCATCAAAGAACTGCTGAACAGATCATGTTAATAACCAAATTACAGCAGCATCCACTATGTAAAAGACGTTTGTTCTTTTCATCTGGTGCTGCTCTGAGATCCCCAACACACCAGTAATGGAAGGGAGACAGAGAAAGAAATGGAAAGAGCAACAGTGAGTGAAAACATGGACCAGGCTTCCCTTCCCTGTGTGGAGCCTCCACCCAGAGTTAGTCCCCAGATGGGGTTTGGGGGGGTGGGTGAGGGCTTTGAATTAGATGTGAGGGTGAAATTTTAAAATCGAACTGTGTTGCACTTCTTAATACATTAACGTGAATCATAATTACTAAAATAAGAAAACAAGGCCATCTTTTTAATAACTGAAAGGGAATAGAAACCTATGGTGTCTGCCTGAGGTATCACCCAGAGACACAGATAGGAAATCCAGACGAAGATATTTGAAGGCATTGGTTAGAGAAAAAACAATAAAGCTATTTCCTTTCTTGTACCTCATGAATGAACAGATTTCAAGTATCTACTTCTCAATGCTCATTCCCCAAAGAGAATCTTGATTGTTAGGCCTGCCTTTTTTCTGGGCCACATTGTAAGCCTCTAGCCAGCGTATGGGTTGGCTGCTTGTGCCAGGGGCCCAGCTCTCATCCAGCCAGCTGTGTCCAGCACAGATGGAACTGAGGACAAAGCCTGAAGAACTTCCCTTCAGCAGCTACAATGGACAGGAAACTTCCCCTATAGAGGTTTTAGGCAAAGAGGGAAATAATCAGCATTTTCTGCAGCTCTGAGGACTGCTTAGGGGCATCTGTAAAAGGACTAGCCTTCCTGAACTGGGTTCAGAGCCAAACAAAGAAGATGCTCGGCTTTTCCTAAACATCCTTCACCTGTGTGTCTGTGTGTGTGTGTGTGAGTGCATGTGTCCGCGTGTGCACGTATGTGTGTATGCACTATTTAAAGTACCCAAGTTAATTTACCGGAATTCAAGAGAATCTCAAGGAACAAGCAATATATTCTGTATAGAAACACACATGCATACATAGTAATAAAGTCAGAGGTCTCTCCTTCCTAGGGTGGTTTAAAGAAGTAATTCATCTCTTCCAGGCCCTGGGCTCAGGGTAATTGCTTAATAAATGTTTGTTCTTTTCAATAATTCTGTCCTTGTGTGTGAGTTCACCCTAACCTTTTGCCTCAGTCCAAATCTGATTTTCCTTGATCTCAGCTTTATCTGTTCTTAAGCAAGGAGGGAGTTATGTTTGTTTGTTTGTTCCCAGAGTTCTTGGCCACTCTGCAGTGTCTGGGGGCTCCCACAGCCCCCACTGTCATACAGCCTTTGAGGAAACACAGAGCAGTCGACAGAGCAGGGACTCTGGTGTCAGCCAGCTGTTACCAAATCCCACCTGTGCCATTGAATGGCTGTGTGACTCAGGGCAGGTCCCTTAAAGTCTCTGAGCTTCCGTTGATTAACTTGTAAATGGAGCTCTCAGCAGTCACCTCAGAGTTGTCTGGAAGGCTTTAAAAAAGAAAAAGTTTTTGTGGAGTGCCTGGAGCACAGGGAGGGCACAGTGTTTTTAGTAACCTGCGAGAGCAAAACCTGCCTGTTCCCACCCACCACTCTCTCCCTGGCAGGGGCTCATTCCAGGCCCCCAGACTTGTACTCAGATCCTCTCTATCTTTCTTTAAGTGTCCCTATTACCTTTTTCAAATTGGCTGCTGTATACAGCTTTCTCCCTGCATTGCTAATCATACCTCCCTCCTCTCAGTATCTGAATCCAGGTGTTTATATCTTAAGCTTTAACTTTATTCACAACTCAACTCCCAAGCCTGATTCTCCAGACAATTATCCTTCTCTCTTGCATAACCATAACAAAATTAAGACTGTCTGGACTTCCCTGATGGCGCAGTGGTTGAGAATCCGCCTGCCAATACAGGGGACACGGGTTCAATCCCTGGTCTGGGAAGATCCCACATGCTGCGGAGCAACTAAGCCCGTGCGCCACAACTACTGAGCCTGCACTCTAGGACCCGCGAGCCACAACTACTGAAGCCCGCTCGCCTAGAGCCCGTGCTCTGCAACAAGAGAAGCCACCACGATGAGAAGCACACGCACCACAATGAAGAGTAGCCCCTGCTGGCCACAACTAGAGAAAGCCCGCACGCAACAATGAAGACCCAACAACGCCAAAAATAAATAAATAAATAAAATTTAAATAAATAAATAAAATGCAAGCATTAAAATTAAAAAAAAAAAGTTAAGACTGTCTCAATCACCCTCATTAATTAATGAATTAATTCATCCAGCTACCCTCCTGTGAGTACTCTGCATTGATACCAGCTTTTTCAGTTGGATCATGAAAAAGGAAAGAACGGAAGACAGAAAAATGAAAAGACAAAATTACTATCTTCTAAGAGCCCAGAGTCTAGCAGGAACACTGCCTTGTTGGGTGACAGTCTGATCTGTCATTGTTATGTAATTGTTTATCTTGAAATTAACTCTTAAACTCAGTATGTCTTTTTCCTTTTCACCTTAGCATAACAAAAATGTCACAATCCTGTTTATTTCTGTTCAGGCAGCTTTCCTCCGACAGGGTAGGTTTTTGCTATGGAAAGTTACATGGTTGAACAGCTCGATTAAATTTTGTGAAATTCAGTTTACTCATCTCTACAAATGGGAATAATAATTAGTATCTCACAGGCTTTTTCTGAAAATCAAGAGAGAAAACAAACACCAAGCATCCTTCCAAGAATACAGTAGGCACTCAATAAAGTTCGTGTCTCTCCCTGCTTTCCTTAATTAGCAAAGGGAAAAAAAGAAAAACAGCTCCCTTTCTCCATCCACCATCAAGAAGCCAAGAAGTGTGTGCTTCCCACTCTTCTCTTCTTGATGTGAGACTGGGATCAGTCCCCACCATGACACTGATGCACTGACCACTTCCCATTGTCTCAAGAACCTTCCTCAAGTCAAATTTTGAGCAGGACATTTACAAGTCTGCATAGAACCTAAGGATCTACTGTCTGGAGGGTATCACGAGTAACAGTCAAAAGGAGATTTATTTGACAAATAACAAAGCCATATGCAAATCCATCATTAAATGGTAAAGACTCCAGGTCTCCTGTGCTTAGTTAGAGAAAGAAGGGCAGTCTGTTTCCAGTGAAACATTAAATAGATCTTCCAGGTTGGAGCGTGAGTGAAGGGGGAAGGCACTACTGTCAAGGCTGTTTTCCCTCCTAGATTCATAATACCTTAACACTCTTATCTGCACGGACTATTAGAAGAAGGTAATTTATATTCTAATTACAGGCTTTTTGTTTTTTGAAAGCTCATTCGTTTTCAAGAGGGGACTGTGGTTTAAGAAGGAAATGGGCAGCGGTCAGGACCTCTAGGCACAACAGGACCCAGCATGTAGAGATCAAAACAAGAAGTGGTGGCTAAGAAACAGAAACCACTGACCCTTGTGGGTCTGTCAGGGAAAAACTAGGTAGGAGCACAAAGAAAGAGGCATCTCTCACTGTAACTGAAAACAGCAACTCATGGTAGATTGAACACAGCTTTAGGAAGCCAGCCACATAACCCACCATCCATCCTTGAACTCCTTCCTCCAGGCAAGGCCCCCAGATGATTTTTTGTACTACAGATGATATTCAGAGGGAAAAAATTAAACACATGGAAAAATTCTTTTGTCTTAGGGAAAAAGATTTTTGGACCTACAACTGGACTGAGTAACTGCATTTTCATAGTGTGTGCTGATCTTCTACACAGAAGTCCCATATATGATGTTACAATTTTTTTTAAAGAAGTTCAGTACAGTACTGGAGTCAATAAATATAAACTGTGCCATTCTCTAAAATCATGTATGTGCTTCCCTGGCATTATCTGGGGAATTTTTTCTTAGCCTCCTCACTTTTCCCATCTCTTTTCTCTGTCCCCCGGGAATACAATGAAAATCAAAGCGCAGAAAACACTGGATAAGGACTGAGAAACCCATGTGAGAAATTTGGCTTTGCCACTGATGACCTGGGTGACCACAGGCAAATTCCTCTGGGAGGTTTCCTCTGACCTGTTGCTTTGTCCAGGGAAATTGATCACTCCCTTCCTTGTGTTGTTATGATGGTCATACGTGGAGACTTTTGCTATACTGCAATGACTTGCTTACACGTCTTTTGTCTCTACCAATCATGAGTTCCTTGAAGGCAGAAACCTTATTTTCCTATTAGACAGTGAACTTCATGAGAGCAAAGACCATGGCCGTTCTTGTGTACCTTTGAATCCCCCATCTCCAGCACAGCCCTGGCACACAGCTGACTTTCAAGGCCTCGGAACTGCTTCCCCCTCAGCCCAACATGGTCTTTGCCTAAGTATCCCCATGACCCATCTCCACTCTAGAGTCTCTTCAGTGAGGCTTCTCCGACCACCCACCCTAAGTATCCTCCTCCTAGTTACTCTCACCTCTCCATTACATCACCCTTTTTACCTGTTTGTAGTATTTGTCAACATCTGGCACTGTCTTATCTGATCACCTGTTTCTCGTTTACTTTCTTTTCCCCTTAGACCGGAAACAACATGAGGGCAGGGAGCTTATCAGTTTTGTTCATTACTTTATCTCCAGCATTTAGAAAAATGTCTGGTTCACAAATATTTGCTGAATGAATGAACCTGACTAAAGGCTCAGGTAGTTCACCCATCAGTCTAAAATCTCCGAGCATTAGAGAAAAGGAAAAGCAGTTCCCTTTCATAGAATACTTGGGAAACACCTGACATTACCAAACATATAAAGATAAATGTCTTCAGAGAGTCAGTGATGACTTCCTGTAATGGTCTGTCCTGTTGGAAATACTCTGTAAGGCGTGCACTTACTGCCAATGCCTTCATCATTCAGTTGACCATGGTAGCACTTCTGTACTTCAGTCTTACATTTTAGAAATGTAACAAATACTTTATGAAATTTATCTGTACATCAGAATTGTACATTATTAAAATTATCATCATTATTATCTGTCTCATTATCCTTACTGTTCTACCCCTGCCTTATTTTTTGAGAGAGTAATGTTATAGGAGGACACTTAGATATAGAGTCAGTGGTCACAATACAATCAAGTTGGATAGAATCTATGATTTGAACTATTAGGGAAATGTCAGTCTAATATAATTTCTGCAGATCTGAATTATTTCTGATCCTATTATTTCAAATAAATGAGTTGCCACTATATTTCAGAGAGTAAAGCCTGTCTTTGTATACAGTATTTCCAAATTTATTGTTATAAAAATCTTGGAGGAGATAACAAGTACCATTTATCTCACACTGAGTTTCCAAAACCACAGTTTAAAACAGGGTAACATATATAAGTAAGAAGCAACACAGATTTATTCAACACAGGAGAACTTGTTAAAACATGACAAGAGGAAGTATGGAAAGAAGTCATTAGATGCCCCAAAAAGGTTAGCTTAATAAAATGAATAAATAAAAACACAATTTGGTTAAAAGTTGAAAATCGACAACATTGACTATAAAAAAATAAAATAAAAGACAGTACTAGCACTATGATTGAAGCAAATCAAATTCCTATTTAAAGGAGTCTGGAAAACCGAGTCAAACGCTTGATGTTGCAAGAATATTTTTTTTAACCTGTTAAAAAAATGGACGCTGCAAGAATCAAAATTCAAAACTCAGACTCCTCTTCTTTAGATTTCATGTGAATCTTATGTAGCAATATAATTCAAATCAATTTAACTCATGTTTTTAAACTACTTCCTGGAAGCAAATTATCTGGGTTAATAAGTTGACGCTTCCTTGAGTTCCTTTCCATGTGATAAAATGTGTGTGTTGATTAGAAACTGTCTTTTGGTCTTTGGCAAAGTCATTATCAAAGCCCCTGAATGAGCTGCAAAGTAATAAGCATTATCTGCTAAGAAGCTTGGTGGAAAATGTAGTGCAAGTTGGTTCAGTGTAGATTGGTGAGACCTTGCAATGAGTTTTCAATGAGCAAGAAAGCAATCTGAATATTTATAGCCCAGGCCTTTCAAGTTACAATATGGAAACGGCATTTTCCAGTCTGCTGCCTGTTAAAATGTACCTTTTGGATATTTACCCTCTAGGGTCAAGTTTTGCCCTCATTGACAAGCTAAGCCAGAAGATACTGCTTTGAGGATGTGGATCATGGAAATGATGCCTTCCCCCTCTGAAACTTAAATAAATCCTGTTTCCTGTGACCCAGGGGTGGAGGCCTCTGCCTCTCCTTGAGGTCACCCTGCTTTGTTTAGTGGCACAGGTTAAGAACACAGGCTCTGAAGTCCTGTTCTCTCCATTCAAAGCAACACTACTGCTTAGTGTGGCAAGACCTTGATTAGTTACTTCTCTGTCTCAGGTTCCCTTCTTAACAGATGATGACAATACCTACCACAAAGATTTGCTTCAGGGCCTAAAAGTGCAGGCTATATGGAAAAATATACAGCAGAGCAGAGCAGACCATAGTGCCAGACTGTCCTGGTTTCAAATTTGACTCCTACCATATACTGCTCAATATCCTTGGTTTAATTTCTTACCCGATAAATGAAAATTAAATGCCTACCTCATAGCGGTAGGTATTTAAATGAAACAATAGTCTCTGGCACATAAAACACTCCCAGTAAAGATAAAAAAGGAATATTATTTATTCCTTTACGGTGCTTCCGGGAGTAACACACTGCTCACAACCTAAATTGAGCGCTATTTTCAGAAGCATGCAAAATCTGAGTTTAGAAAAGGTAATACTGCTGAAATTATTATGTACTACTAATACTACAGGAGATTAAAAACAATTCTAAACTGTTAGAGATCCCAGAGGTCCCTTGATCCAGCTCTCTAATTGTATAGGTGGCATAAGTGGGACCCAGACTGTGATAACACAGCCAATTAGCTGCCAAGCGGGACAAAAAACCCAGGGGTCCTGATGACCTCCTAGCCAGTGTTTTTTTTTTTTTTTGCGGTACACGGGCCTCTCACTGTTGCGGTCTCTCCTGTTGCAGAGCACAGGCTCCGGACACACAGGCTCAGCGGCCATGGCTCACGGGCCCAGCCGCTCCGCGGCATGTGGGATCTTCCCGGACTGGGGCACGAACCCGTGTCCCCTGCATCAGCAGGCGGACTCTCAACCACTGCACCACCAGGGAAGCCCCCTAATCAATGTTTTTGACAAGGCATATTAAAGTAGCAATAATCCTTTGTGGTTTTGACTCATTTTTGTAACGGAGTTTCTGGATAAAATAGCAGGTGCAATTATTTCCTAGCCTTCTTCGAACAAGAATAGACTTTTGAGAAAATTAGCACCTTTTCCTCCAGTTCTGTTTCAGATTTTGAAACAGGAAGAAGGTTTAGGACCTCCGCTTGTTGAACAGTCCCATAATTAGGCTGTCAAACTCTCAGTTTTCTAAGGAGAGCCCCAGTTTATGTCTGTTGCCCTGGTGTCCCATCAGATTAACACTCCATTTCACTCTCAAAAGTGTCCTAGTTTGGATGGTGAATTTTGTGATTTCTCTACCCAAAATGCAACCTCAACGAGAGTAGTGACGAGAGAAGGTGCAGAGCCTCCAAGTCTTCCTTTCCAGAAGAATAAGTAGAAATCCTATTTCTCATGTTCTTTAAAGTAGAGGACTAAGGAGAAACCATCTGTCAGGGTCTACAACAATCATCATAATCATATTTACTACCATGTATTGAGCATTTACTATGAGCAATGATCTCTATGAGGTAGGTATTTAAATTTCATTCATGGGGTAAGAAAATTAAACCAAAGATACAAAGCAGTATATGATAGGAGTCAGGATTTGAAGCAGGGCAGTATGGCTCCAAGGCGTGTGCTCTGCTGTGCTGTGCTCTTCTTTCATACATCCTGTGCATGGAGTGAAGAGTTCACAAAGTGAGCACTGTAAAAGGTTTCTCTGAGCCTAGGGGAGAATTTTCTATAGGTAAAGGGAAGAATTGGGCTCAATTCTTGAGGTACATATCCTCTTTCTTTTGTTTTATAATTTATGGTAAAAGAAAAAATGTGTCTCAAATGTCCCATCCCTCTTTTGTAATACCTCCAAGGCAGAGCTGGCACATAGCTGCCTTTCCCCTGTCCCCCACTGCAGACCTTCCATCCACCAGGCTTGGCAAGAGGAAATCACAGGAATCATGGAGGAAATGAAGGCCAACACAAAGCATGCCCACTGTTTCACAACCTCACTCCACCCTTCATTTGCAGCTACACCACTTTCCCTGGGGGCCAATGATCATTGTTTTTCTCTCTGTCAGAGAGGCAATCCAGCTAAGTGAAAGAGAAATAGGAGAAAGGAGGTGTGTGTGTGTGTGTGTGTGTGTGTGTGTGTGTGTGTGTGTGTTTAAAGAAAAGCAACAGTTATTTAGATCATTTAGGTTTGTTCCAACTTAGAAGCAGTGCAGTGAATTGATTTACCTCTAATGGCTCCTTTCAGGATTTTAGACCTAGAGAAAGGATTTTGGTGACACAATGTGGCTTTGAGGTATCTTATTCAGATCTAACTTCTGCAAAAAAAAAAAAAAAGAGCTTTGGAATAGAAAATCTTTTAGGTGCCTATTTCTTTTGTAAATCAAACTTTGAAAACACCATGGGGCTGTGGGTTTAGAAACAGTTCAGAAGTTCTAGGAAACGCCCAATGATCACAATAAGAACCATTCCATGTATTTACAGAACAGCTTCTACCATTGGATCATTAAGGCATACTTTCACTGTGAGGTCACTGATGTTGTGTAAGTCTAGAATTCATGGGGTGATCTGTTCCTTAAAGGAGTTCTGACATGTCTTTGGCAAAAGCTTTCAGATGGTATGGATTGATGCCACTCAGAGTTCTTGGCTCAGGGATATAAATCAGGTTGTAGCATGAATAAGGTACATTAGAAGTCTAACTTTCTGATATAAGGTAAGAGGGAAATGAGGTTATTTAAACAAACCATGGTTATATGGTGGCCATCTTTTGACAAAAATTCTTCTCAATCTATTAAAAACTATCATTAAATTATCAAATGTAATTTTGTCCTCTGATAGACAAAGGAGTAGTGTTTAGATTATCTGAAGAATCTATTTGATTGAAAGTTGCAAACAAATGTGGTCTTGTTATCATCTCTGGATCCTTCTGAAAGCCCTGTGTACAGAGTTCAGATAGCGATTCCCAAGAGGGTGGTCAGGAGTGATAATGGGCTCTTCACTAAGCCAGCTCATTTACCAACACTGCCCTGGGCTGAGAGTCAGGGCTCGGGTGCCCCTCCCAGATTACATCACCCTCTCTGTAAGACCTTGTATGCCAAGCTAAATTCTTCCATTCTGCAACTGTTTTTTGTATAAAATGGCTGAATAATGAAACTTAGAACCATATGCTTTTTTTTCACTTTTAAACATTATTCTGAAGATGCAATCAAATAACCCCTAGCTGTTCTGTGCAGTGATTACATTTTAAAAGTTGTGCCAATCATTCATGTAGAGCTTAACACAATAAATAGCAGGCAGCTTAATGTCCTATGAAGGACATTTAAGCAAAGATCGTGTTTTTCTTTCGTTTTTTCCACAATTTAACATCCACTAAACAGGATACTGACTAAGGAATATATATGGAAAATATATTATCGAGTGTATATATATATATATATATATATATATATACACAATATATATATTTCAGTATATTTTGTTTTTTTTGTATTAAGTACCCCTCGAGTCCATCTTATGAGTAAGGCAGGTGGGTTGTGATCTATCATTCTGTTTACAAGAATCAGCTAGCATTCACTTAGAACTTCTGTTTATGTGCCATAGAAAAGAGGGTATCATATGATTAAAGGTAACCATCAAATTCTTTGGTAAATAGCATTGGGCAGCATTTGACAACAAGAGAATATTAGAAGGTAAGGGCTTTCTAAATGCCCAGAGGGTTAAATACAATGAATGACATATAGTGAATATAGCCGACATTACCAAGCACTGTTGTATCATTAATATCATTTACAATTCAACACACACCTCTTAACAGGAATTAAATGAATATTTTGGAGAATTTCAGGATAAGTCCATTTTACAAAATGAAAAATACCAGCTTGGGTCCAGCTTGGCTTTTGCCCTTTTGAAGCAGTAGGGTTGACATTTTCCAGCACTAATGCTGTGTTTATTCAGGTCTTGGGGTATCATTTCATTAATCATTATTCAGTTCTGTGAATGATCACTGTGCTCTTGAAAGACATTATGACTTGCTTGCTGCCTCTTAAATAGAAATGAAAAAATTAGAATATAGGACATCAGGATGTAGTGATCCACACAAAGAAAACAGTGAGACTTTATCCTTGTAGAAAAGTAGGTAGCTGCTAGATTTGTTTCCCTCTAAAATGTATTTTTCTAGCAAAGTAAAACCACAAGTAATAAGGTTGGAATATAAAATATATACCAGTGAAGAGAAATGATAAAATTTGCTTATTATTTTGCCAATATCTTTTTTTTTAAATAAAATCAACAAAGGCTTTGCCTCCCAATTTTATTATAACCCATCTTCTGGACTTGAGATAAAATACTTCCGCTTTGGAGCAAAATTTCTTCCTAAATACATCCCAGTTGATATAAAATATGTAGGTAGAAAATAGATACAGTGAAATGGGAGCTAGATTACCCATGATTGTCTGAATATGATTCACAGTTATACTGTAATTTATATCAAAATATAATTCTGACAGGATGCCATAGACTAATTCACAAGGTTCTAAATAATATATCTTGTCAAAGTAGTGCTTAACATCAGAGTGTGCAAGAACACGTTCCAGAGTGAGCAAGCAATGGAATCAGCCCAGAAGTGACTGTGCAAGAGCTCAAGAGTTGATGTCTCAGCCTAGCCTCAATAACTCATGTGTCCTTTGCCTATAGTATATTGATTACCTGTATAAGTTACAAACTGACAGCATTACAATCAACCTACATCAATGAATGCCATTTGGTAAATTAAGGGGTCAAATGCAAAATAGTGATGATTTCATTATAACGACAAAAATTGGTTTCTTTAGGCAACACTGTGATCAGGAATTTTATTGTGACTAGTACCTTATAAAATCTATTTAGGCTTTTGTGATGGGTGATTTTCTTTTAACTTCAAACCTAGTGAAAATGAGTTACCATAAACACATTTTTTCTTTCCACTATTATAACCATAATTTCTTTTTTTTTTTTTTTTTTTGCAGTATGCGGGCCTCTCACTGTTGTGGCCTCTCCCGCTGCGGAGCACAGGCTCTGGACGCACAGGCTCAGCAGCCATGGCTCACGGGCCCAGCCGCTCCGCGGCATGTGGGATCTTCCCAGACTGGGGCACGAACCCGTGTCCCCTGCATAGGCAGGCAGACTCTCAACCACTGCGCCACCAGGGAAGCCCTATAACCATAATTTCTACCACAAATTATTCTTATCTGCTCACCAGACATCATGAAAATTTTTAACTTCATCTCTGAGTATGGCATTTGAATACTGGAAGTGATCACATTTACACAGACATTTAAAGAAATAAAGTAAAAATTAGCAGCCTATAGCACCCTAATTACCATCCTACTCTAGAAATCTAAAACTTCAATTAATCAAAATGCAACAAATAGAGCTGCCATTGAGATTTGATTAAAGTAAACAAGCAAACACAAGTAGTACAGGTTATTTCCTAGCTTCAGCATTTTTTTAGTCCAAAGCTCATAGCTTATCCACGTATCTTGTACAATGAGGCAGAGGGGTCATCATTACGACATGAAATGCTAGCACTTCCTCAATCATCAACAAGATAAAATCATATCTTTTATATACTATCTACTAAGATAAGAACACGAAGAGGATATTCTAAGTGCTTTTAGAAAAGAAAGCTGAAATCAAACTGTTTAATATCTCTCTGGTTTTACGGACACGAGATAACTGTGGTTTTAATTTAGTGTAACAGCCAGCTATTTTGATAACTCAATAATTGGTTTTCGATAGATGGATGTCACCTGGCATTCCCTTAATTGGAAGGTGATATATTTTGGATGATCATGTGGTATTATAAATCCCTACTGCTTATGCTGGCCAAGGATGACTGTGTAAAAGATTACCAAGTAAGTGCTGCTCCAAAGCTCATAAAATCAGTGTGATTTATTTAAAACTGCCCTGGACTGGACCAACTACTGATCATTTCCACCAATATATTATACACACTGGGATGACAGCAGGGACTTGGCACCTAATTACAAAGATGGGAACATCTTTTTTTAAATGCAGGTTTATATCTCAAAGGGATTCATAATGAATGCCAACTGAGTTCATTTTTGCCTAAGAAGATCTTAATCTTTCTACCTCAGGAGTCTAGCATTATATTATCTACAACAGTCAGACAAGGATGGGAGAGGTGTTAATATGGCTACCATATTATAGCCAAGGAAGTGATGAGAGAAGGTGAAGAAAGATTAGGACTGTCGCACTCACGGAGTCTCAGGACAGAACATGTACAAGAAAACATGTGTTTCAGCAGGTAGTGATATGGGCTAGAGCATATCTTGTACTGTGAAGAACAAGATAAAATTCCACAGACTTGGGTGTTTACAAAAATTCTTCCTCTTTATTTTATTCCTTTTTTCCCACACTTAGCCCTTGGATAAGGCTCTATTAGCAAGTCAAAGAGGATAAAGGTCATGAGGGATTTGTAGAAATGCTGTTCAGAACCCAGGACTGCATCTTGGAGACCAGGTATGTTGAATCTCTATAGGAAAGGTCCATGATCCACACCTCTGAAGGGAAAAGTAATATCCAGTGGCTGTGGCAGGCCAATTTGGAATAAGTATCAGCAAATTAACTTTTCCCTAGGCTTTAGAATAAATCTTTCCTAGGGGTAGGAAAGTGGTGGCATGGTAGAAATAGGATGTCTAACCTAAAGGATGTCTCATGGGCCTCATTAAAATAAGCAGAGAATAAGAAACTTGGAGGATGTGAAGAAATGAGCTGGGACTTAGTGGCTAATGAGTAAGGGACCAAGAGACCAGGAATTTGCAATCTGGATCAGCTACTTCTTTGCCAGGTCACTCTGGGAAACTGATTTCATCTCTCTATTCTTCTGGCACCTTGCCTTTAAAGCAAGCTACTCAATCTTACCTCAGAAGGCGGCTGTGAGAAACAGATGATAAAAGCAAGCTTGAAGACTTGCAAGTATACAAAAATTATATAAATGCGAAAGAAGAACAAGGACTACTGGAATATATTACGTAAGTTATATTTGATTAAATAAAAGGCTTTCACTTGCCTTGACATGTATTTTATTCGTTTTATATTCATAAACCAAATGATACTGAGCTTGTATTACTTATCTAAAAGACTTTGCAAGCCTTCTGAGATTGTTACCACATTAGAAGCAAATTAAAGATTTACAACACAAGATAGTGTTTCTGATAGAATGGGGCCAGGCAGAGAGGCAATGAGACAGTATAGATTTTTTGCCCAACAGTATCTTGGCTCTTGAGAGTTCAAAAAATGATGTTAAAACTCAGCAGTATTTCTTTTCTGTTTGTTTTATATTTTTACCCATATGAAGGTACCAGCTTATAGGGTATATGCTTATAACAAAAAATGCCATCTAGTGCCATCCACACTTTTCACATATGTCCCATAACTAAAGCAGATTTAACCTAAAATCTATAGTGTTTCTCTAAAACATATGCATATTTGTTTCTAGACTTTGACAAAGTGGAAGCCCAGTAAAAATCATCAAGAACTATTTGAATATTTACATTAAGGCCAAGCCACAAATCTGGCTCTGTCTAGAAATCTCTAACAAGCTGGAACATACAAAAACTTCTGACTGGTAGCATTGTTTTCACTTCTGAAAAAGACATTTAGCAAAATTGCTATTAGTTTAAATGGATACACACCTACACCCCTCTTTCAGAACATATGAAATAATAATGACCAGCAACTTCCAGTTAAATTGTTCATTACTTACAATTTTATATGTCAATTATACCTCAATAAAGCTAAAAAAATGTTGATTATGTATTAATTTACTAATGAACTGACTTCGCTGTTGTTTTATCAATGAAGTACAATTAGACATGAACTCTACTTCTAGGCACAAACTCTGCTTTAATATGGTGTTTGGCCATCACAGTTGTGATAGCCTGAACTGGAGAAGGGGTCGACTTGGGGCCCCAACCTGCAACCCAAGGCATGCCAGAACTAGAACTGTCCATTGAGACAACTCAAACCCAGGCTTCTGCCTTCATAGGGAGTCTTAAGCTCAACAAGGCTAAGAAGCTGGTGACCCTCCTTTGAAAGAGTCCCACGATAATCGTAATCACATAGCAGCTATGTATTGACAGTCATGTATTGACTGTCGGCACTGAGCAAATATCTCATGGAAGCCTCACTACCACTGTAGTTATTTCCACCCTCATTTTACAGAGAATGAAACTCAGGGATGGATATCAGGCTGAGTTATACAGCTTTGCCAACATCGGGAGCAAGTAGGAGACAGATCTGGGATTTGAACTCAGGTCTGTCTGATTCATCCCCTATAATAGAGTGCCTCCCTTGGAGAGATGAGAGCTTAGCTATGTTGGTAATACCCGTCTGTTTTGTTGTAGAGGTTCAGGGTGGCTGCTGTAGTGAGTAGGGGTACTTTCTTCTTAGCCTTCCTACTTGAGTCCTCCACTCACACCACTGCCAGCAACTGATGGACAAAAGAAATCAATACTCTAAGGTGCCCCTTCTGCACACAGAATGGGTTGAGTTTTGCCAAATTTGACTCAGATTATGTGAGGTTCCTGCTGAGTGAAGCTGAAGTTAATTACCTTAATGCCAATTAGAACAGGTTCATTTTAATACTTTGAGTAAAAGAGAAACGACCCATTCTGACTCATTCTTAATACTTGAACTTTGAAGTTGCTCACAAGCAACTTTGGTCTGGAGGAAAACGATGGCTGGAAGGAAAGGAACTGGACCATTTATTAATGAATAAACTTATTGGTGCTATGTACAAAGGAGAAAGAATAAAGAAAAGGCATCTCTAGTTTAATTTCTGGAATAAATAAAAGGAAAACATTGGAAGTGTGTGTTTGTGACTCCAAGGACAAGAAAAGATGTATTCATTCAAAATCATTACCCTATTAAACTGTAAGAATACTGTCTTAGAAATAGCCTAAAATTATGCAAAATAAATCTAGGCTGATTTACACTATAGTATGTCCTATAATAATAACTGCACTTGGAAAAGTCAATGCCGGATTGACACTGTCTAGATTTAAGCAGAAAAGTACAATGAAATATTAGAAAGTATTTGTGAAATAAGATGATTTAATGATTATGAAAATGGAGGTGGGAAGAATGCTGGATGAAAGTTGCAGCAGGTTTATTCTATTTTCCTTTATCAGAACCAATTTTGTAATTACATTATTCAAAGTTTATTGATCCTTTGGACCTGGTGGCCATGATTTTTTTTTTTTTTTTTTACCCAGGACAGGGTCAATCTAGTAATTTACAGATGCACAATATATAATCAAAAGTGTAGATTTCTCAACAGGAACTCAAATACAGGTGAGTCTCTACATCCCAGATTTGCCATTTTTAAGCTGGGATATGTGTTGGACTAATCTATAATCTATACTCTTTCGTCTAGTATGATGACACTCAGCCTGGTGGCATATAGTACTACTTACAAAGATAAGAACAGAGAGTGGGTAACATGTTTTTTAGGATGGCTTTGTAGACTGGGCCAGGAAGATTATATGATCCTATGATAGAAAATACCTCCTTACACATTCCAAAACTGGAGAGCCACTTGGAACAATAGCTCCTCTTTGGAGACGGAAGTGACAACAGCTTTATTTAGCTTTACATTACGCCAAGTGCTGTCTCAAATAGTGGATGTTAAGCCCATCCATTGGTCATTCATGCTTTATTGCCTTTCTTTCATCAGATTCACGTGTAACTAAAGATCAGCAAGAGAGAACAGATTGGGAGATAGGGGTGAAGCTTCAAGTACTGAAGGAAGACAAGATCTGTCTAGTTGAGAGGATGAAAATATTAGACAGTTTGCCTTCTACCCTTAAACAAATCTCCACCCATTCATTCCTTTCTCCTCCTCCTCCCTCTTTGGTATCATCACATCTGATACTTGATGTTCCCAGAAATAGGTATAGTCTATCCAAAGACAATGTCAAGAGCTTTCTGTATAATATTTTCTTGTTTACATTCTGTAAGAAGCAATACATAAGGCCAAATCAGAACAGAATTATTTTAAATAGAATGTTTTTAATGACTATGAATGGAATATACATTTAAGTATTCTTCTGATACCATTAGGTAAATGAAAGTACCTTCTAACCAACAAAATTAATAAAATTTCTTAATGTCTTTGTTCTTAGACACTATTATCAATTTCCTCTGTCCAAGTTGAGAATATTTTTTAGATTATTGCTAAGGTTACACCTGTAGTTACGGGCAGATTTGGTTTCTACCCCTGCCCTTATCTCTAGGAAGATGATTCTTATTGCCTTCTCGAGCGTGAAGAGGCTAAAATGCCCACCCCACCCCTCCACCCCTCACCCCCCCAACCATCCTCTGCTCACCCCTGTGTCCAGGCTTGCTCCTGCTCAGCTCTCAGAAAAAGAGTTCTGCTATGCCCCTCAGAGAGGAAGGGCCAGGCTGTAGTCAGGGAGCAACAGAACAGCAACTGCTGCCCTCAGGATGGCACTGCCCACCTACTGCTGCCAACACGGTCCAGCCAAACAGGATGACATCCCCCTTGCAGGGATTCTGACAGACTACACTTGCTTTTGTGAGGCAGGAAGAACAGTTGGTAGCCCAGGTCCCAACTCTTAACACCAGACTAGCTATACGGCCTTGGACAAGTTGACTTGGTTTAAACTAAATTGTCTGTAACTAATCTGGCCAAACTGTTGGTGATAAAAAACAAATATTGGGATAGAAAACCAGTCAAGTCCTTTAATTACTTACATCCAAGTAATAAGATTCATTTATTATTTAACAGACACTATTGAATCTCTATTGTACTGGCCTTAGGAGACTCAAAGGAAATAAAAGATGCATCTGTGGTGTCTCTTTATTCTTTCACAAATTTTCTTTTTTTATATAAATTTATTTATTTATTTATTTTCGGCTGCACTGGGTCTTTTTTTTTAAGAAGATGTTGGGGGTAGGAGTTTATTAATTAATTAATCTATTTATGGCTGTGTTGGGTCTTCGTTTCTGCGTGAGGGCTTTCTCTAGTTGTGGCAAGCGGGGGCCGCTCTTCATCATGGTGCACGGGCCTCTCACTATCGCGGCCTCTCTTGTTGTGGAGCACAGGCTCCAGACGTGCAGGCTCAGTAGTTGTGGCTTACGGGCCTAGCTGCTCCACGGCATGTGGGATCCTCCCAGACCAGGGCTCGAACCCGTGTCCCCTGCATTAGCAGGCAGATTCTCAACCACTGCGCCACCAGGGAAGCCCCTGCATTGGGTCTTTGTTGCTGTGCATGGGCTTTCTCTAGTTGTAGTGAGCGGAGGCTACTCTTCTTTGAGGTGTGTGGGCTTCTCATAGCGGTGGCTTCTCTTATTGCAGAGCACAGGCTAGAGGCGTGCGGGCTTCAGTAGTTGTGGCATGCAGGCTCAGTAGTTGTGGCTCGCGGGCTCTAGAGCACAGGCTCAGTAGTTGTGGCACACAGGTTTAATTGCTCCGTGGCATGTGGGATCTTCCTGGACCAGGGCTCGAACCTGTGTCCCCTGCATTGGTAGGTGGATTCTTAACCACTGTACCACCAGGGAAGTCCCAACAGCAGCTTTTTTTTTTTTTTTTTAAAGTATATTTTGGCCACACCACACAACCTGTGGGATCTCAGTTCCTCTACCAGGGATTGAACCCAGACACAGTAGGACTGCGCTGAGTCCTAGCCACTAGGCCACCAGGGAACTCCTTCTTTCACAAATATTGATCGAGTTTATACATTGTGTCCAGTGCTGGACAGGATGTTGGGGATTCAGAGATGAGTAAGACCATCACTGATTTCAAGGAGCTCTTAGTCTGGTAAGATAGATGGAAAAACAAAATAAATATTCACAAAACTCTGTTTTAAGCACAGTGATACAGATGAGCATAAGTAGGATAAAACCACTGAATAACAGGAGAGACAGCACCTCACTCTGTGTGCAATGAGGCCACGGGCCTCAAAGATCGCTCTCAGGGTAGCAGAAACTGGAGCTGAGTCTCGAAGGAGGAGTAGGTTGTTTCACAAACATTAGAAAATATCTTCTCAACACGTGCATCAGTAGTTCATTGGTTTTTATTACTGATTAGCACTCCATTGTATGAATATAACACAGCTTGTTTTTCCATTCTATTAAAGGACATTTGGATTATTTCTAGTTTGGTTTGCTTGCATTGTTTCTAGTTTGTGATTATAATTTTTAAAAAGTTACTGTGAACATTCTCAAATAAGTCTTTTTGTAGGCATATATTTTCATTTCTAGGAGTGTGTTTCCTGTTGCTGTTATATATATATGTATGTGTGTGTGTGTGTGTGTGTTAAGTCCATAAAAGACTGCCAGACTTTGCCAAAATGGTTGTAATTATTCACTTTCACGAGCAATATGTGAGTTCCAATAATTCCACAGCCTCTCCAACAGTTGGTATATCAGTCTTTTAAAAATTTTAGCCATTCTAGTCAATGTGAAATGTTATTTTGGTGTCTTTATTTGAGTTTCACTGATAATTAATGATGTTGGACATCTTTTCATGAGCTTACTGACTATTCTTATATCTTCTATTGTGAAGCTTTCCAAGCCTTTGGCCCATTTTTTTATTAATTTGTTTTCTTATAATAAATATACGAGTGTGTGTGTGTTCACAAAACAAACATTTTCTCCCAGTCTGTGACTTGCCTTTGCATGTTATTAACAATGGCTCTCATGAGCAAACTTTTAAATTTTTTAATTTGGCATTTTAAAATTCATTTTAAATTTCATTCCAAGCTGTTTTGCTGCTAGAATATAGAAATAAAGTTGATTTTTGTTTTGTGACCTTGTATTCTGGAACCATGCTAAATTAACTTGTTACTTCTAGTAGCTTTTTCATAGATTTATTAGGATTTTCTACATAATCATGTCATCTGCAAAAAAGACAGTTTTACTTCTACATTTTCCATCTTTATGGCTTTTATTTCTTTTTCTTGCTTAATTGCAATGTTTATGACCTTTACTACATAGCTGTTTGTTTGGCAAACAATTAAATTACTTGGAATCCTTTCTGTCCTGTCAAAGTTGGTTTGGTTCTTTGTCAGGGCTGGCCTAGCCCAGTTTTGTCTTTAGTCCTCTGGTATGGCCCTTATCTGGGGTGTGGTCTTTGCTCACGGAGTGTGGTGCTTCTGGGGTCTAAACTAAATGCCCAAGGTTCTCAGAGGTGTCTACCAGTCTAACAGGAGCAGAATTCTGTCTTCCAGCCTTATGTAACTTGTAATATCTCTTGTTCTGCTCTCAGCCCTGAAGCAATCATTCTCTTTTAAGACTCACAGAATTTCCCCCTCTGATTGCATAGCTTAGCCCTTAACCAAGGATTCACTGAAAACACATTCATAGAATCCTACGGTCCCTGCTCTCCTTAGACCCCTCCTTTCCAGTACCTATGCCTGAGAATTCCAGATGCTTCAGCAGTCCTGAACTCTCATCTTAGCCTCCACAGCTCAGCAAAATCACTGTTCTCTGCTTGGGCTCCACCTCCCTGCACTTTGGTCCACAGCATGCCCCCAGCAGGAAACACAGGGCTTATCTCATATTTCTGTATCTCAAGGATTCCCTGCTGCTCAATGGTGGAAAACTTCAGACATCTTTTTCTCAGTTTTATAGTATGTAGGGAACAAATTTGGTAGCGGTAACTCTGTCATAGTTGGAAGAAGAAGTCTCACAATTTAATTTGTATCTTCAATGCCTGGCCTGTATTCCATCAACGTAGGATGGATGGATACATGTATAAATGGATGTATGAACAATTGGGTTAGTGAAGAGATGCGTGGAAAAAACTATGTCTTTTCCCAGCATTATTTTTCTTCTTAGCACTTCTCACAATCTAATATACTATATAATTATATATAATTATATATAATATAATTATATATAATATACTATGTAATTATAGTAGATAATATTATACTATATAATTTACTCTTTTTTTGCTTTATTTTTTGTATCACTCCCACTGGAATGACATTTTGTTTGTTATGTTCACTGATTTATTCCTGGTATTAGAATGACTAACATATACAAAGTGCTCAATGACTATGTGTTAGAATGGATTGATAGATTTTTAAGGATGACCTGGCTTACTTTTACAGAAATACGCTGAATAGTGAAGTAAAGTTGAGAGGTATAAAATCCATCAATGGGGGCTTCCCTGGTGGAGCAGTGGTTAAGAGTCCACCTGCCGATGCAGGGGACACGGGTTCGTGCCCCAGTCCAGGAAGATCCCACACGCCGCGGAGCGGCTGGGCCCATAAGCCATGGCCGCTGAGCCTGCGCATACGGAGCCTGTGCTCCGCAACGGGAGAGGCCACAACAGTGAGAGGCCCGCGTATCACCAAAAAAAAAAAAAAAATCCATCAATGGATAGTTAATGCTTTGCGGGGAGGGTCATTTTAGAATACGCTATCATTTTGACCTGACAGCTGGAATATTCATTTCAGCTACACCAACGCTTTTACTATTCCTCATTACATGTACCAAACTTACTCTTGCCTTAGAAACTTAGCCATTCCATCTACCTAGAACCATCTCCTTGCTCTGCATGGATACAGTTCCTTCTGTCCTTTAAAACTCAATTCAAATTTCACCATTTCAGAGAAGCCCTCTCTGATCTAAAATAGAACTACCACAACCCCAGCTTCTCTCGCACTAATACTTTTATATTATATGCCTCTTATTTACTGGCCTTTATAAATTTCTCACTATCCTTGATTTCCATGAAGCATTTGACATTATCAAACAAGACCATCATCATGTGCCCTCAAATTCTTCAGGAAAAAAAAAAAAACCTCTTTGTTTTCATAGTAGTGCACTTTTAAGTCGTCTCCTGATTCCCAGGTTACTTTTTGTCCATTTTATAGTTGCCTCCACTTCTGCCTCCTGTTCTATCAATACTAGGGTTCCAAGGCTCTGAACTCATGGATTTCTTTATTTTCAACCATTAACCTCATGTGGATGATTGCCAAACTCATCTTTTTAGATAGCCCAAATCTATTAGCCAAATTCTAGCTCTTCATTTCAGCAGACTCCTAAGCATTTTTTTCTCAATATGCCGTAACTCCTTAAGAGATTTCTGTCAAATCCTACTTCAGCTTTTTCTGGGGAGTAGGAAAGGACAGACCTTGAAAGGAGGTTCCATGGTCTTTTTAGGGCTACTTCATCTTACTCCTTGCCCAATGCCCCTTTCCCTGGTTCCGTTTTACTTATCATCCAGGTCTCAAATGAAACATCATTTCCTCAATGAACCTTTCCCCATCTGCCCTTTCCTCTCACCCCAGGTGAGGTCCTCTTGTTATGTACTCTCATCGGCCATTGGTACCTGTGAGTTCCACATCCCCAGATTCAACCAACCACAGATAGAAAACATTCGAAAAAAATTCCAGAAAGCAAAACTTAAATTAGCCACGCACTGGCAACAATTTACATAGCAATAACATTGTTTTAGGTATTAAAAGTAATCTATAGGTGATTTAAAGTATATGGGAGGATATGCATAGGTTGTGTGCAAATACTATACCATTTTATATAAGGGACTTGAGCATCCCCAGATTTTAGTATCCTCAGGGGTCCTGGAACCAATCCCCCACAGATACTGAGGAACAACTGTACTTTGTACTTTTCCTTTGTAGCATTGCCACAATTAAATAAAAAAATATTCCTGTATGTACATATTTTATCACTTATTAATATCCAGGTAATTACTTACTTAATTACTAAAGCATGAACTAATTTAAGGGCAAATACCATATCTCTCCTTCACTAGTGTATCCTCAAAGGCTCACACAGTGTTTGGCTCATGGGAGGCAAAATGCAAACATTTGCTGAGAGAATGACCAAATACTCCAGTATCTAGGACAGTGCCTGCCTGGCATATGATAGGGTTTTCCTATGCCCTGATCCACTAACACTGAAATACTCCCTTTTTGGTGAATTAACAGATGGATGGATAGATATATGAACAACTCTCAAAAGTCCCCTACTCTAGATTTCTGAGACTGGCATCCCAAGAATGATAGATAGATGGAAGAAGGAGAAGAAAGTTTTTATTGTCTAATATATTTTGGTGCTGATTACTAAAAACCACCAGCATACTACCTGTCCCTATAGAGCTCACCTTTGAAATTCAGTTTTTCTTTCTTTCTTCCTTTTTCTTCCTCCTTTCCTTCCTTCCTCCCTCCCTCCCTCCTTCCCTTCCTTCCTTCCTCTCTCTCTCTCTCTCCCTCCCTCCCTTCCCTCCTTTCTTTCTTGCCTTCCTGCCTTCCTCTTTTTTTTAAGCAAATCTAATTCTGGCAAGAAACATATTTTTAATATGCTTGGCACAGCTGCTTCCGCAGAGTTAGATATGTTAAATAATACAACACAACATAAATAATACAAATAATAAAAATAACGATAGTACTACATTGTTAATATTAAACTGATTCATTTAAGGACTGGCAGCGACAAGTGTTGGTTCAAAGGAATGAAACACTTGGAGATTCTATAGATACACAGTAAGTATTAATTGGTCGGAATAGTACTTACAACCCATGAGAGATCTGTTTTCCCACATAGCTATTTCCATCTCAGGTTCAACAGAGACCACACTGAAAGGCTTCTTTGTTTGGGTGCAGTGTGATGCTGTTGGTACAGTACCTAAATGTCAAGATGATATCTCTAACACCGTAGATTTACACAGCACCATGCTTCACAGAAGCTTAATTGTGTTGTTTTAAAAACAGAATTGTGCCAAAGATTTGACACTCTGCAAAGAATGCCAGATGGTTACCTTAGAAAGTCTCTTCTCAGAAACAGGTGAATTTTCCATCTCACTGTTCTGCCCAAAGGTGAAGTCCTATTCTGCCTTAGCTCTGTACTCTTCAGGGAACCAGCTCTCAGTGAAGAAGCGCTTTCTGACAATAGAAAGTATTTTTTCTCCCAGTGGTGCCAAGCACATAGTAAGCACTCATAGATACTACTGATTGATCTTTTAGGTTTAAAAATCAATATCTCCAGCCCAATTTTATTCTGAGCACCAGCCGCCAACTGCCCCCTCAGCATCTCTGCTACTTAGAAGCCAAAGCAGAACTATAAACTCCTATCCACATTCCGCAACCCATGCTCTAGGCTAAATCAACTCCTAACCCTGGTCCTCTCTAACTCTGTAAAGGGCACCACCATCCACCAAATTTCTCAAGAAAAAAAGATAGGAGTTCTTATGGATTACTCTTGTTTTATAACATCCCACTGAAATTCACTAGTAAGTTCTGTTGACTAGTAAGTTCTGATGCCTACAGCATCCTCTCTTGCCTAAGTGGCCTCTCTCCTTCCACTCTTGTCCCTTTACAGTCCATTGTCCAGTCAATTTTCCAGCATCCTGCGTAACAATGCAAACCAGAACATTTCACTCCCTTGACAGCTTCCGAAAATATTTAGAATGAAATCCCATTCGTTGTCCCAGCTACAAGGCCTACTGATCTGCCGCTGCCAAAGGAGAACCCTACCTGCTACCCCTTTCCTACTCACTGGCCACTACCCAGCCACACATGCCTTGTTTTGACGCTTAACACGCCGAATGATTCCAGGCTCATAGGCTTGGCACCGGCTGCTCCTGCTGTTTAAAATGCACACCTCCCAGATCTACATGGGACTTCCTCCTTCTTATCTTTCAGACCACTGTTGAAACACTACCTTGTCAGATTTCCCTGTCTCCTTTGCTCTCAATCATATTACTTTATTTTTTCATAGCATTGATTATTATACCTAAAATACCTAAAAGTGTTATTTGCTCACGTGAATTTATTACATGTCTTCCCACTAGTTCATAAGCTCCCTGAGCTCAGAGACTGACTCATCGATTACTGCTGCATCCCAGTATGTAGAAGTGTGACTGGCAGGTTGGCTGAAAATGCAACTAAGACCAACATTTGTCTCAATGGGACCAGGCACCTTCCTGAGTCCTAAGATTCAGAAACTTTTACAGAGCAATATTTGGCTAGGATCAGTCACAGACAGTAAAAAAGAACCTAAGTTCAATTTTCCAGAAAACAAAATGAAACAAAAACTGAGACAATATGTCCACAGAGATAAGGTGTATTTAGGCAGCACTTGAATGCCACCTGAGATCTGATTTTCAAGCTAAGCTCCGGGTGTACCTGGGGAAGCTGGTGCTCCAGGCACCCGAGCACCTCTCTGTTGCCAAAGCAACTCTGCTTTAATATGCTTTATTTTTTTTTAATATAATTTTCTTCCACAAAAGGGGATATCTGATAAATAGGATTCTGCCACTGAAAAATAATTAAGGGACTGCTTAATACATATGTTTATGTGCATTTAAAACCTCCAAAAAATAGATATGAGGTGTTTCTAGTAATCCCACACTTCTCACTGCTTTCTGGTCCCACTGTTGTTGCCCTAGTTGAGAGAACCCCCTCCCACTCCCTTAGTTGGCCCTCACAGTATCTGGAAATATCTTCTGTCCCTACTGATAATCCCTTCTTCACCCTGCTCTTAAATTAACATCTCTCCTCCCAAGCCCAAATCTAAGCTGTCCTTCCCCCAGTGGCTCCTGGTGCTACTGAGCTCATGGTACACTCAGCAGCCTGGCCTGTGACAACCTTCCTTACTTCACTCCTCCTTCCCTGTCTCTGCACCCTGCACACAACCCAGACCAGCTGTGCTCGACTGTTCACTTGATGTTCCCCAGTCAGAGCTGAAATTCTCCCTTCTCACGTATGGCTGTACTTGGGCCACTCCTTACACTGATTTGCCTTTTCACTTGAACTTACCAGTGGAAACCCCACCTGTGCTCCCTTAGGTTCCCCATTCTGCACCCTCACCTCACTTTGCCCTCAGAGACATATATCCCCCTCCCTCGGTGCCCACAACTTTGTTTGCACCACTCTTGTGACACAAATCATGCTATTTTCCTCTCTGGACTATAGACATAGCCAGCACTTATGGGGAGAGGTAAGATTTAGAGCAAAGGAATCCATTGCAGGTCCCACTTCAACTCATACTATTTGTGCAAGCTTAGACCTCTGAACCTCAGCCTCTTTACCTATAAAATATACATAGTAATAACTACATCTAAAAGTTGTGGGTATTGACATATATGAAAATAATTTGGAGGCTATAAACGTGATGTGTTCTTATTACTATTTGCTGCTTGAGGGCTGGGACCATTTCCATCCATCTTTGTACCTGCCCCCCGGCCCCAATGTGCAGCTAGCAGAGTCCAGTCATTTCAACACAATTCTGAGAAAAGGAGAAAGGATCCATTCTGACTCAATACCTTAACTTGAACTTTCAAGTCACTCAGAAGAGTTCTTTTAGATCTGGGGGGAAATGACTGAAAGAAAAGCTATTAGGCTATTTATTAACTGCTTTTATTTGCATAACAGATTATTTGGGGTTAGGTCCAGATGAGCCTCTGACAGAGTTGCTGTGAATTTAGGACCATGCTGGGTCTCTCATATGCTCTGAGAAGTCCAGCTCCCAGAAGTTTTGGGAGCTCCCAGCCCAGAAGCCCTTTGAGGGAGAACTTGAATGAGACATTTGCGTCAAGACATGTATAGGTTTGTCCATGGTATATGGTATATTTCCAGAAGGGGGTTAGATAGGAGGAAAAGAAAATGGGCTCCCTGAAGTGATGTTCCATGCAGGAGTCTTAAAGGATGGACCGGTCTCTGCATTCAAGTACCAAGGTTTGGATGATGCAGAGAGACATTTCAGGGGAAGCTGTGCCTGGCTTTCCTCTGATCCAGCTTCTTTTCCATCTTGTAGTGCTGGATCACCACGTCTGGCTATTCAAGTTGTGCACTGAACAAGGGTCACATAGGAAGACATCATTCACATAGTAAATTTTTTTTTTTTTTTTTGCTATTTTCTGCCAAAGGAAAGTCAAGTAAGTGTCTTAAGGAAGGACTGACTTTTTGTTTGGACTAGGAGGGGCCCCGGCAGGGCACACTTAGAAGGAGAGGGCTGTTGAGAGCAGAAAGAACCATGCCATTAAGAGTCCAACAGTTCTATTTTAAGGTATCCCTGCAAATGAACTGGCCTCAGGAAGTAGAAGGAGTTTTCTTACTGGCCAGAGTGGAGAAGAGCACCAGATCCCAGTGGTCCAGAAGCAATTGATGGAGGCCTGTAGGCAGTAAGCAGAGCAGACACGTGGTCCATGGGGGGCATGGAGGGTCCCAGTCCAGGCCAGTTGGCCTGCTGGCTCTGCCCTCTGACAGGGCTGAAACTGCCACTGTTAGGCGCACACATAACTGGATCGTCACGATTCCTTCCTTACCATCTAGCCTGCACACCCCCACAACCCTTTAAAGGCAAGGACTGTTCGGTCATATTTACTACCTTAGAACCTAGTACAGGACCTGGCATATAATAGTAATTCAGTAAATCTGGTTGTTTGACTGAAGCCTATGGGTTTTATAAGTTTTATCCAGGAAGCTTCATATACCCCATTTTCTCATTCCTTTTGTGCTTTCTTCCCAGACTTGGGGTTTTGGCACAAAGAGGTACTACTTTCAACACATAATATAAACTCTCACTCAACACACAAGTTAGAAAATATCATGGCAGGAACCCCCATGAGGAAGTCATCTTTCCAGGCCCTGGTTTTCCACCCTCCCTCCATTTCCAAACTATCAGAAGCATTTTCCTATGCCCTAAAATTCAGGACACTGATCAAGTCAGTTAAGAAGGTTTTATTCCAAGCCTGCTGAGTATAAAGGGCTACATTTTACTTTGGGAAGGGATTCAAAGTCTTTCCAAATAAATGACCTGCTTGTCTAGCTGTCAGAATGTGGACTTCTTTGGCATTCTTACCCTAGTCCTAATTCAAGTTTATGTGCCAAAAACAGAACTTCTGCCTCTTTCAAATTCAACAAGGACTTCAGACCATGGCAGTCTTGCACAATATGGACCTGTTATTAGAGCAACGGAGGGTATTTACAGTGTATTTAAATAACAGAGTGCAAAGAATTGGATATTTGAAAGTCTGGCTGGGTTTGGAGAATTGACTTCCATAAATCTAAGACCTAAAAAATACCTTTTTTGTTCAAATGTTGGAAAGATTTTTGTCAACCTTTTTGCTTCATTAGGATTTCTTTAAGTTTTCCTGGTAACCAGAAACAAGTTTCACAATTTGTGTCGCACTTGGCTCCTGTTCTGGAGAGTGAGGGAAAGCTTGTTGTTATTTCAGTAATCCCTGCACAGTGGAGGATGGAGAATTCAGCACTAAGGAGCCCTGCCAGCAGTTAACCCTGCCAAACCAAACAGGAATCAGTGTGGACAATAGGAAGATTATGTGGTGGAAAATGGATATCCCGAATGAAGGCAGAAAAGCTACATCAATTATATTTAGAAGCTGCATCTTTCCCCCAGGTTACAAAGCCATCCCTCTGAGTATTCAGAAGATGTTGCTGTTTCACCAAAAACTCACCCACAAAAGGTCAATGGGTAGAGTTGAAACAGAATGCTTTTTCTCTTATAACTTCCTGTGTGTTTTGGTATCTGGCCGCAAATCTTTGTGCCAGCTCTGTGTCCTTTCCTTCACTCTGGTATCAGGCCTTCCAGGTCTCCCCAGAGGAGGAGGACAGAGCTGATCTGCCAGGAGCAGAGGCAGAGGGCTCAGTGGTCCCCTCAGCAGGTGCTTTTCACGCCAGGTTCCTAAGGGACAATTACCAGACAATGGCCAGGCTCGGCCAGGTCCTCTGGTGAAAAACCTGATCTCAGCCCAGGCTCAGCAGAATTGACCAGGGCTGTGTCCCCGAGTGTAAATGATTTTTCACTCTCTGTCTCTTCCTTTTGAAAAACCAAAATCAAGTGAATAATTCTGCTTTTTAACAATGAAACTGAAGTACAACGAATCATATGACACTCATGCACACATCACCATGACGTTTACCTGTTACTATTATTCGAAACAGATCTTGTTTTATTTTGTTTTGTTTTGTTTTTTTTAAAGAAACAACTTTTAAGATACAGTAAATCTCCACCTTCAACCTTTCCTACCCAGGAGGTACCACCTGAAGTTGGCATGGATCGTTCCCACGTGGTTTTTAGGGCTTTTATCACATGTTTTTATTCATAAAAATTTATATAAAAATGATCTTGCGTGTTTAAACTTACATGAAAGATATAGTTCAGATATCCTTAAAAATTTATTTTTGCACCCAAACTAATGTTTTTGAAGTTTATCATTGTGACTATTGGTAAATCTAGCCTTAAGATCATTTAATATTCCTTCAAAAAAAATTAAATCTATCCTCCTATTCAAGGGCATGCATTTTTCCCACTTTTATTTTTATTACAAAGAATGCAATGAACATGCTTGCACTTTGATCCTAACACATATATCTAGTATTTATTGAGGTAAACACTCAATAAATCAGAAGTACAATTGCTGAGTCATAGTTCAGTCTTAACTTTACCAAGTAATGGCCAATTGATCTCCAAGAAGTTTATACTAATTTACAAGCCCTCCAGCAATGTCTAACATTTTCAACAAAACTTGATGTCAACAGTTTATGTTTTGCTAATCTGATAGCTTCAAATGGTACCTCACTGTTTTATTTTTCAACTCCCTGGTAACTAGTGAAGTTGAGCATATTTTCATATGTGATTGTCCATTTGTGCTTCTTGCTTTTAAATTGCCTCTTCATATGCTTCATCTATATTTCTACTGTGTTACTGTAGGGATTCTTCATAAATTTGGGATTTATATGTGGTTCCCATAGATTTTCCCAGTCTATGACTTTTCACTTTATGGTTTCTTTTAATTTTTAATGTAGTTAAAATTTGTTTTTTAAAGTACTTAGATTTATTAATCTTTTTCTGTATAATTTACTGGTATTTTGTGATTTTTTTACAAAAAGAATATATAGGTATATGTATAGCTGATTCACTTTGCTATACAGCAGAAACTAACACAGCATTGTAAAGCAATTATAGTCCAATAAAAATTAATAAAAAAAGAAACAATATTATGTAAAAAAAAAACTTTCTTTAGCTTTATATCCTAAAAATTCTTCCATGTTTTTCTTTTTTGTATTATTAACACATTTATTATACTCTCCACTCCCACGAACCCAAGCCTTTGAGTAAATACATCTTCCATGTTTTTTTCTAAGTTTTTTTTTTTATTTCAGTCTTTAAGCCATCTGGGAATGTGAATTTGTGTGTCATGACATAGCAGCTTAATTTTATCTTTTTCTATATATATAATCAATTGGCCCATACTATTTGTTGAAAAGTCTACCCTTTCCCCATTGATTTATAATACTGCCTGTCATATTCCAAGTTTCTTTATATTTTGGGGTTTGTTTTCAGATGCTCTCATTGATCGTTTCTATCTCTGAACAAGTACTATACTTTTAAAATTACAATAGTTTTATTAAAAGTCTTATTATAAATAAATTATTTCTATCTTGATCTTCCTTTCCCTACTTTTCTTTCTTCTAGATTTTCTTGGCTTTTGTTGACCTTTTACTCTTCCATAAGATTGCAGAATCAACTTGTCCAGTTCTTCAGAAAATCCTGGTGAGAATATGACGGCAATTATATTGAATTTATGAATTAATTTGGAGAGAATTGATATCTTCATAATACTGAGTGTTTTCATACATGAAAACAATGGATCTCTCTATTAACAAGGTCTTCGTTTATATCTTTCAATAAACTTTTAAAAATGTTATCTTTAGAAATATTGCACATTTTTGGAAGATATATTTCTAGACAGTTTATCAATTTAGTTATTAATGTAAGTTGTATCTTTTACAATTATATTGTCTAATTATTTGTTGCTCATTCATACTAATGCAAATGATATTTTCACATTCTATACAGTAGCTTTGATAAAATCCAAAATTCCTTATTTGTTCCAATAATTTGCATAAGTTTAAGGATTTTCTGTGTGGTCAATCATACCAACGATGCAAGCTTTGGTATGCCTTTCCAATCAGTATAACTGTGTCCCCTCCCCCACCTCCAATTTGCACCATGAGAAAAGAAACAATGATAGCTGGAAAACGTTCTCATTCCTGGTTTTAGAGCATGCTTTTGTTTCTTTTTTTCTTTTTTTTTTGCGGTACGCGGGCCTCTCACTGTTGTGGCCTCTCCCGTTGCGGAGCACGGGCTCCGGACGCGCAGGCTCAGTGGCCATGGCTCACGGGCCCAGCCGCTCCGCGGCATGTGGGATCCTCCCGGACCGGGGCATGAACCCGTGTCCCCTGCATTGGCAGGCAGACTCTCAACCACTGCGCCACCAGGGAAGCCCTTGCTTCATTTTTGATGTTGACATTTATAATGGATTTAAGATAACTTTTAAGAATATTTTCTTTCCTAAATGGCTAGTAATTTTTCTCTTTTCGTGATTTTTTTTGTTTTTATACACTGTCTTCTCTTTAACAAAGTAATCATTTATTTCCCCCTTTTATCTGTTAATGCTGTAACATGTTAACACAATTTCCAAATTTAATATTTAATCATAATATATGTAGAACTTGATTTTCTAGTATTTTACTTAGAATTTTTGTATCTATACTCATGAGTAAGTTTGGCCTATTGTTTTCTTTTCATGAACTGTTCTTGACAGTTTAGGTATGAGATTACACTAACCTCATAAAATGAGTTGTTACTTTTCTTGTTGTTCTGATCTCTGGGAGAGTTTATATAAAATAGATATGATCCATTCAGTGGAAATTTGGGAAAACTTGCATATAAACCATTTTGGACTGGAGGATTTTTAAGGGAGTTAGATTTTGATCCATTGATCCATTTTCATAAATGGCTATAGGACTGTTTAGATTTTCTATTTTCTTCTTGCATCAGTTTTGTTAAGTTATGGTTTTCTAATTCGTCACAGACCAAAACTTTCATAAAATACAAAATTATGTGCTTGTATGTTGCAGCCATATAAAAAATGCTTTCTCAGGTTCTAAGCACTTACTCTCAATTTCTGTACTTACTTCATTGCAGGCTGGTAACAAATAGTTCACTGACTGGTCAGCTGACCACCCTGTGCTAGCACTGTTCTAGGAAATCATCCATTTGTCAAACTTGGCAAATCCATTAGCATGGAGCATTGTTCATGATATCTCATATTATCTTTCAACATTGCTATTGTATGTGTAGTTATACTGTGTGTTCAGTCCTAGTAACAGGAAGTGTGAGATAATGGAAAGCAATTTAGTCAGAAGAACCAGCTTAATCCACAGCCTTGGTGTTTATGAGCTGTGGAACTTTGGGCAAGTCACTTCTCAGAGATTCAACTTTCTTTTTTGGTAGATTAGGTCAGGGCTTTTTAAAAAAAAAATTCCTCTCTTCCAGTAAAGCATTTTCTTCAAATGGAGTCTAACATTAAAGCAGATCAAAGTGGAATAATTCTGTTGAAGAAGAAAGTGGTATTGCCCCTACCCCACTCTCTCCCGCCCCCAGGAAGCCCCTGAAGCACTTCCACGATGCCCCTAGGGCTAACACAGCTTCCACTACTAGTCTACCTTGCAAGGGTTTGAGGTGACCAGTCCTTGAGTTGACATCAAGCCAACAGCCAATAAAGACTCAGTCAAAGTGATTACATTAAGCATGGTTTCCATGAGGACTAAAAGAGCCTTCCAGGTTTCCTAGCAACAGACATCAAGGGCCAGGCCACAGCAGAGTAAAAAACATTATTTGAAACATGGGAAAAATGGTTAATTGAGTTTAACCCTTATTCTCTATTGTGATGCAACAAATAGAAGTGATCGTAACGGCAACAACAATTTTCCAGTTTCTTAACCTTCAGTTTTCCACTATCTCCTGAACTGCAACATGGCAATCATCCACCAAAGAGTAGAATTTCCATTTTATTGAAAAATGAAAAGTGCTAGTGATTTTTTTCCTTTTTGTGATCCAAGTTTTACTTGAGAAAGGAAAGGGATGAGAGGAGAGTGATAATAATGTGAGCATTTTCTCCTTTCATACCATAGCACATAGAGGAAGATATTCAAACACAAGTTTGCATAAAGCCTTGGTCTTTGACCTTTTTTTAGGAGCATCATCTCCCCATTTTATAGATTAGAAAAATTCACTCAGAGGTTAAGAGATCCACTTAAGGTCACAGGCCTGTTCAATGGCAGATCCAGGAAAAAACAGGGTTTTTTTTTAAGGCTGATTTATAATCTTTATTACAGCATTAACTGATTATAATGCTTTTGGTCAGAGTTTATATATAATTTCCTTGTTTCTCTCTAGTTTTCACTTTGAAAAAATTTAAGCCTAGAGAGAAAACAGAATATGAATAGCATATATCCTTCACCTAGATTCACAAATAAACATTTTATCCATTTATGCTTTTTTTAAATTTTTTTTTTTATTTTAATTAATTAATTTTTTGCCATACGCGGGCCTCCCACTGCTGTGGCCTCTCCTGTTGCGGAGCACAGGCTCCGGACGCGCAGGCTCAGCAGCCATGGCTCACGGGTCCAGCCGCTCTGTGGCATGTGGGATCTTCCCGGACCGGGGCACGAACCCGTGTCCCCTGCATCGGCAGGCAGACTCTCAACCACTGCGCCACCAGGGAAGCTCCTATTTTATTTTTTTATTGCGTTGGGTCTTTGTTGCTGTGTGCGGGCTTTCTCTAGCTGCCGCGCAGGGGCTACTCTTCGTTGTGGCGCACGGGCTTCTCATGCGGTGGCTTCTGTTGTTGCAGAGCACGGGCTCTAGGCGTGTGGGCTTCAGTAGTTGTGGTACGCAGGCTCAGTAGTTGTGGCTCACAGGCTCTAGAGCGCAGGCTCAGTAGTTGTGGCGCATGGGCTCAGTTCCTCCGCAGCATGTAGGATCTTCCCGGACGAGGGATCGAACCCATGTCCCCTGCACTGGCAGGCAGATTCTTAACCACTGGGCCACCTGGGAAGTCTCGCATTTGCTTTTTTTGTATGTATATGTATATATGTGTGTATATACGCATTTTTATGCTGAACTATTTAGTTACTTAAGAAATAGCAACTCATGAATACTTTATTTTATTTTATACCTTATTATATATATTCTTATACCCCAAATGCCATCAACTACCCATGAAAATTAAGTAAATTGACTATCATCTAACACAGTCTATATTTAAATTTCTCCAATTGTCTTAATACTCTTTCACAGATTTTTAAAATATTGGATCCAATTAAGATTTGCACTATACATTTGTTTTTTATCTTTCTTTCTTTTTTGGGTTTCATTTGGTCTTTTTAATCACTTTTACCTGGAGTAGTCCTCTCCCTATTCTGTTTTCCATGACATTGATGTTTTTGAGTCCAGATTAGTATCTTCTGGAATGCCCCACATCCTAAATTTGTATATTGTTTCTTCATAATTTGATATAAGCTAAACATTTTTACCAAGAAAATTACATAGGTGACATTGTATACTTATTATATCATATCTAACAAAATCAGGTGAAAACAAATGAAATCAGGTGGTTTCCCTATTGGTGAGGCTGTTTGATCACCTAGTTAAGATGATGATTAGCAGAGCTCTTCATTATAAAGGTACATCTTCACTTGTGATTTGTAAGTAATGAGCATTGTGAAACTTTGAGATGTGAATATTCAGTTTCACAACTTTTCAGGCAATCATTTTAGCAACCATTGTTGATCCTGATCTTGCCAGAATCATGTATTAATACTGAGAGTTGCAAAATGGTGATTTTCTTAGTTCTATCCATTCCTTCCACATTTATAAGCTGGCATTGTGTTAAAAAGAGGAGTCTTCTCCCTCTCCCTCTCCCTCTCCCTCTCCCTCTCTCATTGGGTTTCTCTGTGTCTGTCTTTCTCTCATTGCTACTTCAGCAGACACTGTGCACTACTTCTTTAAAATGTTGCTTTTGATCTAAATTCCTCCATAAAAAGACCTGCTTGTAGAAAATGTTTGCAAAGCACAGTAATTTAGGATTATTTGTCCATGGTGTCTTCCAAAAGCTTAATGAAGAGGGTAGAACCAATTATTTTCATCTGAGCTTCCAGGAATGAAGTTTTTATTTATTAATAAGGAAACTGATGAACAATGTTATTAAGTAACTAATGAAAATAGAAAAGTGTATATAAAAGAAAAAAGGGGTAGGAATCTTTTTTAAGGGTGTTGCTGAAATCCTCAAACTTCTCAACTGATATCAAGCTAAGGAGAAGAGTTTGAGATGTTTTTCTTTGGAAGCCTTTGGGCTCCTTAAAGGAAAGGGTCTAGTTCCAGTGCTATGAGTATAATCAGTGCAGAGGGAGTTCATGGAACATGTGAAAAGTTTTAAGGCTGGCATGCAATGTTTCCTTAATTGCTGCTTTTCAAATAAATTAATGAGAGCAAAAAATAAACTTAGTTTGGGTCAGGATGGTTGAAATAAAAGCACAATAGGACAAGGATGGGGCTGTTTCTCAAGGGAAGTCAAAAGAGAAACCACTGGATGATTTTTTATTAAAGTTTCCACATTTAAAATTCCCTCCTTGCAGATACCACTGCCAGAAACTTTCTTACATCATAAGGCCTGAATATTTCCTTAACTTGTTATTAAAAAAAGAAAGCTCTTGAGATGCATATTTCTTATGATCATGAATCATTCAGGAAACATTTAAGGAGGGTTACTGCTTTCTTGGCATGGATTTACAAGTTAGTGACCCAAAGATGAAAAAGACCCAGCTCCTGATCATTGGTACCTCCAGAATTTCTATCTAGAAGTTTAGGAATGACAATTTTGGAGCTAAGAGATTTGTCTTGAAGTTATGTTTGCATTTCAGATAGTTTTTTTTACTTAGATTATATGTTACAGGTCAATTAAAAATTGGCAAAGTTTTTTTAAAGATGTCTTTACTCATTCGTTTCATAAGACCGAGAAAATATCAGTTATGTTCATAACAAAAAAAGGGAAGAAGTTACTGATGGAAATTATGAAAAAGCTAAGACTTTTTCTCTCGGATTATATTATACCACCACTATTTCTACACTTGAGGACCTTGGTCTTAAAAGGGGTGATAAATGCATATGCAAATCATTATAATAAAACATAGTATTAATGGGATAGATGAATGAACAAAGAGACATTAATAAACTAAGTGGGCTAAAATCATTCATTTCAGTTGGAGCCTAAGGGCACAACTATGAGATTTTCCTTTAGACACATTTGAGGATAGAGTCTGATTCAAAATTTGGTCCTCTACCCTCTATCCTTTTGTTTCTATCCTAAAATCGAAAGTTCCTAGGGAAATTTCACACCCATAAAACCAGGTTTTTCTTTCACTATGTGATAGTTCCAGGGAGGACTAAGTTCAAAGGGAGCTGTGTGAGTGCGTTATAGGTGCAAAATCTCTGGGAGTAAAAGAAACGGCTTAGCAGGAAGAAACTGAGACTCCTCTCTTCCCGAAGACGCTGGGCTCCCTGCTGCCTGCCCACTCTCCCTCCCCAAGAAGTGGAAGCAGAGATAGCTGTGTTTCCAACCAGGCAGAATTTTAATAAAGTAACTGATATTTTCAGGAAAAAAACATTAATGTCAGCCAGGGGAGAAAAGATCAGGAGCCCCTTGACGGCCATGTCAGGAGTGCCCTAGAGGCTGGGGTTCAGTGGCAAAGAGGGCATGACTAATAGCCACATTGTTGAAGAAAAGTTGTAGAATAAATACCATTATTCAGAAACTCATTTATTTTTCTGTAAGGTATGTTATAGTTCAAATCTACCAACTAATATCCATTAACATTCATCCAACTTCTACCTGACTAGAGTTTGAGCTTCTTGAGGGCAGTGATCAAATCTTATTTATCTACATTTCACCAATGCCTACTGCTCTACCCACCACATAGTGGAGTAAAGATAGTGTGACTAAATGGGAAGAGTTTTGATAATTCTCTTAACCAAGAATATAGAAAAAAATGAGAGTAATGGTCAGTAATGATATATATGTTGCAGACATTCCATTATGTCATTTACATCACTGTGTGGGTTCATAACCTAAACCATGATATAATGAAGCTTAATAGAATAAGGCACTTTTTTAAAGGATATAAATATAAATATAATTTCATGATTTAACCCTTTTACTTGGGGCTTTCTGCCCATGATAGGAATGTTGAAGACACCAACAGTTAGCTTTTGAAACAAGATGATTGAAAAAAATATAACTTTTCAATTTTCTATGATGAATACATGTTGTCTCCATGTTCAGGCAATCCCTAATGACAAAAGTAACCATTGGCTTTATGAATCATAGCTTAGAACAAACTATCAATTCACACATTATATAATGATTCGCTGACTGTCCTTGGACTTGAGTCAATTTCATAATACCTGGAAGAGCATCTGATTTCAAACTTAGGTTACAAATCCCAGGAAGAAATATAATCTAAAGAGTGAACAGCACATGAATAAAGAATGGACTGTTCTAACAGTTAAGTTTCAACACAATTTGTAGAAACCCTATCATAGAAGCTGTGTTTGTTTTAACAGAGCTGTCTTGCAACAATATTTGTAGGACAGTATTTTAGGGTACGATTAAATCACTGGGATTTAAATCTGGCCATTCCATAACTGCTAAAATCCGTGTCATGCTGACACAACAAAACGTTTCCAATCACCTCTTTATTATTTTGTAGTAAACTGTAATTGGTATTTAGTTCCCCTGAGTGAATCTGTTCTTTAGGACACACATTAAGTCATTTGTTTAGAGTTCATCTATAAATGCACATCTCATTTATGTTAGATTGAAGATTTTCACTATGTTTTTAGAAAGTCTTAGGCATAATGGAAATTAGGGGTAACTTTTTATATGATATTAACAATTTCCTTCATAACCTTAAAGGATTTCAAATTCTGCTCTCATTATAATTTGTCTACTTTGTTTAAAAAACATTTAAACCTAGTGATCCATTTTATTTTCAACTCATCATATCCTTATATAAATCACTGTATTATGCCAGGGAGGAGCTATAAAAGTCACTTAGAGGATTTTCACAGTTGACATGTTCTCTAGATGATCCACACATTCAGATCTCACTGGATAGGGGTTTTCCACTTTTTACTCAGCTTGCATGCACTTATTTGCCCAAACTTCAACACACTTAAGCTCTCTTTTATAGATAATGAAACATTCTCTCACAACCCCAATCAGTATATATGCATTCAGAGTCATTTTATTGTTATCTCTGAAATACATATATATAAAGAGGAGAGGGTGGCAAGATGTTATTGTTCAATGTCATATTTTTAAACTAATTCTAAAATAGTATGGAGTTTGCTCAAAAATTAAACATAGAATCACTTCACTTCTGGGTATACACCCAAAAGAACTGAAAGCAGGCACTTGGACACATATCTGTACACCCATGTTCCTAGCAGCATTACACACAATAACAAAAAGGTGGAAGCAACGAAAGTGACCATCAACAGATGAATGAACAAAATGTGGAATATACGTATGATGAAATATTATTCATCTTTACTAAGGAAGGAAATTCAGGTACCTGCTTTAACATGGATGAACCCTGAAGACATTATGCTAAGTGAACTAAGTCAGTCATAAACAGACAAATACTGTATGATTCCACTCATATGAAGTTCCTAGAGCAGTCAAATTCATAGAGACAGAGAGTAGAATGGTGGTTGCCAGGGGCTGGGGGGAAGGAAGAACGGGGAGTTAATGTTTAATGAGTATGGAATTTCAGTTTAGAAAGGTAAAAAAGTTCTGGAGATGGATGGTGGTGATGGTTGCACAACAATATCAATGTACTTAATGCCACTAAACTAGACACTTAAAATGGTTAAAATAGTAAATTTTATTTATATTTTACCACAAATTTTAAAATAAATAATTTAAAAAGTAATCCTAATATTTTAGTAAGGTCTGCTGAAAACCAAACTCTACATTTTACCGTTTAAGCAAATTATACTCTAGAGGTTATTTTACTTTTTGTGATGCAACCAGAAATAAGATAATTAATTATGATAGAAAGAGCCTTGGCAGAGTCAGTACTTCACATGAGACCTCAAGTAGTACCTAGTAGGTAGGTCTTGCTGAACCTAAAACCTATGTGAGGCTCAGAACATAGTGGTTATCATCAAAGCTGGATGGAAAGGCATCACAGGTGCTACCTGAAGAGGCCGGTAGCTATTCACCCCCAAGGATTCTGTCAGTTTTGGATAAGAGAGATAGGGACTGATCCTATCTCTAGAGAGATGAGACATCCTCTATGAGATGTCAGATGAATCCTGACACAGGAATTCAATCCAGAGACTGAGACAGTTTGGGAGGCAGTTTAAGAATGGCTGGTCTCAGGAACAAGGAGACTGTCATTGGTATTTGGAGCTCAAGTTCAGAGAATGTAGGAACTTATGCTGTGACCCCTTGGAATTGAACATGGCTTCTTAAATCCTTCCTTACTTAGGCAAGACTAGCACAGGGCTGAATCTGCACCTGGATATCATGTGGGTCTAATTATTCCAGAGGAAAGTTTGGAGGTTGTGGGTACAGAGGGAGTGGAAAAGCTCAGGTTAGGTCCTGAGAGTTTAAGGAAAGTGAACATTTTCCACTCCATAATCTGGTGAAAGTCATTGCCATGGTTTACACATGTCAGATCCTCAGCCCTGGAATGTTGACCCCTTGTGCTGCTGAGCATCTCTGGAATCTTCCCATCTCTCTATCAGCTGCCCATCACCATTCCCTAGTCCCACTGGCCTTCCATCCTCTATGATGTTCTGAGCCCAAACATTCCCAATCTAGTCCTCCTGCCTCTTTCCAATCCACTTCAGCCCATACACAAGGCAGAACTTTTTGAAAGGGCTGGGCTTTAGGGCTGCATTAGCTCTACTTGGTAGAAAGTACTCAATAACCATTTGTTGAATTTCATTGAAAATTTCCTCAGCAAACAAAATTTTTTCAATGCATTAAGTTTCTCAAGTTCTCAGTGTATCTTGATGCCAAAAAAGTGGCCTGGGAAGGAATCAGGAGTTAGCTATTAAGAAGTCCTATGGAGCTTCCCTGGTGGCACAGTGGTTGAGAGTCCGCCTGCCGATGCAGGGGACGCGGGTTCGTGCCCTGGTCTGGGAAGATACCACATGCCGCGGAGCGGCTGGGCCCGTGAGCCATGGCCGCTGAGCCTGCGCGTCCAGAGCCTGTGCTCCACAACGGGAGAGGCCACAACAGTGAGAGGCCCGCGTACCGCAAAGAAGTCCTATGATCTTAAAAAAGTATTTAATTTCTTTATTGCTCTCCTTATAAAATGATTCTTTTAAGTCCTTATAAAATGATTCTTTTAAGACATTCTAGTTCCAAAGTGTTGGTTTATCAGGGCACCTCAGATGTCTGGAATCTCCCATTTCCTGTAAACAGTTAATCCCTGGCAAGGGCATGAGGCCTTAGAGTTCTATTCCATTATCAATCTCCTAAACCACACAGTGTTTCTTTCTAATCGTCTTATGATTCTCAGTTCCTCCTGATCTCAGGTCTGAGATAACCTTTTGGGTTTTGGGGTAAATTATGGGAATAAACAAATGAATTAAACATATGATATAAAACAACGGCTTGAAAACTAATCCAAACTTTAAAATTTTTTAATATTTTGAATAACAAAGGAGATTGATCCATATGCATGAATACCTAAAAATCATCTTTTAAGGTCAAATTTTTAAAATCTACACACTGGTCTCAAACCATTTGGCTTTGTTGCTTTTTAACTAAAATAAAGTGAACTAATTCTGATTAAGTTTGGGGGGGTGGGAATCTTCAGCATAGATGACAAATTATATGCCAGATGTTGGCTTCCTATGATTCAAAACCACGTTGCCAAAAAGCAGGCTGCTGGCAGATCTTTAATTACTAATATTAGTAATATGGACATCCAAGCCTAATGCATAATATGAATATAAAATATACAATTAATATAAAATGCATACTGAAAAAATTTTAACTAATGAATGAACATCACTGCTGCATTAGCTTTCTTAAGTAGGTCAGAGCTTAAAGCTGTCCAAATAATAGATTTTTATGTTTCTTTTTTTTCTCTATCTCAAAGCAAGAAATTAATTTTTTCCTGTTCCAAAGTCATCACTAGATTAATGACTGTCGTATGAAGCCTGGTTACAGGAAGCTCCTCATACACACAGCCATGTGTAGCTCCTGAAAAATGAACAGAATCATTTTTCTCACAGAATATGAGTACAATGGGATATCAAATAGATTATTATTTTTCTGAGAAAGAACTGTTAAATTTGTTCTGATGACAGTGGTGAAATGAGATTTAGAAATACTAATGCTTTTCCCTTCCATCATGCCTAGCTTATGTTGTCATAGATACCGTTTCAATTTACAAAGCCATACTGAGCACACTGTGGAAAACCTTACTGAACACAACAATGTGGAAAAAGAGAAGACCTTTGCCACCCAAGAACTTATATTCTAGTAGGGGACATATGATCCCATTAAGATCCACTGACATATGAATAACACAGGCAAAAAAGCATTTTTTAACTGAAAATGAGTTATCTAATTGGCATTTCATTCCCTTTTTTAACATTATAAATAAGATAAAGTTCCAACCATGAGAATTTTCTTTAAGAGTCTACCGTGTTACTTCAGACACTCAATATTAGCTGGACCTTACCACCCGGAACTCAGAGTGGATGGATGCAGTGAATGACAGGCTAGAGTTCCCTGAGATGTGGATTCTGACTAATGCATCTGCCCTTGCCTTGCAGTGAACCCCTGCAGCTCTAGGGCAAATGAGGCGAGAGCATGCTGAAAGCTCTTGAAGGAGGATGCTACTGACAGGAGCATCTTAAAAATGAAATGAACACAAATTTCCAAACTTTATTAGACTACAAAAATTGCATATGTTAAATTTTAAGGGACTCTTTTCCATAATATTGTTCTGTTATACAAGTTCCAGGAACTTTTTAAAAAAAAATTGTAGTTTGGAAAAAAATACTCTTAAGTCCTCAAAGCATCTTCAGGACTAGGAATGTTCAATGCCCCTTCAAAATGCTTTGAGGGCTTAAAATTATTTTTTTCCAAACTGAATAGTAATACTTATGTATGAATGGTCAAAAAATTAAACTAATTACCAGATCTAGTTCAGAAATTAAAATTAGCAGGGAAAGAGAATGGTCTGGAGACCCGTTTTTATTTAAGAAGTTATACGTGTCTGTCTCCTGCACCGGACTGCCTTATGAATCCCGGGTCACCAGCACCTGACTTATTGTAGGTGCTCTAGTGCTCTATAAATTGCTGGTTGAAGGAGTAAGCCTGTGAGTTAAGTGAGGGGGTAAATAAGTGAGTGAGAAAGTGAGTCAGTGAAGAATAAATGAATGCATTAAGATTTACCAGGAAGTACACTAGAAGGCAGTGATCCTTGAGCCTCAAATTGAAGATAAGTAAATGCTTCTTAAATCCTTTTTGACATAACATTTGGAATATGTCTCTTACTTCTAGCCAAGGGCTTTCTCAAATTCCTTATTTCAATCATGACAATGGTACTGAAAGAGAAGCAGTAACCTTCTTTATTTTTAAGCAACTCTCTTTCAATCAACTTTTAATTATCCTAAAGGAGGAAACCAGTGGTGCAGATAATCACCAAATCTCTTGTTGGAATGCATTATATGATAGCTTTTTACAGCAGTTTGCCTTCCTAATTAAGTTTTGATTAGGTTTCTATTACAGTTATGGAGAATTCCCTTAGCAGAGAGGACAACAGGTCAGGCAGCTCAAGAATACAGTGATCAATGCATTGAGGTTGGCTGGGACTGACCCATACCTTAATTTAGGCCCTTCTTTTTAAAATGCATCGTGCTAAATAAGGACTTTGAGACATACAAAGTCATAGCAGATTTTCAGGTTCATAATTATTCAGTGCCCATCACTGAGAATCTATGAGAAGGCAGATAGTTCCCCAGAGGCTGTAAAAACAAAGAGGAATAAGATACAGTCTTATACAAAAAAGATATAAACTCAGAATTTCAGGAACTCACTGCCTTGTCAGCAGTTTTCTGGTAGTCAATTTAAAAGGAAAAAAAGAAATGGGTAATGTTGATTTTAAAAATGCATTATATTTAACCCAACATGTTCAAAGCAATATTGCTTTAACATGTAATCAACATAAAAATTATGAGGTATTTTACACTCTTTGTTTTAGACTAAGTCCTCAAAATCCAGGGTATTCTTTACATTTGCTGTACATCTCAATTCAGACTAGTACATTTCAAATGCTTAACAGCCATATGTAGCTAAAGGCTTCCATACTGGGAAGCACAGTTCTAGAATCTTGCTTCTCAAACTATGGTCTGAGAATTAGCCTCACTGGCAGCATCTAAAAAATGTTAGAAATGCAGGATCTCAGGCTCCATCCCAGACCTACCGAATCAAAATCTGCATTTGGCAAGACATGCAGGTAATACTAAAGGTGCACATTAAAGTTTGAGAAGCACCAACCTAGACAGGTGTAGTGTAGAGAAAAGATCTGAATGATCTGGAGTTAGGAGCGCTGAAGAAATGTTTATGGGCCAGCAATGATTATAATGCGTGAGAAGCGGAAGAACTTAAGGGTATACAGGTAGCTAGCTGCTTATGAGGAATTGGATAAAACCATTTTAATCTGAGTGTTTCATAATCTTCAAAATGAAAATAATGCAGCCCATTTTGCAAGACTGATGTTAGGATTAGAGACACGATGATAAAGCAATTCACATGATGCCTGGCTTCTAGACATGGAATCTTTAGATAATTCCATTACCAATGGTACACAGTCAGATGAAGACTCCAGCGCTGCAAGATTTTAACTACAAGGAAAGTGTCCGACACTATATGAAAACTGACCAAAGAGGGAGAATTGCAGAATATCACTGCTGTCACAAGCATAGATTCTGGGTGATTGCCAGGAGTCTCAAGTGAGAGCTAATGTCAGAGCAGGTTCACCCAAGGTAAGATGGGAGAGGGGAAACTCCCTCAGAGGGCAATGCAGATGCTAGAATTCATACATCATGTTCATAAACCTACTGTGGCCACCTTTCACCAAAATATGTTTCACAACTTTGGATATCTGGTTTATCGACTAATTAATAGGACTAAAAGGATCAGATAACTGGTCCTTGTGCTCATCTAACATCTGGCTCTTCCACTAAGTGGCATGTTGGTCAAGATGCCTTATTTTGGCTGTCAAATGATGTCAGCATATCTGAGAATATTATTCAGCTGAAATTAATGCAATATTGAGAACTGGAAACCCAATAATATTTTTGTTGGAAGATTAGCCATCCCTCCCTTCTTCTAAGGACTACGTATCAAAAATGTCAACTATTACTAAAAAGAAAGGGAGGTAACTCTGTGGGAATAGAAAGGCTCTGGTTTGGGAGTCACAGATCAGGGAGCGCTAGTTTTAGCTCCCATATTAACTAGTTTTCATAACTCAGAATTTTAATCTCTTGTGGCCTCACTTCCGCCCTGATAAAACTTGGAGGTTTAATATGTGAATCTCTTCTCTCTTTATTTTTAGAATATTTATTAATGGAATAACAAAATTGCTTTTCTTAAATACTATTTTCTTAAGTAACTTCAGTGATTTCCAGTTGTATTTTTATTTGATTTTTTCAAGTTTTATTTTTTATTGTGGTAAAAAGTATATAATATAAAATTTACCATGTTAACCCTTTTTAAGTGTATAGTTTGGTAGCACTAAGTACATTCACATTATTGGGCAACCATCACTACCACTCATCTCCAGAAATTTTTTATTTTCCCAAACTGAAACTTTGTACCCATTAAATACTAGCTCCCTCACTCCCTTCCTCCAAACCCTGACAATCACCATTCTATTTTCCGTTTCTATGAATTTGACTACCCTAGGTACCTTTCATATAAGTGGAATACTACAGTATTTGTCCTTTTGAGTCTGGCTTATTTCACTTAGCATAATGTCTTCAGGGTCCATCCACTTCGTAGTATATACCAGAATCTCATTCATTTTAAGACTGAATAATCTTCCATTTTACGTATGTGCCACATTTTGTTTATCCATGTTTGGGTGCAGTGATACGTGGTTTGAAGATAAAAGTTGCTGAAATTCACAGCAGTAGGGCCCAAACAAGGAAATGGATGCATTGGTTGATTTTCTGGGACTTCTAGGGTTAATGATGCTTAGGCCTTTTCCTAAACATCAGGAAAGAGAATAGGAAGCAGCCAAGGTAATTATTTAGCATGGTTAGAGGCTGACTGAGGCTGGAGTATAAAAACAGGGAAAAGCCTATTTATCAAAATGCAAAGAAAGTGCAGACTCAACTATTGGAGCCATCAAAGGTCTGAGATGAAGCTGTGCAAAGTCTAGGAAGACACTCAAGCACCCAGGGCTAAAAGAAAAGTGGGAAGTAAGGCACATTTTGGTCCTAAATGGGAATGTCAGTCAGAGTATCTTTGGTAGGACGATCATTCCTTTGAGCTTCGCATAAAATGTCAACCCTTAATGCAGATGAGTTAATCAAGGCTCATAGGTTCACACCATTAACAGTGTTTGTTTCCACGTGCCCGTTTGGATTATGACAGATCTGTGACTATCAGTGGGTCTATGAATTATTAAAGTTGACTAACAGTGACAGCTTCTGTAAAGTAAATTCTACTGACTTCAAGTAGCAAAAGAAACCACAAAGCAACTGAAACCATCTTCCTTGTGTCATTAGATCCATGAATTAATGAGTTTTGAACAGCATCTCAAACAGGCAGTTCACAGAAAATCTTCAGGGCAAAAAGAAGTGGGTTAGAGGAGGTGAGGCTGAAAAAACTGTCTCTGCTCATCCCCACTGTGCTGACCTTTCCAGGAAAAGTTTGATGAATTGGTGGAAGCTGAAACTGGCAAAGGATATGAGAAATGCGATCCCGCTTCTTGTTTTACATCAGTTAGAAGTAGATGTAGATTAGTGAGTTTCTCTTTGAAAATGAAAATGTTTCTCATAGCTTAGTCAGAAACTTTCCTGAAAAAGAGGTTAGGTTGAGGGCCCACCTCAGGGCACTCTGGACATTGGAGTCCACCTGCTATGTGGAACCAGAGAAGAGTCAGAGCTGTCCGCAATATTGTACGGACTGTTAGCATATTCTTAATTCAACCTTATTCTACTGGGCAAAGAGCAGTCACCAAAACTTGCGGAAGAAAGGGCTCTTTGTAAAAGCCATATTTGAGAATGTCATATTTTTAGTTATTATTTTTTTTAATTTAATTTTATTATTTATTACACAGCAGATTCTTATTAGTTATCTATTTACACATATTACTGTGTATATGTCAATCCCAATCTCCCAATTCATCCCACCACCCCGCCGCCACCGAGAATGTCATAATTTTAAATGTTCAGATCTCCATAGTCATCTCTCTGAGGCAACACAGGATAAATAAAAGTATGAGAATAAAGGTCAAAAACACTTCCAAGTTTGCTTTCCAGCTTTGCTACTTAATAGCTATGTAACCTTGGACAATTTACTTAACCTTTCTCAGTCTCAGTTTTCTCATCTTTAATTGCCTGTGTGATGATAATTGGCTGCGCTGTTATATGACAATGTACAAAGAATGCCTCTACATAGTAGATGCTCAATAAATATTAGTAACCTTCCCTTATTGTTTTTGTTAAATTTAGGAGTACATATTCGTTCACTCATCCAGTCTTTCATTCTTCAAATACCTATTCATATGTATATGCCTAGCACTGTTGTAATCAAATGCAGCTCTTCATCAAATCATACATTTTCAATATATGTTATCTTTTCCATGAAGTACTTTATCTTTAAAAATAATTAATTCCTCCTAAGTTGTTCTGTAAAATAAATCAGTTACTTTGTATTATAAATATTCACAGTTCAAAATTATGTACCGTATTTGTAAATGGGATAAAGAGTACATAAATTGAAATACCAGCTTGACAATGCAACAGAAATAAACTCTCATTGAGACCTAACAAATTCAAAAGGATATTGTTAGTAAACCCTTATTTTTATGTAGGCTGTAATAGGGTTACCCTATTATAATAACTAACTACCAAAACAACTACAGAATTGATCTTGGGTCCATTGGGAGTCCAACGATACCCTAAAAATACATTGATTTGAAATTTTTTCAAATGTTTTTAGAGTTTTACAGATCTCCTACGGGATTATGGTGGGGAAAGCTTTGGGTGACTATCTATGGAGAATTTCTTCTAAAACCATTATATTCTAGGACAGGAGTTCTAATGAAGGACTGATAAAAACTGAAATAGTCTGACAATCATCCTTCTGTTCTCAAAAGCTAAATTATGGGAAAAATGGGCATGAGGAAAGGCTAATTTAAAAATTAATTGACCAGGCTCATCATAAGGGGTTTCCGCTCACACCACCTGTCCTGCAGTTCCCAGAGCTCATGGACTCCTCATCGTCCTAATCAGAGTCACAGTGTCAGGGTGCCTTGCCCCAGAGCTCCTGCAGGTGCTGGGGAGTCTCTCTGGTCCAAATGCTGTGCCTGGAAGGCACATGGAAACACAAAAGACCCCGAATAGCCAAAGAAATCTTGAGAAAGAAAAACGGAGCTGGAGGAATCAGGCTCCTTGACCTCAGATTATACTATAAAGCTACAGTCATCAAGACAGTATGGTACTGGCAATGGAACAGGATAGAAAGCCCAGAGATAAACCCACACACATATGGTCACCTTATCTTTGATAAAGGAAGCAAGAATATACAATGGAGAAAAGACAGCCTCTTCAGTAAGTGGTGCTGGGAAAACTGGACAGCTACATGTGAAAGAAAGAAATTAGAACACTTCCTAACACCATACACAAAAATAAACTCAAAATGGATTAAAGACCTAAATGTAAGACCAGACACTATAAAACTCTTAGAGGAAAACACAGGCAGAACACTCTATGACATAAATCACAGCAAGATCCTTTTTGACCCACCTCCTAGAGAAATGGAAATAAAAACAAAAATAAACAAATGGGACCTAATGAAACTTCAAAGCTTTTGCACAGAAAAGGAAACCATAAATAAGACCAAAAGACAACCCTCAGAATGGGAGAAAATATTTGCAAATGAATCAACTGACAAAGGATTAATCTCCAACATATACAAGCAGCTCATGCAGCTCAATATCAAAAAAGCAAACAACCCAATCTCAAAATGGGCAGAAGAGCTAAAAAGACATTTCTCCAAAGAAGATATACAGACTGCCAACAAGCACATGAAAGAATGCTCAACATCACTAATCATTAGAGAAATGCAAATCAAAACTACAATGAGATATCACCTCACACCAGTCAGAACAGCCATCATCAAAAAATCTACAAACAACAAATGCTGGAGAGGGTGTGGAGAAAAGGGAACCCTCTTGCACTGCTGGTGGGAATGTAAATTGATACAGCCACTATGGAGAACAGTATGGAGGTTCCTTAATAAACTAAAAATGGAACTACTATATGACCCAGCAATCCCACTACTGGGCATATACCCTGAGAAAACCATAATTGAAAAAGAGACATGTACCGCAATGTTCACTGCAGCACTATTTACAATAGCCAGAACATGGAAGCAACCTAAGTGTCCATCAACAGATGAATGGATAAAGAAGACGTGGCACATATATACAATGAAATATTACTCAGCCATAAAAAGAAAGAAAATTGAGTTATTTGTAGTGAGGTGGATGGACCTAGAGTCTGTCATACAGAGTGAAGTAAGTCAGAAAGAGAAAAGCAAATACCATATGCTAACACATATATATGGAATCCAAAAAAAAGGAAAAAAATGGTTCTGATGAACCTAGGGGCAGGGCAGGAATAAAGACGCAGACGTAGAGAATGGACTTGAGGACACAGGGAGGGGGAAGGGTAAGCTGGGACGAAGTGAGAGAGCAGCATGGACGTATATACACTACCAAATGTAAAATAGGTAGCTAGTGGGAAACGGCTGCATAGCACAGGGAGATCAGCTCAATGTTCTGTGACCACCTAGAGGGGGTGGGATAGGGAGGGTGGGAGGGAGACGCAAGAGGGAGGGGATATGGGGATATACGTATACATATAGCTGATTCACTTTGTTATACAGCAGAAACTAACACAACATTGTAAAGCAATTAATCCAATATAGATGTTAAAAAAATAAAGTAAAACAAAATAAATAAATAAAAGTTAATCATCCAGAAAATTGCTAACTGGGTTAGCAAGTACTAAATTAAACAGTAGAACATTAATATTCCCTAAGGCCATTACAACTGTAATTTTTGAAAGAATATTAAAGTTGGGCTTCTTAAGAGTTGGGTTTCTCAAGAAGTATTCATTTAATTATGATAGTTTTGATAGCTTTTTGTGTTCCCCTGGGAGTTGAAGACATATATATGTATGTGTATTTTCTAATCCTGAAGTCATGATACAATAGTCTATCTTGCTTATAGACATAAAAAGTGGGGCCACACTGTCCTTGAATCAAATCGATTCCCTTCCTTTGATTCTTACAACTCATCTACCTCCCTCACATTCTTTATAAATGTGGAGCTCTTTTTTTTGTTTGGTTTTGTTTTCTTGGTTTATATGTGGTTTTTAAAATATATTTCTAAATTAATAGGCTTTATTTTTAGTCCAGTTTTAGGTTTACAGAAAAACTGGGTGGAAAGGACAGGACAGAGTCCCCAAATATTGCATTTCCCTCTTTCCCCACCTGTAACACTATTTTCCCTATTATTAACATCTTTCATTAATGTGGTACATTTGTTGCAATTGATGAATCAATATTAATACATTATTAACTGAAATCCATAGTTTACATTAGGGTTCACTCTTTCTACTGTGCATTCTGTGGATTTTGACAAATATATTATGATATATATCCACCATTATAGTGTCATACAGAATAGTTTCATCACCCTGAAAATCCCATGTACCACCAATTCCTGTCTCTATCCCTCCCCCTGAATCCCTGGCAATCACTGATCTTCTCACTGTCTCCATAGTTTTGTTTTTTCCAGGATGTCATATAGTTAGAATACAGTATGTAGCATTCTCAAATTGCCTTCTTTCACTTTAGCAGTATGTATATAAGTTTTCTCCATATTTTTTTATGGCTTGGTAGCTCATTTCTTTTAAATACTGAATAACATTTACTTCATTTACCTACTGAAGTATATTTTGGTTGCTTCCAAGTTTTGGCAATTATGAACAAAGCTGAAACAAACATTTGCATGCAGGATTTTGTGTGGATATAAGTTTTCAATTCATTTGGGTAAATACTGAGGAGCACAACTGCAGAATTATACAGTAAGAGTGTTTCATTTTGTAAGAAATTGTCAAACTGTCTTCCAAAGCGGTTTTGCCACTTTGCATTTTCACCAGTGATGGATAAGCGTTCCTGTTTCTTCACATCCTCACCAGCATTTAGTATTGTCAGTATTTTGAATTGTAGACATTATAACAAGTATGTAGTGGTATGTCATTGTTGGCTTAATTTGCAATTCCCTAATGAAAGATAATGTTGAGCATCTTTTCATATACTTATGAAAATTTGTCAATATACATCTTCTTTGGTGAGTGTTCAGATTCTTTGCCCATTTTAAAATGGGTTGTTTTCTTATGGTTGAGTTTTAAGAGTTCTCTGAATATTTTAAATACCAGTCTTTTATCAGATATACGTTATTCAAATATTTTTTTAGCTTATCTTTTCATTCTTTTAACAGTGTCTTTCGCAGAGCAGAAGTTTTGAATTTTTAAAGTCTGACTTACCAATATTTTCTTTCATGGATTATGGTTTTGGTGTTGTATCTAAACAGCCATCTTCAAACTCAAGGTCACCTACATTTTCTTATATGTTATCTTCTAGGAGTTTTATAGTTTTGTGTTTTAAATTTAGGTCTATGGTCCTTCTTGAGTTAATATTTGTAAAATGTGAAAAAGCTATTTCTAGATTTATTTTTTTGCATGCAGATGTCCAGTTGTTTCAGGACCATTTGTTGAAAAGACTATCCCTTTTCCTTTGAATTGCTTCTGTTCCTTTGTCAAAGACCAGATGATTAAACCTGTGTTGGTATATTTCTGGGTTCTCTATTCTGGAGCTTATTTTATTATCAAAAATTGTGATTATTTATCACCTTTTGCTTCATAGTATTATTGGTTATTAATAATTTCCTTGTTGTTTTATTCAGGTAAAATTTACATGCAGGAAAAAGCACAGACCCCTTCCTTTTTCATACCTGATGAGACTCTTGATTTTTTAAGTACAACAATATGAAACAGCTGATATTTTATAATGTAATATTTATAACTATGGGAAAAACCTTTTAAAAAGTGAAAGCCCATCTTACTGTGAGCTTATTTTTCTGTAGAGTAGAGGTTGTCACCATCATGATTGCCAGTGTCAAGACCAAATATACTATAGGTGGATTTGGTTCAGTTTAGTTTGAATCCAAGGTGTGTGCTGCATACACTTGTCATGCTTTATGCAAATCACTTAATCAAGAATCAGCTTCTGCAGTTAAAGAAATGGAAATAATTATGCATACCAGTCAGGACTGTGATAAGGATTAATGATAAAATATACTTGAAAGGGCTTTTGTAAAATGTGAAACCCTACAGAGATGCTGGGTGTTGTTCTTATTAACTAATAGAACTTGAAAGGACTATTTTAAAGATCAGTACATCTAGCTGTCACCAGACAGCTGATGGTTTCAAACCAGCAACTGAAGCATTAAAAGATATTAAACTCACTAATAATGCTTTTATAAGTGCCTTCCAGAGAAAAAGTTTCCACCAAATTCCATCAAACTGTGCTGAAGTTTGTTACTCTAAGCCATACTACTCTATGTCTAATTTAAATCTTTCATGCTATATTGTTTTTTATCCTATCTTTGGTTAAAAACTTTAAGATTCCTCTCAAATTTTGTACTGTAAAGAATAATACTTGGGGAATAGACAATTAATATGCATTTGTGGATAACTGGCATGTGGTTTTCATTTTTCTTAAGAGAATTAGCAGATATAAGGCAGATATCTGAATAAGGCAGATTAATTGATTATAGTTTATCAACCATCAAGAGAGCAGCACCAACAATAATTCAAAATATCTGAACTAAAAATTGCTAACTGGTATAGAAACAATGTATTCCAACTGACCTAATTTCACTAAACTACCCACTAGTTTGTTAATTCATTCAATGCAGTGTTAAGGCTCCCACTGGGCTGTATAATCTGGTAGAATCAAAATACATTGGAAAGAGACCTGTTATCTCAAGGCCTTTGCAGTTGAGGAGATCAGTCCCATATTGATTTGGGGGCACTATTACTTAGACCTATAAACATCATTCTGCTTGAGCATTAGACAGTGTGGCTGGCAAGGAGGAAGAGGGGCATCCTGGTAGAAGAAATGACATATGCAAAAGCACAGCAGTTCAGGGTGCCTTGGCCACCTTTGTATCCATTTCTTCTTTTCCCCATCCCCCAAATATAGAATCTTGTTCAATGTGGGTTGGATATCTGGTTATCTCATCCTGATTTTGAGTTCAATGCTGGCCCAGCTGGCACAGTGATAAAGGAATGTGTGCATAAAGTCTATTGCTCCAGAGCTCACTGGATTGGCCAGATAGTTGCTCAGCTGCAGGAAAGAAAGGACTGGCAAACATATAAATCTAACATTAACATGAAATTGTAATAACTTAGTGAATAAAAATAGCTCTTTTGAGAACTTTTCAAATGTAAGATTTCTAAATTTTTCATAGTGCAGAGACATTAAAAAAAAAAAAACCAGAAGACAAGTGATAGTAGATAGTGAAAATGTAAAAGGACTTTGCAATTCATAAAGGGCTAAATTAATTTAATTTATATTGCTTATTGACTCATAAAAAATGTAATGATTTTTCATTTTGAATCTAAATCTCTTCATTTCTGAAAATTTCAATCACATAGTTGTATTGATCTCCCTGGAAGCTTTTTGATTTGGATACTAAGAATTAGCTACATTTTAAAGAAATGACCAGATCTCTCTCTGAGGTTTTTCCTGTGCAAGATTCTACATCCCGCTTCCTCTGGTTAAAAGCAGCAGGGAGATGGTGGCAGTGGGATTAATTTCAAGAACCTTCGTATCTACCCAAAATGAATTCACTGGTTATGCAGAGCAGAAAAGGAAGTTTGACAGCTAAACTCACATATATCCAATATGCTGAAATTCTGTTTGACAGTTGATTTTGAAAGATTTTTTTCAAAACATATACGTTAAGCCACATGTTTCAAAAACTGAGAGCAATGAAATCCTTGATATGATCCAGGAGACATAAATATTAGGTGCTTCAGAAACTAAAACAAGACGGATTGCTAGTATCAAACTCACTACCCATATTCTCCAAACACTTTTGACAGCCTCCACCATCAGTAAAATATTTTTAAATATATCCTCAACATATATACTCATTTGATTATTTGTATATCATTTATTACTAACTTATTATTGTATACATTATAAAACATATGCAAAAATAGAAATTTTAAAAAGAATGAAATAAGGGGGAACTAAATTGTATTTTAAATGACTATTTTTAATAGTTGAAGACTATCATTAGCTAAGTCAATTTAGGAGTGAGACTCTTTGTTAATGGTAATGGATAAAAATCCATATATAAGATTATCTTCTCAGAAATTTCTAAAAATAGTTAAACTAGTTCTTATAAGAGCCAGTAAGTTGATTTTTATCTCTTAACGGAGTTCAGATAAAGTTCATAGTAGAGCAGGGGCCATTCAGACGTTTTCTTGTTCACCTGTGCTTATATTTTTATTATTGTCTGCATTTCCTGGTTTCTTTGCAGGATCCTTTTCATTAACTTCTCCCTTATGTGAAGGTTACTTAAGTTAAAGCTAGATAACATAATCCACAAAGCCACTTAAATAAAGCACATAGAAACTGTAATATGTGCAGTTTCTGGACTTGGTTAGAGGGGCAAGATGGCCTAGACTTGGTTATAGGGGCAAAAGCATGAAGGAATGATTGGAAATTAAGTTGTGAGGACGAGTTCATTCTTGTTGCTATTAATATTTAGCACCTTAAGCTTTAATTAGAGTCAATATAGCACAAAACAATAGAAGACATTCATCAAAGGTTATACTGCAAGCAAATAATTTTATAAACTACAATGCAAGATTGCTATCCAGTATTTATTTTTTATTTACTTAATCTTTGTTTTTCCATTCATCTCTCCACCCCTCTCCCCTCTCGCAACCACCTGTTTGATCTCTGTATCTATATCTCTGTTTCTATGTTGTTATGTTTGTTCACTTGTTTTGTTTTTTAGATTCCACATATAAGTGAAATCAAAGTATTTGTCTTTCTTTGTCTGACACTTCACTTAGCATAACACCTTCCAGGTCCATTCATGTTGTCGCAAACAGCAATACTTTATTTTTTTATGGCTGAATAATATCCTATTGTATATACATACCACAACTTTTTTACCCATTCATCTATCGATGGGCACCTAGACTGCTTCCATATCTTGGCTGTTGTGAATAATGCTGCAATGAACATAAAGGTGCATATATCTTTTCAAATTAGTGTTTTTGTTTCCTTTGGAAAAACACCCAGAAGTGGAATTGCTGGATCATATGGTAGTTCTATTTTTAATTTTTTGAGGAATCTCCATACTGTTTTCCACAGTGGCTGCACCAGCTTACATTCTCACCAACATTGTACCAGGGTTCCCTTTTCTCCACATACTCACCAACACTTGTTGTTGTCTTTTTGATAACAGCTGTTCTGACAGGTGTGAGGTGGTATCTCATGATTTTGATTTGCATTTCCCTGATAATTAGTGATGCTGACCATCTTTTCATGTGTCTGTTGGCTACTTTTATGTCTTCTTTGGAAAAACGTCTATTCAGGTCCCCTACCCATTTTTTAATCAGGGTTGTTTATTTTTAACGTTGACTTGTATGAGTTATTTGTATATTTTAGATATTAACCCCTTATAAGAGATATCATTTGCAAATGCCTTCTCCTATTCAGTAGATGGTCTTTTCATTTTATTGATAGTTTCCTTCTCTGTGCAAAAGCCTTTTAGTTTGATGTAGTCCCATTCGTTTATTTTTGTTTATGTTGCCCTGGTCTGAGGAGACATATTCAAAAAAGTATTGCTAAGACCTATGTCAAAGTGCACACTGCCTATGTTTTCTTCTAGGATTTTTATGGTTTCAGGTCTAATATTTGAATCTTTAATCCAGTTTGAGTTTATTTTTGTATATGGTGTAAGAAAGTAGTTTAGTTTGATTCTTTTGCATTTAGCTATCCAGTTTTCCCAACACCATTTATTGAAGAGGTCGCCTTTTCCTCATTGTATATTCTTGCCTCCTTTGTCATAGATTAATTGACCAGAGAAGTGTGGGTTCACTTCTTGGCTCTCTATTCTCTTCCATTGATCTCTGTGTCTGTTTTTTGTGCAGTACCATACTGTTTTGATGACTGTAGCTTTGTAGTATAGTTTGATATCTGAAAGTGTGGTACCTCCAGCTTTGTTCATCTTTCTCAAGATTGTTTTGGCTATTTGGGGTCTTTTGTGTTCCATAAACATTTTAGAATTATTTGTTCTAGTTATGTGAAAAATGCCATTGGTGTTTTGATAGAGATTTCATTGACTCTGTAGATTGCTTTGGGTAGTATGGTCATTTTAACAATATTAATTATGACCCATGAGCATGGTGTATCTTTCCATTTGTGTTGTCTTCAGTGTCTTACAGTTTTCCAAGTACAGTTCTCTTACCTCCATAGTTGGATTTATTCCCAGGTATTTTTTCTTTTTGATGCAATTGTAAATGAAGTTGTTTTCTTAATTTCTCTTTCTGATACTGTATAGAAATGGAACAGATTTCTGTATATTACTTTTGTGTCCTGCAACGTTACTAATTTATTAGTTCAATAGGTTTTTGGTGGCATCTTTAGGATTTTCTATGTACAGTGTCAAACCATTGGCAGTTACAGTTTTACTCTTCCTTTCCAATTTCGATTCCTTTTGTTTCTTTTTCATGTCTGATTGCTATGGATAGGACTTCTAATACTAGGTTGAATAAAAGTGGCAAGAGTGGGCATCCATGTCTTGTTCCTGATCTTAGAGGAAATGCTTTCAGCTTTTCACCATTGAGTATGATGCTGGCTATAGGTTTGCCATATATGGCCTTAATTGTGTTGAGGTATATCCCCTCTATTCTCACTTTGTTGAGAGTATTTATCATAAATGGAGGCTGAATTTTGTCAAAAGCTTTTTCTGCATCTATTGAGATGATCATATAATCTTTATTCTTTAATTTATTAATGTGATATATTACATTGATTTGTGGATATTAAACCATACTTGCACCCCTGGGATAAATCCCACTTGATCATGATGTATGATCCTTTTAATGTAGTGTTAAATTCGGATTGCTAATATTTTGCTAAGGATTTCTGCATCTATGTTCATCAGTAATATTGACCTGTAATTTTCTTTTTTGTGGTGTCTTTGCCTAGTTTTGGTATCAGGATGATGTTGGCCTCATAGAATATGTCTGTAAGTGTCCTTCCTCTGCAATTTTTTGGAATAGTTTGAGAAGGAAAGGCATTAATTCTTGTTTAAATGTTTGGTAGAATTTACCCGTGAAGCTGTCTGGTCCTGGACTTCTGTTTGTTGGGATTTCTTTTATTACTGATTCAATTTCATTACTGGTAATTGGTCTGTTCATACTTTGTATTTCTTCCTGATTCAGTCTTGGGAGATTGTATGTTTCTAGGAATTTATCCATTTCTTCTAGTTTGTCCTTTATATTGGTGTATAACTGTTTATAGTAATCTTTTATGATCCTTTGTATTTTTGTGCTGTCAGTTGTAACTTCCTTTTCATTTCTGATTTTATTTATTTGGGCTCTCTCTCTTTCCTTCTTGATGAGTCTAGCTAAAGGTTGTTATTCAGTATTTAAAAACAAGCCAATAAACATACAATAATCTCATTAAAAAGAAGCCATGTAAACAATTAACAAGGCAATTTATTCCAAAAGTAAACATGAAAATTAATGAAGTGATTTACATTTTTAAATAATTCCTCCAATAAATTATAGACAAACTGTGTTAAGACCATTAGGGTTATTTTTATATATTATAGGCAAATATTTATATATACAAAATATGTAGGTATATATACCATTACAGTGGTTTTAGATTGAAAATACAACAACTTGTGCTTTTGGGGTCTGCATCCCTAGGTAAATAATTCTATCAAGTTTAGAAATACATCTCAAAAATATTTTCCCTCTTTTTCATTCATTATGTTTCCACATTTCTAAGTAGAAATGAAATATTCTTTTTGGTCCTTAATCTAGTTTGAAAGCATCTATTGATATAATCTGATAAATATTAGAAATGGTTCCTTGATGTCAAAATCTCCTGGGTGAAACTGTGGCAAAAGTCCTCCCTCTGGTATGACCTGTGGTTTCACCTATTATGGATTTAAAAGTTTGCCTTTTTTGTATTCACATCAATATAACAAACTTGATGGCATTTTGGAAATATAACACTTACTACTGGAGAAGCACTTGCTTTTTAAGGTGCTTTGAATTAATCACAGTTTTCCACACAGCACCCTGTGAAATAAGACACAGCCCCTCATCCCTTCACTCACCACCCCTGCACACCTCTCAGCTGGTGCTTCCCAAATTTTTCACATTTTGCAGGCAACATTCATGATTTCTGTCACATTCTGTACCACCTACACTATTATTTATTTAATATTTTTAGGGACAACCTTTCTTTTTAATTTAATTATAATCTCAGCTAATTACTCTGAAATCACAGTTGTATGGGCTATTTTTATCCTAATACATTATATACATACATATAAAAATATTATTTTTGCCCACCAACATTATATACAATATGCTTTGGGAAACAGATGCCTAAGAGCAGGGTCCCAGGACATTGGTGGCAAGAGAAAGGTAAAAAGCAAGGCCAGAGGGTGCCCTAAATACAGATATTTTCTGAATCAGTTTCCCCAGTTGAACTAATAAAGGAACAATCTATTTCAGTTATATTTGATATTCTTATAAGGTACAATTAATAAATTATCTTCTTTTATTCCAAACATCTCCCAGAATACCTTTCTACTTCAAAACATGTCCAACAAAACCTTAGTATCTGTTGCCATAATTGTTATTGGAGATGTGCAGTGACTTTCAGGAAAATCAAGGTTTTTGTACATACAAGGACAGCCATATTTTCAGCCACTAGTCTTATGGGAACTTTAGCAAATGTTTTTTTTTTTTTTTTATAGTGGGATAAATACCTCCATATTTTTCCCTAAACAGCTCAGGGAAAAACTGACTTTAACCTACATTTTGGTGAAATAAAACTGCTATTCCTGAGTAGAATTAACTCATATATGTGTTGTTTTGTTTGTTTGCCTCAAGATAAACTAAATATAGGATGCATGATTTTAATATAATGTGACAGATTTCCATTTGCTACACATAGAAATTAATTTCATTATTTGATACTTTACATTTTATAAAATAGGGTTCCTCCCTTCAAAGCTTTTCCAGACTAGATGGGGAGACAAAACTAATAAACATGAACCAATAAATTAAAAATCAAGTGCAATCTATTTAATTGTGGAAACGGTATGTAATTCCATGAAACTGAATTTACTTCATATTGATTCAAAAGTCAGTATTAGAATTTTTTCCTGTTAGTTTTCTTTCTCATATAAAAATTCTACAAAGAGTTATATTTTATATTTTTGTAGCTGTTTGATAAATGCTACATAAAATCAGATCCCTTCAGAGGTTTTCTTTTCTTCTTCTTTTTTTTTTTTTCTATTGTGACTACGCAGGGCATTCTAACCATGAAGCAAAAAAATAGGAAATGGATCAGGAGGAAAAAATTTCCATCTAATTTTGTATTATCTTTGAAAAGGAGGCTGAAGTTGCTAATCTGAATAGCTATTTTATGCATACAGTTTTTACTGTACAGTAATAGAAGGAAAAAATCCTTAGAAAAATGTGAAAAATAAAGACAATTAAAATATATCTCAAGGTATATTTCTGCAACTCTTAAGATACATATTGTTTATTCAATAGAATAAATTGACCAGTAAGCTCCCTTTATGACTTACTATGTGTATAAAGCATGGATACAATGGAGTATTGACCTCACAGACATTTTTTCAAGATTTGTAAATGAACAGCTTGGCATGTACAGTATTAGATATTTAACTAGAGCACACATTTCCCAGGGAGCTATAATCTTTATGTGAATTTAAATGGTAACACTTTTTTTTCTATATAGATACAGGCTGTACCTTATATTTTTAATGTTTATAGTTAATGAGCAGAGATGTTTCTTAATAAATGCATTATCTAGGCTTCTCAGGGGTTGACTGGGGCTACAGTAGCCTAGATTATTCTTGTAATTAGAGCAGGAACCCCCATAACTATCACTATTCACTATAGGGACTTAAAGGAATAGAGAGCAGAGGCTACAGAGCCATGATTCTTCGTTACAATAATGTAGAAATGGAATATGTGTCTTGGGTCATTTACTACATTGAAGTTTACATTTAGAAAATAGTATAGAAGCTATTTAGAAATGTAGTTTATAACCTAGAGCCATTTGAAAAAGTTGCATTATACCAAAGAAAATCTGGTACCCAGAAAGAGAACCTAGGGACAATTAAAAATTGAAGATTAGGATATTACTCTGCAGGCAGTGGAATAAAAGAGATATTTCACTCTGCCTGTTTAAGTAAATACACAATTATTTATATCTGTTTTTGCTTTTCAATTTAATTAATATTTCCTAGGCTTTGATATGTCCCAGCAGGCTGCTAACTTCAGATCATTGGTCTAATATTCCCCCTTGTTCTTTTCTTTCTCAACCATCTATGCACTGAGTTTTTCTCAGTAATTTCCCTGTTCTCATAAGCTCTTAATTCCCCGAAGAAGAATACTTCTGGGTCCTCTTAAATTTTACCCTTCTCACATCTAGTCATTTTGCAAAAGGTGAACAGATTTCTGTGGCTGGCAGGCACATGCTATAGAGCAGGTCACGTCTCATTTCTGGACTCCTGCATAGCACCTTTATCCCCTGGAAAGAGGGAAAGGGGTATAAGGGTCCACTGCCCACATTAGAACCTGTTCAACTTTCTGTTAGAGAGCTGGTGAACTGGAACACAAAATAACTGCTGGCAACAATGGGGCAAGAGTGTGGTACAGTAAAGAAGGAGCATGGCCCAAGTCTCTCTGACTCCTGGAAGAGAGTGTCTGAGTTGTGTAACCAATATATAATATAAGATATGCAGAAAGATACAGGCACTACAGACAGTTACTACACTTAATTTTTAACTATCTATACATTAGAAATTCTTGTTCATTCTCAAAAGCAAAATAACCTTAAAATATAATAAGTTGAATTTGTGATATAGATTTTAGGGATTGAAAGAATTTGGTTCATTTTGTGAAGAGTTCCTCACCTGGGTAATTGTGATGGGATGTAATATGAATTTTAATTGCCAAGCCAACCAAAAATGAAGATAATTCTACATGTCATTCCTTAATGCATAAAACTCATCAGAATGGAATCTCAGATCTTCAGAGAGAAGCAGATGTCTTCCCCTTATGTATCTGCTAAATGCCCAGAAACTTCAAAATGTGCACAGAAGCACCTATCAGACACCAGACTGGAAATCCTGCCAATCCTTGAGGATTGGAATCTCCACCAAAGGATTCCTCCTTAGGGACACCCAAAGCAAGGTGCAATGCAATGCCTCCAAATCTCAGGACGCCTGGCGGTATGAGCATCATGAATGATGTTAAGAAGAAGCATCTAATGGGAGCACATCATTTACTACCATAGGAACAGTAGAAGGTAGTGTTTATATTTCCTCCCCTGAGCCACGTCTCTCTACACATCTTTCAATCAGAGCTTCAAAGAAAATTTCAAAACAAATCCTGAACAAAACCCAGCATAATGTTTTTTTTTTTTTTTCCAACCATGACTGTATAACCCTTGCTGCTGATAAAGAACTCAGTATGTGCAAGGTGACAGACGCTTCATTTGCTAAGTCTGGGAAGAGGAAGAAATGGGGGGTTACGCTTTCCCACAGCTGCCCCTCTATGAAACTCCTCTATAGGAACCTCAGTTGGGAGATTTCCCTCAAATTAAGCCAACAGCCTATAATCTGATAAAGAAGAAAGATTTGCATTATGAAGAGAGTTTCAGTAAATATTTTGGAAACAAATTAGAAAAGGGCAAGAGTGAACAAAAAGCAATCCATCTAGTGATGAGTTGTTACCTAACTACAGTAGGAATGATTCTTGCAAACGTTTGAAGAATGGTTCCTCTACATTCTGTTTTAATACATTATAATACTCTTGTCAAGAAAAATGAGGGAAAAGAAGGTCATTAGTAAGCTTTTATATGGGGGTAAAATTGGTAACATAAATTACAAAGTTCAAATCATCTATCGGTATCTTGATACATTCCCAAATTTTGCTTATTCTGTGCCAAGATCAATGGTATTACCATCCAACTGATAGAAAAATCAAGTCCTCAAATAATATAACTTGCACTTGAGAATAAGCAGCTGGATGTTAGGAACTGTGACTTCCTGTCCCATATTTTTTCACTAATGCCTTTACTGATGCAGTGCCAGAGGGAGGCCTAGCTTAAAAAGAGCCAATGAAACAGAATAGTCATTACATTAAACTTGTGCTTAGAAATAGCGACATGCTGGCTTTTTCTTTAGATAGCAGATTTTTTTTTTTTAATTAATTTATTTATTTATGGCTGTGTTGGGTCTTCGTTTCTGTGCGAGGGCTTTCTCTAGTTGTGGCAAGCGGGGGTCACTCTTCCTCGTGGTACGCGGGCCTCTCACTATCGCAGCGTCTCTTGTTGCCGAGCACAGGCTCCGGACGCGCAGGCTCAGTAATTATGGCTCATGGGCCCAGTTGCTCCACAGCATGTGGGATCTTCCCAGACCAGGGCTCGAACCCGTGTCCCCAGCATTGGCAGGCAGATTCTGAACCACTGCGCCACCAGGGAAGCCCTAGATAGCAGATTTTTAACACAAAGAAGCATAACTCTCTTTATTCATTTTATTTTATCTGTATTTTAACCTACTAATCAAAAGGAAAATTAATATTTCTGTCTCAAAGTTTAGTTAATAATTTATTCTGTTGCCATTTTATCATAACCAAAATAAATACAGTACAAGAAATAATCAGTATAATTTATAGTATAGTATATTATAGTTTGAAACTCAAATAATGTAAATCCATTACACTTTAAATTCATGATGAAATACTCCTGTAATTATAATTTCCTGACTGATGCAGGCTTTTTTTAAACCTTTCTTCTAACTGAGATGTTACCTCTATATGCTGAAGCTTACTTTCTATTCGCTTTCTCCTCATTTAATGCTTTTTTCCTCTAACTTCATGACCTAATTATTATATAAAATTATTAAATCCTTAAAATTTCTTTAGAATCATTCCCATTATTAGCCATAGACCCTCCCTTCAGGGAGGGCTTCCTAGAGATGATTTTTTTCTTACTAATCTGCATAAGCTCTTCATGTCATGATATTTATATATATTTACAGTCATATTTAATATTGTCAAACGGTTCTTCAAAGTATTTGACCATTTTACACTTTTACCAGTGAGATGTAAATGGGAAGTAGCACTAAAATTTACATTGCTCTTCTTGGTTTTTGACAAAGAATAACATTGATACAACATCATATACAAGATTATTTGAGTTTCACAAGATTTTTCTAGACCTGATGCTAAATAAATGGGGCTTTTGGCTATTTACACTCAGTTAAATCAGATGGCTAGTTTACCCAAAGAGAAGTTCCCGTATTCATTTTCTCTTCCATTTCTATTAATACAGTAATGGTTACTGGTAGTTTAAAAAACTGTAAGGCAGATATATAGGAAAAATCAATTCCTTAGCTTAGTATGTCATTAGAATAATTCTGTCCAAAAATAAAGCTCAAATATATTTCTTATTCAGTTTATTCTAAAATTTATATAGACATATATGAAAGCAACCCTACTGTAATTAGGTAACAACTCATCACTAGATGGATACACACACACACACACATACATATATAAACTATATATAAACACACAATCAATAAATCTTTTTGAAACGTAAGGTAAAAATCTTCCTTGGATAAATATATAGCTACATGTAAACTCTGTAAATTATGTTGAGGCCTTATAAATATATTAAATAGACGACCTTATACATTTAGTGTATTCACTCTTTAATCTCCTCATTCATATGCTGGGACTTTCTGATATATTCAACAACCCAAGAAACTAATTCTTACTCAATTATTTAGTGCCTGGTGCTAGATAGCAGTCCTGTGCAGACAGGGGACACCACGGTACCAAAGCTAGATTGGACCACCAAGTGAAATTAAATTGATAGCTTACCTCTGGCACTATATGATTTCTCTTAAATGTTTGATATCCCTAGGAACTATTTAAGAAAAGTTTCAGAGCTCTTCTTTCTAACATTTTATTACAAATAATTGCCCCAGGAGTGTGCTAATCACCTTACAGAACTTTACAAAAGTCATTTGACCCCAGTGAGCTAGATGGTAGCTTACCTACCACTGACACCAAATCACACTCAATGCCCCCAGTCATCACTGGCATTTCTGAAGTTCATCCCAGGCCTTCCATACCTGTTTACTACCCTCTCTGCAAGTCCAAGCTTCCTCTCTTTGTCTTCATCATGATTTACTGTAAGTACCAAAGCAAGATGGCCAGAGTCCCCATAGAAACACACATCGTGATAAAAGACTCCATGCTGCAGAGTGACTGGGAACTACTACTGAGGAATAATGCCTCTAAGTTAATAATGCCTGTTGAACAAAGTCACTTTAGTTTCCCAGGTGTTTTCTCCCTAACACCTCATGCTCTAAAATATCCTAAATATTCATTTAAATGATGGACAAAGACTGAAATCCCTAAATACCAATATCATTAAAAACAATCTCTTCATTTCCTAAAGATATGCAAACGCACAAACACATTTTGACATTTTATTAATAGTTAGTGATGTATGGCCCTATGTAGTGACTTCTAAGAGAAGCATCAGTGATTTCAAGAGAAGGGGGACTCCCAGCATGAGATGTGCGCAGGGCATTTAACACAGCTATTTTGACACTGGGGATGTTTTGACCCTGTTTTTATAAGCACGAGTGTTTCAAACAAAGTATACTGACTTTGAAGAAAAAATACCAGAGCAAATTTTATTAGCCAATAGATCAATTCTCTATACAATGCAGGTGAGCCACTTTTACTTTTGTCCACTTTCATTTTAATTTTTCTGAAATGATCCATTGCTATCACCTTTCTATATAAATTAACTGAAGACTGGACTCCTGGAGCAATTTTTGTCCATATTAAGTTTTATCAATTATAGCTTGACCACTGTAAATTTGCTCTTTTGGCCATTATTTCTATGAAATTCCATTTTCTATAATCTAAATATTACCAAACTTTAATTCTTCTGTTGATTTATAGTCCATAACAGATTCCACCTTGTGCAGTTTTAGCTGTCAGTTATATTTTGTGTTTATTACTTATGCTAGATCTAATTTTCCCTGAATCACTATTAGTTGTTTTCACAAAGATGTCATCATTCTTCACTGTGCTCTCCAGTTAAAATTTAGCCATTTTCAGTGTTATTTTGTGTTTGTTATTCTTATCAGAATATTTGTTAGGAATCTTATTTAAGAGTTGGGCCTTTGTATTTATTTCTTGGAACCAAAATATTAGTGGTGGGTGTAGGCACCAGGCAGGGTGGAAGCATTCTGCTTCAGCAATGTATCTTTAAACCATGACCAAGTGAAGCTTCAATAAAGTTTTGGAGAAAAGCCAATAAGTGCAGTAAAGCACAAGAATTGCACTGTGGGAATATTGGAGGGGCACTCAACGGCTTGCTTAAGATATAGAAGAATAAGAGATTACTGAACCATCAAATTAGACAACTAAGAAGAAGCTGAAAACTGAAGCCACAATACAAAGTTATTTAGTGTACATGCTAGAACCTATATAATATGGTAAGTGATAGCAGGCCTGCTATAAGCTAGATGAAATGAGAAATAGACTATGGAAGGATGGAATTCGGACACTGCAAGGATTGCCTACTAACAGGTAGTACCTAAGGGCAGTACCCCTTCTACTGCCTAATTCTATAAAAAACCTCCAGCTGGGAACTAGATGTCTCTGACCTGGCAAATTTCTCACTTCTCCCAGGTTACTTTGACAAATAATTTTCAGGAGGCGTGGGGGAACTGGCTGTATTCACCATGCCCTTGATAATGTGAGCTTCCACACCTCTTCTTTGCAGGCTCCACAGAAGTGAAAGTGAGAACAGCCTTAAAAACAATAGTACACAATGTTTAACATAAAATGAAGTGCTATGATTATGAAAGGGGAAAATCTTTGCTTATACAGGGTCTTCAGAAATGCCAGAAACTGTGCTAGTGGCTGAACTTGTATGGAAATCTAGACTTAGTCTCTGAGTCTAGGCCGTTAGAGAAGATGAGGAGGTATAAAACATTGTGGTATGTTCTATAACAGGTATAGGTACAAGTGTTTTAAAAGCACAAAGGAGAAAGTAATTAATCAGGCATGGCAAAGCCTTCCAAAGAAGGTGGCATTGATTTGGGTCTTGAAGGATGAATAACTAGGAAGTTGCTTATTAGAGAAGGAAGAGAAGAGAATAGCTAGGATATTCTGGATCAAGTCCGTGGCTATGAGTTGAGGTTAATGTCAATAATGATGCCCATCTATGCAATCTTTTGATCTGTTTTGAGGCAGAGTCCTGAGCTGAGTGAGAATCTGCAGGAGTCTATGGGCAATTGACGCTCTCATGCTCTCTCCATTCCCAGGTTCGGAGGCACAGATCACTGATCACAGTGGTATGCAAAGATTCCAGAATCCATGGGGAATTTGCTTTCTTTAAACTTTACTGGTATAGCTCTGTATTTAAAGTCACCAAATAGATTACATAATTTATCAAAATACAACTTTTTTAAATCTTTTTTTTTAATTTGACCAAAAGCAACAAAGTGGCTGACTTTAAAAAAATAGTGAAAAAAATCCTTAGCAGTATCTTACCCCGTTCATTTTTAACAGCTCCTGCAACACTTATGCTCAGTATAATTCTTGGTGACAGGGTTTCCTTTGTTGTTTTTCTCTTCTCAACTCCCAACTATCATGCTAGGAAATCCTCTAAAATTTATAATTTTACTTATAATTATTAATTGATATTTTTATCATATAGCATATTTGTAAAACATGGTTTCAATTTTTTTTAATGAGTCATTTTAGGTAAATCTGTCCTTTTACCCACAAAATTAACATTGTTTTGCTATATGCATAGTTCATTTTTTTAACCAATATATAGTGATAGCTTTGCACTCCAGAATGAATAAGACAGGATCCCTGACCTTTGGAGAGCTTAGAGGTGTACATTTTAAAACTTTTCCTAATTATTAAGCATGAGAAGTTAAAAGTACTATATGATTTCAGAAGAAAAAGAGATTTATTATTTTTTTGTGGAGAATCCAGGAAAGCATTATGGAGGAAGTGCCATTTGACCTGGGCTTAAGTGTTGGATAGACAATGAACACATAGGAATGGAAAAAGGTTATTCTAGGTAAAGAGAAAAATAAAATAAGGCCATATAAGCCAAGAGGTACATGTAGCCACACTGGAGAATAAACAGATGTTTACAGTCACTTGAGGGCACGGTCATAAAGAAAATTATGGATGAAAGAGCTTTCTCAGTTTAAAAAAAACAAAAAAAAAAGCCCATAGGAAATAGCTGAAATAAATGTGAAGATTTGACTTTTTAAATTTGGATATAATATCTTCAAAAATCACCACTTACACACATTAAACCCAAAATTTACACTGGCTCTAGATCTCATAAGAAAAAGGTAACACTGAAATGAGGTTCAGAACCAAATAACATTCAAGAATATAAACCATCTATTATACTCACATAGCAATGGAAATGCTACCTCAGCTATGAATATTTTTTAAAAACCTGAAGTGAGATATTAAGCTGCTGAAGTTTAAAAATATGACCAGTTTTTTCAGGCTGACTGAGAAAACCAAAGGCCAGATTGTGTTACTCTTCAATTTGTGGCTGTGGTTTCAGCAGAAAGAAATGTTAGTCATTATATGGTTAGTCACATTATATGGTACAATAATGGCCCTGGGGTGGGGTTATTATCAAATAATGACACCTTTGAAACTGTTTGACTAATGCTGTAAATTATCTCTGTATTGTACAAAAAGCATTACAGTATGATTTTTTGATGACTTTGGATTGCAAAGGATTAGCAAGTAGTGCTCAAAAGCAGCTAATTTAGGGGATTTAAAATGAAGAGCAGTCTGGAGTTTCATGGCTATTCACTGAACTTGATACACTGGCAGAAGGCAGTAAAGACCTTCAGTCAGGTACGCCAGCACAGATCTCTCGAATCCAATTTGTAATACACATTTAAAGTCACTCATAAAGACATTTTAAAAACAGAAGAAATGTAATGGAGTAAAAGAAGCATTTCTAAGTAATGCAATTAAAAAAATAACAGGAAAGAGTATTTCTGGCAATAATCACAGGGACTGCACACAGAGTCTGTCAAGGGAAAAACACCTTCAATTTGGAAGCAAACAGCTGTAGAACAAACGGAATAAAAGAACTCAAGTAAATAATTTTTATCAGAGTGTCAAAAACCTGTTCAGGTTCTTTGCAAAGATTTTGAACTCTAAGTCCTATAGATCATTTCTTTTCTTTTTCTTCTTCTTTTTTTAATCTAAATTAACAACATTCAGGATTTCATCTTTGTGCAAAGCTGACATCTATCTGTTAGGAATCCAGACCAAAAAAGAAAAATCCTTCCAAGTTTATCTGGATTAATAACTTTACAAACTTATGAACTTCTATAGCAAACTCAAAGAAAAAACTGAAAAAAGTTAAGGAGGTAACACAGAAAGACAAGATTCTTAAGCATTTTTTTTAATGCAATGGCAGCAACAGTGGCCTTGGAGAGAAATAACACTTTTCTAAAGCTTACTAATGCCTACACTGAAGGCATTGAGAAAAATACACCATCCATACAAAGAATGTAAGTCTGTGGAACTACTGTCAACAGATTGCAGAAGAGACATGGAAAGAACTCAAACCAAACACAAAATTGCATTTAATTGTGTGGGACTTTATCTGAAGGGCTCTGATTTTGTGTTTCTAAATCCTTTCAGTCTAACCAAAGCCTAAAAGTAAAAAGCTAAAACTTACCTGATAATGTTACTGATTCTGAAATATATATATTTAAGTTAAAGATGAGCAATGAGGGATTTTAAGAACTTTTAAATGGTGGACAGCTTGTGTGCACAAAAGGATTCTTTAGTTATATACTCTCTAAGGTGGTTGGTTCTCTCTGGGATGTTGCTGCCAAGACCTGTTCAACTTCACCTGGCAATAATTTTTATGATGCCTGAAAGGACCCCTTAATTGTGGCCCAATGTTCACAAGATTTATTATTCAATTCTCCCACATTTTCAGGTGGCATTTCCCATGTTTTTAGTTATCCTAGATTCTGTTGAAAGGGGGAAAAACAAACAAAAGCAGTCCTTTCTTCTTTTAAAAGCTAATTCTTTTCCATTTTAAATAATTTCCTCTGTTTCCTTAAGATGTTATGTTTCGAAACAGTCTATATAGAGACTGTTTTGGCCTTTTTAAAAAAGTCTAAACTAAAACCTTTGAATTTAAGTTTTCAAACCAAGTTAAAGTTCTGTTTGGGAAAAAAAATTTTATATAAAAAAACTTTCAAAAAAGTTACAATGTGGCATAGCTGGGTAGACAGGTAAGTAAATATATTCTATTCTTAGGATACTACCTACAATGTAAGTGATTGTCTTAATTTATATCAAGCTAACAGAATCTGAAAATAATATCCACATATAGCTCACGCTTATGTAATAAAATACCATAGACTGGGTGGTTTAAACAACAGACATGAATTTCTCACAGTTCTGGAGGCTGGAAAGTCCAAGATCAAGGCACCAGCAAATTTGGTTCTTGGTGAGGGCTCTCTTCCTGGTTCACAGATGGTTGTCTTCTCCCTGTGTCCCTATATGGCAGAGAGAAGAAGCTCTGGTGTCTCTTCATCTTCTTAGAAGGGCACTAATCCCATTATGGGGACTCTACCATCATGACCTCATCTAAACCTAATTACCTCCCAAAGGCCTCACCTCCTAATACTCACATTGGGGGTTAGTTATTCAACATATGATTTTAGGGAGAACACATTTAGTCCATAAAACCAATTACATGATATTTTGAGGCACCTTAACTTCTCTCTTCTCTAGCTTTACTGTATTCCAATTGTATTCAAATCCTTTCAAAGCTAAGGTGTCTCTGAACGTCAAGTTTTGTGCTTAAATGAAACTTCTTTTAGCTGAAAAAAATAGGTGGTACTTTGGCGAAATAAAACATAACATTATCAAGAAACTTCCCAAAGCTTCCCATTCTGAGTTTCCAATAAAGAACAAAGTAGCAGTTCAAAAAACATTTCCAGACCACCCAGTATACAGTATACACAGTGCTAGTACTGGGATTATAAAGATAAATGACACACAATTACTGTCCTGAAGAAAGTATAACAAATAATAAAACAGTAAATCTTATCAAGAATTTGAATTCATAAACTTCAGAAAAGCAAGCAATCATTTCCCTGAATAAGCTCATTGCAAAATTAATGGTTACAAGACTTTTAAAAACATTTTTGTAGAATACTATATGCAACCTCAAAAGGAGATTTTTCTTTTCTGGATCTGTATAGGGTTATTATGCTACTTGGAAATAATCATTTCTTGGAAATAATCACAAGTCATTTAAATGCCAAAGTGAAGTTTGAATTTTAAAATATCAAGTTCAGTTTATTTAAGTTTCTAAATGAGCAACACAGTATCCTAATTTATATATCTATGGCTAAACGAGCAACATTAAGGATTTCTTTGCACAAGATATCTTATCTCGTTTTAACTTACTGTACTCAATGGTGCCCTATAGACTGAATGAGAGGTAGGATGATTTCATCTAGCTGGGTGTTGCTTTGATAAATCCTTTTCTCTTTTCACATGATGAATCACCAAATGTCTACTTCAGGTAAGAAGCAGGAGTCTTTCTTTATCTAAATCTCTAATTCATTATCAAGGAAGATAACTTAAGCATGCAGAAGTTGATAAACCCGCCACAAACCCAGAATGTTTAAAATTATTTTTGTAAGTCATTTCCAGAATGGGAATAAATAAGTGAGAAATAAAAGGAAGGAAGGAAAAAGGGAAGGGAGGCAGGAAGGGGATGAATAAACATTGACAGCATCCTTTACGAATATCTAAACATCATTATTCCAAAAGAACAAGTAAGCATCATCTTGATTTTATAACTTCCATTTCTTTATGAATTTCTCTACAAGAAATCTGATATACTGAGAGTCCATTACATTGTGCAAAATGCCAGTCTTAACAGCAAATAAAACAGCATTAACCTTCATTTGTTATTACTTTCAGCAGTTCTTGCCTCACCAGTTAAGAAACCTGTGTCTGAGAAAGCTCCAAAGCCACTGTTGTGTCACATATGTTTCTGAGGAAGAAACATGATTATCCCCAAATCTGGGGCTTCAGAAATGAATATGGTAGCATCAGACTATAAAAATGAACCTAATACTAACTAAAGATTGAATATCACAGAGCAATCAGCAAAATCCTTTTACCCGAATTCTGATATTAAGCACTAATACCTTTCTCTCAAGTTTTTAAGTGAAGATACTAAAGTATGGAGAGGATCAGGGATTTTCCCAGAGTCCCTTAGCTGGTAAACAGCATGACAAGACACAACCAATATTTTCTGACTGCAAAGTTTTGCTCTTTCCATTAGCTCACCATCCTCTAGAAACATCTGGCTATGCGTGGGTAGGACTGAAGAGGAACAGTTGTTTAGGATGATCAACAACTTAGAAAATATTTCAGAACAGCACTAGAACTTCGTGAGAATTTAACCAAGGCATTGAAATTTGTAGCAAAAACAGTCCTTCCAATTACAACAAAATTTCATAAGAAAAGAGGTTTATATCTAACAGGGTAACTCTTTTCTTTTCGAGAAATTTCACGAGAAAAGTTTATGCAGACAATTAGAGCCATCCAGCTTCTCAGCTGGTCTGGGCTCCACTTTAAAATAAACAAGGCTTCTCCCCTACAGCAGCTTTGCTGAGGCTCACCTGACTGGATTCTGGGCTCAGAGAAAACGTAGGTCTGAGGTCTCTGGATTGAAAAAGAGCAATGGATTAAGTGTCAGGGTACCTAGATAGTAGTTTCAGTTCAGGTACTAGCTTGCTATATATGACCTTAAGCACATTTTAAAATCTTCTGTGATTACTTCACAATATCTTTCCATAGTTACTTCAGAACATTAGCTAGTCTCTCAAACTGCGGTCCTCAGACCACAAGCTCAGAATCCCCTGGGGCTCTTGTTGTAACTGAAGATTCCTGGGCCCCATTCCAGACCTACTATATCAAAATATCCTAACATGAATCCAGAAAAACCCAGGTGCACTTTTAAAATTTGCACACTTAAAATTTACAAACTAACGGGACGGTCTTTATAATAAACCACACATTTTCTATCCTAATCCCAACATTTACTGGCACATGACTTAACTTTCTCTCTGGGGAATTTGCAACCCCAAGGCTTTTCTTCTCAGTCATATCCAGCCAGCTCAATCTTTCTGGACTTCACTTCTCCCAGCTGTAAAATGAGTATGACAACTCCTAACTTATTGGGCAGATATGAAGAACAAATGAGATAATGCATTTATATCTTTAATGTGTCTAATAGAATTCCTAACACATAACAAATCCTTGATAAATGTTACATACTTTTCCTTTGTAATAAGATCATTAGCATAATGATAGCAGATATTAATTCAGTACTAACTATATGTGGTACAGGCAAGTTACATATATTAACGCACATAATTATCACAACCCCATGAAGAAGGTACTATTATTATCCTCAGTTCCTCTCCAGAGGAGGATCTTGAGACACAGAGAATTAGGTAACTTGCCTAAGGTCACACAAACAGTAACTGAAGGAATCACAAGCCCTCTGTGATTCTGATACAGGGTAAAGTTGGAGAATTGCTGCCTTATAACCACTACCTTTAAGAAATACATAGCAGAACTGTATTGCACTTAGAATCTACTGGGTTGGGGTCAGACAATTTTGATACAAACAGAATTTTGAGATTCACTGCCAAATTCAGAGGCTAAAAGAATTTACATTTCCTGTATATTTAATTAATGTTATCTATTGCTATATCAGTATTACACTATATAATTACTGCACCTTTAAAATATGGTTAAACATCTATTACTATTCTTTGAGCTGGATACTTGAAAGTGTAGAGAAGATATAACTGAAACTCACAAGCTCATGAAAGAAATAAGCACTTGGCATGTTCACCAAACCTTCAGTATAATACAACCAGGATCTTAATAATAAGATCCTGGTTGTATTATAATAGAAATCTTTTTCAAAAAAATTTCCTATGAATTTTGAAAAATAAATTGACTATGAATTTTTAAAATATTGATATAATTATTGAAAAAAATTAATTAATGAAAATGCTCATTTTTATAACTGTAAATTATAAATATAAAAAATTCTACTCAGACTATAATAAAACACATAATTACAATTAACATATTGGTATATGTATTTCCTATTATTCCCTTTACAGTTATCTTTATGTTTCTATAGTCAGAATCACACCATTTATGTGATTTTACTTCCTATATTTCACTTAACATAAAATTCACAAGCATTATCCCTTATGACATACTAGTTATAATCATTTTAATAACAGCATAATATTCCTACTTGTGAGTTGTAAATTAACTATGGTTATCTTAACTAATCCCCTACTCAGTGTTTAGGTTGTTTCAAATTTTATATAATTATGAATAAAGCTACAATTAATATTTTTGCCCTACCCCATTTTAGGCTTACTTCCATAAAAGAGAGTCCCAAGAGTATAACTGCAAGGTTAAATTGAACTATTTATTTCAATAAAAATTACCGAATTATTCATTTCAAATTATGTTGTAATTTAGTCTTTTAATATGTACTAAGATATGTAAAATGTTATATTCCTTGGATATTTCATTCAATTATTGTTCTATTCCTATATCAGCATTACAATATTTTAGACATCATAGTTTTAAAATATGGTTCAATGTCTAGTATATCTTGTGTAACTCATTTCTCTTTCTTTCAAAATACTCTGTACTTTTTTATGTGTATCTAACATTCCAGATGAACTTTAGGATGATTGTGCCAAGTTGAAAAGCAAACCAAATCAAAATTTCATGATGATTTTCACTGGAATTGCATTAAATCTATAAAATAATTTGGAAGTAGCTGACTTCCTTGAAGCATTATTTTTGATATACAGAAGCATAATTTCTACTTCTAATTCTCTCAAAGCTCTATCATTTTTTATTCAAATAGGCCACAAATACTTCTCATTAAAGGTATTCTAAAAGTTTATATTCTTGTTGCTATGGTGACTGTGACTCTCCTTTCATTAATTTTTAAACAGGTTTACTGAAGTATAATTTATATTTTAAGTATACAATTCAATGATTTTTTTAAAATAAATTACAGAGCTGTTCAACCAGCACCACAATCCACTCTTAGAACATTTCTGTCACCACAAAAAGATTTCCCTTTTTGTTGGTGATTTCTTATTTGTTTCTGTTACAGTTGGAGAACTTACTTTTTATAATTGTAGTTCTTTTAAATATACTGAAATGTTTTATGGTCTAGCATGTGCTCTATTTTGGAGAACACCCACATACACTTGGAAAAAACATGCATCTTGCTTTCATTTCACTGCTAGAGTGTTCTATAAATGTCAGGTCAAGTTGGCTAACAGCATTAAATGTTAAGTGATATAAAAGATTTTCTTGATGATTTTCCATCTAGTTGTGCTATCAATTATTGAGACTAGATCATTGAAGTCTCCAACTATTATTGTCTATTTCTCTCTTTAATTCTGTCATTTATTGACTCCTGTACTTGGGGATATATGTTGAGTATGTATACCATTCATAACCATTCTATTTTCCTATTGAACTGACCATTTTCTCATTATGAAATGTCCCTCTTTGTCACAAGTGTTTTTTTGTCTTAAAGTATATTTTTTTCTGATATTAGAATATTTACTCCAGCTCTTTTATGGTTACTGTCTGTGTGGTATATCTTTTTCCAGGATTTTAACTTCCAGTCTACTTGTATCTTTGAATTTAAAACCTGTCTCTTGTAGACAGCATATAGTTAGATCTTGTTTTGGTTTGTTTTAATGCAGTCTGACAACCTCTGCCTTTTGATTGAAGGACTTAACCTATTTACATGCAATGAAAATATTGATTAGTTGGACTTCTGCTACTTTGGTATTTGTTTTCCATATGTCTCAAGACTTTTGTGTCTTCTGTTTTTCTTTTACTGTCTTCTTTTATGTCAAATAGATTTTTTTAGTATACCACTTTAATTCCTTTTTGGGGGGGAGTTTAAAGTTGTCTTAGTGGTTGTTCTTGGCATTACAATAATCTAATTTAGTACAATCTACTGTAAGTAATCACAATCTAGTTCAGATTAATACTAATTTAATGCCTGAAAAATATAGAAGTTTTGCTCCAATATAGCTCCATTTCCTCCCCCTTCATGTTATTATTGTCACATATCTTATCTGTATATAAGCCCAATAACACAGTTTTATTGTCTTATGCAACTGTCTTTTAAATCAGTTAATAAAAAACAAAAAACAAGTATTTATATAGTCCTTTATATTTACCTCTGTAATTACCTTTTTTTCCATAAGACTTTGTATTACGGAAGTTTTAGGCTTACAACCCAAATTTGAGAAGGAGGTACAGAGATTTCCCATATACCCCCTGCTCTCACATAGGCATAGAGAGCCTTCCCCATTATCAACATCACTCACCAGAATGGTACATATGTTACCAAGGATGAACCTACACTGACACAACACATCACCCAATGTCCATAGTTTACCTTAGGGTTCACTCTTGGTGTTGTACATTCTGTGGGTTTGGACCAATGTATAATGACATGCATCCATCATTAAAATATCACACATAGTATTTTCACTCTCAAAAATCATTCTGTGCTCTGCCTATTAATCTCTCTCCAGCCTCCCTGCAATCACTGATCTTTTGACAATCTCCATATTTTGCCTTTTCTAGAATGCCATATAGTTGGAATCATACAGTATGGAGCCTTTTCAGATTGGCTTCTTTCATTCAGTAACATGCATTTAAGGTCCCTCCATGTCTTTTAACATAATTACTTTTTCCATTGTTCTTTATTTGTTCATGTGGATTCAAGTTCCATCTGCTGTCATTTCTGTTCAGCCTGAAGATTTCCTTTAGTATTTCTTGTAAGGCAAATCTGCTAACAACAAATTCTCTGTGTTTCTCTGAGAATTTCTTTATTCTTTTTTCATTTTTTTGAAGTGTAGTTTTGCTGAATGTTGAATTCTTGGTTGACAGTTTTTTCTTTGAATATGTCATCCTGCTGCTTTCTGGCCCCTATTTCTGATGAGAAGTCAGCTCTTAATTTTATTGTGGTTGCACTGTATATGATGGGTCATTTTTCTCTTGCTGGATTCAAGATGCTCTCTTTGTTTTTGGCTTTCAACAGTTTGACTCTAATGTATCTTGGTATGGATTTCTTTTGGTTAATACTCTTTAAAGCTCATTGAGCTTCTTAGATACATAGATTAAAATTTTCCATCAAATTTGGAAAGTTTGGGGTCTTTTCTTCACAAATTTTCTTACCTCACACATTCTTCTATCTCTCTCCTCTCTTTCTAAGGCTCCTGATATATACATGTTCGTATGGTCATGTGTCCTACAGGTCTCTGAGACTTTGTTCATTTTTCTTTCTATTCTTCAGAATTCATACCACCGAGAGAGAGAAACCATATACAATTTGAACAGATTTAATATAAAGAATTATAACATACAGCTGAGTATTCAAAGAATGAAGAATTGACTAGTAAAAAAATAAAACAGGCTTCCCTGGTGGCGCAGTGGTTGAGAGTCCCCCTGCCAATGCAGGGGACACGGGTTCGTGCCCCGGTCCGGGAAGATCCCGCGTGCCGCGGAGTGGCTGGGCCCATGAGCCACGGCCGCTGAGCCTGTGTGTCCGGAGCCTGTGCTCCGCAACGGGAGAGGCCACAACAGTGAGAGGCCCGCGTACCGCAAAAATAAATAAATAAATAAATAAATAAATAAATAAATAAATAAATAAAATAAAACCTCTTAAAAACTACAGAATTGGAGATATAAGGAGAAGCCACTATCCCTAGAGCTGAGATGGTGTACCTAAGGAAGGACCCCCTCCCTCCCATCTGAGATTCAGACCTTGTTGAAGTGGGCATGACCATGGCTCACTGAATGACAGAGAAGTCACTGTGGAGCTGCACCAGCAAAACTTGCTGGAAATCCCCCACTAGGGTGCTGGCAACATCTTTTCATAGGGAAGTATATCCTTGGAGACACTCTAATACAAAATTACCCAATGGGAATTGCCAGGGAGGGGGTAGCTGCTAGCCAGTGGGCACTGCTGACTGTCATGTAGTTCAGGAGCTGGGTGCTGGAATAGCTGCCTGTACTGCAAAAGCTGGGAGCTGGAGAAGCCACACAGGCAACATGAATCTACCAAGTGGGCGCACTGGAACCAGGAAGGAAAACCCCTTCTTCCTACAATGCCTTTCCAGTACCCTCTGCTGACAAGCTTTATTGACAGCTGGCAAAGGGAAAAAAAAAAAAAAAAAGTTTAAAGGTCCCAAATCCATGTTCATAGAACAGGAAAGGAAGGGAAATTTGGAACTGAGAGGCAATATATTGATAACGGGCACATTTCATTCCTTTGGTCATTCATTTCCATATGCAACTTTCTATACATATTTGAATTCCTATATAGCAACAAAATACATTTCCAACTAACATGATATAGCTATCCACCTTACAAGTATAAAAGCTCTCTCTCTTTCCCCAAAATGAAAGATACATACATAGTCCAAACAGTTAATGTGTCCATCACAGGCTATAGTAATAAATCCTCAAATTTAGTCACAGTTTCACTGAATATTCTGTTACCCAAAGACTAAATTATAAAGTTGTTTCCAGCAGCTTGTATATAAAAATAAAAATGAGACAGAAGAAAACGGTTAGTATATATAAACACATGCATATAGCAAGGAGAAAATATGCAAAGATACTCATTTCTGTAATTAGTGTCACAGTTGTAGACGGTATCTATGGATTTCTTCTTTACCCATTCCATCTTTCCCTTACCCTCAGCCAAAACCTTGACTGCTCTGAGCCCTTTACCTGAGTGACCCAACCTTCATTCCTGAAGGGTGTGCATCCTCAATTGTTCCGCCTTTTTTGGTTGCTATAGTTTTACATTTACCTTTACTATTGGGCATGGAAGTAATAAGATGTACCCCCTGAGAATCTCCTAGGATCCAAACATAGTCCTTTTTGCCTCCAACCCAATTTTTACATTGTAACATAGATTAATCACTGCATCTTTTTTTTTTTTTTCTTTCTGTGTTGGTTCAGTGACATAGGAGTCCCAAATTGCTAGTCGGAAGTATCATCTTCCAATTAAATGGAATCACTGTTGTGTCCCTGATGGAAGCATTCCGTGCGTGGGGACTAAGAACTCTAAACCAGAAGTGCTCAAAGCTGTGCTATGGAAAGCAAAAATTCTGCAAGTGAGTTATTACACATTCACTTCTTAATTTCTAGAACCACGTAGACTATGAGGGAAACAGCACCATGTAATGCTCTCTGATTTTTTTTAATTAATTTATTTTTTTGGTTACTTATTTTTGGCTGCGCTGGGTCTTCGTTGCTACACACGGGCTTTCTCTAGTTGTGGCGAGCGGGGGCTACTCTTTGCTGCGGCGTGCCAGCTTCTCATTGTGGTAGCTTCTCTTGTTGTGGAGCACGGGCTCTAGGCGCGCGGGCTCAGTGGTTGTGGTACATGGGGTTAGTTGCTCCACAGCATGTGGGATCTTCCCGGACCAGGGATCAAACCCATGTTCCCTACATTGGCAGGCGGATTCTTAACCACTGCGCCACCAGGGAAGTCCTGGTCTCTGATTTAAAGCATTTACACATCATGTAAAAAAGAACTCCATCCTTTCAGGGTGTGGTCTCCCAACAGGCATCATAACAGAGTCTTCAGTGAGTCACTGCAACTTCCTAGTTAAACCAGCATATCCTCTGTTAATAATACTTTCTCTCCTCCACTACATTCCTACTACCTTCTCTAGAATTTGCAGAACACTTCAGTGTAAAAATTGGTGAGAGCAGAATTCCCTATTTATCACAGTTTTAAAAGGAATGATTTAGTATTTTACTTTTAAATAAGGTTAAAATGGGCATTGGTTTGAAATACGCATCTTAACGTGAAGGAATTAGTCTTCTAAGTTATGCTTTTCAAAAAACATCTAAGTATGGAATTTCACTAAATGATTTTGTAAATATAATGGATAAAACAGTACATGATTTTCTTATTTTACCTATTGATACAATGTGGTATCAATACATTTCTTGATATTGAAGCATCCTTATTATATTAGCTTCCGCTGCAATAACCAAAACACCCCCAAATCTTTGTAACACAAACATGTTACATCAAGGCTGTAGACTGCAAGCTCTGTTACAGCCTGCAGGTTGACTGTAGATCAGCTCCACTGTTTTCCTCCTGTGTCCAGGCTGAAGGAACAACAGTAATCATAACAGAGGAGAAAAGACGGATTGAGATAAATCATGGAATTGTTCTTAATGCTTGTGCTTGAAAATGGCAAATCTGACATTCAGATTTCACTGGCCAAAGCAAGTCACATGGTCAAGTACAGCATCAATGAGGTATAGAAATATACTCCTTCAGTAGTGTGGGGAAGGGAGAATGAATATTTGTGAAAAAGTAAGTAATGCAAACTGTCATACTTATATTCAAAGAACAGACCCTTTTGGGCCATGGTAAATTATTCTTTTAATATACTATTAAATCTATGTGCTAATATTATATTATTCATATGCATAATCATAAGTGAAAGTGATGTATAATTTTCATGCTTTTTTCCAAGGGTTTGGTAGGATGATTATATTTGCTTAGAAGAATGAACTGGATAGCTTTCTACACTTTTCTCTATGTTCTATATATGGATCTATCTGTTCCTCTTAAGGATAAAAGATTTCACCAGTACCATTTAGAACTGGAGCCTTTTGGGGGAAGTAACTAACTGGGTAACTTAAAAAAAATTATTTTTCTGTTATTGGTAGAATAGCATTAGACTTTTTAAAGTAGTTTTGATTTTCCTAGAAATCATCCTCTTCATGATATTCAAATTTGATAGTGATAACTTATACGTACATATTTAACATGTTTTCTACATGTTATAACACCTCCATCACTTCTAATTTTTACTGGACTTTCCACATTTACTATTTTGTGATTTCTTCACTTTTTTTTCCTATTTTATAATGCATTTACTATCATTGCTTTTATCTTCACTGTAGTCTTCCTTTTGCTTTCTTCTTTTTCATTTTCTAAATTATTTAATAAAAGTCTTGCTCATAGAATAAAAAATCTAGCTATAGCAGCATTGCATAATTCCATTAAAATGAAAACTCAGTGAGGGCTGTATTTCTACCCCTTTGTTCATTAATAATCCTCAAGTGTCTAGCACATTATCTTCTTTGCACAGAGGAGTTTCACAATATTTGATAACATTCAGAGGAATCTGTTTCTGTATTGTTTCCTTTTAGACACTATGGTTATTTTTTAATTCCAAGAAGCTTGGATTTTTGTTTAAACTTTCATTATCTTATCTAATTTTGTGGTTTTCAGACTTTAACATCCATCAAGATAGCTTGGAGAACTTGCTAAAACACTGAGTTTTAAATTTTAAAACATGGGCTCTACCCTCAGAGTTTCTGATTTAGTAGGTTCGAGGTAGGGTTCTAGAATTTGTATTTCTAACAAGTTCCCAAGTGATGCTGAAGCCATGCTGGGGTTTACATTTTGAGATTTACTGGCTATTTCATTGTATGAGAATGTTAATTGTTTCTGCTTTGGAAAATTTATTGCAGTATCTACCATTTTAATTATGTTTTTAAAATCATCATTTAGTATCATCATTTCTTTTTTGTGTAATTGAAGACAGACTAACAGTTGTATAGTAAGACGTATATTAAAACAACGAACATTGTTGAATTCTCTAAGTTAGTATTATTGTATAGCACAAGACTATAATCTTTTTAAGCATTCCTGGAATTTTTAAATAAAAGACTTATTACAAACTTACAATTGGTTTAGTTAACCAAAATGTACCACTTTTTTCCAGTATTAAGTCTGCTAGCTACATATCTCTGCTATTTCATGAGGCCTGATTTTGCAAAACCCTACCTATATGCCAAACATTCAGAGCATTACATTGTGGATCAGACATCACATTTTCCTCACCAGTCTACTCCACAGCAATAGCTTTAGTCCTTTTCATGAAACTATGTTGTGTCAAAAAGCTTTCTATGCAGTGTTCTACTTTTAAGAAGTGATGGCCTTGTACATTTGGATTTTTTTCAACCAATGGTTCCACATTAAGAAACTCTTCCAAATTCTTTAGTCAGTTTTCTGGAGTCTGCCATGTCCTCTTTTTCTCAATTCCATATTCTACTTCCAAAAGTCTTCCTTCCCCTGGCTGTCACTACTTTTTCTCTATGGTATATCTTTGTATTGCAGTATTTTAAAATTATCCTATGCATTGCTTTCTGCTGTGAGTTCTACTTAATATGATATTAATATGATGCTTTACTTAGTTTGATACAAGTATGCTCATTGTTTCATTTGTGATTTTTCTGAATAATTTTTAGATGCATCTCTTGTAAGTAGTAAACCACTGGATTGTTTCATTATACATCCACCCCAAGAGACTTTTTAGTGTACAGATGTAAGCAATTTATAAGTTTTTTTAACTCTTACATAATTCATCTCATTATACAGAAATCAGAAAGCACAAGTACAACAAAAGGAAAAATAAAATAAAATTAGCCATGATCCCATTACCCATACTCAGGGACTGTTACCATTTGGAAGTATATACATTAAGATTTATTTCTATATATTTGGAAAAAGGACACCTATTATACCATTTTGTAATATGATTTTTACTTATCTTTCCAAGTCAACACTCTTCTTCAACCTCAATTTTAAGGATTGCTTAATACCGTATTGCAAAGATATGTTTATGTAACCTATCCCCTTATGTATTTGTTCTTAATTTTCTATTACAAATACAGCTCCTCATACCCATATCTTTCTAGTCAACCGACTATTTCCTTAATCTAATTTACCAGAATTAAAACTATTAAGTCAAAACTCATAACTATTTTTAGGGTTCTTGGTGTATTAATGACACATTACTTTCCAAAAAGTTTAGTAAAATGTGAACTCCGACCAGCTACATGAGGGAGTCCACACTTAGGACTGCCAGAGAAAATATAAGCTGCCAGTTAAATCTGAATTTCAGATAAACAGAAAATAAGCTTTTAATATAAATATGCCTCAAACATTGCATATTTGTTGCTTATGTGAAATTTAAATCTAACTGGGCTTCCTATTTTTATTTATTACATATGGCAACCTTATACCCACTGCATCTTTGCCAGAATTAAAAATTAACTTTTAAAACATTTGGGAAGTGAGAAAAGTAAAGCTTTTATGTATAATTCCTTTAAAAAAAATCTGCTTAAGTTCCTTTCTGAATTATATCAGGGTTTGTTTTTTTTTAATATATTGACATACTAAGGCCAAATATTTTCTCTAATTTATTTACTCTTTAAATTTTTAACAAACTTTACAACTTTTAAAAACTTAAAAATTTTTATGTAACGAGAATTATCAACTGTTTTTTCCTTTGATTTCTGATTGCTTTTGTGATTTAAAAAAGGTCCTTTCCTCCTATCCAAAGATTGGATATTCATCTGCATCTTCTTCTGATTTTTGGTTTTGCTTTTCTTTATATGTATTACTTTGTTCTACCTCGAATTTATTTTGATGCATGTATATTTTACTCATTTCAAATAGAAGAAATGCAATTCTTTTTATATAAAATACTCTTTGGGCATATTATATTTGGGGCATTGCTATAAATACTCTTAGTATTTATAACTGTTTTCCTCAAGTATTGGAGTTGTTTTAACTTTATTCCTTCACCTAGCATTACTTATCAACATAACAGTTATATTCCCAAAACCTGTTACTGTAAAAGAAAGCAGGAATGAAGTATTTAAGGCCTTATAGCTAAAGCACAGTTAGGGAACTGTCACTATAAGTGAATCTAAAATAATGACAAACAGCTCATTAAATAAATGAACTAATGGCATTTTAACTACTTTTATTTTATTTTTTATAAATTTATTTACTTATTTATTTTTGGCTGCATTGGGTCTTCATTGCTGTGCATGGGCTTTCTCTACTTGTGGCGAGCAGGAGCTCCTCTTCGTTGCAGTGTGTGGGCTTCTCATTACAGTGGCTTCTCTTGTTGCGGAGCATGGGGTCTAGGTGCACAGGCTTCAGTAGTTGTGGCATGTGGGCTCAGTAGTTGTGGCGCATGGGCTTAGTTGCTATGCGGCATATGGGATCTTCCCTCCCGGACCAGGGCTTGAACCCATGTCCCCTGCATTGGCAGGTGGATTCTTAACCACTGCACCACCAGGGAAGCCCCATTTTAAGTACTTTTAAATAGTAATAATTGGCCTCGTTTAATAACAACTCCTCTTCCTAAAAACTATTTGGGATTTCCTTAGCCCATCAATTTTCTCAAGATGCTTATGAATGTGTTTTTGCTTTGTTATAAATATGCATTTTAAGAAGCATTTTTCCTTGGATCTCCACCAAATGATCAGTGTTTCACAATTTTATGATTCAGTTACTTTATGTAACTTAGATTAATTGAAGGAGAAAATGCCAGTATTCTGTGACATGTTCTTGAAACCCTTCCTAATGCACAGTTTTATGTGTAAGAGAACTTAATGCCAGTGCACAAACAACCACAGTAGAACACTACTCTTACTCTGAAGCTTTCACATGTCTCAATTTCTTTCCTTTGGTTTCCTATATTTTTCCCACACTTCATTAGAAAAATATCTACGTACACCTCTCTTCTATATATTTTACCTCCTTTTTCTCTTGCCGGGATCCCATGTTTTGTTGTAATTTTAAAAATTATCCTCAAGAAAAATCACGCATATGCTTACAAATATAGTATCCTAAAATTTCACATTTGTGGGAAAAGCACAAGTACATAAATACACATATGTAGAATTTTGTACAACAGGAACTGTAGCTAGGAAGGAAGACATCACTATACTCAACACAAAGTGTTCAACAGAAATTTGCTTAATGGGACTGACTTCCATCTGGAATGGAAGCACACTTAAGGCAGTGGGGTTGATACAATGGCTACAACTATATGACCAAAACATCAGGGCTACTGAAGAAGAGGTAGACACAGTTAGTTCAGTGGTGTTAATGACTAATTCTGATCAATAATTCTAATTAATACTGATCAATGATTAAAGGTTCATAATACAGTATAGCATAACAGCTGAAAAAGACCTCCTGGGAAATGGCTACTTTTGTGATAATATTTAAAAGTCATATAAAAATATCCTTATATTTTTACTTTTTCCAAACTATCTGTATTACAATTGGCATTGCTATAGCACAGGTAGATCAGCTCGGTGCTTTGTGTCCACCTAAAGGGGTGGGATAGGGAGGATGGGAGGCAGATGCAAGAGGGAAGAGATACCCAATATATGTATACATATATCCACATACATATGGGGATATATGTATACATATAGCTGATTCACTTTGTTATATAGCAGCAACTAACACAACATTGTAAAGCAATTATACTCCAATAAGGATGTTAAAAAAATAAATAAATAATTGGCATTGCTCAACTAGTATGGTAAGCTTAGATACTAAAATATTTTATCTATATCAAATGTCAAGAGTTTTAAATGTACTACTACCAACAACAATTATGGTCTGAATCAGTACTCTTACCAGTTTAGGAGTTAATTTAATTCATCCATATATCAAATTATATCAATTATTACTGGAACACATGCAGTGTGTTAGTCTATTTAAATTGATTGCAGGGCTTCCCTAGAGGTGCAGTGGTTGAGAATCTGCTTGCCAATGCAGGGGACACGAGTTCGATCCCTGGTCCGGGAAGATCCCACATGCCACGGAACAACTAAGCCCGTACACCACAACTACTGAGCCTGAGCTCTAGAGCCGACGAGCCACAACTACTGAGCCCGCGTGCTACAACTACTGAAGCCTGCATGCCTAGAGCGCGTGCTCTGCTACAAGAGAAGCCACCGCAATGAGAAGCCCGCACACCGCAACAAAGAGTAGCCCCTGCTCGCTGCAACTAGAGAAAGCCCGCATGCAGCAATGAAGACCCAATGCAGCCAACAATAAATTAAATAATTTTTTTAAATTAAATAAATAAATAAATTGGTTGCAAACATGAAATGATACTATTTTAACAACACAATAATAAATGTGGCTTACCACTGGGGAGAAGAGCCATTAAAATGAGTACAGTGGATTAATTCAAACTTACTTCCAAAGAATAACTTAACAGAAATGACAGGCAGTTTGAATGAGATTTAAAGCATAACAAGCCAGCAGATTAGAAAGTCTGAGAACAGTATCTCCAACACCATAAAAAGGCAGTATTAGGGCTACAGAGATTCAACTGCCAGTGACTGACAAAAAGATTATATATTGCCAGTGTACAAAAAAAAGAAAAATTGATCCCAATACCAAGTCAAAATGTGAATACCAGTATTGTTTGGCTAAAACGAAAAGTATTAATAAGTCCATTGATTGTAGCAAAAATAACAGTGATAAAAAGATGTCTAGGGAATTCCCTGGTGGTCCAGTGGTTAGGAGTTGGCATGTTCACTGCCAGGGCCCAGTTTCAATCCCTAGTTGGGGAACTAAGATCTCACAAGCCGCTCGGCCAAAAAAAAAAAAAAAAAAGATGCCTATAACAGTTAAGACACTATAAGAGCTGAATCAACCTATTTTGAAATTTCTCCTCGGAGAAATACTTCTTTCCACAGATGTTCACTACATATCCATTTACAAATTACGTTTTTAGAAAATAGGAGGGAAGGTTAAAAAGTAAGCAAATGGAAGCCAAAATTAATGAAAATACATTTGAAAGCAAATCTGACCCTGGAGTTCTAATCTAATTACTGTATCAAACTCCACCAATCCTTGATTTAAAGTAAATTACATTATCTCACATAATGCTTAAGGACAAAATTAGCCAAGATAAGTGGTGATGTTAATAGCCATAATAAATAAATATCATAAATTACTAACTACATTTAGTCAACAAAGTAGGGTTGTTTAATAATGCTCCCCAAAATAAAACAGGTAGCATTTCTAATGAGTAGTGTGTTTTACATCACACCTCCGTTCATCATGAGGGGATTTGTAACAAGTTTCATTTAAAATGAAACACAAAGCATATGCCTTTCTTACCTTGGTTTAAACTGTTTATAATTACTCAGATACAAAGTACTCAGATTCTTAGGGCACTATCATGGTTTTAGGTGTTCTCAACCATTTTTTTTCTAATGGAGATTCATTCATGTTAGAAGGGAAAAGAAAAAAACTGAAGTCCAGTGAACGGAATAATAATGACTTTTAAAAACTGAGAAGTAAAAAACTGCAGCCAAATGATAACTGGCAATTACAAAAGTATAAAACAATTCATAAATATAAAACCTCACATAATTTTTAAAAGGTAATGTGGAAGAACAGCAATAATTAAGAATAGTTAACATCTCAAATATAACACTGATGATACACTGGCAGGAAAGTAACCTTGAGCATTATGGGAATTCCAACCGCCTGCATGTGTTCATATACAGCAAGGGTTTGTCAGGAGTTGGTGGAACCACAAAGCTCAATAGAGTACTGAATTAGAATCCTCAGTTATCTGTGGTAATGCAATAATTTTAGTCTATGAACATCAAATCTAGTAAGGCTGAATAACTCATTCAGTAGGTTACTTCTAAGAAGGCTTTAGTTGTTAGCAATAATTGGTCTACGAAATTGGGCTCATTCGTATGTAAGTGCAAACAATGAGCTTTGCATTGTTCCTTAAGGAGGACTCTCAAAGCCCATGAATCCACTTTAGAACGCAACTGATTTAGGGAACCCAGTGTCTGACACAGAGCTAGAAATGAACAATCTAGTGGGTGAACCTAAAGTATACAGAAATTGATTAATATCTAATTTTATAAAATCATATAAGGTACCATCTCATTGATCTGATGTAATTTTGTGATAAATTACTTTAATTCTAGAGAATATGGATTCATTCCTCAAAGTTCACAATGAATTCATTCCTTTACTCACTTCAATGACATTATCAAAATTGCTTTTCACTCATAGAAACTTTACTGAGTTATTGCAAAAGCAGCATTTCAGTTGTCTTCATTGGTCTTTAGATATATTAATTTACAAATCGAGGGTATATCACTTATTTTTTTATAATAAGGTCAGTTACATCAAAGCAAACATTCTAAACTTTTTTTTTTTTTTTACCAGTTTTAGGAATAATTTCAGTTAGGAACATACCAAACCTAGCCCAAAATATCTGTATTTCAATTAGCTGCAAGGATAAAACTTCTAGTGTGCAGTGCACTTTTCTCACTGTCAATAAATGCAGTGCCATAGTCAGGATTTGACAGAATTAATCTAAGAGAAAAGGCCTGCAGAAAAGATTAAGTAAGCCATTTTTAAAGATGAGATGACTATTTTTTCAAATGAAAATACTGTGTACATTTGTAAATGGCACGGTGTAGGTGGAGTGCGATTAGTAGAGGATTTGGAGAAACAAAGGAATTTGGGGAGATGCAAAAGGACTTCGGAAAAGCCTGGTGTCTACCAAAAAGCAAAATGAGAATGTTAGGTTATAACAATTCTGTCCTTAAGTCTAGTCATTTCCCTTTTACTGCCTTTTAACAGCTAATGCGAAGGACAGAAATTACAGCAAAATAATTGAAATATTTAGTATACCTGGTGTCACAGCACCCTCTATCACATGATAATATACAGAACACGTTTATGTGTAGTAGTCGCTTTAGTGTGTGAATATTCATTTATGTAGAGCTATCTGGTTTTAATCCCCGGTTTATAACTTGCCAACAATGGATTTCTCCAGCTTCCCTATCATTAGTAACCAACCGCAAGAGCATTATTGACAAAGCAATCCTGAACTCTAAATTACTGCACATGTGATCCTAGTACCAACAACTTAAGCATCAGCGGAGAGCTTACCATAGCTATAATTATACACCTCTACCCCCTGACCTTCCAAATTAAAAACTTCGGGTTAAGCCCAATCTGTTTTACTAAGTTTTCCAGGGACGTCTGATGCGTGCTCACGTTTGAGAACCACCGCTGTAGGAGAAACGCCTCGTGGAGCAGTCAGTAGGTGCTGAAGTCTAAAGGAAACTTACTTCATTAACTTTCACTAGTACTCTGATGCTCAGTGAAAGCATCATCCCAATAAAGCAGTTAAGAACAGTCCAATGCTAGCTACCTAATATCATCAGGGCTTCGGCCTTCCAGGAAAATCGAGCAAAAATTCATCATCCAGGGAGAATTTACGTTGACTTTGCTGACTTGGGAGAAATGACTTTTCTTCTCTGATTAGTCTAATAGAAATATGCCACGCAACCAAATCTACATTCATCCTGAGTGTCCCTGAGGCTACCCTTCCTAAATCTTAGCCTGTTTTTATAGCAAACTATCCACTAAATTCCCCGCTCCGCCACTGGCTCCAAACACATACGCTGCATGTTTTTTACAACACTGCTTTAATAAGCGAAAGGAAACAAAAGCTCTTATAGCAGAGACCAATCTAAGCCACAGAGCCTGTGCCATCTTCCCATCCAAGAGAGAAATGGTGGACCCATGTCTCGACAGATTAAGGAATTCATGGCTGAGGGGATGACTGAGAGGACCTCAGGAACAAGGCATGAGGAAACAAACAAAAAAACGTTTTGTTTTGTTTTTCTGGACTTAAAACTAGAGAAAGAACTCAGTTTCCTCTCCATCTTGGCTATTTATAACCAACACATACAAGCAGCTTCCGCTTCAAAGTCCTGCAAAGTACCTCCAACGCGGGAACTCGGCAGGGCGGAGACTCGGGCCCTCCTTCCCGAGGGCGGGAGAGACGAAAACCCGGGCCCCGTTTTCTCTGGAAGGTTCCGAAAGAAAGACGCGCGCCCCCTCCGCGGGCAGCGAGGGACTCGGCACCAGATGGCGCTGCCGCACCGAGAGCCGGAGCCTGTGCGGCAAGTGAGACGGGAAGAGGCGTCACCGGATCCTTTCCTTCGCGTCCGTCGCCGGAAATGCGCGCTGGCGCCAGCCTCTGGTCCCGGATATTAAGACTTCCAGAGGGTTCCTGCGTGAGGGCGGGACTAGAACCGGAACCGAACGGCGACCTTCGGGTCATGGGGCGGAGGCCCCGGGCGGTGCCAGCAGGGGATGGTTTCTGGTGCGCGCGCCTCGCCGGAGGCGCGGAGGGGCGGGGTCTCGCCGTGCGCTTGCGCATTGTGAGACGTAGGCGCCGCTGGCGCGTACGTCTGTCTCTGCACGTTTGCTGGCCCTGCAAGGCGGTAGTGGTGGCGTAGTAGGTTGTTTTGTTTCGTTTTTTTTTCCGCTTCCCGCCCACAGGGTTTGGCTTTCTGGCTGTGAATCAGGTTTCTGGAAATCTTTGTGGAAAATTAATGGTATATGAGGTAAAAACTCGAGCTGTATTTTCCCTCTTGAGTACTAAGCGATCCAGATGCCTGCTGGGCGCGGTTCCCGTGCTGGGATGGACCCAGTCTTCCCCTCTAAATCTCTTCCTGAACCGGCTCGATCCATCCACTGTGTCTTTAAGCATCAGTCCTGAGGCGGGAGGGGTGTCACTAGGAAAAGGGAAGGCAGACAAATACACTGCTCGTGTGGAACCTAAAGACGCTTTTTAATTATGTAAAGAAGCTTGTCTTTTGGCTTTTAGCAGCGCTTCTCTTAAGAATTTAAGGAGTTAATTAGCTTTATTTTTCGGGTTTTGTCAGAAACATTTTATGTTCTGTGTTTTATGGTGTGATCTTGGTCTTTCTCAAATTTTAACTAAAGGAAGGCCGCTTGTGCAAAGCGTTTGAAAGGAAAATTCTGCCCCTTTTCCATTTTTACAAGATAGACGCAAACCACTTTTAATAGGCGGACCGTAGTAAACTCGTGAGAGTGCACTGGCTGTGTTTTGTTTTTAGATGCAGCATGGAAACCAAGTAGGTTGGAAAAATAAAATCTGTGTGAAACTGTACCCACCCAGTTTTAATTTTAGACTAATTCTAAAAGTGTCAGCTGCAAGGTACTCAATTCTCCCAAGAAATTTCTTCAGCCTTGGTAGAGACTTTTATCTTTGTATTTCAGAGTTTTGTCCAGTCTGCGGCCTACATAAAAAGTAAGGACTTTTGCAAGCCAGAGCGAGGGGAATAGAGATTTTTGAGCAGTTATACTGAGAGAAACAGAGGGGGACTGGGGTATACAAGGAAGTTAGATTGTCTGGCGTAGCCAAATAAGGGCATTTTACGGTTTTTGGATAAAACTTTTTGATGGTTTTGGTAGTAGGTGTTACAAAGAAAGCTACTGCCGGTTGAGGAGTGCCATTGTATTATGTTTATGTGAAAAACCAAAAAAATTTTTTTTAAAAATTGGGCAATATCGAAGGATCATTGAAGACTGATCACAAATAGTGTGAGCAGGAGACAAGATGGGGGTGTGGGAAGTGATGGAAGATATTAGGAAACACGTGAAAGAAAAGGTCAGAGCTAAAGCTGTAATAGATGCAAAAAGCCTGATTAGGAAGATGGTGAGGAAGTATAGATTTTAGACGTCAAACTGAATGTGTAGAATAAGGAATAAGTTCATCATTAGATGGCTTAGTTTTGGATATATTGCATTTAGCTGCTTATTTTAACTTTCTGTACATTCCTGTCTTCCCTGTACCTCATATACGACCAACCTTAAATTGAGGGAGTGCTTAGTTTTGTCACCATTATGCTAGTAACTTACACTAGAATAGTGCGTCACAGTGTGAAGAATTATTTATTTAGTTAATTATTTCTATTTGTATATATTCACAAATAGTGATATTAAAGTCACTTCCCTGCAAATCCCGTCAACTCTTTGTCCCTGAGTTCTACTACTTGCCTGGCAAAACCCGGATCATAAATGAACTCATGCATTTATCTTTTCTGTGCTTACACCCAGCAGCTTAACAACTGGGTGGACTAACGTGCTGTTACCCAAATGGTCTCTCACACAGTCCAGTCATCCTACTCTTTTCTGTAGTCATTTTGGTCTCTTTAAACCAGTTATTGCATTAGTTGTGTTCCCTCTTGGAATCTCCAGTTTCTTCCTCAACCAATGACTTTGCCTCATCCTTTATTGGAAAAAGAATTGTGAGCTTTTATTGGAAAAAATTGTGAGCTTAGCCAAGAATTCTCTCATCTTCTCACCATCTAGTCTACTTGCATCTGCATCTTTAATTGGCTTTCCTCTGGTTTAAAAGGGTGATTGGTCTTTCTGTCAGATGGCAACAGCTGGTATTGTCTGTCTTTAGTTTGAGCCATTTGAGTTGGGTATATAGTGATATTTCATTTTTGTGAAGTATGTTCAAAACTTTTGCCCATTTTTTTTCTTACCTCTTTATTGGAGTATAATTGCTTTACAATGGTGTGTTAGTTTCTGCTTTATAACAAAGTGAATCAGTTATACATATGTTCCCATATCTCTTCCCTCTTGCATCTCCTTCCCTCCCACCCTCCCTATCCCACCCCTCTAGGTGGTCACAGCACCAAGTTGATCTCCCTGTGCTATGCGGCTGCTTCCCACTAGCTATCTATTTTACGTTTGGTAGTGTATATATGTCCATGCCACTCTCTTACTTTGTCACAGCTTACCCTTCCCCCTCCCCATATCCTCAAGTCCATTCTCTAGTAGGTCTGTGTCTTTATTCCTGTCTTACCCCTAGGTTCTTCATGACATGTTTTTTTTCTTAAATTCCGTACATATGTGTTAGCATACGGTATTTGTCTTTCTCTTTCTGACTTAACTTCACTCTGTATGACAGACTCTAGGTCCATCCACCTCATTACAAGTAGCTCAATTTCATTTCTTTTTATGGCTGAGTAATATTCCATTGTATATATGTGCCACATCTTCTTTATCCATTCATCCGATGATGGACACTTAGGTTGTTTCCATCTCCTGGCTATTGTAAATAGAGCTGCAGTGAACATTTTGGTACATGACTCTTTTTGAATTATGGTTTTCTCAGGGTATATGCCCAGTAGTGGGATTGCTGGGTCGTATGGTAGTTTTATTTGTAGTTTTTTAAGGAACCTTCATACTGTTCTCCATAGTGTCTGTATCAATTTACATTCCCCCCAATGGTGCAAGAGGGTTCGCTTTTCTCCACACCCTCTCCAGCATTTATTCTTTGTAGATTTTTTTGATGATGGCCATTCTGACTGATGTGAGATGATATCTCATTGTAGTTTTGATTTTCACTTCTCTAATGATTAATGATGTTGAGCATTCTTTCATGTGTTTGTTGGCAATCTGTATATCTTCTTCAGAGGAATGTCTATTTAGGTCTTCTGCCCATTTTTGGATTGGGTTGTTTGTTTTTTTGATATTGAGCTGCATGAGTTGCTTGTATGTTTTGGAGATAATCCTTTGTCAATTGCTTCATTTGCAAATATTTCCGCCCATTCTGAGGGTTGTCTTTTGGTCTTGTTTATGGTTTCCTTTGCTGTGCAAAAGCTTTTAAGTTTCATTAGGTCCCATTTGTTTATTTTTGTTTTTATTTCCGTTTCTCTAGGAGGTGGGTCAAAAAGGATCTTGCTGTGATTTATGTCATAGAGTGTTCTGCCTACGTTTTCCTGTAAGAGTTTGATAGTTTCTGGCCTTACATTTAGGTCTTTAATCCATTTTGAGCTTATTTTTGTGTATGGTGTTAGGGAGTGATCTAATCTCATACTTTTACATGTACCTGTCCAATTTTCCCAGCACCACTTATTGAAGAGGCTGTCCTTTCTGCACTGTGCATTCCTGCCTCCTTTATCAAAGATAAGGTGACCATATGTGCGTCGGTTTATCTCTGGGCTTTCTATCCTGTTCCATTGATGTATCTTTCTGTTTTTGTGCCAGTACCATACTGTCTTGATTACTGTAGCTTTGTAGTATAGTCTGAAGTCAGGGAGCCTGATTCCTCCATCTCTGTTTCTCCTTCTCAAGAGTGCTTTGGCTATTCGGGGTCTTTTGTGTTTCCATACAAATTGTGAAATTTTTTGTTCTAGTTCTGTGAAAAATGCCAGTGGTAGTTTGATAGGAATTGCATTGAATCTGTAGGTTGCTTTGGGTAGCAGAGTCATTTTCACAATGTTGATTCTTCCAATCCAAGAACATGGTATATCTCTCTATCTATTTGTATCATCTTTAATTTCTTTCACCAGTGTCTTATAATTTTCTGCATACAGGTCTTTTGTCTCCTTAGGTAGGTTTATTCCTAGATATTTTGTTCTTTTTGTTGCAATGGTAAATGGGAGTGTTTTCTTGAGTTCACTTTCAGATTTTTCATCATTAGTGTATAGGAATGCCAGAGATTTCTGTACATTAATTTTGTATCCTGCTACTTTACCAAATTCATTGATTAGCTCTAGTAGTTTTCTGGTAGCATCTTTAGGATTCTCTATGTATAGCATCATGTCATCTGCAAACAGTGACAGCTTTACTTCTTCTTTTCTGATTTGGATTCCTTTTATTTCCTTTTCTTCTCTGATTGCTGTGGCTAAAACTTCCAAAACTACGTTGAATAAGAGTGGTGAGAGTGGGCAACCTTGTCTTGTTCCTGATCTTAGTGGAAATGCTTTCAGTTTTTCACCATTGAGGATGATGTTGGCTGTGGGTTTGTCATATATGGTCTTTATTATGTTGAGGAAAGTTCCCTCTATGTCTACTTTCTGGAGGGTTTTTATCATAAATGGGTGTTGAATTTTGTCAAAAGCTTTCTCTGCATCTATTGAGATGACCATATGGTTTTTCTCCTTCAATTTGTTAATATGGTGTATCACATTGATTGATTTGCTTATATTGAAGAATCCTTGCATTCCTGGAATAAACCCCACTTGATCATGGTGTATGATCCTTTTGATGTGCTGTTGGATTCTGTTTGCTAGTATTTTGTTGAGGATTTTTGCATCTATGTTCATCAGTGATATTGGCCTGTAGTTTTCTTTCTTTGTGACTTTGTTGTCTGGTTTTGGTGTCAGGGTGATGGTGGCCTCATAGAATGAGTTTGGGAGCGTTCCTCCCTCTGCTATATTTTGGAAGAGTTTGAGAAGGATAGATGTTAGCTCTTCTCTAAATGTTTGATATTGCTCATTTTTAAAATTGAGTTTGTTTCCTTATAATTGAGATGTAGGAGTTATTTACATACTAGGTACACACCATTTTTCTTTATTGAGGTATGATTGACAAACAAAAGCTGTACATATTTACATATACAGCTTGATGAGTTTGGAGTTAAGTATACACCTACAAAACTGTCACCATAACATATGTCATAAACATATCCATCACCTCCAAAAGTTTCCTCCTGCCTTCATTATTTATTATTTTACGATAAAAACACTTAACATAAGCTCTACCCTTCTAGCAAATTTTTATACAATGAGCATTGTTAACTGTAGGGACTGTGCTGTACAGTAGATCTCTAAGACTTAGTGATTTTTGTCTAGCCAACTTTGTACCCTTTGAATAATACCTCTCCATTTCCCCTTCCCCTGTATATGTGTTTTTTTGTCAAAATGTGTGTTGTGAATATTTTTCTCCCAGTTTGTGGCCTTTCATTTCCTTAATAATGTCTTTTGAAGAAAAGTTTTTGTACATTGTATTTTTCTAGGAATTTGAACGCATTGTCCAAATGTTAAAGTTCCGTAGCATAAAGCTGTAAATAAACTCCTCTTACTATCTTTTTAATATTCACAGTATATTATATTTAGGCTTATGATCCATTGAAGGTTAATTTTCTGTATGGTATAACAGTAGGAGTTGATAACTGTTATTTTTCAAAGTAAGAATTCAGTTATTCCAGCAGCATTTGTTGAAAAGATTCTCCTTTCCTCCACTGGATTACCTTTGCACCTTGGTCGAAAATCAGCTGATTTTCTGAATCTGTATTCAGTTCCATTGATAAGTATATGTATATCCATATGCTAACTTATCCAACTTGTTTTTTTCTCAATACCGCCTTGGCCATTCTAAGTTTTTTGCATTTTAATATAAATTTTAGAATTGGCATCTCAGTTTCTAAAAAAGCCTGCTGGGATTTTGGTTGGAATTCTGTTGAATCTATTGATCAGTTCGGGAGGAACTGACATTTTAAGAATATTGAATTTTCCAGTCTATGATCATGGCATATCTCTTCATCTCTTTATTTATTTTGGTCTTTAATTGTCTTTGTAATTTTCAGCATACAAGCATATAAATTTATTCTTAAGTATTTCATGTCTTTTATTGTAAATAATTTTTTAATTTTTATTTTATTTTAGTATGAATATAATTTTAAATTAAATTTTCAGTTTGTTGAATTGTATTTTTCAGCTTTAGAATTTGTGTTTGATTCTTCTTTATAGATTCTAGTTCTCTAAGGGGAAAAACAGTTGAAGATGGGCAGACTTCTCTGCACCTTCTTTTCAGGATCTTGTCCTCTCAAGATGCCATAAAAAAGATCCTTTTTGTATTTTTACTCAGCTTTTCTAGTTCACAGTTTAGAGGGTGGGTCTGATTTTTTTTTTTTAAGCCCATTATTGGCAGAAATGAAAGTCCTTAATCTGAGAATCTCAGTGATGCTAATAAAGGTAGTACTCTTTTACATGAGTGTATTAATTTGAAATTGTTGTAGTTCAAAATAATTTCATGTATCTCTTCCTAAATTGCTTTTAAATCATCAGTATTTAATCATTATGATTAAATATTTAATCATCTATCCTATACTGCTTTTAAGTCAGCAATATCAACATTCAAAGGAAGACCTGGGGCTAAAATTTCCAGTTCTTTTATTACTTTTTAAAAAAATTTTGGCTGGTCATTCAGATTTATATACAATAATGAAAACTCATTTTTGCTTCTCCTTATATTTTGTCCAGAATTTGGAAAAATTATTAGATGAGAAAAGGATGATGTCTTCTCTCATCAAAAAAACAGTTCATTTTAGTTTACTATCTATCTTTGGGGTTAATGCTTCATTTGTAATCAATAGTTTGCATGGTAGAAGGCCATAACTTATGGAATAATGGAAGAAAATTAAGTTTTTATAAAATAATGTTAAAACAGACCCAAATCCTACCTTCATGGTGCTTATAGTAGGCACTTAGTGACTAGATTAAGAAGGTAAATATATCCAAAGAGCATGTACATTTGTTCTATAATCATTTTTAACAACGTTTTAACAGTGAATTCTGTGTATATATATTAGAAAAGAAAATAAACAAATGTAGCTTGGAACAGATTTTAAAAAATTCTCATAGTACTGACCATAAAATGATCCAAATTATGTCACACTGATTAAATTTCTTAATTTCCTTGCTTTAAAAATACATGTGCAAAGAAGTAATGGCAATGTGGTTTAGTCATCTTATTCACCATTTCTATCTTGCTGCATCATTTTGTTTTCCATGTTTGAGTTTGCAGTTCTCTAATTTATCACTGGGGTTTGCATTTTTTAATTGTATCTATTCTATAATTGGGTAAACTTATTTGTATTTCTTCTGGAACAGTCATACATTCAATTCACTTACATGCACACAAAAAAATGAAATGTCAAATATAGAGCAGCTTTCCCATAACCCTGCTCTATTAATGTCTTAAAAATCACTAAATGCTCTTATTGCAGATCCCGATGAGGTCAAGCTGGAGTGTCAGATCTGACCTCTGTGTGTTCTATAAGGGGTTTCTCAGCCCTGTCACATTCCAATAGTTTAAGTATAGATTTTCTGCAGTCATTTTGCCTTTTATAATGTGCTTAGATGGGATCAGTAAAACAAATGTGCCCTTCATTTCCCTGAATGGGGTTATTGTAGAGAAATAAGAAACCATAAATTAGGGTACAAAATTCCCTTTATCCCTAAAACACAAATAGTCATTTTGAGGGATGGAACATATTTACTTCAGTTTTTGTGATACGAAAAAGAATATAAGTTTTATATGTTCAAAGTAAAGTTGACATTAGTACAAAACAACTCATATATTCTAAGAACTACCCCACACACACACACACACACACACTTTGGAGAACACCTTTGTCATATCCTTTTACCATATAATTGAGTTATTTTAAAAATCAAAATAATAAATTGGCATTTTCTTGTTTATCTAGTTCTCGAAGCTTTAATTTTAAATCTCTAAAAAAGATTATATCCTTAATTGATTGCCTGAGATTTTCTGTGATAAAACTTAAAATGCAACTTATCTTTTACATAAGTGTTTTAATTTGAAATTGTTATAGTTCAAAAATAATTTCATGTAACTCTTCCTAAATTGCTTTTAAATCATCAGTATTTAATCATTATCATGATTAAATATTTAATCATCTATCCTATGCTACTTTTAAGTCAGCAATATCAACCTTAAAAGGAAGACTTGGGGCTAAAATTTCCAGTTCTTTTATTACTTTTTAAAAAATTTTTGGCTGGTCATTCAGATTTATATACAATAATGAAAACTCATTTTTGCTTCTCCTTATATTTTGTCCAGAATTTGGAAAAGTTATTAGATGAGAAAAGGATGATGCTTCTCTCATCAAGAAAACAGTTCATTTTAGTTTACTATCTATCTTTGAGGTTAATGCTTCATTTGTAACGAATAGTTTGCATGGTAGAGGGCCATAACTTATGGAATAAGAGAAGAAAATTATTTTTTTATAAAATAATGTTAAAACAGACCCAAATCCTACCTTCATGGTGCTTATAGTAGGCACTTAGTGACTAGATTAAGAAGGTAAATATATCCAAAGAGCATGTACATTTGTTCTATAACCATTTTTAACAACGTTTCAACGGTGAATTCTGTGTATATATATTAGAAAAGAAAATATTTTTCTCCTGCATAATATTGTACATGATCACAAAATACAGGTATGAAAAATGCATGAAAAAAACATAAAACATCCGTTTCAAACGTCTTTAATACAGAGATTACATGACTAAATTAAGTAATTGAAAAACAAGAGACCTTTTAAAAAATGTTGAATTCAAAAGTCTACCTGTAGAATTACATTTAAATCCAAAGAGAAAATACGCTTCGCTTCTGTCTTACTTCTTCACCAACTGTTTCCCTTGCTTTGTGCAGAATATTCTTATACTTCTTGGAGGCAACTTTACACATGCAGAAATGTTATTATTCAGTTAAGTCATATGGCTCTCATTGAGCTTGAGTGTCATTCCAAAGAGGATAGTCTTTTTTTTTTGGCTGTGTTGGGTCTTCGTTTCTGTGCGAGGGCTTTCTCTAGTTGTGGCAAGCGGGGGCCACTCTTCATCGCGATGCGCGGGCCTCTCACTATTGCGGCCTCTCTTATTGTGGAGCACAGGCTCCAGACGCGCAGGCTCAGTAGTTGTGGCTCACGGGCCTAGTTGCCCCGCGGCATGTGGGATCTTCCCAGTCCAGGGCTCGAACCCGTGTCCCCTGCATTAGCAGGCAGATTCTCAACCACTGCGCCACCAGGGAAGCCCCAAAGAATATCTAGTCTTATTCCAAATGTCTGATACCACAAAATAAAATAATCTTTAAAGCCCTGATGTTTAATGGTAGGAGACTCCAGGTCATAAAATAAAGAGACGTTTGATTGATAATAAATTAGAGATTAGAAAAAGTGAAAAGTTGGCTAACAAAAGGTGCCGTTTCAGTGTTGCTTACTGGCTTTCCCTTGCCTACCCCAAAGCATCCCTGTTGTTCCAATTGTGATGTCCTAACTCTTCTTGTCTCTACTTATTGATCAGTCATCAATTATTATTGAAAAATTCTAGTTACAAAGTTCTAACTGGTATTCTGATGAACTTTGATATTAGTTGGAGAAAAAAAGACACTCACCCAATGGGAAATACCTTATGATCAAATGTGAGGTGGTCTCTCTCAACTGTAATGGCAAAGAAGGGCATGATAAGAAGAGCCATCATTTGTTAAGGGCTTAGTATGTGCCTGGAGTTTTCTACGCACCATTTCTGTAAGTCCTTATAGTCGGATCAGTATGACTTCTCCATGGAACAGGTGAAGTTTGCTCAGGAGTTTGAAGGTTTGATTGACATCATACTTTGCAGTTGTAAACAGGGCTATAGTTTAAATTCACATGTGATCTAACCAGGTACTTCCTAACCTTTTTCAATCTGTGTCAACATAAGTTAATTTTATTTACCAAATGTAATCTTTTACTGAATGGAAACAACTTTATAGGTTGAATAGAAAGCTTTATTTTTTCTTACTGCTTACCTTCAAGTCTATTCAATGGACTATTTCTTCTCCACCTTTTTAATGATTTCTAGGGTGGGCCTCATAGCTTTTCCAATCATTCTTAAAAAAACAAAAACATTCTCTGGTCACCTTTGGGCACAAGAAGTGTCACTTAACTATTCAGAACCTCCAGACCACGCATAATCTCACAACTCCATAGTCTTACCTTATTTGAAACTTATCCTCACTGTTGAAACTGTTTCAGGCTGAGAGGCTTGCAGTGTTCGGATTCCCTTTTGTTTTCCTATCTCCCTCTACTGCTTCGTCATGCAGTCTGCTCACTGCAGTGTCTGATCTTCCAGGGCTGGACCAGTATTAAAAGGACTGGAGAAGAAGACTCAGGTTTACATGGCCACTGCTGTGACAGTCTGCAACTGGCATTCTTGGGACTTTGATATTTAAAGAAGGCTGTTTAGATTCCTTGGCCTGGAATCTCCAACTGATATTTAAAGAAGGCTGTTTAGATTCCTTGGCCTGGAATCTCCAACTCCAATAAAGATTGTCCTTTTTCCCAAGTGACGATTTAGGACTTCAAGCAATACTTAGGACTTCAAGCAATACTTAGCCGTGGGCATCTGATTTCACCCCACTAAGATTCTTTTTGTTGGTATCCCAGTACCCTCTTAACTGGCTTTCTCCTTTAAGTTTACCTCTTAGGTAACGTAGTCTCTTCTTTTTTTTTTAAAATTTTTATTTTTTAACATCTTTATTAGAGTATAATTGCTTTACAATGGTGTGTCAGTTTCTGCTTTATAACAAAGTGAATCAGTTATACATATACAGATGTCCCCATATCTCTTCCCTCTTGCATCTCCCTCCCTCCCACCCACCCCCATCCCACCCCTCTAGGTAGTCACAAAGCACCTAGATGATTTCCCTGTGCTATGCGGCTGCTTCCCACTAGCTATCTATTTTACGTTTGGTAGTGTATATATGTCCATGCCACTCTCTCACTTTGTCCCAGCTTACCCTTCCCCCTCCCCATATCCTCAAGTCCATTCTCCAGTAGGTCTGCATCTTTATTCCCGTCTTGCCCCTAGGTTCTTCTGACCATTTTCTTTTTTTCTTTTTTTTTTTTTTTTAGATTCCATATATATGTGTTAACATATAGTATTTGTTTTTCTCTTTCTGACTTACTTCACTCTGTATGACAGTCTCTTTGTCCATCCACCTCACTACAAATAACTCAGTTTCGTTCCTTTTTATGGCTGAGTAATATTCCACTGTATATATGTGCCACATCTTCTTTATCCATTCATCTGTTGATGCACACTTAGGTTGCTTCCATGTCCTGGCTATTGTAAATAGAGCTGCAATGAATATTTTGGTACATGACTCTTTTTGAATTATGGTTTTCTCAGGGTATATGCCCAGTAGTGGGATTGCTGGGTCGTATGGTAGTTCTATTTTTAGTTTTTTAAGGAACCTACATACCGTTCTCCATAGTAGCTGTATCAATTTACATTCCCACCAACAGTGCAAGAGGGTTCCCTTTTTGCCACACCCTCTCCAGCATTTATTGTTTGTAGATTTTTTGATGATGGCCATTCTGAACAGTGTGAGGTGATATCTCATTGTAGTTCTGATTTTCACTTCTCTAATGATTAATGATGTTGAGCATTCTTTCATGTGTTTGTTGGCAATCTGTATATCTTCTTTGGAGAAATGCCTATTTAGGTTGAAGTAGTCTCTTTTAAGAGACTTCTTGGCTGATCTCTGTCTGGTAGGTGCCCATATGTTTCACAAGAACCACTTGTCTTTCCTTGGCCTTCCTGTGTGTAGAAATACAGTTAGCTCCTAATGTGGCTCTTTCTCTCTGCTCTGCTGCCTTAAGCCAACATGGTCACTGCTACACTTTTACATTCCTCAAGTCTGAGACACCACATATGAATCAAATTAATTCATAATTCCATGAAATACAAATACACAGTTGCTCAGAAGTGTAACTTTTTTGATAACCCAAACAACATAAACTTTTCTCCTATGTTTTCAGGAAAAGAATATGTACACACATCACACCATACACAAAACTCAATTCTGGGTATATTAAGAGCTTAAGAGTGAAAGTCAAAGCTTTAAAACTTTTAGAATTTTTTTATGACTTTGGGATAGAATACTTTTTTAAAAGGGACTAAAAAAAGCACAAGTTATCAAAGAAGAAAAAAACTAAAGGGACCAGAAGAAATGCTGAAAACTATAATTCAAGAAAATTTTTCTGAAATAAGGATTTGAAGTTACTCATCATATACTTAAGAATATTATCCAGAATGACTAACACCAAGATATTGTAGTGTACAGTTACTGAGTTTTAAAGAAAAATAAAATATTTGAATATCTAGGGAGAAGAAAAGAGCACATGATTTATAAGACATTTCAATTAGATAATTATCAAACTTCAAGAGCAACACTTAATGCATAAAGAAAATAAGATTATCTTAAGATTCTCAAGGGAAGAAAATATGAGCCAAGCATTTTGTATCCAGCAAAACTGACTTTCAAGTAAAAAGGGCACAGGGGCTCATTAACCCTTTCTGAAGAATCTACTAGAGAATTAACTTCAGGTAACCACATGACCAGAGAAACATCAACGTAAGGACAGGTGCTGAACATTAAATATATAGTTCTTAGTAGAATTAGGGCTAAACAAAGGCTAAGAGGACAAGAGTATAATATATAACGGCTAAAAAAGTAGGAAGGGAGAATTGGGGAGAGCATATGCAAAAAAATTTTTTAGTGTTTTTGGTACTCATGTGGGCAGTAGTATCAGTATTGTTATTTTAAGACTAACGTATGTGTAATCTTAAAAAATGACTATGGGATATTCTAATTCTGTCATAGCCTATGTCCTTGGGAACCAATATTCTCAGTGAAGAAGAAAGGAGATACAGATATAATAGCTTAGAGATTACATAAAAGTTTTATAGTCCTAAATTTGGATTAGAACTATCAGTATGAATTCCTGAAGTATCTCTTTCTGTCTCATTGAAAACGTCTAGAAACTAGTGACCAAACCTAGTAGTAATGACTGTCCCTCTTGTGCAGAATGTGTTCTTGAAATACGATTCCTCATTAAAAGAAGCCAGGGCTTCTTGAAGAAATTTCTAATTGTAGGTTTAAGGGAGGAAGTATACAAGATGAGACTACAACGGCTTGTCATACTATAGTAAGGAACTATCAAACACAACTAGGGTCTTAGGAGCCAACTTTAAAAGCCTCCCACTAGCCAAAGATAGGACTACTTCAATCCTGAGAATAGTTGCAATGGATTAAAATTCATCACATATATTTAAATCCATAAATTCATAACGATATTTTTTTTAAAAACCCAACTGATCTCTTTGGAGGATGATGGGGAACCAACTCATTGTCTGGAAAACTAACAAAAGAAGTTAAAGACTCGGGTATTTATCCTGCTTTCCTATATGAAGTGTAACACTGGGTAACCACATAGTAAATGAGGAAAAATATCTCTGTATAAATATATTCCAACTAATGAGTGAAAAAAAAAGAATTAAAATATCATTGCATTACAACCCCCAGTAAATTAATAAATATAGGTATTTAGCATCAATGGCTGCTAATATCATAAAAAGGACTATCAGACATTATATACATCTTCATGGAAGCACTCAACACTACCTCAAGTCATGCCAAAGGGATGAGCCTGAATATAATTCAACTACTGATCTTCAGAAAGAAGACAGAGGAACAAGCTGTAATGAACTATTGAGCATGCAATTTGTAAAATTGAGACTGGAAAATTCTACAGTGTAGGAAACTCTTGGATTTTTCAACAGATAACTTGTAGCATAAATAAGTTTTAGATTAAAAGAGACTTAAAAGACATATCAAAAAATATATAAAGGAGCAAGACCAGCATCTAGGGATATACATTTGACTAGTGAAACTATGAAAAATGTAAGGAAATAATTACTGTAAAAGGATAATGATTCCTTATAGAAGGAAGAATGGGATTGCAGTTGGTATGGAGGATTTAGAGGTGTTTTGCATGTTGGAGGGGAAGTTCTGGCAAACTTTTACTTCTTGACCTGATGGTGGTTAAGATTTTTCTCCTTTGAGTAATTCGTTAAGCTGTGTATCTGTTTTGTGTGCTTTCCTATATCTCCACTTTCTTTTACAATAAAAATATCATTTTGAAAAATCGGTCACAAAGTGGAGGAAGCAGAGGCAAGGGAGAGTTAAGCTCAAATGAGAAATGTTGAGATTCTGATGTCTATTTTGCATGTTTAAAACTCTTTGATATTTATATAGTTTCCCTATATTTCTTAACATTCTCAGTTGTAAAATACAACAGTATAAAACCAAAAATCCGCAAGGTTCCCGTTACCTACAGAGAAAAGTCAAATTCCTTAATATGTAGCTTTTTATCTGAGGACTGCATTTAATTTTCATACATCATTTGCTGCCATTATCCTCTAGGCATCAACAGATGGAGTCAGATAAAAATCCTCACTATTCTTTGAACATGCTGTATTCTTTTTGTGCTTTCATGCCCTTGGGATTCCCTTCCCTGAAATACTACTATTCTTACTTCAAAACTCAGTTTAAAGGTTATTTCCTCTATGAACTCTCCCTTTTCCCCAGGCAGAATTATTTGTTCTTTTGTCTGTGTTCTCGTATCATTTTATATGATACTTTGGCTTAAATCCCTGTAGTATTATGTCTACATGACCCTTTCTCTATAGACTAGAGCTCTTAAAGAAAATATGTTGTATTTATTTTTGTTTTCCCTGTGCTTAGGCAGTGCTTGGCATATGAATGAATGAATGAATGAGAAGAGACAGGAAATTGATTAACTCCAAAGATACTTTGCCTAAGGAAGCCAGGGAAAAGATGCAGTTACCTAATCAACTATGTACAGGTGAAAAAAAAAAAAAGCCACGAAACTACAAACGTTTGTCTTATATGTCACTATGTTAAGTAGAACTATACATAATTGTGAGTATTCTGTGTTCACACATCTCATGTTTTATTCCATCACTTTATCTATCTTTAATGGATCACATCACAGGATTTAGAAGAGACATTTGGGTTCTTCAATTAGTATGGCACTAACTTTCTTAGTCTGTTCATGTTGGGTATTTGGTAACCTTTTGTAGTAATTAACCCATCAGAAAGGGTATAGTCATAGCTCTCATAGAGAATATAATGCAGTTAGAACTGGCATCCTGAAGCGGTGACAATATCCTGGGTAAAATATGGGCCAAAAAATCAACTGGGACGTAATAAATAAAACTCTATGAGTAGATCTTATTATTCTCATTTTAGTCCAATGAGACAGCAGAGACATGGAGACTTTAAATAACTTGCTCAGGTCACATGACAGTAAGCATGGAAATCAGGACCTGAATTTAGTCAGCAGCCTGCTTTCACTACACAGCACTAAATAAATGGTAGTAATCATTAATGTGATGGAGAAGGGAACTCTTGTGTCTAGCTATAGGAATATGAAAAGTGAAGGTCTCTCATTTTTCAGATAGATCTGGAATCAAATATGTCTTTCTTGGTGTTTTAGCAGGATAAGTTAATTAGTCTCAGTTATGGGAGGAACAGATTAGAAACACTGTCAAAAATAAATTCAGTACAAATGACTTTACTCAGCTTGGGAAAATTTTCATGTGTGCTTAAATTTCTTCTTTGTGTTTTTAGTGCTCCTTGACAGTTAATTACACAAGCTTCTTTTTTGAGATACAGAACAAATATACTACTTGAAAAATAAATGGCAAGGGCAACTTTCAGTCTATGTATGGCTTTGGCCCTTTATATTTGGGATCAAAATTGATGTTACATCATTTATACCTGTTGTTGCAATTAGATATTAATAGCCGGTATTTTAAGTGTTTTTAAAAATGGATGTTTCTTTATAAACATTGTGCTTTCCTCCAAAAAATCAAATGTAATTATCTTCAATTTCTAAGTCAGTTAACTAGTGAGATACTTCTTTGCAAATGAGGAAATTAAAGAATGGCATGTTATACTTTATTATGTAAAAATTTGAATAGTGTGTTAAGTTTTAGAAATGTCCCTGGAATTGTTTAAATAATAGGATTATCTTTATGTATTTCTGTATTTTTGTTCTTCTATTTTAAAAAGAGCAGAATGGGTAAAAGAATTTGCTCTTTGTCTCTCCAGGTTTGGACAATCAGCAACAATGACCCACCTCATTCTTTGCTGTATTTGCATAAGCATAAATATCTTATTTTAGGAATTTTTTCCTAAGCTCTCTTTATATGAAATTCGAACAAAGATTAGGAAGAGAATTTTATTATTTGGTTTCTTGCCATCCTATGTCATGGCTTGGTTGTATGTAGCAGAAAATATTCAATGATTATTATATCAGTGAAGTTCAGTATTCTAGGGCTAATACCTATACATAGCAAACTTTGAGAATAACTACAAGGATAGCATTTAAAAATTTTCTTGTCAACATAAGAAAAACAAATGAAGAGACATTGTTTAAATAAAATGTGAACTATAGAAAGTAAGTAATGGATAAAGACCCAGAAAAAATGATATTTGAAAAGTCAGAGATTATTTCCCAAAGAACTATCAAGTCTCAAGAAAAATTCTTGTTCAGTTATTTTGTAGTTACAAAAATATTAAATTAAACTTTAAAAGTTGTGTAGTTAAAATAATGTAGTTTTATTGTAGTCACGGCTAAAATATTAAAGAAAATTTCCAATAAGGAACAAAACCTAATTAAGTATTTCTCTGCCCTTGTCACTTTTTTCCAAAGAATAAAACAGTTCTCTTCCTGTGGCCACTGGGGCTTCCCGTTTGTAATGATTTTAATAAAACACCTCAAATGCTTGTCATTATTTAAAACTCACATCACTTGATCCTCAGAGAAGGCCAGAGGTGGAGCAAGTATTGTATTTTCTCTATTTTTACAGATTTATTATTTTATCCATTCATTTACCTGTCATGTACTAACATAACAATAGCTAACATTAATTCACAACTTGCTATGTACCAGACACACTTTTAAGTGTTTCACACATATAAACTCCCTGCAATCTAGTGAGTACAAAACATTATTTATTTCTGGTTTTAAAGGTGAGGCAACTGAAATACAAAGAAGTGAAATATTTTGTTCATAGTCACACAGCTAGTGAGTGCCACAGCCTGGCTTTGAACCCAGTACTCTAGCTCCAGAGCTGGCATTTTTAATCATTCTTCTGCCCTCTTGGTATGGTAGCTATAAAAGTCCATTATAATTATGATCTTATGAAAGAGACAAGCAGAGAAGGACATGGAAAAAACTAATTGTTAATTCAACATAGACTTATTGAATACTCACTCTGTGCTAGGTGCTTGGTGGGAAATTAAACAGGCCTCCTCTTTACCCTCTTAGAGCTTACAGTTTAACATAGAAGCTGCTCATTAAACAAACTACAATAATAATGTCAGAGAAATGTTTTGCTAGAGGAAATATAGGAATTCACAGAAACATCTACCAGGAGTGATGAAAGGCTTCCCAGAGGCAGTGGTGATTAAGCTGAGATCTAACAAGTGAGTTGGCTTATCTACCTTGAGTCTGTCTAACCTAAATCCTTGGTTAGGCTCTTTCCACTAGGCAATAGAAATAGAACAGGAACAAGAGGGCTATAATACCAGATACAATATGATTTTCAAAGTACAAGAGTCTACATAGGTCTGCTAATAAATTTGAAAAACTTCATGTAATAGACAGTGTAATAGAACATATATTGCCAGAATTCACTCAGGAGTAACTTACAAAAATGGACTATAAACCAATAGGAGAAATTTTTAAAGTTATCAAAAAAGTACCTCCCTCTAAGTGTCAAAGAGTTTTGCCTATGGGTTCTTTGAGATTTTCAAAGAATGGATAATTGTCATGCAATATAAAATTTCTACATCTTATTTATAAAGAGGCATAGTTTCCATATTTATTTTATGAAACTAATGTCTTCTTGACACAAAAACTTAAGAGGACAAAACATGAAAATGGGTACAAAAAGGCCAAAGAAAACACCAAATCAATAAATGTTAAAGGAACTGCTTCCCACAGCCAAGCACAGTTGATCTCAAGAATATAATGATAGTTTAATAGTTATGAATCTATTACTATAGTTCATTGATAAGTCTAGTTATTTAAAGGGCATTTGACAAATTCCAATCTTCATTATCATAAATAATCTTAAAGACTAGAAGGGTACTTTGATAATATAATACAGAAATGCATGGTTGGTTTAGCATAAGATTAATTAATGTAGTTTATAAATTAAGAGATTAAAGAAGAAAAATTTGATCATCTTAATAGATGGAGAAAATGCTTTCAGTAAAATTCAACATCCTTTCATATAAAAAACTTTGATCAAAGAATGGAACTGCCTGATTAAGAAAAAACAAAACCCAGTACAGTCAGCATTGCAGTTAAATGGAGAAACACTGGAAGCATTCTCCTTAAAATCAGAAATAAAATCAGGATACTACCACCTCTGACTGGAGGCCAAGCCTACTTATAAGGAAAATAATAGAAAAGAATGAGGAATGGTAAAGAAACAAAGTTACCATTAGTCACTGATGTTAGAGTACAAAGACAGCCCCCCCACAATATATAAAGTTAATCAGAAAGCTTACAAATATTTATGGAGACAACATCAATTAAGCAAAAAAAATCAATTGAATTACTATATGCAAGTAACAGAATATAGAAAATGTACTTTTATGAAAGGATATTATTTGTATTATAACAGCATCAAAATTATAAAGTGCCTTAGCATATGTTCACTAAGTGCTGTAAGTGGCTATACCTGGGCCACAGGAGCTCTACAAAACTGCTGGGTTGTAGTGGTCAATTCCTTCCTGCAGTTTCAGCCCCATTTCCTTGCCTCCATAGGTGTCTGTCTTCAGTAAGGCTAAAAGGAGCCCAAGCCTGTTAACTAGCTGAACAAAGGCTATGATGGAACAGACCCTTGCTGAGATTTAGACTGGAGAGGTTGGGGAAGTGGGGCTGGGCCAGGATACAAAGAGAAATATGGGGGAAGAGAGAAGTTACTGAGAAGAATCAAGAGATCTTAGCATTCTCATTTGCTGTGTGATCCTAATCAAGCAACTTGTTCTCTTTAGGAATTCTTTTATAAAATTCAACCAACAGAACCCCCCTCACAGTTACTGAGAAGAAAAAAATGAGGGAATACATGTGAAAGTATCATACACAGGATGTTGTGCTTAACATTCTGTCATCAAATGTTAGTTTTTCCTAAATAAGATACAGTCTGTAACTTCCCGAAGAAAAAGAGGCTGTGTTACAATAGCAGCTACAGTAGTACTGAAGGGGCTTTCATGTAGTAGGCAGCATCCTATTGAAATAGGTGCCAGCATCATCCTCATTTTACAAATGAACCCACAGTAGGTGTTCTTCTAGGCACCTGTCAAACTGTCTACACCAGCCAGTAGAAATGGACATTAGCAGTAGTCAGAAGAGTATAGTACTCATTGGTCAACTCACTGGCCCACTCATTGTATTGCCAGCACTACTGACTGCCTGTCCAACATAGTCTAATTTGCCACTGTTTTTTCTCCAGCTTAATAACTTTCATACCTTTTAAAATCACTGTGCATTTGAATTAAGCCAAGACCCTGTTAGATCCTTCATGATCTTTTTTCAAGGGCAGAATATGTACACACTCTTCTAGGTCCTTCAAACCCTTCTCAGACATTTTTGAATTAGTAAATTGCTGTTCAGAAGATCAAGTCAGGAGATTCTCCCCAAAATGTAAATATGTAAAACTCATTAACGTAGTGCCTGTTATCACACCATATCATCAGTATTCTCATCATCATATTTATTTCTTTTCCCCATAGTAGAATTTCTGTAAGCATCAAGAGTAAGAAGACTATGATTTCCAAGCAGAGCACATGAAGTTTCTGCTCAGACTTGACATGTTCCTTTGTACTCACATTCCATTGGCCAAATATGCCAAGCACAAAGAAGTATTCAGTAGAAGTCAGAAGGTATTGTTTTATAAGTGATTAAATTTAGATTTGAGGAAATTAAGTCCAAGTATAGCTAGTACTTGGCAGTGCTAGATTTACACGTAAGGCTGTATATTGTAGATGTTTTATTTCCCACCCCAAAGAACAACCTGATGAGCAATGACTAAATTTTTAGTTAAATGAAAAATTCACATTTCCAACCTTTCCTTCTGAAAACCTTGGTCCTTTTTTCAGAAGGAATAAACCAGGAAAGAACACTGCAGCATAGGCTTCTAGGTAACTTACATAAGGAACTTGGACATAGAGGGACGTGGCAGATTTCCAAGTGATGGGAAGAATTTGTGAAAACAATGGCTTCAATAAGAATTTAACATTTTGGAAGAAGAACTTCTACTGTATTTGAAAAGTTTAGGATTCTCTTTATGCTAACATCTTTACTCATTTTACTTCTACAGCTAATCTTCAGAAATAAAATTTTATAATTTGTTCCCTACTATTACAAAATATATAAATTGAGATCTTAAAGCTTAAAAGAATACTGTGGCTTTGAATGAGCCACCTCTTACTTCAAGTTTTTAGATACCTTTGGATTTGCTTTTTAAAGAGTTTTAAAATATGCCAGTATAGTACTATATTTTACCTTGGTAGTATAAAATTACTTTTAGTTTGTAAATTTATATTTACAAGTTCACAGGCTTTACTAGGGCTGATCTTACTGAGCCTAAGTATAAATGTCTTTGGAAACATTATTGCTATTTAGGAATAGTCTCACATTTTATGTTAACTTTCAAAACCATTCAGGTTTTTGAAAAATGTATTTTTATTGAGTAATTCACTTGAATTATTGCCTGAGAATAATTCTTTGTACGTGAAAAAACTTGTTTAAATTTTTTTTTCTACAGAATTCTATAAACCTGAAGAGTAATCTTTTAGAAAAATCATCAGAAGGAAGGAATTTGTAGAAATAAAACTGGAAACATTCAGAATCTTGATGGTGTGCCAAACCAAATGTCAACTGGAGCTCGACCAAAAACTAAGGTAAGTAGTTTTCTTACAGAATATTCTGGGTGGAGGGCCATGCCCCACTAATACAGTGAAGAGAGTACCATATTTGCATGTTCTCTATTACTTTTGTGTTTTAAGTTAAACATTAAGGTTGACCTGTTTTTTATTATAACATGATTTGTAATGAAAAACATATATAGTTAATATTTATAAAACTGGAAAAAATGCATTCTGTGATTTTAAGATAAAATTGATAGTCCACTGTGATAAGTAGAGTCATAGCAGTAGATCATATGTGCTTAAATTAATTTCTTAATTATTAGTGAAAATTCCTGCTGCAGTTGAAGATCTCCTTGAACTATTACTATAAAAGTTTTCTCTATTAGGACAGTATGCCTCTCAGTGATCAGGGTTCCAGAAAAGAAGCTGATTCCTTCTTGGGGAATACAACTGTAAAACATCAGTCATAAACATTAAATACACTTTGTTTAAATAATTGTCTTTGCTCTACCAAGCTAAATAATGCCCAGGAATTTTGTTGTTGTTGTGTTTGGTATATTTTTAATGAGGAAAAATTGACCAGCCTTTCTTATAGATATTTTACAACTTTTAATATTTGTAACTTTTTTCCAAATTTCTAATTTTTTTTCACATTTTTTATTTGAATCCAAAAGTATTGATACATCTTCATAAATTCTGACCAGTGTTGGATATAGAGGGATATTAGTAATAATGTGCAAGATTTTATAGAGTTACTTACGGTTTTTGATTTTATGATTCCCTGGCTGCTTTACAATGTAAAAGAGTAATAATTTTGCAAGTAAATATGAAAGGGAAAATATTATGACAGGAAACAACAGAAACTTTCTAAATTACCTCAAAAGAGATCATTTAAGAGATTACTTACAAAAGTCTGGGCAGCTTTAAGGGAAACCAACAACTGTTGCCCAGGAGGATCTTTGGCTTTTGAAGAGGATTACAGCCACAGCCAGACTCCAGATTGACAAAGAATAGGCAGAGGGAGAAAACACCCATCTCTCTCCCTCCCAGCTTCTATCCATTTTTTTTTATTAGCTGAGCTCATCAGGAAATCAGGAGGGAAGGGCACTCACTTCATGTGTTCTTTAGCAATTGTGCCCCACAAAGGAAGATGGAAAAGAGCAGAGAGGAGTTTTAGAGGGTCAAATAGAAAATATTCAGCACACATTAAATTGAAAATTGTCAGCTACCATTATTAAATATGTAATATGTTCCAGGCACAGTGCTAAGCTCTTCACACACATTGCCTATTTAATCCATACGACAACCCTACAACATAGGCATTATTACCTCCATTTTTTAAAAAGAAATCTGATTTTCACAACAACATCATAAAGTTATTGGGATAGGTATTAATGGTATCCTTATTTTACAGATGAGCAAACCAAGGCCCAGGAAATTTAAGTAACTTGACCAAATGGGCAAAACCAATACTTGAGTCTGAGTCTTCATGCTCTTTATCATTATGCCATATCATTCATTGCCTTGGGAATTTTGTAATGCCTTTGGAAAAAATGCATATTACTAAGTGAAAGAAGCCAATCCGAAAAGGTTTCATACTGTATAATTTCAACTACATGACATTCTGGAATGGGCACAACTATGGAGACTGTAAAAAGATCAGTGGTTGCCAGGAGTTAGGGAGGAGGGAGGGGTGAATAGGTGCAGCACAGAGGATCTTTAGGGCAGTGAAACTATTCTATATGATACTATAATGGTGGATACATGTCATTATACATTTGTCAAAACCCATGAAATTTACAGCAAGAGTGAACCCTAAGGTAAACTGTGGACTTTAGGTAATTATGATGTGTCAATGTAGGTTCATCAGTTGTAATAAATGTACCACTCTGGTAAGGGAGACTGTGTATGTGTGTGGGTTCTGTCAGTGAGTATATGGGAAATCTCTGTACTTCCAACTCAGTTTTCCTGTGAACCTAAAACTGCTTGAAAATATAAAGTGTACTTTTTAAAAGACAATTATTTTTAATTAAAAAAGAAAAAATACAGCACATCTTAATTATCTTTACTGTGATCCACATTTTGTTTCTTTTTGGTGAAGAACGACTGATGGATAACATCAAACTTTTACTCAAGCCTTTCTTCTTAGAGTGTTTCTCAGCCCAAGAAGAAAGCGTTTATTACAAATCTATTGATTTTCTTTATTTAAGATTAACAATGAAAGTTAAAAAGGAGAAAGACATCATCTTTAATGTGATACTATAATCCATTGGCTATTGCCTCTTAAGGGAATGTAATTTTTTTTTTTTTTGCGGTACGCGGGCCTCTCACTGCTGTGGCCTCTCCTGTTGTGGAGCACAGGCTCTGGACGCGCAGGCTCAGCCGCCATGGCTCACGGGCCCAGCCGCTCCACGGCATGTGGGATCTTCCCCGACCGGGGCACAAACCCATGTCCCCTGCATCGGCAGGCAGACTCTCAACCACTGTGCCACCAGGGAAACCCAAGGGAATGTAATTTATTAAAGAGGCATTGGGGACCCATCTTAGCTGATTTTCTTTTTTCATCTTCTGTTTTTCTTTTTTTTGTTGTTGTGGGGTTTTTTTGCGGTACGCGGGCCTCTCACTGATGTGGCCTCTCCTGTTGCGGAGCACAGGCTCTGGACGTGCAGGCTCAGCGGCCATGGCTCACGGGCCCAGCCACTCCGCGGCATGTGGGATCTTCCTGGACCGGGGCACGAACCCGTGTCCCCTGCATCGGCAGGCGGACTCTCAACCACTGTGCCACCAGGGAAGCCCTGTTTTCCTTTTTTTTAATTCTTTTTTTTTTTTTCCCTTCTTTCCTCTTTTTTTCCTCTCTCTCCTCCTAATACACACTTTTTTAGTAAGGGGAATACCATGATGTCGCTCTAGCCCAGCCCCTGTAGACAGGACCCTGGGGCCTGCTGTTAAAACCACTGTAGAATCGAGAGCGGGAACTGTTGTAGTTGGTGGTCCAGGCACGGTATCGGGCTCGCGGGAAACCCCGGTCTGTTGTGCTGATGCCTGGTCTGTTGGTTCGTTTTCGGATCACCTTGATTTGTCTTCCTCTAAATAGGGACTCATCTAAGGCCAAGGAAGTCCTCACTGACTCTTTGTCTAAGAACTCTATATATGCAAACCCTTTGGGATGACCATTAATTTGTCACATAGTATAGTAACACGGTTGACTGAACCACAGCCGTGAAAGTGTGCTTCCAGCTCTTCTGCTGTTGCACCATAGTCCACATTGTCAACATAGATGGAACGGGCATCAGCCTCCAGCTTCTCCTCAGTGGACATGATCACGGGCCAGCACTGCCTGGAGGTGGACTCATATTCATCTGCTTCTCTACCTCGTTCTGTAGCTCCTTTAGCTTCTCAGCTTCTTCCTCCATCTCCCTGACTCGAGCGTTGATCGCTTCCAGCTCCGGGTCCTCAATGACGCCGTTCCCTGGGTCACCCACGACCAGTCCCGGCTCCTTCTCCTCCTCCTCCTCCTCCTCCTCCGGGCTGCCGTGGGCTCACGAGCCAGGCCCAGGGCCCGGAGCTCCCGGGGGTGGGCACGGGGCCGGGTCGGCTCCTCTTCGTCTCGGGCTCGGGCTCCAGCAGCAGCTTCTCAGGCTCCAAGCCGTTCCCGTAGTCCTGCGCCCCGCGGGGCCCCTCTCCGGCCTCCCCACCAGCCCCGGGCACAAGATGGCGCCGCCGCCCAGGCCTGGAGCCCCGACCGCCTGCAGCCCCTGCTCCTTTTGCTGCCACCGCCTCCGCCGCCATCGCCCTTAGCTGATTTTCTAAAGTTTCTTTTTATTCTGGTTACTTTGTTTTTACAGTAAGCCCTTAATTATCCCGGAGCAGGCAATTTATTTCCATTAGCTCATTTAGGATAAGGACAGGATAACTTTATAAACTATTAAGTAAGAAATTTGGGACTATTTCATATTTTGGTCCATTCAGAACAGTATTATAATCTGAGTGCTCAGCCAGTTGTCACTGACATAGGGTGTGGAGCGGAGGAATACATAGCCTCAGATATTAATACTGGGATTTATATTGCCTCTGAGAATCTTTTTCTGTTTTATGTTTTTACCACCAGTATGTGCTATGGGCATTCCTTCCAAGTCACGTATGAACAGGCAGCATGCAAGCAGGGGTCAGTTTGGCAGAAGAACTTTTTTTGCTGTTCTATCTGTGAATCTTTCAGTAGATGAACAATGGTTTCTGAAAGCTTTCCCTGCTGTTTTCCTTTTCTAGGGAATACTTTCTAAAGAGCCAACTCACTTCTATTTCCTCTGAATATGTCATGAACTCAGAGGTCCCATAATAGAGGAAGTTTGCCATTAGCTAGATTTCTTCCAAGATAGGAGACAAATCCTTCCACACAGATTTATGTCAGCCTGATGTACACATTCATTCATCTGACTTACTGTCATTTTCATATTTTCTCAGGCTAGGCTGTAAAACCCAGTTTCACTCATAAAGATGTGCAGAATTCACTGCCCTGTGGAACATGTCTGAGGAATGTGTGCTCATTTCTGAATGTAGCCCTGGCTGCCAAATACTGAGAGCAAGGCCTCCGCCAGCCCTAGGCAGGTTTCCCATGGGGCTAGTGCTGTGTAGAGGATGGAGGATCAAGGTGTCTAACCCTTTATTGCTTGTCAATACTTCTATATACTTTTAGTAGAACATTTCCAAAGTTTGGAATATAGCCTTCTGCCGTCATGGGACTATTTCTGTCTACTCATCTCAGATGTCATTTGCCTAGGGGTGAAGTGAAGAAAGCTCTTCATGGTAGCTGCCAGTATAAGTGAGACACACGAACAGCTCAGGACTTAAACTGGGCATAAACATCCTCACCAAAGAGCCAGATATCTTGGTCTGAAGTCAGGCTGCACATACAGATAGTATGCCCTGCACAGGGTCACCTTTTCTAATCAGCACAAAGATATCTTCTGCTCACCAATTTGTGAGTACTTGAGACAGTGAATGCCAACCAAAGAGGACATTTTTTCCTAAATTTTATGAAAATATCATATGGGCTAGCGCTGACTGTGACCTGGCTAAGGGAATGGTCCAGGTTAGGTTGACACAAACAGAAAGTCCAAACTATAAATTCAGGCAGCCAGGTTGCCAAGGCGAAGAAGGGTATTTAAAAGAAAGCAAAGACAAACAGCCACCAGTTGAAAATCTGGTGCTATTCTGGCTTCTCTGTTCTCAATTTGAGAAGACAGGTAAAGCCCATTTCTGAAGCCAGTGACTCATGAGCAGCTTCTGATTTATGCTCAATTCCCAAACTCGCGGGTGGGTGGAAGGCACCAGACAGGGTGATGCGGAGAGTTATATTCTGGGCAGGGAAGTAGGTGTGGGGTGAGGTGTGGACTAGCCAGCTCCCTCAGATGTATTCTCCATAACCTGTATCTGTCCTCATCTTCCTCCTGAGCCCGGACCCTGTGCCTGGCTGGCTGTCTTGGCATCTTGAACTGCATGTTCCAACGCACCTCAGACTCAGTCTTGAACTTTACAGTCTTCTCCTGTCTTAGTGAAAGACACTTTCAGTGAATTCATCATTCAGGCCAGAAACCTGGAGTCACCCTATTTTTGTTCTTCTCTCTTAAACTCACATTCATTGTCACCATGTCCTCTCTAGTCTGCATTTCTAATGAGGTGTTAACACATCTCCTTTTCATCCCTAATGCCAATGCTCTGGGTGGTCCATCTCTCACCTGAAATGCAGCCTATTAATTGGTCTTTAGGATCAAATACCCCTCATCCATTATCCAAAATTCAAACAGAGTGACCCTTTAAAAAGTTAAGTCTGATCATGTCTCTGTTCTATGGGAAAATCCTTCAATGTCTTCAATTTTTTTTTTTTTTTGCTAGAAAATCAAATTTCTGTGCATGTAAGACAAAGCCATTCAGAATTTAGTCATGACAGCCTCTCCAGCCTCTCCTCTTTTGTCTCCTCCATCTTTCACTCAATATTCCAGCCATATCAAACTACTTTTGAATTCTTCTCACACTCTTCATATTTGCATCTTTCACTCCTTTAACCTAGAATTCCCTTTCTATCTTCTTCACATTGATTCAATTTACTAGGTTCTCAAGACTCAGTCTATAGGAAGGGCCCTGTTCTTCTAACAGTTGTCACATTAATATTATTTATATATTTCTTTGTTTTTCCTTTCACCAACTTTGAAGCAATTTGAAGTCCAGACTGTGTCATTTATCTCAGTAACCTAAGTGCTTAGCACAGAAACTGAAAATTATAGGTACTCATTAAATGTTCAGTGTGTAGTATCTTCTAGTTATTTCAGTAGGGTCTCTTTTCTACTGAGTAGGAGTTGCTACTCAGACACATTTGGACTAATGTTTTGGCAAAGTTTTAACACTAGAAAGGTAGATGTATACACATTCACACCACAAAAAGTTATGGGTTCCAGGATGTTAAGAATTGAAGAGTTGTCACGGGTGAAGACTTTCTATCTAGGAGAAATTTCTAGAGAAATTTCTAGAAAATTTCTAGAAATTTCTAGAAAATTTAGAAATTTAGAATTTTAGAAAAATTTAGAAATTCTAGAAAATCTAGAAAATTTCTAGAAATTTCTAGAAAACCCAGATCAGACTTCTGGTCACCCCTTTTTTTCCCCCTGAGAGGACTAGGGTTTGGGCATCATGCTGCCCTTTCCACTGCCACCTTCTTTGTTTTCAACTATTATGTCTTTCAGCCCTTGACTAGTGAGAAATGAGGAAAGTAGTTCCAGCAAGGACAATTCTTTGCTCTGCAAGTTTTCTAAGGGTTTTCATTGGAAGTTATGAAATAACGAGCAAAGGGGCTCCACATAAAAGCCTCCTGTGAATACCTTTTATTTTTCCCAGAGGAGTGTTAGAGGGAGATAAGACAGGTGATGTTATCTATACTTTGGAGGCCACCTGTAGTCAGTGAATTTCCTGGAAGCTAACTAAAGAAGCTAAGGAAGAGTTAAGAAATAGCTGGAGGCTTTGTAAGAGTTGGGATGGAACAGGGGCTAGAGATTTGACATGATCCTGTAACTTAGCTGGAGGAGAGGTAGCAGTGGAAATGGGAGAGAGGAGAAGCCTCAGGTGATGATGCTACAGGAGATATCCAGCCTCTCCTTCCTTCCCCTCTGCCATCATTTCTAGCATAACAACTCGATGGATCCTTGCTTGGGTTCCACAGTGGGAGAAAGTTCAAAGGATTTTTGCATGGTCAAAGGAATGAGGAGGACATGTGAAACATATCCTCATAGCAGCGGCTGTGGGGGAAGCAGAGTTACTTTGGCCACTAGGCTGAGGTAGTAATTCCCAGGGACTATCTGTATATAAGTAGTGGTCCAGCAGATGTAGAGACTGCTCATTAAGAGACTGTTCTTAAAAAGGTAATATCCTAGGGAATAAGACACTAGTATTTATACTGTTTCATGATTAACTATGACTAACTATTCTAGAATGTTTAGGTCCTTCCTTTTGTCCCCTGCAGATTTAGAGTATTTACTGGAGCTAATACATACAGAGCCACATCTGTGTAAAATGACATGTTTCAGGAACACAGCCCAGTCGTGGGGTTGAAAATATGCAGTCACAAGCCACATGTGGCCACTGCATTCTTGAAGCCCTGACTAGATGTATCTGCCCATGAGATCACCCCAGCTACCAACCAAATATATTTCTCCTCTAAATTATTGAAAAGCATTTTAAAACGATGTATCTGAAAAATTCAAGGCTTTTGTTTTGGTTCATTTTATAGCCTTTACTGATTACCACTTCCTCTATGGCTTGAATGGATAGCAGCATCAGCTGTGGTAATAAATCCTCCACTCTGCAGACCTGTGTAGCACATACACCTGTGCCAGAGTTACACACCAGATGGCACCTGAAAATGAGTTGATATCTATGGTAAGACGGTATTTAGAGAAAATACATTTATAAGTAAAACAGGATATACATTTCACAGTGATTTTAATAGAACATTGAACAAGTCAGTCGGCAAATATTATTGAGTGCTTACTCTGTGTAGAACCTTGTGAGGGTTGCTGTTCTGGCGTTGGGTTGCCTGGATGTAGCACTTAGAAGTGTTACTAATGCATCATCTCCTATAAGAAGATTGGAAAAAATAAAGCTTTCCTAAATTTTCAAGTTTTCTCCACTGTTGATCTTCTGTGTTATGAACTTGGAACAGGGATCAAGAACATTTTAATCATCAAGGATATGTTTTCTGTGGCTTTTTGAGTAGGGCATGTGTTATGACCTTAAGTGACCAGTGGAAGACAGCCCCTATCGGGATGGCCATTGTTTAGGTGATCTAAATGGATTTGGTCCATAAACAACCCAGAAGGGTCCTAAAGACTTTAAACATCCAGAAAAGTGTCCATTAAGATTTACAGAGTGCCGAAGTGACTGTGAATTTCTGGTCAGAATTGTCAGTGTCCTGAGGTACATGTTCTTTAGTAATTACACAACTGTTCCGGGAGAGTGAATGGGTGGTGAGTTAGTGAACTATGCCATTGCTCCTGACCTGTGTTGCCTCTCTTCCCCACCCTCCCCAAATACCTGCATAACCAAAGATGAAATTTCCATCCCCACAGTTAAAGCCATAGGACCATAAATTGGTGTCCCATACTGCCTCCTACTTTCATGAAGCAAAAATGAAGGTTCCTCACGCTTCCTAGTCTTCACAATATTTTACTGGAGGAAATTCAAGACACAGTTCCACTGCAAGAAAGAACACTGTGAATTGGCCATAACATGTCTCAAAAGACTTGACATGGCTCTTTTAACTGCTAAAATCTTAATATCTTGGCAGATTTAAGGAGGAGCCATGTAGGCAGTTTTCTGTTTGTTTATTTTGAAATTAGATTCCTGTCCTTATCACTGAGGAAGACAAGCAGTGAGTGCGCTGCTGATCACTTGTTGGGGAGGGGGAGCAGAGAGGCAGTTTGACTGAATAATTCACACCGACATGTAAAATTCTGAAAGCCCTTTAACACTCTCAGAAATATTTGCATTTTTAAAAGTTTATTTTTTTAAATTAATTTTTATTGGAGTAGAGTTGCTTTACAATGTTGTGTTAGTTTCTACTGTACAGCAAAGTGAATCAGCTATACGTATACACATATCCCCTCTTTTCTGGGTTTCCTTCCCATTTAGGTCTCTTAACCCAAATAAATCTGGGGGGGTGGTAATTCTGGCTGTGTAACACAGTGTCAGCTGCGAACTGGCACTTGCCATTGGCACTTGCCATCTACCTCTTCAAGGATTAGATCATGTGCTACTGCACCTGCTGACCTTCGACACCCCCTGAAAGTTCAGGTGGAGATCAGGAATGAGGCGCTCTGCGCTCTGTGAAAAACTGGCAAAACAGGTCTTCAGATAGTTAGATATTTTCAGGAGCCGATTTTATGAGCCCAATTCTTGTATCTTGTCATTCATATCTAGAAAAGCACTAAAATCCTTCATGGTGACGTCTGCTCCTCGTGACTAGCTGTAACCTTCACGAGACTAGCAGAAACCTTCTGCAAAAAATATGTGCTTGATTGCACGTACTCCCCCTTCCCCAAAATCACATATATCCTGAGCATCCCCCCACCTCTTTGGAGCAGTTTCTCAGATCTATCTGAAATGCTGTCTCCCGGGCTATAGTCCTCATTTTGCCCCAAATAAAACTTAACTCACAATTCTCACGTTGTGCATTTTTTAAAGTTGGCAACAGTGAGATAAAAACAAATCAAGCAATGCACAGGAAACTGTCTCAGAGGTGTGTGAGAGGGGCAGAACTCTGGAGACCAGCCCCCTGAATGGGTCCTGCTTTCCCACAGCTTTTTAACTGATTCTCTTAAAGCCTTAAGTGTTTTTTTAACGGGTCCCAGGTAGAACTTGAGGCTGGAGAAGGAAAGCATGGCTGGGAGGAAGTGGCAGGTAAAGAGGACATGAAGACAGGGCAGGTGGTTCTTCCTATATTCTGGTCATTGTAAGTTTGAAAACGTCAGGGTATAACAATGGTTTATTATAAACATGTCTCTGTGTGGATTGATTTGTCTGTAAAAATATCAGAATTGTAAAAATAGTGGCAGACCACAATGGAGAAAATAAGTTTTGCTCTTTATGTCAAGCACTTGGAAAATATTCAGCCCCATTGTTCCTTTGGGCTGGATTGATACTGCCTATGAACTCCCTTCAAGAAAAACACAACCGGTTTCACCATCCATTTTTATTAACTCCACATTCTCAGAGGAATCTTTATGCACTCCCTTGAATATCAAGACTAAATTTGTTTCACTCCATGTGGAACTGTCTTACTGGATGTAATTTTCCAGGAAGTCAATTCTGCTTTCCAAGACTAGTAGGGATGTCTCTGAATATTCTGCCATTGTTCTGCCTACTTTGTATTCAGTCTCCAGACATTATTTCGGTAATAAGGGAATTTTTTTTTTCTAATGGAATAACTTTAGGGCCAGCATACTTGCTGTGAGTGGTAGTGAGTACTTAAATCTATCCCCCACCACCTGTGGGCTGAGATACTCATCTTTGGCTAGGACAGATGTAATCGAACAGAATTGTTAGTTCAGTGGGGATGTTAATGCCATAGAAAAAGAAAATAGGCCAGGAGATTTGGGCTTGAATTAAGCATGAGGGAGGAGGAGGGGAAGTAGGATAAAGACCTAGAATGCAAAGTTAAAAGCTCTAGGTCAGCGCTGCCCATAGAAGTATAATGTGAGCCACGTATATAACTTTAAACTTTGTAGCCACTTAAAAAAAAAGTGAAAGGAACAAGTGAAATTAATTTTAATAATATATTTTATAGAAACCAATATATTAAAATGTCATTTTGATATGTAACCAATGCACAAAAATTATCACTGAGATATTACTTTCTTTTTTGGTTTCTAAGTCCTGTAAATGTGTTGTGCCTTTTACACTGACAACGTTATCTCCATTTGGACCAGCCACACTCCAAGTGTTCAATAGCCACATGTGGCTGGTGAACAGAGCAGCTCTAAGTAACAAGCCAGAAGGAAAGACATGATGGTGATCTAAATCACTTATTTATTTATCTATCTATCTATTTATTTATTTATTTATAAATTGTTACAAATAAGTAAATAAACTTAAGGCATCTAAGTCAGAGAGAGTATTAACAAAATAATGAGAGGAAGTTAAGAGAATTACCTAACTTTGGACAGTTACCTCAAGAAACAGACTGTTTAAGGAAGGTTTATGTGACTAAGGTAGAATTAACTGAGTTAGACTTCAGGTAGGTATAAGGGGATCAGGGTTTACCTTGAATTGCAGGATGAATGTGCAGTTCATTCAAAGATGATCTTGGTTTTCTTAAGGAAAGTGAGAAAAACAGCTCTGCCCCTGGAACAAGTGCGGAAGTAAAGGTGAATTCCAAAGGCCATGACTCTAAAAACCCCATGAACAAGTGAACCTAGAGCTAAAGGGGATGCAGTGTCCTAAAGATAATATGCATAATCACTTCCCTGAGTTTAAGTGAGCCCCCAAATCGCCTTTCTGCAATAAAGTAAGTTTTCTCTATATGAAGTGCTTTGTTGATTGTGAAACTCATATACATACATGGGTTACTGTTATTGGCTAAAGAAAGGGCTGTTCTGTGGAGGTGAGCTGTCAGGGACAGCTAACCGGGAAAATCCATCATCCCCGCACATCATTAAATCTCGGAAACTTGCTCCCCTAGGTGGGTAACAGAAACTTAGTGGAGGTGAGGGAGGGCTGTCTTTCTGTTGGGGGCAATCTTAGATTTGTTTTATCAAAACAGATATTGCCCATCTTTAGAACCTTCTGCCCATTACTCTCATTATATATTTAGTGTGAGAGCATATACTGCTCAATAGTTAGTTTTTCTCCCCCTCAATGTGGGCTTTTGGTGGCTTCATAAAAGTAATAAATTGCTCTTCTTGAACACACAAAATAGAGATTGGCAGGCAATTTAAAGTTAAGATTTCTCAGTAGAACCACCACTACCAACACGATCACATACTGACTCTCCTGTACTCTGAGAAATGTTAAAATAAGGCCAAGGTTTTTATGATCCCCACTTTCTACTGCCCCAAAGGCTTTTCTGCCCTTCATTTCTCCTGTGCTAGCTACAGCTGCATTTTCCCAGTCATGTCCCCTTTGGGTACGCAGACATACACGGACACTCCTAAAAGCAGTCATTTCAAGTGGCTCTAGGTTTTGCTGAGACAATTGTGTAAGTGAGAAAAATTATTTTCTTGGAAAATGGCTTTGGAAGACACAAATGCATTTTATATCAGGTGACAGCTGGAAATCAGTGCACTCAGAACCTTTTACAAATAGCCTGTTCTGCAAATACTCCCTGTAATGATGATTATAGCACTTTAAATAAAGTATAGGGTGTGCTCACACGTGATTCCATTTGAGCTTCACCACAACCTTATCAAGACATTTGAAAGATTCCACATTTTTGATGCAGGATCTGAAGCCCAAAATATTTGAATGACTTGACCAATGTCACACAGCTGATATTTAACACAACCGGCACTCCAGTCCCACATCACCTCCTCCGCTTTGTAAGTTGTGTTTTCCAGGCCATGCAACCTGGAAGCAACACACTCATTGTAACTACTCATACCACACACTCACTTTGAAGCTCCCATTTATTGTAACTCCAAAACTACAACTCTACAATTTCTGCCAACCAGTCTTAGGGTCTTTTTTCCCCTAGGAATGTTGGTGGTGGTGGGGAGGGTAAAAGCTCACACATGTTTGGGACTTGGATTTGTTGGCTACATGGTGGCAGGTACCATTTTTATTATTTTATGATCCAGTTTGGAATCCATGATGTCATCTATCACTGCCCATATCATGGAGCAGCTGAAACTTTCCAAAGGTACTGAGGCTGGCCAAGCATTATGCTCTCTCACTTGTCTGGTCCAGCCATAGGCTTCCCCAGTGCAGCTCAGAGCTCCAGCAGAAAGGTCAGCCCCTGAGTGGGGAAGTGACCTTTGCCCCACTCCCCCCCCCCCTTCCATTGTTACAAATGCTGTTAAACACTTCCTTCAAGAGAGTCTTTCGGGAAACTTTCTTTCACTTCATTTGTGTTGTATTCCCGTCTCCCTGAGAGGTTCATAGGTGCCAGAGAAACATCCAGGTAGCAAGCCCCACGCTGTTAACAATGCCCCACTGAGTTTAAACACAGCTGTCCTGCCCTGAATACCCTTAGATCCCTCCAGCCAACGGACTCTGCGGGGCCTACCCTGCCCTTCCTTCCCACTGACCAGACAAGTCCATAGTTTACATTATCTAGCTGTGATCTCTATATTCACAACTGCTAGAATGATTTTCCCCAAACACTCCATTTTCTCAGCTACTCTTTTGAACATCTATTGGATCAAAACCAGATTTTTCCTGCCTGAATGTCAAGGTCTTTAACCAGCTATTCATTTTAGCTTATTATTTTTCATCGCCTCCCTCCATAGGATATCAGAGAGAATTTGTGTGTAATAAGCATTTTCCACAAATATCAATGGGTTGAGTAAATTAATAAGGTATGGATGACAGATTAGAGACTGATTTTTCTTTCTCAGACGTACTTCTAGATATTTTTTATTAGTGATTAAAATTTTCAAGCTACATAGCTCTTATTTATCATCAGCATCGTTTCCATCTTCTCTTCCTTATGAACCTACATAATAATATTGTTGGCAAGGGATTGGTAGGGTCTTTTTTATTAATGAGGGAAACCACGTTAATTAGCAGAGCATTGTGTTGGTTATTAATCAAACCAGACCTTCTGTTTAACCAAGTCAAACAGAAACCTGCTCAGGAGCTCATAATCTGGGGAAGGTTATAATAATTTAGATCTATTCTGTAAAAGGGCATGCAGACACTCGCATAAATACATAGGGTCATAGCATGAAAAAATCATCTAAACTTTGTGTGAGCATTACTGCAAGTGATTTTATGTGGTCTAGAGTTTAAGAATGAGTCATGAGGGCTTCCCTGGTGGCGCAGTGGTTGAGAGTCCGCCTGCCGATGCAGGGGACACGGGTTCGTGCCCTGGTCTGGGAAGATCCCACGTGCTGCAGAGCGGCTAGGCCCGTGAGCCATGGCCGCTGAACCTGCGTGTCCGGAGCCTGTGCTCCGCAATGGGAGAGGCCACAACAGTGAGAGGCCCGCGTACGCAAAAAAAAAAAAGAATGAGTCATGAGAATTGCATATTCAGAGAGGGTATGGACAGGTTAAAAAATAAATCAGTGCTCACTTCCTTTTTGGAGAGACTTCAAGAAGGAAATGAGATTTCCAGCACTCTTGCTATGAGGGGGAAGAAGTTGAGGTTTGGTGGGGGCCAATGATTCACATAACTCTCTCCTCCAGATGTGAAACCAACTGAGAAATATATACAGGTGTCAGAAAGAGATTACAATAAAAATGTTATCACTTATAAATCTAGATTGGAGACCATGTCTTGGACCTGAAATCGCCTTCCTATTTTCCTCTTCCTTTTATCCTGAATAGAACTCACTCACTGGTCCCAGGCAGATCAGCTGGACATTTCCAGGCCTCCTCTGTAGAAGAGAGAAGGGCTGAGGAAGGATCACCAGACAGTTCTCAAAGGAGAGAAACAAGGAGAATGGGCTGTATATGCCTAGTGACCCTTTCCCCTACCTCACCAATTAGATGAATCTGGAATCAGCAAACTTGTACTATAATGGACCAGAAGGTGACTGTTTTAGGTTTTGAGGCCTCCTCAGCTCAGCTGTTGTTGCAGAGAGGCAGCCATAGACAACGTGTAGATAAATGAGGATGGCTGTTGTATTCATTTGCTAGGACTGCTGTGGCAAAGTACCCACAGAATGTGTGGCATAAACAGCAGAAATATATTTACAGTTCTGGAGGCTGGAAGTCTGAGATCAAGGTGTAGGGAGGGTGGGTTCATTTTGAAGGCTGTGAGGGCATCTGCTCCATGCCTTGATTCTAGTTTCTGGTGGTTTGCTGACAATCTTTGGCATTCCTTAATTTATAGAAGCATCACCCTGATCTCCACCTTCATCTTCACCTGATGTTCTCCCTGTGTACATATCTCTGTCCAAATTTCCCCTTTTTATAAGGACACCAGTTATATTGGATTAGAGGGCCCACTCAACTCCAATATAACCAACATTAACCAATTATATCTGCACATAAGCAGATTAAGGCCACATTTTGAAGTACTGGGGGTTAGGACTTCAACAGATACATTTGGAGGAGGCACAATGTTGTATTTCATATACATGTTATGTGGCATGAAATATTCTTCTTCTCTTTTCTTCCCAACCATTTAAAATGTGTAAATATATGTGAGCTGTACAAAAACAGGCCCAGGGCTGTAGTTTACCAACCTCAAGTCACTTCTTCTCCAGAGGGGAGGATTAACTGGGGGAAGGATTAAGTGAGGGAGGAAAGGAGGGACCAAAGTGTTCCTCCAGTCCTAATCCCTCCAAAGGGGTGAGTGGGAGTTCCCTGCCCTCTGTGGAAATATGGGCAATGGGATAATAAATATCCCATATTATATAGCCCAAAGGACTCTGGCTAGCTGGGAAGCAGATTATATTCCAGGAAGAATGGGAGGCATTAGCAAGGATGGTGGAATGTGAAAAACAGAACAACAACAAAAAAAAGGAGACAAGAAAGAAAAGGAAAAAGCAGAAAGATTTTTAAAAATTAGAAAATCTGTAGAGAGATTTGCCAGTATAACATGCAGTCCTCATTTTAAAGCATTTAAAAATCACAGTAGGTCCTATAAGGAATTGATCAACATGGTCAAAGTAATTAATGAGGAAGAGGAATTGAAGTAAATTCACAAGTAGGAAACATGGAGAGAAAGGTAATGCAAAAGTCTAGATTGAGTTTACAAGAACCTAACTGCAGCTATGGGTGTAGAGTGAAGAAAGTAGAATAGAAAACATCTTTGTTCTAAAGACTCTAATTCCTATCTAAGACTTTTTGAAAGCTCTTTGTTATATGTTCTTGGAGTACTTCTTACTCCCCATTTTGGAAGAAATGCAAGTAAGGCTTTGATTTTCATTGTAAAACTTTTGATGCATGTAGATATCCTTTTAGTCAGCAATCTGCTTTAGGCACTTAATTTCTTATGATTTCTTATAATTTCTTATGATTGATTTCAGTATTTAGTTCCTAGTGGTTTGCTGTATAACCTTTATTATAAGCTTTTATGAACCAAGTGATGATTGTTGGAGGGGGTAGTCTTAAGGGACATGCCACTGTCACCTCCCTTTCACTATAATACTTGATGAAATCTGCTTAAATATCAAGCCACATGACTAAGAACAGAGCATGTATACTTCTTTTTTTTTTTTTACTTCCCTCCGGAATTGCCTTTATAGATTTGTAATTGAACAAGGGCCTCTGAGCTTTAATTAAGGGTCAGTTGTTTCTTTAATAGCCATAGAAGAACAGTCCTGCATCTTTTATGAAGCTTCTGTTAAAGACTTGATTATATTATTTGGTGCAAGTGTATGAAGAGCTAGGTAATAAGTTATTTCTAGACTTTAACACTAGAAATAAGATAATTTCTCTCTGATGAACTATTTCCTTTAATTAAGGTAACCATGCTACAGAGCTTTTTAATATTCACTTTGCTTTGCCTTTTCAGAAGCTCGGAGGCAGTCTTGCACTTGATTCTAGTGGAGAAACTCAACCTAGGATTTTCAGTACAACTTTCTCCTTTTCCACTTTGTAATTTGGATCTTTTTGTTTTTAACTTGCTTTAGTGATTTTATTACATAGTGCCTTTTATTACAAACAGACACAAAACTTTTCTGAATGTAAGTAGGATAAATGATTGGCTCTCATCACTTTGTCCAGGGGTCTTATTCTCTAATACAAATTTTTGTGACCTTAGTCACCTTCTGATGCCATCTTAGGTTACAGTGATTTTTTTTCTCCCACAGATTCCTTAATCATCAATTTCTCTCCTGAAATGCTAGATTTGTTAAGGAAACAAATACATACTAGAATCCAGAAATACATCAGTTTTTTTTTTAAAATATTGTTTTAGTTAGCAGTTCAATTATTTCTCTTTGAAAGAATGAAAAAAAATTTTTTTAATTATTTTATTTAGCTGTGTTCATTACAATTCTTTTGCTTGAAGCTTAGCTCAGAATCATATAAGCACAAAAGGTATGTATTGTTCAAATAATTTGAAAAGCCAGACCTATCTGTCTAGCTTTAGGTATGGTTAGATCCAGGAGCTCAAAATAAGACTCATTCCTCTCTCTGCTTTACCAGACTAGGTTTTGACTTCATTATCAAGCAGATATTCCGTGCAAGGTAGCAAAAATGACTAGCAACAATTGTGTACTGGCAGCTGGCATTTCTAATGAAAAAATCAAAAAGTCTGTCTTTCAACAGTTCCAGCAAAAGTCTCAAGGAGAGCTTTTATTGGCCTGGCTTAGGTCAGGTGACCGTCCCTGGACTTAATCACTATGGTTGAAGAAATTGAGTATTTAATTGGCCAGACTACCAGGATGTGCCCATTCCTAGAGCCAGGAGGTGCGATTGGCCCCATCCAAACCACTTGGACTCAGAATGAGGAAGAGATGGTTCCCAAAGAGATTCTGGGCTGAACAAAACACAGGTTAACTACATCCCCCCATTATGTTTCCATCCCTTGTCTCCCCATCATCCATATACATCTTCTTTCCCATTTTAAAATTCTCAAAATCACCCTGGCTAATATAATGCAAATATACCTCTACAAGGAATACTGTCTCTTCCTCTACTCTAACAGAAGACAACTCTGAGACTCATCCAGTTCCAAAATCTCCAAGTCATGGCATTTTTCTTGGTTGGGTCTAGACGTAGCTCCTCATGGCTTGGCATCCTTTGACTAAATGATATATTTAACACTACCAATTAGCAGTGGCAGAGAAAAAACACTATTTCTGCAATAAAACTTCCATTTAGGGCTTCCCTGTTGGCGCAGTAGTTGAGAGTCCGCCTGCCGATGCAGGGGACACGGGTTCATGCCCCGGTCTGGGAAGATCCCAAATGCCACGGTGCGGCTAGGCCCGTGAGCCATGGCCGCTGGGCCTGCGTGTCCGGAGCCTGTGCTCCGCAACAGGAGAGGCCACAACAGTGAGAGGCCCGCTTACCGCAAAAAAAAAAAAAAGAAGAAAAACTTCCATTTGAAAAAGGGAGAGAAGGATAATCCCTAAATAGTGATCTCAGGTTCACAGCAATCATCTCATGCAGGACAAAGAGAGCAAGGACTCCCTGACCTGGCAGTGGATGGAGTTCTTTGTTCAAGAATCTGGCTTGTCTCTCTCTCCTTTCTGGGAGGAACTCCCTTTTCCATTATCCTGCATAGCTATATGGCAGATGGACATTGGGGAGGCTTTTCTTCTAACAGCTGTAATATTTTAGTTCCTCCTTTCTATTGGTGCAGGTTTGGGGGCTGGAATTATCCTTGTGAGGTGGGCATTCTCAGGGCTGTTTGGTGAGCCTGGACTTTTCTCTGGCAGTGCCACTGCCTCTCCTGACAGACTTGTGGGTCTGTTTATTTCCTGAATACTCCATAGATTGATTCTTGTAGACTCATGCCCATCAGTTGGGTTCCAGCCCTCATGGATTCTTCCTCTCAGGCAATCTGCCTTTATGCTCTGCCCCTCTCCCAAATCATCTGGACCTTAGACAGGGAAGCAATGGGCTGTCATCATGCGGATCCTACTCCTCGGTGGTAGGGTTCCTGGGGATGGCTTTTATAGAGGAGTGTAACTGCTCTCCATGTTAGTCAGGGAGTATATGGCAGGAAGTGTTTGGAAGTGGTTCTCCAGCTCCCTGGCTCACCACAATCCCCATCTCTTTTCCATGTGCTTCCCACTTGTGCTAACTTTAGCATGAGGCAGAGATTTATACCTCTGCCGTCCCAGAAGACACAGGGCTATCTGCTATTGGACATTTTTGAGTGCCGGACACAGGCAGAAAGGATGACCCTTTGTAAGGACTAAATCCCTTTGGCTTTCTTCTTCCAGAACTGCCAGATTAGGCTGAAGGCCATCCTTTTCTTGTATGATCTAACTGAAGGCTGAAAGAAGTAACCAGTGCCTTCTAAGATTCTTTGTTTTTTTCCATTCCCCTAACACTCTACCCTTGATATTCATGTGATTTGAGTTCCGAGATACACTAGGTACCTTTTAACTGGCTGCTTTTCTATCAAATAACAGCTTTTGCCCTTTTCCTAGCCTGAGATGGGGGAACCCTCCACCTCACCTCAGCTCAGTCAGTATCATGTTGTAAGGTCTATTCTTTTGTAATCCTCTACTTCCAGATATCAAATTCTGTATTACTTAGGAGCCATTTTGGTGCAAGTAGTAGAAATCAGCACATAAAAGTTTAAATAGAAGGAATTTGTTGGCTTCCATACCAGAAAAGCCAGAGATGCAACGGTCTTCAAGCATGTTGATTACAGATGTTCAGGGTCATCAGGGCACATTTTTTCCCCTTGTCTCTAATACCTGTCTTGGCTACATTCTAGCAGTTTTTCCATTCTTTTTAGCAAAGATGAAGTTGTAGGCTTGCATCTTTCTCAGAGCTAGCAACATAGCCAAAACTGTAAATATAGGAATTCCTTTCTTGGCTTGTCTGAGTCACCTGCCCATTCCTCAGGGGGATGTAACCCTCTGGCAGGTAAGCTCTGCAGTACATGGCGACCTTCTCTTGATCCAGGAGCAGGATCAGCCTCTTTGACTGAGAATAGCAGGGAATTGATGTTTTTCCAAGAGATGCTGCGTTAAAAAGCCTATGGCCTGATATCACCATAGGATGGCTTTTATCAAAAAGGTAAGAGGTAACAAATATTGGGGAGGATGTGGAGAAAAAGGAACCCTTATTCCCTGTTGGTGGGAATGTAAAATGGTACAGCCATTATAGAAAACCATATGGCAATTCCTCAAAAAGTTAAAAGTAGAAATACCATATGATCCAGTGATCTCACTTCTGGGTGTATATCTAGAAGACTTGAAATCAGTAATCCTGAAGAGATATCTGTACATGCATGTTTACTGCAGCATTATTCACAATAGACAAGATACGGAAGCAACCTAAGTGTCTGTTAATAGATTAATTAGATGAATACACAAAGAAGATATGGTATATATATATACAGTGGAATATTATTCAGCCATGAGAAAGAAGGAAGTGTTGCCTTTTGTGACAATGTGGATAGACCTTGAGGGCATTATTATGCTAAGTGAGATAAGTCAGACAGAGAAAGACAAATACTGTATGATATCACTTACATGTGGAATCTAAAAAAGCCGAATTAATAAGAACAGAGAGTAAGATGATGGGGTTGTGGGGTGGGGGAAACGGGGAGATGTTTTTTAAGGGTACAAACTTGCTATAAGTAGGTAGATAAGTTCTGGAGATCCAATGCACAGTGTGGTGATTCTAGTCAACAGTACTATATTATAAACTTAAAAGCTGCTAAGAGACTAGATCTCAATTGTTCTTACCACAAAAAAGAAATGGTAATTATGTGACATGATAGTAATATTAGCTAATGCTATGGTGGTAGTCAAATTGCGATATCTTAATGTAGCAAACCAACACATTGTACACCTTAAATTGATACAGTGTTACATGTATAGCTTAATAAAAAATAAAAAATAATTTTCAAAGCCTATGTCCCCTTAAATTGATAGTGTTACATGTATAGCTTAATAAAAAATAACTTTTAAAGCCTATGTCCCCTACATTGGTTAAGTCACCTTCAAGGAAAAAAGGCAAATACTAAACACAATTCAGTCTTAGTTATATGTCATCATATAATCATTAAACATATATTATTTCTATAGCACAGTGGTTTTCAGATATTTTGGTCTCAGGACCCTTTGACTCTTAAAAGTTGTCAAGGACTCCAAAGAGCTTTTCTTTATATAGCTATCGATATTTACTATATTAGAAATTTTCTATATTCAAAATTAGAACAGAAATTTTAAATTATTTTTCATAAATTTATTTTAGAATAACAATAATAAATCCATTGCATGTTAACATAGTCGGAGTATTTTAGTGAAACATTACTGTATTTTCCAAAACAAAAATAAATTTAGTGAGAAGAGCATTATATTTATTTTAAACTGGCTGCTTTGTTACTTTTTTTCACATTTATATAAATCTCTTGAATGTCTGACTTAATAGAAGACAAACTAGATTTTTATATCTGCTTCTGCCTTGATTTATTGCTATATAGTTTTTGTAGAAGTATATGAAAAAAATCTAGCCTCATACAGTTACGTAGTTGGAAAAAGGAGTATTTTAATAGCCTTTTAGATAATTTTTTATCTAAAGCCTTTTAATATTTTTAGATAATTGTGAATGTTCTTCTTTTATACAACACCAAGAGTCACCAAGTGGTAGTTTCTTGATATGTTGAATAAGAAACCATATCAATGAGCTTTTCATGTTCTGTTACATTAAAATTCATTAGTCATATTTGCACTTTGAATGTATCTTTTACCCAGGCATGATTTTGTAACATCATGCCTTATTTGTAAAATGTGGTTTATGCAGATCTTCCAAATTTTGACACATTTCATTATATAATTAATAACATTTATATCATATAATATAAAAATTACATTTGTTTATATCACATAATTCTCAGTAAATTATTTAAGTATTTCGAAGCTGTCAAGCTCATAGTGGTAGATACAAGCTTTCCAAAATTCTAATTCCCTCTTGAATTTTATCATTGACAACAAATATCATCACTTTTCCCTTAAGTGACAGCCTCACTTTGCTAAGTTTTGAGAAGATGTCTGTCAAATACCCATGTCCTAAAAAGTATAGCCTGTCAGTTGTTTGTTCAACTAGAAATGGTCCTCCATGGAAAAAGCTCTGGTTCAGCTTGCAATTCAATCACACACACTTTTCCTCAAGCCAGCCATCAGACTTTCATAGGCAATACAAGTGCTTTATGCTTACTTCCTATAATGTCACAGGGACTATTAAAAGATATATACTCAGGGTTGAGATTTAATAAAATAAATAATTTTTACTGCTTCATCAAGGATGTTCTTAAGCGAAACTAGCAGGGTGTTTTTCCCCTGCTAGTGCATGGCTTTGAAGTGTATGGAGACTATAGTTGCAGTCTGGGGCCACTTGTGCTAAGGTACCAGCAGTTTTACTCACACTGTTTTGCACCATCAGTACAAGTATCAACATAATGAAAAAAGGCAAATAACATCTTAGCATTAAAAAGAAAATAATTTTGACCTCATAAACCTCCTGAGCCATCTTAGAGGCCACAGGGGATCTGAGGACCACACTTTGAGAACTGCAGCCAATCTTTTAAGAACTGAAATAAAGATGTTTTTTGAGATCAACTATAAAAGGACCCATGAGCATGAGCTGCCATTTTGGCTTATCCTCTGATTTTTATCTGCCATTTTTTTCATGTGACAATATATGTCAAACTAGACTTGAAATATTCTGTTCTGAATTTCCTTTGAGAGTTGGGAGGGAAAAGTCAGTTTAACAGAAGAAGTCAGGAAATATTGATCCTCGGTAAACTTGTTTGCCAGACAAATTTAAAAACTGTCTTACTTTGATTTAAAATGTTTTGTTTCTTAAGAATAATTTTAAGGGATATTAATGTGTTCACATTATTTTTATATGTATGCAAAATCATAAACAATTTTTCTGGCTTATTATATTTAATTTTGTCTTATTATATATGAAATTTCATCATTATGAAATGACTATGACATTCTTTTTCTTTTTTTTTTGCGGTACGCGGGCCTCTCACTCTTGTGGCCTCTCCTGTTGCGGAGCACAGGCTCTGGACGCGCAGGCTCAGTGGCCATGGCTCACGGGCCCAGCCGCTCCGTGGCATGTGGAATCTTCCCAGACCAGGGCACGAACCCGTGTCCCCTGCATCGGCAGGCATATTCTTAACCACTGCGCCACCAGGGAAGCCCAACTATGACATTCCTTAAAAACATTTGTGAGTTAATTCTGTATGAATTTTTAATTCCTTATTTAATTACAAACGGATTATTATTATTTATTTTTTTTTTTTAAGAAGAAAGAAACCCAAGTTTGGATTCTATCTATATCATTTGCCAACTGATTAATGTTGGATTTTTAACCTCCCTTAGCCTCAGCTTCCTCATTCATAGAAAATTGGGGGCATTTTGTACGAATGGTATGATGGTATAATAAATGTGAAACAACGCTTCACTTGCCACATAGAGAGCACTCAATATTCATTTCCTCTTTCCATCCATTTACTTTCCCAGTCCATACTTGCAAGAGCAACAAGCACTGATTGTAGATTCATGTTGTTTAAGAGGGGTGTGTTGATCTTCCTCCATTCTGTCCTAACTGAACACCCCAGCTGTCAGGAGCCATATTTGAGGAGCAAGCTTTCTTTGAGGCAGACAAAGATGCAGGCTGTAATTGAAGGACTTTGTCACAGAAGTAGGCCCTCTCTAACCATATCTCAAATAGAACAACTCTTTCTACCATCCTCCTGAAGTAATTTATTTTCTAAGAGAATATATGGAAAATCTGGAAGAGAATTAAGGTAGGTAGAGGAGGGAAGTGTGATGTGGTGGGGTTTTTGTTTTATTTTTTCAGGTTTTTTTTCTTTTTTATAACATCATAAAATTTTTTTCCAATAGTCAATACTGTTTTCCTGGGACTTCCCTGGTGGACCAGTGGTTAAGACTCCGCCCTTCCAATGCAGGGGGCGTGGGTTCAATCCCTGGTGGGAGAAATAAGATCCCACATGCCGTGCAGTACAGCGAAAAAAATATATATATATACCATTTTCCCTAAAAAGCAAGCATCCTGTAATTATAACATTAATATTGAAGCATTGTTTAATAACCCTTAAAACAAGTTCATTATCCTCATTCTACAAGTTTAACTGTTAGAAAATCAGTATCGTCATATCATGAAGTTAGAGACTAGAATTATTGTTAGAATTTTCCATCTCACTGCTTAACGTCGTGAGTGATGTTGCCCTCATGATAGAACGCCTGCTGTAGTTGGTTCTACTTTATTAATATTTGGCAGCCCTTGATTCCATTTACTGCTAAATATGTAAACAAAATGTTGGAAGAAGTCATCACAGTCTGAGGCAGAAAGGATTTCATCAAGCACTCAATCAATTGTATCTGAAGAAATAAACCAGCCAAAGACCACCCCAAATGGATTTATTTAGCAGCAAGCAAAATTTTTCATTGGTCATATCTAAGATGTTCTGTTTAGGTGCTATTAAGGTTAATAATTTTAAAAGCACATAGCTAAATGTTATGAATTGGACACCAGAGAGTACAGAAAAAATTTCATGCATATAACTCTACAGAACTATGGAAAATTGTCCATCTCATTTCCCTTCTCAGGTGCTTTTCAAATGCTTAGTTTTATTTTGATTCTTTTAAAAAATGCAGCACAATTAATTGTAAATATTAAATAATGTAAATTAGAATGGACTGATCATTTGTTCTGAAGAGATGGCTGGCCAAGGTTTCAGGAAGCCTGGACCCTTGTCCTTACTTTCACTCATCAAAAATTTGTAAACTCATTCAAATCACCCAACTTCTCTCAGCCTCACTTCTTTCATCCATAAAAATAAGAGTATTGGACTAAATAATTTCTGAGGCTCATTCATGTGCCAGGATTTGAACTGCAATGTACTCAGCATAGTTCAGTTGTGGTGGGAGAATTCGAAACTATTTCAAAGTTCTTCTCAATTAGTATTTCCAAAGCATTGCATATGAAATAAGAAGGAGGCACAATGAATGTCTTCTTCACCATTTTATATTATAACTTTTGGATCACAGCTATATGTAGTCTTTACTTTTAATTCTTCTATTTTTCTCTGTAATTTTCAGCACTTTTTATTTAATATGAGAATGACTTGTCTTTCATCTTGCAAGGATGTTATTTGAAATCATCATTTTATGAGTGTTATTAGAATTTCTTTATTAGAAAGCATTTAGAGTCATTCAATCTTATTGGTTATCTTTTATACCTAAAGCCAATCTAACCTTTTTCTCAGTATAATAGAAGTCCCATTACCTTGTCTCTTAACTATCACAAAAATGCAAGTATTTTTAAAGGTGGGATTCATTACACACAGCAATATTCTAAAATAAAGGGACTCTAAGATTCCCTAATGTAAAGTGATTAGAGAAATTTGAATTTTAATCTATTTAACTCCCATCAGTATCATTTCCATTATAACTTTTCATCAACATTGGGACAACACTTCACCAACACAAACAAAGCAAAGGAGAATTCCAAATTCCTATTGTAGTTGGTTTTACTGAAATCGGTCTGTTGTTACTATACCTCCTTTTTATTGGACACTATTTTAATGACATTATATTATACTAGTAAAATGTTGGTTGTTATTGATGCACATGGGGAAAGGACTTATTTCATATTATGGAGCCTTGTGTATCTGTATTTATGAACTCCCATGGTACTGAAGTAACATACTAGAACCACAAAAATTACCATATATCTTCCAAATCATTTGAAGCATTATATACTCCAGGAGACCCTCACACATTTAACTCCACTTTCACCAGACTCAATCCTCTTCATAGTGAGTGGGACTCATGGGCCTATGAAAAGACACAACAACACCTGGCATACTTGGTGGATGTGAATATGGTAATTAGCTCTAAATAGAGGGGGAAAGACTGTTGGTGGTCTTTATAGCTGATAATACATAAAACAAATACATCAACTAAGCTGGCTACTAAATGAACTTGGAGAAGAGACAAAATAAATAAATAGATCGATGTAAGGATAAATAGGAGGGGTGAATTTGTAGTTTAGCTGCGACGTAACACAACATACTAGTATCCCCACCTGTTTTCTAAATATTTTTATGATCTTGGAAAACTTTTTCCACTTCTTTCTCAAGATGGAGATGGCCCAAGGTAATAGACATAGAGCCCAGGTGCAGACTGGAGTTGGGGGTGGGATGCTCGTTGCCCCAGTGGCAGCTGCACTGTTGGCCAATAGCGGAGATGAAATGTCAGGCTGAGAACAGTCTTGTAGGGAGTCCTCAAGATGACTGACATTATTCAGAAAACAAACCACACGTTTAGCACTCACGGAAAGAAAGCAGACTGTATGTTTTTGGTTACATCTGGGTGTCCAGCCCATAACATCAGCAACTACATCTGGGCATGAAGGAGTGCCCTAGATCAGTTTTTCCAGGACAGCAATTAAATTAATGATTTTGGAAGCTTAAAGGTCTCAGAATATGGTGCTACTCATTTGAGGTCATTCTAATTAAGTTAAGCATGCTTTTTTATTCTCAGAATTTGTAAGGAAGGCCGACGTCTGTTTTTCTTTTCATAAAAGAATAACCACAATGGAAGTCTGGAGTGAAAATAAGCCCAAACAGATTTCTCCTAGAAAACATCTATTTCTCATTTATCTGGGGTTTATTTGAGAAAAATGATGCTTGTAGGATAGTAGCAACAAAACATAGTAGATTATCACATAACCAAAATTTATCTTGAAATGAGACTACATCTAGTTTTAAAAAATCAAAAGATAATAATAGAGGCTGAAACTTGGCATTTGATATTGCATTTATTCTTTAGTTAAAAACAGAAATGAATTTGCAGAAACTATATTAGCAGCAGCAGAATTGTGAAATTTAAAAGCATTTTTCTGTATATATCACTGTCCTAGCTATTGTATAAAGAGAGTTGACAAACATGGGAGTTGTTATGTGTTTAACACTTAAATCCATATTATATGTGGGCATACAGATGATTTGGACAAAGGAATTAATACGACACAAGTGTCTGACATGAATAAATATTTGAATAATAATATTAATATTGTATATGAGAAGAAGGGAAATTTCATAATCAGGTAGGATGATATATTAGGGAGAGATTTGCATATTAAGAATGAGACCCAAAGGAAATTTCTACCATGAGGATATTTTAGGAACTGACCAATTATTCTAAGTAATTTAATCATAATAATTATCATTATTATGATAGTAACAATAATAATGAACCACTATTTTAGATGGCGGTGTATCTACTATGCTATTATAATTTCTTATTTTAAAACTTACTTCAAAGACATCCTTGCCTGAAATAAATGATAAAACATATTAAATGTAGAAAGATACTTAGCTTGAGATGAAAAATTATTTAAATCATCCATTACAGGAGAAGGGTAGAAGACAGAGAATAGCCCGAAACAGTTCAAAACCATGCGTAACCTCCTGCTCCTTTCCACCAGCTCTATTCAAAGGTGATATATATACACAGCAAGCATTTCTATCCTGTTTAGAAGACGGGAAAACTGAGACATAAACATTTAAATATTTTACTCAAGACTAACGAGAAAGTAAGAAATCCACATGAAGAAAATGTTCAAGTTTTTCAGTCCTTTCACTTTAGCTCATGCTGCCCTTGTAAATGTTTATCATTTATCATTGAGGGTTTCACAAATAGTACCATGTATAGAGAAACTCATACTATTTGAATTAGCATTTTCATGACAGTTCTCTAATAGAAAACACAAATACTTCTTTCCAAAGTTTTAAGTGATATTGAAGAAAACCTGATGTGATAAGAGTCCTGAATATTTTTTTAATTGGCAGGTACAATGACAAGAGTGGATAAAATTGGGAAATAAATTGACTTCTGATTTTATTCTCACATGTTGTATATTCATTTGCTGAACAGTTTTTATGGTCTACATGAGCTGAGCTAGAAATATCTACATTGCTACACATGAAAGCCAAGCTCACAGTGAGGTCCAGAGCTGAAGGAAGTTTAGGCAGGAAATAGAGAGTCACTGAGTCATGTCATGGGAATGTATGGCTAGTGAGCTTTGATAACATTCAGCTAAACCACACTGTTGATTTTGGAAGATTTGTCGTGGGAACCCTAAGTGGAGTCCTTACCCTCTTGGGGTACATTCGTTTTTATGTTTCCTACTGTATTTAAGTGGTTTGAGATAGTTATTTCTTTTTTTGGTGTGGCAGCAGAGAAAACCTGGAAATGTAACCTCTATAGAGTGTGTCACATAAGCTGTCTATTTGGCAATTGTCCTAAGTGGCCAACTGGTCACCCTTATTTTGCTAACTATAGGGGTAAAAGCCAAGCTAGGGCTCCATTTCAATCAAAAAACTATTTTGCTCAAACCTCCAGCCAGGTTTACTGGGATTACAAACCTATCATCCAATCCTGCTGGCCACTGTTCTACCTTCTGCTCTCTTTTTACTGATAGTAGACAATGACCCAATGCAACATGTCAAAAATAAACTGACAAAACTAGTGCAAAGGCCAGGGGAGACAGAGCAGGAGGGCCTTAAGCTCTACTGGTTCTGTTTATAAGTCCTTTCCGTGCACTCTGACATTTGCCTCCATCAGGGCTGTTGCTGCTCAGTTTCCCATAACCTGGGCATCTGGCACACCTTCCTACTTAGACCCTGTTCTTCCAAGTACTAATTCGTTCATTCAATTCAACAAATAAGTATAGGAGGCATACTGACTGCCAGGTACTGTTCTAGAGGCTGGGATACAACAGTAAAAACAAGATCTCTGCCCTCCTACTTCTTACGCTGGTGGAGTGAGAAAACAATAAACAAGGTTGAGTAAAATATATAGTATGCTGAATGGTGAGAAGTGCACTGGGGAAGAAAAGAAAGAAAAAAAAAACAAGAAAGAGGGTAGGGAGTTGGCAGGAGTGGAAAGAGTTTGCAGTTCTAGATTGGCTAGTTGGTGAATGCCACACTGAGAAGGTGGCGTTTGAGTCAATATGGGAAGGAAACGTCTGCTGTGCATCCACCCTAAGGGCTGGAGTTCTGGAAAGAACTGTAGCTCTTTTTGCCCCAGTTGTAAATGAACATTTGAGGTGAGCAACTAACCCTATCAGTGTGACATCATGACAAGTACAGTTTAGAGCAGGGTGGGGCTAAGTTCCTTGTACAGGTTAGACTCTTCTCTTACACTTCCAAGATACAACTTCAGCATTGAAATACGACTCACAGATCACTGGTTACACATGCCATATAATTCATACTCTTTGGAATTTTTGCTAAATACTTTCATTGGATTTTAAAAAGCAAAACAAAACAAAACAAAAAATGCTTCTCCAGATTAGAGTGTCTCACCTTCTAATAAATTATTAGGATTTCTCCTAATAAATTATTTCAGACTCCTCAGATTTTAGGTAATCAAATCACTAATGTTTCCAATGTCATATTAATGTCCTCTAAGCTGACTCAACCTTCTCTCATTCACTTATTCAAAAATACTTGTTGAATGCCTACTGTAGTGCCAGACACCAGGAATACAATGGAGAAATGTTTTTCCATTTTCCATTTGGCATTTTTCCAAAGTCTGTTTCTGTCACCCTTTGGCCTCAGCTTAGAAGTTTCATTTTAATCTTTTACTCAAAACAGCCTGCCCATCTGCCAGTGGCAAATCCTCCAGTATGTCGTAAGCATGTCACGTGGCTATGTGGCATAGTTAATACCTACTAGCATCCGTCAATGTATGACTTCAAATTATTTCCCCAAAGCAAAATGAACATGTGGAATTCCTTAAAACAAAACAAAAAACACAAACTTTTGAAATAAGGTTGCACACTGTTATCATTAAAGTCAATTATAATTAAAGTCGAACTTATAATTTATACTTCAGATAATATTATTCCCATGATTATTTTAAAAGAAAGTTTAAAACAATGGGTTTTTTAATTTAATTTTTTTTATACAGCAGGTTCTTATTATCTATTTTATACACATCAGTGTATACATGTCAATCCCAATCTCCCAATTCATCCCACCACCACCACCACCCCCGCTTTCCCCCCTTGGTGTCCATACGTTTGTTTTCTACTTCTGTGTCTCTATTTCCACCCTGAAAACTGGTTCATCTGTACCATTTTTCTAGATTCCACATATATGCGTTAATATACAATATTTGTTTTTCTCTTTCTGACTTACTTCACTATGTATGACAGTCTCTACGTCCATCCACGTCTCCGCAAATGACCCAGTTTCGTTCCTTTTTATGGCTGAGTAATACGCATTGTATTTATGTACCACATCTTCTTTATCCAGTCAACTGACGATGGGCATTTAGGTTGCTTCCATGACCTGGCTATTGTAAATAGTGCTGCAATGAACATTGGGATGCATGTGTCTTTTTGAATTATGGTTTCCTGTGGGTATATGCCCAGTAGTGGGGTTGCTGGGTCATATGGTAATTCTATTTTTAGTTTTTTAAGGAACCTCCATACTGTTCTCCATAGTGGCTTTATCAATTTACATTCCCACCAACAGTGTAGGAGGGTTCCCTTTTCTCCACACCCTCTCCAGCATTTGTTGTTTGTAAATTTTCTGATGATGGCCATTCTGACTGGTGTGAGATGATATCTCATTGTAGTTTTGATTTGCATTTTTCTAATAATTAGTGATGTTGAGCAGCTCCTCATGTGCCTCTTGGCCATCTGTATGTCTTCTTTGGAGAAATGTCTATTTAGGTCTTCTGCCCATTTTTTGATTGGGTTGTTTGTTTTTTTAATATTGAGCTGCATGAGCTGTTTATATATTTTGGAGTTCAACATGTATTTAAAACAGAGTCCTCCAGCTCCGTTTTTCTCCCTGAAGATTGCTTTGGCTATTAGGGGTCTTTTGTGTCTCCACACAAATTTTAAGATTTATTGTTCTAGTCCTTAAAAAAATGCTATTGGTAATTTGATAGGGATTGCACTGAACCTGTAGATTGCTTTGGGTAGTATAGTCATTTTCACAATATTGATTCTTCCAATCCAAGAACATGGTATATCTCTCCATCTGTTTGTATCATCTTTGATTTCTTTCATCAGTGTCCTATAGTTTTCTGAGTACAGGCCTTTTACCTCCTTCGGTAGGTTTTTTCCTAGGCATTTTATTCTTTTTGTTGCAATGGTGAATGGGATTGTTTCCTTAATTTCTCCTTCTGATCTTTTGTTGTTAGTGTATAGGAATGCAGGAGATTTCTGTGCATTAATTTTGTAGCCTGCAACTTTACCAAATTCATTGATTAGCTCTAGTACTTTTCTGGTGGCATCTTTAGGATTCTCTATGTATAGTATCATGTCATCTGCAAACAGTGACAGTTTTACTTCTTCTTTTCCAATTTGGATTCCTTTTATTTCTTCTTCTTCTCTGATAACTGTGGCTAGGACTTCCAAAACTATGTTGAATAATAGTGGCAAGAGGGGCTTCCCTGGTGGCGCAGTGGTTGAGAGTCTGCCTGCTGATGCAGGGGACACGGGTTCCCGGTCTCAGAAGATCCCACATGCCACAGAGCGGCTAGGCCCGTGAGCCATGGCCGCTGAGCCTGCGCGTCCAGAGCCTGTGCTCCGCAACAGGAAAGGCCACAACAGTGAGGCCCACATACTGCAAAAAAAAAAAAAAAAAAAAATAGTGGCAAGAGTGGACATCCTTGTCTTGTACCTGATCTCAGAGGAAATGCGTTCAGTTTTTCATCATTGAGAATGATGTTTGCTGTGGGTTTGTTATATATGGCCTTTATTATGTTGAGGTAGGTTCCCTCTATGCCCACTTTCTAGAGTTTTTATCATAAATTGGTGTTGAATTTTGTCAGAAGGTTTTTCTGCATCTATTGACATGATCATATGGTTTTTATTCTTCAGTTTGTTAATATGGTGTATCACATTGATTGATTTGCATATACTGAAGAATCCCTGCATCCCTGGGATAAATCCCACTTGATCAATGGTGTATGATCCTTTTAATGTGTTGTTGGATTCTGTTTGCTAGTATTTTGTTGAGGATTTTTGCATCTATTCATCAGTGATATTGGTCTGTAATTTTCTTTTTTTGTAGTGTCTTTGTCTGGTTTTGTTATCAGGGTGATGGTGGCCTCATAGAATGAGTTTGGGAGTGTTCCTTCCTCTGCAATTTTTTGGAAGAGTTTGAGAAGGATGGATGTTAGCTCTTCTCTAAATGTTTGATAGAATTCACCTGTGAAGCCATCTGGACCTGGACTTTTGTTTGTTGGAAGATTTTTAATCACAGTTTCACTTTCATTACTTGTGATTGGTCTGTTCATATTTTCTATTTCTTCCTGGTTCAGTCTTGCAAGGTTATACCTTTCCAAAAATTTGTCCATTTCTTCCAGGTTGTCCATTTTATTGGCATAGAGTTGCTTGTAGTAGTCTCTTAGGATGCTTTGTATTTCTGCAGTGCCTGTTGTAACTTCTCCTTTTTCATTCCTAATTCTATTGATTTGAGTCCTCTCTCTCTTTTTCTTGATGAGTTTGGCTAAAGGTTTATCAGTTTTGTTTATCTTCTCAAAGAACCAGCTTTTAGTTTTATTGATCTTTGCTATTGTTTTCTTTGTTTCTATTTCATTTATTTCTGCTCTGATCTTTATGATTTCTTTCCTTCTACTAAAATTGGGCTTTGTTTGATCTTCTTTCTGTAGTTCCTTTAGGTGTAAAGTTAGATTGTTTATTTGAGATTTTTCTTGTTTCTTGAGGTGGGATTGTATTGCTATAAACTTCCCTCTTAGAACTGCTTTGCTGCATCCCATAGGTTTTGGATTTTCATGTTTTCATTGCCATTTGCCTCTAGGTATTTTTTGATTTCCTCTTTGATTTCTTCAGTGATCTGTTGGTTATTTAGTAACATATTGTTTAGCCTCCATGTGTTTATGTTTTTTTTCTCTGCAACTGATTTCTAATCTTATAGTGTTGTGGTTGGAAAAGATGCTTGATATGATTTCAATTTTCTTAAATTTATCAAGACTTGATTTGTGACCCAAAATGTGATTTATTCTGGAGGATGCTCTCTGTGCACTTGAGAAGAAAGTATAATCTGCTGTTTTTGGATGGAATGTCCTATAAATATCAATTAAATCTACGTGGTCTATTGTGTCATTTAAAGCTTGTGTTTCCTTATTAATTTTCTGTCTGGATAATCTGTCCATTGGTGTAAGTGAGGTGTTAAATTCCCCCACTATTACTGTGTTACTGTCGATTTCCTCTTTTATAGCTGTTAGCATTTGCCTTATGTATTGAGATGCTCCTATGTTGGGTGCATATATATTTATAATTGTTATATCTTCTTCTTGGATCGATCCCTTGATCATTATGTAGTGTCCTTCCTTGTCTCTTGTAACGTCTTTATTTTAAAGTCTATTTTATCTGATATGAGTATTGCTACTCCACCTTTCCTTTTTTTTTCTTAAATAAATTTATTTATTTTATTTATTTATTTTTGGCTGTGTTGGGTCTTCACTGCTGCGTGGGGACTACTCTTCATAGCAGTGTGTGGGCTTCTCATTGCGGTGGCTTCTCGTTGCGGAGCACGGGCTCTATGCGCACGGGCTTCGATAGTTGCGGCATGCGGGCTCAGTAGTTGTGGCTCATGGGCTCTAGAGCACAGGCTCAGTAGTTGTGGTGTGCAGGCTTAGTTGCTTCACAGCATGTGGGATCTTCCCGGACCAGAGATCAAACCTGTGTCCCCTGCATTGGCAGGCAGATTCTCAACCACTGAGCCACCAGGGAAGCCCCCTCCAGCTTTCTTTTGATTTCCATTTGCATGGAATATCTTTTTCCATCCCCTCACTTTCAGTCTGTATGTGTCCCTAGGTCTGAAGTCGGTCTCTTGTAGACAGCATATCTATGGGTCTTGTTTTTGTATTCATTCAGCAAGCCTGTGTCTTTTGGTTGGAACATTTAATCCATTCATGTTTAAGGTAATTATCGATATGTATGTTCCTATTACCATTTTCTTAAATATTTTGGGTTTGTTTTTGTAGGTCCTTTTCTTCTCTTTTGTTTCCCACTTAGAGAAGTTCCTTTAGCATCTGTTGTAGAGCTGGTTTGGTGATGCTGAATTCTCTTAACTTTTGCTTGTCTGTAAAGCTTTTGATTTCTCCTTCAAATCTGAATGAGATCCTTGCCAGGTAGAGTAATCTTGGTTGTAGTTTTTTCCCTTTCATCACTTTAAATATATTGTGTCACTCCCTTCTGGCTTGTAGAGTTTCTGCTGAGAAATCAGCTGTTAACCTTATGGGAGTTCCCTTGTATGTTATCTGTCATTTTTCCCTTTTTGCTTTTAATAATTTTTCTTTGTCTTTAATTTTTGTCAGTTTGATTACTATGTGTCTTGGTAAGTTTCTCTTTGGGTTTTTCCTGCCTGGGACTCTATGTGCCTCCTGTTCTTGGGTGGCTATTTCCTTTCCCGTGTTATGGAAGTTTTCGACTATAACCTCTTCAAATATTTTCTCGGGCCCTTTCTCTCTCTCTTCTCCTTCTGGGACCCCTATAATGCAAATGTTTGTGCGTTTAATATTGTCCCAGAGGTCTCTTAGGCTGTCTTCATTTCTTTTCATTCTTTTTTCTTTATTCTGTTCCGCAGCAGTGAATTCCACCATTCTGCCTCCAGGTCACTTGTCCATTCTCCTGCCTCAGTTATTCTGCTATTGATTCCTTCTAGTGTATTTTTCATTTCAGTTATTGTATTGTTCATCTCTGTTTGTTTGTTCTTTAATCCTTCTAGGTGTTTGTTCTTTAATTCTTCTAGGTCTTTGTTAAACATTTTTTCATCTTCTCAATTTTTGCCTCCATTCTTTTTATGAGGTCCTGGATCAACTTCACTATCATTATTGTGAATTCATTTTCTGGAAGGTTACTTTTCTTCACTTCATTTAGTTGTTTTTCTGGGGTTTTATCTTGTTACTTCATCTGGTACATAGTCGTCTGCCTTTTCATTTTGTCTATCTTTCTGTGAATGTGCTTTTTGTTCCACAGGCTGCAGGATTGTAGTTCTTCTTGCTTCTCCTGTTCTCTGTCTGGTGGATGAGGCTATCTAAGAGGCTTGTGCAAGCTTCCTGGTGGGAGGGACTGGCAGTGGGTAAAGCTGGGTGTTGCTCTGGTGGACAGAGCTCAGTAAAGCTTTAATCTGCTTCTCTGCTGATGGTGGGGCTGAGTTCCCTCCCTGTTGGTTGTTTGGCCTGAGGCGACTCAGCACTGGAGGCTACAAGGCTCTTTGGTGGGGCTAATGAAGGGCTCATGCCAAGGAGTACTTCCCAGAACTTCTGATGCTGGTGTCTTTGTCCTTACAGTGAGCCACAGCCACCCGCTGCCTTGGCAGGAGACCATCCAACACTATCAGGTAGGTCTGGTTCAGTCTCCTATGGGGTCACTGCTGTTTCCCCCAGGTCCTGATGTGCATAGTACTTTTTGTGTGCCCTCCAAGAGTGGAGTCTCTGTCTCCTCCAGTTCTGTCAAAACCCTACAATCAAATCCCGCTAGCCTTCAGTGTCTGATTCTCTGGAAATTCTTCCTCCCATTGACAGACCCCCAGGTTGGGAAGCCTGACGTGGGGCTCAAAACCTTCATTCCAGTGGGTGGACTTCTGTGGTATAAGTGTTCTCCAGTTTGTGAGTCACCCACCCAACGGTTATGGGATTTGTTTTTATTGTGATTGCGCCCCTCCTACTGTCTCATTGCAGCTTCTCCTTTGTCTTTGGATGTGGGGTATCGTTTTTGGTGAGTTTCAGTGTCTTCCTGTCAATGATTGTTCAGCAGTTAGTTGTGATTCCGGCGCTCTCGCAAGAGGGAGTGAGCGCATATCCTTCTACTCTGCCATCTTGAGCCAGTCTCTTAAAACAATATGTTTAATGAACAATATTGTTATTTCATGACACATCCAGTTTTTGCTTAACACAAAGTTTCTCCTTAAGCTCAAAATTATCAATCCATTTGATTTCTTTCTTTTCAGCAGTGTTCCAATTTCAATAATGACCTCAAAAATTATTTTCGTCCCTCAGAAAGGAAGGAATATGATAGGTCATATTTTTGGTCTGATAATTCTCCTAAAATCCTCATGCAAATAATGAAAACTAGCAAAGTGGGCAGAGATGAGAAAAGAAAAGTAAGTTGAAGTGATTAGCCCCATGACCCTTGGCTGTTTCTTGAGTTTTTTAAATGCAAAGCCACCATTGTTCAGATTAATGGAATTAACACATTCAATTTTGGCCCCAGGAGATGATAAATAAGTAAATTACTTGGTACTTTCAACTAAAATCTAATTTAAATACTTTATAAAAAGAAAGTGTAGGGACTTCCCTTGTTGCTCAGTGGTTAAGAATCAGCCTGCCAATGCAGGGGATACGCATTTGAGCCCTGGTCCGGGAAGATCTCACATGCCGCGGAGCAACTAAGCCCATGCGCCACAACTACTGAAGCCTGTGTTCTAGAACCCGCAAGCCACAACTACTGAAGCCCGTGCGCCTAGAGCCCGTGCTCCACAACAAGAGAATCCACCACAGTGAGAACCCCGTGCACCACAACCAAGAGTAGCCCCCGCTTGCCACAACTAGAGAAAGACTGCACGCAGCAATGAAGATCCAATGCAGCCAAAAATAGATAAATAGGGCTTCCCTGGTGGCGCAGTGGTTGAGAGTCTGCCTGCCGATGCAGGGGACATGGGTTCATGCCCCGGTCCGGGAAGATCCCACATGCCACAGAGCAGCTTGGCCCGTGAGCCATGGCTGCTGAGCCTGAACATCCGGAGCCTGTGCTCCGCAACGGGAGAGGCCACAACAGTGAGAGGCCCGCCTACCGCAAAAAAAAAAGATAAATAAAATTAATTAATTTAAAAAAATCTTTAAAAAAACTAAAAAAAAAGGAAGTTTTAATGTGTAAATTGTTTTCAGATATCTACATTTACCCTGTTTTTTCTAAATTGATTGGAGTTGAAACACATAAAGTAACATTTAATTTCTCTAAATCATTTATTAGAAATTGGTCAGAGGAAGAAAATGAGCAATAATATGATATCTTCTTAGATTTTATTACAAATAAGTATACAAATGTTTGGATACTAAACCACCAGATTAAGTTTTAATTTGGTTTACCAAGAGATAAATTTCAATAACACCCTGAAAAGGCTTAATTATAGTTAGTTGCCTTATGGAAGTTTAAAAGGAAAACAGCAAGCCATAAGGATTAATTGACTACCTATGGATTATGTAACTTGATGTCCGTTTTTTTAAATTGAAAATTGATTTTATATTAGTAATTCTAATAAAATTTGATGGCCTGAACTAGTTTATTAATAGTGGAGAAAGAGATGTGAATATATTTAAAGATATTTAGAAGCTAGAATCAATTAGATAAGGTGAGAAGTTAGAAGGAGATAGAAGAATCAAGGATGACACCCAGCACAGGAGGAATACCAAGTCCAGTCAGAAAGGGTGTGTTCAACTGGAGATGTATTAAATTTGAAGGAGTTGAGGGTTAACCCAGTGAGATGGTTATTGGGCAATTAAATATGAGTCTGAAATTTAAGTGGAGAACATTTTAAAGAAGCATGACCTAAATGTTTTAAATACATGTAATACAAAGTCCTATATGATCATAGCATAAAAAATAATTAATTCTGTGAGCCAGTATCAAAGAAGGCTACAGCACAAAGATGCTATTTGAAATTAAAAGATAGGTAGGATTTCAGTAGATGGAAAGAAGGGAAGGATATATTCCAAGTTGAGGCAACATCATGAGCAAAGATTCAAAAGCTTGAAAGTGATTGATGTTATCAGGAAATAGCTAGTCGTAGAAAAAGCAAAGAATTCATGAAGAAAGATAATGGGGGTTGAAGTCAGTAAGAAAGATGACTGCCAAGTACTGGTAATCTTTTAATCTTATTCTATAGAATTTTCATTCTGTTCTCTAGGGGAAATTGTGATCCTTTGAAGATTTTTGAAGGAGAAAGAACCAGATAACTGGAAATGAGATATTGCAGATATGGAAGTAATTGGGTTTGGTGGCTGAATTTATGTGGGATTGGGACATAAGTACAAATAAAATATAATATTGATATGTCTATTTTGGAAGGCTAGGGTTAATGGAGGTGCCATTAATTAAAAATAGAGGGCTTCCCTGGTGGCGCAGTGGTTGAGAATACACCTGCCGATGCAGGGGACGCGCGTTCGTGCCCCGGTCCGGGAAGATCCCACATGCCGTGGAGCGGCTGGGCCCGTGAGCCATGGCCGCTGAGCCTGTGCATCCGGAGCCTGTGCTCTGCAATGGGAGAGGCCAGAACAGTGAGAGGCCCGCGTACCAAAAAAAATAAAATAAAAAATAAAAAATAGAGAGCAAAGGGGGAGCATCCCAAATGGAGAGTTGCTCTAAGGAGGCGATAGACATCTAAGATGCCACTCTCGAATTGTAGTGATGGAGATGGAGATTGGGTAGTTTGGGTCTTTACAACAGAGATTACTGTAGTTATAGGAGGGAGTAATGAGAAAGAGGAGGACTAAGGATAGAACTTTAGGACATGTCTACATTTAAGGGTAGGGCAAGAGAAGAACTAGAGGAAGAAGAGGAGTGACCAGAGACACAGTAGAAGAACCAGGAGAGGGCAGTAGCACAGAAGCCAAGGAAGAAGCTATGACTAAAGGGGAAATAGAGGTAGACATTTTAAAGCAGTCACAGGTGACTAGAACTGAGAAGAGATCTTTGGATTTGGCAAATAGGACACATCTGAGGGAGAGGTCACGGGGAGAATATTTTCAGTCGAGTGATGGAGCCAGAAGCCAGATTACAAAAGGTGAATGACTGTCAGCTGCTTGAACTGCAACAAGTATAACCTTTGAGAAGTCTGTAAAGTCGAGGAAGGTGGCTGTGGCGAGGCAGGGCAAGACATTAATTGAAAGGAAGATCTGTATATCTAAGAGGCAAGGGCCTCACAACAGACCAAGGTTAACACTTCTGAGCAAGGAAGTGTTATGAAGGTGCCCAAACTAAGAGCATTCTAGTGATGTGAGTACACCAACATCTCATGAAACCTCTCACAGGATGCTCACTCCCCTATACCCTATAGTCTTGTGGATCTCTCTCCGCCTTTTAGAGCATTTACCCTATGTCCATGTTTTGAAACTTGACTCATTTCTTTCCTTTTTATGGGCTATTTGCAATATGTTAATCTCTCCTGTTGTTTATAAGACGTGTAGCCAAAGTAACTTCATAGATATTTAACATTTGAATTATTTTTAACATATAATAAGAGCAGCCCAGGGACATTGAAAAAGCATACATATATATATATATATATATATATAATGATAACGACAAAGTCAACCACAACCACTATTACTATAGTAACAACAACATTAGCTACTGCTAAGATTTCCTTTACTTTGTGCTAGGACAGTGCTAAGAGCTTTCAATGGATTATCTCATTGAATCCCCACACAGTTCTATGAAGCAGGGACTACTAACATCTACATTTTACAGATGAAGAAACCATGTTTAGAGAGACTAAGTTGCCCAAGGTCACAGAGCTTACGAGTGGTGAAATGATATGACAGAGACTGATACTATATTTCTTTTTTTTTTTTTTTTGTGGTATGCGGGCCTCTCACTGTTGTGGCCTCTCCCGTTGCGGAGCACAGGCTCCGGACGCACAGGCTCAGCGGCCATGGCTCACGGGCCCAGCCGCTCTGCTGCATGTGGGATCTTCCCTGACCGGAGCACCAACCCGTGTCCCCTGCGTCGGCAGGCGGACTCTCAACCACTGGGCCACCAGGGAAGCCCTAGAACTTCTTTATATATTCAGATATTAACCCTTTGAATGTGATATACCACAAATATTATTTTCCCAGTTTGTCATTTGACCTTTTATTTTACTTCATTTTTTTAAAGTGATTGTGGAAATCAAATTGTTACGGAATTTAGATTCCACTGGACACATTGAAAAGAGTGATGTCACAGTTTCATTATAAAATAAAATATTTACAATATACCAGGACTTATATCCTTCACTGTTATTTAAATATATATCGAAAATTTTTAGATATCAACTTTAAAAAGTATAATTTTTTCAAAGTTCTTTTAGGAGATTCCTGATGAGGTACCTGAGGAACAAAGTTTGAAAGCTTTAGGTCCTCATCAATAATTTCAGTAGTTTGACACCACGAAACAAAACAGCCTGTGCAGGTATCAGGAAAGATGATGTGACTTCGTAGTCTGAAAGGGTGAAGTCCAAACTCTGCCAGTTACTACAGGCAAGTTACAAACCTATTTGAGCCTCCTTTTCACCATAAATAATACATGGAGACAATAATGTACCTTCCACATGGGGTCATTATGAAGATTAAGGGATAATGTCAATGTGTTTACAATATAATAGACCATAAATATTTTCATACTGCTTAGGTAGTTAACAAAATGAAGGCGTGGTTTGCCTTACCAGACTATCAGTTATCTAGGATCAAATTACTTCCCTCTGATTTTTCTTCTTCCTTTTCACAGCCTGCATAAAAATCTAAAGAAGCTATTACGTGCTAGTATGATGATTTTGGAATGCCATTCATTCATTTAATAGTATGCCTCTATTTATATTATTATATCAGAAACTATGCTAAGTGTAAAGATTCAAAGATAAGATATGATCCCCACCCTCTCTAGGAACTAATCATGAACTAAGAGAGGCTATAACAGGTAAACAAACGTAGTCAGTGCTGTGCTATTTTTGCGATGAAAGAGGTATACAAGCATTTGTGCTGTAGCACAGAGCTCTTAATTCAAGCTGAGATAGTCAGTGTTTTCCAATCAGATAATAACAAGGTAAACTCTAAAGAAGGAAAAGAAGTTAGCATAACGGACGGACGAAGATATTCTAGGAACAGGAAACAGAGTGGGCAAACATTCAAGGGTGAAAGAGCCAGGAAGCTGCCCTTCCTTCAGTAAGGATAGAGCAGTGTGCGCACTTGAGAATGACAAAAGGCGGGCCTAGAGATGAAGCTAGGAACCAGGACATGGAGGGAGGGGCAGGTGCTGCCAAGGAACTTGAATTTATGCTGAGTGCTGTCAGCAGCAAAGTGTCGTCATCAGATCTGTGTTCTCCAGAGATCACTTTGGCTGCCTCCTGAAGAGTTCATTGGAAAGAAAACCACATAAAGCTTTTATAGTCATTCATTCATTGACTCTTCATTCAGTTTTTCAACAATTATTTATTGAGGTCCTACATGTTCCATTGTGTGAATACACCATGATTAATTTCTCTATTATACTGTAGATGGATCTCTGTAGTTTCTAATTTGGGGCTATTACAAAGAGAACTTTGGTGCACATAGGTATGCATCTCTGGGTCCTTCTAGGAGTGCAGTTATTATGTCATAGTGAATACACATTCACTTTTGGTAGATGTGCCAAAAAACTTCTGCTGGTGGTTGTGCTACTTTGCACTCATACCTCTCCAAAATATGTTTGCTATTGTCAGTCTTTTAAATTTTAGTCATTTTGTTGGGTGTGTAATGGTATCACATTGTGGTTTCAATTTTCATTTCCTTCCTGACCAACAATATTGAACATAATTTCACATGTTTGTTGGCCATTTGGATATCTTCTTTGTGTCTCTTCAAGGATTTTGTGCATTTTTCTATTCGGTCTATATTTTATTTGATGTGCAAGATATATGTGAATATTTTTTTCATATACATATTTATTAAACGTGTGTGTTTCTTCTCCCATTATATGAACTGACTTTTCATTCTTGATGTCTTTTGATGAAAAGTTTTCAATTTTAATATAGTCCAGTTTATCAGTTTTTTTCTTTTATGATGAATGCCTTTTATGTTCAGTTTAAGAAAGCTTTGACTTCTTCAAGGTCAAAGAGATGTTCTCTATTTTCTTGTAAGATCTTTAGTATTTTACTTTTCACATTTATGTCTGTAATCCATATGAAGTAGATTTTTTGGTGTCTATTCTCTCCAATTCCTAAAAATGTTTTCTACTTAACAATGGATAGGCTCAATTTCTTTTTTTTCATTAATTGAAGGCAGGGCGCATATCCAAGTGAGTGTAGTGGGATTAAAGAGAGGACATGTGATTGCTCACTATGAGGAGAACCTGAGAATTTTAAGGCGCTTTATTTTATCTCTTCAATGAATACTTCTTCAATTGTCCCATCCAAAGCATTTTCTATCTCTTTTAAATTTGACGGCTCTTATTGTCTATACCAGAGCTTCCCAAACATTTCACACTGTGGTTCTCAGGGAAGATACAATAGATATTCTTTCAGCATTTGAGAGTATATTAATGAGGCTTCTCATAGCTGGAAGTAATGAACTGGGGCATTGGCTACCCCCAAACCCTACTTGGGGTCATAGGGGTAGAGGGGATCAAGATCTTGGCACACCTGTAACCCGTTCATGGCACACCTGATAGAAAGCTCTGGTTTATGTCACTGATTTCAAGTTTATTTACCTTTTATGTAATAAATTGTTGTGCAGTGAGTTGACCGGTGCTTCTTAACTTTTAGATTCATCATAATCACATGAAGGGTTTATTAAAATACAAATTTCTGAGCTTCATCCCCAAAGCTTTTGCTTCTGTATGTCTGGGGTGGGGTCTGAGAATTTCCATTTCCACCAAGTTCCTGGTGATGTGATGCTGCTGGTCCAGGGACCACACTTTGAGAAGCACTATCTAAACCTTCTAACTCTCAGCACAGTGCCTATATACGTAGGTGGCTTTCAGTATCTTTTGACTGTTGACCATTTGAAAAAGTCAATGAGAAATGAAAAAATAACTCTTATTTATCCTTAAGGATTTGGTATAAATACTCCTCTGTGAGGCGATCTCTTACCTTTCAAGGCAGAGTTAACCTCCTCTTCATTTATATCATTGTTGAAACGTATACATATTTTCATTGGTGTACTTAGCACATTCTTTTGTAATTATAGCTTACAACTATGTCTAAAAGTATGTATTTTGAAGTCAGACAAATATGGCTTCAGATGTGAGGTCTGACACTTATTAACTCTGTAAAATTGAACAAATTAACAGCTCTGAGCTTTTTTTTTTAAATAGATCTTTATTGGAGTATAATTGCTTCACAATACTGTGTTTGTTTCTGTTGTACAACAAAGTGAATCAGCCATGTGCATACACATGTCCCCATATCCCCTCCCTCTTGAGCCTCTCTCCCACCCTCCCTATCCCACCCCTTTAGGTTGTCACAAAGCATCGAGCTGAAATGAGACAGCTCTGAGTTTTAATTCCTTGTTTTTAAAGTATAGATGATACTACCTAATCTGGGTTTTGTATTACATGGGGCTCCATTGCAGACCCTTAATAAATGATAATGCTCCTTCCATTCCAGACCCCAGACCCAGTCCCCTGAGGCAGGATGGTATCCTACTCATTCTTGTATCCCCTATGTCTAGCACTGTTCCTGGAACATGGTACACACTGGATGAATGATGAATCAACAAGCCAACAGCAAGTCTAAGAACACCCCTGGATCATAAATATTTTAGGCCTAACTTTTTCCAAAACCTATAGTTTCATTTCAGTGTATGCTTATGGAGAAATCACTCAAGGGTAAAGTTTCTGAGGCTATGTCAGAGCCTTTGAGGGAATACCTGAGCTGCCTGAGTTCGGGATAGACTGTTTTCTACAAATACCTTTGAACCAGAAAGGAGTCAAAGATATTGAGACAATTTCACATTCCTCTTGGACTTGGCCAGGACTAAACTGAACCCCAGGACTATGGAGAAACCACAGGTTGAATAATTTGTCTACACATATTCTCGTCAATGTTCTACCAGCTTCACACTTAAAGAGCCCCAGGTCCCATCTTCACATACACATGATTCTACACCATCCTAAATGGATTAGAGAGCTGAGTAGCTGAGGGTGTTTCCTGTATGCACTTTTGCTGTATGAGGGAGTGTCGCCTGTCTTAGCTTTCAGTACTGAGCAATAAAACTGCACTGAGTTATATAGCAGCATTACTATATGTCAGTGGTTCTCAACTGGGTGATTTTGCTCCTCTGCCCCTGCTAGAGGACAGTTGGCAATGTCTGGAAACATTTGGGGTTGTACAGGTCACAGCTTGGGGGAGGGTGCTACGGGCGGGCATTTGGTTGGTAGAGACCAGGGATACTGCTGACCATCTGCAACGCACGGGGCACCTCCCCACCCCACCCCCACTGTGCTGACAAAATCTTTCCAGCCTCAGATGTCAGTAGTGTCAAGGCTGAGAAATTCTGGCATGTGTTTTTCTTTTTTATCATTGAATTTTGGAAAAATAATTACAAACTGAGGGCAAAGTCTCAAATAAAAAAGACTTGTTATGAAAAGTAAACAAAGACAACCACAACCACAACAACAAAAAACTGGCTACATCCACACTCTTGAGGAGATTATAGGTAAAAAATAAAAGCACCATCTGTTTTATAAGTTGATGAAAGGTGAGTGTACAATGTAATTTCATTTGCCAGGCTTCTATTTTAGAAAAGAATTCACATAGTTATAGATATTGTATCTTTCTCTGAAAATTGGCTTTATGTAAAAAGCATCTACAATAAAAGAATATTCTTTCTATATAATTAACTTCATTTTGTGTTTCAGCTATGTAGAAAGTAGCAAATTTAGGTTAGAAGTATCTCTAATGCTTGGCTTATTAACACTGCAAAGATTTGTGTCTGTTTCAAAAGGATCCTTGAACATTTCTCCAGAAGGTCATTTTGTTTTGCCTTAAAAAATGAAAATATGTTTGTCTGCATTGCAGATAGGAATAAAATCAGATGGTCACATGCCTTTTCCCCCACAGAGCCGAAAAAGCAGGGAGCTAATGTGACTGAATGGTCAATGTATCCACTCTGGTAATCAGTTACTTCTGAAACACAGTGTATTTTAGGATGGAAGGAACCCTCTGAGGGAGGTATCCCTTCCCATTCTAGAAGTAGAACTTGCACTGTGAACCCAGCAAATAAAAAGAGAATTGAGAGTTTAACTTACTTAAATTGATCTGTGTGCTTCGAAGCTAACGATGTAAATTCAGCCATCGCTGTCATGCATTCGCAGGAGTCAGGTGCTGCTCTGCATGGCTGGTTTCGATTTTTGCATCACGCAGGAAGATCTTTGTAACACGTCGCTGAAGACAGATCCCTGCCTCTGTGACTATAGAGTGAGGTCAGTTTCATACTCTTTGTCTTTTCCTATGAAAAAAACAGAAGCATTTGGCTAAAAATCTTATGCGTATTTTAAGATCAACCTAACAGTGACTCGTTTAAAACAGTACAGCTGGTTTCTTATGCACATCATCTCCCCTCATGTCCATTTTGCTTGGAATAGATTATTTGGGATGTTTGTGGTCAGGGGACCAGCATCCTACTTCTGGCCCTGTCATTAGCTCATTGTATAAGATTAGATTAATCTTAAGACTAGTATCTCAATTTCCTCCTATGTCAAGTGAGATAATAATGCCTGCTTTTGTTATCTCACAGATTCTTGCATGCAACTATACTTTTATTGTTTTTCTGTTCCCTCTGCTCTAATATCTCTTCACCAATGTCTCCACTTCACAATCATGTACGCAATGTCTTTGGAAGCACCTGGTAAACACTGTTCCTTAAATATTTGTTGAATGAAGTTTAAGTTATTCCAGTTGTATAATTCTTCCTACCAATACTCTGGGTGAGGGGGATTCCATGTTAACTGGTCTTTCAGTGGTTCCATAAGCCAAAATCTCTTGAACATCTCTTAGAAAGGTCCAAAGACAGAGAAAATTACTGGAGTTTATTTGTTTTTTTAATTTATTTTTGTGAAGTATAGTTGATGTACCGTGTCGTGTTAATTGAAGTTTATTTTTTATAGGTGAGAGAGATCATGTTGTATTGGTTAAGAAATGGGCATTGGAATAAGGCAATCCTGGGTTGAATTCTGCTTCTGAAACTTACTCGTGAAGCACAGGTTTCTTGAACTACATAAACTCCAGTTTTATTTTCTATAAAAAAGGAATAGTAATAATATTAATATATTCCTTATAGTATTATTCTGAGGATTAAATGAGATAATCCATATAAAGTGCTTAGCACGATGCCTAGCACATAGTATGTATATTAGGGTAGGCTAGGCTGCAATAACGAGTAAATCCCCCAAATAAATAATGACTCAACACATTAGTCTGAGGAATATGTTCTTGGTTAGCAGGTGGCTCACCTTTATGGAATATTAGGAAGGAAAGGGTGGTGTAGGCCTTGGCCAGGAAGTTACCATATCCCTCTGCTCTCATTCCCTTGGTGAGAATTCCTCACAGAGAGGAAAGAATAGATGGTTGCTCAGTATTACAAGAAGTGTCAATGGATTAATTGGATGGAGAGTGCAGTAAGAGATGAAATCTGAGGATTAAAATGTTTCAAATTCCTGTAAAGATATCAGTGTCTTTAATATACTGATAAATTAGGCATGAGGGAGGGTAAGTAGGATGGGAAGAGAAATTATGAATTCTGATTTAAAATACTGAATTAGATGTCCAGAAGAATATGCACCTGGAAGAGTCTTTTGGAAATTTGGATATGTAGGATTAGACCTGAAGGGAAGAGTTCAGGGTGGTAATAGCTTCTTTGGAAGTCATTCACATAGAATCAATGATTATATCCTTGTGAACAAAGGCAGTTGCTAAAAAGCGGTGCATTGATTTTAACTGCCCTTATTTCTTGCACCTTTGCTGCCAGTTTTGCTCTAACGTTTGCTCAAATAACAAAAGTCTTATAACACAGTAGAGTTTTCCAAAAGGTGACTGGAATGTAAAGATCTTAATGACCATCCCCTTGAACAGTAGGGCAAAAATGCCCTTACATCAGTCCCAGAGATTGAGGAGGCCAAGACATATAATTCAGACAATATCAAATATATTTACCATCTATAAAGTGGAGATATAATAACATCTGCCTAATGGAGTTTTTGTGAAGATTAAAATAGATGCTACAAGTTAAGGGTCTCTAAGTGTCTGGCACATGGTAAGTTCTACCGTCCTACTTACCCACTTCCAAATGGTTTCCATTATTATTACTATGCCCTTAGCCTAAATATACAATCCAAAGACATCCAACCTGAGACAGATTTAGTAAGTGCCCTCATTTTGCCCTGAGAAGGAAGTTCTTGTGCTGTGCTTAGGCTAGTCCAACTTCACCATCAACCCCTCATGTGAGTCCTTCCAGTTGCCCACCAAACAGAGAGCTTTCTGGAGGAGATGTCCCATTTGTTCAGTGTCCTCTTGGAAAATAAAAGGATCTGCTCTCAAATTATACACTAGTTTTACTTTTGGGGAAATTTTTATTTTTATTTTTGCTATTATGTAGACCAAGGGTCAGGAAGAAATGCCAAGTGTGTGTTTCCCTTCTGAATTGTCTTAAATTTGTATTTAGGTCTTTAAAAGACTTTCGAGTTCACAGAAGCCTTCTTCTCGTCCCTAGGGTACTTTATGTTGCATTTTCTGCTTTGACATCAGTTTAGAAATACCAACTAATGATATAATATCATGCTACTTTTCTAGATTAGCTTGCTTGTTGATTTTTTGTCTATAGTTTACTGTTTTCACGTCAAGATTTTTATTTAACTGCTATCCAGCCTTTAAACTTCTGTGTGATGTTAGTACGCAAATATATGAAAGTTTAGTGAGATATAATAAAGTACAAATAAATAGTAAGCACATTCAATTCATGGGTGTAATGTTGAGGCTGTAAGTCTGAAAATGCTTTATAACTACTTGCTAGGAGCATAGGGGAATTTTATAGTTATATTTTATTCTCATTTTTTTAAAATATCAAGTACATTAACCTAACATCTGATAGTAATATGGTTATGGCAGTGCCAGTTATACACTGCTGTATTTCTTTAGGAGAGATAATATGTAGTATACAGAGTAATCAGCAGATTTTATTTCCCAGCCAACCTGGAATACATCTGTAGTGTAGCACAAGTTCCTTCAGGCAGCCCAGCAGGTCTGCTGCAGAGTGAAAGGAGAGTGTTGTGAGTTCAAATCAGAGAGGCCAGATACTGTAAGTTTCATCCTAAATGCGATGGGAACATATTAGAGGCTTTTAGGCAGTGGGGAGGCACGTTATCTGAAGTATGTATTTTTTAAGATTACTCTTAGAAGATGAATGGTAGGATACAAAAATAGAAGCAAGAAGACCAATTAGGAGACTGCTGTAACCCAGGCAACAGATCGTGATGATTGCTAGAAATGAAGAGAAAAGAAAAGAAGGTGGTAGAAATAAGGATAGAAGAGGAAAATTAGGATGTTAGGGAAAGTAGAGTAGATAGGACTTGATGATTCATCAGATATATGGAACGAGGGAAGGTGAGGAAATAAGGATAATTCCCAAGTTTTTGGCTTGTGGCTGTGCTTATATAAAATGGGGAGAATCCAAGGTTTTATTGACTACCTGTAATCTGATCCCTGCTAGACCAGAGCTTCTCGTAGGCAGGTACCGTAGTACCTAATGTGGTATTTAGCACATGGTAGGCATTCAACACATTTTTTAAATGAATAAAGAAATACGTAGTATCATTATGCAAAAGTAGCATAAGACCAGCACAGGGCTCCAGTATTTCAGTGCTTTAAGAGCAATGCAGCATGGAAACAGATTCCTTCCAACTGTTGACTTTTCTATTGTCTTTGATCGAATAAGTTTTGGAGGGACATAGGTATAAAACTAATCTACTTATTGTATAAAAGAGAATATTTTGTGCTTCATTGCACATGTCTTATTGCTTTAACCTAAATATTTTTAAATTTTTTATTGAAATCTTCAAATACAGACAACTATAGAGACTAGTATAATAAAACCCTATTATCTATCCCACTGCTTCAATAATTACCAGAAATCTGGTTTTTTTCATCAGTATACTCTCCCAGCCCCTTACCAGCTTATTTTGAAGTAAATCCCAGACATCACACCATTTGATCCATAGGTATTTCAGTAACAATTGACCTCCTATATTTTAACACCCAAAAGGGATAAAACACTAGTTCCCACCAGGTTGCATGAGGATCCAGCAACAAAATGTGCATGTACACATTTCTGTTTGTTTTGCTTTGCACATCTAGGCCGCTGTTAGCATACCCCAGATCTCTGTTACTGTAGTGAGTTCTATACAGATGGTCCCTGCTTTCTCTAAATTTCCTTGGCACTTCTAGAGGCCTGAAAATCATTTACTTATTCATTTATTCACCAAATACATATTGACCATTTACTAAGAGTAAGGCACTCAAATGAGAGGCAAAGACATATATGACAGGATTCCTGCCTTCTGATCATTTCAAATGCTAAAGAGTCAAAATATACAAACAGCTCATGCAGCTCACTCAATATCAAAAAAACAAACAACCCAATCAAAAAAATGGGCAAAAGACCTAAATAGACCTTTCTCCAAAGAAGACATACAGGTGGCCAAAAAGCACATGAAAAGATGCTCAACATCGCTAATTGTTAAAGAAATGCAAATCAAAACTACAATGAGGTATCACCTCACAGCAGTCAGAATGACCATCATCAAAAAGTCTACAAGTAATAAATGCTGGAGAGGGTGTGTAGAAAAGGAACGTAAATTGGTACAGCCACTATGGAGAACAGTATGGATGTTCCATAAAAATCTAAAAATAGAGTTACCATGTGATTCATTGATCACACTCCTGAATGCATACCCAGAGAAAACTCTAATTCAAAAAGATACGTGTATCCCAATGTTCATAACAGTACTATTTACAATAGCCAAGACATGGAAGCAACCTAGATGTCCATTGACAGATCAATGGATAAAGAAGGTGTGGTATGTATATCATACAAGTGACTGTTACTCAGCCATAAAAAAGAATGAATAATGCCACTTGCAGCAACATGGATGGACCTAGAGATTATCATACTAAGTGAAGTAAGTCAGACAGTGAAAAACAAATATCATATGATATCACTTATATGTGGAATTTTTAAACATGATACATATGAACTTATTTACAGAACAGAAACAGACTCATAGACATAGAAAACAAACTTATGGTTACCAAAGGGGAAGGGGGGAGGGATAAATTAGAAGCTTGAGATTAACAGATATGCACTACTGTATATAAAATAGATAAACAACAAGGTCCTACTGTATAGCAAAAAAAAAAATTATAAATTATAAAATAAAGTAAAATGCAAAAGAGTAAAGTTAGTGTGTAGACTAATAAGGCGGTATGTGATCTCTAAGGGTTAAGTGAATGGTATAGACAATAAATATTCTAATCAATCATTGGGAAAAGGGAGTTGATAATTTTTGGTCAGGATGAACAGGAAAGACACCAGGCTGAGTGAGGCAGGCTTTAAACAACTCTTTAAAGAATGTTGAAGTTTTTAAGGTGAACTTCATTCCAGGCAGAAAGACTTGTATAAATACAAGTTTAGAGGCAAAAGGCAGAATATATGGCTAGAGAAGTGGGTGATGGAACAGACAGGGCAGAGTGCAGGTTTTGTGAAATAGAAGCATGGGAGGCAGGCTGGAAAGTATGAATAGAGAAGTAATATTCAAGTTTGTATCTTCTTTATTGTGGTTGTATGTTTACAATACAAAGAACAATTAGAGAGAAAAACATGTAGTTCTATTTTATGACAAAGCCAATTCCATGGAGATTGCTGCAAATCAAACTATTCTGAACTTTAACAGATGACGAACGTGTTACGTTCTCTAAATGAAATAATGATTTCTGGTTCTTCTTGCCATTCTACAAAGTGTTGTGTCTATCTTAGGTTTTAAATTTTATGTAAACATGAGTATCGTGACAAACAGAAACAAACAAAAACCAGTATTACAAATTCAAATATTTCATCTCAATCTTGAGTAGTCTGTAAAAAACATCTAGGATAAAGAGCCTACCTATAACCTAACTTCATAAAAAAACACAATAAGCCAGAATATTGTTACAAAATCACATGTATAAATAATGCTTAGGATTCCTAATAGACAAAAATGCCCTGAGAGGCGTGTACCGCTGTAGAAACGGCAAAATCTGAAATAAAAATTTAAATGTCAGTGTTCCTACTGAGGGGCCCTTAATCTCCCTGAGCCTAGGTTTTCTAATTTGCAGAACATGGGAATTGTAATGCCAGTTTCTCTTGGTTGGTGTGAAGACTGGATTGTAAAACCTAGTATAAGCACTTAGCACTGACCTGCACAGAGCAGATATTCAATATGTCCTAATTCCTCTCCTCTCTGAATTTATAAGAGATATATGTCACAGACTTTTTTTAACTTAAAAATAATTGTTTTCTTTGTAATCAGCTTTACTGAGGTATAATTAACATACAATACACTGCACAAATTTAAAATATACAATTTGATAAGTTTTAACATATGTATAAAACAAGGGTACCATCACCGTAACTGAGATAACAACCATATCCATCACACTAAAAGTTTCTGCAGCCTCTTTGTCATCCCTCCTTCATTACTGTCATCCCCACACAACCACTGACCAGCTTTTTGTCACAGCAGATTAGGTTCCATTTTCTAGAATTTTACAAATATGAATTTGTACAATATGTGCTCTTTTTGTCTGGTTTCTTTCATTCAACCTAATGTTTGGGATTCATCTATTTATAGATAGCTCATTCCTTTTTATTGCTGATTTTTTTATTCCTTATTATTCCATTATATGGATATCAGACACATTTATGTCTTTAAGCAGGCTTAAAATTGCCGGGACTTCAGGTAAGAGAACATAGTTTTAAAGTAGAGAATTGGCAATTTTGGTTTAGTGCAAGAAAGATATTGTTCTTTTTCTTCACTGTTTTAAAATTGTTTATTCTGCATGATGCTTTAGAAACCTAGGGAAGAAATACATGTTAATGCCTTTTTAAAAATTTGGGGATAGGAAATGTTCTGTTGGAGAAACGAGCCATGGTTTGCTTTTAAACGTCAAAGCAATGCATTGTCAACATTAAAAATTAAGAAAGAGAAAAGCACAAAGGAAGAAGTAAAATATCATCCCAATCCCATGACCTAGAAACAATCTTTGTTAACATTGTTGACCTTCATTCCATAAATCTCTTGACAGATAGATAGATGATAGAAAATAATTTTCCAAAAACAATTTGGAACTTCCACTTACAGATAAAATAGAATAACACTGGAAGCAACTAAAGAAACAGATTAACCATGTAAAACAAAGGTTTTCAGACATTGGACATCAGGCAGCACAGGAAGCTGAACCTGGACAATGAGAAACAAGATGCGCCTTGCAATTGCCCCAGCTTACTGCCTGAGGAAAATTTCTAGGCTGCAGTGAAGGTAGGGGGGACCCAAGCGGGAGCTTGACTGTCTCCCTGACTTGGGAGAAAACGTTGGGACTACAGGGAGGACAGGTCAGCTAGAATATAAAGCAGAGCACTGGAGGAAGCCCTTCACAGAGGGAAAGGACTCCAAGAGGCTGTAGAGAGTTTCTCCACTCCCAAATCTGCAGCTGACTACTGATCAGCACATGAAGGTGAAAAAACTACCCAAAGACAGGGGGAAGAACCACCAGAAATGATTAGCGATAGCCATCTCCAAGTTTACCCAGGGGGTGAGAATAGTTTGTAATCTCTTCATCCAGAGAGAAAAAAACCTTGTAATCCACGGGACATTGAGTAGGGTATTCAAAGAAAATCGCTTAAGTAATGGGGGAAAATTAGCCCCAGAATAAAGGCTACTGCTCTGATGCCACATAACACAGCAAAGCAAGCTTTGGAATGATTAACTCATTTCCAGCTAACCTAGCTGCATGCCAGAACAAAGTTAAATAATATTTATAGGAATACAGAAATATTCGGCACTCAGCAGGGAAAAATTTACAAAGACTGGCATCCAATTAAAAATTACCACGAATGCAAAAAAGCAGGAAAATACGGCTCATGTGAGGAGAAACATTAATAAATAGAAACAGACCCAGAAATGTCACAGATGATAGCATTCTTAGACAAGGACATTAAAATTTCTATCATAACCACATTGCATGTGTTCAAGCAGCCAGAAGAAAGATTGAGCATGTTAAGTAGAGACATAAAGTATATATTTTAAAAAATGAACTTCTAGTAATGAATGTCTGAGGTAAAAAAATGCACTACATGGGACTAATAGTTGAGATACTACAGAGGAAAAGATCAGTGAGTGAAACTGAAAGCATAAAAACTATATAAAATGAAACACACAGAGAAAAGAGTTGGTGGGGGCGGGGTGGTGGGGGAAGCACGCCTCATCAAAGAAAATATACAGATGGCAAAGAAGCATGTAAAAAATGCTCTACCTCATATGTCATCAGGGAAAGACAAATTAAGCCAACAGTGGGATACCACTACACGCCCATTAGAATGGCCAAAATTCAAAACACTGACAACAGAAAATGCTGACGAAGTGGAGCCACAGGAACTCTTATTCAATGCTGGTGAGAATGGAAAATGGTACAGCCACTCTGAAAGGCAGTTTGGAAGTTTCTTACGAGCTAAACATACTCTCATCATACGATCCAGCAATCATGCTCCTTGCTATTTATCCAAAGGGGTTAAAAACTTATGTCACAGAAAATCCTACACCCAAATGTTTAGAACAGCTTTATTCATAATTGCCAAAACTTGGAAGCAACTAAGATGTCTTTGAGTAGGTGGGACAACTAGATGAATAGATAAGTAAACTGTGATACAGAAAATGGAATATTATTCAGTGCTAAAAGGAAATGAACTGTCAAGCCATGAAAAATACATGGAGGAAACTTGAATGCATATTTCTAAGTTAAAGAAGCAAATATGAGAAAGCTACACACTGTTTGATTACAACTATATGGCATTTTGGAAAAGGCAAAACCACGCAGACAGGGAAAGATCAGTGGTTACCTGGGATTAGGGGAGAGGGAAGAATGAATGGGCAGAACAGAAAAGCTTTTTAGGGCAGTGAAACTGCTCTGTATGATACTCTAATGTTGGATACATGTTATACATTTGTCTAAACCCATAGAATGTGCAAAACCAGGATTGAACTCTAACGTAAACTATGGACTTTGTGTGATAATGATGCATCAATGTAGGTTCATCAATTATAATAAATGTGTGTTTATGTAGACAGAGTATATGAAAACTCTATCTTCCACTCAATTTTGCTATACACCTAAAATTGCTTTAAAAAATAAAATTTACTTTAAAAAATATCATTTAGCTCTGAGGTAACTTTAAGCAGCTTAATATACTTGTAATTGGAGTCTCCAAGGGAAAAGGAAAAGGGGAAAACAAAAAAGTATTTGAATAAATAATGGCTTAATTTTTCCAAATTTGATGAAAACTTCAAACCCACAAAATCAGGATACTCAATGAACGCCAAGCACAAAAAAACTGAAAACTACACTAAGGCACGTTATAATGAAATTGTTTAAAACCAATGATAAAAAGATAATCTTAAAAGCCACCAGAGGGAAAAAAGACACATTCTATGCAGAGGAATGAAGAAAAATGACCTCAAATTTTGTTTGGAAACAAGGCAAGCCAATGGAATAATATGTTTACTAAAAGAAAAACTGTCAAAGTAGAATTCTATACCCAGAAAAAAAAATCTTTAGAATAAAGGTAAAATAACTATCTTACACATAAAAATATCAGAGAATTCATCACCAGCAGACTTGTACTATAAGAGGTGTTACAGGAAGTCCCCAGGCTAAAGGAAAATGATACCAGAAGGAAATCTGGATCTACACAAAAGAATGAAGAGTGTGAGAAATGATGAATATGAAGATAAGTGCAATTAAAAATATTTTACATCTCTTTAAAAATAATTGTTTAAAGCAAATACAACGGCAGTGTATTTGGGGGTTTATCACAGATATGGAAGTAAAATGTATGAAAGTAGTAGTCTGAAGAAGGACTGTGGAAGTGAAGTGTTGTAGGTTTTATGTACCATACATGAAGTTGTGTGATACTACTTGACAGTAGACCGATAAGTCAAAGATGTAAACTGTAAATCCCAAACCAAGGACTAAGAACCTAATCAACAACAAGTACAAAAATCAGAGTTACAGCTTACAAACCAATTAAGGAGATAAAATGACACCATGAAAATATAAAGTAATGCAAAGGAGACAGACAATGGGACAAAGGCAATTCAATGGAGAAAAGACAGTCTCTTCAGCAAATGGTACTGAGACAATATGGATATTCATGTGTGAAAAAATGAATCTTGGTCCAGACTTCTTACCACTAACAAAAATTATCTCAGAAGGATCATAGACAAATGTAAAATCTAAAACTGTAAAACTTCCAGAATAAAACACAGGAGAAAAATCTTTCTGACCTTGGGTAAGGCAAATATTTCTTAGATTGACACCAAAAATATTTCATTACAAAACTGGACATTTTCAATAGTAAGAACTTCTCTTCAAAAGCCACTGTGAAGGGCTTCCCTGGTGGCGCAGTGGTTGAGAGTCCGCCTGCCGATGCAGGGGACACGGGTTCGGACCCCGGTCTCGGAAGATCCCATATGCCACGGAGCAGCTAGGCCCATGCGCCATGGCCGCTGAGCCTGCGCGTCCGGAGCCTGTGCCCCGCAAGGGGAGAGGCCACAACAGTGAGAGGCCCACGTACCGCAAAAAAAAAAAAAGAAAATAAAATAAAGACACTGTGAAGGGAATGAAGAGATAAACCACAGACTGAAAGAAAATCTTCACAAATCACTTATCTGATAAAGGACTTGTATCCAGAATAAATGAAGAACTCTAAAAATGTAATGATGAAAAAATGATCGACCATTTAAAAAATGGGCAAATGATTCAAAAGACATTTTTCAAAGTAAGTATACATATGGCAAATAAGCACACGAAAAAGCCACTTAGCATCATTAGTTACTGGGGAAATGAAAATTAAAACCACAAAAAATTAAATACCCTTATACACCTATTAGAGTGGCTAAAATTAAAGAGACTGACCATACCACGTGTTGGCAAGGATGTGGAGTAACAGAACTCTTACACACTGCTGGCGGGAATGTAAAATGGCACAATACTTCAGAAAACAGCTTGGCAGTTCTTAAAAAGTTAAACAGACACCTATCATAATTCCATCATTCCACTGGAAGAAAATATCCATACAACGAATTGTACACAGATGTTCATAGCAGCTTTATTTGTATAACCTCAAACTGGAAACAACCTAGGTGTCCATCAATAGAAGAATGAATAACAAATTGTAATGTCTCTATGCAATGGACTACTACTCAGCAATACAAAGGAGCTATTGATATATAAAACAATACGGATGAATCGCAAATGCATTATGTTAAGTGAAAGAAGCCAGAAAAAATAGAGTAAATACTGTATTGTTCTATTTATACAAAATTCTTAAGAATTCAGACTAGTCTATAGTGAGAGGAGACAGGTCATTGATTGTCTGCGACTAGAGCTGGGAGGCAAGAGAGGCTGTGAAAGATGATTACAAAGGGGCACAAGGAAACCTTTGGAAGGCGGATGTTTAGTGTCTTGATTGTGATGATGTTTTCCCAGGTATATTCATATGTCCCAATTTACTACGTTATCTATGCAGTTTATTCTATGTCATTTTTACCTCAGTAAAGCTGTAAAAATGAAAAATAACCCACAAGATTAAAAATAATAAACACGTTTCGCAGGCAGTTCAGTGCTCAGAGGGGCCCTTCCAAGAGAAATCCAGACCCGGGTATCCATAAGACACATCACGCAAGGCACTTCTTGCTTCTCCCAAATTCTCCTAGCACTGGTTGTTCTAATCAGAGGGTCGCCTGGCCAGACCTTCCGCTACTGTGACACTTATTTTTGGAGAAGTCTGCATCCTGTTCAGAGTCTGAGTTTTGGGGCTGCTCTCAGCACCCTCATTCTGGCAGAGCTTCCCACTGTAATTGACTTCTGTGTGTCATAGTCTGTGGTTTAGGCATGTGGCCATTTTCTTGTTTTATTGGTGTGGGAGGTTTTTTTCCTCCTGTTTTCCATTATGTCTCTGGGCTTTAAGGGACTGGAGTCAAGCAAAAGTTCCTTTACACACACATCTTTGAACGGAAGTCATTCAAATGCTTCTGGACAGTTGGGAATGTCTAATGTTTCCTGTCTTCCCAGAGTATAGCCCAGGGCTGGTGAGGAGTAAGTATATGCTGAATCCCTCTTCTCATATTTCCCTGTTAAATATTCCCCTACCTCTTTTATCTATGCTGGGGCTGTTCTCACACGTGCTCCCATTATCTCTTCTTTGGTGACTGCACCAGCCTCCAAACTGGCCTCTCATCTGGCCTTGCTCCCCTTGAATTCTTTCTCCAATCTGCAGCAGAATGACCTTATTATATCACAGACCTGAGCATGCCACTCAAAGGAGCCCTTTATTCTTAGGATAAGGTCCAGAGCAGGCATATAGGAGGCATTCAATAAATATTTGTTAAGTGAAAGACCATGGGGCATTAGGAGCTTCAGGCCCTAAGATGGAGCCCCAGGCCCTAAGATGGAAGCCTAAGGTCTTTGAGTTATCTTATCTCCTTTGGCAGTTTATTAAATCTTTCTTTGCTTCAGCTTTTCTGTACATAAATACCTGCTTATGACCATAAAACAAATGCAAGATAGTGGATGAATGTGTTAATTCATGTCTGCCAAGAGGCAGATGCCAAGGTAAGATTAGACATGCAGGGGGTTTGTTGAGAACAGGAGCAAAGAAAGCTGGGAAGAGCCTCCCTACTGTATTGGAAGTCTGGCACTTATGGAAGGAGAGAGGGAAGGAGGAGTTGTAGACCAGCTGCGGTTCCAAGAAAGGTTTGGCCAGACCAATGGAAGGTCCTGTAACAAATTTGTCCATAGGGAGTATCCTGCCTCTGGCTAGAAAGGGCTCTATTGGTATCCCCACCAACCTCACTCACTGGGCGGATGCAGCCTGCAGGAAGTATGGCCTCAACACCAAGGAGGTGGTGGATCTAGAGGGGCTATAGCTCCCTGAGCAGAAGATCCAACCCGTGCATTTATAGCCGCCGCAAGTCAGAAGCCCTTAAAGTTAGGAGACAAGGCATTAAGTAAATACAATAAAAAAAGAAGTCATATTTTGGTTGTTCAAGTACTATCTAGCTTGTGAGTTTCATATCATAAACTGATCAGCCTTGCTTTTTTTTTTTTAACATCTTTATTGGAGTATAATTGCTTTTCAGTGCTGTGTTAGTTCCTGCTTTGTAACAAAGTGAATCAGTTATACTTATACATATATCTCCATATCTCCTCCCTCTTGCGGCTCCCTCCCACCCTCCCTATCCCACCCCTCTAGGTGGTCACAAAGCACGGAGCTGATCTCCCTGTAGCCTTGCTTTTTAAGTTTCTTCTTCCTACTACATTCCTTTTGTTCTTTTCACTACTCGTCAGCACCTTTATGCAGAGGTTGGCAGGAACAGAGAAGCAAGAAGAATTCAGGCCATTTTTTTTCTGCTATTGAGGACCAAATTGCTGGACCAAAAATACCACCTTCTTCACCTTTTTTTTTAAGTCTTCATTTTTAGGAAATGCTTCTCTTTTCTTATTTAAATGCAGCAAAGTATCTATACAATCATTTATATCTAAAGATGATGTTAAATTATATTTTGCTGGATAAAGTCCCAGACCTCCATTAACACAGATAAAAGTAGTGATACTATGTTATTATTATCTCCTATACTTCATCTGTTATTGGCATTTCCTTAAACTATTGATTTTCTTGTGGTTTTCAAATTCAAAGTGAAAAGGATGCTCCCCCAAAGCCAATATCACTTGTTCTTAAGAACAAGTTCTTAAGAGTGCTTTTATTTCTTAAAGCACTTAAGATTCATTCAGGAAGTTACTTGAGCTGGGGCCAGAAGAGTAGACCATCCAACTCCTGACATTTTCCAGGGCTGTGTCCAGAACTTGGTGACCCAATTCTTCTCAGTTGGCCTATATTCAGCTGAACAAGTCATCAGACTTAAAAGGCATTTTGTTTTTTAAAAACCAAAAACCACTCTTATAAAGAAAATGAAGCATTAAATAAAATATGCCACTATAATCTTGTATAATCGTAAAAGCTGGCAGGACTGGTCTATAAAAACAAGCCTGAAAGCCAAGGCAAATAGGCCTACGAAGCAGTCAAACCTGGGGGGATGTTGCCTAAGGAGGCCCGCTATGTGGTAAGAGCCAAACCAAACTCTTAATTTGGATTTCTTACTTAAGCACATATAACTGTGAGGAGAAAGGTATGATCACTGAAGGACGGAATTAGGGTGTGACAGAATGACTTCTTTTCCATACTTTCTTTAATGGTGGGCAGTATTTTTAAAGTCAGATATGAAACTGAATATAGTAGTTGAAGAGAGGATATTTTCATGTAGATGCGCATAGGTTTTCCAGGTTCCTCTTTTACTTAGAAGGCATATATTAAGCTTATTATGTACCCAATCTAGTCCTGGAGGCTATGGATGAGAGATGGTACACAATTTTTAAATTTAATCTTTGCATTCTTATGAGGTCTATACTATTATCTCCATTTTACATATAAGCAAACTAAGTCTCAGATAGGTGAGAAAAGTTGCCTAAAACCATATAATAGTCAGAGTTGGATTCAAGACTCAAACCCAATGTGTCTACCTCAAAACCCCAGCTCTTTCTGATGTACTGTACCATAATGCCTAAAAAGAAATAGAGAGAGGCAGGTCTTAATTTTCCAGTATTCACAGTTTGCTTGAGGAGAGAGATGAGTTTGTGAAATAATTACAGAATAGTTTTATATATTTTTTTAAGATTTTTTTAAAAAATGTGGACCATTTTTAAAGTCTTTATTGAATTTGTTACAATATTGCTTCTGTTTTATGTTTTTTTGGTTTTGTGGCCACGAGGCATGTGGGATCTTAGCTCACCCACCAGGGATCAAACCCTCACCCCCTGCATTGGAAGGCGAAGTCTTAACCACTGGACAGCCAGGGAAGTCCCCAGAATAGTTTTATATTTATATAAAGTATAAATATATTTGAGTATGAGACTATAATCCGAGGACTACAAAAAGGAAACACTATGTTACTTCTCAATTGGTAAACAGATTTCCCCTGTACCCCCTCTTCAGCTGCAGACCTCCCTCATCCTGGCCTTCACACCCCCAAAAAACCTGGAAGCCCTCAGATGTGTATGCCCCTTACATTCTGTCACCACTCCCTGCTCTAATTTTGTCAGCTGTCACCCTACTGTTCCACCTCAGCCAAGCTGTCAGTATCTACCATCCATGTCTTCTCCCCCATCAGGTCCTGCACTCCTGGGTCCTTGCCTGCCCCCTCCTCAGGATCCCTGCTCCTTTGTAACTGCATCTGTAATCTTCACTGAGTTCCTTCTCCTCAGGCCCTGAAGATATTGAAATCTCTTCGAATTTACAAAAACCCTCCATCAAACTGCCTCCTAATGAAACAGGAGGGAAGGGGGCAGGGCACAACCTTTGAAAGAATGATATAGCCATAGGACATGACAAAAACTGTTTAGAACTAACTAGATCCAAGATGGTGGAAGATTTGACTTCCAGTGGACATTGCACCTCATTATACACTCATTGTAACACATCAGCATGCTAAGTGACACACCCACAGGTGCCATGACAGTTCCAAGGCCGACCATAAAAGGTCAACACGTGGCAGTGGCCCAATTCCTGGAAATCCCCACCCCCTCTCCAAAATAGTTGGAACACTCCTCCTACTCATTAGCCTATGAAATTACCCACCCCTATAAAAACTGACAACCTCAGACCCTGGTGCCTCTCGCCTTCTGAGATGGCCCATACTTTGTCCGTGGAGTGTGTTTCTCTCTAAATAAATCCACTTCTTACCTATCACTTTGTCTCTCACTGAATTCTTTCTGCGAGGAGACATCAAGAACCTGAGCTTCATTAAGTCCTGAGACCAGGTGTGTGATCTCAATGAAAAGACCATGAGTTCAAGTCCCAATCTGAGTTGTGTGGTTTCACTAATGCTAGCACTTTTGCATTCTTCATCCTCTCTAGGCCAAGCTTCTTGAGATTAGATTACTTTATTTCCCATGTATTCCTTAATTTATCTTATTCAAATTTCTATCCCCTGTCTCTAGCCAAGCCCACTTCATAATTACCAAATTTTAGTATCTTCAGAGTTGTCCATTTTCAGTCCTTTTCTACTGACCTACTCCTCCTGGTTAAAATCTTCCCTTTTTTGTCATATTCTATATCACTCTTTTCTCTGGCTGCTTTCCCTCAGTCATTTCCTTCAGCGTCATAGATACTATGATGCCCCCAGACTTTTGTCTTCACCTCTCTTATTCTCGGTATAATCACACTTTCCTCTAACAAGCTCATCTTCTTTCAGAGCTGGAATTCTCACTGATATTCCATATTCATTCAGTCCAGACCACTTTCCTGAATCCAGCTTCTTTATACAGCCCCCATTCGGTGTCCCACAGTCTCTTCAAACTCAATGTGTCTAAAAGTAGAATTCCTTACCTTATATTCCAAACCTCTGACCACCTCCCCTGTTGCTCATCTTTATCAGCGTGACACCTCTGTGGACCAATTTCCTAAGTAAAACCTGAAAACTATCCAAGACACTTCTCTCTATCCTTCTCTCTCTCTCTTTCCCTGCTCTCAATCCCCTCCTAAGTATGACTCAATGACCACATCCTCACACATAGTCTATTTCAGGTCCTTTTGTTTCACAAGGTCTTGACCTACTGAACAATCCCCTGACTTGTGTCCAAACTCTTCCTCCCCCAATCCATCCCTTATGTTGCTTCTGAATTACCATTACACAGCCTATAATTTTGGAGTCCTTATCACCCATAGACATTGTTCCCAATGCCTTAGTATAGTATACAAATTCCTCTATTATCTAGCCCATTCTTATCTTTCTAACCCCATCATTTTACACTCTTCCCTATAACTGATTTACAGCATTTCCCCAGAGTCATGCTTTCCTCTGCCCCTTTCCTTTGTACATGTTGTCCCTTCTCTCTGGAATTCCCCTCTCCCTTTTATTTTACCAGTGAGATTATTCATTAGGAGCGATCTTAAATATTATTCTCTATACAACCGCCCCCCCCGATTCTTTCCATGAGGCCCACTACACCTTTCTCTGTGCAGCCATCATTCCTTACGTACACCTCTATTGGTATATTTGTTCCAAAGGGTCACAACCTTCTCATTATGGGGCTGTCTTCTGCTCTAGACTGTGACTCTCATTCAGAGTAGAGAACTCAATTTCATTTTCATCCAGCTGGATTTTCAGCAGCACACCTAAATGTAGTGAAAGTCCTTTCACTACTATCTTTAAGGTATTCTTAAATGTTAAGTGCACTTATCTAAATCAGTTAATTCTGTATCATAATAAATTCTTCATTGAATAGCTTTCTGTTGGTTTCTGTGTGTATGTCTTATCTACCCTTCTAGATTATCAAATCTTGGAGTCTTTTACTCTTACCAGTTATCTTAGGGTGGATCAGGACTCTTGTAAAGCTGGATAGCCAGACCAAGATATTGGAAGCATTTTTTACTAGGGCTGTGATTTGTTACTGGGCTAGGAAATTCGTAGGTAAATCGTGAAACCAAACACTTTTTATGATTATTAAAGGATTCTGAACCAAATAAGGAGAAAAAAAGTTTGATTTTGAGCTAATTAATTCACACTCCCATTTCTCATATATTAATCCGTTGGCTTTGCACTCAGAGCTTTTGTTTGTCACTTTGAGTGTCTCATAACATAATATTTCTGTTATTACTATCTGGTAAATTCTCGTGTAAGTGTAGTCATTGATTCTTAATTCTTCTAACACAATTTAATGAAAATTTATATATGTTTTATACTATTGCATTGATGCCTCCAGATAAGCAGTGACATCTTCTAGAGGAAAGGGTCAGGAGCTGGTGTGTTGGGGTCAGTCAGAGTCAGGGGACACACCAAGCTCAATGTCCAAGTTGGAGCAGGACCATCAGCATAGGATCTAAAGGGAGGAACACAGGAAGTCTGAGAAAGCAGGACAAGAAGATCCATGTTCCAGGTTCATGGTCCAGAGACAAGGAGAGCATCTGGACACCTCCAGAGCAGTTGGGCTGTCTCTGCAGCATCATGCTCAGCTGCTGCTTCCCTACAGGCTCCCGGCAAAATCTGCCTTGAATCAAAGGATTAGTCCACTTTGCCTAGAGAAAATGCAGTTGTTCAAAGGATGGAACTTTTTAGGTCCTGAGGGTTTTTCGCAGTTCTGGAAAACTTACCTCAACTATTTATCCAGATGAAAATTCCTTGGATCATTGTTTTAGAATGAACTTTATTAACTAGGCTTGATCCAGGAAAATTCTATAATCAGTTATGTTATTAAGAAACTTCATTTTCATTTGAGGCATTCCTTTCTTCCTTCATTTATTCATTTCTGGGACTTGATCCAAACCTTATATAAAACATACACAGAAAGAGAGAAAACAAGTGGCCTCTTTATATAAACTATTCAAGAAGGAAATGAAGCCACCCAAATGTGGCCTATGCCATCTGTGGTCTGTGATAAATAGCAAAACTACAGTTATGTTTTTTCTTTAAATGTTAACTATAAAATATAAAATCCTTTTTATCAGCAGCAGATGTCAAGCATGCATATTAAAATGACATGGTTTATTAAATAACATAACTTTAGACTCACCGAACTCGTAAAGACTATACATTTTTTTGCATTTAGGTTAAATGTCTGAAATTATGCATTACTTACTACTTCTATTCAAATATGTGAATACTAATATACATATTCCAAAATTTAAATTTATAAGTGGAAAGATTCATACATCATGGGCTGAATCAAAATAGTTTTCAATCCATAAAAGTAGATTTTCATTTGACTCTTATGTTTAAGCTTTACTGAAATTTTCATATAGCACTGAAAATAAGCATTACTTTCTATATCTCAAGTCTAAAGGAAATCAGTGAAGATCAAATAAAAAGAAAGAGTAGATTTAAAATTATGTTATGTATTCTCTCTAGCCTTTTTAACAGCTTTTTATTTGGCTTTCATAGTGTACTTATTTGTGAGGAAATCTGTTATCTTCTGTTTCTCCCCACACCCCCACTAACTAAGAGTTACTACAGGCTTTTCTCAGCCTGAGTCAGGGAAGCGATAGCTTTGACAATTAGGTAGGAACCACTATAAGGAATTTTTACAGAAATCAAAAGTTTTGGAAACTTCTTTACAAGGCTATTCTTGGAATATTTTGAATTCAAATTTAAAGTCAGTAATGAGAATTTAGTATGGTAATTAAGGAACAGTAAATTTTCATCTTATTTCTTCATGAACTGATACTCTGGTTGAAACTTTTCTCTTAGCAGGGCTCCTTAAAATGACTCTGGAATTGGAGATTACAATGCTTTTAAAGATTTCCTTTTCTCTTTCATTTTTATGTATAGTTTGTGCATAATCTTTTAAGTAGCTAACATGAGAGAGATTAGGAAAAGTTTCTTTTTGAGATATATATTCACCTACATCACAGTCAGTGAGTCTTAAATTATTTGGGCCAAAGTCAGTGTGTAATACTCACATCCCTTATATTTGTCCAAGGAAACCAGCTTTCCAGTGGTAATCTGGTGATTAACCTTATCTGCTCATTGCTACTTAGACAGTATTCTGTAATGTTTAAGTCAGGGTCACCGCTGAGTATAATTTGCTGAGTTTAAAACCAACAGGTGTATTCTGGACAAAGTAAAGAGCAAATAGTAAAATGGCTTACATGTTTTCCTAAGAGTTTATTTACTTTGGGATTTTATCTGCTGCTTTTAGTTTTAAAGGCTTACTGCAAGGGCACTAGGAACAAATGGGCCCTTTGTGTTTCAGGAACAGCAGGTGTTGAAACAGCTTTTTGGTTTCACTTGGACAATAGTAGTCGATGTATTTGACTTGACTGATCATCACAAGCTCCAAGGGCCATCGCCTCCCAATAAAAAATTATCTGGATGTTTTTATGGTTATCTAGTATTGTTCTATTCGTTTAGTCTGCATATTTGTCTATGATACATATCTGGGTAAATTTGTTCCAAAAAGCAATTGTGTACTAAATTCATGTTCATAAAACAAATTCCTAAAATGTTGTTATTCTTAGACTCTGTGAACATGGATTTATAATTACTATGGCTTTAGCGGTATTAAAAACTTAACACCTTCTGAGGATCTCACCAAACGAGGCAAGTGACTCAGACATACTTCAAAGGAATTTACTAGGATTTATCCATGAGATAATTCTAACCGTTGTAGAGTTCCCGAATCTCCAGAGGGATAATTACCTGCCCTCAGCCATCTATACAACAGAGAGAAAGGGTCAAACACCCAGCATAGTGCTAGACATGAGTGTTTCTATATGTTGACTAAACACTCAACAGATAATAAAATATCCAGAGAAATAACCCATTGGTTGTCTAGAGACTTTTAATCAAATTGCCCTGGCATCAGTGAATGACATTATCCCACATTTTCTCCAAAGAGCACCCTTCCTTCTTTATGTTTCTAGAGCTGACTGTAATCTCATGATGACTTTAGGGAGTATAAATAATTATCTCCAGGTTAGTGGCAGTTCCCTTATTATGTACCCATAAGTCACATTTTGGATCTTAGACCTATTCTATTTGGATTTCCAAACAGAGTGGTTTGAAGTGTAAGATAGTGGGAGGTTACATATAACAAGTGGCAATAGACTATGTGCATCTAATTTTTGTGTTTTTTCTTTTTAATTGTGGAAAAATACACATAACATAAAATGTATCATCTTAACCATTTTAAGTGTACAGTCTAGTGGCATAAGTACATTGTTGTGCAACCATCAGCACCTCCATCTCCAGAGCTCTTTTCATCTTGCAAAACTGTACCTGTTAAACAACAGCTCCCCATTCCCTCTTCCTCTCAGTTCCTGTCATCTAGTGATTTTTAATGAAAATTATTATGCTAAAATATTGCTGTATATCCGTAAGGAAATATATGTTCACCATCACATTTATGAATATTTTAGAACTGACATAACATAGTAAAAAATATATATATTTAATCTTTGTCTCATCAGTTTTCCTGGGAAAGGAGTGTCCCTACACTTCTGTGTCTAATTTTTCATGTACTATTGAAATGGTTACATGCATTAAGGGTTCATTTTCAAATATCTCCAACATCTTTAAACTTTAGAAATATTTTTAATTTTTTTTTTCAAGAACACTAATTTTTGTTGCTTTAATTTCAGGCATTTAATTTCTACTTTTTTCTCATCGTAACAACGTTAATATTTTTAATATTCCATATACATTTACCAAATTCAAACTCTGCACCTTTCAGTGCAATATTCTGTATTTAGAACTAAATGATACTTGGCCATACTTTTGTCAAATACTTTTATTTTATCTGGAAATCCTTATTTCACCTGGGTTGCACTGATTTATTTTGGAATCAAGTAATCTGACTTTAGTTCTTCTGTCAATGATTATTTATTATTAGTCATTATTAATGTGCGAGTAGCTCTATTAGCAATCAATCTCAAGGAGTGATTGAGAAAGCCTACTTGCTATGTTTTGTTTCCATTTTAAGCCCTCAGGCTGACATTTCCCTGCAGCAATTGCTCTTAGCTCATAACTGAGAATTTTTAAGCAGTTGAGCTTGAAGAATCCCACTGGGCTATTTCTATGTTGAATGATTATTAAAACATTATTATGATATTTAAAAATGATTCTTGGGCTTCCCTGGCGGCGCAGTGGTTGAGAGTCCGCCTGCCGATTAAGGGGTCACAGGTTTGTGCCCCGGTCCGGGAAGATCCCACATGCTGCGGAGCGGCTAGGCCCGTGAGCCATGGCCGCTGAGCCTGCGCGTCCGGAGCCTGTGCTCCGCAACGGGAGAGGCCACAACAGTGAGAGGCCCGCGTACGCAAAAAAAAAAAAAAAAAAAAGATTCTTAATGTTTTATTATGTTCAGGTAACAAAACTTATCTTATTAAAACAAAAAATTTATTAAAACAAAATTATTAAAACAAAAATTATTAAAAATTATTTTTAAATTATTAAAACAAAAATTAGAAAGTAAATAAAATTTAAAATAAAAGTAAATAAAATTTCTAATTTTATTCTACTTGCTATTCCAAATCAAATAGTCATTAAATATATTTGCTTGCAAATCAAGTCAGACCCATTTAAATATGGTACACTACTCCAGTCAGTTGAATTCTCTCTATAGAGTAGGAAGTAGTCACCTACTTGATATTATTTGAGAAATGTGGAGAGAGCTTTCTCCTCCTCCAGGTCACAGTGTCTCAAGTTTTACCATTAGAGATTCAGTACTTGGTGTTTGTCATCAGACGTTGCCTTTAAAATATGAATATCCTTGGGAAAAGTGAATCTTCTCATTGTTAGTCATCAATCCTTTTGTGAGCTTGCTTTTACCCAGTGTAAGTGTGAACAGAGACATAAAATTAGGTGAGAGAGAGAGAGAATAAAAATGGGGTGCAAGGAACTGTGAGAGCAGGGGTCCCCAACCCCCGGGCCACGGACTGGTAGTGGTACGTGGCCTGTTAGGACCTGGGCCACACAGCAGGAGGCGAGCAGTGGGCAAGCGAGGGAAGCTTCATCTGCCGCTCCCCATCGCTCTCATTACCTCCTGAACCATCACCCCCACCCCACACCCCGGTCAGTGGAAAAATTGTCTTCCACGAAACTGGTGCCTGCATCGGCATTTTGTCTCTTTCATCCCTGACTCTCGTAGAGTATTACTTACATGATGCTTTGAAAAAGTTAATAAAATATAAGTCTCTGTTTTTGAGAAATTCCTTCAGAATAATCAACAAATATTTATTGTATGTCTCTTCTATGCCACACTTGTTGCTCAGCACGTCACATGAATTATTGTACTTACTCCTCAAAGCAACCCTGTTTGCCTGATGAGGAAATGAGGCTCAGAGAAATTTGGTAATTTTCTGAAGGTCACGCAGCAAGCAACTGCCTTTCTGATTGCTAAACATAGATCTTAACCTCTAAACTCTATTTATTCTTAGGGTAATGGGGAACCATTGAACAGTTCCAAGAACAAAAGCAACATGATCAAATTGTATTTTAGAAACATCACACTGGATGTGAATAGATTGGGGGGAAATAAGACTAGATAGAGTCAGGCTGGAAGTTAGAAAGCTATTGCAATTATCTAAGCATGACATGAATGTTGCCCAGGATGTGGAAGTAGAAATGAAAAGATAGATTCAAGCAAGATTCGAGAGTAGGCATAAACAGAATTTAACTGGAAGGACAGAAAAGTGTCAAAGATGATCCTTGGGTTTCCAATTTGAGCAACCAGGTAGATGGTTGTTTTCATCAGTTGGAGTTACTATGACAAAAATACCATAGACTGAGTGGCTTAAACAACAAATATTTATTTTTCACAGTTCTGGAAGCTAGAAGTCCAAGATCAAGACACTGGCAGATGTGGTGTCTGGTGAAAACTCATTTCCTGGTTTGCAAATGACCATTTTCCTTGCCGAGTCCTCACATGGCAGAGAACTCTGAGCTCTTCATCCTCTTATAAGGGCACCAGTCCCATCATGGGGACCCACCCCCATGACCTCATCCAAACCAAATTACCTCCCAAAGGTTCCACCTCCAAATACCATCACATTGGGGATTAGGCTTCAACACATGAATTTGGGGAGGGATGCACACATTCAGTCCACAGCAATGGTGATGCCTTTCACTAAGATGGGAACACAGAAAGAGTATCAGTTTGGGGCTGGGTGTATGTGTGAGGGGGCGGATAATGTTGAGCTCCGAACACATGGTGTTTGGGGTGTCTGTGAAATGTCCAAACGCAGATGTCCAATAAACAGTTTCCTCTATTGGCCTGAAGCTCAAGGAAAGAGATGTGGGCTGGAGATATAAATCTGGAGGTTATCAGTGTATGGATGGAAAGTAAATGAGATCACCCTGGAAAAAGTGCAAAGTAAAAAGAGAAGCCAGCCCTGTGCCATGTCTGAAAAATGAAATAAAACAAAAGTAAATTAAATCAATATGCAAGAATGGCACAGGCAAGAGGGGAATCCACCAAGAAAATGAAAAGGAACAGTTAGAGCGGTAGAAGAGATAACAGGGACCGCATGGGAGAACAGGAGCCTAGAAGGATAAAGCTTTCGACGGGAGGAGTGCTCAGCTGCCTTGGCTGCTATAATGTTACTGAGAGATAAAGTGAGGCAGGGGATGGTTTTAGCACTAAGGAGGTTGTTGGTGACATGAGGACAGTGGAGTAGACGACAAAAACTAGACTTCAGTCTTCCTCTAGTTGCTAAATGGACGCATAGTATAGTGTAAATCTTTACATAAGTCTGAGAAAAATAAACTTCATGCATCTTCTTTGTCAATGAGTATTTTAATTACTTGTATTATTCCAAATGCTTTGTGCACACTAAAATCATTCAATCCTAATACCCTAATTGGTATTTTACTTTCATTTCTGGAGGCCATTCGATTCTAATTTTACAATCTGATTTTTTTTTCAAACTCAGTGATGATATTCTTGATGAAGACGGTGTAATTTTGAGATATTAAGAGAGTTTTTATTTTTTTATACAGGTGCTGTCTGACAAACAAAGCAAAGAGAGAGCAGGTAAGTCTCTTTGATGAAGTCTGTTTTACTATTTACCTATAAAAGTTGTTTGAAGAGCCTTGCCTAGTCACTATAAATTTAAGCATGCCACAAGTCTTGCTGAATAATTGATAGTCACAGTATGATGTTAAATTAGAGTATATTCTACGTCTTGAAAACTGGATCAGTTCACTCAGTTTTTCCCTAGTACTCGTGCAGCCATATTGTGGGTTTAATTCCTGTTTTGTACAGTTGGTTCCATACGGATAGAAATTACTTTGCATAACTAGACCTGTTGTGATCATTTCACTGTCTATACAAATATGTTGTATAGATAGTGAAATCATTATGTTGTACACCTGAAACTACTATACTGTTATATGTGAACCATATCTCAAAAAAAATTTAATTAAATTAAAAAAAGAAATTCCTTTGCCTAACCAGGCTTTATCTTGAAATATATACTATAGATAAAGTAGTAACAAAAGATTACACCCGTACCAAAACAACTGCTCAGGTGAGTCCTCTTAACAATAAAAAAGGGTAGCAGTTTTTCTTTGTATAGCTTCTGTATTTGGAAATGTTCTGCGTAAATCAAAATGTTTTACATCTTTTTTTTTATTTAAATGTTTTACATCTTAATTTATTGAATTTCTTATTTCAATAACTACATAAAATAACAGCTAACAACCCCCTGAACCACCACTTCTTACCAACGGTTTAGCAGCTGTTGTTTTATTTGAACAGTTCTTTATTTGAACAGTCATTGTGGACATATTCTGAATCTTCTCATTTGTCCTTACTTCATATGGTCATTTAAATGTTTACACTTGAAAGGAAGCCACTTCAAAAACTTTGTGTGACTCCACTATACACATTCTTTACATATTGAAGATAATGTGTTTCTGGAAAAGTTCAATGAAAAAATTAAAACTTCTTTTCTCTGAGTTAATACCTTTAAAGGCTTTTTTGAAATAATCTTGTCAAATAATGCCACTAAAAAATAATACTCTAATGCTGCCCTTATCTTCGGTAACCATCATTGTTTTCGTTTTCGAAGACCTCTTTTTCTTTTATCTGTTGGAGAAAACTTTTAGTCCCTATTCAGATACCCAAGATCTCAGCTTCAGTTCAAATTAGCATCAGCATTGGGTCTCTGGGATATAGTCATCTGCTGTTCTTCTGTCTCCTGGGGAGATTTGTAAGGAGACTTTCACACTGGACCAACAAGTGTGCAGGGCCCACCAGCTGTAGCAAAATCACCAGACTGAGTTTGCTTTTGCTGTTCTGTGAAATGCTTGTAGCATCAAGCATGCACAGTTTTGTCCATATCCATTTTTATATTTGAGACCTTAACAATACATAACCTTCAACCAACTGACACCTAAGTAGGGAATAAGCAAAGCCCACTTTTAAAATCTTATGAATGTGTCCCAGTTGTAAACTATGCCATAAGTAGAACCCTCTGTGCTTCACCTCTCTTGTTGAAATTCCAACCTGAGCTAGAGTTGATCTTGAATTTACGTCAGCAAAGACTGTGCTTCACTCCAGAAATCACCAAATGAAGGATTTACACAAAAAAGTAGCATGTGAAGGTTTTAACTAGAATGTGATAGATTTATTTTCTTTTTATCATAAGCAAATCAAACTTGTTATAGTTAAAAAATACTTTCCATCACATAAAAGCTACAGTCAAGAGAGTAAATAAGAAACAACTGCCGTTAACTCCTGGCCAGAACTGACAAGTACTTTTCTAACAAATCTCCAATGAGGAAGTCCGCCTTTGGTGACTCTGATCCGGTGTAAATGCACCAGATTGGATGTGGAGCTTATCTACAAGTATTCAGGTATCACGCAGTGGGGCTTCAGTCTACCAGAGGCTCAATTTTTCACTGCTTATGCACTCTGCCAGCTAGTGTTTCATCTTGACAGGAAAAAAAAAAAAAAAAAGAATAGGCAAGCAGGCCAGCAGAAACTAGAAAAGAGTCAAATCAGTTTTCACATAAATTTTATGGAAAGCACTTTGGGAGTAGGAAATATTGGTGAGGGAAGTCTGAGGACAATTTTTCTTCACATGTAAATCAGAGGAGAATTTTTGAAGCCTAATTCAAATTTCCATGCAAATGTAAAATAGTCCATAAGTTTGGGTTTTTCAATAACAGCTGTTCTCTTTTTTTTTTTATCTCATCTTTCAGATTAAATTATTTTTACGATTCAAATTTTTAATGCTCATTCCTTTCTGCTGTTTGTAAAATGTGAAGTCAGATCCCCTCATTTTTGGCTTCCCATCATTGCTTCTTGATTGGAATGTCCAAGAGCTTCTCTCTGTGTGTTTTACCAAAGATGTAATATAGAGGTCAGACAGAAGAGGCTATTCAATATAGAGAGACGTAAGATGTAACATGACATAGAAAAAGGACATACTGTGACCCAGCCTCACTGTCTGCCCTTGTAAGGTGATTCCTAATGATTCTTTCTTGTGTGGCCTGATCCACATTTTCCTCTGGTCTCAGTCTCTGGAGAGAGATAAATGGGGAACCCAATGTAATAGTGATCTCAAGCAGAAAAGCTTAGGCACAAGGAGGTGGTCTAAAGGCCAGTCGATGTGGTTACCTTCACTAATAGTTTAAGAGAGGGTGTCACTAAATAACTACACTCTTTTTAAGGGGTATAAACTGTCCAATAGGACCAAAATATTTCAGCCTAGTTGTGGAAGGAATATTTGCTATGGTAACAGTGGAGTAAATTCTGAGTTTATGCCGATCAACACTGTGACCTTTGTGAGATAAAAAGTCAAAATGGAAATAAATGGTACATATTATGGTATGACTTCCTAATACAATGAAAAATTAATTCATTTTGAAAAGTGAATATAAATGTTTAAAAACTAACCCATATAGCTGTAGTTGACTTAATCTGTCCTTAAATTCAGTTTCTCATGGTACGTATTTTTCCTTTCTTCAATTTGTAAATAGGAGACCAAAGCCAAATTCCAGTATTGCTCACGATCAAGAATATTTGAATCTTGTACTGATAAACTGTTCTTCACATACAATGTACATTTCGCTTCCAGAGTGTAAAAAAAAAAATTTCTCTTCCATTTAAAAAATGAGTTGAAAACCTAGGGAAAATAAGGTCACATCTGAAGAAATCACTTATGTTATTTTTTTCTCAGTAATTTCATTAGGGCAACACAGACAGCTCCTCCAAGCACAGTTTCAAAACAAGTTTCTTGGCCATAACTATCCCTCCTTCCTGAGAGTACTGTAATTACTTTCTGCCCCCTCAGCTTCATTGTGTTATAGAGTTTTGTTAGGCCCATTATCAAGAATATGAAGGCTCTGTCACAAAAAGAATTTCCCAAGTGTTAGAGATACAGGGCACACAGGGTGTCAAAAGTGCAGCCAAATCCAATGATTATGAACAGAAGCATATGCTATGGAATATACACATTCTTCCATTTCATTAGAATTTACTTGTAGTGACAAATGCCCAAGATCGAGAAATTCTCAGTGCCCCTCACCAACCCCAATTGGAAATTATGACTTCATTTTAACTCATAGAATGTTGAACATCTACTATGTCCCTGGCACTGTGCAAGGTCTTAGCGACACAAAGATAAATGAGATAAAATTATCCCTCCTTCAAGAAAGTTATCCAACTTAAATCCCCTCTGTTAAGATTTCTTTAGTGAAAACAGAGCTTTTCAGTAAATGTGTGACTAGTGAAATTTACAATAATTTAATAAGTTTTAGAATTGTGATTTCCTATAGCTACATAAAGAGAAGCAATTACCATTCGTGGCAGTATGCCCACATGAAGCAAAAGGAAAGCATCAGCGTGTTCCGAGAGGAAACTTGGTTTTATTTTATATTAATTTGTATGAATCTCTATCGTTGAAATGCAAGTGCAGCATAAAGCTTAAGAGCTATGTAAATCTAGTTCACATTCTTTTGCTCCATATGAGTTGTACCAGTTTATTCTGGATACTTACTTATAGCCCTTGTAAGCTGCCAATTTAAATACAGATGGAAAGGAGAGTGGCTTTTATCCACCATTCCTACCTCTTGCACCTGACATGCAAAGTCTTCTCCGCGGCAGTGCTTCCCAAATATCTATCAAAAAGCCCCCAATAACAGGAAGTCAGGGAAACTGCCAAGCCAGCAAACATGAAATTTGTTTTACCTGAAGAATTCAGGTGACTTTTGCATTGCTATTTCCTCCACTTTAAATGCTTGTCCCCGACTCTTAGCATGGTTGTCTCCTCATCATCCAGCTTAAATCCACTTGCTTTTTTCTTTTTCTTAATTTAATTAATTTTTGGCTGCGTTGAGTCCTCGTTGCTGCGCGCAGGCTTTCTCTAGTTGCAGCAAGCGGGGGCTACTCTTTGTTGCGGTACGTGGGCTTCTCATTGCGGCGGCTTCTCTTGTTGTAGAGCACGGGCTTGGTTGCTCCACGGCATGTGGGATCTTCCCGGCCCAAGGCCCGAACCCGTGTCCCCTGCATCGGCATGCGGATTCTTAACCACTGCGCCACCAGGGAAGCCCCCTAAATCCACCTGCTTTTAAAACTCTTCTCTTCCCCCTCTATCTGAAGAGGTTGCCTCCTCCCCTCACTAATTTCTAGCTCTGCAACTTTTGGCTTCCTTCACAGTACTTGTCAGAATTTAATTTCTTCCTTCCTTCCTTCCTCCCTCCCTCCCTCCCTCCCTTCCATTTTCCTTCCTTCCTCACTTCTTACCTACCTTCCTTCCTTCCTTCCCATTAGATTAGATTGCCCATGTCTTATTTATTGTTTTATCCCCTATGCCCAGCAGACTGCTGCTACATAACAGGTGCTCAAAAACATTTGATGACTAGAAGAATTCCTGAATAACTGTTTTGTATTAATATAATTGTGTGCCATCTAGAAAAAATATATATGCAGTAGGAAGACAACTGTGTTTATGCAGTGGCTTTGTGACATTCTTGGCACATTGCTGAGTATCCAGTTTGAAGAGGATAAGTCTGGGATATTAGAGGAAGATAGAGGATCAGAGTTTATTGAGTACCTACTGTGTGCTAGATCATGATGATTCTTTATGAATATTCCCTCATTCAATCCTCAAGAAACCCTGTAATGTAAGAGATATTGTCCTCACTTTTTACATATAAAAAATAAGGGTCAGTAAGATTAAATTGCTCAATGAGTGTCTAAGTTGGAATTTAAACCTGGTTCTATTTGATTTTTAAGATCATGTACTTTTCACTAAACAAATACTTCTTGAGGAGTATAGTGGGATTATGGGGTGGTGGGGGGCCTGGGAGTTGCTCGTTGCTACTACTTGTCCAACCACTGTATTTTATGTATTCGTAAATTTATTGAGTTATTGCGTAGGCATTATGATTCATTACATAATGAACACAAAGAAGGAAAAGACAGTGTCTTCCCTCCAGGAGCTCACAGTTAGTGGGGAAGAGAATAAACAAACAATACATAAAGTGATCAAAATGTAGATATTTTCTGTTATATTTATATACCTGCAATTTAGAATATAAATATGGCAAGGACACAGGCAGGATCCTTAAAATCAAGGAAAAATTACTTTTGCAAATATTTTAATAAAACTTCATTTAAATGTCCCCTCATTAATAGTAATCATTTATAAAAAATGAGTTCTGGAGACCAGAATTGAAGCAAAGAAAGAGGTTTGATCTTATGGTTGCTGTTGTTGCCTCTATAGTATCTTTGGAGGAAGCCAGACTTGAGCAAACCCTAAATGATAAAAGACAAATCAGTACCTGGTTTCTCCCCTTTGTGGTCTTTTGGGAAATGAGGCAGATTCTACTAGAGGGTAAGAGACCTTGAGTAGATGAGATCATGACCAGAAAGCAGAAAAGCAGAAAGCAGATACAACACTTGGTAGCTAATTGGTTGGCAGCAGGGAAAGAGTATTTTCTTGTTAAGAGAATCTTTCTTTGATATAATCAATAATTTCTTCAGTCAGAAACATTGAAGATTAATTTGTTTGTTTTTCAGTACCATTTCTTGCAAATAATAGACCTTAGCCGAAAAACATCTTTTTCACCTTATGTCCTATTTGTTTCATGATCTGAAAGGAAAATATAAAAATTTTCTATTCAATAACAACATGATTTTATCTTTTTATTTGTTATCTTAAAAAAATAGATCTCTCTACTTTTATGCATAGCATATTGGTTTCTTAAATAATATAAAGTTAATATTGAAAACAAAGTATTATTTCATTTTGAGGTTCTACGATATACCCACATCTTGTAAATAGATTTAAGATTAGTCCATGTTTATATTTATTATTCTTGAAATGCAATCTCCGTAAATAGTGCATTAAGGAAAATACCAGCGTTAAAAGACAGCCATAATTTTTGCTTTCGAAATTGCCTTTTATAAGTATGCTATATTTAAATATATAATCTTGAAACCATCATTCACACACCATTATTTTCACTGCAATTTTATTACAAATAAATATAGTCCCATGGAAAATTTTCAGTCATATTGACTGCAACATTACTACAGATGAGTAACTTTGATGTATATTTACCTCTAGCCACTAATTCAGTCTTTGGAAATACTGGTAGGTCTAAACGGTTTTTTTGTAAGCTCCAGTTGTTTTGTGAAGCTGCCCCTTCCCCTAGGCAGCCCTGAAATTATCCAGTTGAAAATGTGGGACCTTTTATGAGACATTGTCTTAATCCAAAGGGCTGATCATATGCTTAAAAAAAAAGAATATTCTGCCCCATATAATTTTTTACAGAAATTAATCATTGAATACTATTCAGTTACATTCCGCTAATTTATATGTATGACTTTTGTTAACATCCTCCTCTAAGAAAGGAACAAAGATTCCAAAATCACATTAGAATATGGGCACCGTCACCAACAGCTGGCAAGTAATTGGGGTTCCTCTCATTCTGCATCAGAAATTTCCAGCCCAGAACCTTCTGACATGGAAACACAGGCACCCCTCTCCTTTACTGGCCAGCACTTTAATCTCCCCCGTTGTTCACTGAACACCCTCTGCTCTCTCACTCCTCAGGGACACAAAGACAAGATGTTCCCTGACCTCCCCACCTGGTAAATCCCTCTGCACATTCAAGAGGCAGATCAGAGGCTAATCCCTCTTCTGTTGAACTTTCCCTTAATCCCCCAAACAGAGTAAACCGGCACACGACACATTATGATCCTCCCTGTCATGGCTCCTATAACATTCTATAACTTCTATTGCAGAAATTATATCTCCTATAACATTCTATATCTTCTATTGCAGAAGTTATATCCTCGAAAGCAGACCACAATTTATTATTTTTTGTATCCTCGGTACATGCACATACTGGGTTCTTGATAAATTTTTGTTGAATGAATGAATGAATGAAATAATTTGCATTTTACATTTGTAACAACCTGTGAGGTAAGCAATACAGTAAATCCCCTACATACGAACGAGTTCCATTATGAGAATGCATTTGTAAGTCCAATTTGTTTGTAAGTCCAACAAAGTTAGCCCGGGTAACCAACTAACACAATCAACTATATACCGCTGCTTTTATGCTTGCTTCCAGACACCCTGGGCTTGAAATAAAGATACTGTGCTACTGTACTCTATACAGTACCATACAGTAAAGTACACAAAAGCGCACATGGCAATGTACAACAGACACGTGAACTAACTTACGTGATTGGACATGCGAACACACATTCGCATCTTTGAAAGTTCACAACTTGAAGGTTCGTATGTAGGGAACTTACTGTGTAGTTGTTATCTTGATCTTACAGAAACTGAGGTTAATAGGCATTAAATGACTTGTTAACATGTATGCATCTGTTCTACTGACTGACAGACAAAACTAACATTGAAACTTTAGTCAAATAATTTTTCTAGCACACCAGTTTTGAGTGTTGTTTGTTGTTTTGCTTTTGTCCTTCAATTTTTTTCCCACGACTTGATTTTAACGTTGGTTATTTGAAAACGCATATGCTCCATAACAGTACTAATAGAAATATAATGCAAGCCCCAAATGCGAGGCAAATATGTCATTTAAAATCTATTAGCCTCATTAAAAAGGTAAAAAGAAACAAATGAAATTAATTTTCAGAATATTTTATTTAACCCATAGCTCTAAAATATCATTTCAACATAAAATAAAAATAATAAATATTAATAAGACATTTCACTTTTTTGTAGTAAGTATTTAAGATCTTGGGAGTATTTCACACTTCACATCACATCTCGGTTCAGACTAGTCACATTTTGATAGCACAAATGATAACATCTTTTTATAAGTCACTCTGTGATTTGCTGTTTGACACAGTCTTGTGGGGAGCCACATTAGTGAATCAATTTAAGTGGTGAGAAAGGGGATCATCATGGCATAGCTAGGGAAAATCAGTAAGCCACCGGTGTGAGTTATAGTGTCTTTTCCTCCATTGTTTTTATTTGAAGTACTTGTAGGGATTATTGATTTCCTTAGTGGAATTATTGAAAGCATTCCTGCTTCCCTCTGCAATCCAAAATATTATTTTCATCTTTTACATTTCTTAATGCAAAACTAAAGAACACTCTTCTTTTTAGAGACAGAACATGTGGGCATTAGAGACAGGCTGAAAATTGAGTGTAGGCTCCTGTTACTTACTAGCCTCATCATCAAAGGCAAGTTACTGAAGTACCAGAAGTTACTGAAATAAGCCTCATTTTACTAATCTGCAAACATACATTACAACATACCTTTTTGGCATAATTGTTATGGGGCTTATATGAGATAACAGATGGAAAGTTCTGAGTATGATGCCTGCATGTGGTCAATATACAGTGGCTATTGCTTGCTTACTTACTAGCTCTATACAAAGTTCTCATCATCACCTCCAACTACAACTTATATTTACTGAGTAGCCAAGTGATGCATGGTAAAGCATTTTAACGGCGGATACGAGGCCATAAACCAAGAATAGAAGGAGAAGTCAAGATGTTCTAACTTTTAAGATATCAAAGCTCATTTTTTTAAAAAAAATATATTTATTTATTTAGTTAGTTAGTTATGGCTGTGTTGGGTCTTTGTTGCTGTGCACGGGTGTTCTCTAGTTGCAGTGAGTGGGGCAACTCTTTGTTGCGGTGTGCGGGCTTCTCATTGTGGTGGCTTCTCTTGCTGCGGAGCACGGGCTCTAGGTGCTGCAGGCTTCAGTAGTTGTGGCACATGGGCTTCAGTAGTTGTGTCTTGCGAGCTCCAGAGCACAGGCTCAGTAGTTGTGGCACATGGGCTTAGTTGCTCCACGGCATGTGGGATCTTCCCGGCCCAGAGCTCAAACATGTGTCCCCTGCCTTGGCAGGTGGGTTCTTAACCACTTCGCCACCAGGGAAGCCCAAAGCTCATTCTTTATATGTTATCTTGGATAAGTCACATTCTGCTTCCTTAGATATAAAAGGTAAAAAATATGTTTTGCTTCAATAATAGAAGTACTATGGCCACTTAATATAACAATTATTTCATAATAAGTTTTATAACAAATAAGTACACTCTGCCACTCTGAAAGGAAATTTATGGATAAAAGATACACATAATTTTGAAAAGCAACATAATAAATGAAGTGTAATAAGTAAAAAGGAAAGTAATTTACAATTAAATGATTGTGTATTTAATATATAATGAAATAAAAGGAAAGTAATTTACAATTAAATGATTGTGTATTTAATATATAATGTTCAGCTTGATTATATTAGAAGATATAATGAAGTAGTCTGATGCTTATAATGAGTAGTTTTAGATTTAAAAGAGGTAAGAATATGCAAAGCCACTTGGTAGAAGAGTTACAGGAAAATGAAGGAGTAGAGGTAAGCATAGAATTAGAATAAAACCAGGGTCGAGATGAGTAATAACAGACAGACTTATGTGTATAAAAGGCAAAAGAAAATAACCTTAATTAAAGTAAAGATTAGATGCTAAGACAAATTGTCAACTCTTATGTAGAGAAAATGAGAAAGTTTGATTTCTTGCAAATGAGCTGAGCTTTGTTCATGTATGGTGTCACAATAATTAATTCCCTGCGTTATAACATGGGACAGAGAACAAAAAACCTATCTCCTTTCTTGAAATTCCACCTCATGGCAATGCATGCAGTCAGACTCATATTTAAAAAGACACTAGAGATCGTTTCTTTCCATGGGCAACAGAGAATGAGGATGGATTAGAAAAAGCTTTACTACAAGAAGCTATAGAGAAATTGTATAATCAATGCATGGGAACAGTATTGAAAAACCTAGGTAATTACAAAATAAATGCTTTAATCATAGATGGTCATATTTAACATTTTAAAATAAGTCTAAATAATACTAAATGTTAGCCTTCCCACAATTTACATGGTAGTTTCATTGCTGGAAAATTCAGTGTGTATTAAAACCATGTAAAAACTACTTTCTGTTTGTCTCTAAAATGGAATTAAGTTCTAGTTGCAGAGAAGCTCAGATAATAATTTATGTGGAAGGAGGTCTGGAAATCATGCAGAACGCAGGGCACTTCTTCCCTGGGCATGCCTGTCCCATGGCTTTCAGGATAGTCACTAAATTCTAGTAGAAGCTCCTAGTTATTGCAGTAAACAAAAATGCACTCCCTCATTTTTTTCCCCAAAAGCACCCTTCTAGGAGGTTTAAGATCTCCATTGAGGCTTAGAGAGAAGGCACACCCTTGCATTTGAAACTTTCCACACACAGGCACTAATCTAGCAGCATGACTTGAGGTTGGGACACCTAAAATGGGACTGGGTGTGCATCTGCAACTTGTTCCTTCAACTGCCTGGTGCCAACCGTGGCATGCCAGTTCTAACAGCCCCTAGGCACTTCAGATGCTTGCTGGACACTCTGCTTGTTGATGGCCTTGAAAGAATCTCTTTCCAAGTAGGAGGCATAGGCAAAACTTCACGCTGCTAGTCAAAAACAAAACACCACTGAATAAATGAGTATACAATGCAAATCTGTTGTGCCATTTGAATAATTACATATATGGTGGTTTTCCTTTTCACTGAGCTCTTGTACAAAGTGAGACTACAATTTTTGTTCATCTTTTGAGAATTTCAATTAGTTTTAAAACTTCTATTACCTATTCTTAGCTCCAAAAACTCCCATCAAAATCCATCTGTCATTTGATAACAATCAGCAGCTCAAATTAACAAACTCTCAGCCTTGGATAGGAGTTTAATTCATCTATAAAAGTCATCTTTCAGTTGTGGAAGCAAACCAATTTCTCTTCTGGAAAATTCACTAAAGGCAAGCTTCTCAGACTATGCCTATTTTGAGTAACATTGTAAGGTTTCTGAAAGGCACACTTGAGTTATATAATAACATACAAAATGAATTTAGCTTTTTACATGTAAAATACATCCACATCCCTACTGCTTATGGCCTTTTTTTTTATAGGCAGTTCCTATTCCCTATAGGCATGTTCCCGATCACCCATGGGATGAAATCCAGAAAACTTGTCTGGCCATCAGAGTTCCTAAACAGTCTGACTGCCACTTACCCCCACCCCCCTCCCATGCTGTCAGACAGCCTCCAGCTCATCCCTCTTGCAGCTGTCTGTATTTGCCTCCTCACAGCCATCACTCAGGCCAGACACAGGAGCTTCTGGGCCGGCCATTGAACTCCTACTTGGTCATGTAATCACTTCACTTTGAGTCAATTTTTTCATAAGTACAAAGTAGGGGGCATTAAATAAAGTTAATGTATGTAGAATGCTTAGCACACAGTAGCTCCTCCAGAATTGTTAGTTCCTCTCTCCTCCCTTTTAAGGTCTTCATCTCTAAATCTATAAAAACACTGTCTTTGAGACCAGCCCAAATTCCACATCTGTGAAAATTTCCCTTGAGACCTCAGCTGGAAGTATTCACTCATTTACAGATGAAGAAACTAGATACAGAAAAATTAAGTAACTATTGATAGCTCAGGGCTTCATAACTGGTAAGTGGTAAAGATAGATTCCAACCTAGGTAATCTGGTTCTAGAGTGTGTGTTTTTATTTTTTAACAGGACATAATTTTTTAAAAAACACAACTTTATTGAGATATAATTTACATGCCATACATTTCACCCATTTAAGTGTACAACTCAAAAAAAAAAAAGTGTACAGCTCAATGGTTTTTACCCTGTATACAGAGCTGTGCAACCATCACCACAATCAATTTGAGAACATTCTCATTACTCCAGAAAGAAACCCCCCACCCATTAGCCGTCACTTCCCATTTCCCCGTTAATCCTACCCTGTAGTCCTTGGCCACTGTTAATCAACTTTCTATCTCTATTTGCCTGTTTGCCTGTTCTGGACATTGCATATAAATGGACTCATACAACATGTGGTCTTCTGTGCCTCGTTACTCTCTTCCCATAATGCTTTCAAGGTTCTTCCACATTTTGGCATGTATCAGTACTTCATTTCTCTTTATTGCTGAGTAATAGACCATTTTATGGATAAACTTTATTTAGTTTATCTATTTATCAGTTTATGGACGTTTGGATTCTTCCCACTTGTTGGCTATTATGATTATATGAATATTATTATGAATATTCATCTACACATTTTTGTGTGAACATACGTTTTTATTATTCTTGGGTACATACTTAGAATTGCTGGGTCATATGGTAACTCTGTGTTAAACTTTTTGAGGAACTGCCAAACTGTTTTCCAAAGTGACTGTACCAGTTTAAATTCCTACGAACAATGTGTGAGGGTTCCAGTTTCTCCACATCCTCACCAATACTTATTATTATCTGACTTTTATTATAGCCATCCAGATGGGTATGAAATAGTATCTCACTGTGGTTTTTATTTGCATTTCCCTAATGACTAATGACGTTGAACATCTTTTCACATGCCTGTTGGCCATTTGCATATCTTCCTTGAAGAAATGTTTGTTAAATCTTTTAAAATTATTTGTAAGCCCATTTTTAAATTGGGTTATTTGTCTTTTCAAAGTGTTGAGTTGTTTCAAAGTGTTGAGGAGTTTTTAAATATATTCTTGTAGACAAGCCCTTATCAGATATATGGTTTGAAATATTTTCTCCTATTCTGTGAGGTGTCATTTCACTTTTTGATGATGTTCTTTGAAGTACAAATTTTTTAAACTTTGATGACTTCCAATTCATTTTTTCTTTTGTTGCTTATGTTTGTTATGTTGCTTATGTCTAAGAAAGCTTTGCCTAACCTAACCCAAGTTCATGAAAATTTATTCGTATGTTTTCTTCTAAAAGTCTTGTGGTGTTAGCACTTACATTTAGGCCTCTGATCACTTGGAATTAATTTTTTGTGTGTGGTCCAATGAAGGAGTCTGACTCCAGTCTTTCGCATATGGCTATCCAGTTGTTCCAGCATCACTTGTTGAAAAAACTATTCTTTCCGCCACTGAATTGACACCCTTGTTGATAAAGAGCCGGTGTACTTAATTTCAGTACTGTGCTACATCTGTCATTTCTACTCTCTGTCCATCAGATCCCTTCATGCTCACAAACTACATTTTCTTCCTCAATCATACCATACTCTTCCACACATCCATACTTCCCTACATTCTTCCTGTCTGTCCTGAATGCAACTCCCCATTTTGTCTGCTATCCTGAAGACCAGCTCAAATGGAATCTATTTTGTCTAGTTTTTGTGGCTTTACCTGCAGCATATTATTTAGTTTTTCAAAATGTTTTACTTTTCATACTGGATCATTATCTAGTTACTGACAATTCCTCTACTGTTAAAAAACTATCATTCTCTTTCTCCAAGCACTTAGCACAGTGTCCAGCGTATTATAGACACTATAGATATAAATCTGTTGAAATGAATGAATTAAAACGGCCTTGGCTAGGAATTTTAGGGGCTATAAGAAACCCAGGAAGATCCTAAAGCAATCAAGTATTCAATAAATATAAAAGGTGTTAAAATGAAAACTGCAACCCACAGTGAAAACATCATTTTCTCATGCTTCTGATAAATTTCCTGCAGACTTATCCTTGCTATATCACTGTTAAAAACAGTGAAAGTTAGTGAAAATTTTACAGGTTGATAAAAGGTTTTGTGAGCTAATGCACTATTTAAATGTATTTTACAGACTGCATTACTGAAAATATTTTAAAATTAATTTTGTTAATGTCTATCTCTCGCTTAGTTTTTATAGCATATTTTGGAAAGATTTTTTAAATTTATTTTTTATTTTTTTTACATCTTTATTGGAGTATAATTGCTTTACCATGGTGTGTTAGTTTCTGCTTTATAACAAAGTGAATCAGTTATACATATACATGTGTTCCCATATCTCTTCCCTCTTGCATCTCCCTGCCTCCCACCCTCCCTATCCCACCCCTCCAGGAGGTCACAAAGCACCGAGCTGATATCCCTGTGCTATGCGGCTGCCTCCCACTAGCTATCTATTTTACGTTTGGTAGTGTATATATGTCCATGCCACTCTCTTACTTTGTCACAGCTTACCCTTCCCCCTCCCCATATCCTCAAGTCCACTCTCTAGTAGGTCTGTGTCTTTATTCCTGCCTTACCCCTAGGTTCTTCATGACATTTTTTTTTCTTAGATTCCATATATATATGTGTTAGCATATGGTATTTGTCTCTCTCTTTCTGACTTACTTCACTCTGTAAGACAGACTCTAGGTCTATCCACCTCATTACAAATAGCTCAATTTCTTTTCTTTTTATGGCTGAGTAATATTCCATTGTATATATGTGCCACATCTTCTTTATCCATTCATCCGATGATGGACACTTAGGTTGTTTCCATCTCCGGGCTATTGTAAATAGAGCTGCAATGAACATTTTGGTGTATGACTCTTTTTGAATTATGGTTTTCTCAGGGTATATGCCCAGTAGTGGGATTGCTGGGTCATATGGTAGTTCTACTTGTAGTTTTTTAAGGAACCTCCATACTGTTCTCCATAGTGGCTGTACCAATTCACATTCCCACCAGCAGTGCAAGAGTGTTCCCTTTCCTCCACACCCTCTCCAGCATTTATTGTTTCTAGATTTTTTGATGATGGCTGTTCTGACTGGTGTGAGATGATATCTCATTGTAGTTTTGATTTGCATTTCTCTAATGATTAATGATGTTGAGCATTCTTTCATGTGTTTGTTGGCAGTCTGTATATCTTCTTTGGAGAAATGTCTGTTTAGGTCTTCTGCCCATTTTTGGATTGGGTTGTTTGTTTTTTTGTTATTGAGCTGCATGAGCTGCTTATAAATTTTGGAGATTACTCCTTTGTCAGTTGCTTCATTTGCAAATATTTTCTCCCATTCTGAGGGTTGTCTTTTTGTCTTGTTTACGGTTTCCTTTGCTGTGCAAAAGCTTTTGAGTTTCATTAGGTCCCATTTGTTTATTTTTGTTTTTATTTCCATTTCTCTAGGAGGTGGGTCAAAAAGGATCTTGCTGTGATTTATGTCATAGAGTGTTCTGCCTACGTTTTCCTCTAAGAGTTTGATAGTTTCTGGCCTTACATTTAGGTCTTTAATCCATTTTGAGCTTATTTTTGTGTATGGTGTTAAGGAGTGATCTAATCTCATACTTTTACATGTACCTGTCCAGTTTTCCCAGCACCACTTATTGAAGAGGCTGTCCTTTCTCCACTGTCCATTCCTGCCTCCTTTATCAAAGATAAGGTGACCATATGTGCATGGCTTTTTCTCTGGGCTTTCTATCCTGTTCCATTGACCTATCTTTCTGTTTTTGTGCCAGTACCATACTGTCTTGATTACTGTAGCTTTGTAGTATAGTCTGAAGTCAGGGAGCCTGATTGCTCCAGCTCTGTTTTTCGTTCTTAAGATTGCTTTGGCTATTCGGGGTCTTTTGTGTTTCCATACAAATTGTGAAACTTTTTGTTCTAGTTCTGTGAAAAATGCCAGTGGTAGTTTGATAGGGATTGCATTAAATCTGTAGATTGCTTTGGGTAGTATAGTCATTTTCACAATGTTGATTCTTCCAATCCAAGAACATGGTATATCTCTCCATGTTTTTGTGTCATCTTTAATTTCTTTCATCAGTGTCTTATAATTTTCTGCATATAGGTCTTTTGTCTCCTTAGATAGGTTTATTCCTAGATATTTTATTCTTTATTTTCTTCTTTTTGTTGCAGTGGTAAATGGGAGTGTTTTCTTGAGTTCACTTTCAGGTTTTTCATCATTAGTGTGTAGGAATGCCAGAGATTTCTGTGCATTAATTTTGTATCCTGCTACTTTACCAAATTCATTGATTAGCTCTAGTAGTTTTCTGGTAGCATCTTTAGGATTCTCTATGTATAGTATCATGTCATCTGCAAACAGTGACAGCTTTACTTCTTCTTTTCCGATTTAGATTCCTTTTATTTCCTTTTCTTCTCTGATTGCTGTGGCTAAAACTTCCAAAACTGTGTTGAATAAGAGTGGTGATAGTCGGCAACCTTGTCTTGTTCCTGATCTTAGTGGAAATGCTTTCAGTTTTTCACCACTGAGGACGATGTTGGCTGTGGGTTTGTCATATATGGCCTTTATTATGTTGAGGAAAGTTCCCTCTATGCCTACTTTCTGGAGCGTTTTTATCATAAATTGGTGTTGAATTTTGTCGAAAGCTTTCTCTTCATCGATTGAGATGATCATATATTTTTTCTCCTTCAATTTGTTAATATGGTGTATCACATTGATTGATTTGCTTATATTGAAGAATCCTTGCATTCCTGGAATAAACCCCACTTGATCATGGTGTCTGATCCTTTTAACGTGCTGTTGGATTCTGTTTGCTGGTATTTTGTTGAGGATTTTTGCATCTATGTTCATCAGTGATATTGGTCTGTAGTTTTCTTTCTTTGTGACATCTTTGTCTGGTTTTGGTATCAGGGTGATGGTGGCCTCGTAGAATGAGTTTAGGGGTGCAAAAATAGTCCAAAAAAGCCTGTATACTCTTTGACAGATTTACCTATATAACCATCATCCAGACTTACCAATTTTTAACATTTTAATATTTTTTAAACATTTTGTTCTATTTGCTTTATCATTTACACTCTCTCTAGTTAACTCATCCTTTGTTTTTGCCAGACTAAGCAAATACATGTATACTTTCTTATTTCTTCTTTTTTTTGCACAAAATTAGTATTCTGTTTTTGCTCTTTTGCATTTTTTTTTTATGTCACCTAACAATATATCCTGGAGAGCACTCTTCGTATCAGTTTGGGATTTTTTGTTTTGTTTTGTTTTTAATAGCCACATAGCACTCCATTGTGTGTCCGGACCACGGTTTAACCAACTTATCTCCTATGATTAGGCTATTAGGTACTTTCCAACATTTTGCAAAAACAAATAATGCTGAAAGACATAATATTACACATATGTGTTTTCATATTGCCAGGGTATGTGAAGGTTAAATTTCTTGAAATGGAATTGCTTGGTAGAAAGGCTTTACTTATTTGCATTCACACCAGCGATATATAAAAGTGCTATTTCCCACAGCCTCACCAAGTGAATATATTCTCAAGCTTTTACTTTTGCCAGTCTGGTAGGTCAAATTGATCTCTCAGTGTACTTTAAATTTACATTTCTCTTATTATGAATGAAGATGACCATCTTTTCATATGTATAATGGCTGTTTTGCGTTTTGTATGTCTTTACAAATTGTTGTTCATGTCCTTTGCCCATTTTTCTGTCAATTTTTGGTCTTTTTCTACTCTTGAGTTTTGAAAGTTTCCAATATATTAGGAATATTAGCACTTTATCTATAATACATATTAACAATATTTTCTCCTGTTTTGTCATTTGGAACTTCTATGTTCCACTCTTTTCTCATGGAGTTTTTGTCACATAAAAGTTCGTTTCATTTGTGATGCTTTGCTTTGAGTTGAATCTATCAACCTTTTCTTATATTGCATCTGGACTTTGGCTCAAAGGTAGAAAGCTGGTCCCCACACCTAGGTTATAGTGTAATTCACTTATGTTTTCTTCTTGTTCTTATATGCTTTCCTTTTTTGTTTTAACGTAAAGTATTATTATTTTAATACATTGCTGAATATCTGCTACTTTTAAATTTTATATTTCTTGCACCGATGTTTACAGTTGAGATTAATTACAATTTTCTATACATTGTGATATCTTTAATATAAAGTTATCCTGGTTTTATAAAAATAAATTTGAGTTAGTTCTCACTTTCCATGATCAAAAGTAGTTTGAATGCCATTGGAATGATCTGGCTTTATAATTAATCAGAACTTGAGAGATATTTATTCACCTTTTCATTCTCTTTTATAGCAATTGGTCTGTTTAACCTTTTCATTTTGTGTTGTTTGGAAATTTTAATTTTCTTAAGAAATTATCCATTTCCTGAACATTTTCAAATTTGTTGCTGTAGATCTGCGTATAGAGAGCTCTACATGGTAAAAAGGGACAAGATGCACCTTCTCTATTGACTGTCTCATTTTAAAGAGAGAATGTCAGGATATTGGGTTTTTTTATATTAAATATTATGACTCCAATTTGTATTACAGTACTCCAGTGTTATTTCTATAAGATTCCACCTAATGGATAAAACTGGGGGTAAAATCGCAAACTTGTTTTTGCTTCCCAAACTTGTAGGCTTTCTCTGTTTCTCTCTTAGAGATTCAAATATATGATTGAGAGAAAGCCTCAGGAAAATGATTAATTTCATTGATCATCATTATCACTGTCATTATTATAATGATTATCATTATCATTATTGATCATCATTATCATCATTATCATCTAATCACTTAGATTCAGAGAATACTAGAGCTGGAGAAAAGATTATAGATAATTAGTCCAACCCTTTCACCCTATAAACAAGGAAGCTGAAACCTTGTCGGGGTGACTTGCTCAGAGTTACCATCACAAATGAGTGGTTAGTGGTAGAGCCATGGCAAGAAGCCGGTTTCCCAGCCTCTTGTATCCTATTCTAGTGCTCTTGCTTAGTTTCCCCTCCCTGCTTTTAGGGGAACTACTCACATGTTGGGCTTAATGCAGATTCCTGCAGACTTCTACTTTCAATAAAAGTGAGTCAGCGTGCCCAGAAGAGGTGATCCTGCAGGAAAGTGAGTGCACACTTGGAAATTCAGAATTAAGCTTTGGGTGAAGTTATTTCTTCAGGAGTAAAGCCCACTGACACAGTAGAAAGCTGTGAGAAGTTAAAGATCTGTTGATCCTTGGCCTCCATTATTATCCTCACTGCACCCTAACCCATTAGAGATTTTTCCTAAAGCTCTTCAGAGTCCTCAGATGACCTCCAGGGAGACTGTAGTTACAAACAGCATGCAGGTTATTATCACTTGGCTGACAAAGTCTTGCTGAGAATCAAATGGTTGATGGACCCATCTGTTGCTCTGGTAAAACCTGAGGAGGGTCTAAAGTGAAGCTGGCTGTATAGGTGATGTCCTCAGCAATACATGACCCATGGAAAGGCCTTAACCGTTTGCCAACTGCTTTGTAAGTCACCGAAACAGTACAAAATCAAAATTGAAGCAAGGAATTTCAAAGCACCAATGAGGCTAGCAGCTGCCTCCTGGTTTAAATATAGAGAATAATCAAAATGATTCTTCATTTGACACTCATAAAGGATAGTGCTTCTTTATTTTTTTAAATTTTCTTTCCAAAGAAACCCATCACTTTCTATGCCTGCTGAAATAAAGAGCTCTCTTAGCTTGTTTCTGAGTTGGAGACTCTTCCCACTTACCCTGCATTTCTTCAGAACATCTGCCTGGTCATTGCCACTGGAGCAGCCTGCCAGGATGCCCGGGCCTTACAAGGATCGAGTGGAATGTCATAGCAGAAGTGCATTGCAGGGGGAAGAGAGGTGCTGTCTCTGGAGAGAGAACAGCTGAAAGCCCAGTTAAAAGCATGGAATCTGAAATGAATCAGTCCAGTTCTGTTAAGTAAGAAAGGAAATGGGAAAGGTGTAACAGTGGGAATGGATCAGTCTTGGCCTGCTATCTGTCATCCTTATGCTTTCTATTTTGGAGAATGACAGGAGCTTACTGTTTGGGAATTGTCTAAATTTAAATTAAAAGCTACAGTTTATTCATAGAAGTTATTTCTAATCAAATAAATGATATAATAAATACTTCTATGTTCCAATATTTTCAAGAATTCAAATATTTCGAGTCAGATGTTGCCATGAAATAGCTGAAGACATAGATATTGTAGTGATAGGAGTAGCAAATTAAAGAGCTTCTTCTTTTAAACACCTTGTCAAACACTAAAAGTTTGGCAGGGAATTTTGATACTCAGAGCAGCTGGAGTTGGGGAGGCCTGGCTGGGAAGAAATGTCACATTTCTAGAAGTTGTAAAGAAAATGAAGCATATTCTTTCTTTAGCATAACAGAATGTCCTGCTGATGTGTGAGTTGGGGCTGGGAGATGCCACCTCCTGCACGGTCCCGTGCTGTGCACAGACTGCAGAGGCTCTCTGCCAGAGGACCGCAGTGTTCTGTGTGGATCTAGAAGAAACATGAGCTCAGGGCAGTTTGTGACTCCGTTATGCCATACTGTTTGTGAGGATAGTTGAAAATAGAAAGTTGAAATTATTTTACTGAAAGGTTAGCACAGACAGAGGTTTATCCATCCCACACAGAGGTCTCCTTTTGTAGAGCAAGGCTCTCCTCCAGCACAAGGGGGCAGGAGGTCGAGCATTCTGGGTGACGCTGCAGTTGTTGAGGCCCATGACGAGTCATTGTCTGTTACCAGAAATGACTGAGTTTTGGGGTTAGGAGATAAAGCCTGATGGCTGCATAAGTTTACATCCTTGGCCTTTTGGTTGGACATGCATTTAGCATTCTAATTCTGATTCTCTTGGGATGTTACTGAGATCAGGCAAGGTGTCCTTATTCCACGTCATTAGCCTTTTTGCTCACAACTAGCCTTTTGAAGAAGAGGGTGTATAGTACCTGCTCTTCTCCATATGCTCCTTGCTTCTACTTCCACTCATATGACTGTTAACATCGTCCATGACACCAATAAAATGGAGGTGGTAGATTATCTTAGAAGATTTTCAAGAAATCACCTGACAACTACCTAACCTAGTCATATATCACAAGCATATTGCTACAATGGAAAGGCACACACAGCTGTTGATTTTTATTAAGCACTTAGCAGAAGACAGCAATAAATTAGTAATCACCTCAGTGTTTTCCAGGTTCAACTGAAGTGGCACATTAGGGGAATTCCAAGACGCTGTATCAAATATATGCTACATGGTGAAGGACACAGCAGGGAAGAGAGGAGAAAGTACGCTGAAAGAGAATAATGGGAACAATTAAACTGTAAGGAGAATATACTGGATAAAACATGCCTCCAAAGGTTGATATTTGTGTATAGCATAAAATGAAGTTGAAATTTCAGAGTGTCTTCCTTTCTTGGTAAGGTATTTGCAGTTCCAGTTAAGATTGGTAAATATAAATGACTAAATCTTATTCCCAGAAGGATGTTAGTATATCCTGACCTGCCAGGTTCTGAAACAAGTTAGCATAGTACCCACCTGACTCCTGTTTAGTCAGGCGGGTACTGTGCTAACTTCCACTGCCCATAACCAAGCCCTGGACATAATACCCGAGTGGAGAGAAATGTAACTTCATGTGCCAGGGCTTTTCTCTGCCAGCAGAAAGGGAAGGCAGTTGAGAAATTTGCCTGTTCCGTCTTCTGCCCCATGGAATCTATAATTCACAGTACAATTTGTCACCCAGCAAGAACATGAAGATGAATAATGGAAAGGAGAAAATTTACAACCTCTTCCCTCTTGTTTTGTAATTTAAGGGTCACTTTCTTCATTCCTTCACTCACAGAATTGTGGTTTAGAGCCATGCTGTTTGAATTTGTATTGTGGCTCCATCATACACCAGCTGGGTGACTTCGGGTCAATTACTTGATTCCTCAATGCCCTTAGTTTCCTTATCTGTAAAATATAGACAATTACAGCACCCACCCCCTAGGATGAGTATAAGGATGAAATGAGTTAACATTTGCAAAGTGCTTAGAGCAATGCCTGGCACTTAGTAAGAAATATATAAATAATACCAAAAAATAAATAAATAAAATGTTTTTGAGGGCCTCTTATATGCCAGACACAGATCTAGGTACGGAGATACAGTAGTGAATAAAACAAAGTCCTGACTGACCTCATAGAACTTTCTTTCTAGTGGAAAAGTAGGTGATAAAAACAAGGCGACGTATGAGTTATGGTGATGGCTATTATGGAAATATCATGCAAAAGAGAGACAGGGAGTATAGGGTTGCTTGTTGTTGGCAGAGGATAGTCAGGGGAAGTCTTTTGTATAAGGTGACATTGGAGCAGAGATTTGAGGGGATGAAGAGAGCTATCCAGAAATTTGAGGAGAGGAAACATTCCAAACAGAGGGAACAACACTGGCAAAGGCCTGGAAGTAAGAGTAAACTTGGCCTATTAGATGAAGAGCTAAAACAGCCAGAGAGTGAGTGAAGTAGGGCATGAGGAGAGAGATAAAATAGGCTGGATCACATAAGCCATGGTCATATCACCTAGCTCCAGGAAATAGGCTTAATTCCTAAGTTTAAAGAGACCATAATAATCAGCTTCATTCCAAGGGTATATATTGTCATCCCTTTGTTTCACTAGATTTTAGTTACTTTAAAATAAAGGAGTAGGTGGAAGTAACCCAAGTGTCCATCGGATAGACAGACAAAATGTGGTGTATACATTCAGCCTTAAAAACAAAGGTAATTGTGACACATGGATAAACCTTGACGACATTATGTTAAGTGAATTAAGCCAGACACAAAAAGACAAATACTGAGTGATTCCACTCATATGAGGTAGTCATATTCATAGAAATGAATAGTCAAATTGATAGAATTTGAGTAGTTAAATTCACAGAAACAGAAAGTAGAATGGTGGTTTCCAGGGGCTGTGGGGTGAGGGAAAAGGGGAGTTGTTTAATGAATACAGAGTTTTGCAAGATGAAAAATGTCTGAAGATTGGCTGCACAGTAATAACAGTACTGAACTGTACACTTAGAAATGGCTAAGAATGTAAATTTTATCTTATATATGATTTACCACAATTAAAAATTTTAAAATAAAAATAAAAACTGATAATGCAGTAACGCAGATTCACCTCCATACTACTAACATCTGGGGGAGCTAGGCACCAGGCAATGCATACAAATTCTCTGCTCTCTGAGTGTGTACCTAGTGGGGGACAACAGAAAGTCACATCCAGTGACAATTCCCATTGTTGAGCTTGTACTTCTTTTCACTTTAGGATTAGTAAATGTAAATTAATGGGTTACAGTACATTATAAAACTTACTCTCAAACCCAGATTCTGTGAGAATAGGGTAAGATTAAGGGCCATTTCCGTTATTGTTTTGATGATTTCTGAGCAATAGATTTTCTCCTGTGACTTCGCTCTGCAAGAACTGCCGCCTGCCATCACGCAGCTGAGGCGATGTGCCAGGCTCCAGGCCCAAGCTTTCCTAAGCAGCAGCAGGCTGCGACTTGAGCCCTAATGGAGAAAGTAACAAGGCTCACTTAAACTCAGAGACAAGGATGCTAAAGGCCCACCAGGTGGTGTATGTTGTCTATATGCTTTTAACAATACCTGCCAGGACAAAGAGGCATAATTTCCATCTGAAATGACACTTTTAAATAGTATTTTTCACAAGTATGATTAAGCTGTTTCTACCCATTATTGCTCAGAAGAACACTCTCACAACAGGAAGAAAGGACAAAATAAAAACAAAGCAAAAATGCAGAAGCCCAGGCCGTACTGTGCACGCAGTTCCATTTCTGTTGGGGTTCTGTCCTCAAGGTGCTTGAACCCTTTTCCTCCCTGACATGAGTTGCATTTAGCTACTGGCTACAGGACAGAGCTCTCGGGTTCCCATGATGGCGGGGTGGGGGGGGGGGGCCGTGGTAAAGACAGTGAATGTGTCCTATACAGAAAAGGAGCACAGTAACAGGCCTCCCCAGTGTGCTTGAAGGAGGCCTGCATGATGGAGAACACGCTACATCTGAGTTAGAAAATGCAGATTCAAAGATTGCATGCTTTTAGCCTCTGTAACCAGAGATGAGAAATTATTTCATATGTGTGTGGTTGGAGAATGGTTTAAATTGGCTAAAAGTTCAGTGGGAACCCATATTCTGAGCTGCTGTTTCAAAGAAAGAGCTAGTATGACATCGGCTTCACTCAGTGCAACTGCCATGATTTCCTTCAGGTGATTTATATACACAGTTGATCCTCATTATTCACAGATTCAACATTTGTGAATTCACTTACTCTCTACAACTTATTTGTAACCCCAAAGGCAATACCCTGGGGGGATTTTTAGATCATTCATGGACATGCACAGAGCAGTGGTACGTGTCCCCAGCTGAAGTTGAACAAGGCCATGTTTTACTTCCTGTTTCAGCTTGTACTATAAATAAGAGTCCTTTTCATAATCTATTTAATGCCACATTTTTCATGTTATTGTTTTAGTTGCTGATTTTGCTGCTTAAAATGTCCCCCAAGGGTAGTGCTGAAGAGCTGTCTTGTGTTCCTAAGTGTAAAAAGGTTGTGATGTGTCTTACAGAGAAAATAGGTGTGTTAGATAAGGACGTTCAGGCATGAGTTATACTGCCGTTGGCCATGAGTTCAAGTTAATTAATCAACAATATAGTGTAAATATAATCTTTAAAAAGAAAAACACGCCAAAAAAAGATTATATGTTGACTGGTTGACAAACATGTTGTGACCAGAGGCTCCCAGGAACCTAACCCTTAGGAGCAATAACTCAGTATGCACTGATTCAGTGTTAAGACTTACTTTGTAGGACATAACCACAAGGAATAATGAGAGCTAACTACATTCTGAAAACTCTTCCTGAGAAAGATTTATGCTGCTTAATTAGAAAAGCAAGCATAATATCTAAAACAATAGCATTTTAAGCAAAATACTTTTCTTAGACTATGTCAATGTATATTTCTTAGACTATGACTACATATACATATATATATATATGTACATATACATATATAATATCACAGCCTCAGAAAGTCTTTGTTAGCCTTAAATAGTATTTTAAATCTGTTTATATGTGTATTGGTAAACAAAGCAATATACAGTTGTAGTTAAGAGTATGGATTTTGTCATTAGATAGATTTGGGTTCTCCCTCTTACCAGCTCTGTGATCTTTAAGCCACATCCTAGATGGAAAAGTTATCTAACCTGCCTGAAGCTCAGTTTTCTCATCTGTATAAAAGGGGATAATAGTAGTTCCCATCTTATAGGACTTTTATGAGCCTTAAACAAGATGTACAAAAATTAATATGAATACTTCCCTGCGTATAGCAGTGCTCAATATGTGTTAGCTATTATTATTATTTTCTGAGTCAGATAACATGTAAGATTTAGAAGAAAATTTATCTCTGAACTGTTCCATACAGAATTTGTGATTGGGATATTTGAGGTAATAGAGGAAGCACAATCACCGTGAGATAGAAATTAGAAGTTCTTTTGAATCTTCTTCTATTATTTATCAACCTAGCTGAGGTAGGCTGTGCCCACATCTTTGTGTTTATCATTCGTTCAACAAATATTTGTCATGCACACAAAACTATGGGACAGGAAAGCTGTCACGTTACTTAACAATACTTATATTAATTTTCTAAATCCACTGAGTTAGACTCAGGTCATTCTGTCAGCAAATGCATTCCAAGGAGGACCCTATTTAGATAAGAGCCCTCTGCATTTCTCAAAGCAGAGATCATTTCTTCCCTGTCCTGTGCACCTCTCTTGGAGTTTTCAAGATAGTATTCTGAGCAGTGTGAGCACAATGAACATTTGCTGGCTTCTCTGGGCAAGCCCTTCATATGTGTGAGCGCCCATGCGTGTGGAGTGTGGGAAGGATTAGTGAGAAGGTGAGGCCATCTTCTGCACACTCACAGTCCACTCTCCTCTCCACAGAGCTGGAAGCCCTCCCGGCGACACGGATGGTCACCCAAAGCTGGAGGGAAATAAACTCAGCCAGGTGGTGGCTCTTAGCCTGCTTTCTGCCCCACCCAACCCAAAGATATGATAACCCACTGATCAGTAAGGGTGGCTCTAATGGACACTAATTCTTAAGGAGGTAGGATTGTGTGCAGTGTGTGTGTGTAAGTGTGCACCTGTGATGGGCGTTGTCAGAATTTCTTTGAGGCAAAAGTAGCCTGAAAAAGTCCCAGAAGTGATTTTAAAATTTTTAAAATTTATTTATTTATTTTGCCACACCGCTCAGTTTGCAGGATCTTAGTTCCCCAACCAGGGATCGAACCTAGCCCCGTAGTGAAAGCACTGAGTCCTAACCACTGGACCGCCAGGGAACTCCCCCAGAAGTGATTCTGACATCCCCCTCCTCCCCTTAGCAGGGTGTGACATTTCCTTCTCACATTTCTGTCTGGTGAGAGGGAAACACACACCTTGTCATTTCACAAAATGTTCAGTTCTAGCTCAGTGCCCACATTTGGTGTTTTCTTAGCCCTAGAGCTTACTTTATTGTTTAGAGTGACTTGTTCTTAGTCATGCCTTTAGGTGGCTTAAGGGACATATCTTAGATTCTCTTTCTGGATCACTACCTTGTCCAAGTCACCACCCATGCATTCCAAACATCAGAAATACTCATACCTTTATAAAAACATTGTACCATTTCTCCTTAAGGCTCTTGATTTCTTCCATTAGTCAGTCTCTCTCTCTCTCTCTCTCAAATGAATAACAGAAGAGCATTTAACTTTGATCGTCCTTGTTTGTGGGAAAACACATCCTTTTTGGACCCTTGCCTTCAAAAAAAAAAAAGACTTTAAAAGGAAATAATACAGTTGAGAAGAGAGTTATGTCAGCAGAATTCCAGTTCCTTTTTTGTCCTCTTTGAATCTGCTACTTATCAAGATGCCTTTTGTAGTACTTTTGTATAGTTTCTTCATCTATATTCCAGGAGCAATTGAGAAATTTTTTCCTCTATCCAGGAAAAGTGTATCTCATTATTATCTATTTCAGCTATGAAAACCCAGCAATTACCAGTCTCTTCTGCATACTACTGCTCGTCAATAACACTAGCTATTAAACTAAGTAAAGATGAAAGTTTGCTTATGACTCAAGAGGTCTGAAGAGAAACATGTAATAGAACATGCCTATTAATCAGACTTAGAATAACAGAAGAATCCAAGGTAGAAAAGTTTTAACCAGAATTTACATAGAAAATTGAACCACTGAGCTCTATTTCCTTATTCATATAGCAAATGGAGATTAATGGGTGATTTGGTTCCCTTTATAAAATATTTTGTATGTTCATGAATTCTAAAAGTTAGAGTAGAAAATAGCAGTCTGTATCTTGTAGTTTGATACTCAACTGGACCGAAGCTTTGTTGAGAGACAGTGACTTTCAGCGAGATGACCATTTTCACCATGACAGTGCACACACTTGAAATTATGCCTAGGTTCAGCTTCTTATTAATGACAAAATTTATCACAAAATGTTTATTTCTGGCCTATTGCATTTCTTTTTTTAAAAAATCCCATGAAATCTGTGAGCTAATGAAAGATAAATCCTCTTAAGTATATAGTATAAAAATTATTTTTAATATGAGCATGGATATCCATGGTAAAAAAGAATTTTCAGAAGTTTATTCTCTTGCTTACTTGCCAGGCACTCCCTTGGCCTCTGAACAAATTATCCTTAAAACAATTAGTTTAGAAAACCCATAATTCCCACACAATCATTTCTAATCTAAACACAAACAAAATTTGCCATTATTACAAAAGAATTAAAGCTAAGTGGTTTTTTTTGAACTATCACAATACACAATGAAGCTAACTACCAAATCCTTATTTCAGGGAATTCAGTTACATTGCTTTTAAAAGTTATTTCATTTAGTAAGTAGCTATTGTTGTTTTAAGAACTGAAATTTTTATGCTGTGCTCTCTACCCTAATATTTAGAAACAGCTTATTTCTAAAGCAAACTACGAAAGACCACTTGTTTCAAATATTATTTTCTACATTTTTCTGATGCCATTGCTGTCTCGGTGGTAGTGATTATAAACACCTTCTGTGTGCAAAATGTTGTAGGAGGAGATGTACAATTTGAGTATAAGGATACTATCCACCTTCTAGCTACATATAATTTACTATTCTTATAATTCTCTAATATTTATTCAATTTATGAAAACATAAACTTCTTTGTACTGTTAGGCCTATCATAGATTTTGATTGCCTGACTAAAAGGTCTGTCATTTGGCTCTTCCAGTCCAATATTTTTATTCACAACTCGAAGAAGACATGTAACTACTCACCGATTTTTGGATGTCACAAAGGTGGAAAAAGATAATAGATGTAAAAGATGATGAAATCATGATCCACAAATACCTTGATGTGTTGGAACAATGGGCCATACATCAATATGCTGAAATTTAATAGGGATAAGTGTAAGCACAGAGGAGCCATCAGTGGGCTATGTAAGATCATCACGTATTGGATCGTGTATTTGTTAAGGTTCTCCAAGAAACTGACACCAAGATGAAATTAAACTTGCAAGGATTTTATTGAAGAAAATGCCCATGAGAAAAAAATGGGGAGGGAGCTGGAAAAGCTTGGGAGAGCCACCCAACTATGATGCACATCTCCTACTGAAGGAAATAAAGGAAGGAAGTTTGAGTGAAAGTGTCCATGACTTCCATGAAGTGAAATGAAAATTCATCAAAACCATTATGGGGTTCTTTAGCCAAAGTTGGCTTTCTGGAAGAGTCCTGTGGCCCTCAGGAACGGGCTGCCTTAGCAAGACTGCTGCAATCAGTCATTGGCTAGGAACAGCCCATGGGAAGCATGGCCTTAGTGCAAGTGAAGCAGTGCATTTAAGGTGTGACAGCTGGGGCCCCAGGTCAGTCAAGCTCCCTGTAGCTGGAAGTCTGCAAAGCACATTTTCAAGGCATTCTCAAGGCAAGTGCCTACCTAATTTGGCTTTTCAAAGTTCCATCCATTTTTTGCTTAGAAAATATAAAATTTTTTTTAGATAAGTAATTCAAAACCAAACATCTGAGATCCTAAAAATGTAATCCTGTTTTAGGATCTCTCTAGTTCCAGAACAGTTACTGCTCATGGAAAACATCTTTAAGAAAAAAAAAATTAAATTCTGTTCTTTGATGTGTGTGTGTGTGTGTGTGTGTACACACACAAGTAATTATAGAATATAACTACTTTTTTAAAAAAAAATACATTCCTTGTAGTTCAGGCATCCCCAGCCATTATTCTCTTTTTGATACTTAAACTGTCAACTTTGGTCAATGGGGACATTTTAGGATCGGTTCTGGGTCATTTTGACATACCATGTTAATCTTTTTTTTTTTTTTAACTTGATCTTTTCTTTTTAAATCAACATTACTGAAGTATTATTTACATATACTGAAAAGAACCCATTTCAGTGTACAGCTTGATGAGCTTTGACAAATGTAACTCCCATGTAACCACCATCACAATTAAGAATAACCATCCAAAAAGTTGCCTGGTGCCACTTTGCTGGCATTGCCCCGCTACAACTGCAGCCCCAGGCAATCAGTGATCTACTTTCTTCCACTGGAAATTCATTACACCTATTCTAGAATTTTATATAGGTAAAATCACATAGAATGTTCTCTTCTGGTTCTGGCTTTCTTACATAATGTTCTGGAGATCAATTGTATTTTCTCATCTGTGAGTAGTTTGTTCCTTTCTATTTCTTGAGAAGTATTTCCTTCTATGCATCTACTACAACTTGTGTGTCCACTCACCCGCCAATGGACTTCTGAGTTCCCAATTTGGGCCTATTATGAATAAATCTGCTCTGAACACTCATTTAAATATCTTTGCAAAGATATATGTTTTCATTTCTCTTGGGTAAATACTAAGGAGTGAAACTGCTGAGTTATATGTTAAGTGTATAAGAAAACTACCAGAGTAATTTCCAGAGTACTTGTGCTCTTTTACACCCTCCCCACAACATATGAGCATTTGAGTTGCTGCACACCCTCACTAACGCTTGTGTGCAATGGTATCTTATTGTGATTTTAATTTGCAATTTCCTGATACTATTGATATTGAACATCGTTTATTGTGCTAAGTGATCATTTGCAAATCTTTTGTGAAGTGCTTGTTCAAATCTTTTGTCTATTTTTTTTTTTTTTTTTTTTTTTTTTTTTTGCGGTACGCGGGCCTCTCACTGTTGTGGCCTCTCCCATTGCGGAGCACAGGCTCCGGACGCACAGGCTCAGCGGCCATGGCTCACAGGCCCAGCTGCTCCACGGCATGTGGGATCTTACCGGACCGGGGCACGAACCCATGTCCCCTGCATTGGCAGGCGGACTCTCAACCACTGTGCCACCAGGGAAGCCCCTTTTGTCCATTTTAAATTGGATTCTTGTCTTTTTAATTATTGAGTTGAATAGTTCTTATATATTCTGGATATAAATCTTCAGAAATAGGTACTTTGAATATTTTTTCACTTGGTGGCTTGTTTTGTTTTTTTTTTTTAACAATGTGTTCAGAGAAGAGGAATTTAATTTTGATGATGAAACTCAGTTAAGCAATTTTCATACAATTCATGTTTTTGTGTTCTAAGAATCCTATGCCTATTCTAAAAATCTTGATTTTATGTTGTTGTCTAAAAGTTTTATAGTTTTAACTGTTATATTATCCATTTTTGTGAATGTCATGAGGTAATGTCAAGGTTAATTTTTTCCCATATGAATATCCAATTGTTCCAGCATGTTTACGAGCACTAATTGTTACAACAGGACAGACCTAAGGCTGACTGCAAGATTGGTAAGAAACATCTTTTCTCCTCCTCAAATGAGAATTAGTCACAGAGCAGCTGCCTTTGAGTCTACTTTCTGGTACACAGCCTGTAACCACTACCCAGTTTCTCCTCAATAACAGGCAATAAAGGGGAGAACCATGTATTGCCCAATCAACCATATGATTTAGTCAACAACTTGCTGTTTGTTACTAATTCCCATAGTTTTCTCTCAAATCCCATTATTTGGCCCATGAGGTCCTCATCCTTCATCTTCCAGAAAATGACATCTCTATTAGCATTCCACCCTCATCACCAAAACTGTCCAAATCTATGAAGGTTCTGAGCTCTACCCTCCTTGCAAGCTAACAAGTTAGTCATTCATAGTTTCAAGGATGTCGACAGAAGACATGATTCCTAGGTCAGAGACAAAGAACTTTATTACTCACGGCAGGAGCAGAAGCCAGGGTGTCAGTATTTGCACTATCTTCCTGAGCCCCAATTCCCACAGAGCAATGTCTGCACATGCAGTACAGTGTGGTAAAGGAGAGGAAGCCTGAGTTTGGGGAACCTGAATCTTTTATAATGGGAAGTAAATGTCTCTTTGCTCTTGAGGGAGACACTACCTCTGTCTTCCAAAGCTGTTTGCTCTGCAAACATACCTGAATAAATAGTTCATAATATATGTAGTCAGTGCCTCTGGTCACAAGGTTATCCAGAAAGGTGAGAGACAAATGGAACATTGTCACCCACTACTTATAGCTCCCTGGTTGTTCTTTCTTGGCCTCATGGAGTTTCTTCCTATGCATCCCAGGTTAGTATTCAGCAAGAGACTCAAAGAGACCCTATGCAGATTTCTATAGCTTTTTTCTGCATAGCTCCCTTCTCTCTGATTCTCTGATCTGTAGATTCCAGTCATGTCTGCTTCCCTGAATTCTTATCTCTGTTTTCTCCATTTCATATGACCTTGTGCTTTGCTGGAGATCGCCCTCCCTGCACCTCAATTCAGAAAGTCCTTCCAGGCAGAAAGCTGGGGTGATTGTAGAGCTCAGCTTATCTATTTCCTTTCTCTCACGAATCACAGTCCTACGCTATTTCCTTTATAATGCCTGAAACAATGATTTTGTAAGTTTTGTCCAATTTTCCTTGTTTACAATGAGATTACAAATCCCACACCAGTTCCCTCATCATGGTAGAAGCAGATGTCCCCTTTGTTTTGTTTATTTTTCAACAGTTTCTGGGACAGTCATCAAAAATAATTAGGCTTTAAGTTGCATATAGATAAAGGTAGAATTAATTGCATACATAAACTGGGGCAGAATAACAAAACACTTACACTTATTTTTCTGAAGCAGAGATGTAGTCTAAGGATGCCTTTCAGGGAGGCTAACAGGGTCAGACTCTCTGCACCGAGGCCAGTCAAGTGAATGTAGAGTCATGAGGGAGGCATTGGAAAGCCTCAGAGGCTGCTCTCTCCCCCTTGTTTGAAAAGGCAATTCATCTAAACCTTTGGGAAAATGTCAGGTTGACTTCTTTGATGCTCTAATGTACTTCATAGTAAATGGTTTAGGCCTGAATAGAAGTATCTCTTCCATCCTTATTAAGTCAAGACCTCCAATCTCAGAGTGATTACCAAGACTGGTGGCTTCCTCCTTCTAGTTATGTGACTGGACCCATATCCAGGTCTAGACACAATGATTCACAGCCCATAAAGCAAGGGTTCAGGCTGAGGTATGATCAGGGGAGAAGAGGTTTCCAGCATAGCCTCATTTATTTTGACAACTCAGGACTGAATAAGCAGAACAGGAAAAACTGGGAAGAGTGTGTTACTCAGTTTACCAAATAGTTTCCTCAAATGAGCCAAACGCCAGCACAGTGAGAGTGCCCAGGCTCACTTCTCATCTTTTCTCATCTTTCATATTTTATCCATCTTCCCATTTTATTTCCAGCCTGATGATTGTCCATTATTTCAACTCTTTCATTTCATAATCTTATAAAACCTATTAAGAACATTATAAATATTATTAATACATTGACCAAGAATGGATTTCAGCTGCTTTTCAAATCTTTCTCATTTATTCAGTAGAAGAGTGAATTTTTCAGGCCATGCTAATGATCCACCTTACCAGTGCATATTTAACAAAGCGTTAATTTGTCCTTTTAGTGTCATTATTGTTTAATGTAAAAAAAAAATTGTAGCTATTTTTAGAACCATTCTTATTTTGAACCATGAGTTATTATAATTGGTGATTAGACACAATAACACTACTAAGGGAAAACCTAGAAGCTGTTCCTCAACCTCTAACCTAAGCACCCTCCTCACCTCTGCCATAATTACTTTCCTGAAAAATGAAGTTATGCCAATCATGTCATTCCACAGCTTGAAGACTTCTGGTGGATCCCTGCAGCCTAATGGATAACATTAAAACATTTGAGGGAATACAAGGCCCATTACAATCTAAACCTAGTTTTAACCTCAACACCATTTTCTGCTGTTGTCTCACTTTGAGATTCTACCATTCTGAAAGCACCTTACACCATAACTAGGTCAGAAGAGCTTTCAAATTTCCATGTCTTTGCTTGGGCCATTTCGTCTGTCCCAAAGACCTCTCAGAACAGCACTGACCGCTCTGGCCAGGGTTGTTTGCCCACTCTTCTCACCTCTTTCTTACCTCTGCACAGGTGACGTACACCAGTAAACATGTCACTGGCAAGTCCTGTGCTTTACCAAGGGGCACAAAAGAGTCAGGCTAAGATAATTCTCCAAACTTGATGCCTCAGTCTTCTATCCTATTGATCAACAGTAAGTCCTACCTCTTTCCAAGAGTTTCCACACTAAATATACCTGTAAATCCTCTGATGTGATTACATATATAACTTGAAAGTTCCCTAGGCTCCACCAGACCGAGGCAGAGAGAGGGGATTCTTACTGACTTTACGTTCTCGAGCAGTGATGCTCAGTACAACTTTCTGCCATGGTGGAAACTCATCTGCGCCGTCCAATAAGATAGCCACTAGCCACATATGGCTATTGCCTATTTGACATTTGGCTAGTGTGACGGAGGAAGTGAAATTTTTAATCTGTATTTTAATTAATTTAAATTTAATTTAAACAGCTGCAGTTCCAGAATCCTCATAACCCTGGAGACCAACACACAGGACTATTATTCCAAGGATTAGGCTTTTAATAGTACCAAAAAAAAAGATTTTTTTAATGGATAACTGGTCATAAAAATTAAGGCACTTCTAAAGTTGTATGATTGCAAGAATTATTTTCTTTCTCCGTTCTTCAGGATTTAATTATATACAATCCAGCCTACATAATTTTGCACTGGTTTTCATATTGCTTTTTAAATGTTTCCCTCTGTGTGCAAGTTCTGTCACTCTAGAATAAAAATCCCAACTTTCTGTTTTGTAATTATTTCCTTACACCTTTTTGAGTGTGCTGCATATAGAAAACATGTATTAAATGCTATTGAGTTAATGGTTGGGCTAGTCAATAAAATATTAGACAAGAAAGATCACCTTAATGGAAAATGTGAAAACACAGATATCATCACTAAATAAATTCAGTTAGCATTCATAATGGTTATAGTCTAGAAGGCAATTCAGAATGGAAGTTAAGCATAAATGTGGACGCCAAATATACCACGGTTAAGTTACTCAACCTGTCTAACCTTCAGTTTCCTTTCTGTAAAATGATGAGGATAAGAATAGCATGCAACCCAATGAGATAATTCATGTAAAGCAGTGTCTGATACAGAATAAGTAACTGATATTGTTACTCTGATAATGATTATCTTATCAGATATTATTTTATTAGTATTCTCATTGTGTAGGTCTTTACAGTTGACAAGTCACTTTCAGAACATAATCTCATTTGACTCTCTACCTAAGAGGCAGGTAGATATTCAAGGCAGGTAGGTAGACCCACTTTATAAAAGAAAACTGAGGTTTAGAGAGTTTAAGAAACTTGGCCAAGCACCAAAAGGCAGAGCTGTCTACAGACTCCAAAGCCCACGTGCAGTTTACTATGCCATGTTGCTTTCCTTATTGGTAATCACCTTGCTGCCTTTTTAGAGATGCTCATTAATTCATTTCTTCATCTCCAAATGCTTAATCTAATCTGGGTTTTAGCAAATCTTCCTGCTTCCCAGGAATATCCTCTGCCTAGGGTTGCCTTTCTTTCCAGCCATATGCTGCTAATGTATTTTAAATTTGTTTCTCATGTGTTAGACAAGCAAATGATTCATAATATGCAGTAGTGCCTTGTGTAAGCATTGGCAAATCAATTTTTTGAAAAACTCTTATCCATATCCAAGAGCAAACACTTAGGGTTTACCTCTGAAAAGCCAGGCCAGCATCTGAAGCTGGAGCTCAACAAATGCATCTTTGTTTCAGCTGATCTCAACATCAGTTATAAAAGCTCTTAGGCATCTGCCAAGAGCCTTTGCCATTTTGTACCTTACAAGTAAGAGACAAAGGGCTTTGGAATAATTAAACAAAGCCTGATTTCTACATTTTTTTTTGCTCAGGACTCTATCCTGTGTAATTCATGCAAGCAAAATTTAAATAGAAGTCAGTGGAAAGGTGGCCCATGTGAGACTTATAGGATTAGATTCCCAATCCGTATTCAAAAAAGTGTTCCTGCCAGTGCATATTAGGTGATAGTAAGACTTGATTTCTCTTCTTAATTAGGCAGAATATAATAATGTGGTTAAATAAATGCAAAACTCGATTACCACATTCATTCCACCACATCAGACCAAACGTGATGACAGGCTAAATGAGCATGGCACCCTTCACATCCAAAGGTAATATGAGTCCTTCACTCAGTATAATAATTTCCCGTCCACACTTCCAGCCTGCTTGGCATGGGGTCACTGAGCATGAGCACTGAGCAAAGAATGTGCATCGTTAAACATAACTGAGGTGGAGGAAAAACAACGGGGTGGAGAAACAAAGCATATTACAGGATGCTTAGGGGCGCTCTGTGCATTTTACTTTTCTGACTGTTAAATGTGAATTAGACTATTGGTCTATAGGGATGTCTATATAATCATGAGCAGCTCAGTTCTTCTGTCTTTTTTTCTCCTCCTGCAATACAAAGAATTGAGAAAAGAATTCCCACAACAGAATTGAGTCCATACTGTGTTCAGTGACATTATGCCAGAACTGATCCATCCTAAAAACCTGTCTAGTGGAACACCCTTAGAGCAATAATATTGCCCTTAGAGCAATAACATTCTAAGATATTACACTGTGAAGATTTTTCAGAAGATAGTCATTTTATTGTTAGCTGGGTTCTTTACAAAATATCATACTAGTATTGAGATTTTTCTTTAGTATCCTGCCAAAAGGTCCTTCTGACATGGTGGGTAGAGGGTGCTGTGAAAGGCTGTAGGCAGTCTCACTGAGTGATTCCTACAGCCCAGTTCAGGATAGAGATGTTGGCGATGGGTGATCAGTAAATATTGACCCAAAATTGACTACATAGGGTCTATGCTCCATGCTAATTCCCTGAGCTGTCCTGGGCATCTTTACCAAAACACTCCCTGTTCCATCATTTGTAAAGTCCAGCTGAGAGTCATTTATAACTTAATTCTGTCACATCCATAATAACCTTCCTAGATGTGTTGACTTTTTTTTTAATTGGAGTATAGTTGCTTTACAATGTTGTGTCAATTTCTGCTGTACAATGAAGTGAATCAGCTATATGTATACATATATCCCCTCCCTCTTGGACTTCCCTCCCGCCCCCATCCCACCCATCTAGGTCATCACAGAGCACTGAGCTGAGCTCCCTGTGCTATATAGCAGGTTCCCACTAGCCATCTATTTTACGTATGGTAGTGTATATATGTCAGTCCTAATCTCCCAATTCATCTCACCCTCCCCTTCCCCCCACCTGTGTCCATATGTCCGTTCTCTACATCGGCATCTCTATTCCTGCCCTGCAGTTAGGTTCATCTGTACCATTTTTCTAGACTCCACATATATGCATTAATATACAATATTTGTTTTTCTCTTTCTGACTTACATCACTCTGTATGTGTTGAAGTTTTTATGAAATGTTTCCAAATTATATGTTAAAGAATATGGGGTGTGCTTGGCCTGTATATCATTCCTGTATGTACTCTGCACACTTATCTTGCCAAAGAGGCACTGCTCTTGCAACACTGATTTACAATAATGTTCTGGCTTGTAAAACAAAACAAAACCTTGAGTCTGATTTTAAAATAAATTGCACAAATTTCAATCGGTCAAGATTTTAGTAAATGCAGTGACTATTGCAAGACAAAGCTGGTGACACCTGACCTTCTTCTTTTGAAGAGTTTATAGTTGTGGTTTTTGTTTTGCCAATTTTGAATGTTGTCTGCTCTGATTTTCCTTACTTAGGGCAAGCAATAACAATGCTAAAATTCATCTCAGTTGTTTTCCACTTCTTAAGATAGTGTCATTTATTTTAACATAAAATGAAGTAGTGAATTTTCCTTGTAAATTTTAAAAATTATTAATGACATCTTCTAGTTATATATTTATCATAACCTAGACTCTGATATTTTCTCATCACTGAGAGGGGTTAAAATCTACTTTTCTATGACACATATACAAACACACACATGAACTGAAAAAGTAACCTGCTGACTGCTTAAAAGAATTCACATGATACCATTTGAAATTGATATGTTCTGGAAAAGAAATTCAGAAGTAGGGACTAGTCTATGCAACCACACCTAGAAATATTCTACCTATACTCATTTAGAGGTAGAAGAGGGACGTAGATTCCCAGTGATGCACTTAGAATTGTTTTCCTTCTGGCCCAGCATGCAAAATGAAAAGAGCTCTCACATCTTGATGATAGATAGGATTTCCTAGCCACCAGCATAATTTTCACCAGAGCTAAAGCTGTATGGTTTAGTCTGGTTTATTCTCTAAAGTGGTCGGAACAGAAACTCCCTCTCTTCTTGGACCAGAAATAACAACACCCTCCTCATACTTGAGCACAGCCTCCCTGGCACAAGCAAAGCATGTGCCCTGAGTTATATTTTCAGTAATGCCGATAGATTTACATTGGTCCATCTTAACCTCTTGTTTCTGCTTTGTGACAAATGACATAAATTTATGAAGAGATGGGATCTGCAAACGCCATTTGTCATTGTAAAATAGAACAAGGCTCGCACTGCAAAAAGGGATAAAACCGGCACCTTTGGAATCCTCAACTTGTGCTAACCAACTAAGTCAAGTGGGCAGGGCGCTGGATAGCAAAAGTCAAGTTCTTCTGAAACACAGGGTTGATGGTAAAACAAACTCTGCAGCAATTGATCCCTGTCACTCATTATGGAGCTAATGCTGGACAAAGCAACCACATAACCAAAGCCAGGGCATGCTGCTTTTTGGCTCTGATTTTGGAAGTGAATTTGAGCTCAGCAATTCTTTTAGCTTTTATAAAATTATCAAACACAGGGATTGTGTCTTCTTTTTCTTTTGTATTTGTTAACAATAGTTTGTAAAGTGCTTTTCATAAAGTAAGCGCTTCAGACATGCTTTAATTGATTTTTCTGAGTGTTTTACCTTTTCTAGCTTCCAGCACCTTCCCTTCTATCTAGATTTCACAGGCTCCATTCATGGTATAAAATATCGTTGCTGGAAGTGACCTCCATACCCTTATTTTATCCTGTACAAAGGAAGGGCAGATCACTCTTGTTTCTTTTTCTTCAATTGATCTTTTAAAATAAGACTAGGAAATAAGTCAAATATTTAACAGTGTACCTGTTAAATGTTAAATGTTTAAACATTCTTTTGAATTATTTCCAGACGTCTGAAGATATTGAGGTCAAAATTACAGGGCATTCTTGCTTCCTAACCATGAATGCCAGATTATTTTCCACCTGAAAAATAAAATGAAGATAAAATGAATTTAATATAGAAAATGGATTTTACTTACAATTGACATGGTTATTAGACTATATGGCTATGTAACATAAATTTAGTGGAAATCAATTTTTAATTTTTATTTATATTATATTATAATATAATATAAATTTTATTTATATTATATTATCTCTAGGTAATTAAATTTTTATTTAAATTAAATTTATATTATCTCTAGGTAAATTAAATTTTTATTTAAATTATCTCTAGGTAATTAAATGTCAACATATGATTTGAATATCAGAGAATGATTAATTTCTCAAGGGAATTAATGAAGTTTGTTGTTTTTCTCTGTAGTTTATGATGAGTAAAAGGTTTGCATACAATTTTATTATGGTATAATAAGAAAATAAAGAGCTACAGATGGTAGGTGATGAAGATGATGTGGTGAGAAGCAATCCGTGTCTGCCCTGGCTCAGCTCCTTCAGCCTCCCTCCACTGGAGTTCCTTCTACTATAGTTCTGTGTAAGAGGTAAGGGGGGAAAAGGACCCCTTTTCCTCTCAGAACTGTTTAATTGGTGGGGTCATTTTTCCTTATATACCAATTGTATGCACCTCATGTAGCAGGGATCATTTTAGCAGAGTCTGAAGGACTGACACATGAACAAAAATGTAAAGAGTCAGCAAGGTACTGGGAGCTTGGGACACCAGTGTCACCGGCAGCAAGACCAGCACAGTGCTAAACATCTGCTGTAAGGCTGTCGGCATGAGGACTGATCCGAGGCTGTGGCAGATCTCAGCCTGCCAGTGTGAGTAACGTCGGTACAGTTGCCAGGCTGCAGGGCAGAGAACAAGGAAGCTATTTAAGGTCCTTATGTTTCAGCAAGTCACAGTAAAAAGTGTGTTTACAAAGGTGAATTGACAATGCAGGGCAGCATGTTACTAATTTCCAAACTCTATGAGAGCTCAGAGGAAACAGACATCACAACAAGGTTCTAGAAAAGATGTAGATGGCTGAGTTCTGAAGAAAGGGTGGAATTTAAATAAACCAACCCAGTAGGAAGGCAGGAATCTCACCGTAGGATCCAAGCCTTTGACTCTTCTTAAGCAGCTTCCCCCATTGAGGGGCTCAGCCTGTGCCTCATCTCTAAAGGCTTCAAGCAGCAACCACATGGGCTCAAGAGCTCCCCCCAGGCTACACAGAGTTCCTCCTGCAAGACCCAGCCCTGTGTGGTTAACACTTATCTCTTAACTCTGGCAACCCACTCCGATATTACACCCCTGCTGGCAAGTTAGGGCAAGCCACAAACAATGGCCTCTTCTAGCCCATTACTCTTGATCTCTGCCCATTTACTCTAAACTCAGCTATTTTGGTCAATTTTCCTTTAGTTCTCAGAACCCCAGCCTTGGTATTTACTTCCAGTTCCTACTGTTCTGCAACCCAGTAGATATCCTTTGAGGCTTCTTGGACCCTGACTTCCACCTCCCGTTGGCTCTGCTCACCTCCTGATTCTGGCATCTCTCTTGGTCGGGCGTGATAAACTCCACGTCACAGTCCCAGCCTTCAGAAACACACCAGTAAAACTCTAACCCCTCAGGCTCTTCACACTTGTACCTTTCCCTTTTCCAGCTTCACAGCCCAGGACACACTCATGTACTTAGAGAGCAAAGACCACTTGAACAGTATGGAGGAGAGGGCAGTGCTCGCTCCACTGCAAGCTCCTCAAGACAGGTGACCATGTCTTTTCATTTTGAATCTCTGGCAGCTAGAACAGAGCCCAGCATAACGTGGGCACTGACTAGGTGTTTCTGTTCATTGTAAACCCATGATAATGCAGAACCATTTTAATCATTTTCAGCCAAGATTCCCTACTGTAAAGATCAAAACATTAGGTGCCAAGTCCCTCCACCCCTCACCCCAATTCCAGACCAAGATACTAGAAGGCCTATGTAGGATTTGCAAAGAGGGTAGTAAAAATCCCATCCTGTTCGCAGCCCATCACCCACCTCAAAATTTTAAAAGGGTTGAAATTGAAGAGTAAGGAAGGCAGCTTTTATTGGTAGAGAGGTCAATGTGCTTCCCTCTCATTTCAAGTCAACTATGGGGGCCCTAGGACCCCAGTGCATGAGGGGACCAGAAAACTTGACTTACATTCCCTGGACTTTGGAGGGACCAGGAAATGGTGCCTAATTCCTTTCTGGGGAAGATAAAGGCAAAAGGCTGTGCCTTGAACTGCCTGCCACAATTGTAGAACAAAAAGGAGACACAGGAGGGAACTGCTTTCCCACTGATGGCAGAGAGCACAGGTCCCGTAGTCCTGAGCTGGACGTGGACCTTATAGAAAAAGCCACTGTGAGAACTGCCTGTTGGGGCCACTGATGGTGACAGAGGGGATGGGCCACCAGATACCCAGGGCTGAAAAGAAATCCAGCAACGTGACCTCATGGAAAATGACTCAGCCTTGGGAACCTGCCACATCCAGAGGGCACCAATATGGAGCTCCTCTGACCAGCTAGCTCAGCATCTAAGACCTTTACTTTTCCCAACCTCAGGCCCCTTCCCCACCTAGTGCAACCTCTGAGGAAGCCAGGGGCATCTAAGGAGAGCTGGGATTGGAGGGTGACAGTAAGTCTGAAGAGCAAGGTTAGGAAACAGGAAAGCTTTCATCTTGGATAAAATTTGAAGCTTTTTATAATTACAGTGGACTGGATATTTCTATGTCAAAAATGAGATCCTTCTTATGACCAAGGGTGACCAGATTACTTTTAATCAGCTATGTGAGCTGAAGAACCATGGCACTTCAGATTTCATCCAAAGAATGAGGACAAAATGGTTAACAGAGAGGGTTTGAAAGCCAAGTGTTGAAGAAGAAAGGGGAGCTGCTTTCTGCTGGCCCACAGTTGAATTCAGCTGATATAAATATAACAGAAGAATAAATAATGAATTGATGAGTGACTAAAGAAATTCAAGCAAGGAAATAATTGCAAATTCAGTCTTATTACTCGATTTGATTTAAAACACATTTACCATAACTTAAGGTTTTAAAATTATCTCTAGTTCACCCTTATCTCTGTTATTCACCAGGTCAAAATTCTGGTCACTGTTTTTTGACCATTCCAGGTGAATATGCTTTTCCTCAACAGTTACCAAGTCCTCTAGCTTCTCTCCTAATTTTCTGAGCAGTTTTACTTTTGAATTCACAGCTCAGGGCAGCGGTACCAAATAATGATGTTGCCTTTTTTTTTCTTCCAGTTTTATTGAGATATAATTGACATACTGTATTGTATAAGTTTAAGATGTACAGCATGATGATTTAACTTACATACATCATGAAATTGTGACCACAGTAAGTTTAGGGAACATCTATCATCTGATAAAGATACAAAAGAAAAGAAAAAGAAAAAATATTTTTCCTTGTGATGAGAATTCCTAGGATTTACTCTCTTACCAACTTTCATATATAACATACAGCAGTATTAACTATATTTCTCATGTTGTACATTACACCCCTAGTACTTATTTATAACTGGAAGTTCATACCTTTTGACCACCTTCATCCACTTCCTCTTCTCCCACCCCTTGCTTCTGATAAGCACAAATCTGATCTCTTTCTCTATGTTTTTGTTTGTTTTTGAAGTATAATTGACCTACAACACTAGTTGTTAGTTCACGGTGCACAGTATAGTGATTCAATCTTTCTATATATTACAAAATATATCACAACCATAAGTCTAGTTACCATCTGTCACCATACTATTATATTACATTATTATTGACTATATTTCCCACATTGTACATTTCATACCTATGACTCATTTATTTTGTAATTGGAAGTTTGTACCTCTTAGTCTCCCTCACCTATTTCTCTCATCCCCTCTGGCAATCACTTGTTTGTTTTCTGTATCTATGACTCTGTTTCTGTTTTTTTATGTTTATTCATTTGCCTTGTTTTTTAGATTCCATATATAAGTGAAGTCACACAGTATTTGTCTTTGCCTGTCTTACTTATTTCAGTTAGTGTAATACCCTCTAGGTCCATCCATGTTGTTGAAAAAGGCAAGATTTCATTCTCTTTTATGACTGAGTGACATTCTATTATATTAATATACCACATCTTCTTTATCCATTCACCTATCGATGGGCACTTAGGTTGCTTCCATGTCTTGGTTATTGTAAATAATGTGGCAATGAACATAGGGGTGCATATATCTTTTAGAATTAGTGTTTTCATTTTCTTTGTACAAATACTCAGGAGTGGAATTGCTGAATCATATGGTAGTTATATTTTAAGTTTTTTGGGGAACCTCCATACTGTTTTCCATAGTGGCTGCACTAATTTATACTCCCAACAAGAGTATGTGAGGATTCCCTTTTCTCCATATCCTCACCAACATTTGTTACTTCTTGTCTTTTTGATAAGAGCCATTCTGACAGGTGTGAGGTAATATCTTATGGTTTTGATTTGATTTGCATGGTGTCTAATCCTTTTAATGTATTGCTGGATTCGGTTTCCTAATATTTTGTTGAGGATTTTTGCATCTATGTTCATCAGGGATATTGGCCTGTAATTGTCTTTTTTTGTGGCATCTTTACCTGGTTTTCGTATCCGGGTGATGCTGGCCTTGTAGAATGAGTTTGGAAGCATTCCTTCCTCTGCAATTTTTTGGAACAGTTTGAGAAGGATATGTGTTAACTCTTCCTTAAATGTTTGGTAGAATTCACCTGTGAAGCCGTCTGGTCCTGGATGTTTGTTTTTTGGGAGTTTTTTAAATTACTGATTCAATTTCATTACTCGTAATTGCTCTATTCATATTTTCTGTTTCTTCCTGATTCACTCTTGAGAGATTGTACATTTCTAGGAATTTGCGCATTTCTTCTAGGTTGTCCATTTTATTGGCATATAAGTGTTCCTAGTAATTTCTTATCATTCTTTGCAGTTCTGTAGTGTTGATGGTAACTTCTTTTCATTTTTTACTTCATTTATTTAGGCCCTCTCTCTTTTTCTCTTGATGAATCTGACTAAAGGTTTATCAAGTTTGTTTATCTTTTCATAAAACCAGCTCTTAATTTAATTGATCTTTTGTATTTTTCTTTTAGTCTCAATTTCATTTATTTCTACTCTGATCTTTATTATTTCTTCTACTAACTTTGGGTTTTGTTTGTTCTTCTTTTTCTAGACCCTTTAGGTATAGGGTTATTTTTTCTTCTCTAAAACTCCCCTGGGAATTCCCTGGCAGTCCAGTGGTTAGGACTCTGTACTCTCACTGCTGAGGGCCTGGATTCAATCCCTGGTCGGGGAACTAAGATCCCACAAGCCATGCAGTGTGGTCAAAATAAATAAATAAAATTTCCCTGATTTGCTACTCTATTGATATATCCAAGGCTTCTGCCCCTTTCCTGCTTTTTATATTCCTTTTTCCCAAAATAAAATTCCAGGATATCCAGGCATATTGGACAGTTGGGCCCCAGAGAAACTGAAACTATTATAAAGCCAAAAATGATTTGGGATGAGACTCTTTCTCTTCTGACATCATTTTGATTCTATGTGTAGGTTACCTGCCCTCTGCTACAGTTCACAATCTTAGGTCTTCCCATGGAGCCATGGGTACATTTAGTTAACTTCCTCTTTCCCTCAGCCCAGAAGACTCTTCAGGGGTAGAGGTGGCTGGAGTAAGGATTAAGGAGAGGGCAGGATATGGGCACAACAGGGGATGAAAGGATTACAGAATCTAAGGACTACATCCCATACAAAACTGTGTAACTAACTAACCATCACGTTAGTTCTAATACTTTGTGTTTTGAGTTCTTATTCTACAATTCAAATTAGGATCTCTAACGTCTATTTTTGTACCAAATCATTATTGTACTGTTGTGCTTACAGGTTTATTTACTCTTGTGCTACTCACTGGTAGATTTTTAAAGTTGTTTGCAGCTTATTAATATTAGTCCACTTGATTCAAAAGCATTTGCTTTCTCGGGCCGATGGACTCAGCATACTCTTAAGGGGCATTAAAGTATTGATTGGTCAGTGTCTAACAAGCCATGCCCAGTGGTTTTATGTGATTTGATTTAACATTCTGCCTCCCTGATTCTTGGCTTGGCTGACAACACTACAGTGCTTTAACCACTTGTTTAGAAAACTGAAGAGAAGTATTTCCCTTCAATCGTCACAGAGTGATAAACAGCAAGGATCAAAGCTGGAGGAAGGGCCATCTAGTTGTAATTACTGGTTGTCAGATTCAAAGTGTTTTTGTGTGAAGTCAATTTCACTGCTCCTTTCATCTGAACATGGTCTGTGATTGGACTGCATCTTGCAAGGCAGTGTTCTTTTTTTTTTTTTTTTTTGAATTTTATTTTATTTATATTTTATACAGCAGGTTCTGGGTAGTTATCCATTTTATACATATTACTGTATATATGTTAATCCCAATCTCCCAATTCATCACACCACCACCACCACCCCGCCACTTACCCCCGTTGGTGTCCATATGTTTGTTCTCTACATCTATGTCTCTATTTCTGCCCTGAAAACTGGTTCATCTGTACCATTTTTCTAGGTTCCACATATATGCATTAATATACAATATTTGTTTTTCTCTTTCTGACTTACTTCTCTCTGTATGACAGTCTCTAGATCCATCCACATCTCTACAAATGACCCAATTTCGTTCCTTTTTATGGCTGAGTAATATTCCATTGTATATATGTACCACATCTTCTTTATCCATTTGTCTATCGATGGGCATTTAGGTTGCTTCCATGACCTGGCTATTGTAAATAGTGCCACAATGAACATTGGGGTGCATGTGTCTTTTTGAATTATGGTTTTCTCAGGATATATGCCCAGTAGTGGGGTTGCTGGGTCATATGGTAATTCTATTTTTAGTTTTTTAAGGAACCTCCATACTGTTCTCCATAGTGGCTGTATCAATTTACATTCCCACCAACAGTGTAGGAGGGTTCCCTTTTCTCCACACCCTCTCCAGCATTTGTTGTTTCTAGATTTTCTGATGATGGCCATTCTGACCAGTGTGAGATGATACCTCATTGTAGTTTTGATCTGCATTTCTCTAATAATTAGTGATGTTGAGCACCTTTTCATGTGCTTCTTGGCCATCCGTATGTCTTCTCTGGAGAAATGTCTATTTAGGTCTTCTGCCCATTTTTTGATTGGGTTGTTTGTTTTTTTAATATTGAGATGCATGAGCTGTTTATATATTTTGGAGATTAATCCTTTGTCCATTGATTTGTTTGCAAATATTTTCTCCCATTCTGAGGGTTGTCTTTTCGTCTTGTTTGTAGTTTCCTTTGCTTTGCAAAAGCTTTTAAGTTTCATTAGGTCCCATTTGTTTATTTTTGTTTTTATTTCCATTACTCTAGGAGGTGGATCAAAAAAGATTTGGCTGTGATTTATGTCAAAGCGTGTTCTTCCTATTTTTTCCGCTGGGTTTTATAGTGTCCGGTCTTACATTTAGGTCGCTAATCCATTTTGAGTTTAGTTTTGTGTATGGTGTTAGGGAGTGTTCTAATTTCATTCTTTTACATAAAGCTGTCCAGTTCCCCAGCACCACTTATTGAAGAGACTGTCTTTTCTCCATTGTATATCCTTGCCTCCTTTGTCATAGATTAGTTGACCATAGGTGTATAGGTCTATCTCTGGGCTTTCTACCCTGTTCCATTGATTTATATTTCTGTTTTTGTGCCAGTACCATATTGTCTTGATTACTGTAGCTTTGTGGTATAGTCTGAAGTTAGGGAGTCTGATTCCTCCAGCTCCGTTTTTTTCCCTCAAGACTGCTTTGGCTATTTGGGGTCTTTTGTGTCTCTGTACAAATTTTAAGATTTTTTGTTCTAGTTCTGTAAAAAATGCCATTGGTAATCTGATAGGGATTGCATTGAATCTGTAGATTGCTTTGGGTAGTATAGTCATTTTCACAATATTGACTCTTCCAATCCAAGAACATGGTATATCTCTCCATCTGTTTGTATCGTTTTTAATTTCTTTCATCAGTGTCTTACAGTTTTCTGCATACAGGTCTTTTGTCTCCCTAAGTAGGTTTATTCCTAGGTATTTTATTCTTTTTGTTGCAATGGTAAATGGGAGTGTTTCCTTAATTTCTCTTTCAGAGTTTTCATCATTAGTGTATAGGAATGCAAGAGATTTCTGTGCGTTAACTTTGTATCCTGCAACTTTACTAAATTCATTAATTAGCTCTAGTAGTTTTCTGGTGGCATCTTTAGGATTCTCTATGTATAGTATCATGCCATCTGCAAGCAGTGACAGTTTTACTTCTTCTTTTCCAATTTGTATTCCTTTTATTGCTTTTTCTTCTCTGATTGCAAGGCAGTGTTCTTAAGACACGCATCATCTCTGCTTTAGAGCTGGGCTCACCAGCCAAGTTGCTTTCCCAGGGCTAATTTATCTTGCAGGTGACACATTAAATAGAACCACACAATCAAGGTTTGAGTTCTCTCTTCTGTGTTGTCTTGGTCTGTCAGGTCCTATTAATCATATAATGATGTGCCCTTGAACAATCTGCTTGCTGCATACTTTTAGCTGTCCAAACTGCACACCCCTCCACCCCCACCGGAAGAAATCTTCTGGTAGGAAAACAAACTAACAAAAGACAGAAGGACCAGGCAAGTGGAAAAGTGGAACAGGGGGATGACTAGAAAGACGGCATGCAGTTTTGTTTTTCAAATGAAACTCTAACCGTGTGCCATTTCCACTGGTCTTTGCCAGATTTCTCTCCATGTAAGGTAGTATTCCATGGTAGCTCAACCTCAGAGGAAGCATTCACTAAGCATATGGCATTTCTGTGGGGCCACCAAAGGGAAATGGTGGGAGAAATATTACATGGCTTGTGAAGGAATCTAAATGTACTTTGAAAGTTTGATTTCCTGAGCTTTTAAAAATTATTATTCTTATTATACAAGATCCAACTAGACCTCACCCATCAGCCCATCCCAGACCCCTGAGTTCTAAACACACAGAGTACTGGCTTTAGTTTAAATCTCCAGAGCCACAAAGGGGCTGATAAGTTGGAAGAAGTTTGGAGAGATCCACCAGAATAATAAAAGGAAAAGGAGAGAGTGATTTATGGAGCAGATTAAAGGAACAAACCATGTGTAGTGTGGTTAAATGATAGTGAATAGAAGACATGAGGCTAAAAGTATTTGAAGTGTATAAATGCCAACATGAAGAATTATATTATATAGAGAGAGTATTACCTAGAAGCTAGACATCATGGAATAAAATTAAAGGCAGGTAAGTTTAGGTTATTTACCAATTACAATAGTAATATTAATAGCAACTATTTATTTAGAAATAGGAAAATTAAGCTACTATATCAATAAACTGTTATCAGTAGAATAGCATTTCTCTATAATTTGAAATCTAAACCAGCCTAAATTCTGAAAATGAGGTCTAGGCTGTAGCCAATTTATGAACGGTCTCACTGTTGTCACTCAAATTATGAATTTTTAGTGTTCTTTAGTCCATGTTTATTTACCACCTGTGTGCTAGATGCTGCAGTACAACACTGGACCAAAACAGAGCCTGTGCACTCATGGAGCTCACGGTCTACGGAAGGGACCAACAATAAACAAATAGCCACATCAATGAACTTAAAATTAGAGCTTGTGTCAATGCAAAGTATGAAAAGGCAAATGGTATTCCAAGAGTTGACAAGAGTGACCTGCCCAGTCTGGGGAGGGTGGTAGGAAAAGTGACATTTCAGCTGAAGCCAGAGTAGGAGTTGCCTGTGGGAAGAGAGGAGGTGAAAGAGAGGTAGTTGGATGGGGGCAGGAGAGAGCTCTGTGAAAGCTCTGGGAGCATGGGCACAATTTCTATATCTGGATGAGTTTAACTTGAGACATGATTTTCTCAGAAGAAGTAGAAATTAAAATTCAGGGTAAATGACCTGCAGTTACCTAAGAGAACCCAGAACTTCAGATAACTCTACTAAGGGCATTCTATTCCTCATGACTTAGTGCCCATAAAGTATTACATGCTACATTTATGATCCTGCAGTGAAGCCTGGTCTCTCTCTGTGCATTTGCACGGGGACTGGGAAAGTCTGCACACTTACGGAATTCAATGTGACCACTCCCATCCTCTGTGGCCATGGACAAGTCATTTCTCTCTCTATAGGAAACAGGATAAGCCCTAGATGGGACAGCTCTGTCCACTCTGATGGTACTTTGACATTGATGTGTCATTATGTAAAACCATATCAAAAAATAAATTACTTACATTCCAAAAAAATAATGTTGAAAATATTTGAGAGAATTTTTAAAGGAGATCCTTAATATCATATAATTGAGGAATTATGATTTCTAAAATTCTGTGAGAGTTTTCACATGAAAAAGTGGTGTGTAATCTGTATGTATATAGCCACTGCTGGGTCCCATCTCAGTTGAATACTGATATAGGTCAACTGTGAGGTGTTTAATAGGTGTTATATGGGAGGGAGAATCAAAAAAGTGCAATGATTAAGTTTAACAAAGGCTGGATTAGACAAAGTTAAATAGGCTTCCTATGTTTAATATTTTTATATTAATGTGAATTGTAAAATTCTTATAAGGTAACATAGTACTTGGTATCTCCCAAACTTATTTTATCAGAGGACACTTTTTTTTTCTCTCTTGAAATACTGTATACATTCCTCAGACCCTAATATTTCTATATACTCATATAGGTGATCTAAAATTAGGAAAAAGTCATTATATTTTTGGTTCTAGAATTTGTTGCGAATTCATTGCCTTTGCGATTATGTCTACAATTCTGAGCTGAGCCTATAAAACCATTCACCATCTGGACACAGCCCAGTTCTTTCTTCCACCTCTTACTTCCTTGCCTGTATACTTCATACTCTGGCCACACTGAACCTCTCCCTTACCTTGAACGTGCCTCCCTTTCCCCAGTCTGTTCTTTACACATTCCTCTCTGCTTGGGAAATCCTCGACTCCCACCGTCCACCTCCCTCTGCCCCTGGTCCCACTTCTGATTGTCAGGGGCCTGTTTATTCTTCAAGATCTAGTTCAAATATCTTCCCTGGAAACTTTGTTCTTTTTTCTATTATAGCACTCACACCATTATATTTTCATTTATCTGTTTATCAGACCCTTTCATGCCTCCTTCCTCCCCACTGGCTGTATTCCTGTCTTCAAGGCAGGGCAGAGACAGTGCTCAGGTTTGTATATACAGTCTTACCTAACAGAGCAGCTGGCAAACAAAGGAAACGTCCATGCTGACTGTATGAACTTGAATTTGTCTGCGTGCTTGGTTTTGATAAGGCTATTCTCCACATTTTAAGTAAAACAAATAAGTCAAACTATAAAACAACTATCTGGTGAGAAGCACAACTTTTCTGTCTCACACGCATTGATTATTGCACTTATTACTGCAAAAGTATTAAAATTATGTGTTTCTATGAGTCATAGGACAACATTGTCCTTGAGCCCAGGGACCTTAGCATATTCATTTTTCATTCTTAGCACTTATTGGTCATAGCTCTTAGTAAATGCCCAATAAGTGATGCCTAAATTAAATGAAATTGATCACTCAACTCCTTGCTATTACCCCTGCTGATGTAAAGATTGTCACAGCAAAGTAATGAAAGGTGTGAACTCAGACCAAAATGCTTGATTTCAGTCCCAGCTCTTCACCAGCTATGTGACCTTGGGCAAGTTACTAAACCATTTTGTCCTTCCTTTGTCATCTGTAAAAAGGAGATGTTAATGTTGCTCACCTTCTAGGGCTGTTGTTAAATCTCAATCTATAATTTATATCTGTTTCTGCACCTATACTATCTATTTTAATTCTATAGAGTGTCTTTCTTATGCCTTCCCAGTGAGAGAACAGACAATCAAATGTTGTAATATACAAAGTGAAAACCTCTACCCTTCTAAATTCTGTGAAATGTCAAATCAGAGATGAGGGTCAGTCATGTCAATAGGGAGTTACCTAAGCAAATATGAGAGTATAATTTGCATGGTGTAATGACTATAATCTGCCCAGTCAAAACTTGACTGTAAAGTGATCTGATTTCCCACCTTTTAAACACTGTTATACAGCTTTTATGAAAAAGTTGGCAAATGTCAGGAAAAAAGTACTATACTATAGGGTATATTTTTATATTTTATTTTTTATTTTATTTTTTTTGGCCACACCACACAGCTTGCAGTATCTCAGCTCTCCAACCGGGGATTGAACAAGCGCCCCAGTAGTGAAAGGGCCAAGTCCTAACCACTGGACTGCCGGGGCATTCCCCACAGCATATTTTTAATCTGAACTGCTTTACAAGATGCTTTAAAACATGTGTTATTCGATTCTCATGGGAACTCTGTAAAGAAAACTGATCTAGTTTTACAGTTCAGCTGGGTGATGGAGCAAGTAAATGACAATTGACATAGCATATACTGTGTCAAATGCGTGTTTCTAATAATAAACACGGTTTCAGAGAATGGAATTATTTCTTAAGAACCTGAGTCAGGGGTAAATTATAGTAGAGGATAAAGAGCTTCAGGTGGGCCTTGGAAGGTAAGATTTACCTAAGCATGAAGATGGAGAATGGGCAGAGTTTGGAATGTATTTGGTATATTTGGGGTGATGAGCTCACTGTGTGGCAGCAGTGGAGGCTCAGGATGGTCCTGGGAGCCAAGCCTGGTAGTCTGAGCCAGAGTGGAGGGGGTTTGGAATGCCATGCTAACCCATGCATGCTTGCTTCCTGAATTTTAAGTGTAACTGTCCTCTTCCCTGGGGAACCTACTCCATGAATTACAAGTATGATAGCCAAGGAAAGCCCAGACCCCCCAGGGACCTACAGCCAGACACTAACACCCCCCCACCCCCAAGCAAAATAAAGCTTTGCTCAATTGCTTCTTTCGACAAAGGATAACCAACGCTAGCATTGTTCCAGAGCTGTAAAAGTAGTCATTCAGCCACTGAAAAGTTACCAAACCTTCCTACCAGAATTGTATTGGCTATTGGGAATGGTTTTAATAACAGTATTGTACTTTGTTCATTCGTTTTTAGATATGTTGTTACAAATTTACCCATTCAGTCATTTTCTCCGCTCCCAGGCCAACCACTGTGTGTAGGACAAGGAAAAGACTAAAAAGAACTACATCATAACTACAGAAGGTAATCACATACCTTCCTGCTCTAAGTGCAGCTCTTTCAATTCTGATAGAAATTATCCAGGAATATTGTAGAGTCTTCCTTAAAAGTAGCACAAATAGGATGTATTCTCATCCTCTGCAAGTGGTGTGTTTGTGACTCTGTGTGTGTGTGTGTGTGTGTGTGTGTGTGTGTAGTGGGGAGGGTAACCTAAGGGTTGGGTGGGAGTGATTTAAATGCTTTGTTAAGATTTCATTTAGTCCCATGAGGCTAAGATAACTATTTCTGTTGTCATGCAAAACTACTGGAATTGTTGGCGTGATAGCAGTCTTAGTACTGACAATTCTGTATAGATAAATTAGTTTTTACCTTTCAGAGAAACCCAGTATTTTTTACTCAGTGTTCTTAGATTCACACACACCTCTTTACTGCCATCAATCTTTCTTCCCAAATGTCCCTTCATATGAGAAAAAAAGATATAAAGTAAAATTGAATTTTTAAACTAGAACACGGCTCTTGTTGTGACTTTAGATTTTTACAGCACACAAGTGCCATTTTTAATCCATTCTCAGAGTAATCTTGTGAGAAAAATTTTGCACTAGTTATTGATGAAAAATGAGATGCTTAGAGCTTTTGCTTTATTTTGTTCCAAACTTTCAGAAACAACAACTACAAAAAGGTTGTTTTTATTAACAAAAAATGGCAATGAGAAATACATAAATTATATCAGCAAATTATCATCAAAGAATAAGTTGAACACCTTAAGAATCTTAATACTACTCTTTCTCATATACAGAATATCATGTAGCATGTCACTGACCACCCTCTAGGGCATAGTGCATTCTTTCCCAAAGCTGGCCCTCCCCTTCCCCACCTGTCCCAGACCTTGTCTCCTTGACCTCTCTGCAACTTTTGATATCGTTACCTGGAGGGCCCTTGACCTCCCTGCTTCCCTAGCTTCTGTTATACCTTGGAACTTCTTTTACCTCTCTGAATGCCTCTCCATGAGCTCATGGACCCTTCTGTCTGTCCTCTAAGTGTAGGCACTGTCCGTGGTCTCTTCTTTCTCTCTAAGTCTACTTTCAGGGAGGCATCTCACTCACTCTCAAAGCTTCATTCCTCCATAAAGATCCACAACTATATCTAAACCTGCATCTACATCCCTTCAAATTCTAACACCTCTTTCTTTTTTTTTTTTAACATCTTTATTGGAGTATAATTGCTTTACAATGTTGTGTTAGTTGCTGCTGTATAACGAAGTGAATCAGCTATATGTATACATATATCCCCATATCTCCTCCCTCCCGCCCTCCCTATCCCACCCCTCTAAGTGATCACAAAGCACCAAGCTGATCTCCCTGTGCTATGCGGCTGCTTCCCACTAGCTATCTATTTTACGTTTGGAGTGGTATGGACTTGTATATACTAACACCTCTTTTTTGATGCTTGACACTGCCTCTGGCTGTACGTCTCCCTGGCACCTTTAACTTGCTCCCTTTCCATCTCCTCCTCCTCCCCCACTTCTGGAATGTGTCAGTCTCCACAAGATCATAAACTCCATGCGGACAAGCCTTGAGGTTTTTGTCATTTTTACTTAAACTCGGCACTTAGGTATCCTCAGCACTTAGAACAATGCCTGGCACACAGTTGACATTTGGTAAATATTGAATAAATGAATGAATAAATGAGTATCACCCACTACAAAGCAGCCTAACTCTCCTCTACATCCTGTTAGTCACTTGTGCATAAAGCTAGGGTGATTATATTATTTATTACCCAAATGAGGACATTTTTAGAGTGGAAGTGGCCACTATTAATAATTATGCTGGGATGACAGGCATGAATTTGGAATGTCTTGGGGAAACCTGATTGTATGCTTACTGTAATCATTGTCATTTAAAACCTGTCCTCCTCATATATTCCTCTGCATGTCAGCCACCAAGACACTTTGCGCTATCCTCTCACCGTGTCTTCCCCTTTGAACCTTCACTCCCACCTGCCTGCCTCAGGCTTCACCACACCTAGCCTGGTTACTGCTAATAGACTCTTAGTAGCCTCTTTCTACTACTAGGTCTCATTGACCCCTAACCAGTCTCCCCAGTGTCTGTCTTTGCCCATTCTATTCCCACTACACATGGCTGACAGATTAATCTTCCCAAGAAAGAGCTCCAATAATAGGATTTTCCTACCCAGAAGAGTTCCATTGGTTCTCCATTATCTCTGAAGTAAGTACGGACTTTTAGTTTTCAAAGTCCTCAACTTTGGACTGACCTGTACTTGTAGGTATATATACTCAAGACCTGAGCCACTCAAAGCGGCATTGGGATCACCTGGGAGCTTATTAGAAACGAATTTTGCACCCTACCATTAGATCTATAGCATCAGAATCTACATTTTAGCAAGATTCCCAAGTGATCTGTATACACACTAAAGTTTGAGAAGCACTACCCTGTACTTTAACCTAACTGGGAGGAATCACAGTTTTAAAATCACACCCTAAGATTTTGGCTTCCCTGCTTAGCTTATACTGGTCTGTTTCTGTAGGCTACCTGCTTCCACCTTCTCTACTCAATAAAATTGTGTTAATCTTCCAAAGGTAAACCCCAGCCACTATATACTCCATAAAACCTTTCCTAAAACAACTGTTACCTTTGCGTTCTCTGAACACCATAGTATTTAATTTCTACTGTCTTATTATTATTTAATTTACATTATATTATAGCTATTCAGGTACTAATTTTATATACACACTTATTTCCTCACTATATTGTAAGCTCAATATGGGCACAAACCATTTCTTTTCTTTTCTTTTCTTTTACGGTGGTAAAACAGTCACACAAGGACCAACTATAAAGCACAGGGAACTATATTCAATATCTTGTAACAACCTACAATGGAAAAGAATCCGAAAAAAATATATGTATAACTGAATCACTTTGCTCTATACCTGAAACTAACACAATATTGTAAATTAACTATACGTACTTTAATAAAAAAAAAACTTATAACAGAAAATTGACAATTGTAACCATTTTTAGGTATGCAGTTCTGTGGCATTTAAGTACATTCACCGTGTTGTGCAACCATCTGTTTCCAGAACTTTGTTTATAGTCCCCAACTGAGACTCATGCCCATCAAACATTAACTTCTTATTCCCTTCTCCCCCAAAACCCTGACAATCACTTTACTTTCTGTTTCTGAATTTGACTGCTTTAAGTGCCTCATATAAGTGGAATCACACAATATTTGTCCTTTTGTGTCTGGCTTATTTCACTCAGCGTAATTTCTTTAAGGTTTATATGTGTTGTAGCATGTGCCAGGAATTCCCTTTATTTTAAGGTTGGATAATATTCCACTGTATGTGCAGACCACATTTTGTTTATCTATTCATTCAGTGATGGACACTTGAGTTGCCGCCACCTTTGGTTACTGTGCATAATGCTGCCATGAACACGGGTGTACAAATATAAGTTCAAGTCCCTGCTTTTGATTCTTTTCTTAATTTCAATTTTTTGGAGAATTGTTTTTATACTGTTTTCCATAGCAGCCATACCATTTAATATTCCCACCAGCACTGCACAAGGATTCCAGGTTCTCCATATCTTTGCCAACACTAGTTATTTTCTGGGTTTTGTTTCTAATAATAGCCATTATAAATGGGATGGTATGAAATGGTGGTTTCAATATGCATTTCCCTAATGATTAGTGAGTTGAGCATCTTTTCGTGTGCTTATTCACCATTGGTATATATTTTTTGGAGAAATACCTATTCAAGTCCTTTGCCCATTTTTTTTATCAAGTTTTTTTTTTGTTGTTGTTGTTGAGTTATAGGAGTTCTTTATATATTCTGGATATTAACTCCTTATCAGATATATGATTTGCAAATATTTTTCCTATTCCATAGGTTGTCTTTTCACTCTGTTGTTAGAGCATCCTTTGATGTAGGAACTACTTTTATATCCCTACTACAATGTCTTCAAAGGGTATCTGATAAATATTCATATTTAATTTAATTCATAAATGATGCTTAATTAATGGTTTATCACTGCCCTTAAATTTATGATAAAATCTAACTAAATATAAATTAACTTTAAAATTATTTGGGACAAATCCAATGAGATTGAGGAACTTCAAATATAATTGTGAATATTTTCAGACTTGAACTCTACTAGAGTATACAAAGGAAGCTTCAAAACATGTACTGAAAATTCCCCATCATTGTCCTTAGATTTCGAATTTTGACACTTCCCTAGGGAGGCTTTGAAATTAATTGCTATTGTATGACAAGAAGGAGATGAGAAATTATTTGTGGGACAATCAGATGAAAGTTTAAATCCCTGTCTTTGGCTAGGGGCTGTCCCATGATCAAAGACATTTGGGAACTAGAAAGTTACTCTAAAAGAATGAATTTTCAGCGAAGTAAGGATGTTTATAAAAATTCAGAAGGTGCCCTGAAGCCTGACTCCTGTTGGTCCTCCTCTAGTCAGATGCATCACTGATATGACAAGGCGGTGAATATTTGTAGGATGGTAAAGAAAAAAGGGATGATAGGTTCTTCATTATTTCTGAACTGCATTACTTGGCTAATTTACAAGCCAAGAAAGTTACTAATTATAACTCTATTAACAATTCCAATATTCTTTTACTTACTCACATTCTGGTCTTTCTGCTCTGTGATTCATTTTCAGTTCAAGAACTTTCTACCACAAATTATCTAGAGTCACGTTGGTTGTGTACTGCTATTATCGAGTGTCCTCTATGGAACAGCTTAATGGAAATTCTGATTATTCTTGTTGGTTCGAATTTGAGCAGATTACATAAAACTCCTTTGAGTAACTAGCACAGCATCCCAACAAAGGATTACTTGATTTTTTACAATAAAAGTTCAGACAAGAGAAAGTCATTTAGAAGGCATAAGAGATTGCCTTCCTGGGGTCATTTTTATTCTGAATTATGAAACAGCTTCAAAGGCATGAGTCAAGCACTTAGCATTCCTGTGCAAAACATTAGGACTGAGTAACTACAGTTCAATGACAACTAGATTAACATGAATAAGAACTAATAATGGTCCATTCATGTACATATGTAGGTGTCTTTAAAGAGTATGTGTGGGTAGTTAACCAGGGTCATACTTAGCCTTTCATTATAACTCTCTATTTACTCTATTCACTAAACGCTTGACTTTATGGTAAACCACCCATTTGGGAAGAACTTTTGGTGCCCTTTCAGATATATAAAGTTTACATAATTTCCCCTGTTTACATTTAGTGCTTAGCCCCCCTCCCCCGCTACAGCTGACTTGTTCACTAATCTGTGGTTTTAAGTGATTTATCTGATTGTTTACATTAAAAGGAGCAGAGGGTTAGAGCGGGGAATCTGTGGACTTTCCCTGTTCTGATTGGTTGTGTCTTACGTCTCAAATGTGGCAGGTGTTCCTGAGACAAGATCTATTGTTTTTAAGTCTCTTTATCTGAGTCTTATTTGGAATTGAAATGGAAATAAACTCTGTGACTACTTTTCCCAGTTTCACTTCTGGAAATAAAAGCAGTATGGTATTGAATAAAACCCTTAAATTGCAAAGGAGGAGTTCATGTGTTGGGTATATACATTTACCTGAAATTGTATAATTTTAGAAGAGAGATCTCATAGGGGATCTATTCTGCTTCTCTCACTTTACAAGTGAGGAAGCAAATGAGAAGTGGTGAGTTTAAGAGACCGACCTAACATTACATAGCTCCTAATGGCAGTGCCAGGATGAGAGTCAGGGCCTGGCAGCATCTCAGTTCAGTGTCCTTCTCACTATTGCATGTTGCCTTCCTTCAGTTAATCCTTTTGATAACCACAATATTCCTCAATCCTTGCCTTTTTAATTGGAGCAAACCATGCGTAGTGTTGGAATCTACATGTTGCTCTGTTATTAAATATTGAAATTTTCCTCATCCTAACCTTTGTATCGAAAGAAGAATGCTAAAATAGCAAATATTTTTGGTAAGGTAACAAAATGCTATCTAGTGTGACATCCTCAATGACATTGGTCTGGAATACATAATGTTTGCTGTCTACCTACACAGACTGAAGGAGGGTACATTTTCTTAATAGTTTTTCAGAGAGGATGCAGTGTTTCACAGATGTTTAAGCAAAGTATATATGGAAAGAAAAAAACACAGAGCTGACCTTTTCTATAGTATGATTTCAGACGCCAGTGAAGGTGAAGATAGTTAAGACTGTTAGCTTTACAAAATTTCTCTTTGCTCAGATGGTAGAAGCATTGACATTAAAAAAGGACCAAACTGACAGAAAATGAAATTCTTTCTCCTATTGAGGAACAGCCACTGTATGAGTTCTGTTAGCACATCTTATACCCATTCATTTAGAGATGCTGTGAATTGATCCTAAACCTTGAGACAGATTTTTAAAGGAAATTAATTATTTCTTAACATTCTTAATAATTTCTTAGTGCTCTCGAATAATTTTGTTCTGCATGTGAATGCTACACAAAGCCCCAAGAAATCTATTAAATTATAACTAAACACTAAAATAAATCCTAGGACATTAAAACAAATAGTACTAGCAGGTTTTCACTGTATATTAATTTCTTGTTGCTGAAACTAATTATAGTGTGAAAAACATTGTTTCCTACCGCCCAATTCCAACTACGAATGAGCAAGGTACGGTGAAACTGAAATTCAACGGAAGTGGTATTAGCAGATTTTTGCTGTATATTAATTTCCTGCTGTCCTTCTGAAACTAATTGTGTTATAAGATGGTTATGAAAACCATTGTTCCCTATTCCCCAAACCCAGCTAAGAATGAGAAAGTAGGAAACTCAGCAAAAGTGGCCTGTAAAATACTAAAATTTATTTCCTCTTCTAGGAGAGTCAAAGTGATAAGTATAATTATTTGTAATCAATTAATTTGAAAGAGCTCATTGTAATTGACAATTATATGTGCCAGGCCTCGTTCTAAATGCTGTATAAATATGACCTTATTTAATCATTATAACAGTCCTCTGAGGTAGAGAAATTATTATCCCCATTTTACAGATGAGAAAGCAGAGACAGAGAAGCTATTACTTGTTCTAGCAAGTGGCTGAGCTAGACTGGAAAGGATAAAGGCCATTAACTTGGATAAAGGCCATGAACAATATGATTATGCACTTTATCCTGTAGCTTATATCCATTTCTAGTAATCTGAGCTGTCATGACAATTTGTCTTTTGAATAAAATCAAAACTATCTGGAGAAATTAAAAGATTATTAGCCTATTGATATTTCTTGATTTACTGAATATTTACTATGTTTCTATTTTTTATATTACCTAATTTTTACTTTACTATGTTTATATTTTATATATTACTTTATATTATATTAATTATTATATTATTATAAAATATTGTTTTATATTACCAAATATATTGGTAAGCATTTACCAAGCCCAGTGATTCTCTATCCCATTAATAATAAGTGGTTTCCAAAACAAGGGAGATTTTTCTTCCAACTGCCTTCAAAATAATGTTATATATGTCTATGTCTATAAACATAGACACACATTCTTTAAAAAAAGAGAAAGTAAGCTTTCACATACTTCTTTGTTTACAAGCCTAAAACAAGTGGTAGTTGATCAGAAGACAATTACGTACCCAGTAAAGATGGTCTAAAGTTGATTTTTTTTTCGCCTTGAACCACTAAACTTGTCTCCAGACCATTAACTCTGCTCAAGACAGATAAATAAATACCTGTTAGAAAAGTTTCTTGATTTACATTTAAGTCTTTTTGGAGTGGGCATTATACTTATATATATATATATATATATATATATATATATATATATATAGTTTATTTGGTAGCTAACATCAAGTGCACTGAAATGGAATAGAGAGTGACTTTTCAGGGTATTTGAAAAGTCTCCTCAGGAGGTAGGTAGCATTTCATCTGTGTCAGCACAGAAAGACAACCACAGAGACACCTGCTAAATGTCTCAATGATTTGAGAAGCTAAGAATCACAAGTGGGAGAAAGTACTTCTGAAATGGTGTCTGGGTTGCCTGATGAGGCTAAACAGAAATAAGAATATTATCCCATTTCTACTGTTGCCAGATAAAATACAGAACAATACAAATACAGGTATTGCATGGACACACTTCTAGTAAAATTTCTTTGCTGTTTATCTGAAATTCAAACTTAACTGGACACCCTGCACTTTTATTTGCTAAATCTGGCCGCTTCACTTACTTGCCAAGCCTGCACCTGGTGGTCCAAAGGTCTTGTTCAGAGGTTTCAATAGGGAGTGTTTGTAGTGATGGGAAGGGGTAGATGGTGCAGGGATCTCTGACAAGGAATATTGGGAGGGCCTCCCAGGAGGCCCTCTAGTTGGAGGCTACAAACTCCTGCTTATCGAAGCCCCTGGAAGACACTCTGAATGTTGGGCTGGCTCCTCGCGATGCCTCTTCTGGCTCTGGTTCTGGTCGACTGGCTTCATGTCCACAGCCACCACCTTATTCCTGTCCCAGATATAAACTCATTCTCATTCTCAAAGCTCTCTTAGTCCACACTCTTGTTTAAGACCCTACATGGCACAGGGTCTTTTGCACTTAACGTTGCTCTTTCTAGAGCCAAGCACGTAGCCCAGGACATACTAGAGGGCTAATAAATGTTTACTAAACTTGAGGTTTTCAAAGATTTTTGTTATTGTTTTCCTGCTAATAATAGTAAGCAGGAAACAGGAATAAAATTGTTCCCTCCTAAACTATCAGTATTTCTCTTCATTTTCAAAGCCCATAATAAGGAAAGACAGTTGCCCCCCCTGGGGTCTGGTATACAGGATGTACTCAAGGAGTACTTGTTGAGTGACTGAATGAATGCTAATTATAATATCTGAATACAAAGAGGGCCTTAGATTTGTCTACACTTTTTACAAATATCACTTAATTGAAAAAGCTTTTCTGTATTATAGGAGCTAGGCCAGGATGGGAGGTGGGGACTGGTTCGGTGTTACTCGGCTCAGACACATTGAAGGGAAGAATTGGTGGAGGGGTGCCTTGAGGAAGTGGGGTAAAGGATTACTCACAGGGTTTAATCCCCTAAGATAAGAAGTGTTTGAAGTCGAGGGAGAGACTGGGGACATAAGTAGTACCAAACAGCAGTGATGGAAGGAGGAAGGGGAAGGAAATCACAAGCCCTGTTATCAGAAAGGGGAGGAGAGTTCTTACAGGTACCAGGCCCTTTGGGCACTTTTCCCAAACGGTCATATATCTGAAAATGACAGATCTATATTGATATGCATTAGTTAGGAACTACCCACAGTGTGAGAGATTACTAAATTCTGAAATTCACATAGCATAAAAACCTTCTTTAATGTAGCTCAATTTGAAATATCACCTTCCAGTAAAATGTTTAATATTGACAGGAAAAAAATACTGTGAGTTACAATTGAGTTTTTTTTACCAAATCGTCTCTAATTGGTTTCCATTGCACAATAAGGTAAAAGCATATTAGATACATGGCTAGCTGCCATTTTACCTTGGGATGCTTTTCCCACCAAGATGAAAGCAGAATAGAACAGGTTAAAGTAAATTAGTAAAATCAAGAATACAACACTCAGGATGTAAGCAAATGGATATTAAACCATAAAGAATGGTTTTTAATATTTGAAGCAAGATTTATTGTTACTTTTACTAGTTAAAAACATTTTTTGTCCTTTTTTTTTTTTTGAGTTATTCACGATTGGGAAGTGATAATTGTAACTTTTTTTTTTTTTGTCTATTGCAGTTAATCAGATCATAGCTATCTTAGACTGAACTTAATTGAAGCAAGCTTTCATGTGGCTTTGATTAACTGTTTAAGGCAGAAAACTGTCTTCAGGTTTCAAAACTCAGCTTGAAGTTGTTACCCATATATATGCTTTATTAGAAATAAATTAAAAGAAGATCCAGAAACAGCTGGAAACATTCTTTTTTATGTCTAACATTCATTTTGTAAAAGAAAAATGATAAAAAAAACACATTAAGTCATTTGAACTATGATATAGTGCATCTCTGACCTGATGAAGATTCTACATTTCCCTTTTTCTTGATATATTTATCTGCATAGTGACAGAAGGGTGCTGAGTGTTCATGCTGTTAATGCTGTCATTAATCATTTAGCTATATATTTATTTTAATGTATTTTTAAAGCAAACTTGGACCACTAGATACCTATACAGTATTCTTTTATGGGACATGGATAATTCCTGTCATAACTGCTAAAGATCCCTTATAACAAATAAACATTTAGCATGAATCTACAAGTTTCACTTTCATACTAGTTCATCTTTGAACCCCCAGCAATAAGCTCCTTTCATTAACTAATGTTGATATAATATCTGGCCTATCAAATGAAATCAGTGTTTAATGCTCGTGAAGGGCATAGAACAGTGCAAATGTGCTGTTTTATAAGGCATTAATCCAGAGAGCCAATAATATGTACAGTGAAGTTTATCTTGACAGGTAAATCAACTCATTGCTAAGTGAAATAGCCAGACAATACTATCCTTGTTGTTGAACTGCAGGTGTTTAAAAAGCTAAGCGAACTAAGGAAAAACCTAACAGCGTCATGTGGGAGGAGTGAATGCTGGTGAAGGAAGGGAAGCTTGGTTAGCTGGTTAGGCAGGTGCTTAGAAAGTTTAAAGGAAAAAACAGAAATCTAAAATCAAAAGCAGATGCCTGGTTAGGATTTTATGGCCTTACAGAAATAATAAGAGAAGTAAGGTTAGGAACGCAAACATTAAAATAGTTATTTCTAAGAAATCTTGTTTTGGGAGAATGAAGTACAAGTGTTAGAGATAACCCTGCTCTAAGAATTCATTGTTTCAGATTAATTACAGGGAAATCCTGTCAATCTGAGAACAAACATATTTATCAGCCTCAGAAGTATTTATTAAATCTCTCCAGTATCTGGGGCAGGGTTTTATCCTTTATCCTGTCTTTCTTAAGATAACTATGATATAATGTTAGGAAATATTGTTTGCAAGCATTTTTAACAATCATAGCCAAGGGATGTAAACACATGAAGTATATGTGCATTTGCTTACTGAACAAGTTTACACTATTCTGTGCCTACGATGTTGTACATGGGGAAAAAGTCCATAGAACCCTATGGTACATCTCCAACTAATAGTATTAAGAAAACACTTGCTTAAAACAATCGATGGGTGAATTTTGTGGCATGCCATTAGTATCTTAATGAAGATGTTATTTAAGAACATGAAGGTGGCTAAAATAAAACAAAGCCATTAAAGAGAAATTAGAAAAAAACAGAAAGGATTTGTGAGCAGGGATAATTAATGTCTCAAGTGAAAATTATTATGTTTAATAGTTATACCAAGAAAAGTATAATGAGTAGAGAGAAGATAGAGCAAAATGTTTTCCTGGTCAGACACCTGACCTGCAGTGAATTACAGTTCATAAGTGAGGGTTCCAGAGAACATAATTTATTCTTCAAGTTATTGAAAGCCAAGGCATTGCATTTTGTGTGTAGTTCTCCCATGATTTGTCTACAAAACCCCTTTGATGAAATACATGACATTTCATCTGCTAGAAAATCTTGTGCTTACTTTTGGCTGCACCATGTAAGGGTCAAGTTGGGGGATGTCTCCAGCCTTGCCACCCTGCCTTAACTTCCCTGGCAGGGCTCCCATCTCCAGCCCCAGCCGCTGTCGTCCAGCATACAGAGCTGTTCTAATGCACAGTTTCACCCTGTCACAGTGGAATGAAATGCCGGACACCAGACACCGGCTGTAAATGGTTGATGTGCATATTTAGTGTAGTTTTATATTGCTCGGTGTCCCTTGCCCAACTTGAAGGCTCTGAACAATACTTTCCAGCACCTCCACTTCCCAATTCCTGTTACTCTCTAGATTTCTCTATTAGAATTCTTTGAGGCTATGGACTTTTGTTGGCTCCAGCACCCCAGACCCTCTTCTATTCCTTTCAGCCCGCCTTTTCACTCTCCAGAGAACCGGGGCCCTTTCCTGCTGGAGCTCAGTTGAGCCTAAATCAGTTTGTTTTGTGATCACCTCACGCTTACGTGGAAGGTGACCAACTGGTTCTTACCCTAAGAGTTTTTACCTCTTGCAGTTGCTTCTCTCCGGATTAAATTCCAACAGCTACTCTTTCTGCCCCACTGCTTTGGTATGCTGTATTGGAGCCCCTTTTTGTTCCTCTGGATTCATTTAACTTCTGTCCTTCTGCTCTTACCCACACCCTATAGCTTTTTTTCTTCTCTTTCTTTTTCTTAACCATTATTCTATTCTCCTTTAAAACCACGCACACTTTATCGACCAAAAATTTGTATTTTTCCCCTAGATAGGACATTGATTTTTGTTTTTCAATACTGTATTCCTATTCAGAGAATCACATGTTTACCCTGAATGTTAAATTCACAGAACACTCCTACATATTAAGGATAACCCAATTCATTTCTATTGTATATTTATGATACTGATGACTGCATTTAAATTTTAACACAGAAAACTTTAGACTTCAACCTTAGTATTGGTGGAAGGAGGGTGTTAAATTATGAAAAGATTAGTTTTCTCAAATGTAAAATGCAGATTTGGGAGAAAAAAACCCTAAGTAATTAATCAGCTTGATTAAATGTTCTAAAATAGTTCATAACATCCACCCATGATTTATTACTATTATTAAATTTCCTGTCATTCTTGGCTCTTTTATCAATTGTGACTTGGTACCTATGTGTGCATGTTTATCAGTTTCTACCTTTTAGTGGGTTAATGTTAAATATTTCAGCATATGAGTAGATAACACATGGGCACACCCAGCTTCCCTAGCCCACTTTATAACCCCAATTTACAATTCGTATTCATTCAATAAATATATATTGAGCCCTTACCATGTATTGGGCACTATATTCCACTAGGGATACAGATATTAAAAACTTACTTCCTACCTTCAAGGGGATCACAATCCAATGGGGGCATGAAACTATTACTCTATGGAGCTTAGGTATGTCTATAAAGAGGAAGAACCAGTGTGTCCTGGCAGGAGAAAGTAGTGCAAAGGCCCTGAGGCCACAGAGTGTGTGCGTTCAGGGAGCTGCCATTTTCTCTATTTTCTCTGTGACACATCAGGCAAGCGTTTATGTGAAGGTGAGAAGGAAGAAAGTGTGCATGGCTTATGTGGGGTACCTAGAAGAGGCAAATTCATTCAGAAAGTAGAATAGAGGTTACCAGGGGCTGTGGGCAGGAGGCAAAGAAGAGTTATTGTTCATGAGCACAGTGTTTTTACTGGGGATGAAGAAAAAAGTATTATATAGATAGTGATGATTATACAACATTGTGAATGTATTTAATACCACTGAAATGTATACTTATGAAGAGTTAAGTGATAAATATTATATTATGTATATTTTACCACAATAAAACAAAAAAATTTTTACGTGTGCCTGGGCCTTGAGGAAAGTGGTGATGTTTTGAGACAGCCACTGTGGAGAACAGGAACAAGACCCAGCTAGAGACACAGTGAAAATTTTGCTAATGACTCTCACTCCATCAGCATCCTGTCACCTGTTGGGCAGTTCTGAGATTTCATCAACAGCCTGTGGTGGCCTGGATGTAAGAGTGGATATAGCGGTTTCTCCAGACAGGCATGAAATAACTAGGAACTGAAATAGCTCTGTGTGTGTGTAATGAGAAAGTGGTTGAAGGCTGGCTCATGGCGCTAATAAACCCAAGACTTAGAAGGGAGTGAAGCCAAGGAGAGGGACTGATTAAGTAAAGGAAAAGCAAAAGCAAGGATTATGAGACCAGATGAGGAATGCTGGAAGGACACAAGATGGTTCTAGAAGTTGAGATAAAAGTTCGAGAATTTGAAAGCACAGCAGTGTGGATGGTGTGGCTCAGTCCAGGATGTGTCCATGGGGGTGGGTGGGTGAAGTTGGAGACAAAAGTCCCTGCAGTTGTGAGTTGAAGAAACTAAGTTCCCCAGAAGAGATAGAACAGCATCAGGTATCATTTAGAATTTCCAGTCAAGGCATGAGCTTTCTTGCAAATGATGTATTATTTATTTATTCGTCACTTGCATTCATTGAGGGCCTACTTTGTACCAGACACTGTTCTAGGTGCTGGGGAAAAAGACAATTCCCTGCTCTCCTGGAATTTCCACTCCAGTGAAGCGGCAAGTTGGGTAATAAACAAAAATAAACAAACACAAAATACTCCATGGGCATGTGCTATTATGGTCTCCCAAAGTGTACATAAAAAATATAGCAACATGCACAGACCTAGAGATTGTTATACTGAATGAAGTAAGTCAGACAGAGAAGGAGGAATATCGTATGATATAAGCTGAATCTAAAAAGAAATGATACAAATGAACTTACTTACGAAACAGAAACAGACTCACAGACTTAGAGAATGAAATTATGGCTACCAGCGGGGAAGGGTGGGAGGAAGGGATAGTTAGGGAGTTTGGGATTGACATGTACACACTGCTATATTTAAAATGGATAACCATGTCCTGGCTATTGTAAATAGAGCTGCAATGAACATTGTGGTACATGACTCTTTTTGAATTATGGTTTTCTCAGGGTATATGCCCAGTAGTGGGATTGCTGGGTCATACGGTAATTCTATTTTTAGTTTTTTAAGGAACCTCCATACTGTTCTCCATAGTGGCTGTATCAATTTACATCAGAAACTAACACAACACTATAAAGCAAGCATACTCCAATAAAGATGTTAAAGAATAAATTAAATAAAAAAATAAAATAAAATGGATAACCAACAAGGACCTACTGTATAGCACAGGGAACTCTGCTCAATATTATGTAACAACCTAAATGGGAAAAGAATTTGAAAAAGAATAGATACATGTATATGCATAACTGAATCACTTTGCTGTACATCTGAAACTATCACAACATTGTTAATCAACTATACTCAATATAAAATAAAAAGTTAAAAAAAGAAAAGAATTACAATATTTGTAAAGTTAGTGAGATATTATGATACGATATTAAGCCTGAAGATTCCAGGCATTTAGAAGTCTACATCAGGAAAATACTAAACATAGCCAAAGATATTGATTGGCAATACAGAGCTTACAGCTAACACTAAATTTTGCTTCCACAAAAGCATGGAGCCCAGTGATATTTTAATTAACAGAACAAAACCTCCAAAGCCATGAAAACTGTTAGCATTAGCAGCTTGGCAGATTCAGAGCGTGGCAATGGGCCACTAAGACACATCCAATGGGACAAGCACAAATTGGTGACTGTGAGCTCAGGACCTAGCATGAAAAGCCATCTTCTTCAGAACTTCTGGCAACATTCTTTATGAGGAAATAAATAATTTGAGATTTCATTTCAGAATCTCCAACAACAAGGCCCTGGAGTGTAGCCTGAAGGGAGCATGGGAGGAGTGGTTGCTACATCATATCTCTCTTGGGGAGGGAACATGCAGGAAGAGTCCCAGGGAGCTCTTCACCCTTCTGTCGTGCAGTGAGGGGCAATGGGTCACAGCAAGGAAGGCAATTTCCTACAGAAAAGCTGGAAAACATGAAATAATGGACTGTGACCATAGGCTCCTGGCAAAGGATTGCTGGCTTGGGACAGTTAGAAATTGGATTTTTTTCTAAAGCAAAGGCTTCTGACAACAAAATATTCAACAAGTGGACAGGAGAATGTGCTTCTCCATTCTTAGGCATAAGGGGTGATGGCACAGATGAGTTGAACATGGAAGGAGGAGTAGAAAATATAGGAATTTAAGAGAATTCAGAGACACTGGCTTCATATGTATAGGTGGATGGGTGGCAGGACCTACTTATTACTTGTGATTGGGGGTCACAGTGGTGATGGGTCTTAATCATACAGCATTAGGAGAAAGAGAAAGAAAAAACCTTTTTTTGTTTTTTGTTTTTCTTTTGCTTTTGCCAAAGTTGTTGACAGTATTGTTTGTAATTGCAGAAATTTGGAGTGAAATGTCCAAAATTATGAAAGTTTGAAAATAAATTATGTATGTCTATCCAACAGAATTCTATATATTCATTAAAAACTGTATTTCAAAATACAACAATAAATTGGGAAAATGCTCACAATCTAATGCTAAATGAGAAAAATTTCAAAATTTGGTATAAAAGTTATTCTAATATTTTTAATGTGTAAAGAAAAAAACTGAAAAGGAACATTTTCAATCATTATCAGCTCTTTCTTTCTGGTAATATTACAGGTATTTTTAATATTTCTACGTATACTTTTCTATGTTTAAAAATCTGTAACCATCAATATGTATTACTTAAAATTAATAAATTTGATGTAAATAGAGTGATAAATAATGATGCCACAAGCATAATTATGGTTTACACTTATACTAAGGAGCAGACTCTAGTAATAACCAGCCATCCAAAACTATAATGGAATATTCATTTCGTCAGTAAATGAGCCTTTATGTGTTGTTCACTGAAAAAGGCATAAGGGATTCAGAAATAAAAGTACCAGTCCCACTGGAGAAACTCAGGACTAGTAAGGAGGCTGAGAGGAAAGCAGACAAGTGCCCACAGTGCTCTGTGATAAGTTCTCCTCCAGAGATGGGCCCAAGGTGCTGTAGGAACACAGGAGAGGAGGAACAGTCCAGCCACTGGGATTCGTGGAGGGCTTCCAGGAGGAGGTGACATCTGAGTTGAATCTTGAAGGATGAGTGAAGCAAAAAATCAGAGGAAAAGCGTTCAAGTAGAAGGAATGTATAAAGACAGAACTGAGTGAGAGCAGTAGCTTTCTAATGTGAAGCTCATTATGCTGAAATTCAGGGGAGGAAAGAAGAAAACATGGACTAAACCAGTTACTGTGGGGGTGGAGAGACAGAGAAAGATTGAAGCAATATAAGAACTTTTGGAGTTCAGAATGTCTTCTAGATTCTCTCTTGGACACGAGATGTGTGGGTGATCGCATCACTTGGCTAACATAGGAAATAGAGTTGGAAGAGTAGATTTAGAGGGAAATTTTTAGAAATATCCATTAGTAAAGTAAACAATATATAACATCAGAGAGAAATCACTCATTTATTCTGCAAGTTTTTGCTGAGCACAACTGTCAGGGGCTGACCTAGGTCCTGAGGACACAATGGTGAATCAGACAGACAAGGCCTCGATCTAACATTGCTCAAGGTTTGCCTTGGAGACAGACCACAAACAAACAAACAAGAAAATGTCCAGAAGTGATAAGTGCCATAAAGAAAATTAAGCTGCATGCCACGAGAGGGAGTAATGGGTTATTTAGATTGGGTGTCAGAGGCTCAGAAACGATTTGGGATAGGAGAACAATGTGACAGTGATAATGATTGGACAGTGATATGGTAGCATTGATTGAATCTTTTCTTTGTGATTATTCCACTTAATACACAATACAATCCCATAGGTAGGGAGTGCTGAGGGTCCAAAACTTGCCCAGAGTCAAACTCAACTCTGCCTGTAGCCGTAATCTCAAAAACATGTGTACTTTCTGTCTGTATCAGGTTGGGCCTTGAGAGGTGAGGGCTGTAACCACGGGAAGGAATATAATCATCCAGGGACGCTGAAGCATGAGGAAGAAGTGGGGGTGGGGACCAAGGACTGAAACCCAGGGAATGCCGGCATCAAGCTGGTGGAAGGGGAGCTCTGAAGACAAGCACCTCAGCCACGCAGGGCACAGAGACCCAGGGGACAGTGTAGCCTGACGGCCACAAGACAAGGCAGTGTCAAGAGTAAGGGATGGTCACCAGTGTCCTCTCGCCCACACACCCGAGAAGGAGCAAGAACAACAGGAAACATCCATTAGATGTAGCAACCAGGCAGTTACTAGTGACCTTGCCAAGACTGGTTTCAGTGAGTTGCTGAGGGAGCCCAGACTGCAGTGTTGATAAGGGAATACTTCTTTTCTAAGAGATACAGGGTAGAGGCAGTGTGTTTTGTTATGGTGGTTGTTGTTTTGGTTTGGGTTTGGTTTAAAGAGGTGTAAGACTAGAAGGTTGAGCGCATGGAGAAGGAGGGGTTGAGGCTGTAGGAGATCGAGGAAATAACTGATATAGCCAAGCCCTCGTAGGGACAAGAAAGGATGGTAAGCAGAGCGCACAGGTCAAGGGCTAGATCTTGGGTAGGAAGAGAGGTACCTCTTTCCTGTGTTGGGAGGGAAGGGAGTAAGTAAGAAGGTTATAGGGGTAAGGAGTTGCCTGACTTCTTTTCTGTGAAGTCGGTGGTATTGTCATCTGCTCAAGGTGAAGACCCCAAGGGGGGGTGTCATCCTTAAGGTTCAGCTTTGAAATAGGGCTCCTGGAAAATGGGAGTGGATGCTGAGGGCCTGTATAAAAGTCTCCAAGTAGCCCCGCTGAGTTTAGAACCCTTGCATTTGTGGCTGCTGCATCTGCACAGCTGTAAGATTTCCTTCAGCAGGGCCAGCAGCCAGCCAGGCAGGGAGCTGTGCTGTGCTGTATGGCACCTGTTCTGGGGAGATCACTCCAGTCTTTCATCTGGCTTCTCATGGACAGTCCTCAATCCATGGACCCTTCAACAGCCAGAGCTAAACAAATTTGCAAAGCCAGAATTTATCTTCACGTTAGCCATTTAAAGAAAACCCCTAATCCATGACATCTGAATATAAAATATGTATTAAAATAGAAAGCAGTAGGGACCCAGGATCCTTAGAGCTAAATGATCAGTGGAATAGCTGGAATGTTCCTTGTACTGTTCTCTTCCCGTGCGTATAATGTTACAACTACTGCCTCCGTTTGATTCAATTAGAGATCCTCTTTTTAAAGTTAAATACACAGCTTCCCTGGGAATGTAATTGTGAAACGTTTTGTCGTTATACTGTACGGCAGTCACTTTAAGATAACACAAATCTTGCTTCTGGCAGAGCATTTCCTTACCACTACATGCATACAAAACAGGATGTAATCAAAAGGGTATTTGGCATGGGTCCAGAAAGCAATCTGGATTAGTCTGTAACTGGCTGCCATAGTTTCAAGTCCATTTCTGATCCATGACTTATTGCTTCATAACTGACAATTTCAAAGGTTTACCAGGATGGCACACAAAAAAAAGCTCAACCATTAGTTTCTAGCTTCTTCTGAAGTGTTTCACTAGTGAACATTTTTGAATATTTAAAATAAGAGAATAAGACAATAAAGATGTTTTTTACCATCATTTCTCCCCCCCATTTTCTACCAACAATATAAACTAGTGGAGGGAATATTTACTAAAAGTATAGAATTGCAGAGGGAATACTTCAGGTAGCTGTTAATTTCCACTCCTTAAGTCAATAGCAATTTATATAATAGAGAGAGGATTGGATAATTTTCTTTAATTTTCAAACTTCACACGGAGCACCTGAAATTTTTTTTTAAAAAAAAGACAAAGAAAACAGCTAACTAAACCCTGGTTCTTATTTAGCAGCCTGATACAAAGGCAATTAAAAAGAAGTGATATTCAAGCAATTTTACTGTTTAAATAATCCAGAAATTCTCTTTTTTTTTTTTTTTTTTTTGCGGTACACTGCTGTGGCCTCTCCCATTGCGGAGCACGGGCTCCGGACGCGCAGGCTCAGTAGTTGTGGCGCACAGGCCCAGCCGCTCCGCGGCATGTGGGATCTTCCCCGACCGGGGCACGAATCCGTGTCCCCTGCATCGGCAGGCGGACTCTCAACCACTGCGCCACCAGGGAAGCCCCAGAAATTCTCTTTTGAAATAGTTCAGTTTCTTTAGCCAAACTTGAGATGTATGACATTAATCACATCCCATATCCTTGCGTTACATCAAATGTTGTCGTCATTACTTTCTCTAAAGGTCCTCCAAGCTCTTTCGAAGCAAAACCTTGAGAAAAGCAGGACACCCTGAGACCTGAGCTAGTATTGTCTTTATCTTTTGAGTGAGGCTTTGGAGCCCAGGGAAATGACTTGGACACCATCTCCTCAGTATTTCTTAAAGAACCAGTATATACGCATCATTGTAAAGCAATTATACTCCAATAAAGATGTTAAAAAACAACAACAACAAACACGGTATATTTCCCCCCTCTTCCCTGCAGAAATTAGGGTAAATTTCTAATTATAAGCCTATTATTATGTTATTGGCTAAAATACCTTTAAATTCTTTTCCCATTTCACTTCCCCATAATACCTGCTTTTCTAACTGCATACAGATTTTAATGCTTTACCAGAACATGTAAATCTATTTTATGTAGGCTCCACAAGGTTTGACCTTAAATTTACAAGTTATTTTCCTCATAGTCAATGGCTATGCAATGAATAAATCATTTTAATTTGATTGTAGATTGCAGCCAGATAATCATCTCATTGATGAAACCAGGAAAGATTGATATAATACAAGTGCACCAGTATCTAACTCCAAAAGAATGTCAGCAAAACTGAGGAGTCGAATTCAAGTGATTTGAATTCAGGAAAACTACGATGAGTTATTTCGGCACTAGCTATGGCACAGTTTAAAATTTTTGTAATGGTTGTGATGGTGGCGCTTTCTGAGTGAAAAAATGTAAAGTATCAAGAAATGGGAGGAATATGGTACAGCCCCTGGCCTCTGAGTGAAAATGAAAAGAGGGGTAGAAACTCCGTAGTCGCAGCCCGTCGGGACCGAGCTGTCAGATTTAGGCTAGGGAGGGAGGGAGAGAAAGCTCCCTGGGGGAAGGAGTGGGGCGCTAGACCGTCCGGGAGGGAGAGGGGAGGGAAGGACGGGAGAGGAGGGGAGCGGAGGAGCGCTGAGCCGAGGGGAGGGAGGGGAGGAAAGGGGGAAAGGGGTAGAGGAGTCGACGGAGCGCCGAAGTTACCCTTGCGCGGCGCGCGCAGTGGCAACGCGTCCCGGCCCCCGCGCTGGACGGCGGACGACCCCTGTCGCGCCCTTGGCTGGTCCCGGGACCCCAGAGGGAATCCCGCGTCTGGCGTCTCGAGTCGCCGGGGGTCTGGGTTGCGGGCCACGCTGGACTGGCGGTGGCAAGCCCGCTGGTCGTTATGAGGACGGATCTAAAATGACCGGCAAGCTGAAACCTTTCCAAACGCAGCTCAGGCGGTCAATCAGTGAGCACTTGCGGGACTCTACCGCCAGAGCCTGGGATCGGCTGTGGAAAAACGTCCGGGAGAGACGGCTGGCAGGTCGGTGCCCCCGAGACTCGGGACCGCGGGAGCGGGAGGAGGCGCGGGCCGCGTCGCCCCGCCCGGCCCACCGCCCCGCCGCCGCTGTGGGCTCCCGGCACAGGTTTTCAGAGCCCGGGAATGGGCGGAGGAGGCTGCTCTCACCCCCTTGCTGGGCCGGGCCGGAGCGCCAGCGCTCCCCGCTTTCCGCGCGCGGGGACCTGGTGCGTGTGGGCTCCGCCCCGCGCGCGCGGACAGCTCGGCGGAGCGCGGCGCGCGGGACCGGGAGCAGGCGCGGGGGTTACCTGGGGAGTCTTCGTTCGAGTGGCCGCTTTGCCTGGGCTGGCCCCGGCTCCGCCACCATCCACCCACCCCAGCCCAGTGAGTGAATGAGTGCCCAGCCCAAGTGGGCTCCAGGAGATCGGTCCCTCTCCCAACTTCGTCTTTTCCACGAGGGACACGTCCACTGCCTGTGTGGGCGGGGGAGTCAGGACAAGGCTAGGGAGCGCATCCAAAGCTCTGGGAGACAGATGTTTATGGGGTAGAGGGGAGGATTTGGGCAAAGACGGTTGGACAGTGGTTGGTGCTGGTAGATAGCTGCCCACAACCCCTGTCCAGCTGTGGATCCGCTCTCCTCATTTTGGGGCTGCAAAAGAGTGGCCTCCCTTTTGGAATCCATTGCTCATGATTCAGAGGAAGAAAAGAGGTGATTATTCTGAGCCAAGAGGTTCTTAAGAATATTTGCTTAGGTTAGAAGGCCAGTCCCCTCCTTAGCACCTCCCCCAGCCTCCTGGCTGTGGTCTTTCTTCTGTGCATGCTCCTTGGACCTACCTCCTAGTAGGGCCACGGATGCGGGAAGTGGTCTGAGCCTTCGCAGAGCCCATGCTGGGAGCATTAGGTCTGGTTAGTCACCACATCATACCTGCCACAATAAGGGAAGGTGGCCTTCCTCCACAGCACAGTTCCCAGGCAGTGTAGGATTTAGGAATGCTTTCCCCAAGTGTTAGCTGCTGGAAGATGTTTCTGGAAATGGGGGACGTGTGGATGGAAGGGCCCCTGAGCTGACGGTGAGTCTAGTCTCTGGATCTTCTTGCCTCCTGTCTCTCCAGCAGTATCTCCTGAGTTGGCCAGTGACCACAGGGGTGGAAGAGAGGTCTAGAGAAGAAGAAGGTATGAAGCCTGGACAGAGGGCAGGGATGCCAAGTGTGAGATGGAAGATTGAACCTTCTCTGGGCTCCTCCCCCTTTTTCTTATTGAAGAAATGTAGAAGTCCTTTGCAAGATGTTCTGTCCTTACACCCATGCAGCCACATCTCTTCATTAGTCTGATAGCATTCTGGAGTAGATGCCCAGAGTCTGTGTCTCCTTGAGCTAGGTCTTTATCAACCTAACTGGTCAAATTAGAAGTAGGGATTATAGATGATTCCAACACTCAATATTGTCAGCATAAACTGTTTATCCCGTATTTTCTCTCCAATACAGTGACCCCATTTAGTAAGCACCCAAGAAATAAACAGGCTTTGCAGTCTGGACCCAGAAATAAGTTGTGGTAACCCAGTAGTTTTGACTGTTGATTTTTAAAGACCTGTATGTGCATTGCAGACCTAATTAATAACAACTAATAACTTTCCTTGTTATCGTGCTAAATTGTATAATCTACGTGATGGATGGTGTTAGTGAAGTTTTTGTGGTCTAGTAAACTTGTGTTGCTTCATAACTTCAGATTGCTTACTGCAAATGTCTCTTTCATAGCTTCTGTTATTAAGTTTGTTAAGTTTGTTAAATCAATGGATCCTCAGGAAACAAGAAGTCTTTCCAAGAGGGCTGCCAAAGCTGTGCTGGGTTTTTATAGAAGCTGAGGCCAAAGATGACTGCAGCCCTGTCTTTTTCAAAAGGACATCTGGGAAGGATGAGAGTGTAATGTAAAGACTTAAAACTGTTAAGCTTTTCCAGGGAAGTCATTTATTCACATGAATTTTAGACTTTGCAGTTTAGTTAGAGCAGTGGAGAGAAAAAGTTTTGATTCTGAGAAATAAGTGATAGGTAGAGATTTTTAAGATCATGCATATATAGAAATTCAGGCTAAAAGTGGCTTCAGAATGGTAAGTATAAGAGTTCTCCCAGAGTAGTGTAATTATTTTTTAAAATAGTGGTATGAGGTTTTAAAATGTTTAATCAGAATATTAATATCTGCTTTTACCCATAATCTGCTTACCACTCTGCTAACAGTGGATGCCAGCAGGTTATTCAACTGGGACCAAACAATCCTCTGTGAAGCAGACTTCAACCTCTGCTTCTCTAAGCAAGCTGGGATGCTTGCCACAAAACCAAGCCAACTCCATGAAGGAGCTTTTAGATGCAAATTGATTTTCTTGGGTTTTCTCGCAAAGGTAGCTAAAATATGGAACTTTGGCCATGAGACACTGAAATACTTAAGTTATTAATGTTGGCATCAATTCTAGATAAAAGTGTTCTTCATTTGTAAAAGTTTTCTTTATATGGTTTAGTTCACAATATCATCAAAACCAACTGTATGAATGTACCCCAGAGAGACTTTGCCCGCCCCCCAAGAGATGATGTGAGGCTGTTGGCTTTTTTTTTTTTTCAGCTTTTTTCTATCAGGTAAAAGTTTTGTGCTGGGACTTCTTTAATTTCCCTAAAATTTTCTTCTTATTACACTTAGTCAGCACAACAGTATTCAAAGTGCTTTATAACAAACTTGTGTTTGTTGTCTAGAGCATTCTGAAGGTATTTGATGCGTCCTTTTGCTTTTTAACATCCTGAGGCAGGAAATCCTTATTCTAACTCACTGTGACTTCTTTTCATGAAAACCCATCTTGTCAATGGGACAAAAAGACAGGAAGAAGTAGAGCTGTTTTAAACGTAGTGAAGCTTGTGGATTTCTGTGCTGTGGGACTGTATTTGGGAAGGAGGGGATTATACATAACTGGAAAGCTATTTCTTCACACGCATCACAACGACACAAATAATGAAACCGATAGAAGGATGAGGTGTGAATGATGTTCAGATATGTTCATTTCATTACAAAATTATAAAAGGGAGTTATTGGTTAAAGAAAGAATGATACTGGGAGCTCTTCTTGGGCTTTCCAATTCTGTAGTAGCTGCCAGACTTTCATCGGATTGTGGCGTTTTTGCCAACATATACTTACTTCTTAATTACCTAAGACTCTAATCCTCATAAGAGTCAGCAAAAGTTTTTCCCACCTGTCATCTCAATATTGATCATTGAAATAATGGTGGTAATTATTGTTTATTCCCAAGATGACAAAGTTAGTTAGTGTTCAAAGAAGTATTCTAATTCAGGTTGTCAGAAGTCGAAGGTCATCTGTGCCCATTTTGTGTTATACCACGCTGCCTTCTCCATGGCTCTTATGGAGACACATGGACCTCAAATCCTTTCTCTAAGTCTCTCTGTCATTTGCAATTAGTTTTAAAAAGAACAACAAAATTAATCGGAAAAATTGCTCTTTCCTCCTGCAGTGACAAGAATAACCCTATGCACCAAAAATAGCTCGTCTCCCAGTTATCCTATTGGGCTGGGTAGTGTATGGGCTTATAGAGAGTTCAAACAAACAAACAGCCATACATCTACCTTGTTGGGGCTCTCATGTGGTGTGCCCTGCCCATTACCATCGCTGCAAGAAGCCAAGGGCTGCAAGAAAGAGATGTTGTCATAAAGCGTAAACGCAGGTTTCTTCAAGGTGGGTGAATGACAGGTCCTTTTGGCCTCTTCAGTTCCCTAATCAGCTACCACTGGTGACAATTCTTAACTTTTATAGCATCATTAAATTCTCTAGGCAGAAGCATACCCTTTAGCTTTTGGTCTTTGTAAGCAGCTTGAACTACTTCTCAAAAGTTTAGGTCTGGGGCCTCCCTGGTGGCTCAGTGGTTAAGAATCCACCCCCCAATGCAGGGGACATGGGTTCAAGCGCTGGTCCACGAAGAACCCACATGCCGTGGAGCAACTAAGCCTGTGTGCCACAACTACTAAGCCTGTGCTCTAGAGCCCGTGAGCCACAACTACTGAGCCCACGTGCCACAACTACTGAAGCCCATGCACCTAGAGCGCGTACTCCGCAACAAGAGAAGCCACTGCAATGAGAAGCCCGCGCACCGCAACAAAGAGTAGCCCCCGCTTGCCACAACTAGAGGAAGCCCGTGTGCAGCAACAAAAACCCAATGCAGCCAAAAATAAATAAATAAATAAATTTATTAAAAAAAAAAAAGTTAAGGTCTGAAAAAATCCAAATGAGTTTTCTAAAGCTTTCTGCTCCTTCATTTTAAAACCGTACTCTGTTTTAATGGAAATGTAATCCATATGTATGATTCCTTTATACTCACATAACAATATTTAGGTAGCTTCTGAACTAATTGATGGCCAAGTCTTTTGATCTCTTTCATACTCTTATTTTAAATCATTTCTCTTAGACGCAGGAAGTTATATTGCTGCCAAAAATAAACTAACCTAAATCACTGAAAAGTTTGAGTTTTGTTAGAAATGCTAATTTCACCAAATTTCAGTGAGTTCTTGTCATGTTAAAACAGGTTTATTCATCCTCAAAGTCAACAGTAGCATCCTGTGATGTGATGTAAACATGAGATTGGGACTTAAATGCAGAGCGGGATCAAGAGTAGAACACGGGCCATAAAAAAGTTCCCTATTAAAATCTAAATGTGTTCCATTATAGCAAAAAGTACAGGATGATACTAGCTGATCCTTTTCATTTGTTTTATATCAATGTCCTTCCTTTTTATTATCACTTTACTGTAAAGAACAGGCCATCCTACTCTGTCAGATTTTTCTTTTTAAACATCTCTTGAAAAGGGAATACATTGAGATGTGATTTATATTAACAATAACAAAAAAGAAAATATGTCAGGTAAATATACAATGAAAATCAGAGAAAGAGAACATGTCATATGTACCACAGTTCCTCTCAGCCTTAGCTACCCACAGCGTCACCTGGAGCCCTTTTGGAAATATGAACGTCCTTACTGCCCCCCAGAGACTCTGATTTGGTTCACATGGGGCCTGGGGATCAGTTTTTTTTTTAATACTGGTTCCAGTGTACAGTCTGGGTTCAGAATCACTGACTTATGTTAACTACCATATGATAACTTGCAGCAGTCTGTGTCTAGTACGAGATCATAGTCTAAGTCCCTAAGAAAAGTTTTGCCTAAGTGAGGTTGGAATGAGCTTGATATTTTACAGGGACAGAAAAGAAAAGGGAAACAAACAACAACAAAAAGAAACGGTGTGCCTGGAACATAATGAAAAAAGGTGGTACAAGTAGATGGTAAGAGATCATGTCAGAGGTATGGGTAGAGTCAGGTTATAAGATTAGGTTGGGCCTTGTTGCCAGGGCAAGAAGTTTGGATTTGGTTCTACACGTGATAAGTAGCAAAGAATTTTAAACAGAGGAAGGACAGGGCCTGAATAAATTACTACTGGAGTGGTCCAGGTAAGAGAGAAGCAGTGACACGGACTAGACTGATGATGATAAAAATGGAGAGAATGGGACAGACTTGGAATATGTCTTGGAAGTAGAGACAACAATGCTGACATTTTTTGTTGGAGGTGAGGGAGAGGGATCAAGGGCTCCTAGGTTTGTAGAGCCATGGGCTGAGTTGGGGACAGGTGGAATATTTGCATCTTGCAGTGCAAAAGGACCTTTTTTTGCATAAGCCAGATGAAGAGCGAGTTCTCCTTTGGCCAAATTAAGCCAAAGATGCCTATTAGACATCCAAAGTAAAAGTCAAAGAGCTGGTTGTACGAGTAAAGTTTTGGGAGAAAAGTCAAAGCCAAAGATAGAAATCTGAGAGTTATTGGCATATGACTACTGTAGAGTGAAGCCTTAGGACTGGATGGGGTTACTTAGAATAGAATATAAGAGGAGGGGCCAAGGACCAAGTCCTAGGGCATCCTTTATTTAGAACACAATATTGGGACATGAACTTTATATACATATACATGTGCTAAATTTCTGGGGAATAAGAAAAATAGCAGCACTGTTCCTAAACTCAGCATTCTTATAGCTGAGTAATAGTATTTTTATATCAAATAATCTTTTGTGACAGATCTCCTTGGTCCCAGAACTTTTGATGAATAAAAAATAATCATAACAATATATCACACTAATAAAATATACATTTTAAATTTAAAAATGATATTGCAAAGTAAAAATAACATTTAAAGGAAAGACTTCTTAGGGTTGCCCCATAAAAATTAAAATATAGTTAATTAGATAAAAAGAATCTTAGCAGGAATACATCTATGGTTACTGTGACTTGTTAACCACACATGTAATGGGGTAAGAACTTTATCTTGGAAAGCTGACTTCTCCAGTGTTGTGATATCTGGGAATAGGCTAATCAAAGTTTAGCTTGTAAGAAAGTTTCTGTACTATATTGAATTTTCCAATATTGCATCCATTTGTTGACCTTTACCAATTATGGTCTGTCCATAATAAAGTTGATTGAAGGGAAATTTCTCAGAGAAAAATAGGTAACCACATCTTAAGTTTTTGTGTTTGTAAGGAAGATAACTTAAACATGGCCTAACCCATCTGCAATATGCTGCCCAAACCTTGGAAGTAACACATTTTCTCCTAAAGTTGGAGCAAAGAGAGGACCATGTTCATTATTTGTGGGTGGGTGCTCTGAATAGGAGACAGGAGCCCTGCCAGTTGGCTGAAATCCCTTAAGACCACTTAATACAGCTTTGGATCAGTCACCAACCTGATCATTTAGACGTGGAGCATATCTATGAAATTAATATATATTCTTTTTGTGTGTGTGTGCTTTTTCAATCTTACGTTGAACAAAACAACTTATAAAGAAAAATGTGCTTAGAGACCTTGTAGTTTTCTCAGGGTTTATCCACCAGTATATTTCTATTCTACCCTTTTGCAAGTTTAGGGATATTGCCAAATGAAAACAAACGTGGTTTGAGAACTGTTGCAATGTTCTTGGGCTTTTTTTCAGAATCCTCGAGTGTTTAGTCCTAAGGCAGTCGAGTTGAAGGGCAAACATTTTTGTCATGTTTGTAGTTAGTCAATAAGTATTTATTGAGCCATGAAATAGCATCCTTGTCAAAGCATGTTGGGACTGCAGTGCAGGATGTTAATTCAGGGCTGTGGCTTTATCCTGGCAAAGCACACAAATTTTATTATGCTGCTCAAAACCCTTAACTCATCTGTTTAACCAGAAATAGAGCAGGCTTCCAGAAAGTGCTAAAGGACAGTATAGAATGCACCGTGACTACACAATACCGTATTTGCAAATCTGCTGTGTCAAGCTATCTTATGTTCTCGGGCAGCATATTTCCTTAGTAACATTTTTATCTAAAATAAAAATTTCAGAACCTTATGGTTCTGTTATTTTGTGTAGTAGGGCATATTTTAATCTGTATTTCGTCATGACATACTGTGTTTGTTGAATACTTCTTTCTCCTTCCTATGCATGAAATTAAGTGAACCCTAGAGATAATTGTTGTTCAACCTCATGAAAATTGATACATTTACTATCAGTTACTTTAATTGGAAAGTCTTATATGCTTCTTACCCTCTCTCCATCTGGATAAAGTAAAAAGATGTCCAGGTTTCTTGAAGGATCTTTGAACGTGTTTTCCATTGAAATTTAATGTTTACCATTAGAATAATGTCCTAAAAGTACAAATATATGAATATCTGGAAGGTGTGACAGAATAAGTTAAACTAATCTACTGCTGCATGAGAATGTCTGGGTTGTCACAATGACATTGCAAAGATAGCTTCCTTTCTTTGGCCGACAATGAGTTGCATTCATTGCAGAACTCTTGAAAAACAATGATGGATCACACCTTTCCTAGCCAAGAGGAATTGTCCCCATGGTCTTGGAAATAAATTACATCTTTATTTTAGTCCCAAGAAAAGACTTCATAAACAATAGACATAAAAGAGGAGCAGTTGTTAGAATGAAAGTAAGAGAGGGCTTCCCTGGTGGCGCAGTGGTTGAGAGATCACCTGCCGATGCAGGGGACACAGGTTCGTGCCCCGGTCTGGGAAGATCCCACATGCCGCGGAGCGGCTGGGCCCGTGAGCCATGGCTGCTGAGTGTGCGTGTCCGGGGCCTGTGCTCCGCAACGGGAGAGGCCACAACAGTGAGAGGCCCGCGTACCTCAAAAAAAAGAAAGTAAGAGAAAAAAAAAAAAAGCTTTTACATATTTCAACCATTGTCTCATAGGCTGTTTTATTCTTTTTGGAAAGAAAGAAGAGAGGCTTTAGGGTAAGCGTTTGATTTCTAGTTCTTAAATCTAAATCAAAGCAACAATGACAAGTGGAAAATTGCTCTTAACCCTGTAGAGAAGCACTGTGGTGGTGGCGGTGGAAAAGTGACTGAAGCTGTTTGAGGCATCATCATTTGCATAAAATCACAGCTGTGTAATGGTAACTCACATCTGTGAAATTAGCATCAGTTCAGCCATAACGTTGATATAATTATTTGGCACAGCTATGGCTACAGTGCTGGGAGCATACATCTCCAAGTGTCTTAAATGCATGTTGTTTTACTTTTGTTGCATACAATGCAGTGGAGGGCAGGGTGAGTGGTGTTTGGGCATGGCGGAAGATTACTGACATGCATCATGTCCTAGTGGTTAAGAGCAGCTACTGGAGCAAGAGGTGGAGGTAGGATGGGTTTGCATCCTACCTCCACCTCTTACACAGTGGGTCCTTGGGCAAGATAAATAATCTTGATGTTCCTAAATTTCCCCATCTTAAAAAGGAGGATAAGCATAGGACTTATCTCATAGGGTTGTCATGAGAATTAAATGAGTTAATATTTTCAAAGCATTTAGCATAGTGTCTGAACCCTAATTAACAATGTATAAGAGTTCATTTTTTAAAAATACATATGTATATAGATGTAGATATAGATATATAGATACATAGATGTATTCTCTGTGGAGAGCAGACATTTTCTGATAAAGGAGATGCTTTTTGCTCTAGCCTTAAACCAGCCACTCACTTCATACCTGGATTTATCTGCCTTGTTCCCATATCTTATGGACCCATTCTAGATCCCATGTTCAGGGATTTCCAAGAGCTAAGACATTAGCCTCACTCTCCTTGCTTTGAATCGAATTTAAAAACAAAATCAAATAGTACATATGTTGCTAACGTGGTTGGCAGCATCTTGTGCAAATCCATTAGTGTTATAGCCTGAATCATTCATCACACTATTATGCTAACTTCTTCTGAAAGATCATCAATTACGGTTTGTTCATCAAAATTACTATCAGCTTCAGAGCTATGCAACCAAGAAATAATTCCCATGTCCTTGGCCTAAATGGAATTTGATGGACACCAAATTAAAATGAGAGAAGTTGGACTAGATTATCTCTAAGGCCCTGTTTAACTTTAAAAATCAATGAGTCTATAAAACTAGACTGTGTGTCTAAAGGAAACTTAATGTTCTAAGTATTTTAGTTCCTTTTCTGTCTGGATTTCATCAGATGTTTTGATAGACAAGGAAAGGGCAGAAGCCCAGAAGGACACCCCAGGATGCCCGCCGGTGTCGTTCCCCATACTGCTTTGCTTACCTAGCCCCCATCAACAGCAGCAACTTAACTGGTACTTTCTGATGTTGGAACTACATCTGCCAGAATTGGAGAAGGAGCAAGGAGGGGGGAAAGCTAGGAGTCCAGGGCCTGCAGATACCAGTAGAATCTCAACAGTCCCTGCAGCACACGCAGGCAAGGCCCCACGCTCAGAGAGGCCCCGTACTTAGTTTAAATGCTCTACTGTTACAATCTTGAAATTATTAATAATTGTTGAATGGAGGGCCCACATTTTCATTTTATACTGGGCCTGGCAAATGAGGTAGCTAATCCTGCATTATTGGTGAGTTCACTGTCATTGGTGATTTGGTGTTATTTAAGTAAGATAAAAGTGACTTGTAAAATCACAGGATATTAGATCTGGAAGGAACCTGCAAGCTTTCCCTTCAGCATCTACAATCTATCATCCATGTGCTCTGTGCCACTTGCTCTTGGGGAAGGTGATCTCCCAAGAAGGAAAGTGTGTTTGTTTTATTGTTTATTGATTGTGACAGCATCATTATGAAATAAGGCAATAACATCATCCCTGGTGTTTACAGAGTTATAATGATTATATTTTAGTTATCACATATACCGAAGCAAGTATTTTAATTAGTTTTTTTAAAGGTATTGCATTGCTTAGGTATAATAGGAGATTGGGACAAATTATACACTCTTGGTATGCTAGATTTTTGGATCCAAAGCTTGTTTTTGAAAACTTCTTAGTTAATCTGTTTCTTAATTTAAAATTTATTTACAATATCCGTAATAGATTATTCATTAAACCACTGCTATTAAAACCATTAAGGCTATTTCCTGTGTAGACTTCACCTAGGACTACTTACTAAGAAAAGGAAATTAGGAGAGGCAGTAATAAAGCCTGTGATTTATCACCAGGGATTTCCAGCACATATTGGTGAATTTTATTTTGTCATGATGTCCATCTGTCTCTGTGAGGAACACGAAAGCTGACCAAGTCGAGTCTCATAATGTTTCATAGGTTAAATCCTCCTTTGTTATCAGAAGCTAGACATAGAACTCCCCATTTAATGATGTAAAAAAAAAAAGAAGACATCTTCCTTTGTTTGAAAGTTAGGTTCATTATATAATGCAAAGTATTTGGGCAATTGAATAAAAAGAAGGGTGTGTGCATTTTCATTTTCTCTTAAGCTACTTCAAACAAGAATGTGTTTGTGTAGTTCTGAATAGTAAAAGAGTAGGCAGATTCAGCTACCCTGAATCAGACCCTATTTTATGCCAGGCATTGTGCTAAGGCTTCATGTGTTTTTTCATTTGATGCCCAGGCTTCAGGGCAAGTACTCTCAGGGTCCCTGTTAGCACACACAGCAGCTTGCTGTGGTTAAGAAAAAGGCTTCCACTCGGGGCCATGAACTACATTGTAAAGCAATTATACTCCAACAAAGATGTTAAAACAAAAAAAAAAAGAAGACTGTTAGAAAACGGTGCCTCCTCTGAGAAAACACCGTCCCATGGACGTGTGGCTAGGTGAGTGTACCCTGGGCTGGATTTCAACCTCCATGGTCCCCCTGGCACAGCCTACACAATCGTACAGTATGGCCCTGGGTACTGATACTGTCCCTACTTTACACATGAAGAAATCCAAGGCTTGGAGAAATTAAGTAACTACTCCTTTGTGTTATGTAGACTTATGAGAGTGGCACATTTTTAATGATCTACAGGTCATTGTGAGATTTGTGAGATCCTGGATGACTCCAGGACCCAAACCCTAATCACAGTCTAGTACTTAGGGAGGGGTAACTGTTCCTGGGTAGCGACAATATGGAACCATTTCCACAGCCCTGCCCCAATGTTGCCTTAAGGTTAAAACAGGGTATAATAGATGGGAGTTGACTGTGGCATTCTGGCATCCCAGGGTCCCCATGAGAATAATGATGATGGTTAATGATGATCCTGAATATTTGTATAACACTTTACAGTTAAGTGTTTTTCCACTAAGGTTTGTGACAGTGGTTTAAAATCAATAGGTTCTCACGAAAGTCCTTTAAGGTAGTCAGGGTGGGTGCTATGATCTCTACTACATTATAAGACAAATGAGGATAAGAAAAATGGTGTGGGGCTTCCCTGGTGGCGCAGTGGTTGAGAGCCCACCTGCCAATGCAGGGGATGCGGGTTCGTGCCCTGGTCTGGGAAGATCCCACATGCCGTGGAGCGGCTGGGCCCGTGAGCCATGGCCACTGAGCCTGTGCGTCCGGAGCCTGTGCTCCGCAACGGGAGAGGCCACAACAATGAGAGGCCCGCGTACCGCAAAAACAAAAACAAAAACAAAACAAAACAAAACAAACCCCATGAAATGTTAGAGAATATGGAAGCCTTGTAGATTGTCTTGTCCAAGTCATCCATTTCACAAAGCTGATTGAACCTCAGAGAGATTCAGTTAACCTGTTCCAGGGCATCTCATTAGCCATAAACTTGAGATTAGACTCCAACTCCAAGTCACACCAAGTGACTTTTGGGATTGCAGGTGAATTCATATCTGACCACCCTTTTTTTTTTTAAATTAAATTTATTTATTTTTGGCTGTGTTGGGTCTTTGTTGCTATGCGCGGGCCTTCTCTAGTTGCAGTGAGCGGGGGCTACTCTTCTTCATTGCGGTGTGCAGGCTTCTCACTGCGGTGGCTTCTCTTGTTGCGGAGCACAGGCTCTAGGTGCGCAGGCTTCAGTAGTTGTGGCATGCGGGCTCAGTAGTTGTGGCTCATGGGCTCTAGAGTGCAGGCTCAGCAGTTGTGGCTCATGGGCTTAGTTGCTCTGCGGCATGTGGGATCTTCGTGGACCAGGGCTCAAACCCGTGTTCCCTGCATTGGCAGGCGGATTCTTAACCACTGCGCCACCAGGGGAGCCCAGCGACCACCCTTTTATAAGCAAAATGCCCATTTCTGAAATTAGTCCAGAATACAAACTTCTTGAGGGCAATGATGGTGCCTTACTTAACTTCAAGAGCAAAGCCTTTCCCATAAGGTATGTTTTATAAGTGTTTGTTGGCAGCCTGACTCACTGCCTCAATAACTGAAGGACATTAAAGGAATCTGATTGCCCCCTCCTAAGTGCTGAGTTCACCTCTGATGGCCTCAAACTCTGCCTTCCCTACCGTGATACCACCCCTATGTGTTTGGCACACCTATCAGCTTTGCAGGTTTGAGCAACGTAAACTTTCCCTGTCCTCCAGCCTCCTTCCAAGGTGCAACTGGGGATTTTCATTTTATAGCTAAAGGAACTGAACACTGCTGTTGTTATCACATGTTAGGTTGGGGAAAATGAAGAAATCATAGTTGAAATTTAAATATTAAGCTTTCATTTATTTAAGATGGAAATGTTCCCTTTTGGCCATTAGTAAAAATCACAGCACTAGAGGAAATGGGTTTTCGGGAAAAATCCCCCAAATCATATGGCTTTTTCTTTTTTTCTACAGAGACTCCAAGTTTTCATTCACTCAACTTATTCAACAAATATTTATTAAGTATCTACTATGGCAAATACTGTCCCAGCTATTGGGGATTCAGTGGTGAACAAAACAGACAAAATCAGCACCCTCTCTGGGCTTCCATTTAAGTGGGGAAGACAGATAATAATAAACAAATGCCTAAGACGTAAGTGTTATAAATAGCACATTAGGAAGAAAAAGAAAATGTGAAGGAGCTGGAGAATGAAAGGGAGTGCTGGTTTGGATCCCGTGGTCAGAGAAGGTCTCCCTGGGGAGGTGGCACTGGAGCAGAGACAGTCAGAGGTGTGGGGGAAGAGTGTTCAGGCAGAAGGAACACTATGTGGATCAGTCCTGAAGCAGGAGCATGTGCATGTGTTTGGGGAAAGGCCAGGAGGGTGTGGGGCTTGGAGCACAGTGAGTGAGTAGAAGAGTGGCAGCAAGGGGTCGACAGATAGCCTGGGCCTCTGCAGCCTTCTGGCCTGAGAAGGAGTCCTGATATGATCTTGGGTATGATTTGCTGTGAACAGTTAACTGGTTTATGATGTAAACGCTGGAAAGAAAAGACAATGAAGGCCAACAGTGGAAACAGAAAGACTTTTTTTTGGCTGCGCAGCCCTGCTTGCGGGATCTTAGTTCCCCGACCAGGGATGGAACCCAGGCCCATGGCAGTGAAAACGCCGAGTCTTAACCACTGGACAGCCAGGGAATTCCCCAGAAAGACTTTTTAGAGGCCTCCTTGAAGTAACAGATTTAGTTCACATCTCAGTTATAAAACAAATACTTAGTTGCTAGTTATATCAGGGCCCACTGCTTAATTAAAAGGAAGGAAAGAATAACCTCTGGCTTTTAGTTTTTTTATGCAAATGGAGAGGAATTAGCTAGATTCATTCATTTATTCATTCAAAACATTTATTTAATAAATGTCATATTCCAGATACTCTGCTATGCTGTGCACTGAGAATAAAAACATGAAAAATATGCTAAGTCTTACCCCCAAAGACTTACGGACAAGTACAGTGGTATCAATCAGAGGATGGAGTGATGAACTTGGTCTTGCTTCACAGAGGAGATGACCCCTGAGTTGGGCCTTAAAGGAGAGAAATTACACTCTAAGGAAGGGGAGGAACAAGCACGTGCAAAGAAACAGGCATGAGGTAGCATGAGTAATTATTCAGTGTTGCTGGGACCTTGCCTCAGGAACGAGAGCTGGTGAAGGAAAGACTGGAGGGTGGGCAGAGGCCAGATGACAAGCTTGTGGATCTCATGCATGACTTCCAGGGCTATATCAGATAGCCTGTAAATTATTTTCTAATTCTAGGACTTTATGATTATGTGAATCCATTTTACTTTCTCCATCAGCATGTGGTATAAGCATCACAAGCCCTTATTTATTTTTATATCCATCTTTTCTAAGTTATCTTGCTCTACAACTTTAAAGAAAAATGGTTAGAGCCTCTTTTCTTGCATGGGTATTGCAAAGAACCTGACGTCTTCTGTGGCTTTTAAAGATGACTTCTGTTAAATTAGCAGAGCCTACAGGAGCTCCTGTGAATTCCCAGTTGCCAGCCTCACTTCTTGGGGCTTCTTCACTCCAAGTCTTGGTGCAGTTGCCTGGATTTGCAAGTTTAAAGTTAAAATGAGGTCCGAAGTACATGTGGTATATTACAGAGACTTGATAGTCTATAATTTCCACAATGGAACTAATGTGAGTTCTTGATCTATTTTTCACAGGGCTTTTGGGCCATAGTTACTTTAAAAAGAACCCTCTTGAAAATAGATCTGAAACGGATCTCAAAGGCTGTGTTTACTCATTCGTAAGCATTTATTGATGACCTACGTTATGCAAAACCACAGTACCAGGTACTGGGGACACAAAAATGAATAAGATAAAATCTTTTATTTCAAGGAACTTCCAACTATTAGTGATTCTTATTAAAAAAACCTTATAATTCTGTGACTTTTGTATGTATATATAGATAGATAGATAGAATGGTTTTAGGTCAATGGTTTAAAAGGTTTTATAAAATTTCAGGAAAAATAGTTGAGTTCTTTGATTATGCATAAGCTCAGCCTGTCATGGAAAACTGGATTTATTTATCTAACATGCTGACTAGAGGCAAGGAGGAAAACAAGCCAGAAGAAAAGTACTAATTCATGATGCACAACTTGAGAATCTCCATTGAACAGCTGCATCGTTGGAACACTCACCCTTTTTGTTCACATGGAGTTGCTATCTGGAATCCTCAGATATCCGTGGTCGCCCGAGGGCTCCTCAGATGTCACCAGGGCAACAGCAAAGTAACACACATGAAGCAGGCCTTCTGTAGCATTCTTTGTGAAAAGCATTGAATTAAATTATTGCATAACAGATCATCTGCATATGAAAGGCAGTGAACTGTTGGAGAACCCAACGGAAAACAATGCTGAATTTGATTCCTACCTCCACTGATAACTTACGGGCACTCTTAGAAATCTTACTGTGACCCGAGTTCCCTATTTGGAATGCGGGAAATATTAATAATGTACTTACGACTTAAGGCAGTTGTGAGCTCAATTTAGGGAGATTGTTGAGACGGTTAGAGAAAACTCCCATCTATCCCTTAACCCTGTTCATCTTATCCTTTCTTGGTCAACCTTTCAAAACGATTAAGAAATTTCAGCCAGAGTGGTCTGGTTGAAACCATTGCTCTCCACTATGGAGTTCCTAGCAAAACGGGTAACAGCTGCGTTGACTGAGTCCTTACCATGTGCCAGAGATTGTGCTAATCAGCATTTCACATGCACTATTTTATTTCACCCTAATAACCTTCAGGGTCAGTGTTATTCACATCCTCATTTTATAATGAAGACACTTAAACTCTAAAACGTATGTGATTCTTGGCCTGGGTTCACAAAGCTAAGGAGTATTCTGAAACAAAGATTAGAACTAGGTGATCTATCCAAGAGCCCTCAAACTTCTGTACATATTGGTTTAGGGAGAACTGTACATCACATCACATCCGCTCTCACCACTATACTTGGCTTCTGCTTAATCTTAAAGCCATAGATAGAAATCTTTATAGTAGGAAAAACAACTTCTACAGACAAAGTTATATATATTAATTCAAGAAAGCCTGTGGAGAGATAGAATGTGAAAAATAAACAACATGTGATGCTTTAAGCACGATTAAACTAAAATAAGACATTTTGAAAAATATACTGAAATATTTACATCCAAATGATATTGTCATTAGTGGCCTACCCCCTTATCCCAACAATGCTTGAAGCTCTTCTTGGGAATTGCCACTTATGAACCACACACAAAAAATGAGTCTCATTCTTTTTTTGGTCTGATTTCGATTTTGGGTCCCCAAAGAAAATCAATCACCATCTCTTCACCAGATTTGACCATGAAAGACTTAACGATTTTTTAAAGAGCAAGTCCATTCTCAAAGTGCCAAAAATTGGTACTAACAATTTGTATTTGAAAGGACAGATTTCCCCCTTTTAAACTCTTAATTATTTATTTATAGCTATAAAACTAACACGTTGATTATAAAGATAACATGTTGGTTATACAAAGCACTCAAAGACAATAGCTACATTCTTCTAAAGTATACTCAAAAGAGCACTTTGAAAATATTTTAAGCTGGCCAGCCAGCATTTTTTAAAATAAATGTGATCTCGCAAGAGAATTCCTTTCATGGAGACAGCAGATACATGACTATGATAGGTATTTTCAAATGATAACATTGCTTTATAGTCACATATCTTCTGTGGTATTCTAAGATGGAAACACTATTTGTGGATAAATATACAATTATTTCTTAAATGCACCATTTTGTTCAAGGGAAATTATAATAGCTACAACTTTTAGAGTATTAACAAAGTACCAGGCACACAAGTTATTGTATTTAATACTTAACACAGGCCTAGAAAGTTAATATTATACTCATTTTTCATGTGATACAACTAAAGTTGATAAAGGCTTAGGAGTTAAGCAGAGTCTCACAGTTTGGGCTGTCTTCCTTAAGGCTCCTGTGCTCAACCAGAAAGCATTCATGGTGGAAGAGAAGCACCGTTATTTCTGCTTAGATGTAGAATAAACATACAAGTTAAATTATAAACATCAACACTTGAGTGTTAATGGGCTCCTAGAACTGAGGTGCAATAATTCCTTTAAATTTTTTTTTTAATTTTATTGAAGTATATTTGATTTGCAATATCGTGTTAGTTTCAGGTGTATAGCAAAGTGATTCAGTTATATATGTGTGTGTGTGTGTGTGTGTGTGTGTGTGTGTATTCTTTTTCAGATTCTTTTCCCATATAGTTTATTACAAAATACTGAGTATTGTTTCCTGTGCCATATAGTAGATCCTTGTTGGTTAGCTATTTTATATATAGTAGTGTGTATATGTTAATCTCAAACTCCTGATTTATCCCTCCCCTCCCTTTGGTGACCATAAGTCTGCTTTCAATATCTGTGGGTCTATTTCTGCTTTGTATATACTTTCTTAAATTACTAAATAAGATAACCTATGTGAATGCATTTAGACAGAGTTATTTAATTAATTCTCAAGTTTTAGTACAGAAGAATCACATGACATGCTTTTTCAGTATACATTATATGGGATCCAGTGGTAAGAAAGTCAGGTTGAGCAGATGAAGATCTAGGAACATGCATTTTTAAGATGCTTTGCAGAGAATTGTGAAGCTCTAGGTCTGTGGGACACACTTCGAAAACACCATTTTATCACATAGCAGATGTTCTAAATACGGTTTCCTTTCCTTTCCCTAAATGCCTGAATACAGGAAGAAAAACCAAAAACAATAGTTTAAAACAAGAGCTCAGTTCATAGCGTACTACTTACTACATGTGGTTTACATTACTTGATTGAAATACACCAAAATGAAATTTCATTTCAAATTTAATCTCTTACCTTGATGGCCTCTGTAAAACTTTAGTGTACGAAAGTGGTGATTGAGTGAAGAAAGTTCCCACAGAAGCTATGGTTTGATCTCTTCAGGACTCCTCCAGCATAAGGAGCAGCTAGACTAATGCCAGGTGGGGATGCAGGGGATTTCCTGTTTATTCTTTTTACCTACTAAAATGATTTTATGCATCCTGTGATTTTTACAGTTGTTCTGAAAGGAAGCTCTTATATTTAACTCCATTGAGATGTAGTGCTTATGTTTTTGGAGGAGGGGAAGTTGAGGATAAATCTCCTTTGCACTTCTCATAAGTTAATGAATTATGTATTCTTCCAGCTTTACTTTTGTGCTGTCAGTAACAGAGATGATGTTAGACTTCATAGGACTGATGATGAATTTCTAAGTTTCATAAGTTATGTGTCGGACAATTCAGGAGGCAGTGTATGCATTTTTGGGCTCTTTCCCCCCCTTCTTTTCCTGTCCTTCTGGCAAGTAACATTTGGATAGCTTAACCCAGCTCATACCAGGATGGGTAAGAGAAGGGGATTAGAATTAAAATTCTTTAAAGTATCTCACATAAAACGGCTTTGTGAAGAAAGAGATTCGAGGTCATATCAAGATTTTATATTAATTTTGAATTTTCTTGATTCATTTTCTTTCCTCTCTATGTATAGCATAATCAAGAGGTGTCTGTGGGCAGAGCTGTTGCTTGATGACAGCAAGCAGACTGTCTGGGAAAGGCCTTCATCCTATACTCTTCTGGAGCTACTGAGGTCTGATATGTCAGCCTTTTTAGGGTTGGATGAAGGCTAGAGATAAGAGTTAAGTTGAACCTTCACGATTCAGCATCAGTAGGAAGTACTGCTGGTTGCCCTGAAAGCACAGTTGTACCCATGATGTTTTCAGAGAATGACAAGTAGCTTATGATACTCAAGCAAACTAATGGCAAACTTTTTTGATGTTAGGTTCAGAATCCTTTCAGTTCACTTACTAAAAAGAGAGAGAAAACATGTATGATATACACTTTTGATATACAAGGAAGGAAAAAATTAGTGGCAGTGAAACAGGCCCAGCCAGGGCCAGTAGGAATGGCATTTACTGCAGAGCCTAGAAAAGTGGCTCCTTTTTTCAGAAGGGAAGGTTTTAGGGATAAACTTGACATACGTATAGAAGATCAACATATGATCATCAATCTGCAAGTATTTATTACTACCTTCAGTGTACTCAAAAGACACATATAACCTTTAACCTTTTTAGATGATGGAAATGGAGGGGTTTTTGTTTGTTTATTTCTGTTTTTTTTATTTTTGATTTAGGTAATCCAAATGTCTTCATCCCTTGAAAACATATACATTTGAAAAATCACATATAATATCTGTTCATTAACACTGAGCGAAAAATAGCAGTCAGGTCAGTAGGGGATAGGAAGGTGATGAAACACTACATGCCCCTCCCTGAAGAATTTACATGAGCATTTTCAAGATGTTTTTGTGAACAAGTTGTGGAGGATTTTTTTTTTTTTAATAGAAAAAACAGTCCTGATGAATACCTTGACTTTGAAGCTTGAACTTGAATTCTCTACTCAACATCAACTTTTGGATTTGTGTTTGATATAGCTGGGTCATAAAGACCCACATTGACAAATTTATTTAGAACTTTTAATTCTGGATAAAATAAATGCAGTGTCTAAGTTAGGTATCAGCCCTTACCCTCAGCATAAGGAGCTTTTGTTATGCAGGAATGCCCCAGCTGGGGAAATGCCAGTTAATAGATTCAGACAGATGGATTTTGATGAGAGTCTGCACTGTTCACACCCCTTTAGCAAATGTTTTCGAATATTCTCAAGTAACACGCTTAACTTGAAAACAAATTTAGATTTGCTTACTTTAGAGTCAATAGCAGTTATTATCATTAGTAGTATATAAAAATATCTGTTCTGCTTTTGCATATTAAAGTGCTAAATTCATATGTCACATTATATCTCTAGACCTTTGGCTGCCTTGTACATACGGAGAAGACGTACTTTGAATTTAGAACAGGCTTTGGCAGAAAATTATTTCAGCTGTTGTGAAATATTGCACTTTTAAAAAAAAATTTCCCTCCCCACCGAAGTCCAAGTGGTCGTCAGCTGTGGAAATAGCATTATGAAATTCCCAAGAGGAATGCAAGAAGATCCGTCATTACTTCTTTCTCAGTAGAGGCTGTGAAACCAGACCAAAAGGGAATAACATTAGAATAGAAATCAGACTGCTCCAAGGAGCAAGGGAAGGGGGCATTTCTTACCAGAGCCATTTTGTTGGGTCCAGTAGTCTTTTCATGAGCATGAGGTACCTCTCTGGCCACATTTTTTGCCAAAACCCGTTGTTCCTTGGCCCTAACTTAATTGAAGGCCAGAGTATCAAGTTGAACGTATAGGAAAATGGGAAAGCAGGAGATCGGAGATAGTGCTTTGAGGTGAAAGTATGAGTATTAATATTCTGAGCGCTCTTTTGTGGGGGGCAGGGCGTTTGCTGGGCGTTGTGGATACAGCTGAAAAACAAGAATCGCCTAAACCTTGGCGTCTAAGGATAGATTGACTTTATCTATGCAACAAACAGCACATCTAATTGTTTAATTACAATTGTGGAAAGTGCTGTGTAGAAGGAAGGGCGCTATAGGAGTGTAGCAAGGGGGCTGACAGCATCTGGAGGGTTGGAGAATGCTTCCTTGAGGAACAGCATTGGAGCTAAGTTCAAGAGTATAGTATAAATTTCTTAACAGAAAGGTTTTAAAAAGCATTTAAGGCAGTGGGGACAGCATATGTGAAGGCTCAGAATCAGGAAAGCACTTGGGTCAGAACAGGGACTGGAAGGCAACTGGTGTGGTTGGAGACAGAGTAGGGGACAAACTGGTGGGCATTGTTAACACAGCATTACACATTCCTGGGAGACCCTCTTTACATTTCATTCTGTGTATGTACCATGGTGGCTCTGCTTGGTGCCACTGGTTTTCTGGCTGAAAGAAAAAATATTGGGACTTCAGATTTATTCTTTTATTCTGTTACAGTTCTTACCTGTCTCTGTCTCCACCTCTGTTTCTAAAAAAAGTATTTGTTTTTTGTGTCTCATAAGAAAATCATACTACTGCTTGTTCATAATGGCATGGCAAACTTCATTTAATATCTACGGTGGCCTTGTAGATCTTTTGGAAACTGGAATATCAGTTCAAATTAGTAGAAATGTGAACTATCTAACATTATCATGGCATGTATTGATTTAGGTTTTAAATATGGCAGTCTTTTCTTTCTAACTTCTGGAAGACCTGGTTTAGAAAGAGGAAAATAAATCAATTCTTGTGTACCAAAATGACGTTTCTGCAGTGTTTACATCACATCTGTATGTGCAGCAGCTGTTAGGTCATTCCTAAAACTCCAGCATTTGTTCATATTTTAAGATGCTCTACATTTTTATGAGCAGATCTAAGTGTTCAAGTTTTATTTGAAGAAAACATGCCTTTCCAAGTTGCAAAATATAATTTCTGGTTCATTTATTAGGGAATGAGAATATGAGATACATTTTCTAATGCACTTCTGGTGGTTTAACTTCTCAGCCAACTATGCAGAGAATAGCATAAACCACAGATGCTGGGCTCTTTCCACCTGTCGGACAAGATTTTATTGATTGCATTGTTTTGAAGACTCCTGTTACTAAGACTTGTGGCTGTTTATTTGTACATTGTGTACATTATGAAGAAATACAAGCCATTCTTGTTGATTGTCATCATCAGATTTGAAAAGTTATATAAGTGAGGATATTAGATACACTGATGAGCAGTCATATGAAATTGGTAAACGAAGTCAATTTCGAAATGAGACAGAATATTTGTTAGGCAGTTGCTCACATGCTAATTGCAACACTGTGATTAACGAGTGGTGAATTGATGGGATCTGCTGACCACCTACTTTATTGAGAACATTCTTTTGCTCATAGGTCACAGTAGAATAAAAAAGAGAGAGAGAGAACAGAGTCTCTTCTTAGTAAATAAATAAAAATTTAACCTGATGCATGAAATACCTTTAATGATACTTTAAAAATCACAAAAGTTTTTTAAAAATCACAAAAATTACCAAAAATTACAAATGAATGCTCTACCAACTGAGTTTATAAATACTGAAAGAAGAAGGAAGAAAGCAAATTCCGATCAGCAAAGATCATTTGTAGAAAGGCCTCTGAAAAGAGATGAATTTGGCTTGGCTGGAGAGGGAGGTAAGTGCTTGTGGTGAGGTCCAGAAAGGAGGGGAGCCCTGATTCTGTGTCTGCTGCTACCATCTCCCAGTTGTGTGGCTCGAGGCAAGATACTTCACCACTCAAACTCAGTTTTCTCAGCTGCTCATCATTTTGTTGTGTGGTATTAAATGAGGTAACGTATGTAAGAGAATGGTGATGGTGCAGGGTAAGTGCCTAAAGTGTTGGCTTTTATTATTCGTTAGCATTATTCATGAATACAGATCATAGAAATCAGGGTTGTTACGTGCACAGATTGCTGTATACAAAAGCACAGAGGATGGAACAAGCATGCCTAGAAATAATTCAGTCAGTTTTGAACAATGAAATGTTATTTCCAGCAAATTAAATACATTAAATATTATTTTAAAAACACAATATTTAATGATCCCCACAAAGTTGATTGTGTAACTTTTAATTTTATTTATTTATTTATTTATTTATTGGCTGTGTTTGGTCTTCGTTGCTGTTCGTAGGCTTTCTCTAGTCACGTTAAGTGGTGGCTACTCTTCGTTGTGGTGCGCTGGCTTCTCTTGTTGCGGAGCACAGGCTCTAGGCACGCAGGCTTCAGTAGTTGGGGCACGTAGGCTCAGTAGTTGTGGCTTGCAGGCTCTAGAGTTCAGGCTCAGTAGTTGTGGCGCACTGTCTTAGTTGCTCCGTGGCATGTGGGATCTTCCCGGGCCAGGGCTCGAACCCGTGTCCCTTGCATTGGCAGGCAGATTCTTAACCACTGTGCCACCAGGGAAGCCCCGATTGTGTAACTTTTAAATGTCCTTAAAAATCTAGATTATTCCATACACCCAGAATTAGAAATACGACTAGTCCATGACTCACGTTTAACAATGTGTTTCTAACGGAAGAATGTATGTGTGTTCACTCACCTAAATGATGGAGCGTGTGACATCTTTGACTGAAAGTTTGCTAGTCCAGTTTTCCATTTAGAATAGTATACATAGAAAGTCAACCTTTTGATCTTTAAAAAAAAACTGTGGGTAGAAATGTTATCTGGAGAAACATACATAGAATATGTAGTATGAGTATACTTTGGGAATTTCCAGTTTCTGAAAAAGTCATCTGAGGAGAGCTGGGAGGAGGACCTGACACATTAGGGTCATGTTCAGAAGAATGCCATTTTCTCACGCTAGTTCGCTATTAGCTACACACACCACTCCAAGAAACCTGTACCGCCCTGATCCCAGCGCAGGCGAGACCCTGGAATCCTAGTGGGTGGCTTCTGTGAGGGCAAAAAAAAGAGCCCTAGAGTAAGAGATCCTGGCCCAAGTCACTCAACAGAGCCAACTCTATTTTCTCGTGTAAAATAAGTACCTCTAGAACATTTGGGGAAAAAAATCACTAACTACATGGCTTGCTACAGTCTAGATATTCAACAATTGCTCTTAGGAGTAGCCAAAAGCTGTCATCACCTTGTTTTGTTTTAAACATCTATTAGTAGGCTCCTTGATTACTGATCTCTAAAATATAAGCTCATTTAACATTTATAGTAGTAGACACTACAGTTACCCAATTTTACAGAGGAGGAAACTGAGGTGGAGTGAGATGCAATAACTTGTCTAAGGTCAGGCAGTTAGCAAGCCGCCAGGCAGGGTTTTCAGCTTGGACATCTGGTTGCTCCAAAAGTGTGCTCTCACCCCTCAGGCTGTAGGGCCTCATCTATACTGGAAGTATAATAAGGAGCATACAAGTATGTATCTTATCTCTGTTGTATTTTTGTACAAATTCTAAGTTTTTGTGTAGACTTACAAACAGTGAGCTGTGGAACTGAAGGAGACTTTAGAGATCATCTATGAGTCCAACTCCTTATTTTACAAATTCTCACTAAAGACCAGGGAAGTTAAGTGATTGACTCACCGTCATAGTGATCTTGGTAGCAGAAATGTGGTAGGTACCCAAGTCCCCTGATTCAATACCCTTTCCATTGTGCTGCCTTTCTGTCTTCACAGGAGATAATTTAATTATTGTTAAAATCACATTCTTTGAAAAAATTTTAATTGAGATATAATTCACATAATATTCACCCTTACAAAGTATATACTTCAGTGGTTTTTAGTGTATTCACAAAGTTGTACAACCATCATCACTATCTAATTCTGGAACATTTTCATCACCCCAAAATGCCTATTTGTAGTCACACCTATGTCTCCCTTCTCCCAGCCCTTGGCAACAGTTAAGCTACTTTCTGTCTCTGTGAATTTGCCTATTCCGGATATTTCATATAAATGGAATCATGCAATAGGTGTCTTTGTGTCTGGCTTCTTTTACTTAACATAATGTTTTCAAGGTTCATCCACGCTATAGCAGATATTAGTGCTTTATTCCTTTTTATGACTGCATAATACTGTATGGATATACCACATTTTGTTTATCTTTTCATCAGTTGATGGACCTGTGGGTTGTCTCCACTTTTGGGCTATTATGCATAATGCTTCTGTGAGCATTCATGTATATATTTTTGTGTGAACATATGTTTTCAATTTTCTTGGATATATATTTATGAGCAGAAAAGAGGAAGGCAAGGAATTAGCCCTGAGGCACTATAGCCTCAGAGGTCGGCAGGGTAAGAACCCTATGATAAACTGAGCTGACACTAAACCAGGAGAGCATGATATCTCAGAAGCCAAGTGAAGAAAGAATTTCAGGAAGAAGGATGTGACCAAAAGTGTCAAAAACTTCTGAGATGTCGGCGAAGATAAGGACCGAGAAATTATCATTGAACTGGCAAGATGCAGGTCATTGAGAAATGAGGTTGTGCTGGGGTGGTGGGAACCAAAACCTGAAGGAGTGGGTTGCTGGAGATAGAGAGGAAGGTAAAGAAGTGAAGGCAATACATAAGTCCCAAGTAGGTGCTGTAGTATGTCTCAATAACATTATTGATGCATATAATTTGAGATCCAATTCAGAGGCATCACAATATATTGGAAAGAGCACAAGCTTTGGAGTCAGACACACTTGAGTTTAGCTGCCAGCAATATCACCTGCTTGCTGTGTGACCTTATGCAAGTGACTACTTAAGTCTCTGGACTTTATTTTCCCTCATCTATAAAACTGAGATTATAACACCAATCATACAACAGTGCCGTGAAGACTAGAGGTAATGAAAAACCCATCCTGGGACAGCTTCTGGCACACAATGGTCACACTATATAAAGTGTCAATTTTATATTACTAATTTTATTATTTTTTAATTTACGAACCAAAACCAAGACTGCTGGTATTCTATGTTGCTTATTATTAAAATCCAATGCTTTGTAACCAGATGACTGGGAAAACTTTACAAAAGAGTAGTCATTTCTGTGTTTTGATGGATGATTGGAAGCTCTTTGGCAGAGAAGGTCTAAAGGCATATTTCTGATGGGAGAACCACAGATAAGAGATAGCACATGTGTCTGGAGGATGCCTGAAGTAAGAGACAGGTTGGAGAGAAGGGCTGAAGGCAGAGTGTGAAGAACCTTATAAACCGTGTTAAAATAAATGTAATCTTTATATAATCTTTAAAGATAAATTATACGTCATGGTAATTATTTCCATTTTATTATCAAAGCTCAGTGCCTCCATGAACCTGAATTTTAAAGGGCTATACTTACTAACTTCAAGAACCACGTGGTAAATAAGATTCAAAACACCACAAAAGCCCATGGCACTTAAAAGATAGATTTACAACCATCTGGGCGCATCAACCATAGCTCCCAAAATACTGGTGCCTGAATGACAGCCTGATGAAATTTTCATGATTTCATAGGGAAAATGTTATTTGAGGCTTCTGACTGATCGTTTTTTTCCTTTACTATGAGGCTATGGCTTTTCTTCTTTTTGATGTTTAAAAATGGCATTTTTGAAATGAAATGATAGTGGTGTTGTTGAATGCCTTGACCTAGCAAAATTAAAAGGTAGATAACTTCAATTTTACTCTTAAAGTTTCTTTTGAAATTATTCCCAGTCTATTAAATCACAAAGTCTGGGATTATTTGTCTTAAAGTACACTATCCTTGAAATCTGCAAACATTGTTTCACTTAAGTATGAAGGGATCACAAAGAGTCCCTAAATGCCATTGCTGTTAGTAGATAATCCTGAGACACTTAGGAATCTTTAAGGGTGTTCTTCTCATGCCACAGGCAGCCATTCGAAAGTCCCTGAAGGAAGTCTCTGTATACATACAAAATGTGAAGTCTGGTATATACATATAAATACACAGTTGTGACTCCCAACCTCTATTGAATGAGGTTGATCAGATGCTTAGATCATACAGAATATTCTTGCAAGGTCTCAGTTCAATGGAAAGATTTGATGAATTGGATGAAGTGGAGAAGTGAAGTTTTACGAGGAGCTTTCATGTGCTAAATCAAGTTTCTGTAGTTTTTCTTCACATTTGCATTACTAAGACAGGCATCAAAGGGGAACTGTGTTCTAGTTCGATAAAATATTTTAGAAAGTGTTTCATGTTGTTTCTTCCCAAGGATGTTATAGATTACACACATCATTCAGATTTTTTATAAACCTTTGTAATGTCAGTGTAAGGGTGAGCTCTCCTAAACTTAAAAAAAGAAAAAAAAAAGTGTTTCACTCTGTCTCATTCTATAAGCTAAATATTCCTAGTAATTGCATACATTCTCAACAGAGTATACCGCCAACTACTGTGATTATAAAAATGCAACGTCTAGTCTTAACTTGATTACTAGGTATTAGACAGATGACGATAAAGCACCAATGCAGGCTGGTATTAGAGAAGGACACCAGCTTTGGTGCTCTGACAGAACTGGGTTTGAATCCAGCTACCTGACAGATGAAAATTTGCTTGGTGTTCTGTGGAGTATCACAGAGAGCCAACGAATTAGGTGAAGTAGATGAAGGTGTGAGTTTGGATTGAGTGGGTTGTGAAGTGCTCTTCGGAATAGGTGACTCTTGAGATGAATTTTTAAGAATAAAATAGAAATTCACCAAGGGCTTGGGAGAAGGGGAGGGTGCTATGGCAAGGACCAACAGCATACACAAAGACAGTTAGGCATGAAGACTTACAAGGCGGGGGCAAAGGGTCGAGGACTACTGACCCCAAATCAAGGTGTCTGAAGGGCATACAAATGGAAATATTCAGTGGGGTTGGTTGCTTCTGCTTGTTGGACTCATGTGAACTTTAATTGATAAAGTAAGCATTTATTCGTATTACATAGTAGTGAAATTTCCCACTGGGGTAGCAGATTCTTCATTCTAAATTCCTTATCTAAAAAAAAACCAAACAAACCACCAACACCCCCCCCAAAAAAAACCCAGCTATCTAGAACAATGAACTTATGATAAATTTAAAAAAATCTTCCTAACAATATTTTTAAATTATACTTAATTTTTACTTTAAATTACTTTAAATTATACTTACATTTTACTAGATGCTTATACGATTCTTACTTATTCATGTTCCCAGGAAATCTACAGTGTATTGAAAATACTCAACAGCAAAGATAGCTGTTTTACTAGGCGATTAAAAGGAAATTGTGGGTTTGAGTTCAAAACGTCAGTTCTACTAACTGGGATCTAAATATTTTGGAACTCACTACAGTTGGCTAAGGGAGAACTGAGAATGTCATTACCTAAGAAAAGACTTCTAGTAGAATTCTAATAAACCTGACTCAACGAAGGGATCACTCTTCATGGAATTTTTGTTGTTTATTATCACAAATTTTGTTATCACTTTGATCTGAATAAGATGTTCCAAAATAAAATCCAAAAAGCACAGTGTGAACAATGTCTCTTACCTATTAAGTCTCTGAATCCAGTAACAGGTATTCACATACTTATCCAGCAGAGTTTTTGTTTGTTTTGATTTGTAGAAGAAAGCTATGTTGCCACATGTCTACTCAAATAAATTAACGTTACCATCTAAACTGACTCATTTGGAAGGGGCAAGTCTACATAGCAAAAAAGTATGACATGTATGCATGCCAAAAACACTGAAATGAACAGAGTTCTCATTTTCTTCTTGTTTAGTGATGCCATCTCTTGACCTTTACCCTGCACCCTGAGTCAAGCATAGATGCTGAAGTGTAGAATCATAGAAAATGAGAGGATAGGGTGGGGTGAAGGGAAGGGGCCGAAAATAAGGGAGGTGCAATTTCTCAAGATAGGAATTTAGGTAAAAATATGCCCCTGACAAGGCAATTCCAACTTGAAAGACTATCTTCCCCAGCTAGGTGGCATCTAGAACCTATGACTGCCATTCAGAGAAAAAGAAAAAGGAAAAAAGGAATACAACATTTTCCCCTTAAGGCAAAATGAGTTGTTTCTCTTTAATAAATGCATGGACTTAAATTATGGAACCTCAGATTTTATAGTCAAAGCAAAGGAAATCATAAGATAAACAGTTAAAATGTTTTATTGATTAAATGTTATTGTAGCTTTCATGTGTATTTTGTAAAGCAAAACATGGATATTTCATGCAATGCTTCAAGCACAATTTTCTAAAGAAAACCCATAATCATTTGTTCTGATAGGAACTGCATATTCAATAGTGGACAAATCCCATAGCATTATTCTTTTTTCTCACAGTAATGGTAAAGTGTTTTTCAGTGATTGTAAAAAAATCACACCATCTTCTTTCCTTTTACATAGAACTTCATAAGATAATCCACATGCAAGAAAAGCATAGTATAAACAATGTCTCTTACCTACTAAGTTACTTTCCACCACTATGTTCAGGCCATGGCTTGGTGCCACCTTTGACCTCATTTCTTATCACAGCCCCCCACTATCTCTGAGCCCACAGTATTCTCTTGAACCTCTGGCCCCTTATTATTTCATATTTGTATCCCCAGAGCCTAAAAGGAGTCCACTGTTTTTTTTTTACTAAATGAATAAAGAAATAAATAACTTTAGGCTAGAAGTGATGAAACATGTAAATAATATTACAATTAATATTTACAGTTAACAAAGCACCTTCTTTATCTGATTTAATACTCAAAATCATGCTATGAGGTAGATACTTCATATCTCTATTTTACAAATAAGGAAACAAAAGCTCAGAGAGGCTAACTAGGCTTCCCAAGAGCCCAGCTAATGAAGTCACTTAAGCTGAGATTTAAACCCCGATCTTTACTAAATTCCATATACTTTCTACTACATCCTGCTTCCTCTAGAAGTATTATACGCAATGAGTAGAAGCTGAAAGATTATATCTAATATATTGAATTTTGTTCAGGATGAAATAAGAAAGCATTCTATTTTTGAAAAATTCAGAATATTAATAACATTTTATGAATTCTCACATTCCTTTGGTTTATTCTTCTTTATAAATATGAAAGAAGAACCAGCAATGCAAGTTTAATATCACAAGAGAGTTGGCAGTATTTTATTAACCTGCCCTCCTAAGTTGCCTGCAATGGTGTAATTACTGCTATTTATCAGTCTGTGCACATGTACTGAATTACAGCCTAGAGAGGTATAACTTTCACTTACAGAGAAGAAGGTTGGAGGGTGCAAAACATTCTATTGTAATCCTAGGAAGATATTTTTAAAAATTATATTTCCCTTTTGCAACCCCATAATGATTTCTTTTCATGTAATCTTCTCTTTAACTGATCCATAGCTGGAAGATCCACCAGCATCCAGCAGCATGCTCCCCCAAGAACTAGGTCAGTGACAGTTGCCTGCTGCCACCTAGACTTGGCAGTTGAAAGGAGCAGAGATGGCTCCACTATGTGTGTTGCTATATTCCTGACTTTCCAAAGACTGGGAAGTCGAAGGCCTTTACAAGTGTATATTATTTCTCCATGTACATCCCCGTACTTCCCAGCATACAGCATGTCAGTGGACCCTACATGAAGGTTCTAAAAAATGAATCTGAGTAGATAATTTTTAATACTTGTCAATTAGAAATGTGATGCTGCATAGGAGAAAAATACAAAAATTAGGAATAGGTTGGTCAGGGTTTAAGAACATGTGTTGTCCCCACCCTCAACCCCCCCTTTTGGAGGGACACCTTTTACTCAAAAGAGATTCTTCCTGTCTCATCCATTCCCAGTTTAGAATATTGATACATCCTTATGGCTGTCTTTTCTGCTATTATTGCACACTATGAAAAACTGCAAATTTAAAAGAAACTCTGACAAGTGTTTTGAGTAGGAATAGGAAATCTAAACCCAGGATGATTATTTCAGATGATCACAGCTGCCTGCCAGTGCTTTTTTAGGATCATTGTTCAGTGTTTTTGAATGAAAAAACAGTTGAACGTGACTATTCTCTCTGGATCTCCTCCCCTCTGTGCCCACTGTCTGCCTTGCTTTGTAAATGTAGACATGCATTAGCTTCTCTCTTCAGCCTTCCTTTTGTTTGGTCAGGTGTCTCCTTGCAGACAGCTGACCCACAACTCCAGTTCTCACTATTGCCTCTATTGTGAAGACTCTGACTTCCGTTCCTGTAGCTCTGCAGCTTCTTCTAGGTCCCTGATCCATCACCTGAACCCACAACTCTCTAATCTCACTTCAAACTCATGAAGAGTTCAGAGAAGGAAGAATGAGTGTATCATTCCAAGTGTCATGGAGGAGGCCGGGCCTGAACTCACTGTAATGTAGGCTCTTCTACATCAGAACTGCACAGATGGAACTTTTATATTAAGAAAATTTTTTGAATTCTTAGAATTCAACAATATGTCTAATATACAGTCAGTGGTTCCCATTAAATCTAAACTGCTGTCTGAGATCAGTATTAAGTCTGCAGAAAGCTGTGCTTGTTAAAAAAATCACAGAATTAAGTACTTGTTGAAAGAGCCTAGCAAAGTGACCAACATCAGATCCTTGGTGGTCTTGCTGACCTCAGAGCACAGAGGAGGCTCACAACACACTGACTGTGGGCAACCATCAGGCACCATGTGGGAGGAAGTTGGTAATCCTACAAGACAAATCATATTTTGCCAAGACATTTGATTAAAAATTTGGTCATTGATCGGGTCCAAGTTTAATTCCTTTAAGAAATGCAGATATGCACATTGACAGGTGCTCTTCCAACATTTTTTTTAAAATGTACTATAAGCTCTATTCTTTTTTTTTTTTTTTTTGCGGTACGCGGGTCTCTCACTGTTGTGGCCTCTCCCATTGCGGAGCACAGGCTCCGGATGCGCAGGCTCAGCGGCCATGGCTCACAGGCCCAGCCGCTCCGTGGCATGTGGGATCTTCCCGGACCGGGGCACGAACCTGTGTCCCCTGCATCGGCAGGCAGACTCTCAACCATTGCGCCACCAGGGAAGCCCTATAAGCTCTATTCTTGCATCCATCCCAGGCATGTCCACTCCTGCTCTATTTTCTCCATACACTGTGTTTCATTTATATATTCAGGAACATTTTAGTTAGAATAATCAAAGGAAGAAATAAACAACAGTTAATTGGGAAATGGACTAATTCTAGAGCCACAGTGATGGTCATCATAGGAGGAGATGGCTGTGATATAATTGTTCTTCCTCAAGTGACTATCAATAGAGTGGGTTTTGCCAGATCTCCTGAAGCAATTGCTACTATAAAGCTCCATGTGGAGCAGGACTATTGTCCCTCCAAATATAGACCCTCTATGTTTGAGGGCCAAGAAATCCAATGTCAGAATGAAACAATGGAAGTCTGCCCAGAAACTTCTGTAAAAAACGATCCCTTTGATAAAACTGACTAATAAAGAAACACCACAATTGCTCTTTTACCAGTAATCGTTTTAAACATTTGATTATAAATGAAAATTTTGTGGTAGCTTGTGACCAAGAAGATTCACATTTTTATGTGTGCTTCCCAAAGGGAGAGATGTAGGTATAGGATAAGCACAGAAAGAGGAACATAAAATGTGAAGCCCTAATGCCTAGCTCAGGCTTTAGTAGGTGCAGGGCCTACTGCTAAGATACAGATAGAGAGAATATATGCCAACCTTTAAACTGGATCTGAAGCCCTCCCCAAATTGCTCATGGGTGACGAGGCCTGCCTGTGTATTTCCATAGAATCTTGTGCTTTAATATATTGTAATACTAGAGGGTACCTTAACTGTTGTTATTTGTTGTCTTCCCCATGTAGGGGAGGTCTACATCTTATTTCTTTATGCTCAGTACTTAGCATAGTGCATGGCACATAGTGGGTACTCACTAAAAATAAATAAAAAATAGTTGTTAAATTAATGAATATTCCTGTTGGTAAAAAATTTATTATCCACATGGATATGTTTTAACTATAAGGACATATACAGCTGATTTGCTGTCTACTCCCTAAGGTGAATTTTATGTTCTTGATAAATAAGTTGTACATTTGTTTTTGTTTTTTAATTTTATTTATTTATTTTTTGGCTGCACAGCACATAGTTCCCCGACCAGGGATTGAACCTGTGCCCCCTGCATTGGAGGCACAGAGTCTTAACCACTGGACTGCCAGGGAAGTCCCAAGAAGTGGTATGTTTACTCTGTGTAAGGTGTTCTGCTAATCGCTGTGGAGGATACAGAGAATAAAAGATGTAAGGCTCCACCTACCCCTAATCTGATCCCCAGGCTTGTGTGGAATGCTCCTCTTTAACTCACCCTGAATCATCATCTATCAGTTCTTTGAGAGCTTAGTGACTGTGGTACAGGAATAGGTGCTCATTAAATGTCTGGTGAAGGAATGGATAAGTGAATCTACCTGGTGCTTGTGGGCAATTTGACATCAAAAGCTTGGGGCTAACAGCTATCAGTGTAATGATGAAATACTTGAAGCTCTTATGGGCTTTTTTTGTCAGCTGATTGTGGTCAACATTCTTAACATGTAACTGCAGTAGAAGCTCCTTGAAGGCAAGATATTAACTATTTTGATCTTATTCATCATTGTATTCTCAGTCTCAGACACACTGTAGACTATCAGTAAATATTTGCTGAGTTAATGAAGTTTTGAATGTTTCAAGTCTTTGCAGAGAAAATTTGAAAAGTTAACAAATAACAGTGATAGAAAACACAGAGTCAAAGAGAAATAAAATGTTTTGGGGGGCTCACTGTAGTCAAGATCATGTCTTGCGGGGGTGCGATATTTTTATAAATAAAATTTATAAATTTTAATATTTTGGATAGATCTTGAAGAGACAGGTAGAGTTTCAACAGCGTAGATGTCCAGGAGAGGACTGACTTCTCCCTTTTTTTTTTAAACTCTTATTTCAAAGTTACAGAATTCCTTGATTCAGAGACATGGAGTTTAAAAATTATACAGAATTCTTATCTTTATGTCTGCAGAGAAAATCAGTTATTTTTAAGGTGATTTTTTTTTAAATCACATGGAATGTTGATAAACATTTTTTTTTGAGATTTAAAAGAGAGGGGTTTCAGAATTTAATCATGAAATTAATGTTAAGTACTAAAACACATTCCTGTAATGCTTTAAGCTATTTTAGTACCAATAAAAGACTTTAGCCCTTTTTTTAGAACTAAAGCCCATTAAAATCAATAAGATCTTTAAGAAAAATAATTTTACTTTTAGTGATAAATCATAGTAAAAAATATGATGCCTAAAATATTCACCTAACCATGTAAGACATCTGTGTCTCTGCAGCAAGATCAAAACCCTCAAAATTAAGGGCCTTTGGACCCTGCCTGTGTCTATAGTTAACAGATTTCACAACCTGGGAAAGTCTACAAACTCATCTTCCTTGTTGATGAAAAGAGGGGCTTATATGAGAACTGTGCCTCTCAAGCTTTAATGTGCCACTGACCACCTGCAAATCTTGTTAAAATGCAGATTCTGATTTAGTATGTCTGGGGCAGGGCCCAAGATTCTGCATTTCCAGCAAGTTCCCAGGTGATGCCCACGTTGCTGGGTTTTGACCCCACTGTGAGTATCAAAGGATTAGAAATCTTTTGCTTTCTGCTGCCCCAGGATCCTAGGTAAGGTTTCCAGCAAGAAAAGTTTGTTATCAGACATAACCTGGAATTATGGTTCAACTACAAAAGGCTTCTGGAAGTCCTTCTCACTGAATGTGCCCAGTGCTTGGCATTACTTTACCACTTCGACTCATAGGAATAATTTTTCCTGGCACATAGTAGATATCTTTGGCACATAGTAGATTCTTCTTCCTTCATTTCTCCCTGACAAGTGTCAGATCGTAGTGGTAGTTAAATACCAATACTTAATATAATATGCTTTGTGTGACTTTAGGCTCCTTTAGGAATCTGGCCAACAGTTATTGTATCATCCGTCAATCATAAAATCTAATAATAATTTCTTGAGCCCTACTGGGTATAATGGACATAGTATAGACTGTATAATGCAAGGTGTATATCATTATGCTTTACTTGCAGGTGAGGACACTGAAGCTAAGAGAGATATAAGTGAAGTCTAGGGCCACCTAACCAGTAAGAGTGGCCAAGATTTGAACCTAAGTCTTGCTGGGTCCCAAGCTTTGGTCTTTCTACTGTACCACACTGCCTCTCTGAGGGAGGCACAAGACTGGAAAGAGGAAGGTTCAAAGATGTGCATGGCATATTATGGGCTTCTAGAACTTTTTAATATAAGATCACTAAGAGATAATAAAAAGCATCTCCAAATGAAGTACTCAGTGATTATTTCAGAAATAAGTTTTGTGGTAATGCAGAGGTGAAAGGAAGCTGTGTGTGCAAGAATGGCTTGGAAAGGCTTCCCAAAGAAGGGGGACTTTGAGTCAGGTCTTGAAAAATGATTCGGAATTGAAGGAGCAAAGAAGGGAGCATCACAGACAGTGGGGACAGAGGTAGAATCACTTTCCTTCCAAACATGAAAAATTTTAAGGCTTTTTCAGGCAATAAGAAGGGCGTCCACCATGACAGACCATTAATGCCAGACTGAAGAATTTGGATTTCATCCTTTTATCAGTGGGAGACCTCTTTATGTTTATAAATAATATGTCAGAACTATACTGTAGAAAGAATAATATATCGGAACTATACTTGAGAAGGTAACTCTGGCAGCTAGGTATGTGAAAAACTAGAGCTAGAAGAGTCAGGAGGCAGCAAGATAGATGGTTAGTTTTTTCATCTGTAAAATTAGGAAAAAATACTACCTCATAGGGTTGTTTTGAGAATTAGATGAGATACAGCATGTAAAGCACTTAAAATGGTGCCTGGCCCATAGTGTTAAAAAATGTGAGCTATCATGTCAGCTAGGTGTGAAGGCGAATTAGCCTAAATTCTGCGTTTATTCACACTCAACTTTAGAGTTAGTTCTTCCCTTAAAGAGCCTCTTAGTACAGCGTCAGGCATATTGAATATTGTCACTGCTAGGTAGTGTGACAGGTGTCATCATTATTTTCCTCTTTCGCTCTTCCTCCAGGCAGGTGTGCATCTGTGCCATCTTTTCTCTAACTTTACTGTCACAGGGCAGCACAATGACTCTCCTTTGGCTTAATGTTGCTTTGTGGCTTGTATCAATCTTTCCTCCACTAATTCTACCCCAGTTACTTCATGAGAAGGCTTCCTGAGCATGTGCTCTGCTTCGAATGAAAGAAGGGCTGCGATTCTGAGAACAATTTTAAAATAAATGGGTGAGTCCAGGTTTTCTAAGAAAAAGAAACTCAAGGTGGAAGTTCCCTGCAGAAGAATTTGACTGGGAGTGACATTTGACATATATCAGCAGCTTTGGGTTTTCATAGGTTAGTCCTGATTTTAAACCAAGACTTAACATACTGAAGTAAAAGGTATACTAGACATCTTTAGTTAGAACAGAGTCCAGTCCAGAAGAGGGGAGAGAGAGAAAAGATATGGTGTGGGGGAGGAGAGATAAAGTAACAGTCAAGTCACCAGGTCCCCATGCTTCATCCTCACTGAGTAGTCAGATCCCCTTCTGAAGATCACTTCATTTTCTCACATACATAGTGAAAATACCATTTGTGTATGTGCCTTTCATCCAGCATTAATTCTACCAAAATTTATTATCTACTCCTGTGGGCCAGGCACTAGGCTAAGTGCTGTGATACAATAATGAGCAGAAATACACATAGTTCCTGCCTTCAAAGAATGTACAGACTAGGAGCATAGACAGATATTAATCAAATAATCTCCCCCCCGCCAAATGTTATAATGCAGCTATGTCAGAAGCTACAAGGGAGAAGTACATGTGTTACATAGGGCAACAGGAGAAGTGTCCTTGAGGGAAGGAGTGTTGAGCAGTGGTTGCTTATGCCACGCTGGGGGTAACTGGTGTTATAGCCCAAGAAGAGGGAACTGCATGTTCCATTGCCTTGGAAAGAGGGCCAGTGTCCCGGGAACACAGAGCAAGAAGGAGGATGTGACTATTGAGGCTGCAAGAGCAACTGGGGGAAAAACCAAGCCAGGCCTGGCATGTCTTTTCAAAGGATTGTCTTAAAGGGCTGTTGCCATCATCAAGTGAAACAAAGAGCCTAAATTTATAATTCAAAATCTTTAAAAATTATAAAATTCTGAGCAAATGGAAGACAATTTAATTATAATCATGAGTATTGTGTCTCTGAGTTATACTAAGAGAATTGTACCAAATATCATTGTATAGCTTACAATAAGCATTTATTCTACTCATGGAATCAAAGAACAAAGTTTGGCTGTATAATGGGTCATAAAATCCTTTCCAAAGAAAAGTCTAGGTCTCCACCCGTTTGATACATATAAAGTCGGTGATTTCATAGAATCATAAACTCTTAGTTTGGACCTTCCTCACTAACGTGTGACATTTCCAATGTGGCTGATCACACTGAAACTGAGATCCTCTAAGGATGAGGACCTCCTAGCTATCAGAGGCAACTTATTCTTTGTACTTTGAACCTGCTTCAAATTTCTCACTCATATTTTGGGTCAAAACCTGTAAAATAAGGGCAAGGGGGTGGGGGGATGCTAATCTCACAGTGCGCCAAGCGCTTCATATCCATAATCTAACTTAACCCTTACAAAAGCCTTATGAGGCCTAACCTCAGTTTTACAGATGAGAAAACTTAGATGCAAAAAATTGAGCTAATCTGTATTTGTCCAAGCCCATGTAGTAAATAAGTAGCAGAGCCTGACTATGAATACAAGCTGACTTGACTCCAAAGCCACAGTTCTAAGCGTTCTAGAACTATATTTTAGAGCCACTTAAAAAATATTTTGATAGTTACATCATCTTTTGAAAATCTGATGAAATCCAAAGACCTATGCTCTAAAAAGGTGAAAATATGCACAACATTTTGCAAACAGCGTCAGTTTTGGAGACTCACAGATCATAAGGAAATATACCCATGCTATTGTATTTGTTGGTTACCACATTAGCTTCATTAGGACAGAGATCACTGTCTGTCTTAATCATTGATGCATTCCCAGCACTAAGAACGTTGCCTGGCACAGAGCAGGAGCTCAAAAAATAGTTCATGAATAAAATTGATTCCAAATGCTTGGGCCCATTCACCTAATTACTTAGAGCAGGAGGATAAAAGTACAATATGGAGGGGCTGGCTTGGTGCAAAATTCAAGAGAACCACAGAATGACTTCCAAACCCTGATTGTGGACCCCAAGGGACCTTCTGAGTCCAGATTTGAGAAATTATAGGCCAAGTTTGTTTTGTTTTGTTTTGCTTTTTAACTTTAAAATCACTTTCTCTTCTTCTACTCTCAGAAAAGGATATTGTCTTTAATAATTTCTTTTGAAGCTAGAATTTTAAGTACACTAGTAAAAATAGCCCTTCTGAGTAAGTTTTCGGGAAGTATTTGGATAAAAGTGCATAGACCACTTTATCCGACTGCTTCCTAGTGTCACCACTATATTATTTAAATGGATTTTGTTTGTTGTTGGGGAAGTGAGAACTTTAATATGCTTATGTATATCTCTAACGCTGAAGTAAATATCAGCTCTTGGTAAATAACTGTAAGGATATTTTATGTTATTTCTCTCAGGTTTTAAAATAGTTGAAAAGAGGGCTTCCCTGGTGGCGCAGTGGTTGAGAGTCCGCCTGCCGATGCAGGGGACACGGATTCGTGCCCAGGTCCGGGAAGATCCCACATGCCGCGGAGCGGCTGGGCCCGTGAGCCATGCCCGCTGCGCCTGCGCGTCCGGAGCCTGTGCTCCGCAACGGGAGAGGCCACAACAGTGAGAGGCCCGCGTACCGCAAAAAAAAAAAAAAAAAAAAGGCTGAAAAGATAGTTTCCTATACCTAAAGATTCGGTCTGTGCAGTTGGTAGTTCTTAGCACTCCTATTGAATCTTGCCCAAAAGGCAGCATTCAAGAAGTATGATACAAAATCCTTTTTCAACTAGTTTTTCTTGGTTCAGATGAACTGATAATCATATATACTTGCTTCCCTTATGTGTACACAAGATAAGTAATATATATATATATAAACCCATCTACATGAGGAAAGGGAAACCTTAAGAGACTAAAACAGTCAGTAAGTGGTAGAGCTGGGATGCTATTTGGTGCTTTGCAACAGGAGAGAAATATGATGAAAGTGGTATCCTGAGAAGCTAAAGGTTCTGTGGTGTTCAGGATAGATGGTATTCAGGAGGCAGGGTTAGACAGGGACACAAGTTGGACTGTCAGAATCGTCTAGGCAAGAGGGCTGGTCCCTATGTGGTGGAGGCAATAACACAAGAAGGAATGGATGTGAGAGACATTTTGAAAAGGAAATCATAGATTTTTTTGTTTGTTTTCTCTCTTTTTCTCTTTCTCTTTTGAACACTGAGGTTTTGCCTAATACTGTGGGAGGCACTGAGGAAGTTCAAGCCATGTTAGACAGTATGCAGATTTTTCTTGTCTATGTCTGCCATCTGTGAGACACAGAGGCAGCTGGAAGTAAGGTTAAGTCTGAGGCTTCTTCTCCACACCTCCTGACGTGAATCGTTGGTTAGGCTTGATCCTCTTATTATAAAAGCAATATAATTAGTCATGTGATAGAATATTTGGAAAATGGAAATTTAAAAGAAATCATCCATAATTCCACCATCCTAAAAATGGTCATAATTATCTTTTTGATGTGTTTTCTTCTAATCTTTTCTTACTATGCATTAAAAAAAATTTTTTTTTTAATTGTAATCGTAGTATATACCACACCATTTTGTGCCCTACATTTTTTTTAAAATATAAATTTATTTATTTATTTTTGGCCGTGTTGGGTCTTCGTTTCTGTACCAGGGCTTTCTCTAGTTGTCGCAAGCGGGGGCCACTCTTCATTTTGGTGCACGGGCCTCTCACTGTCGCGGCCTGTCTTGCTGCAGAGCACAAGCTGCAGACGCGCAAGCTCAGCGGCCATGGCTCACGGACCTAGTTGCTCCGTGGCATGTGGGATCTTCCCGGACCAGGGCACGAACCCGTGTCCTCTGCATTAGCAGGCGGACTCTCAACCACTGCGCCACCAGGGAAGCTCCTGCCCTACAATCAGTACACTGATTGATTAACAGAATGCCGTGGGACTAGATTTTCTAAGGTAACACGTACTGAGAAACAAGCCAAGGCCAAGGACAGCCCTTGAGACCCCCAAAGTCAGGGAATGAAAGAGGGTATTTTAAGTTCATCAAAGATTGAGAGTAGCTTTTGATATGTTCTAGCCTTCTGTGCAGCAAACAAATTTTTGGTGCTTAGTATTTTCCTGTGATTGATTAGTGTTCAGTCATCTTGGTGGAGCAGCATAAGGAGAAGGTAGCCACGCCTGGCTATCTCTGTTGTACTTGGTCTGTTTAAACAGGTTTGTGTCATAAGACACAGTGTTATTATGATGTGCTCTCAGAGGTTGGCCAGAGGCGACTGTGTGCTTTGTTAAACATCAAGCTCTGGAGAAATAATAACATGAGAAATCTCAGGACAGCCTCTATATATTTGTACACACACATATATTCTCTATCAGAAAAGAACACCCCATCCTACCCCCAGAAAAGCCGTACAAAACAGGCATAAAAGCCAAGCAATGCCCTTTTCTTCCCTTAATTCAAAGGAGCACCAGTATAAGGAAACTTCAAGGGAAGCTACTATTGATATAGGTTTAGAAACCTGCTTTGCTTTTAAAAGTAGAATTGTACCGGGACTTCCCTAGCGCAGTGGTTAAGAATCCACCTACCAATGCAGGGGACACTGGTTCGAGCCCTGGTCCGGGAAGTTCCCACATGCCGCGAAGCAACTAAGCCCGTGCGCCACAACTACTGAGCCTGAGCTCTAGAGCCCATGAGCCACAACTACTGAGCCCGCATGCCAGAATTGTTGAAGCCTGGGCACCCAGACCCCGTGCTCCGCAACAAGAGAAGCCACTTGAATGAGAAGCCCATGCACCATAAGGAAGAGTAGCCCCCTTTTGCCACAACTAGAGAAAGCCCGTGCTCAGCAATGAAGACCCAATGCAGCCAAAAATAAATAAATTAATTTTTTAAAAAAGTAGACTTGTACCAATTTTGAAAGATGATTAGACAAAGGGTAGCTTGTTTCCCAAAGCCAGAGTAGCATCTGATGGGTAGATTCAGGACTTCATACTGTTGCTGCCTTCCCCGGCAGATCCCTCTTCCTTCTGCCCAAGCCTGTAACTGCTGAATTCAGTTTGCCTCTTAGTTCTTTACCATTATCCATCATAGTCCTTCTTCTAAAAGGACTATTACCTCCAGGAAATAGCCGCAGCAGAGAGGTATCCCCTGACTTTACAGCTTCGATGGAGACAAGGGGACAAGAGTCAAGAGGAATATTGATGGAAAGGTGTGTCCTTCCAACTTGAGTCTTAGAATCTGAGAGTCTCTATGATGCAGCAATTTGGGATACTAATCTCTCAATAACTGGAGAAGGGTGTCTAGCATAGGAAATTATTTATGCATTTTTTTTCTCTTCATGGGCATTTTCCCCCCAATATCGTCTCTCCCTCCTTCTCTCCCAGCTCTGCATCTCACCCAGCTCTGCATCTCGCCAGCCTCAGCACTACTTCTTCTGCTGTGTGTGTGAGTCTACTCTTGTTCCGATTTAGCTGACCCTACTCTGCTCCCACAGGCAGCCTCTGAGCACCTCTGTTGTAGCACCTGTAATGCAGCCCTGTAATTGTAACTACCCTCAACTTTTCCTATTATAAATCATACTGTTGAGAAGAGGGGCAGTGTCTTATTCATCTTTGTACATTTGGTGCCTAGCACGAAATATACCTTAGAAATATTTCACTACGAAAGGGTGAAAGAAGCTGTAACATGAGTTAATTAGTGGCTTTGTTTCTATTTATGACAAGATACCAGCAAAAAAATCATATTTTAATTATACCAGAAGCACCTTTGGTCAAATCATTCTTCCCAACCTAAAAGAGGTCCCTCCTCTTGTTGCCCAGCCATAAGCACTGAAATTTGTCTTCCCAGTCACCTCCAAGTTCCATTGATACCGATATCTAGGGCTCTAGAGAGCTATGTTGCTACCTTCTCAAATTCTTAGTGCTTCTCTCTGTATGGGATGTGTTCTAACGTCATTCCTCCTCCTGGCACCACTTTCAGTTCTTTAAAATGTAGATTAGTGGTCTTATGTTAGGAATAAAGAGGGAAAAATGTCTATCATATTCTTAGTGTACTGAGCTGAATTTATCCAAGAAGGCATATGTGGTTTAACTATATAAACAGTGCAATTGCATTATTAATCCTGCAGTCTTATTCCTCTTCAGTTTGTGGGCCATGGTTATTTCCAAACTTTACTTAGTACCTAACTGTTGCATGACACCAGGTGGGAAGCAATTATATATAAAAATGGACACTGGATCCAGGGCAGCAGGTCATTGTACATTTTCTTTTCTTTTCTTTTCTGAAAATACAGCATTTATTGCAGGGCTCCAATCAAGGAGAATGGGTGGGTCATGCTCAAAAGACCTGACCTCCTTTGTGTTCAGGTTTCAGGGAAAGGTTTTTAAAGGGAACATTAGAAGTGAGGGTTGCAGGGTGCCTGATCAGCTCATGGACATTCTTCTGATTGATTGGTGATGAGGTAACAGGATGATATTTTAGGAATCTCAGTTATCAACCTCTGGTTCCAGCATACCATCTTAATAATGGTGTGCCTTTCAATGGGCAGTCTCAAACATTTACAAAACAGATACTTTGGAGCATCAATAAAGAATTTCCCAAAGGATTCATCATAGGATTTCTTTAATGAGCAAGTTTCCCTTTCATATTCAAATTATAATTTGAGTCAACATAAAGAAAATATATTCACTGTTGTTCAAGACAGAAGAAGGAGATTATAGAATCAAACCTGATAGAGATGAAGATAAGCCTCTAATAAGTCTCTAAGAACAGACAAATTCCACCTAAGGGACTGAAAGATCCTGTCTAATAATCTAAACAATTCTTTAAAAAAAAAGAAAAGAAACACCCCAAATTAGCAATTACATGTATTTTCGATCAGGGCAAAAATATGTATGTTCTAGAAATACCAGACAATAAATTAATTTAAATCTCCAGGAAAAATTTTTAAAGAATTATTAAAAGATGTTTATGAGCATGAAGAAATAGAGGTGGTTGATAACCCAGATGCAGAATGGGTCCATGAAGAACAGTTGGCCCAATGGTGTTCAACTTTTTAATTGAAGGCACAACAGGCATGCTTAAAAATTTGAGGCTGATTCAAAGCTAAGGAAGATAGATTAACTTTTTTTATGCCCTTCAGCCTCTCTCTGTGGAGAAAGGGTTGCTCATTTCCTCCAGGCTCCCTACTTTCACAAGGGACTTGTGAAAATTAAATTGTCCTCTGTTTGATGCTCAAAGCATATACTTTTGCCCCTAAACAACAAAGCAAAATATGTGCATTTCTGGCTCCTTTTGGAGGAAAAAACCTTGAATCATCTGCTGTCCAGTCCTTATCCAATCCAAGTTGTTGTAGCAACAGCATATTGCCTAACATACATGCATTCACTCCTCTAGACATTCTAAATTTTATCCTTGGAAAAATTCAGATCATCGTTTATTCAATTTTTTACTCAATCATTTATTCAATCAACTGCTATTGATTTCCTCCTATGTGCCAGGCCTTGTGGTGGGCACATAGAATGTGCATGAAATAAACCTGGTCCAGACACGACAGTCTACTGGGAAGGTAAAGCAACGTATAGGTTAACGAGCAAATAAATAGGTAATTACAAATTTAGAAAGTGCTATAGAGCCAACACAGGGGGTGCTGCTTCCGCTTAGGTAAAGTGAACAGGGTGGCCCATCTGAGACTGCATGACTTAAGATGATGCTTGAAAGCTGAGAAGGAGCCAGCTATGGGAAGGGCTCCATGAAGAGCATTCCAGGCTGAGGAGCAGCACGTAGAAAGAAGACTCTAAGGCAGCCAGGTCTAGAGAAAGCTAGTGAGGAGACTGTGATGAGGTGGGAGTGGTGAGCTGGGAATAGAGCACGCAGGACCCCGTGGGCCAAGTAAGAAGTCTGGATTTTTTTCCAGGTGCAATAGAAAACTTGGAGTATTTTAATCAGGGAAGTGATACGATTCAACACATAGTTTAAAAGATCACAGAGACTAGCATACTCAAACCATGTTTTCTGAGGTGCCCTCCTAGAATTAATTTTCCTATATAGTGCTTTGTTATCATACTATTATGGACACTGAAGTGTCAGTTAGGAAACCATGGACTAAGGCTTGTTACCATATCCAATATCACTGAGGATGCTGATTCTTTGTGAGGACCCAGGAAAATTTTCCCTGGGGGTCTCAATATCTGGTGATGTGTGTTTATCTTGAATCACTGCTTTGTTTTTATCTTATGAATATGTTAAATCTCATAACTGATCTTGTTTCCCTTTTGGCTTGTCTGTTAGGAATCTTAAGCCACATTTTCAGCCACCTCCTGCAAATATACAGGGTTGTGTGGCTTGTATGTCTGTGAACTTGGCTTTCTTATGTTTCCACCTTTCCTTTACCTTTTTCCAAACACACTTAACTGTTTATTTTATACTTTTATAATGGAGGCATTTTCATTAGCTACCTTAAAGAAAAAGGCAGAATTAAATAGTTGGAGGAGAAAATCAGGAATTAAAAATATCTTAATAAATTTAAAGACCTGTTCTTAAGTTTGAAAGTTCATTTGTTAAGTACAGGATAGAGAACACTCATTTAACACAGATTTTATGAAGACACAGAAACACCACTTAGACTGACTCTAACACAGTCTGAGGTGATGGAGATAGCCTCCCACACAGCACTTAACATTGGTGTAATGGTGAGTTTTCTTTCTGTCTTCCCTGGCAGACTGTCCCTTGAGTCAAGGACCACATCGCATTCACCATTATATCTTTCATACTTACTGCAGTGCTGTGCAGGCATTCAATTACTTAATTCAAATTAATACCATGCTGATTTAATGATAGAGTAAATATAGATTAAAAAAAATAAAACCTCTCATTATCTCAGACTGGATCAGCATGAGTGCAATCCCTTGAGTTCAGGAGGTACCCACACACTATGCCATATACTGCTGTGCTTGGCCATATCTAGAGCTCTAAGTTTAGGGTAGGAGCAATATTTTTAAAGAGATACTGACAGACTGGAGCAGATCCAAAAGACAGCAATCAGCTTGCTGAATAGTTAGAAGATGTGTGGTTTGATGGAAAGGAATGTTTAGCATGTGAAAGCAGATTCTTATAAGGGACAGGTTGGCCTTCTAAAAATGTCTGAAGAACAGGCATATGGAAGAAGGAATAGATTTGTCCTAATTCCAAATGACAGAATTAGAGCCAATGGATGGAAATTATAAGGAAAAACTTTCTTAAACATCTTGTAGTCCTCAGTGAGATAATATCCTTCACATATGTTGGGTAAAGTATTCATTAATTGATCTGACAGTGACTTGTATAATAGGTGAGTGGTTGGATTAGAAGATGTTTAATATCCTTTTCAAATCCAAGATGTAAAAACGTTATGCCCATAATAGTTGCAGTGAACAAATGGATTGCTTATTAGCATGTAACAAGCTAATCTGATTAATGTGCCACATAACCACTATTTACAGGTATTAACATGACTGTTAATACTAAAGGTTTTGCGTTAGTCATGAAAATGTTTCCAAAGGCAATAGGTTTTGACAGGGTGAGAGAGTAGGAAATCACACGGTTGCAGATCTTTGAAACAACTTATAAAAGTGAAAGAATTTTGGTTTGGCTGCAATGGATGGGTATGGGCAAAGAGCCCAGGACAAGTCAGACCAGATCGCTGGCCATAGGAACTGGAGCTGATGGTTGGCTATGGTCCCCAGGGGATGGAATGAGGGCAGAGAATGCGCTCGCAGAGGCCTGCAAAGGTGAAGTTAACTAAAGAGAGTAGCGAGGGCTGAGAGGCAAAAAAACAAAATCTATTACCACTCACAAGTCTTTGCAGTAGGACCTGGACTCCAAGTGGGAGACATGGCCTAGAGGTGGAGAAACTGAGTCAGAAGAGAATCCACTCTGAAACCTTTTGTGGAGGGTCCTGGTCACGGCTGCGAATGTTAGTATTTTTGGCTGGCCTGCATTGGTCCTTGGGCATGTGGTGTATGTATGTTGAAAAGGTTTATTGACAAAGAACGGGGCACATACATCACGAATCAATTAGTAGAGATTCTCAGAATGAGCTTCAGAGCCCACAGGAAGGCTTTGACATTAACCCACAACCTTTGGATTCAAGTAATTTAAAAGCAGCCCTCCAGCTCGGTTCTGCTTTTCTTCTACCGACCACTTGTATCTCAAACATTTTCCTACTTGGCAGAACTACCTTGGCTCCCTCTGAACAGGCTGACGAGGAGGCTGGAATGTGTGTGAAGGAATAGAAGCAGCAGCAGACAGATGAAAGCACAGTGAGCCATTCCTGGCTTCTGTAAAAGCGCTCCTCGCTTTCTGCCATGTGTACACAAAATTCCATTGAGCGCTAATCTGGGATCATCTATCAAAAGACTTAAAATTTTTAAATACCAAAAGTTTTGTTTAGAGGTCAAATTTCAGAGTTTTGACTGTATTTGGAGTGTGTGCATTGGGAAGAAATGCCACGGAGGAGGCCAGGCAGTACACAGAGTTAGCCTTGAGGATGAGCAGAAAGCAGAGGACAGTCTAACCCTTCAAAAAAGGAGCTGTTAAGCAAAGAGATGGTCAGGCTGCCTCTTCACTTCAGTATTGTGGAAGGGATGGGTGGATCTCCAGTTCTTGGTCTTCTACTCCAGAGAGGGCCCATGGTTCTCACTGGTTAGTTAAAGGCTCTGGGCTATGTACCTTACTCTAAAGACACCTCGATCTCAACCACCACAAGAATTTAGTCATCCTATACCTATATTTCCACCCCGCTATCACATACAATTAAATAGGATTAAGATGATTTTCAGTACGTTCTTCCGAAAATTTTCTCCCTTATCCAATTTCCCCAGCACCCTTTTAGTGCCACAGTTTTTCCTTCCCTGTCCCTCATGTGTAACAGTGGAAAGAGTTAAAATACCATCAGCTTGGAGATACACAGAGGCTCTACACTTGGTTGTTATATGACCTGGGACATTGCTTCACCTCTGGGAGTCTTAATTTCCTTTTCCACAAAATAGGATAGCACAAAGGGTTGCCGTGGAGATTAATTAAAGACATGAAATGTAAATAGCATAAGGCTTAGCACTCAGTAGGTGCTTTGCATTGTCTGCCACCCTCCCTTTTCCATTCCCCTGTTCACTGTTCTTGTTGGCTCCCAATATTCATCTGTTTATCCCATCCCTGAAATAGTCTGAGTGAAGATTCTTCTTGATGACCAAATTAGGAGAGAGGAAAAGTAGTTGAAAACTAAAAACTAGTACCATCCATTTTTCTCATTTTTGAAGGAACTGGAATGGAGGAAATCCAGCATCTTGGGTTTTCAGCACTCTCTCCCTCTCTCTGGTTCCTTTGGTCCTCACTCACTCACCAGTCAAGAGCAAGAGCTCTCTCCACGAGATGCATGGAGGACATTTCAGCCCAGGGAAGATTGTCAGCAGTTTCTTGATTTTACATTTACAACAAGCAGAACAGAACTGCCCACCCAGTGGTGATTCTTCTAACACTTGGACCAAATGATGAAAAAAATTCACTGAAAGGGCTCAGATTTCATAGCAATACATTAGCATGAAACAAGGCGATAATGATGCTAATGAGAAAATAATGTTACCTATCTGCTTTAAATATGGTATTTTGGACACAAAGTGGCAAAACCACGGTGAGTAGTTGCATGGATTTATAGATACTACTACCTTAACCATAAAAAATAAGTTGGACATGACACAGGGAAGACAAAGATGTTGATACATGATCCTTCATAGATCCCTTTATTAAAAATCAGACTGATTTTTAGAAAAATTGGGCTTTACGCTAAGCTTTCTTTTAATTAGGAAATTCAAATTCTTCTTTTTTCTCCCTAATTTACATTCAATTCTTGTTCTTCATTGCCATCTCCTATGAAATACTATGTTTCATGTTGTTGTATCTGCTTATATATATCAAAGAATACATATTTATGAACTTGATGTTTTCAGAACAAAACACCTCAGGACTTTCAACATGTTCATGTATTCATTATTATGCAAAAAGGAGGCATGGTGAATTTTTTTTGTTTTAAATAGTAACCTGGCCAGGATATAGTGCAGTGCTTCTCAGGAAGAATCATTCCATTTACTTTTAAAATGCAGCCAAGTCAGTGTTAAACTGCAGGGTTGGCACTGAGAATGGTCAGTCTTTCTTTAAGTGTTATCCACAGCTAAAAAGCAACTACATATCATTTCCTGCCTTTTCCTTCCCTTTGCTTGGTTTCCCAGCACATATGCAGAGTTCCCAAGTCCCATGATCCGCTCTTCTTTCTCTCTCTACTCTTCTTCTACACTCTCCCACTGAAAAGTGATAACTGGCAGGTGTTTGCGGCAGGGACGTCCCCAACACTGGACTGTCAAACTGAAAGCATGTACACAAGGTGGCTGACATCAGCATCTCCATCAGATGGCAGCCAGTGCTGGATCTGAGCTTGGGGATTGGACCTCACTAGCATCTAATACTGCAGTGGAGTGCTAAGCCTGTCTGCCATTCGTGCCCAGGCTTCTGGCATACCAGAGTCGCTAGATCTTAGATCCCTTTCACCATCCACAAAAGATCCCCTGGAATAGAAAAACTCTGATCAAATCCTAAATAAAAATGAAAAAGGAACACCCCTTTCCTTTCCTGCATCAACACTGACTTGAAAACCTGACCCTTACTTACTCTTGCATAATTATCGGTAGAGGCTCACAATTGCCATGAGAGAGAGTACATTCCAGTGTAGGCCCTAGGGATCTTTATTAACGTGCTCATTTACCTAGTAAGATATTTACACGAAATGAGCTGCTTCTCAGAATTGCAAAGTTCCCACAGGGAAAGATGTTAGGACTGACCACCGTTAGCCACAGCAGCAAGAATCGAGGACCTAATTTAAGTCCTGTTGAACTTTCAATTGAAAGTTCTTTATTATTAGGATTCCAAATCCCAGGCCAGGCTATGTTTCAGTTTGAGACAGCCAAAATAAGAACAACTTGGCCTTATGCCTCTTTTTCAAAGAACTTTATTCCCTCAGCCCCAGGTTCAGAATTTGATAACATGTTTTCTATGGACTTTTTTCCTCTTTACATCAAACAATATTAAAGAGAAAAAATAGGGGAAAAATGCTAATTACCCCCATATGTATACTCGGATATGGCCAAGTGGAATTACTCACGTTTTCCTTAAACACACACTGTGGTTCCCGATCTCCACACATGTGGGCACAGACCCTCCTGCAAAGCCCTCCTCAGTCTCTGCCTGTTAGATTCCACCCATTTTTTTAAAGCCCACCCAAATGTCTCTTCCTCTGTGTGGCCTGCTCTCGTCACCCCAGTCAAAAATAATATTGCTTCCTCTAATATTGCTCTTGTGTCTTTCTTGAGGCCCCTTTCACATAAGGCCTGTGTTATATGCTTTTGCATAACTTCTCTATTGATCCCAGGCAGCTTGGCAACAGCAGCATTGCGTGGATCTGCATCTTTACAATGATTCCTGGCAGTGTCTTAAATGTGAGAGGTACTTCAAAAGTACTTTACTTCTGGGTGATTAAAAATTGGACAAGTGGAAAATTTAAAGGGGTAGATACTTAACAAATACACTTGTGCTCTTGCCTCTGCCAGTCTCATCTGTGAGAGCTCTCAACTTCCCATGCAGAAGGGGCCTGGAGCATATTTACTTAGGGCCTTAAAGCACTTGAAGTTCACTTTTCACTGGAAAAGCTTTATTTATTTCTTTGTAATGAAGGGTGGTAATTTATCCTAAGCTGTTTATGCTTATTTGAAGTAGTTTTTCATTTGTTTCTCACATCCATCTTTTAGCTGCCTTGGAGAAGGCGAGTGTGCTTTCTCTAACCCTTACAACCAGAAAGATTGATTTCCTATGCCCAGGGCTTATTTTTCTTCTGCTGCCTTTCCTCTTCCCTCTCTCTTTTCCTGTGAACTCTTTCAGTGAGTGCTGCTTCTCGGGGCTTAGTCAGCTCAGAGGCAGGGCAGTACTCGCATTGCCTTCCTGCATTGTGTGGGGATCAGAGAGGCTGGACTTGCCTCTCTCCGGGGCTTGGGGCCGACTGTGGACCGTCCCATCTCCTGTCTTCCTCTGATTGGCTCTGCGAGGTCACGTGAGGCCGGGGGTTGGAATTCTGAGTTGTGGCTTTTGGCACTCCTTTTTCTTTTTAAAAATCGCTGGGTCTGCTGAGCTCTGCTGGGCTGGATGCCTCGCTCTGTAACTGAGACTGAAGGCAGACGGAAACAGCCACAGGGCAGACTGAGGGCAAAAGAAAATCTGCCGGGATGTTCAGTCAGGGACCCAGGACCCCAGCTTCAGGTTGCTACTATCTAAATGCCATGACACCTGAGGGCCAGGAGATGTATTTGCGATTTGATCAGACTGCGAGACGCTCTCCTTACAGGATGAGCCGGATTCTAGCACGCCATCAGCTAGTGACTAAAATTCAACAAGGTGAGTCGCCGGTAGTGGAAGGCTGTTGCTAATTCTGATTTCTGTTGGCTCTCTTTCATGCTAACCCAGTTTTTAAAATTATTGTTTTCACTTTACAACATACGGATTTCTATGCCAAGCTGCGCATACCTTTCAGAAATAACTTAAGGCTGCCGTTTCAAGCAAACAGTGACAGCACTTAGCTGCCACATAACTCAACATAAAGTCCACAAAAAACTTCACGGTAGGACAGTGAATCATAAATTTCCAAGACTTATGTGTCTCTACAGAATAAATAGACAGGTTTCCTCAGTATGTATTTTAGGAGCTTTTCATTTTTAAACGTGACAAGTTCCACACACTCTGTCACATTTAAAACTTGGACACTTGTTTATTTAATTAGGAGAGGGTGGGAAACTAACTTCCACCCTGCCTAGATTCTTTAGAGCACTCTTAGTGACAGGAGAAAGTTAAAATTCTATTCTTAAGGGCCTTGGGCTGACAACCAGTGTCACATTCTCTGCCTATTTGTACGTTTATGTCGGCAGTTGCCACTGATTTGTTGATACTGTTTTTCTGGTAAAGGATAAGTGTCTGCTAATGTCAAAGCAAATCTTGTGACAGAAGCACCAGCTTTATAAGGCAGAGAGGAGAGGATATTGATTACAAGTTGTTACGTGTTCCTTTTTATTCTCAGGGGGGAAAAGAAATCACTAACACTCATCATTCTCCAAAAATAGTTTAAAACATGCGCTTTATCTTAGGATAGGTTTGTAGAAAGTAGAAAGGTGAACATTCCTAAGAAACTTCTGTTGCCCATTTAAAAGACACACACAAATACTACACATGTACAATAAGTTTATGAAGTTTATAACCACCCCCTCCCAGACTTCTAAACAACTAAATTATTATATTGGTGATACATAAGTTGACCAGGATATTCTAGAGCCATTATAAAAGTACAATTTCCACTTAAATAAATAAGTTTAAGATTATATTGAATTTTAGAGGGGAAGTTGGGGTTTGTAATCATGAAAATCTTATTGTAATGTTTCCAAAAGGAACAATATGTATTCTAGTGAGCACCATTTGATGAGATTGTTTCCTTGGAAATTAGGATTTGTTTTTAAAGGTTCAGGAACTGGTTATGTGTGAAGGATACTGGTCCTACATACCGGTCTGATTTCAGGAAGGATATTATGTCATTCCATAAACTCTGTGTGCATGTCTTGATTGAATAGGAACAAAAGTAATTATTTCCCTGTGGCTTGATTTAAAAATATACTAGGCTTATAATAAAAACCAGCTCCATTTTAGTTTTAGAGATTTCTGACAACGGTGCTTTACCAGACGTCATCATCATTATGGACATAGGGGCTCAATAAATGTTTGGTGATGATTTGATGATTTGTAGTCTGCACTCTGAATGTTCCTCAGCATGCTTATGAAGTGTATTATGTTAGAAACATTGCATACAAATAGTTTGAAATGTCTTTGTAAATCTCCTTAAATGAATTTGCAATGATTGATTTCATTAAAAATTATATTCTTTCTGGAATGAAGATTGTTTTTCCATTGAGGACTTGAAGTTATGAACACATGCATGATCATTGAAAATGTATTCTGTGTCTGTGTTTCATTTTGCCTAATTAGAAAATTTGAGCATACTCACTTTTTTTAATACTGGGCAATGGAATGTTTGAAGCTAATGAATGCCTAAAAATTAAGTGACAGTTAGGATCATAGGGAAGCATGAAAGAATTCCAACAATCCAGTGGTTAGGAACTCATTATTTGTTAATAATGAGTTAATAATACAATGCACGATTGTGTCGTAAGACATTGAGAAAGCAGAAGCAAAATGATTTTACTGGGTTTACTGTATGAGTAGATTGGTTTACTGTAATAGAGAATAACAGTGTATCACGCACTGCTCAGAGCACTTTATATATATTCCAATTTATTTTATCCTCAAAAAATAAATTCTTGTAGGTAAGTACTATTATTATACCCATTTTACAGGTGAGAAAACAGAAGTACATAGAGTTCAAATAACCTCTCCAAAGTTACATAGTAGGAGCTGGTATTTGAATGTATCTTAGCTAGAGACCATGCTCAGTAATACTCCAAACCATTTTTTAGTTTTTATAATGAGTGTTAAACTACTGAACCTACGGTTGATTTCTGGATTATATAATATTTCAGTCTTTTCTACTCAGGGTACAGCAATGAACCATGTTACAGAATCACTGTGAGATTTCCAGTCAGGTCTTATTTCTCTAGTGGAAGCAAACTGCTATGTGTTTTACCCAATAGTTAGTACCCAATAGTACACAATGTCGGGTTATTATACTAATGGCCCATAATCATTCAATTAAAGTTTATCAAGTGCATATTAAATTAATAACACCGATATTTTTTGTAACTCACATACTGGTATCTTGAAATGACAGCCACATCATTAAGATTGTTTACTCTGCTATAGATCTTTCAAGGAAGATTTAGCATTATATTAATGTAATTTCGAGATCAACACTTACAGTCTTTCATGGCTGTTGGGAACAGTGCAAACAAGAGTAAGTTGCTCCTCAGTGACCTCATTACAGTGAGATAATCATTGAATGGCACAGACATGATTCAACAGCAGATCCGCTCATGAGAGGGAAAAACAGGGAAGAGAAATAAAGGAATCTTTGATGATACATAGGATCAGAATTAGTTGCTCAAACTCAGGATGAATCTAAACTTGCTTCTCATAGGGTATGCTCCAAAATATACATGCATCATTTCTCTAGCCATCTTCTTAGCTCTGGAGTTTTAAGTCCAGTGAAAAAGAGAAGTGATGTTTAAAGTAGGGTGTTTTGCAGAGTGAAAGCTTATCACACAAGTCATACTGCCCATGATCCTTGCCCCACAATCTTGCTGAATCAATGGGGAAATTGTTATAGGGAGACAGAATGAAAATTGTAACGGTCCTTATTTCCCTTACTGGCAGACTCTTGGAATGGACAAGAGGGAGGACACTGAGGAGGTGGAGGAAGAGTATGTTAGGCCATGGAAGGGGTGAATTGGGATCTTATGTCATTAGATGGTTACGATTTATTGGCTACATGTGCATCATGCTTAAAGTCTATACACACACATGTTACTCGGAAAATCCAAATTTAAGCAAATGTATAAATGTGATTACTTGCTTTGTGAAAGAATTCATCATGCTTTTGAACTTAAAAAAATATTGTAATGCTTTAAACAGCATGATATGGACCAGACTGCAATAAAGTCCATTGAACTACAGAAAAAAAGAAGACAGGGATGCAGGCTCTATTTGGAAACTCTCTCATTCTTTTACCAGGCAAGTTTCAGAACTTCGCTGGGCCTTCATTTCTTGATGAGAAAGTGAGATGGTATGACTATGGCTCCCAAGGTCTTTCTGTAGTTGAGTCAATAACTCCTTGAACAAGGGTGTGTAACGCAGGGAAATTTAAACCTAAAGTAACAGAAGCCCAAAAGGAAACAGAGCAGCTGTCTAACGTGGAATAAATCAATGGCTTATAATTTTTCTACATCTTGTCAAGGAAATGGTAAGGTGGAAATCAGATTTTAGTTCTACTTCTGATGCTAATTAATTGTGTGATCTGAGGCAAGTCACAACTTCTCTGGGCATTCTTTTCTTCTTCCATAAAACAAAGAGTTTGGATTAAATAAATGTGAAGCTCCCATCCTCTCTAAAACTCTAGGATTCTGTGATCACAGGTTATTACTTTAAGAGAAAGATGATTCTTATTTACATTTTCCTTATTATGTCATTCAACATCTACCCGGACATACTTCTTTGATACCTGGTTAATGCTCTCATTATCAATTTAATAGGAACGTTAGGATGTCCTGTCTTGTGGACTATTTAAATGTCAGTACAACCTATATTTATAAAGAAACCTGTAAAAACCTTTCTTTATCAGGAGTCCTGGACTGTAAAATGGAGTTATTGCAGTGCCTAGCCTATTGCAAGGACCGTAGGGATCCGAGAGTGTTAATGTAGGTGGATCCCCAAGCTCACAAAAGACCTCTTTTCTTGATAGTAAATGCAAAATGTGGAAATTTCACTACTAGGAGAATTAGTGAAAATTGATCTTTGCACGTTCATTGACTTTTTACCTGACACTATTTTTAGAGATAGCACTTGAGTTGAACTCAACTAGAGTGGAGTAAACTGCTTTTTTATGTTTGCAGGGAATGGAACTGGGCATTAGTGATGTATTCTCTCTCATTCCTCCATCAAGTCAAATGATATCTTGGGGATTTGCCCAACCTAAGTGGTGGCATTTCTCATCCCTGGTGTAGGAGACCTCCACCAACTGGGTAGCATCAGCCAAAGTTAAACAACCTTTTGTTCTTTTGGAATTGCCCTTTCTCCATGCTTAGCATTCTCTTTCTCAGCTACTTTCAGAAATGGAGGATGAATACACTGGCAGAAAGACAGATGGAACACAGAAAACAGGGTAAGCATGCATCAGTCATGTGTTGCTCAAGTTCTTTAAAAAAAAAAACACAAAACTGTCACAAATTCACATTTCATGTATCAGAGCCTCTTTCTATTCAGTGCTGGTGACTGAAGGGCCTGTACACAAAGGATACTGTTTAACCAGAAGTTACAGGAAAATCTGTTAAGTCAACTAACTTTGAATAACATTTTAAAAATCATCACATAGTAAAAATATGAGCAGTCAAGAAATAAGTACTAGAAAGAAATTAGCAAAGAGCAATATGCTTATACACATATAAAACTTGAGAGTTTCATAGCTGCACTTCACTGCTTTTATTGGTTCTGAATTTATAAACACCCATCCCAGATGCAGGCAATTGCCAAATCTGGATTTTGTGACATTAGTTTAAGTGAACAGAGATTCATTTTTCTCGTATCTTCCCCCCCGCACTATAATCAGTGCTTTAATTATTAGTAAATTTGGGACACTGGTCAACTTATATAAAACAGGATTCCCCATTTCCCTAACAACCTAATCATGGCTGATTTAGAAGCACAAGTTAGAAAAAAAGCCACCACTAGTGGTCTGAGCAATATCAATTGATGGCCCAGACAAATTTAGAAAGAGAGAAAATGACGAGTGGGTTTTAGTAAACTTCCTATATAAAGGAAAATAAATGGAAATTCAGTGAAAACATATCATTAAGAGGGATGTGCTCTGTCTCTACATTTCATTAGCTATGAGAACGAGGTGCTGAGACTAGGGAAGAAGACATAAGAAGACAACCATGCGTTTTGCACACCAGATATTTGAATGAAATGAGGATCACGTAACAATCATTTTCTATCTCCTCGGGCAATCTGCATATGATTTTGGTGTGGGTAAGGACATTATGTATTAATTTACATTCTACCTCATTACCTAAAGGATTTGGGGTAGTTTAGAGAAGAAGATACAACGCAGTTAAAAAAAGATAAATCTGGTGAAAAGAAAAATGTAGGTCAATTAATAAGATAAAACTAGGAAGAGATATTATATAAAAATTTACAATGTAAGGCCCTGAATAATTATTAAAAGCAGGCTACAGATTTAGCTTAAGCCTTCCTAATCTAAGAAAAGAGGAAAACGTGATCAGGGAAGATTTGCCATGTCCATAAGGTAAAAACATACCAGCACAGCTTTCCCTGGGGCTTGATATTTGGGAGAATTTTCTCCTAAGGACTTGATATACAAGAGCAGTTTCTCATAAAAAATCCCATAAAGAGACTACAAGCCATAGTCGATGGTGCTTTTAAACATTCCTATAGTGAAATCACTAGCAAATCTCTTACAGCATCCTGCAGTGGAAGTGGGAGCATAACAACAAATTATAACTCAGTAAAAATATTTGAGGATGGGGTGGACGGATCAAAACAAGGAGGTTCAGTAGGTAATCCTCTGATTCTCTGGCTTAATCTAGAAATAGCATGGAAACTGTCTAGAGACAATTTCTCTATGTCTCATTCTCAGAACTCTAGTTACATGGATGGTTGGATGGATGGATGGATGGATAGATAGATAGATAGATAGATAGGCAGGAGGAAAATATGTCTGTGGTTAAGTAATTTGGGGAAATACTGCATCCTCCTTCCCTTCTTGGAAATTCACATTTATGAAAGCCTCAGAGAAATCCTGCAGAAAGTAATTTAACTTTGTTTAAACTGACATATTTCCATATTTCATCATGAAACCATTTTGTACTGGATACCAGGAAGTGACATCATGTAAAATCAATGTTCCCTGGGGAACACATTTTGGAAAGTCTGGTTTAGGAAAGTGGAGGGCTGGTGGTCCATTCAGATAATTCTCTTTGAACATATTTCTTGAATGAATTGATAATTTGAGATTGTATCTTATAGAGTAACATTGCAAGTATTCTGTTTTCAAATAAGGCCAGCTCCATATACTTTAAAAATCTACTGGGTTAAGGCAGGATGGATATCTTTTATGAAAATTAACAACCAAAGGAAGATCCTAACCTGATTAAGTGCCCTCCGCACATTTGCCCATCAGAAAACTGAAGGAGTAGGTATATGGGCAGAGTTAATCATTATAATAAAAAGAATGTAAACAATCTTCAAGTAACCCTACAAGATAGGTACTGCTGGGCAAGGAGAAAGAAATGATTACTTTTTAGCTCTGTATCTACGATAAAGCCAAAGTCCTAGTTGAGTTCCAAAGGGGTCGGAAGTTACAGCAGCTAATTCAGAATATTCCATTACTGCTGGAAAGTGGAGTCACAGCCCCACAGGAAAGAAACAGGAAACTCTTTAGGAGTCTCAAATTCTCCCTGGCTATAGGTGATGGGAGAGGTGGACTCCTGTAAGCTCAAACTTTGATGGGTGGCTCAGAGTCAGTTTCTGACTTGAAGGGCCAAACGTATCCTTGGTTACATAAAGTCTCCCTTGGAACGACAGAATAAAGTGAACTGATAGATAATAGGTCATTTTTGTTAGTAAAATCTGTTTGGTCTAGTTGTATAAGCAACTTATCAAGTTTCCCATGAAGACTACAAATATTCTTAAGGTATTTTTCCTCCTGCTGGCAAAGAGATAACAAATTAGCATTTGCATTATGACTGATGCTTTTTGAGAGAAATCCACAGAATATCAAAAAGCTGCAACAGAATACATGGAGAATTAGCCATACCGTGTAGCTCAAATCCCCATGTTGTAAAGTCACACAGGGCCAGAGCAATCACTGTAGAATGGTGCAGTCTAGGGCAAGGCAGACACACAGATTACTATGAAAATTTATACACTATTGTTTGAAAAGACATGAATTCTCTTTTTTAGAGAAGCTTAGGATCAAAAGGAATTTAAATGGAATGGTTGGAAAATAAAATTACAGAACATGCTAATGCTGTTAGAAAAAGGAAATCAATAGAAAAAAATCCGAAATGTCTGGCTAGACTCTCAAATGACTTCCCTCACAAGCCATAGGAATCCTGGTAATTTTAAAGGTCTGACAGAGGCAGAGCTGATTAAAATACCAGTGATTTGCATTGCCCTGTCTCTAACATTCTGATAAAACACTAGAGTGAAACAGTGTAGAGGAGAGAGAGGAGATTGTAAAGGGACTCCGCAGTCACCAAGTAACTAATTTACATATCAGTATTTTGAGCTGAAGAAGGCATTCTCTTCCTGCATTCCAAGTCTCGTCTTACTGGTAATTTTGAAAATCATGCATATGGATGACAAGAACCTTGGATTAGTATTCAATCTCTATAAGTGAACAGTAGCATTTCACATGCATTTGTATTCACCAAATGACAAACTGGAAAAAAATACGATAGTCATAAAATCATATTTTCCTCTGAAGGTTTTACTACCTCCAAATTATTTATAATAGTTAAAATTACTGTAAGAAATAAGAAGGATTTACAATTCCAATGACAATGATATTCCAACCATTCTCACCTAAATAAGACTAGAGTTCTTAGTAGAGGAATTTAAATCTCTCCGAAATGCTTTGAAGGACACAATACATTTCCTGCTAAATGCATTTCTCAAAATAGAGAATGAAATCCGTTGCAAGGTATAACTTGGAGGACCATGTGTTGTGTATAATAATTTCTTATTAATCAAATCGCCTTCACTACTACATTGATCTCTTTGGGTAGGAGAGTCTGCTACCACCCTTTCCCTGCACTTTCCTATTTTCACTGTTAGTATTCCATTCTCTCTGCTGTGCTTTTAGGAGGAAGGTCTACGGCAGATAAAGCTGCTTAGATGTTTTTATTACTGGCTTCCTAGAAGAAGGAGGGGAAAAAGTCTTGGCCAGAAAGAAGGGAAATCAGTCTTGCAGGATATCTTGAAGAAGACAGCAAAAGAATTTCAGGGACTGAGTTTATCATCTGTTGGTCCCAATACTGAGTGTGATGTAATTCCACATTTGAATTCTTATGTATTATCACTGGCCAGGGCAGCCAATCCATTGGAATTGCTTGGAACAGTCATGAAATGGTAGCACAAAGCATTAGAGAGATGGGCATTTGTTTCTTGCCTTCTTCTAGGACAATCTTCCAGGAGTTATTCTGTTGATGGGATGATGAAATCTGTATTCTTCGGGGCAAGTAATTGAAACATGTTGATTGAATTTCAAGAAACACTTTCTGCTCTTGATCGTGGGATCAAGAATGTCCTAGGGACACTGTTCATTTAACCTAAACTTTAAACTTTCTACACCTACTACTGAAACAATTGGAGGCCTTTGGAGTCATGCAGCTTGAGTTTAAACTTCAGCTCTATATCTCTCTAGCAGAGTGACCTTGGCCAAGTTACTTAACATTTCTAAGCTTCAGTTCTTCTGCGGGCAAAAAGGAGCTAGTAATAGCCACTATCTCATAGTTATTGCAATAAGTGAGAGAATACAATTAAACACAGAACACAGTGCCTGACACATACTAAGTGCTCAATATAAGAAAATATATCAATATTTATATTAAACAAACATCCATGTACATAGGGCCCTTCAAGGTATTGTATCAGCAAACAAAGAGTAAATTATGTACTATATACCAAGTTTACTAAGGCAGGCATACCTCTCGCCACATTTTTTGTGTCCTCAAAAAGTATCCACCACAAAACCTGAAACAAAAGGTGGGGTTTTTTGTTGTTGCTGTTGTTCTTTTGTTTTTTATCTTAAGCTGTAATGAAAACCATTGTCGTTCCCAAGTGTGGTTTCCTGGGCACAGCAGTTATTCTTAGTTGCTCTGAACTGACCTAAAGTGATGGGTTTAGGCCGCATTTCAACTCATAAAGATAAATAGCAAAGTCTGTTGATCCCCACCTTCTGCCAATAAAAGAGGCAGGAAATGTTCCCAGCTCTGGGAATGACTTGCTGGTAAACTGTAAAGCTGAGAGAGGGCAGCAGTGCTGGAGGAAAGGGGGCTGTGCTCTCAGTAGGCTGGAGTGAAAGGCCAGGGAGGCTATCAGTGTGTGAGGGTGGGAGCAAGGCCCTAGACCAGCCTCATTAGCCAGTAATAGAGGGTTATGTCTATATATCTGATGGTTTTTATCTATAATGTCTGAGTTCCCCTCTCAACATGTTGTGATTTTTCTAAACTGAGAACTTAACTTTGAGATTTTTCTTAATTTTGTAGAAACTTTCCAGTATTACAGTGGTCTTTGCTTAGAGGAGTTCATAGAAAAGAAATGCTGTAAAATGTCGATAAACTTTCTAATGATCAGTTGGCAATTTAAAAACTAATCACTCTGTTTCTCGAACTAATTCAAGCAAATTATTTAAGAAGCTTTCATTGCCCATTTCCTCTAAGGATTTCATTCCTTTTCATTCAGGAATATTCTTCATATTGTTGAATTCCTCCGCTGTAAAAGACTGCATATGGATATGAAATTAACATTTGTTGAAATTTGTCCTTCAAGTTGAATGGACTAAATCAACGTGGATTCTTTTGCTTCATTTATTTATGGAATATATGTAGTCTTAGGTCCTCCTCCATTTTTGTGCCCCCCAGCCAACAAAGAGTAGAAACATTAGTTAGTCCAGTCTTTTTATATCATGACATAAACGTTAATCTTGAACTTAGTAAAAGCCTTGTTTTATAAGATAAAATATTTGATGTTTGCGTATGGCATCCTGGAAACCCTGAAAAGCTATTATAACAGTAATGCCTTCACTGGTAGAATGTGTGACATTTTGTGGAGCCACTCCATATGGATTATCTTTTTGTTTATGAGTGTAAGATAGTACTGATCATCTTGGATTAGGAAGCTGTGTTCCCTAGAATCTTTCAGAGATCTGACAAATGCATATGCAAGCTTTCCTACTTTGAGACGTTTCTAGTCTCCGTTCCCTAAGTTGTTCCTTTGGAAGTGGATTTTCACTTGGTTTTGCTGTATGGAAAAGTACATTTCCCTGAGTAGACTCTATAGATAAGTATAGGCTCACCTGATCGAATAAGGAAACTTGGCAGTGAGCAATACGGTTGTCAAACATTAACTAACTGGTAGAGTAGAGATGGTTTCAGAGTCCAACTTTTTCCTTTCCCCCTTCCACGTAGAGTAAAATTAATTCCTCACCTCCAGCTTTACAATTCAGTTTCTGACAGAGCCATTCTATTTCTGTTTCATGTGACCCTTCTCCTCTCACTTTTGTGTCCATCTCCCATCGTTGGTCACTTTAGCAGAACTGGCCCTGGACACTGTAGCTTCTGTTCTGTGAAGCCTGGTGCTTTGTTCTGTAAGGCAGGAATGACGTGGAATTGAGACAGGTTCTTTTCAGCTCTTAACTGTCAGTCGTGCTTCCTCCTGGCTGCTGGAGTCTATGCAGCTGTGTCCAGAGGTGCAGGCAAGCCATACCTCCTGGGCTGGGGCAGAACTTTTCCACTGGGTCACCCAAGTGAAAAGAAGAGTGAAAGTTGGGGTTTGTCATGGAAAGGCAAAATAATGTATCAAAATTTCTGTGCACTTGGGTCAAATATTTGGGTCTGGGGATTGATGATTTGACTTTTTATAAATTTTATGCCACAAATTTTAGCTCTTGAAAAGTTTACAAGATTTTTAAAACACTGACAGCATACTTATACCTGCTCTTATTGAGGGTTCCCTATTATGTACCAGGGACTGTTTTCGGCACTGCATTTATTGCTATTTTATTTAATTTCCATGAAGACTCGAGAGTTAAATTTACTCATCTGGAAAATAAACATAGTAAGGCCTAACACTCAAGGCCTTATGATGTTCATTTTTCAGATGAGTAAACGAAGACTCAGAATGCTAAATAACTTTCCCAAAGTCCCCCAGCAAGTAGGTGGCAGAGCTGGACTCTGAACTCAAGTCTGTGGTTCAGAAGCCTATGTCAGCTTACCACTGACAACACCAGCACCCTCATAATTATGTAAGCATGTCTACCTTGAATCCAAGCAAGGTGTTCTGTTTTTTTTCATCACTTTGGACTTTCTCAGTCCTCCCTCTTCTCCCCCAGCAGTCCCTCAAGTTGTTGGAGGACTTTACCTCCAAAACCAGCAGCAATTCGTCGTGATCATCCTATATACTAACTACCCTCCCACCCCTCTCTTGAGGGTTGGCTGCTCTTCATCAAGGGCGCTCTGTCCAAAGTAAACAACACGGCAGCAGCATTTGGCCTTTGGTAAGGAGTCTAGCAAGGTTAGGTAGGAATAAGCATAACAGAGGGAAAGAACAAATTCCTCCGCCCCCAACCCCCTTTCCCTACTTCCGGACCCTGCAAAATGCTGCCCTTCTTCCTAGAAGGTGCTGGGGGTCGATGTCCATACTCCCCCAGGTTTCCCCAGGGCTCTTAGGGCCCCGGAGCTCAGCGGCTCATGTGACCTTCACCGTGGGCCTTTGCAAGTGAGAATCGAGATGGGAATCAGGTCAGACCTGTGGTGTTCTCTGGACTCTGGATCTTGAACTCATCAGTTCTATAGTGGAAGGAAAGCATGTGTTAAGCCAGGGTCTCCATTTGCGGAGAGAAGCCCTGGATGGAGCTTTATTTTTTTTTTTCCAGATTTTGCAGTTTTGACCTCAGTCACGGCTGAGGCCTGCAGACCAGAATAGTCGCAGTTGTGCTCTGCCCTTGTACTGCACTTGTAGCTGGAGAACAGTAGTCAGTCAGAAGAAAATATCAATGTTCTGCCAACTTCTGCTGTTTGTGCAATTTTGCCAGAAGCCAAAACAGGATCGAAAATAATAAACAGACCTCCTCCCTTGTTGCATGACTATTTACATAAAGAGATTGATGAACTGACTGTGCTTGTGTGAGTGCTCAGGGCAGGGAGTTTTTAAGGAGAAAAGGTTAATTCTTTGGTAGTTGATTGGGATTTGAGCTTTTCCCAAATAATTGGGTTTTTAAAGAGATAACTCATAGTATATATAGTGCTGCTTCTTCAATGCAAGCAGGCTAAATCATGGATAAAACAACCGGACACATGAATTACATGCAGCTGTAAAACTTTGCAGGGAAAGTGAATCTTGAAAACAAAGGGCCAGCGTGAGTCTTAAGTAGAATAATGATGTTTCCAGTGGAAAGAGAAACCAAGCTTGGGGGACTGGAAGGCAGGAGGCCTGTTTCTAGGACACCTTTGTGTCCTGGGTGACCCTGAGGTCACCATCGAGGTGACCATGTACCCTGGTGACCATGCATGCTTTTATTTAATCTCTCAGTGCCTCAGTTTCTTCATCTATCAAATGGGAATAATACCAGCTCCTGCTATTCAGTGATATTATCAAAAGAAAAAAGAATCGATGTGAAATTAATCCAGATAGAAGGCGTCATCCTCAGTTCTGTCGTGGCTAAGTGATGTCAGGGTACCTGTTAGGGACCTCTGGGCCTGAACACAGGAGCCATACAAAGCAAGCCCCAGCTCTTTAGTTCTCAATTGGACACGAAACATCACCACACTTGCTTCTCTTCCTTGAATAATAGTTTATATCACCCCTCATGGATATGGGAATAATGTGCCACTCTGTGGTCTTGTTTTGTTTTTAGTTGGTTCCCAAATAGACAAAGTATTCTAATTCTTACCTTTATTTTGTATTTTCTTTTTATGTATTTGATATGCTATGAGGGAATCTATGTAATTAATAAGGCTCATTTTAAACTCCACTTTTCCCTCTTATTTTTCTGCTATGTTGAGGTGTCGAGAATTTTACTTTGTATTTTTTACTCAGCTAATGAATTTTGTTTCACCCTTAATGAATAATTTCCCATAATCATGAGCAGAATAAAATCTTTTGAAGTGAAAGATAGTGTGTGATAGACTTGGGGACTTTGACAAATCGAAGCGTCATAGATCATATGCTTTCTTTGAATTAAGAATCTCCAGTATAAACCAGGCTTCCTGTCAAGGCCAGTAGGTAGTGTGATTGTCCTCTAGGCAGGATAGCCTGGTGTGGCTGTTGAGCTGGAGGCCTGCAAGAGCTTACTGTGATCACGGCGAACTGCCTGAGTCTGAGAGGCCTGAAGGAACCTGATGTCACCTGCCCAGATTATCTGATGAAGAAAGGACGTGCCCAGTGCTTTCGTGGGGCCTTGCCCAGCACAGCCTGGTCTGCAAAGCCTCAGGAAAGAAAGGTGAAAGATGAAAGAACGCACACTTTACAAACATATCCCTTTAAGATGTTCGGGTTTTGTTCCATAGTGTTTTTTTTTTTTTAAAGCAATCCTTCCTCCCTTCCTTCCTTCCTCCCTCCCTCCCTCCCTCCTTCCCTCTTTCCCCCCCTCCCTCCTTCCCTTCCTTTCTTGGCTGTGTTGGGTCTTCGTTGCTGCACGCGGGCCTTCTCTAGTTGCAGCGAGCGAGGGCTACTCTTCATTGCGGTGCACGGGCTTCTCATTGTCGTGGCTTCTCTTGTTGCAGAGCACGGGCTCTAGGCGCTGCAGGCTTCAGTAGTTGTGGCACATGGGCTCAGTAGTTGTGGCTCGCAGGCTCTAGAGCACAGGCTCAGTAGTTGCGGTGCACGGGCTTCGTTGCTCCACAACATGTGGGATCTTCCTGGACCAGGGCTCGAACCCATGTCCCCTGCATTGGCAGACAGATTCTTAACCACTGTGCCACCAGGGGAGTACCTGTTCCGTAGTTTTGATATCAGGTTTTTGTTTGTTTTGTTCTCAGTGTTTGAGTGTGCTGATGATGTTAGATTTCAGGAGGAAGGGCAGTTACTAAGCTGAGACTGGTGTGAAAATCTTTTTGTTGAGCATTCTGTATGTGTGGTTATTACTTGAAAAGGCTGGGTGTCTTGAGTGCAGTGGCATTTGAGCGGGAACTTTATGAATGAAGGGGAAGGAGCTTGTTTGATGGAGAATAATCCAAGCGTGTGAAGGCTTCCCAAAACCTTTACTCCAGCAAAGCTGACCTGTAAGACGTTATTGACTTCTTTCTTGCATATGAGGCTAAGACTAACGTCTCTCCACCCCCACCCAGATTCGTGATGCTCTGAGTTTCTCTGCAGCCTTTGGCTTAGCAGAACACGTTTCTTGTTTATAGCTGTCTCTGCTCATTGATTAGCCATTTTAATGAATTATAATGTTTTGTGATTGTTGTTAATAACTTGACATGGGACTTAGGAAGTCTTCAGAGCCTTGATTTATGAGAGAAAGACTCTCTCAGACATCTTTCCTTTGGCTCTGGGAGGCTGTGCATTTTCTAAAACTTGTAGTTTGCAGATGCAATGTGCATTGAATGAAAACATGGGCTTTGGTGTTCTCTGGACCTGGGTTCAAATCCTAATTCCAGCGTGGATTGGCTGTGTGATCTTGAGCAAGTTCTATGAACTTTGTAAGCCTGTTTCCTCATTTAAAGTGGGAAGAAAAATAATAACGTCCACGGCCTGGAATGAAGTGTTGTCACACATGCAAAGTACTTATTGCAGAACCAAGCACTTACTCAGGGCTCAATATACATTCTCTGAAAAGGAAACAGAAAGGACACAAATAACCAGCAACATCGTCCATTACACTGTGGACTAACTCCTTGTGGAGAAGATAAAAAAATACCCAACTTTGGATAAATAATAAAGTGGAAGCTAAGGAAGGGCCCAATTGTAGTGGGTCTGAAATTAGAATGTCTCAAGTTTCCTCAGAGAAGAAAATGTATAACTACTGCAGCTAGGAAACTGTGCAATTTTAAACAAGGATTTTCCTAATCAAATGGAATTTACCTCTGAAAGCAGATAACTGTCAAACTCTGAGTATAATAGAAAGTATTTTTAGTCCTTAAAAATTACTCTTTAGCCTTAAAAGTTACTCATTAGACTACCCCATAAGTCCAGAATATGAACCTTAACTCTGGTATGAAGTTGATGGAAACATACCTAACTCTTAATATTTCAAGTCTAACTTCCCCAAATGAAGCACATCTGCCTTAGCAGTGCAGTCAGTTGGGACCTAATCACACATCCTCTGAACTATTCTCATAAGATGTGAGATAAGCCCAGAGGAAGTACATTATTCCGCCTTCACCCCACCCTCAAGTGTGCAGCCTGCTCTAAAGCCTAGAAGCAAAGAGACAGCACAAGGAGCAGGAAAAGATATCTTCAAAGCCTAGAATCCCCTTGGCTTCTTTTCAGAGACAGTCTTTTAAGTCTTCTGTTTTTACTAAGTTTTGATAAACTCGAAACATTGAATCTTAACTTTGTTGTAACCCACTCACCAGCTTACAGAAAATGAAGTGCATTCATTCATTGTCTTTCCATTTTTGCATGAAGGGACACAGTCATTCATTCACTCACTCACTCACAAAGTCACTTCTGGAATACCTACTCTGTGCCAAGTGCAGGTGTTGGGATGTAACAACACATTAAAACAAAATCCACACCACTGTTTAATGGGGGCTTTAAACTCGTGCCACAGAGTGTTAAAGGTGTGGGGATGGCATCCGTGCAGCGGGAGTGGAGGCACAATGGCCAGAGTCTTTAGCTTTAGCTATTATTTTGTTGTTGTTCTCATGTTTTGGTGTTTCATTGCTTCAGCTTCCAATCTTTTAGCAGAAGGCATCCGTGCCTGGTATTACTGGGGGTGATTCTTACTAACTGTTGGGGAATCCTGGAGTTAAGACTTCATCCATTTTTGCCCCATCATTTCACCATGTGTCTTCCTTAGAATCTGAATAACTCATATCCCATCATCCAAGAGCATGGAATGCTCTTCCTCTGGCGAAAAGTGCATTGCTGATCTCCTCTGTTCTCAAAAAGTCAGGGCACATCATTTACAGAGAGCTTACCTCTCTGCTAACACTGCTACACTAGCATTTGTGCTCCCCCTGTAAGGATTGGAATGGTGGTGAATTTCTCATGAAATCAACTTTAGTAACATAGCAATAATTAACACAAATATTTAAGAAAGGCTACATTTTAGGAATGAATATCACTTCTTCTGCATCAGTTACGCTAGTGGAGAACCTAACCTAGTCAGTATTTCAACAAATAATTGTTCAAAGTCGATTGCAAGATCTTTGTTGCTGTTGAGTATGATGGAAAATTATATAAAACATGATCACTGCCCTCAAGGAGATTACAATTAAGTGAGATAAGACATATAAACTATCATTAATACCAACAGTTCAAGAGAGTGCATGGTTCGATGACTAACGGATTATCAAAACATAGGTATTCATAAGAGTGCATTGTCAGCAGGGCAGTAAGGTAAGGAAAAAAGGTTCTTGGGCCTGAGCTATGGAAAGTGGCTGTGCTTCCACTGGGCAAAAGTCAGAGGAACTTATTCTAAGTAGGACAACAGAATGAATTCAAAAGTATAATTTAAGTAATTAAGAATGTAGTCCATCCTACCGTATAGCACAGGGAACTATATTCAATGTCTTGTAATAAACCATAAAGTAAAAGAATATGAAAAAATATATATATATGTATAACTAAATCACTTTGCTGCACACCAGAAGCAGCACACAACATTGTAAATCAGCTATATTTTAATTAAAAAAAAAATGTACTCCAAATCTGGTGTAGGAAGTGAGATGATAAGGTTGAAAAAGGAGTCTGAGGCCAGACTGCAGTGAATTTGAAAATTTTTTGGTAGGTAATGGGGAGCTACTGAGGGAATTTGAGTAGAGAAGTAATTGGTTGAACAGTAGTTTAAAAAGATGAATAAGTGAATATGGGTTTGAAGTGGTCAGAATGAAAGTAGAGAGAGAGTAATAATCAAGGAACATGTGTTTTGTCCAGGCCCTGTCTAAACATGATAAATGACTGTCTCATTTAATCCTCATAATAGAAGGTACTGTTGGTGTTCCCATTTTAAAAGCTAAAATATTGAGGCCTAGAGAGATTAAAGCTACTTGTTCAAGTTAAACCCAAATAACTAGCAGGACTTGAACCCAGGGCTATCTGACTCTATCTTCTTCCACAGCTCAAGGGTTCCCCTTATAGTTTAGTTTTTGTTGTTACAGTGACTACCCAGAAAAATAGTCACAGTGACGGGAATTTTAACTGTGGCAATAAAGAAATGATAAACCTAGGATTTAGCTCCATAACTTTTCAGAATGGTAAAATATTTATATTCTTTTAAACTTTAATGTTCCCAATTACTAATTTATCTCTTCATTCATTTGAATTTATTACTGTACCTTCTACTAGAGATTTTCATTCTATTTGGAGACACCTACCTGGTGATTGTATTATTAGTAATTCTTGCTCAGTAAATTCTGGGTCAACTTATGACAGAAGTTTCCCTGGATTTTAATTAAATTACTTGATGGAACTATACATGTTTTCTTTCTGCTTTAGCCATGATCCCTTTAAAAATTTATCGGTAAGGAATAAATAAAATTAAATACTAATATAAAATGAATTTAATATGTGTAGTAAGGAGATTTAAATTTTAAACCTCTAGACATTACAAATTGGCTTGATGATTTCATTTTTCAAAGAAAGGCTTTTCTAAGAGTATTATGTACCTAAATACAAATAAAATTTAGTTCCTCATTCTGGAAATGTGAATAAACCAAAACACTAGTCATATTGGGCCAATTGGCTGAAATAGTTTGAAACCAGAAGATTAATTTGTAGAGAAACCCAATAAACAAATGTCTCTATAGGACATGGGATCTTGTTGTTTATACCAAATTCTTAAGCAGCCAGTCATTATTTTATCAAAAAAGAGAATTTCAAATATGAACTGTTCCAGAAGTAATTTAAAGATGTTTAAATATTTTATGAAGTATGAAATCACACATACTTGCCTCAGGCAGGCTCCCCACTGGTATTGAATAAAAAATACTCATATAGTTTTTTTTTATAAGAGCTATTAATATAAAGTTTTACTTCTCTGCCTGAGTAGTTCGTATTCTGAATCTAGCCGCAGGTTAAATCGCAGTTAAATGAGGTGCCTAAAGAGCCCCCAGGGGACAGAGTTTGTATGCTTACTCGGATAAAGTGCAAATGATACTGAATTTTCTACTGTGCTCTAAAGCACACATTCTATTTTCTCAACACACTCTAGTCTCTTGACTCCTATTTAGAAAACAACTTATTACTATTTCCCTCAAGTCCAGTGTACTTTTTCTTTATCAAGATTGCTATCTCTACACATAAGATGCGCAAAGGTCATGGCGAGTCAGGCAAAGTCTCTCTTCTTAGAAGGTCATGGCCACACTTATTCCCATGACCTCTCCCAAGAAGCAAAAACTGAGGTCACTGCCCAAACTCTGGGTCAGTGCCAGCTTATTCTCTAGGACAGGCTGTTCCTGACCCAATAACCAGGTCCCGAAGGTTCATGGCTTCCCAAGGGAGCATCCTTCTTTCAAGGTTCACAGTGTTCTTGTCTGATAGTTATATGTAAATCTAGTTTTCCCTTTCTTGCTGATCAAGCTGCTCTGTACATGGGTAGCATGAGAGAAATCATAACCTCTGCAACTTTTATGTATCAAGATAGACTTCTAGATAGATAGCACTGACAATATGTCTGACCTTAAGCTCTTCACCATGCCCAATGGCAGGCTCATTCTCTGACTGTTTCTGATGTAAGCCCCAGCTGAGCTAATCCTACAAGACCCAAGTTCCCCAGTGAATACATTCATTGAGCAGCAGTGGTTGAACTTGGAGAAGTATAATACTGTTGCTGTGTAACAAACCACCCCAAACTTAGTGGCATTAAATAACCATTATTATGCTCATGGGTTCTGTGGGTCAGGAATTTGGAAAAGATACAGTAGAAATGGCTTGTCTCTGCTCCATGATGATTGTGACTTTAGCTGGAATAACTTGAAGGCTGGGGATGACTCAATGACTGGGCCCTGGAATCATCCAAAGCCTCATTCACTCCCAGGACTGGCTGCCTGACATGTGGGGCCTCAGCAGAGGCTTCCAGCTGCTCTCTGTTTGGCGGCTTGGGCTTCCTCACAGCATGGAGACTGCCTTGCAAGGGTGAGCAAGGCAAAAGTGCATGCGTTTTCATGATACCCTTGGAGGTGGTATAGGGTCTCTTTTGCTGTATTCTGTTGGTCAACATAGTCATAAAGATCTGCCCAGGTTCAAGGGAAGGGGGCATTGGCCCACTACACGATGGGAGGAGGGCCAAAGAATTCACAGATATATTTTGTAACTCCAGTAAGATGTTTCACATTGGGTAATTCTGGGTTTCTGCCATTCTTGCTGGCATGTGCCTGGCCTTTGACTGATTGATTCATTTCTCTGAATTGTACAACTGGAAGAAGCACTACAACTAGAGTCATCATGCAGTGTGCTTTTGCCCACAGGTGTGCAGAGTGCCTCGGTGACATTCCTGTGTACACTGCATTGCACTAATCCTTTGATTGTGATTGTATGAGTAGTTACAGGCATTGTTCTGTACATACATTAACTTGTTTAAGCCCTATAACCCTGTGCAAAGGAGAATATGCTTCCACCCATACTCCTTGCCCAGAATTAGAACAAACTCCAGAATCTCCAAGGTTTAGGGCTAGGGAAGAGTCTCCACGTGAAGTCAAACAGTTCTCAATTTTATCCCAAACCCTGTTTTCCATGGACAGAACTCTGAGTTCTCTCATTTTACTCACAGCTCCTTTTTTTTTTTTTTTTTTTTTTATTGCTACCTTGAGTCCTTAGGGATAGAATTTAAGTTTCTGGGTGCTATTTTATTAAGAAATTAAAGAAGGACTTCCCTGGTGGCACAGTGGTTAAGAATCTGCCTGCCAATGCAGGGGACATGGGTTTGATCCCTGGTCCAGGAAGATCCCACATGCCGTGAAGCAACTAAGCCCGTGCGCCACAAGTACTGAGACTGTGCTCTAGAGCCTGTGCTCTGCAACAAGAGAAGCCACTGCAATGAGAAGCCCGCGCACCACCACAAAGAGTAGCCCCCGCTCACCGCAACTAGAGAAAGCCCGCGTGCAGCAAAGAAGACCCAACGCAGCCAAAAAAAAAAAAAAAAAGATAGTTTAAAGGTAAAAAAAAGAAGAAATTAAAGAAGATGAGCTTTGTTTTTCACAAAAAGCAGTGGTCCTCAAGCAAGGGCAGTTTTACCCTTCAGGGACAACTGGCAATATCTGGAGATATTTTGATTATTACAACTGTGGGTGGGTGCTAGTAGCTTGCAATAGACAGAGGCCAGGGATGCTGCTAAACATTCTACAATGCACAGGATAATCTCCCACACCAAAGAATTATCTGGCCCAAAATGTCAATAATGCCACTGCTGGGAAACCCTGCTTTACAAGGAATTTTAATAATCCTTCTTATAAAAATGAGGAAACTGGGCCTCAGAGGAGCTAATGACTTGCCCAAGTTTCCACAACCAGTCAGTGATGGAGTCAGAATTTAGACACCCATCTTGAGATCCTCAGTTTCATGTTCTTACCTCCTGTTGGTACTTCAGCCAGCCTGGCACCTGCCTAGAGAGAGCAAACGTGAAAGCAGAAGTGGCTGTTCTCACTTTTCTCATGCCCTGGACAGTGTGAGGTATACCACACCTGTCGTAATGAGCCTAAATCCTGGTGATGGACATTGTGCTCCCATGTCTTCTTTACCCTTCAGGAGATGTGTGCAGTGCGCACACGGGCTTAGTTAAGACTATATAGGTTAAGGTGTGGGCGGGAGTTGTGCTCTAACCTCCCAGAAAGAGACTTGTAAACAACAACTGAAAAACTGGAGCACAGGATGCCCGTGTGTGTGTGTGTGTGTGTGTGTGTGTGTGTGTGTGTGTGTGTGTGTGGTCTGGGTGTGTTATGGGAGGGCAGTAAGATCTTATCTTACAATGACAAACAAACAGCTAATTACTTGTAATTTTGGAGATAATTGTTTTCTCATCCTGCAAACATGCCGAACAGGAAATTAATCTAAATCCCAGAAAGTTTGGATCATCTGCAGATTGTCAGAAAAGAAACACTCATTATGCCCCCAGAGCCCCCACCACATCCAAGCGACAAGCTGAAAACGGCAGCTGCGGCCCATGCCGCCTGCATCGTGCTAGGGCCCTGTGCTCATTGGTAGCTGGAGAGAAAACAGCCCAGGGAGTCTGGCAAAGGCAGACTCCAAGCAGACAGGACACCTGGTTAATGCCACCCAATGCAGAGTGTCTGGCTGTGAGTCAGCCTTTCTGATGGACCCATTCATCACTTTGGATTCCATGTCAGTGCAAGAGCTGGCTTCACTCTGCCTTGGACAAATGAGTCTTCAGGTAATAGATGATGGTTAAAATGCCAGGCAAATGTGATCTGCAGTGAGAGACTCGGCCGTCTCTGCTCAGTCTCTGGCTTCCCAGCTTGAGGCAGTCTCTTTATTTCCAAAGGGGGGATAAATTCAACGCAGATTATTCTCTTAGATGAAGCATCTTCTGCTGTATCTTCTCACTGCTCATGGGCCAAGTTCACCAGGGAAAGGCTTCTCGGGGTGAGCAATGGAACAAAGGACAAGTGGCCTGCCTTCCGAACTCAGGCAGTGCAGCCCGCCCAGACAGTGTTTTAACTGTTCTGGGAAGAATGAAGCATTCATAAGCCATTCCATTTTCAAGGAAAAAATTTCCTGTGACATTTTAATCCCCTTTTGTGCTGGAGCGTTTTTAGAGTTTTCTCCTGCCAGTCATCTCAAATGTTTTGTATCTCTCCCTTTTAGCTGAATTGCATATTATGAGCCATGACCCACAATAAAAAATAATGCCACTGTTATTGAATGAAAGTCTCGTTCTTTGGGTTATTCTGGGCTTTGGGTCAGCATATAAACGCTGACTTCTGAAAGTCCGAAGACGTTATCTGGCTGAGGCTTATGTGGGGAGAACAGAGTGAGCTATGAGATGAAAATGACCACCTGCGAGCTCCAATTTGGTTTATGTTTCTGTGGAATATTTTCTGTAAGTGATATGACTGGGTGCCATAGCATTTTTTCTAGTAGGAGATCTGGCCTATTTCTGCAGTCTCTTGTCTGCTTATGGAATTTTTGTAGATATTCTCTATCTAATTTAGGGTTTCTCAACCCCAGCACTATTGACATTTTGGGGGGCAGATAAGTCTTTCTTTTTATGGGGGCTATCTGGTGCATTGTAGGATGTTAAGAGGCATCTGTGGTTTCTACCCTGTAGGTACCAGAAGAGCCCTCCCCCCAAGTTGAGTAACAAAACTTGAAATGTCCAAAGTGTCTTCAGACGTTGCCATGTGTTCCTAAGGAAGCAAAATCACCATTGGTTGAGAACAACAGATCTAAGTTAAAAAATACCTAGATACGAGTGAATCCATCCCTTTGTTCATTCCTTTTACAAGTATCTCTTGAGTGCCTACTGTGTGACAGAATCTTCTTTGGAGACTGTAAATTGCAAGATGAAGAGGTCATAATTATTGCCCTACAGGGACTTGCAAGGCAGACAAATTTTAATTTAAATAATTACATCAGGAATGTACTCTAATAAAAATATACAGGATTCCACTTGGGAGTTCAGAGGAGGAAGTCTTAACTTTGATTTTAGTTACCAGACTTCCTGGAAATTCTTGATTCCACATTTATTCAGGAAATACCTTTAGTTTCAGGGGGGAAAAATCCTGTTTACCAAGACATTATACTATGCAGAGTCTCAAAACCAAACCTGTGAATTCTTCTATAAATGTATTGATAAAGCAAATTTAGATCATCAAATGTAGATAGAAAAATGCCCTAGTATCTGGACATGAACCAAGGTACAAAATATATACATGAGAACACCCGAATGATTCAACTGGCTGTCGGTGGTTCCGGGGCTAACGGAGCCCTGGGCTTCGGACAGTGTCCAATTGATCTCAGGAAGGTGTCTGCCCTGCTCTGAAGTCAGTTTTCAATCTTTGTTCAGTAGTAACAGGCTAAAGTGGATGTTTACACTGCTCTAGGCCTCAGATTTGATAGCATCCCCATAAAGCATGGAGGACTGAAAAATGAAACCAGAGTAAACCAGTCCCAACAACTGGAGCCGTGTTGGCCGTGGTTGGCCACTGGAGCTGGAGCATGGAGGGCAGTTCCTACTCCAGCTGGAAATCCGCCCTTTCTCTTTCCTTAAACAAGTGTGAAAGAAGCTATTAAAAGTGATGGTTTTGAATGTAGGCGAATTTATATTTAAAATCAGGTGTATGTTTTAACTATGCAGAAGACAGTGTGATTTAATCCTTAAGGACACTGGCTGGGGAGTTAGAAAGACCTAGGGGAAAATTGGGGCTCTACCAGGACTAGCTGTTTGACCTTGGACAAATTATCTGATTCCACAGTGCCTCGGGTTCTTTGTAGAAATTGGAGTAATAACACCCACCTCAGAGGATAGCTATAAGAACTAGAGATGTTCAAAAAATACCTGATGTAGGGCTTCCCTGGTGGCGCAGTGGTTGAGGGTCCGCCTGCAGATGCAGGGGACACGGGTTCGTGCCCCGGTCCGGGAAGATCCCGCATGCCGCGGAGCGGCTGGGCCCGTGAGCCGTGGCCGCTGAGCCTGTGCGTCCGGAGCCTGTGCTCCGCAACGGGAGAGGCCACAACAGTGAGAGGCCCACGTACTGCAAAAAAAAAAAAAAAAAATACCTGATGTAAGTGCTTGGCAAATAGGGTGGTGGCAGTCTTATAAGTAACACATTACTTGTCACCTCACACTGGTGTGCCTGTGACCCTGTGGTTGAAAAATATTTTAAAGATAGAAAAGAACAAAACCAGGAAGCTATTACAGGTCTGTGGAGCAGCTGTGTTACTTAAAACCAGAAAGCAAAAATAGTCGACTTTGCTCCTGATGCTAAAATGCCATTGGAGGTTCTTTGGCAGAGTAAAGCCAGTATTGATGAGATTGGGTGACATTTGTCATTGATTAAAGAGCTGATGCTGATGAGAGAAGGGGAGATCAGGAAGGCCATCGTAGCTTAGGAAGGGCCTGCATAAGTGGAGATAAACCAACCCTTTGTTTGCTTTCTGTTGGAATATTAGTAATGATTTTTAAACTCAAACAAAAGTGGTATCACTTTTTGGTGATTTCTTGGACCTGACTCAACCATAAATAGAGAGGCCTTTGCCCTTGACCCCAGAGACTTACTAAACATGTGCCCAGGCCACTTTCCATGCTCTCTTTGACTTGACAACTATGTAGATGTGACCAAGGATAGTAATATAAGGACAAAGGAGATATCCTCCAAGGTTGAGATTCCATCAGATCATGGGGCCTGACACCAAAGCAAGCGTGAAATCTAATAATGGAGACATTGTTGAGAGGCCTATTTTGAAGAGGTCCTTTCCTTTTCTGTGGATATTCTTGCCTGGATAGCCTCCTTATCAATATGTTTCTCTATCAATTTTTAATTTCTGCCAAAATCTCAGAAAGAGGATGTTGTCAGTCCCTATGAAAATGAGGACCATGTAAATTTTATCAGTTTCTTTCTCAAAAGATCATTTCTCTTATCCATTCCCCCATTTATTTATTCAGTGTTTATTTAGCACCTGTTATAAACTGGGCAAGACAAGACAAGGGCACTGCTCTCCAGGAGCTTCATGGGGTGGGGAGGGAGGCCATACACAGGTAATTACAGTACAGGGCAAAATTACAACATAGGTGTAAGTGCAGGATCCATGGGAGCCACAGAGTCTACACTGAGTGCTTAGAGAAGGCTTCCAAGACAAGGGGGTGCTCCAGCTGACTTCTGAAGGAGACACTCAGGCAAAGATAGAAAAGAAAGAAGTTTATAGAAGAAAAATCTCATGTGCCTTGAGGTATGTGAAAGCCCAATCTGTTCTTGGAACATCAAATTAAGGAGAAACCTTGTTTTCTTTATGGAAGTGGAGGCCTGGATCTATTGCTGTAGCTCTATAATGATCATGCACAGATAATTCCCAGTCACTGAAGCCCTTCTCTAATTCAGTCTGGCCTGAACTGAATATGTTGTACATGCCTCTATTTGGTCCTTGTGTAGAAAAACTGCACATAAAATTAAGTTGAAAATCTTTAATTGAAAACTGCAAGAATGGTTCTCAGAATATTCTACTCTGCACTTAGAAACAGTCTGAAATACTATATAATCCATCCCTGTGCCTTTTAGCTAGAGACTGTAAACAATGCATTCTAAAAAGGCTGTCCTTTACTGCCTTCCTCCATGCTCCTTTTTTTTAAAAAAATACCTAATCTGTAGGATGGAAGGTTGTGTGGTCCCTTGTGATAATGGGTTCCTGCACTACTGGTCTTCACAGTCATTAAACTATTTCCAAGTTTAATTGATATCCAGTTGGAACTTGCTTTCTTTATTTTTTCCTCAATTGAAAACACAGAACAACTGCTCTCTGGTACATCTATTTTTTTTAGGAAGACTGTTATGACATAATATGGGTGGGCTATTGCTTGCTTTAACTATGCCTGATAAAGGATGAACCCAATTCTCCTTGGCAACTAGAACCATTGATGCTAGAGCCGGAGGATGATACTTTGAATAAATTTTGTAGCTGGAAGGAGATTTGCAGATGAGGGACTGTCACTCAGCAGCTTAATCCAAGAAGCTGATAAAGGGGAGCTGTCCATTTCAAATGAATCAGAGTCTTATCACATGCATATAAAACAAAATGACTAAATGAAGCAGCTGGAAGATTATAGTGAGTTTTAATTATCTTTTAATAGCCAAAGGGCTCTTGCCAACACATGCTGATAATCTGTCAGCTGTTATATGCCATACCATCTCCACTTATGAGTCTCAGCTGTTACAAATTGGAAAATATATTTACAGTGATGATCTTTTCTTGTTAAATGCAAATTCCCAGAGATGTTCAAGCTGAAATTTGGCCTCACTGCTTTGTTTCTGTTGCCCTCTTGTGTGGAACCAAAAAGACTGAGAGAATGTGATGATATATAATAACCAACCTCCTCATTAATAATTTATGACCCTCATGATGACATAATAATCTCAATCAATAAAAAGTAAGGGTAAAATCATTTGGGGGGGGCTCATAGATTGTATTTCTGTACATGGCCTACAAATTATTTCTTAATGATAACCTACATTTTTTCAAATCAATCTGTCCCCTCTCTCTCCCCTCCTTTGGTTTATCCATCTCCAGTGATAATTGTGCTCCAAGGCTCCGAAGCAGCTGCCCTGGTGTTAGTCGCATTCACTCTCCAGCCTCAGTGCTTAGCATTCAGTCAGTGGTAGAGTGAATGACAGAAAGCTTTTGAGTTTACTAGCCTCCGCCTACTTATTAAAGTTCTTCTCGCCTTGACTTCACTGGCACTTTATTTCCCTGCTTCTGTTGACCATTTTTACTGATGTCTTTGCTAGCAAATCTTATTCCTCATCCCCGCTCTGGGTTCTCCAAGATTTTGTTCCCATTCCTGGCTTTTATTACCAATTTCAAAGGGATGATTCCCAAATGTATATCTGTAGGTCAGACCTTACACCTCTCTTCCAGCTCCAGAGTTCAGATTGCCTTAATGTCCTTTTTATAGTTGTATAATCATTGTCACTTCTAATCAACAAGTTTAATAACTGACTATATTAGTTTTCTGGAACCTTTTCCTAATTTGGTTAGAGCTTCATCTGTTCTTTTCATCTTCTTGATAAGAAACTGAGTCATTTTTTAAAATTCTCCTACCTTAAGCTCTGTAGCACATCTCTAAACACCGTTTTTTTCTTCAAAATGTCTTTGCGACTGGCATAAATATTGAGTTCTTTATTTTCACTGCAAACATTGTGGCTCAAATACAGAAACTTCTCTATTTACTTTCAACTTAAAATTTTTAATATATAAACAAATTATACTTTATTGAAATCTCTGTCAGTCCTGCTTATCCTGGATAGATGCGGTTGGCAGCAGTAGGTCATCATTTTGTTTCTGCCATCACGTTTGTTGATGTGACTACCACATTTAAGCTTGATTAGGAAGAATTTTTTCAGTCATTTGAACTAATTCTGGTCTGATAAATGAAATAGCAGTAAGCGTTGAAAGTTCAAAAGCAGTTCAAAGTTCCAGTAAGAAACTATAATTACCATGGAAATAAAAGAAGTTTTTAAAAACTTGAAAGAAGAGAAAATGTTACCTACATTTTTTTAAAGCAGTTTAAATGTTAATGGATTAGGAAGGAATGTAAGTAAACTGTAATAGGTGAAGAGTGTGGAGCTCAGGTGACTGGCAATACAGTAAGTCCCCGACATACGAACGAGTTCCGTTCTGAGAGTGCGTTCGTAAGTCCAATTTGTTCGTAAATCCAACAAAGTGAGCCTAGGTACCAACTAACACAATGGACTATATAGTACTGTACTGTAATAGGTTTATAATACTTTTCACACAAATAATATGTAAAAAACAAACAAAAAATAAAGAAAACATTTTTAATCTTCCAGCACAGTACCTTGGAATGTACAGTAGTCCAGTACAACAGCTGGCATCCAGGGGCTGGCATCGAGCGAACAGGCAAGAAGAGTTACTGACTAGAGGAGGGAGAGGAAGTGGGAGATGGTAGAGCTGAAGGATCGTCAGCAGTAGGGGACGGAGGGCAAGCTGCAATTTCACTCACACCTGACGTTGATGGCACAGGTTCTGGTTCCTTGCTGGATCCAATTCTATCCACCCTCTTGAAAAAAACAATCCAGTGATGTCTGGATAGTATTGTACCAGCTACATCACCGCTCCTTTTACGCTTGCTTCCGGACATCCTGGGCTTGAAATAAAGATAGGGTACTATACTCTGTACAGTACTGTACAGTAAAGTACACAAAAGCACAACCACTTGTAGAGGATGCACACACGTGACAATGTACGCCAAACACGTGAACTAACTTAGGTGATTGGACATGTGAATGCACGTTCGCATCTTTGAAAGTTCGCAATTTGAAGGTTCATATGTAGGGGACTTACTGTAATTTGTAAGAAGCCTGTTGACAAAATGGAAGCACTGCTGAATGTAGCCTTAGCGCCCCCCTGGCCAGCAGGAACCTTCGCAGGGAGGGTGGGCAAGCAGGGGCACCATTGACAAAATACACATCATCTACCCTGGAGAGTTTCTTAGGTCCCTCCCCTGTTCAGATCCACACCTCAGAGTGGTTACAGCTCAGGGCTGGCAACAGGCCTGAGGTGCATTCAGACCGTGGCACTCCGTGAAACCAAGTTTGAAAATTAATTTTGAAAATTAATCCTTTTGCTGTTGTTGAGTGTACACTCAGCTCCTTTAGTATTTCCGTAGGCGTAGTTAACTAACACAGTTGTAAAATGATCAGATGAAGTTAATCAAACTTATATGTCTATATTTGTATATTTATAGTTAACATAAAAATCGACCTGAATACATGTACTGTTTCTCTGGTGATTATGAAGGACCTTATATTACCTGTAGATCGTCATTATTAATGTCATTTTGGGGAAACATAAGCAGAAGGGCCACTAAATAGTGCTTTCTCAGAAACTCAGGATGGGTAGAGCCGGGAACCTGGTCTCTTCCCTCCATAGTTACAAGTAAGCCCTTATTTATGCATCATGAACCCTTATTTATGTACCCTCACTCCCCTGGAAGAAGTGTGGCAGAGAGGAAAGATAAGCATTGAGATCTTTTTGTATGGAACTCCTGCTTTTTGGTGATGAAGAGGCATCCTTGGGCTCTCTGTGGCTCGATCTGATTTTTTCTCTCTCTAGCAACTTCAGAAGACATGGCCTTTATGACAAGAAGAAAGAATTTGTGAAATAAATTGGCAGCAAGGCTCACTACACCACGAACACCTTGCCTCCCATTCACTGCTTATACAATATAGACTTGGGGGAAGGAATTTGACCCCAGTTGTGAGTGGTTCTCCTTAGAGCTTGGGGCACTTGATACATCTTCATCCTTAGCTTGGATAATAATAGTGAAAGTCCTGCTCACCATCCTAATTGCGAGGACATATCTATCCCTTATTGTAAACCAAGAACAGAGTTATAATACTTGGATCTTTCTGGATATGAATCATACACATGTCAGTTTATGCATCCAAACGGTGTTTTCAACTTCACTGTATTTACAGTACACTTTCAAACACTCGAATACGCTTTCAAACCCCAGAGAAGGGATTGAGAGAACTTAGAGGAAGACAAATCAGCCAGGATGACAGCACAGTGTAGTGATCTTAAAGTACCACAAAGACACCCACAATGCCACGTCCACTTCTCTCTTCAGCACTGTCAGAACCTATTGTCCTGACGTCACTGTCTCCTATCCACTTCATTTGGGTGTCTAGCATGTCAGGTCTACAAATTATCCTCTTTGCAGCTGGCTTGATCTTGTGCTGTGCCTCTGACCTCAGTCTGCTTTGTGGCCCACTACCTTCTCAGCCCAGTTCCACCTGCTGCGACCAACCAGCCCACTTTACCTGGGGTTTCCTGGAACACTGGACTTGGAGTGCTAAAACTGGGACAGTCCCAGGGAAACTGGGCCAGCTGGTCACCCTATGTGCAACATTCATCATCTCAGTAGCACCTAAGTTCAATTGTAGCACTAATACATTTTACAAATTGGTCACCAGTTGGCAGCCCACCTGGAGAGGGTGTGAAGTTTCCTTGGGGACTGTGGCAGGCCTGTTGACAAGTGACCCTTTATGTTTTGTTCATTGCTTAGCAAACTTGTTTCCATTGGAGGGAGGACTTTATTTCTATTTCTTTCAGTCTAGTTGAAATCCAAACACCATCTTTAGATCGTTACTGTTTTGAAAGTTTCATTCCAGATTTTGATGATATGCTTACAAATCAGAGACACATTTGACATAAATCAGTAGAGTTTACCTGCTTTGTTGGCGGGGTCATAGTTGGGGCCCCAGGAAGCACACAAGGCCGAATGTCCACAGAGCTGGCTGAGAAAGCCACACTGACCTCATCGCTGGATGGACAGCCTCACCCTTCAGGAGAGCATCTCCCTTGCCCACCAGCACTGCAGTTATATCCAAACATCATGATCAAGGTCACAAATAAGTTCTGTGGCCCATGTTGTGGTTGTAGTACTCATTTAGTGCTCAACCTGAGTTCTGTATGTTCATTGGGATAATTCTGTTTTTTCAGGATGGAACATTCTAACACAGTTGGAAAGTGATCAACCATGTTTTGGAAAGTAATCAACCATGTTTAGGCTGTCCATTAGCTTAAAATGTTTTAAAAAATGATTTTCGTGTTAAGATCTATCCTTAATTGCAGGAATTTGAAGAGCGGGGTAAGAATAGTGAGCATAAAAGAGGAATATGGCATCTATATTTCCACTAGGGTCTCCGACGTATATTAGGAAGTACGGGTTGTCCATAGTCGTCTTAAGACCCCAAAAGCCATGCTTTCTGCAGGACTGTGAAGATGTGGTGGGAAGAGCACAAACTCAGTGCTTTGGAGGTATAAGGTAGGATTCTTTTTTGGTTCTTGGAGACACCGTATGACATTGTGATCTAGGTGTCATGGAAAACCTGTTTGGTGGTGACCTTCTTATGTGTTTCTGAAGTTATCTGAAATGTGAAAGGGACGGGCCAGATCATCTGTTCAGTGAGTGGAGTGCACACAGGTGGGTGGGCACTGACATTCTTCTCTAAGCCGACAGTCTCTCTGGTGCTCTCCTGCAAAGGAAACGCATTTCTGCCCTTTACAGTCCTAATCATACCACATACTGCCAGGACTATAAACTTCTATGACATGTGCGGAATCCAATTTAATTGGAAAAATACTTTCAGATGAAAACATTGCTAAATCATTTGATGTGGGAAAAGTTATAAAAATGTCTAAACAAGTGTTCTTCTAGATGAGATCTTTCATTGTTCGATTTTGAACAATTCACCTGCAATTCAAGTGAGACATACACACCTGCTGGATTAATGCTGTTTACAGTGACAAAATTGGTTTTCTTCCGGCAGCTTCAACACTGTGTTAGAAACCTCGTGTGTATAGACCTTGAACATTGGGATTTATAAAGCGAGAACTATTCAAAGCTGAAACTGGCTGTTTAGTACATGTAAAAATATGTGGAAGGGGGAGAACTAAATACAGCCTGTAGAGTGAAAACTTTCTTAGTCACTCAGTGTGGTTAAAACAAATGACAGGGGACTGCTGTGCAGCTATTTCAGTGTTCCAAATGGAATGTCTAGCACTCCTTTATCGCTGCTACCGAGGCAGCCTCTTGAGGCCCACAGGCCATCCCAGCCAGCCTCACCCATGTTCTCATCGCCCCCTTGTCAAAAATAGGCAGTGCGTGGGGGTGTGGCAACCAAGAAGGGATTAAAGGCAGGGAATTCCAAATAAAGGGCAGCTTCTGAGACATAAAAGCCACTCAGAGTCTTGGATAAATCATATATTTCTCCAGAGTAAACTGAATTAGGAGATGGTGGTGTTTTCTTTTTTAGGTATGGGAGGGCCATGTATCATATGGGAAATAAATATAGTAATGATCTGAATACCTTATTTAATATGTGATTATTTTTATGTCTGTAGCCTTTCAGGATGAATAAAACTTGTTTGTTCTGATTTTTAGGCTTTATCAGAAATCTGCAGAGGTAGGGTTTTGCTAGTTGGTCCATTTTGAAAAGGAAGGGAATTAACCTTTGACATTGTGTCCAGGATTAGATGTTACTTATTTATTTTAAGTAGGAGCCTTGCTTGACAAGCTAAATAGGGTGCCAAATCTGAGGTTTGCAGAAATAGGCTTTCAAAATTCCCATCTACATTAAAAATGTATTTCATTATAGCTTACCATCAAGGGAAAAAATAACCCAACATAATGATACCGACAGCCAGTTAGACCTTTTGACAAAAAGAGAAACTTTGGGAAGTGTAAACATGTGTCCACTTACTAAGAGTCTACCAGCCTTTTATGCATTGCTGACATAATGATGTCTTGCGTACTTCCTCTTTGCAAATACAAAAATAAATGACACTGAAACCAAAAGCTCTGCAAATAGTGGCTGTTCAGTCTTTGTAACTGTACTGAAGGCACAGGGTTTTCTCACGATGACCACAGATGGGCTGGATGAATCATCCTAACCTGGCATACTGTGTTTGTAGATCTTTCATTCTGATAAAGTGATTCATTTGGTAAGAGAGGCAATGCAAAGAGGACAAGGCCCAGAGACTCCAGTGGCCTGAGAGGGCTCAAAGTCACATAGTCTTGTTGTTTGATCACACTGGAAGCCCTGAGAGTGGAGCCAAGGAAACCTGGTCAGCCTGTCAACCTGCAGTGGGTCCCACGTCCTGGACACTAGGTATCTGCACATACACCAGCTCCTTTAATTCTCAGATCAATCTCACGAGGTCAATATTATGGTATTTTACAATTAAAAATATGAGGCTCAGAGACATTACACAACTTGTAACTAAAGCATCTTAGATTCCAAACTACACATCTTGCTGTTCCCTGAACCCATCCTGTTCTCTCTCCTTCCTCTATGATATCTTCCTTCCCTTTCTTTCCCAGTCCTGTCCCTATTGTCCCCATTCTTTTATTCATTCATGTATTCAAAACATATTGAGACTTTACACCATGCCAGGCCCTGTGCTAGATGCCAGGATTCACCAGTGAACAAGGCAGACAAGAGCCTTGTCCTCATGTAGCTGGCAGTCAATTGAACAAGAACAGAAGTGTGTCCCAAGTAGAGGCTAAGGGGCCCTGGGGAGTGGAGACCAGGGAGATGGCACATATAGAAGGGGTTACTGGCTTCCTGGGGAGAATAGCTAGTGTATTCATTGGCCGACTAAGAATTTTAAAAAGATTTCAGCAGGATAGAACAATGGACCAAAACCACTGGTTAAAATTAAATAGGAATAAGTCTAAAGCCTTTACTTAGGTTTATCATAAAATGAATACAGAATTGGGAAGACATGACTTCATAGGGTTTCAGGTGAGGCTTGAAGCCCCAGCAATATGAAGCAATGGTTTTAAAAGGTTGCAGTCTTAGGCTCTATCTGTACTAGTTTGTATTCTAAAACAAAGGTGTCAGTAATTCCATGTCACATCCTTAACCGTCTACTGAGCTTTTCTGTTTTAAGGGCAACACTGATTATCAGACAGTGCATAGTGAACTTTTAGCTTCGTATATATGAACTAGTGGAAGGTAATTGGCATCCCAAAGTAGGTGATTTTCCTTAGCAATTCCTAGTAATGTCTACTGCTCACAATATTTAGGATACAATTTTCCAGAAAAAAATTTCTTTTTTTACTATTTTAGTCTAACTGAGGAGACAAAATTGGCTTATGCAAAGTTACAATAAGATAATAATAACATGACCGGTAATTAGTTTATGAAGGCATTGGGAAGAAATAGAGATGGGAGACAGTACAAGGAAGTGGAAAGAACACTGGCTTCGGAATTAAAAGTATGAGTTTTAATACGAGCTCTGCTTATGTTCGTTGTGATACAGACCGTTTGCTTCACATCTCTGAGCCCTAATTTCCTCATTTGTAAATTGGTGCTACAAATATCTGTATCACAGGGTTGTTGCAGCAATTAGAAGCAAAGTTGGGAAAGTGCCTGGCACATTGTAGGTGGCTAAGGAAACCCCAAGAAGATAAATCATTGAAAGAAAATAGGGGGGAAGTCGAGGAAGGATTTTTGGAAGAAAAGCTTTTTGAGATTCATCCTTAAGAAATCCTGGGCATGGATTGACGTCGTGTTGAGAAACCCATTACAGGCAGGGGAAAAACATGACAAAATGAATATATAAGCTCAAGAATTTGTATGGAATGGTGCTGTGATTTCTCTTTGGTCAACCAGGCTGTCATTTGATAATGCACTTTGTTGAGACTGAAATTCATCGACAGCTGTCTGTGGCTGGTGATAATCTCTGGGTGTGTGTTGATTTCCCTGCTCCTAAATCCTCCAGACATTTGGGGAATGGTGTTATATTGTTATCAACTTGTTTTTCCCATTTTAATTTAGAAAACTAGCGGTCATGTTAATGCCGTGTAGAATGTCAAACCTTTTTCATGAGAATTTGCATGAAGCACATTTCCTCGTGATAGCTTCCTACGGAAGGGGGCATTCATTTCTCCTCCTTTACCAACAGTATCTTGCAAAGGGACAAGGAGTTTCGTGTTTTCTTCTTTATCAGAAACTACTGCCCCATTCATTAGTGAAGAGGAGCTTATTTAAACTTTATTTTAAAGAGAACTAGATAATATGTTCAACTTGCCACCCTAAAATCTAAGACTAAGAAATGTCAAGCTTGTTCGATAAATACAACTAATAATTTAAAGTACTGTGTAATTCTGGTGTTTGGGGTTAAAAAGGGGGTAGGTATTGGTGAGGAAGAAATGAAGTGACTGGAGAGATGGAGGAGGAAGGGAAGGAAGAAGAGAGAACAAAACATGGGGCAAAGAAGAGGCACAAACAGAGGGGGATGCAAAGGAGGAGGAAGAGAAGAAACAAGAGAGACAGAAAAAATAAGGAATAGGAACAGAGAAATGGGTGGGATCAATGTGGACTAGGGGTCACTCTACTTCCTGCTAGAGGCCCTGCTTCCCTACCCGCCACGCAAGCCTTGACCCCAAAAGGAGGTGACTCTACATCTAAAGACCAAAGTCAGGGGTTTTTGTTGTGTGAAGATAAGTGCACAAATCTCTAACACATTCTCACATGCCCAGGGTTGTCAGAGACGTCCAGTTTTAGTATCATCTAAAAATTCCTTTTTCATTAAAAAACTATTGTTGCAGTCTCTTCTTCCTTTTTTATCTTCCTCTTCTTCCTGACGATAGCCCTGACTCATTCAAAACTCAATAGCACGTCCAAGTTTAAAACGTTGTGTGTCCATTTATGCAAAATTAATTTTTTAGCCTAGTTGGGTCTTGAAGTGCTCTGATATAAGGACCCCTCAGAAGATTGTGTAAATTGCCTGAATGAAAAGTCCTTTGCATCAGTCAGTGGTTCCCAACCCTGTCAGCACATTAGAATCACCCGGGGAGCTATTACCACCTAGGGTGTCTGGGCCCACTGATTGGGGCGATCAGAGGTGGGGTTGCCTATCATTATTTTTTAAACACCGCAGGTTATGTGATAATGCAACCAGCGTTGAGAAACATACCTTTGGGGAGATGGCAACAAAGTGTGTGGATCATGACTCTAGTGCTTACTAGTAAGGGATTATGTAGCTCATGTATATGTAACTGGGATCATGCGGTTTTGCAACTCACTTTTATGTATATGGTAGAATGTTTGGGTCCCTTGGAAAAATGTTATAAAAAGACTAGCTCCAAAAAATGAGAGAGATGCTGGTCATGTAGAGTAATAGTCTTGGAAACAATGTTGGAGAAGCTTCATGTTGGATTTGTACCTGCTTATCCACCATCTGAGCACAGCGCTCCGCATGGTGCCACGTTACCTGCCCACTTGAGCACAGACTCCGCCCTTGGAGCTTCCTTCCGTTCTAATTCTCTGCTTTCTGGCATCTTGGCTGCAGCCAGACTCAGCCACAGTGCACTTTCTCTTCTGGCCCTTATTCCAGCCATTTCTGTAAATTGGACCAATCTATAACTCTCCCTAACTACACCCTCGTCATTCCATCATTGTCTATTGAAATTTTATATATCCTTCGAGGTCCTTCTCCCATGAAGCAATCTTAATTCTCTTGTCAACAGATACAATCTTTCTTGTCTTTGAAATCCTACTGCATGTTCTGTTCTCTCTCTCTCTCGTTCTTTCTCTCTCTCCTTATCTGTATTTGTTTTATGGTCATGAATATTTTTATCTTCTTTGTCTAATAAGATGAGTCAAGGTTGAGACTATATACCTTTAGATCCTCTGTTGTGCCTGCCTAGCCCAGTATTCTGCACAGAAAGTGCTCAACAAATATGTATTCAGTCGAATTTACTAAAATCAAAAAAGGTGCTGATTGAGGTATAAAACTGATTGAGATATGAAACTCAAATTTAGACAGGTGTGTTTGTTAAAATAAATAGGCAGTTTTCGGAGATGCTTTTCTGCTCCTAGACATACAAACTTAGACAAAGACACAGACATAAGAAGCTCATAATCTCTAATACATTCCAGCCAATGTTGAATAGATATCCGTGTGCATGTTTCTGGGTGCATTAGGTACATACAAAGTGAATGAATAAGTCATGTTTTATCCAACCCTAGCTTAATGACTGCCGTGTAACTCTCTTTTGTAAAATAAGACAGTCACTTATTCGTCTTAAGTCACTTCACCTTGACTCATTTGTATGCTCCGTCTTAAATTGTAACCCTGGGATTTATTCTCTTTTGTTTCAGAAGAAAGACAAAGCATTTATGTCTACCATAATTGCCTTTCTACCAACACACACACAAAAGCAATTATAATTTTTAAGAACTTGCCAAGCATGAGTTTATTCTTTGTGTTGTTCCTCTGGATAATAAGCCCACCCCTCCCCATTCCTGGATCTTCCAAATATCCCCACTTGTACAGTGAATAAAACGTAATTGTTGCCCTGAGGCCATATCTCTCTTCTGCTGCATACAGTAACCACAAGTGTGCATTTAAAAGTAGAATCTGGCCTCCTGAGTTTACCAGTTAATTTAATCTATTCTTTCAATAACTTAAAAAAAAAAGAATGAATGAAAGAAAGAAAAGAAATCTATTTTAGAAATAAAAATATATCTGTGCAGTTTTCTTTTCATGTAGAAGACAAAGAACCTTTCCAGTAGGAGGACAGAATGACAGTTCCACTTATCTTGGCTGCTCAGAAATTAGATCATTGACATATTTTCTGTTGAAGAAGAAACCTTATCTTAGTGGCTAAATTTCAGAATCAATCATCTGAATTTCAGTTCTGCCCCCCTCTCACAAGCAGGGAGCATTATGCAATTTGTACATTTCAATTAGGTTGAGATAAAAAATGAGTAGCTCGAGGGCATTAGTTTATTACTGGTATCCAGCCATGTTTTCCTTTGCTAAATAACATTCTAAAAGCTTCCATTCTGAGCATAATCACCTTAGGGTGCCCACAGAGGGTGGCCCTGAATGATTCAATTACGGCTTAAAGTCATTCTCTTCCCGGAACACAAGACTCTGGAAGCACATCTACAGTCTTTTGCATTCAAGAGAGATTTTTTTTTCTTTCATAAACGTTCCTGCAAGGATTGTCAATGCAGAGGAGGATCATGCTCTGTCTGACGTCTCACTGTTCTCTCTTTTCTGTCTGATCTGCTTTTATGAAGTGAAGTGTCGTGTCTTAGGATAAATCATCATCAGTTTACCAACAAGTGAGTTTATAAATGATTTGACTCTAATGAGGAACATTTCCCCATAGAACCAACAGTAAAGTGTTCTGAGTTTCCCACTAACCCACGATAACTTATTTAACTCACAGTGAAACCCAGCTATATGGTATTAATAGTTCCCTATCATTATGAGAAAAGGAGCTTATGTTTCAAGTAACTTGAAATGTCTGGAACTGCTTCTGACATGCAGCAATTCCTCCTCCCTGCTAGTGATAAGGAGATTCTTTCTCTCTCATCACAAACAGCCAGGTGTGGTGTATTTGAGTGTAGGGATGCATCAGTTACCTATTGCTGTGTAACAAACCACTCCAAACTTAATAACTGGAAACAATAATAATTTATTGGTTCACAATTCTGTATGTTGGCAATTTAGGCTCAGCTGGTAGGTTCCGGGTTCAGCCGTGTGTCAAAAGTCAGCTTGGTGGAATCTGGTGGCCAATATCACCTCCCTCACGTGCCTGGTGATTGGTTTTGGTTGTCAGCTAGGCTCGTCTCTCCACATGGCCTCTCATACTCAAGGAGGCTAGCCTGGGCTTCTTGTCTGAGAGTTCCAAGAGGGGAAGCATGGAAACTGAAAGACCTCTTCAACTCCAGGCTTATAAGTTGCAGTGCTTTGTTTGTTGATCAAAGCAATTCTCAAGGCCAAGCCCAGATTCGAGGTCTCTTCTTGATAAGAGGAGCAGCAAGTTCAAATTGCAAAGGGACACACTGGGATGGGGGGAATTACTGCAGCTGTTTTTGTAAGGAGTCTAAGAGTGTTGGTATGGAGAGGTGAGAAGGTGAGGAGTGGTAAAGGGGGTGAGCCTCCCACTTTACTGTTTCCTAATAATGTGATCTTGGAGAAATTATTAACCTATTCAAGCTTAAGTTTCCTCACCTCTTGAGAGTAAGGCCTTCTTATCACAATTGTTCTGAGGTTAGAGTTAATGCTTATACACCACCCTAACAAAGTGCTGGTTACATAAGAGCTGTTAGTAAATGATTATGTTAATATTTCCTGTCTTCCCCCCTCACCTCTCAGAGGCAAGCAGAGAGGCAGATTCTAGGCACCTCTACCGGGATGCTCCTCAGACATCTCAAAGTCAGCTGATCCAGAGAGCTCACTAGCTCTCCTTCCCCACCTCCCCCATTTCTATTTGCATGTCTCATTGTATCCCTTTTCCCAGATAAAGGTATCCATCCAAATGACTGCTCCAGTTAGGAGCCCAGGAGCCCTGTACCCCACTTCTCTGACCCCACATCTACCTATTGATTCCTGCCTTCCTCCCTTAAACAGATGTCTGTGAGACACCTGAGATGTACCAGGCTTCATGCCAGGTCCAGGTTTGACAGGTAAATGAGGCCAATGTGGTTTCTGCCCCCAAAGAACTTGTAATCCAGTAATAATGTGAAAATCTCCACATTTTGTGAAAGAAATGAGATATTGTGAGGAAAGGAAAGGGTACTGGGGAAACTGATTTTGCCCACTAGTCCCCTCCACTGCACCCCAGCTGAGTCTGAGCTGCCATTACCACCAGTGGCCCAGCAGCAAGGGATCTTCCCCCCTTTATGGTTCATCCTCCACACTGTTGCTAGAGCTATCTTTTTGGAAAAAGTAAATTAATCTTTAATTCCCTGCTTGAAAATCCCTATGGCCCATGGGATTAAAATTCACATTCCTCAAGGTGGTGTAAAAGGCCCTTCACTCTAGACCTCATCTAGCCATTTCCCCACCCAGGGACCCTTCACCCTCACAAGCTACATTCCTTCCAGTTCCTTGAATTGCTCATACTCTTGCATGAGTCTGTGACTTCACTTAAGAGAAAGTCTTTACTCTGAACTGCATCTCTTTGATGCTTACCTCTCCCCGTACCACACACACAAAATTTCTATATACTTTTGTACTTCGGAGCTTTAGAACATGGTAGGTGCCCAGTAACGCTTGTTGAGTGAGTGTTTGTGAGGTTGGTCAGAGGTAGGGTGTACAGTGATTCAAGTGAGTGATAGCTGCATATGGTTAGTGTCTGCTGAAGAATACCATGAGGAAGAAGAGGAGGCACTTGGCACTGTAGGGGTGGGGACTAAGGGTGGGATGAGGGGCATCATCCTATCTCATCTGTGTTGGCAAAACAGCAGTAGAAAGGAAACAGGAATTCCTGTATCCAGTCAGTCAGAAAGGAGTGCTGCAATGGAGAGGTAGTTTCTGAGGCTGAATGCATGCTTCCAGAAACCAGCAGTTTGGAGGAGACTGATGTTATTTTAGTTTTAACTGTAAAACTATTATTACTTTCATAATATTTAATTTTTCCCCATGTTTATATATATTCAAACTGAATATATTTGCAATTTTATTCCGTTACTCTACAATAATTCTGAAGGTCCAAGTTATTTCTCAGCTAGATTTTTAAACACTCAATAGCTTCCTTTTACTCATTCTTTTGATTTTGTCTTTGTCAACCTCTGTTAGTGCTAAGAAATAACTTACAGTCTATTTACCATTAATGGAGGTCCATTTTGACATTTAATTGATTATAAAAATCAATGGTCCTAGAATAGGTTATAAAATAATTTCATACCTGTAAGCTCATAGAATCATCACAACTTCATAAATATGACAGAACACAGTTTCATCATTTGTAATATGATGTTAATACTAGCAGCCTACCAAGGAATCCTAATTGGAAACGAAGTAGTAAAAGTATCTCTGTTCACAGATGACATGATCTTATATCTATAAAACCCTAATGACTCCACAAAAAACTCTTAGAACTTAAATAAATGAATTCAGCAAAGTAACAGGATACAAAGGCAAAACACAAAAATCACTTGCATTTTTATATACTAATAATGAACAGTCCAAATAGGAAATTAAGAAAACAGTTCCATTTACAATAGCATCAAAAGGAATAAAATACTTAGGAATAAACTTAACCAAAGAATCAAAAGACTTTATACACTGAAAACTACAAAACATTGCTGGAAAAAATTAAGGAAGATACAAACAAATGGAAAGACATCCCATGCTCATGGACTGCAAGACTTAATATTATTAAAATGTCCATATTACCCAAAGCCATCTACAGATTCAGTGCAATCCCATCAAAATCCCAATGGCACTTCTTTCAGAAATAGAAAAACCATCCTAAAATTCACATGGAATGTTGAAGCACTCCGAATAGCCAAAACAATCTTGAGAAAGAAGAACAAAGCTGGAGACCTCACACTTTCTGATTTCAAAACATAAAAAGCTACAGTAATCAAAACAGTATGATATTGGCATAAAGACACACATATAGACCAATGGAACAGAATAGAGAGCCCAGAAATAAACTTTCATGTACAACAGTCACCTAATGAGGGTGCCAAGACTACACAATGCCAAAAGACACAATAGTCTCTTCAACAAATGGTCCTGGGAAAACTGTATATCTATATGCAAAAGAATGAAGATGAACTATTATCTTATACCATCTACAAAAATTAATACAAAATGAATTAAAGACCTAAAAGTAAGACCTGAAACTATAAAACTCCTAGAAGAAAACATAGGGGAAAGCTTCATGACATTGGCATTGGCAATGATTTCTTGGATATGACATCAAAAGTGCAGGCAGCAAAAGCAGAAGTAGAAAAATGGGACTACAACAAACTTTAAAACTTTTGCACATCAAAGGAAAGAGGCAAGAGAGTAAAAAGGCAACCTATGGAATGGGAGAAAATATTTACAAAGCATATATCTGATAAGGAGTTAATATCCAAAATATATAAAGAACTCCTACCACTCAACAACAACAAAAACAAATAACCCACTCGATTAAAAATGGCAAAGGACCTGAACAGACATTTCTCCAAAGAAGATATACAAATGGCCAATCAGCATATGAAAAAATGCTCAACATCACTAATCATCAAGGAAATGCATGTTAAAACAAAAATGAGATATTATCACCTTGAACCTATTCGAGTGACCATTATCAAAAAATAAAATTTTAAATGACAGGCGTTGGTGAGCATCTAGAGAAATTGGAACCCTTGTGCACTATTGGTAGGAATGTAAAAATGGTGTAGCTGCTATGGAAAATAGTGCAGAGCTTCCTCAAAAAATTAAAATATAATTATTATATGATCCAGCAATCCCACTTCTTCATATATAGCCAAAAATAACTGAAAAAGCATCTCCAGGAGATATTTGCACACCCATGTTCATTGCAGCATTGTTCAAGAGGCGGAAGCAACAACCTAAATGCCCACTGACTGATGAAAAGATAAAGAAAATGTGACATTTACATACAATGAAATATTATTCAGCCTTGAAAAAGGAAATCTTGTCATATGGTACAACATAGATGAACCCTGAGGACATTATACTAAGTGAAATAAGCCACCATAAAAAGACAAATACTGCGTGATTCCATTTATGTGAAGTACCTAGAGTCAAACTCATAGAAACTGAAAGTAGAATGCTGATTGCAGGGCCTGGGCAAGGGAGAAATGGGGAGTAGTTTAATAGGTAAAGAGTTTCAGTTCTGCAAGATGATAAAGTTCTAGAGATCTATTGCACAACAATGTTCATATAGGTAACACTAAAAATACTTGAAAATGGTTAAGATGGTAAATTTTATGTTGTGTGCTTTTTCTACCACATTAAAAAAAATCATCCTACCTCATTGGACTTTAACAGAATTAAAGGAATAACGTGTGTAAAGTGCTTAGAATGGCACTTGACTCGTAATGTGTACTTATGTGTTAGTTATTATTATTGCTACAGATTAATCAATTCAAGCCTAAGGATGACAAGTGACTTTCTCAGTGTCCCACAACTACTGAGTGATAGAACTGGACCTTTAAGTCACGTTTTCTCACCCCAGAGCATGTGGCTTTTCCACTATTTTTTGCTTCCTAAAACTGAACCTTTCCCCCTTTATGGCAAAAAATTAGGTCCTGGGATCCCAAACCAAAATTTCAAAATCACTAGTCTGTTCCTTATTAAACAAACAAAACCAAAAAAAAAAAAGAATTTTCAAGGGTATGCTGTTCGCCACATAGCAAAGGGAGATCAGCTCTCCCTCTCAGCTTTATGACCACCTAGAGGGGTGGGACGGGGAGGGTGGGAGGGAGACGCAAGAGGGAGGTGATATGGGGATATATGTGTATGTATAGCTGATTCACTTTGTTATACAGCAGAAACTAACACACCATTGTAAAGCAATTATACTCCAATAAAGATGTTTCAAAAAAAAAAAGGGTATACTTTCTTCCAACGCAAATTTTTTTTCTTTTTTTACCACTCACTTTATCTTTGGGTGTATTCATTTTCCCCAAATCTTTCACCTCATTTGACCCCATCTTTATTCTGATCTCTTGGGGAGCCAATTCTAGTCCTTATAGGGCCTCAGGACAAATGAGTCTTTAGTCTTAAGCTAAATCTTTAGTTTTACCATCTGGCTTTGCCTTTGAAACTAGCCAGGAGTTGGACCAACAAAGACAAATTCCAAGGAAGCTTGGATTGTGTCTGTTGAGTTCACTGTTGAATTCCTAGGGCTTTATGTGGTTCTGTATTTGCATATGAGTGAATAAAAGGAAAGTGAGTGCTGTTTTTATGTTTTGTTTTTGTTTTTTGTTCTTTTGCGGTACGCGGGCCTCTCACTGTTGTGGCCTCTCCCGTTGCGGAGCACAGGCTCCGGACGCACAGGCTCAGCGGCCATGGCTCACGGGCCCAGCCGCTCCGTGGCATGTGGGATCTTCCCGGACTGGGGCACGAACCCATGTCCCCTGCATCGGCAGGCGGACTCTCAGCCACTGCGCCACCAGGGAAGTCCGAGTGCTGTTTTTAAACAGGGTCTTAGAATAGTCAAGCTGGAAGTAATCCAGGGTCACCCACAACTAGCCAGTGGAAGAGCTAGTCTCAAAACATGTTTCTACTTTCTACTGCTAAATTCGTAAATAATAGTAATCAATTACTCTGTGTAGTTTACATAACATACGTTCCTGAAAGCCATAATTTGGTCTGTTTTTGTGAAAATGCTGTCAATGGTACTGAAGCAGTTCTCTGAGTCTGGCATACTCTGATTTTTATAGCCAGACAGGAAGTTTCATTTTATTTTGTGCCACAAAAGACTCTTTTCAACCCAATTAGTTAGTTTATTAGTTAAAGGCAAAAATCTTTTCAGGGGAGATGCAGTGTCTCCCAGAGTATCAGGAGAGATAGTAGCAGGCTTTTCCTTAGAAAATTTTGACAAGGGTGGTCAAGTGGGCCTTGCAGGGGTGGGGAGCGTAAGGGGGGATTGGAGTTTTTGATGAAGGGCTCACACTGTTGAGTGCTGTGACCCAGGAACTTTTATCTAGCACCAAGGTACAGTGTTACCTGGAGAAGATGGTGGAAACAGGAAAATCAGAAAAAGAGTCAGTTGCAATAATTCCAGTGGGAAGTGATGCTACTCCAAAACATGTCAATGGTGGAAGCAGAAAGGAGAAATAAGATACTACGAAACAAGATGTGTTTACCTTCTAGAAGGGAAGGAGCAGGTCTCTGATGTCCAGCACTGACACAGCGCCTTCACCTGGCAGGTACTCAATATATAGATGTTTTATGAATTAATGGATTCATTGAAAGTGAGGGCCAAGGGAAAACAAAGATTACAGGATATCTTTATGTATTTTTCTTTTCTTACCTAGTTAGCTTAGAATGTCGGTTCCATTAAGAATCTTCAGTATGTCGAGAGGACAAATCTCGTTCTGGGGAAAGATAATGAGTTCAGTTTGGCTCTGCGTGAATTCAATAGTCAAGTAGCAGTTGGAAATCTGGGACTTGGGAAAGAGGACAAAGGTGGAGTTACAAGAGAGCTGCAGAGAGGGATCAGGATGTCATCAGCAAGTGGAGAAAGTTGAATTCCTCTGTGTGGATGAGGTTGTAAAGGCTGGCGTAGGAAGAAAAGAGAGGAGGTTATCCATACATGAGAAGCATATGCATGAGAAGAAGGAGAAGGAAGAAAACCAAGCAGAGAAAACCAAAAGTAATTTAATGAGAGTATATGCAAGGGAAGAGAGAATTTCAGTTACAAGATAGGGGTCAAAAAATATTCAACTTTGGGGCTTCCCTGGTGGCGCAGTGGTTGAGAGTCCACCTGCCGATGCAGGGGACACAGGTTCGTGCCCCGGTCCGGGAAGATCCCACATGCCGCAGAGCGGCTGGGCCCGTGAACCATGGCCGCTGAGCCTGCGCGTCCGGAGCCTGTGCTCTGCAACGGGAGAGGCCACAACAGTGAGAGGCCCGCATACCGCAAAAAAAAAAAAAAAAAAAAAAAAGTATTCAACTTTGAAGAGGAGGCCGAAATATTCAGGAGAAGGAAATGAATTTGTGCTGACCTCAGAAGATGACCATAAATTAATCCCTAAAAATTAACGTATTGAGTAAGAACACTAAAAAAGTCTGTTGGGCTGCTACTGTGAGCCAGAGGTATGGGCCTCGATGAACGGAGGCCCAGTTGATCCTTGATGGGGCTCGCTTTCTACCCCCTCAAAGTCGAACACTACAATCATTCCAGCACAAGAGGATTAAGTTAATAAAGATTCTCTTCTCCTGTATTCTTCTGACTAGCTTCCTTACTATGCTCAGCATTCAACAGGCGTCTTGCTAAGGAAATAGGGGCCTCACAAGGAAGATCGTTGCGGAAAGCTTCTGCTTTAGTACTCAAAAGTTGGGAAATCTCTGCATATGTACAAAGGCTTAATAGGATTAACTGGGATGAAATACTGAGATCTGCTCCTCAGCAAAGGAGGTTTTACTCAAAACCTCTAACGCTCAAAAGAGGCGTGCGTTTTTACCATACCCAGTGGTCTCCTTGCCTTTCGTTTTTCCTTACTCTTCTTCACAGAAATAACAACAGCTTGTGTGAGGTGTGTCCTGCTGGGTATTAAAGCAGAGGAGAATGAAAATCAAATTCCTGTCAAGAGCTTTGGATCATGGCTTTAAGGCCAGCCTTAAATTTTGTCTTCTGATGGAAGTGATATGATTCATTCCCAACAATCGGAAACAGTAATAAGATGATTCAGTTTTCAGAAATCAAAAGGCATTGTGTGCTCTCCAGAATGCCACAGGAAAAATATAAAGCACAGATTATTCACAATTCAGTAAGTTTACATTATTTTAAAATTACAGAATAACTGGAAGATATATATATATGTGTGTGTGTGTATATGTATATATATATTTTATATATATATACACACACACACATATATATACACACACACACACATATACACATATACCACACATGTGTGTGTTAATGCAAACAAATAGGTTTGTGTTGGTTTTCTGTTTTGTTTTGATTTGTCTGCCCCAGTTGGGTTATTTCTGTACTTTTTCATTCAAACTGAGATTGGCCTGTTGTTACTTTGCAAACTGAATATCCATCCACATGCCCTAGGGCATAGCTTTGCTTTCAGGGTATGCACTACTGCCTGTGCGTGGTTCTCGCACTTGAGTGTGCATTGGAATCACCTGGAGGCCTAGTTAAACCACAGATGGCTTCCCCACCCCCATAGTTTCTGAGTCAATGAGTCCTGGGTGGGGCCTAAGAATTTGCATTTATAGCAAGTTCTCAAATCTTCTTGGTTCATGGTTCTCTCAAAGTCTCAGTAATGCTTTCACTGTGCCCATAGGTTGGGCTGCCAGACTTATCAGGCAACCCTATTCCTAGGAGGAAAGAAATACCTCACAGTTCCATCTATTAAGTAGTTAGATTCCAACAACTTGAAAAGTATTTATGTCTTAACAACTTACTAGGTATTAAAAACAATACCCTTAAATTGAAAGAAAGTAATTTTTAAATTTCATTATTAATAACCACAATTACTTAATAATGGGATGTGTACACTGGTGGACACTACACAGCTTCTAACACCTTGGAATCAGATTGGATGTCATCACCGTATTTTCTATTCCACACTGATTTTCAACAGGGAACTTGCTTTTTATCACAGCAGCTGTCGAAAACCCAGCTTCAAAAACTATGGCCTCATGAAAAAGAATGTTGAAAAGAGGTCATGTTGCAGTTTTCAGCTACCTTGAACTAGTAGTTTGCCCAGTATCTGGCAGGTGTCTGGTGTTGCTGTGAGTCCCTTGAAATTTTAAAATATTTCGAGATGCCCCTGTGAGTTTACACAGTGCGCCAGGGCACCTCTGGGCACATTATGGAAACTGAGTCTTAAATGTTGCTGATGCTGCTGGTTTGAAGATTGTGCTTTGAGAACCATTGTACTGATGACTCAGAGAGATCACAAGGCAGGTGTTTTCTGAGCTTTTTCTCATTTTCTTTGACAATCCTTAATATTCTTAAAATGTTGGAAAGCAAGAAATGCAGAAAAATACATGCAAATTTACCATTAATAATTTTTTATTTTTGTAGCAGAATTGGAAAAGGAAGGAATCAGAGAATGAATAAAGATACCACAAAAAGAGTTGTAAGTTTTGAAGTTAAAAGCACTTAAAATTGTGTGCAATTGTTGTTATGGAGCATTTACAAAGTAATTATTTTTTTCAAGCCATTTTTCAGTCATAATTAATTAAACTGGGCAATCCCAGCGAACTAGGTAACGATTATTGTCTCAGCTTTACACACAGGAACTGATAGATTAGGTGACTTGCCTTAGGCCAAAGAGAGCTTAATTTGGTGGAGACAGAATGCTAAAATCACAGTATTTTAGCTTTCCTTAAAAAACAAGTTAAAAGAAACTGGCCTGTTATTTCACTTCAGATTCCCTCAAGCTTCATAGTTAATTTTCTCAAAAATCTTAATAAGGTGGGTGCATAACAAGCAGTGCCGTTTGACTAACGATAAATCTGTGGCCAGTTGTGAAAGTGTGCAAGGGTGTGAGTTCCTGAAGCATTTGAGGGAACCTGGTAAATGGAAGAGGGAAGACAATGTGATGAGTTTGAAGCCATGAAGCTATAGAGAGAGGAAGACTGGTGGTACTTTGAAAGTTAACTGGGGCTGGTTTCTGTGTCCTCAGGAGCATCTTCTCAGAAGAACAAAATTAAAAGCCCCTTGAGGACAAAGGGACAGAAAAATCATTTTAAACCATCTTGTGGGTAGACGTTCAGCTTCTGTTGATTGAATCACTACTTCAGTGGGGGCCCAGGCCAGGAGGTTAAAGAGAATCTGTTCAGATACAACCAGCCTAGCAAATGTTTCTATGTAGACATATAATTTTAAGCCACATGTGTGTATCAATGTAGTCCTACATATCTTTGGCTCATCCACAATGCCTCAAACAGTGCCTTGTAGGCTAAGCAGTGCTTGATATACATTACTGGGGTTTCCCAAGTATGACTGCAAGATTCTGAAGGAAAAGAGAGGAGACGAGTGGTTATAAATTGAGCGATTGCTTTTTTAATCTATCCTGGAGTCTATGAGATTTGATATACTAGCCAGCCATTTAGATGACTGAACAGAGTACATTCAGATGATACTGAATCATTAGATTGTTAAACTCCTTAAAGTTTCAGATAAAACTCAGTGACCTTATAAATTTAGAGAATGCTTCCCTGGTGGCGCAGTGGTTAAGAATCCTCCTGCCAATGCAGAGGACACGCGTTCAAGCCCTGGTCCGGGAAGATCCCACATGCCATGGAGCAACCAAGCCCGTGCGCCACAACTACTGAGCCTGCGCTCTAGAGCCCACGAGCCACAACTGCTGAAGCCCGTGCGCCTAGAGCCCATGCTCCACAACAAGAGAAGCCACCGCAATGAGAAGCCTGCGCACCACAACAAAGAGTAGCCCCCCCAGCTCGCCGCAACTAGAGAAAGCCCGCATGCAACAACGAACACCCATTGTGGCCAAAAATAAATAAATAAAATAAGTTTATAAAAAAAAAAGTTAGAGAAATGCCACTAGTCCTAGAGTCAGAAGGAGCGATCTGCAATTTGAATCCCAGCTTTGCTACTTATGGCTGTGTGACCAAGGCCATTCTTCAAACTTTCAGTTTCCTGCCTCGTGGGTCTCTGTCGAGCTCAAAAGTGAGATAATAAATGTGAGAGCATGCTGTAAGTTTTTTATTAGATACCATCAACCCAAGGTGATGCTCAGGGTCCAAAATACCTTATCAACTCCGGGAATCTGCTCCTCCTCCAATTCCTTTCTCATAATGCAGGGCTCTCAAAACACATATGCCTACAGGGCAGCAACGCTGGCCTGGGCAAGTCGGCCTGTGTGCACTGCGGGGGTCCTTGCACTGTAAAGCTGTAGGGCACATGTCCAGCCTAGAGAGAGCCACTCAGCCACCACTCTGTGCCAGGCCCTGAGCCTGGTCTCCGCGGTGCCTCATGCCATGTGCTGGACACAAAATAGATGGGCAGTGAGAGGCGGGGGCCTGCTGTCCTGCCTGACAGGACATCACCCCCTTCCCCAGGGCTTTATGCCCGGGTGGCCGCTGAGTCAGCAACTTCAGGGCCTGGGCAGCCGCTCGCTACCACTCCCGCCCACTGCTGTTGAGACAGTCCCTTACCATGTCTCACCCTTGAGATAAACTCTAAGCTCTAATTGCCCTTTATAGTTCGGGTGTTCCACTGAAGGATTTCATGTGACCTAAAACTTTCAGTTTTAAAACCAGAATGATAGATCACCCTATACATGGCATCTTAAATTTTATCTCCTTTAAAACTAATGGCCCGATCTCTACAGTAGGAGTTAAAGATTATTTTCTCTCTTCCTCACATACTCACAGCATCCTGATTACACTTCAATCTTAGCCCTTTCCACGGTTTCTGTTTCCTTCACCAGGTTTTTAGCATCTCATAGTTGTGGTCCTCCATGGTATCTAACTGGTGCTTTGCCTATCAGGGGTGTACTTAACTGTAGAAATAAATCGTTGAGATACAAAATGAGTAAAGACTGACTCGGGGCATCATAATGGACTAAATAAACAGTAGAAGAGATCATGTGATTCTCAGATGAATCAACATGAGGATAACAGGAAATAGGCTGAGATTTCAGCAAAAGAGAATTCCATGTATCAAAAAGCAGCTTTTGACCGGAAGGATGATGGGCGGGGGGGAAGGGGTATATCTTGTAAAGGATTATGAAATCACCATTCTCAAAATCATTCAGATTGTCCCACCATCGATATATCTCAGTTTAAGATGAAGATTCTCTGAAATAAGGGCCGTAATGCTGGAGGCAGTGTTCAGGCAGGCACCTCCTGAATCCCAGTGGACCAGGATGGATAGATGCCATATTTCCAGCAGAGTGCCATACCCATTTTTCTTTTTAACCCAGGTAGGATGTACTGGCTTACTCCTGTCCAAATTGTGCCTGTTGAGGGTTAGAAGTCAGGACCGTGACAGCATAAAGCTAACTAGCAGCAGATAATGGTACTACATTATAGTTGAATACTCTTCCCACAAAGGATTTATCTGGGGACACGAAGACTCAGTGAATTACCGTTTGCCACGGCCTTCACTGAAGAACCACAGCTCCAAAATCCTTTCTCCACCATGTGAATTGACCGTCTGCTCAGAGTAATTGCAAATTCACTTCCAGGGTTCATAAAGTCTTCCTATGTTCTTGCATGTCTTTGAAATGCCCCAGGCAACTGCTCTTCCCTCCAGTGGAGCAGGCACAACAGCTGTGGGATTCACCAAGCCTTGTCTCTGCTCCATTTCTGGCAGCAGGCAACAACTACCAAGCCGCTCTCCAAAAAGGCCTGCAAATTGTAAACCCATTAAGGCTTAACTCCTAGGGGACAACAAAGAGAGCTGCCTTTGAATGTGAGCTCTGTGTGGGATCACAGAGGCCTCTGGCACCTGGGCTTGTCCTCAGGGCCAGGGCAATCTGTAGGGAAAGTTACAAGCTGCTGAGGGAATATTTTCACAGGTTTTTCCGAACAAAGGGTTCTTTCTTCAAACCCTGTGCAACTCTTTCCTGATTGCTAATTAACCAAACCTAGTGAAAAACAGGCCTTTTCTGTAAATAGCAGTAGTAAGTGTATGTGTGTGTGCACATATGTGTGGTGTGGTTGATGTGCACTCTGATGTGTTTCTGTTTGTGTTTTTTTGACACATGACTGAAGCCCTCTTTGGAATTTTTTTTTTTAATTTATTTTTGGCTGCACTGGGTCTTCGTTGCTGCGCGCGCGGGCTTTCTCTAGCTGCGGCGAGCGAGGGCTACTCTTCGTTGCGGTGCGCATGCTTCTCATTGTGGTGGCTTCTCTTGTTGCGGAGCACCGGCTCTAGGCGAGTGGGCTTCAGTAGTTGTGGCTCGCAGGCTCTAGAGCGCAGGCTCAGTAGTTATGGCACACGGGCTGAGTTGCCCCACGCCATGAGGGATCTTCCCGGACCAGGGCTTGAACCCGGGTCCCCTGCATCGGCAGGCGGATTCTCAACCACTGCGCCACCAGGGAAGCCCCCTCTTTTGAATTTGACAGGATGGTAAGGGGACTGTTACAAGGCATCTCACCCCTCTTAGTAATTTTTGCTGTGTGCACATAGTCGTGCTACTGTCTTTGAGTACTGAATATGCTTTGTGTTTTGCTTGAAGTCACCCCTCTCCCCTGAAGCTAAGGGTCTGTCTCACTCTGTCTCTCCTTGTTTCACCATTGCTCATCTATTTTCCCCTGTTTGCTTCCTCGGAATCACTGTTTAGGAAGTTCCTGCTTGGTCCATCTGTCTTAAATTACTACTTTGTTTACTTTCCCAGACACTTTCTCACCCAGGAACCTTCCCTCTGTTTGTCGCATGTCTTCCGTATGTGGTATGCACTTGAACACCTGAAAGCCTCCTTTCCTCAGAAGCCCCTACAGGGCACTGGCACTCATTATAACGCTGACTCACCACTTGGTGCATGTTGCCACCTAGTCAAAGCCAGCCAGAGCCTGGTGGCCTTCTGAAACTGTTGGTGAAGCCTTCCAAATCCTACCTCTTTTAACTCAGCGTTTCCAGTTACATATTAGTTTTGTAAGTTTCACAATTCAGTATCCTGGAGTTTTGAAAGTGGGTTACATTTTGTTTATTTTATCCATAATTAAGGTGCTTATTGTGAGGTTATCTATCAATTCGATCTTTGCCTTACTGATATTCGATCAATAACTTCTCGTGTTAATTCTGGCCTTCTTGGTTATGACTGTGATGGGGGAAAAAAGCTCTTCACGGGCCTCTAGTGGACATGTAGTGGAACTGCATAAATCTTGTATTCAAATGTATGAAACTGGTGTGACCTAAAGGCCTGAGGCAATCCCAAAACATGTTCTTCATCAGATTTTTAATTAAATAGTATAATAGTGTGTTTGAAGGCATGGAAAATAAGAAAAAATGGTGAAATCAAACTCTTGAGTGACTTTAACCATAGGGTATTATCGACTTAATTGTTGCCTAACGGCAACTGGAATGAGTTTCTTTGTCCATTTAGTCTCTACTTTATAACATCAGCTGAATTTTAACTTCAAATAATAATTGTAAATCAACTTTACTCTTAATTCATTTTTTGTCACTTTTTATCAAGATCTGAAATCTCTGATATTTTAAGTTTTGTAACTTAAATGTTTCATCTCAAAAGAGTTGGAAATAATATGCCTCTATAAAGACATGCAAGGGAAGTAATGTTGTCCATAGACAACCCCAGCCTTCTCCAAAGACCAGAATCCACCAGGTTTCTCTCCCAGCCTTCATTGATTTTCCATGAGCTTTCCATGTGCTCTTCTTGCCATGGTGCTTCCTCTTATGCTCCCTTTGCCCGAAATAACTCCTCCCTTCCACCACCTCCCCACCTGGTGAAATTCTTCATATCCTTACAAACCCAAGTCAAATTCTATCTTTTATTTATAACTCCCCTCCACACCCCCACCTAGCAGAGTTAAAAACTCCGCTCTGCTGTTCAGTTTTACTATCTACTGTGTGTTCAACCGCACATTCAATTTATTTTAAGTTAACTTGCAAAGTATGTCTGTTTCTGCTGCTGGGTCTTGAGCTTTTCATCAATTAATACAGTGCTATATTTTGCAGTTTTCTCATCGTCACTCTATCTGCAGTCCCCAGCACAGCTCCTGCACTTAGTAGAGACTGTTGGATTATTAGCTGTTCCTTTTGGTGCTTGTCCTGGGTAAAACTGGGAGCTGAGAAAGTATGCCACATCTCGTCCCTCGTGTCTCTGTTTGCATCCGGCATCCTACCTCCCTTTTGCTCCCCTTCCACATTTCCAACTTAACGTCATTTCCAACTTAAAGTGATTTTAAGGCCCTGAATTACCTCGTTCATGGTATTTGAAATGTAAACCTTATCTTGAATTTGAAATGAAATGCTTTGTCCTATGTCAAGCAAGTATGCTGGTGGGAGAGTTGTTTTGGGGGATGGAATCCTCGGCTCCAAATATAATATAATGACTGTCTCTTCTACCTAAGAATTAGACTAACTTCATTCGTTTGGAAGGGGGCTTCCATACTGCCTTTTGGGTTAAACTTGCAAAATATTTTCAAGGTATTGACTTGGAATGTAGTTCTGGAACAAATGAGCCCTATGTTTAAATCTGTATAGAGGTGAACCACCTGGGATCATATTTTGAGCTGTGTAGGAGGACAGTGAGATTATTATGAGTCTATCACTGCAAGACAGACCTTGAGCTAGGATAGAAAGGACTGGGCATGAAACTTTGAAGAGGATGACTTTATGGGTAGCTATCTGCTGAGGGACAACTTGAGACTTCACGTCAAACGCTTGAGCAAAGCTCACAGGTAGTGGATGAGACTGACTAAAAGCAACTGGCCACCACGGTGTCACTGAGGCATTTTGTAGGGCCCTTTAAGGCTATTAAAGTGGAATGGAGTTTGCTTTGTTGAAAGAGTCAACTTTGTTTTTGTTTAATAGTTTTTGGAGCTGAGGTTCTTAATCTGGTGACCTCTTATCTCTTTAAAACTTCAGAAATTATAAAAAAAAATGTATATACATATGCCATGCATTTAGTGGGGAGAGCTTTGGAAAGATTCTTGAAAACCTAGAAAAGTTTAAGAATTACTGTTTTAAGACATGATTGAAAGGTCGTATGTTTTATAGTATGGGTCATATTAATAGACTTTTTATCTAAATATTGCCTGAACTAGGCTGAATATTACATTTACACATATTGTCCAATCATTTGTTTACTAAATTCTTTTAATTGGATAATTGAATTAAATTTGAAAACTACTGTCTAGATAACGCTAACACTTTTGGCAATAGCCAGGCAATAGCCTTTTACTAAAGACTTTCTGTACTTTTATGAGGCAAAAGTGAAGGAATTGGAATGATTAGTTGGATCGAAAGAATGATTTATTTTTATTTTTTAATTTTTTTTCGGTACGCGGGCCTCTCACTGCTGTGGCCTCTCCCGTTGCGGAGCACAGGCTCCGGACGCGCAGGCTCAGTGGACATGGCTCACGGGCCCAGCCGCTCCACGGCATGTGGGATCCTCCCGGACCAGGGCACGAACCCGTGTCCCCTGCATCGGCAGGCGGACTCTCAACCACTGCACCACCAGGGAAGCCCAGAATGATTTATTTTTAAAAGAAGGAAAGAGCACAAATAAAATTAATCTCTGAAAATAAGTTATTTGGAACTTGAGCAAGCCATGGGGAGCAAGTGTTAACTTCAGTTATGTGGTTTTCTAAATTTGTAATCAAACATTACCATTAGTCATAGAAAGATAAAAGGAAGGAATAAGATTAAACTATAGATCTAAATATTTGCAAATATAAATTATCTTGGCAAAATGATTCTAGAAGGAAGACACATACTGATATAAAGGAATTTTATTTTAATTAAGGAAAAGATTTAAGAGAAGAACACAAGGCAGTATCTTATAAAACAAAAATATATCAGAGGTACTTATGCTTGAGGAAATGAAAATGCTGTGTTTAATAATCTCTAAGCTCATGATACAGTGATACTTCACTTATCCAAAATTCAGTATGTAGCAGCATCAATTATATGGAAAAGACCTATAAACAAAGCAATGAAAAACACTGTCCTTGCAGAACCAAGGTTAAAACTGTGTATTAACCCTGCAGTGCATTGTCTGAACTGTTGTCCTCAGATAACTCTTTTAACATCTTTCTCCAGACTCTCAGAACTGCCAATAAATACTGGGTAATCTAGGACAAGTTGGATGACTTCCACCAAAGTTTTTTTAGTTGACTATCAGATCTTAACTAAATTAATCTGTGGTCTGTTTTCAGAAATGAAATTCTGTAATAATCCCAAAGTGGAAAATGGATTACTAACCCTTCTCTCTCTTTGAAAGTCATTGTTTACCAATCGTTTAATTTATCAGTGCTTTACAGACCAGTGATCAACACAAAATTCAGTTTTAATGAGAGACAACCTGAGAACAAATAAGAATTATAGCAGTTAGACTCAGGGCCACATTTCTTCAGGTCACCAGTGCCTTCTCTCTCTGACATTATTCATTACCAAAGAGGAATCTTGGAACATCTTGCTCGTTGCTAAAAAAGTTCAAATGGCTGAGAATTTTTAGGGCTTTACCATATCCATATTATATGGCTAGCACATATATCGTATTCCTTCTTCATCCCTAACACAGAGAAGTATGAAGAAAAGGAAACATAGAAACCCAATGGAAATGCACATGGACGTTAAATATGCTGCAGGCAGCAGAAAGTACTTCTGGAAACGTTCTATATCTGCTAGTTATATATTAGCCTTGTTTATAAATGCTTGTAAAGTTTTTTAAATCAAACATAATTTGCTTAATGTAATTTGTAACAGGAATTAATTCAAAAGAACATAATGAATTCCTTCTAGCATCAAACACATGTGAGGTGATGCAAGAAAGTAAAAAATGAATAAAACTGTTCTCAAGGAGTTCACAGTTTAGTGGGAGGACATCCCACATGCAGATAAAGAGTGGTGAATACTCTAGAAGCATGAGGAGGACATGCAGGCGGGGCCAGCTTCATGGGCACGCAGCCCTGCAGTTTGTGACAGGGCCCCAGGCTTAGAAGGGCCTGGCCGTTAGTTTAATGTTATGCTGTTGCCATTTGAGATTATTAATAATTTTTTAATGTGGTAAAATATACATAACATTTGCCATCATAAACAATTTTAAGTATATTAAATGAACATTAAGTTTGGCAGATATATACAAATTCAGGAATTTTTAATTGTTTATTCAATAAAATAAGGAAGCATTGGTTATGGAAAAAAACATTAAGTTTTAAATGAGCACTAAGGTCAGTAATGTTTAAGTATATTCACATTGTTATACAACTGTCACCATCATCCATCTCCAGAACTCTTTTCATCTTGCAAAACTGAAACTCTGTGCACATTAAATCACAACTCCCCATCTCTACCTCCCCCCAGCACCTGGCAACCACCATTCTACTTTCTGTCTCTATGAATTTGACTACTCTAGGTACCTCATAGGAGTGGAAACATACAGTATTTGTCCTTTGGTGACAGGCTTATTTCATTTAGCATATCTTCAAGCATATGTTGTAGCACCTGTCAGAACATCCTTCCATTTTAAGGCCGAATAATATTCCATTGTATGAATATACCACACTGTGTTTATCCACTCATCATCGATGGGCACTTCAAGTGCTGCTCCAAGCTTCACCATTAAGTAGACACTCAGTAAATGTTGATACCCTTTGTCTTTCTTTTTGGAAATAATCACTTCCTTGATTTACCTGCCTTGCTAGTCTGAGAGCTTCCTGATGGAAAGAACCGTGCCTTATCTATCTTTGGCCCCAGCGTAGTTTCTGGGCTGGTAATTTTTCAGTAAACCTGCATTTAAAAAAACTAATGTTAAACATAATTTTGAAAAATTTTTATTGAGGTATAGTTGATTTACAATATTGTGTTAGTTTCAGGTGTACAGCAAAGTGTTTCAGTTATACATATATACATATATATTCTTTTTCTAATTCTTTTCCATTATAGATTATCACAATATATTGAATATAGTTCCTTGTGCTATACAGTAAATCATTATTATCTGTATATTTTATATATAGTAATGTGTATCTGTTAATCCCAAACTGCTAATTTATCCCTCCCCTCCCCTTCCCCTTTGGTAACTGTAAGATTGTCTTCTATGTCTGTGAGTCTGTTTCTGTTTTGTAAATGAGTTCATTTGTATTATTTTTTTAGATTCCACATATAAGTGATATCATATAATATTTGTCTTTGTCTGACTTACTTCACTTAGTATGATAATCTCTAGGTCCATCCATGTTGCTGCAAACAGCAATATTTCATTCTTTTTAATGGCTGAGTAATATTCCATCATATATATATACCACATCTTCTTTATACATTCACCCATTAATGGACACTTAGGTTGCTTCCATGTCTTGGCTATTGTAAATAGTGCTGCTGTGAACATTGGGGTGCATGTATCTTTTCGAATTAGAGTTTTCTCCAGATACATGCCCAGGAGTGGGATTGCTGTATCATATGGTAGCTCTATTTTTAACTTTTTGAGGAACCTCCATACTGTTTTCCATAGTGGATGCACCAATTTAAATTCCCACCAATAGTGTAGGAGGGTTCCCTTTTCTCCACACGCTCTCCAGCATTTATTATTTGTAGACTTTTTGATGATGGCCGTTCTGACTGGTGTGAGGTGATAACCTCATTATAGTTTTGATTTGCATTTCTCTAATAATTAGCAATGTTGAGTATCTTTTCATGTACCTGTTGACCATCTGTATGTCTTCTTTGGAGAAATGTCTATTTAGGTCTTCTGCCCAGTTTTTGATTGGGTTGTTTGTTTTTTTGATATTGAGTTATGTGAACTGTTTGTCGGTCACATCGTTTGCAAATATTTTCTCCCAGTCTGTAGGTTGTCTTTTAATTTTATCATTTCCTTTGCTATGCAAAAGCTTATAAGTTTGTGGAAATATATTTTTTTAACTCTTCCTCTTTTTTAAAAAAAAATAAATTTATTTATTTATTTTTGGCTGCATTGGGTCTTCGTTGCTGCATGCGGGCTTTCTCTAGTTGAGGTGAGCAGGGTCTACTCGTTGTTGTGGTGCGTGGGCTTCTCTTGTTGCAGAGCACAGGCTCTAGGCGTGCAGGCTTCAGTAATTGCGGCATGTGGGCTCAGTAGTTGTGGCTCACAGGCTCTAGAGCGCAGGCTCAGTAGTTGTGGTGCACCAGCTTAGTTACTCTGTGGCATGTGGGATCTTCCTGGACCAGGGATCAAACCCGTGTCCCCTGCATTGACAGGCGGATTCTTAACCACTGTGCCACAGGGAAGTCCTGTGAAAATATTTTTAATGAAAGTGTTTCTCATTTGGGGCTCAGCAGCATTCTTCCCAGCTGTGCTGCACTGCCCACTCTCGCTTGCTCTCTCTCTCTCTGAGATTTCCGCTTGAATCTTCCTGTTTTGGAAGAGCCATCTGATGATGGCAGTCACCCAGCACAGCAATGAGTGGAGAAGCCCTGAAGGACAGGTTTCGCCATGACTTGGCGAAACCTACCACCCCTCGCAAATGTCACTGTACGCTCTCAGCAGTCACACTGGCTTCTCATCCAGAACATAAGTGGTTCTTGGTCAAGTGGCACATTTGGCAGGAGCAGGCTGGATGGAGAGGGATTTTTTTTGTTTTTAATTTAATTAATTAATTTTTTGCTGTGTTGGGTCTTCGTTTCTGTGCGAGAGCTTTCTCTAGTTGCGGCAAGTGGGAGCCACTCTTCATCGCGATGCGCGGGCCTCTCACTATCGCGGCCTCTCTTGTTGCGGAGCACAGGCTCCAGACGCGCAGGCTCAGTAGTTGTGGCTCACGGGCCTAGTTGCTCCGCGGCATGTGGGATCTTCCCAGACCAGGGCTCGAACCCGTGTCGCCTGCATTAGCAGGCAGATTCTCAACCACTGTGCCACCAGGGAAGCCCTGGAGAGGGTTTTTGAAGGCACTGTGGAGGCAGGCAGTAGGAGGTTCTGAAGTCCTGAGGGTGGGAAAGTTTCCAGTTGGCCCTCCCCTCCCCAAATGCTTTGTCAATACTCAGTTTGCACATGTCACCAAAAACAATGAGCTGGGGAGATGGGAGGTGTCTTTTCAAATGTCGTGTCCCATGGGCTATGATGGATGGAATACAGTCAAATATTACCGACCATGTTCTTCATCCCAAGAAGCTATCCAGTTCATCTATGGTTTTGGAATGGCCTGCATTCAAATACTTTAGGGAAATGATACTCTGCATTCCTTTGAAGACACCTAGAAAGTGAGATTTCTCTGCTTCCTGTAGTCTTCCAGTCCCACAGTTTTTCAATCATGTCTAACCCATGAAGTAACCACATCTCCAAAGCGATGAAACTGACCTCAAATATGAGGACAATTATCATGTCCAAGCATCATGGCTCCAAACTCTGACTTTTCCATGGTCAACAGAACAGAGTGTCACTAGGTTTGGTATATATTAAAAAAAAAAAATCATGATATGCTACAAAGTGTATGGTCAGTTGTTACCTAGAGGTCACTGTGTAGGGGGTTTGCTGAGGAATGAAATAGAAGATGAACCTTTACTGGTTTTGTTTTGTAGAAGTTATGCTAATATTAGCCTTGTGGGGTAAAGACGGGCTAGGAAAAATGAAGGCCATGCCTCAAGCTTGGGCACGTTAGCACACATGTGTCTGCTGATGAAGCATGTGGTCTTTTATGGAAGAGTCCTTAAGTGAAAGCAAGATTTCACCAATCAGAGACTAGCAGGCTCAGCTCTAGGTGCCCATTTCCCGCCCCCCAATACTAGTTCTATTCCTGAATTCTCTGATGCAGTCACTTCTGAGTTGGGTGAAGCATTTTCTTGTTCTCTAAATAGAGCAATGTTTTGTGTGCCTTAGGAGAAAAACTACAGTTAGAATCTAATGCTTCCAAAGGATTTGAGCAAGGTTTAGTTCCCCTGTATACCAGCCTCTTTCCTGATTATTGTACACATTTTTCATATGAGATCAATAGCACCTGAATCTCTTGACAGTAAAGGTCACCTTAAAAACTCAAAATATGTGTGGTATTTTAAAGAGCATCCTAGTTGTTTTAAAAACACAAACAATGTACAGCACTGCGAATGTTTGGTCTTAGCTACCATTACAAGAGAAGGGAGGCTGTGTGTGTGTGTGTGTGTGTGTGTGTGTGTGTGTAAGGTGATGGAAAAGAAAGTCTGGGATTCATTAAAAACTAGGGTTTTTAATAAGTTCTGAAGTCATTGAAGGTTGTAGCTGGCTGAGGTAGTTATCACTCAGTGCTGATGTTCCTGGGTTAGGATTACTGAGAGCATTATAGTAGAGTAGCTAATCTTTTGTGGCCAGTACTGCTTGCCTGTGTTGATAAGTATGATTAACAACGGTAGAAGCCAAATACATAGGCAAATGCCTTGTAGCTGCCAGGAATGCTCATGGCCACACATGCATCACAGCAAAACGAGAAACAAGTTCAGGATCCTAATATGCCTGAGCCTTTTAGATAAGTATGCCTCCAAGTTCGGTTTTGAAGTTGGTTTCAATCAAATCCTGTAGAGCTCTTGTTAGAAAGCAGTCAGATAGGAGCCAAAAAGTGAGGAACGTGCTTTTGGTTTATGATAATTTCAGAATCTACTTTAGGTCTGCTTTTGTTCTGAAAATTCAAAGTGAACTTTAGAAAGATCCGAGACTTTTAATTTTTCTAGAAATTTCATTGCATGAAAATGCACATGCATCAAAAATTGCGTAATCCAATTTTTGATGGTAACCCTGAATAAAAGTCAAAACTCTAGGCTACGTACAAATTGAGCGAGGCATTGATAGGTGACATAATCTTCAAAACAGTGGAAGAAATCCAGTTTAGAAAGTGATCAGCCTGACCTGTCATGTGAGCAGGGGCTTTGTTCCTCCAACTGCAGCTTCATTGTTGCTTCCATTAGCATCATAATTAAAGCAGGCCTCTGTGTTTCACCCAGGGATTCTGGATTTTTCCACACAGAATTAAAGATAACACCATCTAAAATGTAAACCAGTATAATAAGGTTAAGGGTTAGTAAACAGTAGGAGTGAAAGAAAAAGACAAGCATGGGATTACGGTAGACAATCCTGAAGCATACTGGTACCAGTTTCCAAGAGGCAAATCCATTCTTGCAGAATGGTCATGTACACTATGCGTGAAGTTGGCATCGCCCCAGCAGGTAGTGTATACTTTCTGCCCTCCTGTTGACTTTCTCTGGCCTCAGCTGATGAATGCCAGAACTTCGTATACCTTTCCTACCACAAGAGTGCCAAAGTAGGTTCCATTTCTTGGCAACAGAAACCACAAGCCAGCTCTCTAGAGCCTCAGATTTGTAGGAAAGATGTTGCTATGATAAAGATTCTTTTTTTCATAGCTTATATCCTTCTGAGCCTGCTTTTGTGAACAAAGTTATTCTTGCACCACATGATTTTGTTTTCTCCATTTTCAATACAACTTTTCAATGCACAGTCGACTTTTTGCTGACAAGATTTTTCCCCCTATTACTCCCTCTTTTTTTCTAGGTAATGTAAACCAAAAGTTTATAACTTTTGGAATTTTACAAATATTGAAGTAGAAATCCTACATGTACAGTGGAACATCACATAGATAAGGCAGTGCTGACATTTTTAAACTGTACCTGATGTGGAATTAAGTTCTTATCATTTGAATTCCATGTACAGTTGTCATTGCTCCTTTGGTTCATTCAGAACCCAGCTGCTGCAGATGTGCAGTCAGGCTTTTATTATGTAATCTTTTCAGATAAAGAAAGTTTAAAAAAAAAGAAAAAAAAATCAGAGTCAGTAATCCAAGTAGCCAAGCCAGTTACCTTGATTTGCTTCAAAATGAGAATATATCAGAGATGGGGGTAGATTGCTTCCACCTGAAAACATAACAGCTTCACAAAACTTTCCATGTTAAACAAGACTTACAACAAAGAAAAAATTTGTAATTTTATAATGAAAAGTAATTTTTCCCCAGAGAAAGAAAAGGGATTAACGGTAGTAGAAATTATATGATCTATCTATCTATCTATCTATATTTTTTTTACATGTTTAGGAATATTAAATGCTAGAAAAGAGATTTGGGGAGAGTTTGTTTTTAGAGCACAATATAAACTCGGGTTTGTTTGGTTTTCAACATTACCTGGAATGTTTGCTACTGAAATTGTGTTGGAGACACACACAGTATCCTGAGAACCTGAAAACCACAAGTTGCAACTTGAAAATGGGCTCCATGACCCCAGAGACTGTGGGAAGTCACAGAGCCCTCACTGTGCACGCCTGCTCCTGCCTGTGCCTGTCTGCAGGACTCCTGCAAACTAGCACACGTTGCTGCTTGCTTATGCTCCGAGGACACGTGCACCCAAGCAACTCAATATCCAGATCTGGAAGTTTGACATTTCCATTGCCATAAGTAAGAGAAACTCAACAGTAGAAGGTGGTATTTATTTTCTGCTTAAAATGCAGTAGAAAAAAGGCAGGCATACTCCAGATACCTGTGTGCATGTTAGAAGGACAGTCTGTCACCTGCAGCAAGTAAAGGAATTGAATTACACTCAATTAATTTTTTAACTTATGAGTTTGTGTTTTCACTCATTCATCCATCTATTCTTCCATACTGCCCAGGATGTAAAACTTAGGAGAGGAACAGAAGGGACAGGTCTGTCAAGTGACCCACCCAGAAAAGCACAGGCGTGTTTCTGACTCCATTTTGGAGAAGTGCTGCTTCTTTGGTCTGGCCTCCCTGGTACCAGACTTTTGACTAAATAGTCACTGGGGTTCCATTGGATTAAGCCTAGTAGCTTTCTTATTGGTTCATCTGAAGATATCCAAGACTGTTAAGTGAACAAAATAAGTCTTTAGATAATACATATAATATGATTCTATTTATGTAAGAATAATTATCTCATGGGTGTGCAGTATGGGTGTATGTACATATATGTAGAAACATATGTGTGTATATTTTACACATATAAAATATGTGTATGTATATATTACATATACATAAAATGTTATACATGTATATTACATATATATAAAGTTTGGAAAATAGACACTAAACTGTTAATAGTGATTACCTCCAGGGAGGGAAGTAGATTTAGGAGTTGGGGATATAAATGGGACTTTTGTTTGAATTTTTAAAATGAGCATTATTTTGTGTAATTAAAATATTTTAAAGAAAAAATATTTAAAGTTTACTTTTATTAGTTATTATAATGTATTAGATAGTCTTTGATTTTACTTTGTGAGGATAACAAAAATTTACTAAAAGCGAATGAACCTATACTGCAGGATGAGACCTTTATTTTCTTATTATAATTATATTCATAGCATAAAGCAAATAATGTGTAGTACATTTGGGTTTTTTTGGTGTTTTTTTGCGGTACACGGGCCTCTCACTGTTGTGGCCTCTCGCGTTGCGGAGCACAGGCTCCGGACGCGCAGGCTCAGCGGACATGGCTCACGGGCCCAGCGGCTCCGCGGCATGTGGGATCTTCCCGGACCGGGGCACGAACCCGCGTCCCCTGCATCGGCAAGTGGACTCTCAACCACTGCGCCACCAGGGAAGCCCTGTGTAGTACATTTCTGATGTGTTTTTTCTAGTTTCTTTTTGCCAAGAAATTGGTGAATTACTTAGAATTCAAGATCTAAACCAGATATGACCAAAAGAAACATCTTTGTCCTGGGCTTTTTGGTCGAGCAAACTTTGAACTTTTGCTGACCTGTGGCTTCCATGCCCCATGCTGTCTTTATTAGTGAACAAAAATGGTCAGATTGGTCCTGCACAACTCTTAGGTTCTTTTTTGCCCGGTAATGGTAGCCAAAGAAGAACTTTTGAGGCAAAAGAGGATCAACTACTCTCCCCCAAACCTCACAACCAAGTCATACTGATAACTCAATGTAGGACCAAATTCTGTCAGGTATATAGACATTTATTAACAAGCAAACACCCCTCCCCCAACATAAATCGATTCGTGTAACTTGTGTATAAGCTTCAAGGAGTCCCAGCTCTTCACTTTCCTTTTAGATGCTCAACCACAGCCTTACATAAAAGATTCAAAAGAGGCTTGAGGCAAACACCCAGATTCCAAAAACAGATTGTCTCACCCTTATAGCCTGCATCAGGCAAGCAGAATCTTCTAGAAGTCATGGCTGTGGAAGTGAGCTAAAATTATCAAATTGGTTGTGCACAACTCCTAGGTTCTTTTTGGTAAATAAGGGTGGCCAAAGAAGCAAGTTTTGAGTTAAAAGAGGATCAACTACTACTCTCACTAAAACCTTATAACCAAATCATACTGATTACATGTGTAGGACTATTTAGGGATTTAGACTAGGACATTATCACCAGAGGTGCAGGTAAAGGTCTTACTGGATTTTTACACCGAAATACTTTGAGCCAGTCTGTACTTTTGAACACCTTAAGTCCACCAAGCATGCTAGGCAACGTAACAATTTTCACCAGTTGAAACCCATTTTTGACACTCAGAATGGTAGCTGGAGATTGTTGATGGAGAGATGGAACCAGCAGGGTTTGTAACAGCCAATTCTGAAGTTCAGGCTCCCTGTTTAGAAAGCCAGCTAGATTGTCTCAGGCTTTGAATGCTTCATCATATACTAGCAGCACCGGGGTTATAGCTTTACCTAAATAACACACATGTAACATCAACCATATATACTCAAGTACTTTAAAGTAAATTACAGATGAGTACTGCAATTAGCTCTTCTTACAGAGGATTCTGTTTCTTGAATTGCAATTAATCAGATTCAACCCTTTAAGTGTAGTTGTATTCACCTATATTTTAAAATTCTCACTGTGGAATGATAGATAACACCTATTGAATGTTTATGCCATGCTCTGTTCCCAGCATTTTACATCTATTAACCCACTTAATCTTCACAACACCCCTAAGAGTTGTACTGTTGTTATCCATTTAACAAGGAGGAATCTCAAGTAACTTGTCCATGCTTACACAGCTTGTACCTGGCAGAGTCAAGATTAGAACCCAGGCATCTGGGACATGAAGTTCAGTTTTTTCACTGCATGGAAGAGAGAAAATACTCTAGAACATGAAGCCATACTGCCCTCACCAGCTGCGAGATCCTACTTTTAATTTGCTTTGCACAAATTCTGCACACGAGGCAAATCGTCTGTATGTTAAGTTAGAAAGGCTCTTCCCATGATGTGCTGCATTCCACTTTAGAGTCCCCATTTTCTCAGTATGTTTTCCTCTCAACAGAGCTGATGAGAAATGTTTAATCGTCAGGCCTGGCTCTGTGCAAAAAAGAAAACGAAATCCCCGAGGAGCCATATCCATTCCCTTTTGGATCAATGCAGTTCCCTTTCAAACAACACACAGCTGCCATAGACCCCCAGGGTCTGCTGTTGAAGTTTCACACCCCTTCTGTGAGGCTGGACTTTACTTCTTGTATGTGATCATTAAAGATGTCTATGGTTGAAAAGAAGGGAGTTGATGGTTGAAGTATCAGTCCCTAGCTTAAGGATTACAAGACTGAGGACCAGCAGATCAGGCCTAATTACTATTGCTGTGCTTCATGTATGCACTTGCACTGTACTTACACCTGGGCATGGATATTGCTTGTGATGCTTAGCTGGCTTCTTATGCCCAGGGTTTGATAAAAATGGGAAGCTTCAGATGTCGTGCCATTTGCTTTGCCAGCTGGTATAATCCTTAAAAACATTTTTGTCCAAAACATGGATGGTGTTCCTTTTCAATTACTGATTTGCCCAGGCACATGGGGATTGGGCTTTTGACCGTAAACATGGGCAGGGGTGGATTAGGCAGGTTTCTGGCATCTTCAAATTGATGGTTGTGAACAAAGCTGACACATACATAAGGGTAGGTTATACAGTGCACAGCCCTAGGTTGACCTGGTTCTGGGGAATACAGGTGCCAGTTTGAAAGTAAAATCCAAATCCTGAGGTCCCCACCCAGTACTCATTCCACTCCCCAATATTTTCCTTCTTTTGCCATAAATTCACTCCTTGCCTACAACTTCTCTCTCTTCTACACATACTCCTTAACCACTGACAATCTGGTGCCTATCACCAGCCTATATCAGCTTACATCAGCTTTCCTGTAACTGCATATATATTTTAAATGCCTGCATATAGAAGTTCATTATATGAATGTACCTTAATTTATTTGTAAGTTCCCTATTGGTGGGCACTAGGTAGTTTGCAATCTTTGACGATTACAAACAATGCTGAAATTAAAACTTGTATTTGTTTGTATATCTGTCTGCAAATATCTCCAGGAAAAATTGCTTAAAGTGGGATTTGCTTTGACTCATTTCCTTTGACTCTCTTACCTATGCAGCTGCCTCTAGCACCCTTCCTTTTTTTACCCTCATCCTCCAAGTTTGAGTATTTATGACCTCTGGCTTAAATTATTACAATAGCCTCCTAAGTGGGTCAGTCTGCCTACCCTCTCCTTTATAGACCATCCTAAATATGGTTTCTAGATCTCACTGCTCAGATTATGTTACACTTATGCTCAGAAACTTCCATGATCACTGATTGAACTTAGTATTCACTCCCCACACCCCGTCCCAGCATTCAAGACCATACCACAGTATGGTTCCTCCTTGTTGCTGGAGTCTCATACCCCATGGTTCTCCCACACGTTCCCTATGCTTAGGGAACCAGAAATAGTGGTTCACTATTTCTGGAGCTTGCCTTGCTCCTGTCTCTGTGCCTTCGAGCTCACTCTTTCCTGTAGGAGTGTCCTTCTCTTTGAAGTGTCCTCCCTCACCTCTGCCCATGTAGATCCTTCCCAAACTTTAATGCTGCCACCCTAGTCATGTTTTCTGGATTCTCCCACCCCCATTCCCTAAACTAGATGTGACCTTTCGGCCTTGAGCCCCCAGCTGCACTCTTCCTCTCCCCCCCTGTTCTCATATCCTGTTTTGGATTGTAATCCTTCGTTCCATGGTAAACCTGCTGCTGGAAGCATGTATCTGAGGTGCCTAGTAGAATGCCTTGCACATTGTAGGTTTAAAAGAGTATTCATCCGGTTAGATCTTCGCAGTTGGCAAATTCTCTTACCCCAAACTGGTACCATTCTTCAGCTTGTGGGAAAGAGATCATACACCCAAAGACATTATGAAAGTACATTAACTTTGCAGTGTATTCAGTCGAGAACTCAGAAACGCACTGGCAGTGAGGAAGCAGGCGGCGTAGGGGCAGGAGCACATCTCATCCGCCTTTCCTTACTGTTGGTGGCGTCCACAGCTGCCCTTGACCCAGCCCACGTGCAACAGGGCTCCTCTGGATTTGGAAAGCTTCCTTCTTGCCAGCCATAGCAAACAAGGACTTTCATCCCCTATTAGGAAGAATTCACCCTAACAATCCCCGTACTTTCATTAAAGGGATGTTTACCAACATCGTGGTTCTTGACTCAGGCTCATTGTCAGCAGATGACATTCTCATGGGAGGAAGTGAGGAAGGGGAGATGGTTAGGGGTGAGTGTAGAAAGCTGGACCAGATCAGGGGTCCACAAACGAAGCTCCTCTCTTTCCAGTGACCCAAAAAGCCTCTTTCCCTACAAAGCCCAACCTCACATTTGACAGAACTGGAAGGACACACAGGTAGTCTCAGCCTTGAAGAATCAGATTTTCCAACTTCAACCGTGGGCTTCTCATAATCATCTACAGTTCCTCCTTTACAGTGAGTGGCTCTATCTAGCTCGGTTTCTCACTTATTCAACAGACACCAATTGTGTATGTCCCTGCTCTTAAGGGACTCACAGATAAATGACAGATGACGGTTCCAGGATTCTTCTGTGAAAATGTGGAAGGAGAACTAAGGTTTCAGACTTACTACGCAACCCCACTCTGACCTATGCTCACCATGTATGCCCTCACGATAGAGTTCAGATGTTCAAAATCTGTTACTCTTATCCTCAGCATGCACTTTATACCCTGCACTTTATTCCCAGAATTTTTTATCTTTAGCTTTCCTTATCGCAGGCAGTGGTATTTTGTTTGGTACCATCCTTTGCCAGATTAAATATTTATACTTATTTAATATTCTCTCTGTTGTTGAAAAGAACAATACAAAAGTTGAATAATAACAACACAGTATTTTATCATCTTAATTTAATTTTGAAATCACCTGTCAGGTCTCCAGAGCTTTACTCTGTGCTTTTCGTGTTCAAGGACACTGTTCAAGAAACAAAACTGAGACTTGAATCCAGTCTTCTGACTCTGGATCCTAGTGCAGTCTTCAAATCCTTAGCCTGGTTTTAGTAGCACTCACATAGCTATTTGCAATAAATGTGCAGCCTTTCTACCTGATAAGGTTTGACTACTGTTGACTGTGCAGAATATGTAAGCCTAAAAATGCATGCTGTGTGCTAAAGATTTACAAAGCAGACTGGTGTTACACAGTCAGCTCTACTTGGTAGACCAGTCTTCTCTCATCTAGAACCTGAAATGCATCCCATACCTTCTCTTGATTCACCAAGTTCATCGGTAGTATAAATATCAGCCAGTCCTGTCGCTTAGGGGGTGAAATGTCATCTGAATGTGAATAACGACCTCTGTTTTAGGATAGAAAGGTACAAGTACACCAATTTTATAATGTCCTATTTTGGTGCTTTTTCTTTTTCCATTTTCTCCTTGGAATCAGTTTTCATAATTTTAACATGTTAAAAATTATTCCGTCATGGGTGCATGCTTGTGTATGTGTGTGTGTGTGTGTGTGTGTGTGTGTGTGTGTGTGTTTCAGTCATGGGCATCTTCTTTTGAGTGTCATTACATAGAAAAACCTAAGCCTGGTTAAAATGCTTCCTCCTGTCCTGTGTAGTTTCAGGCCATGTTACCATGGGATTTGTTATATAACCTACACACTTGGCACTGGCATGGGGGGACCTTAGGCAAGGATCACCCCCCCCCTTGGTTTGTGACAGACTGGCAGCTTTTTCCTCTAGTATGTGCCATAGCTACAGAGCCAGATTTTAAGGAGAGGATTTATAGGAAATCCAGCTGTGAGTTTTCGTTTTTTTCTCTTAGAGCTGGAGGCGGGACCAAGACTAACCTCAAACCAGGCACACCATTGATCAGGCTAGAATGATGTGGAACAGTCTCACAGACAACAGCTAAGCACAGGGGAAATATTAGCTGGCAGAGATAACGAACAGGAAACACTCAGTGACAGATGCACCATCTGTCAGTTTCGGAGAAGCGATTTTCAAGAAAGCAGAAAATGAAATGAAGAAGAGAGTGGTTTTGTTTCAAAGGTACAGCACAGCCTAAGGACGTTTTAAACAAAGTGAGTTTGTATTCCATAGAAGAGGTTCTGGCGCTGGGTAAGACAACAGTTACTTCCTATTTGTACTGAGAGTTTTGTTATGGATACATAAAGTTTTCTTTGTGGTGTACTTGATATTTAGAAGGACAATCTTTTAACAAGAACTTGATTTAAAATTTAAAGCAGTGCCTCTCATTTTAATTTTTCACTTTAAAAACATTTGAAAGTTACAGTAAGATACTTATTTACTCTTATTTAACCTCAGAGAATTGCTTTTATCTCAGACTATTGATATCAGACTTTTTTCTTATTTTTTTGAACTGTGGGCAAAATTACCTGTATTTTTCCTCAAAGGCAATTTAGTGAGAAAGTACCCATCTCTCAGATTTAAGACGCTGACAGAAAATGCTGTCTATTGGATATTTAATTCCCTGAGATCGGTTACATAAATAGCCATGAATATGACCTAAACTTCTACATGCCTTTCCTAATAATGTTATTGTGTTGACGTAGTTTTTAAAGGAGGCTGCTTCTGGATCTTCTTTATAAGCTGCCATATAAAACAATTCTGCTGTGTATGTTTAATACATTTCCAAACGTGTTAGTTTTAAAACAAAGTTGGACTTGTGCTGTTTGTTGTTGTATTTTACATCTAAGAGGTCTGCATTTGATGCCACAGGTCATATGTTTTATTAGTCTGGGATTGGTCTAATTCTGAAGAGATCTAAAGCAGTGATTTGGAATGATAAGCTTATGTGAGCAATAGCAAAAAGTTTTGAGGTGGATCACAGGAGCCCCTGTATTAGAAAAAGGCAATTCTCTTACAATTTACACAGTCAAAAGGGGACTTATTTTGCATCTGCGTTAGCAAGCTCTCTAGTCCAAACCAGAAGTGGAAGCACTGGCTGTAAGCTTGCAAAACCACTCAGTGTTATGGCCCAATATGGATGTCAGAACTTTGTAGCATGTGTGGGAAAATGGCTGCAGTCCAACGTCTGGAATCATTTATCTTCTGGGAGAGTCTAGAAGACAACTGTTTTATGCATTTTACAGAAATCCTTGCTGATTGATTTCATTTACATAGAGCAAGCGCAGTGACTGATGGTGGAGCAACTACAAGTGGGGGAGAAGTATTGATCTATTTCTGCTTTTCCTGACATCCAGGTCTCATTAGTGTTCCTGGCACCTTTGAATGAGATTGTGCCATTACGAGCAACCATATTGTTTCTACAGGGCCCTTTCCACGCATTTCATCGTAAATGCCACATTGATGTCTTTTCTTATTGGGGGAGTCAGAAACTGAAAGTTGAACATTTTGTCTTACTGTATTTTCAGAAGTCTAACCTGTTTCCTATAATCTAGATTTGAAGAATGAGATGAAGAAAATATCAGTAGGCAGGGTTCTCCGTAGGCTCACTGTAACTTACGCAGTCATTTAGAAATGTGTGCGAGATGGTCTCTCTGAAATTCTGGAACATACTCTTCCTGATGTGTAGACTCGTATCTGTGTGTGGGAGAGGGTATCAGATACGCCAGCCAGTATATTCTGCGAGAGCTAAACTCACATGTGCTGACATATGCTGACGTGTGGCAGGGTAGCATCCAGACCTGTTTTTCTAATGTGGGAAAGAATATTTGCCAATTTCTGACAATACCCATGTCAAACCTGATGAAGACGTTTTGAATTTATTGCAAGGACCAAGGTAACAGTCAGAAGCCTTGGATTTCAGCCACTACCCTGTGCTGCCTACCGTGGCAACCTTGAGGAAGAGAGCTAACCTTTTAATAAATCAGTTTCACTGCTTAAAAATATAGTGAATAAGTCTAGCCATCTCTTTGACTCCCAGAGACATTTCAAATGTCAGCAAGATATTTATAATGTGTCTTGCACTGTTAGTTTTTAGTATATATGTCATTTTTAAAGTTGCCTCTGTTTCCTTAGACTGAAAAAAGCTGAAAAATTCTGGGTCACTGAAAACAACATCCTATAATCTTACACAGTAGTACTTTTGTTTGCAGCAGCCTACTCTTGAAGGTACTTGTACTCATCTCTTTCCTCTATGTGGAATTATCCTTTGATTTTCTCATCACAATTCCTGGCATTGGGAAATACCAGGAATTCCCTCAAATAGGTTGAAGTTGTAGAAGTTGGGCTAAAATTGGTGCAGCACTGCTTTGATCTAGTACGTTTAAATATATATAATTTTTTAAAGTTCCTAATATAGGGAAATGGATGGTAGTGCAAATTAAGTTACCTAATATTTTCTAACATGTTATGTATACATATACACCATATTTAAATAAATACATTCTTATCTTCATATAAGGTATAGAGATATGTCTATAGAGAGAGAAAGAGAGAGGAGAGCATCTTTCCAAAATATTCTAATAAAAACAACAGTATATAAAATATTAAAAGTAAAAGATAGGAGCCATTAGTGTGTTTTCATTTTAAACCATTTTCATTTGAAGTGATAAACATGATAGCAGGTTAATATAGTGCAAACAGCATCAGAAGTCAGAAGTCAGACCTGCCAATCTCAGCGGCCAATACGCCACACTCCAAACAAAACCATCCCGCTGGGCACCATTCACTGAGTTGTTGAAGCACAGCTGCCCACACTCAACTGTGTTGACCTTGGGCAAGTCACTTAAGCTCACTGACTCGTAGTTCTTCTGCTGCAATATGAGAATAACAATGTATGAGAAAAAAAAAAAGAATGTATAAGAATGTTTACCTTACCACATAAGGTTGTTGTGGAGGTCAAATGGCATAATATGTGTGAAAACACTTAGAAAACTTTAAAGTCACTTGTTCGCTTCCTGGAATATTCCTTTCCTCTCTTCCTTAACAAATCCTGCTCATCATTCAGAGGCTTCTCTTGACCCTCTTCTGATCTCCTCCCTCTTTCGAACCCCTAGAGCCCTTCATGGAGAGAACTAATCAGTGTACCATCATGTACCTCCTCCCCCTCCCACCGATTTGACCCTGACGCTTCCACACCTCCATGCTCCGCTCATTCCAGTCCCGGTCTCCACTAAATACTTTCTCTACTACTTTTTATCGTTCTTTTCATCCTCCGAAGCAGCTTTAAACATTACCAGCCTTTGAAGCCTTCCCTAATATTCTTCCTCCGTAGAGTCAGAAGCTTCTTCGTTCATGGTTCCCATAGTATAACTTCTGATGGAGTTCTTATCTTCTACTTCATTCTTTATTTACATATCTCTCTCCCTTTGTAGGCTCCTCAGAGACAGGGAAAACTCCATGTTTCTTTGTTTCCCTGGTGGTTACCATAGTTTCTCATAAGTGGTTGGTGTTCAAGCAATGTCTGTTGAATGAATGAACAACATTATACAGAATGTACAAGTGTATACAGAATACAGTCTTTCTGTATCTTTCTGAAAATATTATCTAGTTCGTGGTATACTATAATCACACACCTTTTGGGACAGAGTCTGGGTACCCATTTGTGTGTCTGGAATAATTTGACCATTAGAGTGTAATAGCATGTAGACTGTTTTAGGCTGTTTTAGTTTTTAGAAAAACTGTGTATGCCATCACCAGTAGACAAATGGTTAACCTACTAGTCCTATCTAAGCCCTACTAATTACACTTAGCTAGCTAAAAATTGAAACTGTCAATCAACTGTCTCTGTTTGGAGAGAGCCTTGATTTATCTGTGGCTAGATATGTTTTAAAAAGAACATATAGCCATCTTTTTGAAAAAGCAGTTTGGCCGCATTTATCAAAACCCTCTCATCCAGTAAATCCACTTCTAGGAAATTATCCTAAGGGAGTGGTTTAAAACAAACAAACAAAAAAGTAGATAAAGCCTTCTGAACAAAGATAGTTAACATGATATTATTCATAAATAATATGAAAAATGGCAAATAAGACACTGGCATTGTTTTAATAATCATAATAAAGTTTTTAATAATCAGGGGCTTGCCTGATCAATTATATATAATTGTATTGACCTCAATGCTGCCTTTTTTAGATTCTTTGCAAAGAACCAGGGTATACTTAAAGCAATCAAGTTTCAACTTCTTACCAGGCTTCCAATTTTACCATTCTTCCTTTCTTTAATTTAGAAAATGTTGAAAATAAGGTAACCTTTGAGGCCAAAGTTTTAAAACTCTCTAAGGAAACAATAATCTTAGCATTCGGAGAGGCCTAAAAAGCCTGTCTTATCCATTTTTATTAAAAAAAATAGACTGTGACTGACAGAGATGGAAATTCTAATGGTTGAACTTTTTTGTTCAACTGATTTTAAAAACAGTTAAGAAGGGAAAACTTGAATCTACGTGTTAAATGACTCTGAGGAAAACTATGTAAATTGTGGAAGCTTTTTATAATCCCTCATTTAATCTCCTTTTACAGGGAATAACTGGCAGAAGTAAAGCCATTTTATCATAATAGTTTCTGCAAGTTATATCAGGAAAAACCACAGGAATACTGGAAATAATCTTCTATCAAATCAGGGTCGTGTAGTCAGTTGAACACTGAGCTGAATTAGAAACACCACTCTCTGTTTTACAGCCTCACCAATAAATTGGTCAGGGGGCCTCACTGCTGAGATCTACCGTCCATCGCTTGCCTCTTTGTTCAAGAGGGAGGGTTTTCTTTTTTCATTTCTTGGGATAATCCTTGAAATGCATCCCCACTAATAATGCCACTCCCCTGGTAAAGAAGCCAGAGCAAAGGGCTGCTGGTGGGTGGAACGTTTCCTTAGTGGGCCTGGCCATCTTGTCTTAAAAGGGCAGAGAAGCATGTGACTTGTTTAAAGACATTTCTAAATGGTCCTGTTGGGCATACTGCCCAATAAGTAAGGCAAGTCCCTGCTTCAGAGCGCTCACTGTGTAAATGGTGAAGGAATGCCAGCTTCAAACATGAATACAAACACAGTAATACGTAGGCAAATAAATCCCCACACGGGCTGCAACCAAGCCCAGGAGTAATGTTAGAGCGTCAGGTCGGGGGTGGAGGGAGCCGAGGAAAGTGAAGTCCTGGGGGGTTTACCTTCCAGGAAATCTAAATCTTCATAATCAGGGAAGCTCCTTGAAGTGGCCTCCTTCCTAGTCAAGTTGTGAAAGAGTGAGGAGAAGCACCTTCCCGGGGCTGGCGTGGTAGTTTATGCCTTGGGAGTGGCTTCTACACATGGGGGTGAAGGTGGTGGGTTTTGTAGCCTGAGCTGAGCCGAGCTGGTTGTCTGAGCTAGAGGTGAATGAGAGAGCCAGCTGCTTGAATCCCCAGCCCAGGGAGCTCTGACAAGACGCCAAGGAAGGGCCTGAGTGCAGCCAGCAAACCAGAGGGGAGGGAGTTCAAGACGGGAGTACCCTTCCCCTTCAGCCTCTGCAGAGGGGCCTCCAGGAGACCCGTTACTAGTTCTCTACTCCCCACAAGAGAACAATGATTTAGAACAATCTCCTGAGAACTACTGTTCTTTCCACATGTGCTTATTATCCTGCATACTGGACCGTTTGTACTGGGCCTGGCCAGGGAGCAGCTATATACATTACAGACAGGCCTGGGGAGGAGAAACCCAGCAAGCAGATGAGATACCCTTGAATTAACCCTAAATTACTCCACGAACAGAAGTAACCCTTATGTAACATGGAGGCATTCTGACTGGTTTTCTTTGGGCCTTGCAAATACTTGAATAAAACCACAAAATGGTTAAACAACACTAGTGGGTACTCAGTTTAAATAAAAGCAGTTTGTTTTTAGCTGAGGATCAAACTCCAAATTAAGTGACCTCTCTGTGCCAGGCATTACAGCAGAGAGAAATAAGATATCCATAGGTTTAGAGTTTACTGTTAAAGTTTCCTACTTTATGATGGTTTAAGCTATAATTTTCTTTTTCTTTTCAGTCTCCCTGACATCCACTGATTTGGTATTGGTGTATTACTTCTATAAAGGATCTAAATGCCTATCTTACTACAATTCTCTTGTCTCAAAATCCACAGCTAGTGACATTGTGTATTTCATTTCAACAAACATTTATTGATAATCTACTACATGTGAGAAACTGTGAAAAGAAGACGGGCCTATAATGCCTGTTCGAGGATGTTATAGTCCCATCTTGGGGGCAGATATGGACACAACTGGAGGGAGAATGACTTTTATACTAATTAGAGTCATAAGGCAATGCACTATGGAGCACACGTTTAAATCTAATTGGAAGAATGGGAAAGCTTCGTGGACAATATGGCATTTGAGCATGGCCTCGAAACACCAATAGATGTTAGTTGAGGGCAAAGTAGGAAACATATTCAGAGACCAAAGGATATATGTCAGAAAACACGAAGACTTTAAAGTGCTGTATGTGTTCAAGAATGAATACAGGGTCCCCCAGCGTGCCCAGCATGACTAGACTTCAGGGTGTATGGGGAGACAGCTGCATCGGGAAATGGGGCTGGAAAGGCAGATTGGGGCTAGATCTTTGAAGGCTTTTAGATATTATTTCATAAACCATGCATGGCTATTAACAATTTATGAGGAGACTGGTGATTTTTAACTCGTAACTTAAGAGGAATGTTCTGGTAAAAGGGTAGATTGGAGAGGAAGCAATGATACCATGTATAGGTCCATCCACAACCCATATCCCTCCATTCAGTCAACAAATATTAATTGGGTACCTATTGTGCGGCAGGCCCAACTTTAGGCTATGGGGATACATCAATAAGAAAAACAGGAAAACAGAGTTCTTGCCCTCATGGAGTTTATGTTCTAGTGGAGAAGACATACAGCGAACAACATAAACAAACAATGTTTATTTTAGTGTCAACTGATAAGGAGAATGAATACAACAGGGTGAGATGGTATGAATGTGAACAAAAAGGGCTAAGTTTTGTGAAAAGGTGGCTGTGAAGGCCTCTTGAAGAAGTGACTTGAATGAAGACACGAAGGAAGGAGAGTGAAGGAGGGCATCTGTGGATTCTGAGGCAAGAGCATGTCAAATGGAGAAAACAGAAAAAGGCAGAGGCTCTGGTGCAGATGAGCCTGGGGTGCTTAAGAGTTGACTGTCTAGTTGAACCAGTGTTGGGCAGAAGAAGGAGGGTAAAGGGGAGATATTTCAACAAAAGCATCCGCCTGTGACTGGTGGGTTTGATTAATAAGGAGGAGGTCAAAGACAACTTGGCAGAGGGGGAGCGTGGGTTTACACCAAATGACTCAGGTCCAAATATTTGGTGTTAAGACAGCTTTGTAGGATGGTCTTGATGACCTCATCGAAGGAAGAGGTAAAATCAGCCAAGAGTGAGTAAATAGCATGGGATGAGGGCTGGGAACTGGTAATCAGTGGCAAAGTTTTGGACTAGCTGCTGAGAGGAACAGAAAAAGAACCTTAACTGGGTGTGAATATAAGGATTGATGAACAGTGTTTTTAGCTTAACTGTGGCTTGTTTGTCTGTTTGGCAAACATGTAGTAGCACTTACTGTGTGAGTAGCACTGTATTGAATGCTGAACATACGGAAGAGGAATGTGCTCACAGACAGAGAGGAAAGAGAATATTTCTAAATATATAAAATTTGTTCCTTTATCAGATTGGAGAGAATGAGATAGCATAATATTTAACTTCTCTCAACAAGCCCACTCACGATACAAACAAATTCTATTGGGCTGATTCTTAAGAGGTCCATATTAAAAAACAAAAAAACCAAAAAAACTTTCTGTCCCCTCTTCTATAGAGTTTATTCAATTAGACCCAAATAATTGTATTTTTCAATAATTAGCCCTGCCTAAATCTGTCTGTAAAACTGAGTTTCCAACCAATGTGCTTTGAGGTGCATCTCATGGGACATGGGTATGCTCTGAATGGGTTTAGGTCTGCTGAAGATACTAATCCCCCCAGCCCTTGGGCTGGCTGAGCAGGGCCTGGGGTAGCCAAAGGCCCCATCTGATAACCTTGGGCCTCCAGCAGCCTAGCCTGGTCGTTTATCCCAGTGTGCGGTACAAATGCAGCATGGGCCATGTTGTGCAAAAAAGGTTGGGAAGCATGCAATCAATGTGCCTGCCCCATACTCACATTCCCTAGCACAGTGGCCACACAGTCTTTTGAATGTATACGCCTATCAATAACAAGATTTTGAGCAGTATTTCCAATATAGCTCTCTGTATTTTCTGTATTTTGGGTGTTTTTTTGTTTTTTTTTTTTTTTGGCGGCACCGCTCAGCTTGCGGGATCTTCGTTCCCCGACAGGGAATTGAACTCAGAGCCATGGCGGTGAAAGCAGAGTCCTAACCACTGGACTGCCAGGGAGCTCCCTGTATTTTGTAAGTTATATACATGTTCCACTATCACTAACTATCTCAAGTCATAAAGGCCGAAGTTCATCAACAATTACATACATCTTCATTTCAAACAATCTTCCAGACAATTTTAATCATTCCAGCTGACTTCTTGTCTGGTCTGAACATATTTACATTGTCCTTACCTTGTAGATGTGACTGCTATAGCCCTAGTACTATAGTAGGGAAATTTCCCTAGTAGGGAAATTTCAGCATTGTTACCTTCTCGCTGACAACTTGTGCTGGTAATTAATGTCATCTTCTCTTCATGTTTTCTCTGCAAGAGTCTTTTTAAGTCACTTCTCCATTTTGTGAGGGTTAGTTTGGTTAAAAGTAAGCAATGTATTCCACATATTTTCTCAATCGGGTACATGTGTGCTGCAGTACATCGTGACACATGGCAGTACTGAAAATGTGCATGTACCTATAATGACCAGTGTCCCCCCATAATACTCTATGACCCCCACCCTCCCTCAGAAGCCACCAGCAGGCTTGCATCATAAGTGAGGGCACCTTGTATCAAATCCTGATATTGAATCCTGGCATAACAATTTATTTCTTAAAATATCTAAAAATACTTAAATAAAATATTTAAAAATAAACACAAATAGAAATTTCTAATGTATTCATCTGCCTCCTATTTTGGAGACCATTTCCCTTGTGCCCTGTAAATATTCATCACCCCTTTCCTTAGCCTAATGACAGAAGCTATTAGTTATTATGTGCTTCTCATCTGCCAACCACACTATAGATATCATCTCATTTCATCCTCACAGCCATCCTTTGAGGCAGGACTATTATCTCCATTTTACAGATGAAAAAACTGAGGTTTAGAGAGGTACAGTTAACTTGTCCAAGGGTCATTGCTTGTAAGAAATGGGCAGATTTGAAACATAAGATCTTTCCAATCTGAATTACTGCCTTCCTTCTCTTAGGGCTGGGGTAATTTGCAGTCTTGCGTCCAAAGAACTTAGTCCTAAAATATAATGAATTTGGAGTTCTCAAGACACTCTTTGGGGTAATACTGATGCGGGTGCTATGTGTCTGTTTCTCACCTTAAATTGTAGCACCATTATGCCTGGTTTGTATCCATGCCACAAATCTAGTTGCTATAGCATCCTTCATATTAGGAAAATATCTGTCAGCTCCAGGTGGCTGGAACACCAGACAGGCTTGCTGATAGTTTAGTGAATAGGAACAATGATTTGGCAAGTTATGGGGTAGTAAGCTGAGAGAAAAACAAAGTCTCCAGAGACGCTGAGGAAGTAGGCCAAAGATTTTCACATTGTATTTCCACCACTACACAACTTCAAGTTTAGTCAGCTGGGTTAGAGAGAGAGGCTAAATCTGCAAAGACGAAATTGGAGGCTACTGAAATAGCATTCCTTCCTGTGGGTTCATTTTTTGCCTTAGAATAAAATACGTTGCCCTGGTAAAATTAAGTTGCCATACCCAAAGTGGTGGCAGGGTTAGTCATTTTAATTGTTGGTCATTGATTTAAAGCATCTCCTTACTCATAATTCATTCTCTTTGAACATGATTATATCCAGATAATGTTCTCTTCCAGTAAGAAGGGAAGAACAAAGGAAAATAAATAAAACACAGTTTACTCGAATCTCATTAAAGTTCTTGCACAAGAAGTGAGGAAGCATGGGAAAATGTGAGTTCTTTTATAAAAACAAGTTTTTCCTTGAAGTCACTACAAGATTGCAGTTCACATAACATATTGGTATGTGTATACGTTTTTACAAGGGGGGCTATGTCACCAGAAAAATGTGAATCAAAGTTTCTGTGGTCATTTTTTTTAAATGACTAACAGCATATGTAATATCCTTTTTAAAAAGTAGTTTATCATTCATTTCTCATTTAAAAAAAAAAATCCATTTTCACTTTCTCCAAAGAAGCCCATATCTGGGAGTTGAGAACCATCTTTCTTTCTATCTTAATTCTTAACTATTTTGAATTTACCCAATATTCTGCCCCAAACTAACAAAGCATTATAGGTTTGAAAAGTTTTCTGCTAACAAGCATACGAACTATAATTTATAGTAAAGTAGCTTCATTCTATGTTATATCTTTAACGTGATGTTTAAGCACTTTTGAACCTAAAACAAATGCTCATTAACCTATTTTATGTATTCTTACCATAAAAGAATCTACATTTACAAGATACATAAATCGGGGGTGTTTTGTGTGTTAAGATTCAGTCAAAACACTTTTTTAAAGTGAAAAAGTTAGTCTCCTTAGTAAACTGGATTTCACAGCAGAATATTTCCAAAATGAAATATTAATTAACCTTCCATATTTAAGATTTATTTACGAAAGTTCATTTAACACACAATTTTAGGGTAATACTTAACATTGTTTTTTGACAATCCTGTTTTAAAAAGTGAAGTATATTTATGGTTCAAAAATCGTAAAATTTTAATTTATTTATTGATAGTTATCAGGTTATTAGGCATGGGCGGTGTTCATTGCCCTACTCCTGTCGCTTTTCTGCTGAGTTGAGTCTGTTGACAACAGTCCAGATTGAGGCGAGAAAGACCAGAAAGCGTGTTTCTGTGCTCTTGCTTCTACCCAGGAAGAATTCTTTCTTTCTTTTTCCCTACATAAGTGAAAATAAGCTCTAACAATCCTTGAGGTCTCTGGGATAATTCTGGACTGGTAACTAATTGAAAAAAAGAAAAAAAATGAAAACCTTGGCTTTAGAGAAACTTTTTTGCTTCAGCCCTGAGAAGGAAAAAAGCATAATCCTATCATACTTAGTTATCAGCACTATTAGAAATTCTGACTGGCTTGATAATTACCATGGAGCCGCAGAGCACTTAGCTGGTAGATAGCTAAATTTAATTAATAGTACAGATTGTTAGATAAACCTCCTCATTTATTTTACAGCTCTGTGTACTTTCTCTGTCCTGCCCACCAAGTTAGGGTCTTCTTTTTGGTTTCCTTGTTTGCCCGCTACAAGTTCTTACCTGGCAAGAACACTGCAGCAGGACCACTTAGAGCAGCCTGGCACCCTGAAAAGGTACAAGGCTTCAGGCTCAGAGGGATCTGGATTTGAATCTCGACACTGTCACTGGCTAGGTGCATGCTTTTCTATTGCTCATCCCCAAAGTGGTGATGGTGATGTCTGTCTCAGAGAGTCAGGTTGGTGTGAGATCATACCTGAAAAACCTGCTTCTGTGCTTTCTGTGGGTGTATGTCCTGTAAAAATACTGTCATTATGATGCCCTCATTTTTTCTGCACCTCACCTTTTCCTAAGCTCCTAGAGACTTCACTCTGCCAGGAACCCTACTGTCTCCACCTAGAACTTTCCACAGGGAGTCAAGACCTTTAGAAAAATATTGTGTGATCCATCAACTTTTCTCCTTCTTATCACTGACAACCCGCTCTTTCATCAGTTTAAGTGCTGCCACCTCTTTTTCTGCTCCTGAGATTCTCTGTTGCAACGGTAACGTATGTATTTAACGGCTGATGAAGGTATGAATAAGTAAATGGGAAAATTATGTGAGTAAATTTTTTCTTTCGTTTGGTTGCTTTTTTTATTTATAATTTAAACCCTACCTTCTTCCAAAAGGATTTGGAAGAGCTTTGCTGTTTGTATCACTTATTCCCATTTAGTTATGAATGAGGACTAGAATTGGAGCAGAAACTGTGGTTTGCCTTATAGCATCCCCACCGTGTGGCCTTGACACCTTATTTAACCTCTCTGAGCATTAGTTTCTTCCTGCGTAAGATGGGGATGATCATACCACTTTAGAGGCTGTTGTGAGGATTAAATGAGCTATCGTATATGCGAGCATAATGCATTTAGCATCAATACCTGGCACACAATATCAACAATAATAATGCAGACACCTTCTAGCAGAATATTTGAGCGGTATAAGAGAGAATTAAAACAAGAATTGAATGGAAGTTGTGGGCCCTCTAAACCTCCCTCATACAATTTATATCAGGGAGAACATTCATGAATATGCATTTTGAAAACTGCAGCACTCTAGTGACAATATTTGTTTCAAAGAAAATAAATTCCAATAACAAGTGTGCGTGATTTTTAAAAAATATAATTAGTTCTCATTTATTTATTTGTTTGTTTGTTTATTGGCTGCATTGGGTCTTCATTTCAGTGCACGGGCTTCTCACTGCAGTGGCTTCTCCTGTCGCGGAGCACAGGCTCTAGAGCACAGGCTCAGTAGTTGCGGCGCATAGGCTTAGTTGCTCTGCGGCACGTGGGATCCTTGCGGACCAGGGCTCGAACCCATGTCCCCTGCATTGACAGGCGGATTCCTAACCACTGCACCACCAGGGAAGCCCAAGTGTGCATGATTATAATGAACAAATTAAGGAATAATGGAAGCAAAGTTACCAATATACTGTCTTAGCGTCTAAGTAGCTTATTCCTTGTTTAGTAAATACTCCAATTATGGCAAATGTTTATCTCCAGTCAAACTACAAAATGCCTAAAGCCTTCACAGGCTCTAAATTTTTTTTTTCTTTTTTGGCCTTTCCAATAATAACCATCTAGTAAGTTGACAAAACAAGTTTCACCATAGCATTATGTGCCTGACACAGTGTCAGGTGCGGGGGGAACTGCTGAAAAGTCGAGAGACTCCAGTTCACAGATTCCTGTGACTCCATTTCAGAGAAAGCAGTTCAGGGCCACGTGCACCAAGGGCCAGACTGCCTGGGTGATTTGCAGGCTGAGTGCAGCATTTATCCAGACATTTTAATAACTGTCTGTCTTTAAAATAATAATAACTGACTGTCTTTAAAGATGCACTTTTATTCATCTCCCTGCAGTCAGAATCCTGTCTCTTTGTCTTTATTAGAATTGGATTACAAAATGGAGAGAGATCAGAAATGGTACATTTAAGAATAAAATTGAAAAAAAGGAACCAATTGGGGTTAATGTCCTGTACAAAGACGCAGCAGCTGAGGCTGTGGTTTCTCAGGAAGCTTCGCTTGCTATGTCAGAGACCACAGTATGAAATCGTACAGACCGTTTGTATTAGAGCTCGTCAACAATGCTTTCCTAGCAACAAAGTGTTAGACGGACCTTACCTTTCCTACAACGTTAATGTGGGTTTTCTTGGATTCACTTATCATGGGTGTGGCTATGGTCTACAATCATGTAGCCAGAACATAGGTATGGTTTATCTTCTCTGTAGTCCTGTGACATTGTTCCAAAGAGGCATTGATTTCAGATATTATCAGCATAATATTTCATCTTACGAATCATAGCATTTTAGAGCGCTAAAAAAGACCTCATTTTATTGGTGAGAAGATTGGATCAGGGAGGTTAAAGTGTTGTGCCCAAGTCACACAGCTAGCTGGTCACCTTGATCATTTTATTTGGCATCTCTAGACTCTCCTGTGGAGCAAAAACTTGTTCCATGAAAGTCTTTGATTTCTATAGGCTCTCTCTCTCTCTCTCTTTTTTTTTTTCCCCTAATTTCCTGAATATATACTTTTTTTCCAAAAAAAATTTAAAAGGCAATTTTTATAAACCCCCTGAAAACAATAGCTAGACTATGACTAAGCAAACAGTTTTTTCAAATTAAATTCAAGACCTTCAGAATTACGTTGCTTACCATCTAATAATCAGTGGTGAGCCAGTCAACAAAGCTTCCCAAAGAAAAGTACACTTAAAAAGTTGAAAATCATGTATATAGTTTGTTTTTTTTTAACGTGGCTTCATTTTAGTAACTATTTATGTCATAAGTTATTAAAATAAATTTCAAAATTCCAAGGTCTTTTTTTTTTTTTCCCCCGTACGTGGGCCTCTCACTGCTGTGGCCTCTCCCGTTGCGGAGCACAGGCTCCGGACACGCAGGCTCAGCGGCCATGGCTCACAGGCCCAGCTGCTCCGCGGCATGTGGGATCTCCCCAGACCAGGACACGAACCCGTGTCCCCTGCATCGGCAGGCGGACTCTCAACCACTGCGCCACCAGGGAAGCCCCCAAAGTCTTTTTGAGTATAATAATATATTGGAGTAACACTGTGTTTTTTTGTTTGTTTGTTTTGAATGCTTGGATTTTTTAAAAGAGTATGCTAGTTATATTGAGCACATTGAGAAATGAATGCAATATTGCAACTGCATCCTCTATTTTTGGTCTCTTATGGTGGTGGTGCTAAGAGCCACAGGCTTAAAAACATTTAGGGTTTTGCTCTTTTGCCCATCTCAGTAAATCTTTAAAATATTTGTTAAATAAAACAAGTTCAGGGCAAAATGAAGCCCAAACAGGCATCCCTTAGCCACAATGAACTTTAGCCAAATATTTACTCATAGGTGAAATGTGAACTTACTGGGTACCTAGTACAGTGAAAAGCTTGTTTTATCCCAGAGGGGGTTGGGAAGCTAAATTTTAAAATAACATAAATCTAGAGTTAGATTTGGCATCATCATTTTTGCAGTAGTATTTAAAGTGATTTACAGTGGGTTGAAGTTGAAAAAGAGGTGAGCCTTAAGGTGGTCATTTTAGTCAATGACCATCATTGAACTCCTGCTCGAAATCCAGAATACCGAAGACAGGACAAAAACAGGGAGCAAAGGGTGCAGAGAACCGTTCTACAGATGGGAGAGGAATTGAGCCAAGCAAAAAAAATTGTACTTAGATAAAATTGAGAACGATGTCAGCATTTCTGCCTTGAGAAATAGCTGTGAACTGGACACTATCCATAATAAGGGCACCAATATACAGTAGGAAAGACAAACAACAGGTTCTGTCCTTGTTAGAAGGAGGCTTGTATACAGCAGCCAGGTAATCAGATACCAGTGTCCTGGAGTACTAGTGCTAGACTGGCCATCCAGGTGCCAGCCAGAGGACTGTGTTTGTTTGGGTAATTTGAAAGGATGGCTTATAGCTGGAGTTCCTTCCTTTCTGTCTTCCTCCCTTCCTTCTTTTCTCCCTCCCTCCTCCCTTGCTTCTTTTTTTACAACTAAAAATCAGTTATATCTAGCCCTTAAATATTAGTGTTAAAAGTTAAAGCCACTTTGGAGATTCCAACCAAATTATAAATGTACCTGCTATCACCTCTTGTGAATATACTAAGGAATTTTTAAAATCTTGATTTGTAACTCTTCCTTATGATTTCTATGAGGCATCAAGCTATTTCTGATGTTAATTTTTATACAATAAAAAGAAAGGAAATGAAATATTTTTGAATGACAAAAAAGAAACATAAATACAAGGTGTGGAATCATTGACATCTCCTGGACAGACCCTAAGCCTCTGTCCTAGTATCTAGTCACAGTTAGTCTGAAAAGGAAACACCAAATGTTGCTTCATAGTCTTGAACCTAGAAATCAAGTTTAGCCTGAAAATAAATACAAATATGTAAGGGATTTATGGGTTTTGTTATTAAGGCAAAGGATCTTACCATGTGTCACTTTCACGGACTCACGGATTAGTCTGATGGGGGCAAGAAATTTCTTTATGGAGAGAATATGAAGCCAGGAAACCTTCCCACAGTCAGCATCCCCTCATTAAAGTCTGGATAACCCCAAACTGCTTTTTAAATGCATTTGATTCTCTAAAACTGATGAGCAGTGAAATAAATATGTTCAGTCAACTGAGATTGGGTTTATTTTCAGGGTGGGGGTGGGGGTAGGTCGAGGAGAAGGGTCAGAATTGAATCCTTTTCAAAAGAAACTGTTTAACAATCTACCTTAGTTTGTGGTACGTATTGAAAGTTGGATGCTTTCCATGAAAACAAAAATGGACATAAAAGACAAAAGAGGTTTTTTTTGTTTTTTTTTTTTTTGCGGTATGCGGGCCTCTCACTGTTGTGGCCTCTCCCGTTGCGGAGCACAGGCTCCGGACGCACAGGCTCAGCGGCCATGGCTCACAGGCCCAGCCGCTCCGCGGCATGTGGGATCTTCCCAGACCGGGGCACGAACGTGTGTCCCCTGCATCAGCAGGCAGACTCTCAACCACTGCGCCACCAGGGAAGCCCGACAAAAGAGTTTTTGAGTGATATTTAGAGTGAAGTTGATTATGTGTGTGTAGGAGCAAAGCATCCCCAGAAACTTTTCTCAGAATTAACTTTTTGTGTGCGTTTTGATTTTTCATGTGTATACTCTTATGACTCACTCAACATTCATTATTCCATAGACACTGGCCAGATACCTGCTCTTTTCCAGGCATAAGGGGATACTCTTTTCCAATCATGGGGGATTCAATGTCAAATAAGGCAGCGGTTCCTGTCCTCAAAGTGTTACAGTCTCAGCCAACTAAAATTATGTTTCCTGTTCACATTGAGGACACTCTGCACCAGACATAGACCAACTGAGGCTCTCCTGACTCAACATGAAGCTTCCAATGTCTCCTGGGCACTGGCATATCCACTGGTGGATGGAGAAGGACAGGGGGAGGTAGATCACATGGCAGGTCCACCCACGTGCCTTTGTCCAGACCTCCTTCACATGCCTACCTCCAAGGGAGGCTGGGAATCATCGTCCTCCCATGTGTTTGTTAAATACTTAGCTTATCTCTGCCGTGATATTTTTAAATTCTTAATTTAAAAAATCTTTATCATAGTAAAAATATCCTTTTAATAAAAAACTGACCTAGAAAGCTGACTCATATACTACGTCCAATGTATTAATATTAATGACAAATAAGGAGGTGGGTCTCAATAAAATAGATGCCTGTACAACCACTTATTTTTAAGCAGGTCTCAGATTTGCCCCATCAGACTTTTCATAGATGTGAGGTTGATGAATTTGCTTTTTACTTCTTTTACCCTCCATCCTTTCTGAAGTTGCACGTAAGCAGTAGAACGGTGAAGAATGGAATCAGGATTTTGGAGGTAAATCAAGCAGTAAAAAATGCACAACTCAGGTCATTACTGTGATAACGATCATTCATCTCCTAAAAAAACAAGAGTCGGCAGTGCTCAGCAACTCACTCTAATATGGATGGAGAGCGACTCCTCTGCCCTCTGCCTGCCTTCCAGGCAGCCCTCTCCCTCCCAGTCCTTCTCATTGCATGCCCCCAACCCCCACCCACCCCCCAGTTTGAGGCTGTTACAGAAGGGGAAGTTCAGCCACAAGTTTAAAGGACAGGAAGTGATTCATGATTCCCCCAAGGGTCAGGTGAGTGGGTAGTGAGGGAAGGCTGGGAGAGAGAATTCCAGATAGAAAAGTAGCCCAGATGGCAGAGTGACCAGGGCTGGAATTTTAGAAATGACAGTGACATCAGCATTAGGGATACTCCCCCACTTTCCCAGATGAGCATCTGGAAGCACTGCTGTGAATTGTTTCCCTTCTGTTTTCACAGCATGATTGGAAACAAAGAGGTATCAATATGAAGCCTAAAATGAATGATTGTAAATCCTTGGAGCAGAGTTTCATAGGATGTTTCTGGCAGAATTTATTGGTAATTTAGTGCTATCTGGGTTTTGCTAATAGAAACCATTATGCCAAAGAGAATTTTAAAACCTAGAATTCGGTAAACCTAAGAGGTATGGATTTGGTTTTGGTTTTGCTTTTTTTTTGCTGTTTGGGGACTATTAACTTCAAATTTGCTAATACCATTATTGTGTTATAAAATAAGTGACATTATGGAATATGTAATTGACAATATACTGTTTAGACTCTAAATAGAAACCACACTTGACAGAGAGGAGAGGAGAAGCATAGAACTTAAAGCAGTTATGAACATGAATCTGTTAGTACCTACAGGATATATGAGGGTACTTTTTGTACCAAGAAGGAGGAAGTCTTTTAGAAACATCATCTTTGCTACATGTTGTCAGCTGTGGAATGTTTTTAAACTGTATTTATGTTCTTTAAGGACAAATAAAAGATTTGGAAGTTTCAAGCAAAAGATTAACCATTGGAATTGTAACTCTTGCACTCTTCCTTCACGAGTAGAGAGTTCTGTTCGATACTAAAGGACTGTTGATAATGTGAGTAAGTGGGACATACTCCACCTTAAATTTTGTTCTGTTTAGGGGTTTGATTCATAAGAAGGAGTGTGATTCTTCCTGTTCCAAATGCAATCCTGTCTTCCCCTCACAGTACTTTGAGGCTGTGATGCAAATCCATGGTGTTCCTTTTTTAACGTGAATGAAAACAGTGGGGAAAGGAAGTGTGGAGGTTTGGAATCTTTGCTGTTGCTTCACAGGTCACCGGGGAGCAATGAGGTTCTTCCTCTCTGTCCGTGGCCGGAAGCATGAGAAAGGACTATCATTTACTCCTCGCTCTAAATTTCTTGAGCCTCTGTGCTGGAAGCTTCCTCAGTTCATAACGCAAACATTAATCAAGCCCCTTTGGGGTGCTGGGCACTTTGCTGGCACAGGATGTGCAAAGACTGTGCCTGTGGAGGGAAACAGAAAAGCAGAATCAACCAAAAATTCCAGTGCCAGGGTAAGTGCTGGGCCAGAGGTACACAGAGGGTGCCAAGGAGAGATGGGGAGAACCTTACCTACCTGTGTGGCAGAAAGCCGGTGGTCAGGAAGGACTTGGCAGAGAAGGTAAAACTAGAGCTGAGAATTAAAGAAACAGAGGGGGAAGGAAGAATAAGGATTAGCGAGTCAGATCAAGTGGGAGAAAGCCATTCTAGCTTTAGGAAAAGTACCTACAGGGAACAGAGGACGGGAGTGGCGGGAAGCTGCAGTTTGAAGGAGCTGGGAGTTAGTACTGCTGGCATCCAGGGCACGTGCCCAGTTGAGACGCAGAAGGACACGCCGGGGACCCACGCTGAGCTCAAGAATCCTATGCTGTCCTTGGAAGTTTGCATTTTACTTTGGAAGCATTTAAGAGTCCTGAAGGATATTAAGCAGCAGAGCGAGTGATCAAATTTGGGTTCTATCTCTGAAGTTATCTTTGAGGGATGTTGGTTGCGTTCCTTAATGAAAGGCACAACTTGCCTTCAGAACATGAGATCTTCTGCTATTTTACAGAAATATATTTAAGAATGTCTTTGTTTTCAAGCCAACATCTTATGTTGCTGAGCAGAGATTCTACCTCCATCCTGTGATCTAAGCTCAACCAACCGTCAGCTGTCCATTGCCTGCGTGTCTCTCAGTTCGTTCTAGTCAAACCCCTGGGTCCAGTAGTGTCATCCTATCTCGAATGGAGTTGGCATTTGCCCAAACCCCACATTTTCTAGTGTTCAGGGAAGCTGTTATTAAAAAATAAGATAAATCTAGTGATAAATCATCTCTCTAAAAGTGAAATTTCTCTTTTAAATTTACATTTGAGTCCCTTCATCCCCCCAGAATGTCCACGATGGTACATCTTGGAGCATTGGTTTTCTTAAAATTTGAGGGAAAGCTTTTTGTAGTAAAATAAGGGAGGGCATGTTTTATTCGTCCTCTATATAGGTAGAAATGTGAAATAAATTCATGGAGGACATCTGTTTATTGTCTTCTGCCATTTGAGTACGTCAGTGGGAAAATGTGAAAAGTACTCATTTCAGTTGATAATAAAAGCTCCAACTTTTAAGTGCCTGCTCTTTGTCAATTTACGTAATTCATTTTGTCCAACATTTGTAAACACAAAGTAAAGTCCAAAGCCTTGTGCCAGGGACCAGAATTGCAGCGGTACACAAAATACCCTTCCTTGTTCTGGAGTTTCTCTCACATCCTTCCAGCTGACCTGAATTATATCCATAACATTATGCACATTTTGTGGATGAGGAAACGGAGACTTTGAGATGTAATGAGGTTTGTTCAGGGACCCCTACAGTAATCCCATACTCTATGCTGCTCTCCACTGCTACACTCTGGCGGTGGGGGGGGGGGGGGTTGATCTCAACTTGCTGTCTTCCTTACCATATCTGTTCCGTCCTTTGCTTTATCCATTAAAGAATTTCATCCTTTCCCCCAGGTTACTTTCCTGTGTCTAGAGATGAGCAAGGGCCAGTAATCATCACCATCACAATCAGTCACCAGCCACACCCATGTATGAGCTTGTCTTTCTGTTAGTTATTGATGGTAGCCATAACAGCTACAACCACCACAAATTGTACTGAGTCCCTACTGTTTACAAGTTCACTGTGCTCAGACTTTAAGTCCACTAAGAGATGACCATAATAATAGGTCAAATAACAATTCAAGATAGCCAGGGATCATGGAAGGGGAGAGACCATAAGTGTTAGAAGGGTTTAGGGAAGGCTTCCTGGAGTAGGTGTCCAACAAGCTACCTTTTCCAGGAAAGAGAAGGTTTAACTAAGAATAAAGGGGAGGGTCTTCTAGGCAGACCCAACTAAATCTAGTGCCCAAAAGAAGGTCACCTCAGTATATCACACATTTTCCCTCTGCTCCTGAGAACCAAAATAGTCGTGGCTGGGTGTAGTTACATTTAAAGAGAGGGGATTGCTCTACTCCATTTCTCTACTGTAGTGTGTAGAGAGGCATTATTCTACTCTGACTGAAAGCATACCCACTTCCCCAGGGGTGCCGTTGTGGACTGACTGGATGATTCCCTTGGAGGAATGAATGGGGCAGCTTCGGGGAGCTGGGTGTCCTCCAAGGCATATGCAGGGAGATCTCGGGTGGTCCAGACTGAACTAGGCTCAGATCTGCTCCTGAGGGCACCTAACCCTTTTTGCTCATCACCAGAACTACCCTCCTTCTCCCAGAGTCGTCTAGATTGGAAATGACTCTGGACCAAATCTGACTTCCCATTACTATTCCAAATCCACATCTGGAAGACCTCTAAGCTTCATGAGATTTCATGTCATTGATTTGTTATTAAGTCTGGGGCTGGCACTTAGCCCATCCTCAGCTCCAGCAACAGTAGCAGCAGACTTAAATGAAATAGAACCGGAAGGCGTGAAAACCCAGCATGTGCCCCTCAGCCTCCTTCAGTCAAACCAGGAAAAAAGAAAGAAAGCAGGAGAGCTTTTTCAGGGGCCAGAGGTACCTTCGCCAAAGACCTTTGACCAGCAGTATGTGCAGGTCCTTTGCTGGGAATAAATAAAAGGAGCGGCAGTCCGTTCTGATTTGGGATGAATGCAGGGCAATGTTGGTGAAAGATGGGTACCCAAGGGACACCTGGAACAGAAGCAGAGCTTCTCAGCTCTGCCACATTCAGCATATTTATTTAAGGAAGCTTGCATTGAACACGCACTGGGTTCAAGTGCTCTGCCAGGCACTAGAGGTGCAAAAAGTGAATCAGGCAACCTCTGCCCTTGAAACGCTTGTAGTCTAATGGGGAGACAGACGTATAACAAGAACATTTCAGTCTAACCTCGTAAGGACTATAACGTACAAAAGTCCGGAGAGAGACAAGCTAACCTGGGATTCGGAAAGTGATGTCTTAGCTGAATCTTGATAGAAGACAAATGAGTAAATCAGGAGAAAAAGAAGTAGGAAGAATGGGACAGACAAAGGAGAAGAATCAACCCAAGGGCAAGCGTGGAACGTGAAACAGCACCATGGGACTGACAAACTCCCTGCCGTTTCAGTACCTGGGCCCAAACTGGGCCGTGAGCCCCTGGAAGTAGGCAGAGGCCAGATGAGGGAGGGCGCTGTGGGTGAGGGTAATGGGCTGGTACTTTGTTCTTTGGGTGACAGGGAGGCATGAAGGAATCCTAAGGAGAATGATCATACCTGTGTCTTAGAGAGGTCAGGAAGGCAAGAACTGAAGCAGGGGCACCTGTTAGGAGCACCTGTTAGGAGTCTGCTGCAATCGTCTCAGGACATGATCATGCTCTAAACTAAGGCAGAGAGAATGGAAGTGGGCCGATAGAAGCTGGAGAAATACATTTAAGAGGGAAACTAAGCAGGTCTTGGGGTTGAGTTTGTGAGAATATGAGGAATTCAGGAGAGGGAAGGAGTCTAGGAAGACCAGTTGTCAGACTCTTAGAACTGGACTCAGTTTATTCATTGATTTAACCAGATGCTTCTCATATAACAGAGTGTCATCTGAGGCAGCATTCTTTAAACTGAGGGTAATGAAGTCAGCTAATGGATATACCCAGCAATTTTTAATAGAAGAGAACAGAACAGAAAATGTCAGGTGGCATTGCATGTATATAAAGAGTAATTATTGTTTTGTGAAACTTTGTTTCAGTCTCTGAGTATGAGTATGTATGTACATGCTCACAACTATTAGTAGTATATTTCTTTCTAAAGACTGTGGTCAAAACATTTGAAAGTCTTATGATATTCTTTTTCTATGCTCATGTCTGGTTATTTTCAAGTATGAATGAATATATCCCAATCAGGTTTGTTGATCTTAAAAAGGGAGAGTGATTCCTTTGTGAAAAAACAGGAAAATCTTTTCACGCTGTTATTCTTCCAAGACTAAATCTTGCAGTAATGTCTGGACTAGGAATTCCCAAGGATTCCATGCAGAGGGAAGGGGAAAGGGATCGGGGCCCGTAGGAATGACTCTCCCAGTCCGTGCTGGGACTGTGTCAAATGCCCTGCCCTTCAGAAAACCTAGGCAACATTGAGATCTACAAAGACAGTACTGCCCAAGGATATAAAACCTTATTTTTTACAGGGTTTTACTGTTTGCAAAGTACATTCACAATACATGTTCCCATATTTAAAATAGCCCTGTGACTTCAGAGGGAACTCATGTATCTGAAAAATGTTTTAGGTGTTTATTGGCCTGTAAATATTTAAAACTATAAATATTGAATATTTTCCTCTTAATATAGCCCTTCACTCTTTTAGTCAACATTCATTTGCAAAGCTCTGGGCTAAGAACTGGACATGCAAAGATACATTCTGTTTTCCAATCTGGTAATGTGTACCTGCAATATTATAATTTAAGAGAATATAAAAATCCACATATTTATTTAAGGATGCTTGCAGTTTTACCTGTGATACGTTTACAGAATATATGTGCACCTGTATACGTGTGTGTGTGTGTGTGTGTATGTGTGTGTGTGTGACAGAGAGAAAGAAATTATTTATCTCACCAAGTTCCAAAATCAAGAATCGATTGTCTACAGGGAACAAAGCAGGAAAAAGCTGGCCCTTTTCTAAGCCTTCAAAGGTGCATAAAGGTTTTGCTTTCTTGGGCTAAATGGGAGTACTTTAGTGGTAAAATAAATGAATCAGAATTTGATGAAAGCTATGTAGCCTCAGCAAATAAAGTGCCTATATAATAATATTTTCATGCAAAGAAGTTCCCAGGCCTAAGCTCTTTCTGAAAACCCTGGGTTAAGGACCTTTAGTTTATACATTAGCCTAAACAAGACAGACTTATCTCAATTAAAATGTGTGTGTGTGTGTGTGTGTGTGTGTGAATATGTACTCACCGTTCCTCGTTTTGGAAAAACAAAAGGTTCAAAGAGGACTGCTTTCTAAATTTTCTCTTCACCATTGGGTGTATTGTGAGCAGTCATGAAACATTCATTATAATCATTTTAAGCATAAGAGCAAAATATTCCTTTGCTTTTAGATGTAAATGGTTGAAGCATCTGAACGGTATTGGAACTATTGAATAGTTTCCAGTTGCCTCCTCACAAAGCAGATCCCTGAAAACACACCTGGGATGTTTTGAATAGTGGGAATGACCTTGAGAGGAAGCCTATCTGGGAAGCCCATATCCCTTGCTCAAGATTTACTTATTTGTTCAGTTTTTTGTTTGTTTTTTTTTAACATGGAAAAATAATCTTCTGACAGCATTTCCCTTAATGAAGGCTACATGTCTGATACAGATTTCTTTCCCAGGCCTCTGATGTGTTTGGTATGTTTAAACATATCTTTGCCCTTGAGATCTTCACATACCAAGCACATGATTGCTAATATTTTACTTATTAACCGGTAAGCACATCATAAACTATAATCACAAGACTGCCTTCCCCAATCCGGTGTTCATATCCTGAAAGTAGCAGCTGGTGGAGGCTCTTACTACCATTTTCAAAGTGTCACATTTCATTTATGATTCTCATTACATCTTGTTGAACAGCATTGTATGGTGCAAAGCATGGCTTCCTGCGATACAACATTATTTAACAGAAAGAGTCTAATGAAATCTTCTATAGAATGAAAAAATGAATTGCCTGTTGGATTCTTCTTGTAAGAAGAATCTTTGTGAAGGGTGGGTATTTGGCCCCTAGGCCCTCCTGTAGGCATGCTGAAATTAACCTATCCAAGGTCATGAGGTAATGAGGGGTGGAGTCAGTGCTTCTAACCACTGTAAGCCATTTTACCTCTTACATCCAGTTAGTCTGGTATGCCTTCAGATAAAGGAACATTTTCTAAACAAATTGACAGGCTCTTTTAAAAAAGTTAATTCATAAAACTAAGTATGTGCATTCAACAAGAGAAGAATCTTGTTTTATTTAAGTAATAGGTATGCCATTAGTTAAGAGCAAAAGGAAATCAGAACGTTATCTTCATTTTGAACTCTCCTTTAAGGCAAAACATTAACCCTACACAAAAATAAAATTGTTTTGTTCTAAAGAGATTCACTCTTGGTGAATTTGCTAGTTTTCGAATTTGGGTCACATTTTGCTCTTGATTATTTAAAAGGTTTTAGGAGTCTTGTAGACTCCAAATATTCATCTAGTCATTAAAACAAGTTGGGGAGTTTTTCTTTATTTGGTCCAGTTTATTTGTTTTGTTTTGTTTTTTAAGTGTAACCTTGAAACTGCAGCAACACCCTTTAGAAAATGCTAATTACATAAAGTTTTGAAATTCATCTTGGAAATTATCTAAATACATATGTAGGAGGTCAAAGACTAGCAGAACAGCTGTTACATAAAATCTCCGCTTTCAAAATACCAAGAAGGAAGAGGTGGGAACATCGTCCAAGATCTAACCTCAACTTTGAACTTCCTGACTTGTGTTAGTTTAAGATATCCCTGTAGCATCATTTAAACATAGTTCTGGTGTATGAATAAACTTCCACTTGGAATTTCCTTTTTTGAAGTCTGCTGAGAATATAAATCAAAACCATATGAGATGCATCTTAATCCAGAATGTAAAATAATATGAGAAGTATCAACCCAGAAGTACGTTTACCAGGATATGCACATTCTGGCAAAATTCTTTATTTAGAATGGAAGCCTCCAGAGAACTAGATTTATTATTTTTAACGTATGATTGTGGAAGCCTAAACTGATAAAAGAAGGGGCTTTTTAAAATAATAGCAGTGGGAATGTTATTCAGCCAAGTAGAATGTTTGAGAAGGACATCTGTTGGCATGGAAAGAGGTTCAAAATGCATTGTCAAGTGAAAAAGCAGATTGCAATTTTATTTAAAGATTATATAAAATAGGTGGTATACTTGGCTTCAATACATGTATACATCTTCCTAATAAAAGAATGAGAGATTACATATATGCCAACAAAATGTGACTCGATCTCCAGATGATAGAATGAAAGTGATTTTTCTTTCTTTTTTCCTTCTTTATTTCTTTCAGGTGTTTCAAATCTTAGGTTTAGATTTTGATTCTCTTCTGTTTGATTTCATTTAAGAGGAAATTTTAAGTCACTTTTATCTCTTATTCAACTCTGTTCTTAAGGGAAATAGTCCTTTATACCTGAATTCAGTGAATATTTGGGCAAACATATTAGTCAAGACCATCATTAATTAAAATTGTTATATGCTCAAAGCTAGTCAGGTAATTAAATTACATTTATATTGTACAAGAGTTAGAGTTGCCTAGACCCCCATTTAGAAGTATTCATGTGTTTACATGACACATAGTTCTGCCATTTCCTACTATGTTCTTAAAATCTGGAGAGATCCAATTAAGATTTTATAACAATAATTACTGAGGCCCAAAGAATTCCTTAAAATTAGAAGTTATCTACTATCTACAAATTGAACTATTAGAAGATTTAAAAACTTTTATCATGTTTTAAACTTTTAAAACTTTTTTATAGTTTATATAACTTTTAAAAACCAATTTGATTGCATTCGTGATATATTTATGGGGTGTTTAGTTGACTTAATATCAGTAGGCCATGTGGTAGATAATAGTGTGACACAAATCAATAATGTATCACTGTGTTTGATGAAAAAGGGGTGTTCCAGCATACAGGTTGTTTTCCATCTCTTCAGTTGGGAGTTTAATCTCCCCCCACCTTAAATCAGATAAAGCTATTTCAACTACCTGTATTCATTTTAAATTGCTCTCTGTAAAGGATATATAATGTCAGTGTCTATTAATGATTTGCAAAATAGAAATCCCAATATTTAGAGAGCGAACCTCTAAGCTCAATGGTCTCTTTGGCCTTGAAGAACATGGAGAAAAATAAATCCGTAGCTGAAGACCTAATAAAAACTTAATTTCTTGAATCTGCCCTGATTTTCTGGGATAAGTGATGTATCTTTAGGAAATCATTCACAGAACCAATGCCACTGCATAAAAGTAGAAAGCATTCCAGAAAACTGGCAAAGACACATTGAAAATTTTTCATTAAATATGTTATCCCAGGGCTTCCCTGGTGGCGCAGTGGTTGAGAGTCTGCCTGCCGATGCTGGGGACACGGGTTCGTGCCCCGGTCCGGGAAGATCCCACATGCCATGGAGCGGCTGGGCCCATGAGCCATGGCCGCTGAGCCTGTGCGTCCAGAGCCTATGCTCTGCAACGGGAGAGGCCACAACAGTGAGAGGCCCGCATACCACAAAAACAAAACAAAAAAAATTTATCCCAGTAAATATTTTAAAATAATACACACACACATACACCATCAAGTTTTTATGTATAGCCAGATAGTAAAATTACACTTGAGTTGTGCACATCTTATCTTGGGATTAAATTAAGCAAACATGAGTTTTGACTGATCCAGGTATTAGAGTTGCTAAAAATTAAATGAACAAAGCCTTGAGTTGGGAGTCAGAAGCTTTGGTGACGTTGTATCTTGCCGTGCCAGCCCTACGGGGAGTGAAAGACATGAATAGGGTCTGTAGGATTCTTGTAGTTATTTTATCCAGACAGATCTGTGCTCCTTCTGATGCCTGCGTGGAACAATTTTCCCTGATATCATGAAAACTTCTGGTGTAATTGCAGTACCCACAATTATAAAAGAGTTGGCCTAAGCAGCTGGAATAGCAGATAAGCCTTTATAAGTATAGACATCCAGATATGTCTGAAAATAGATATAGAAGGGGTTTTATTCCCTAAAGACATGAATAATTTTTTTTTTAACATTTAAAGAGTAAGTCTTAAAGCAATATAGGATAGAAGAATACCTGTCCAAAGCCAAGATACCTGACTTCTTAGTGGTGGTAGGACTTGTCCAAAGCAGTTGCTCTTCCCTGGACAAAAAGTCATGGGCATGACACAGTGAATAGACAGGGACCCTTCTGATTCTGGCCATTTGGCTGACCTTGTGGAAGTTAGAGCTTCTGCTCCTGAGAGCCAGCATCAAGTTAGTTGCCATGGACTCTTATTCCTCACCTTTCCAATAGAAGCCAAAGAAGCCAAGTGAGAGAGAGAAGCCATCTCCAGAATCTTCATACCCTTGTCCCAAGAAAGGTTCCTCAAGATTCTGTTATCTTGGTGGGTCAATATGGAGGTACCTTGGCCAAGGGCGGCAAATTGCAACCCTCTTTCTAATTGTCTGAATCAGTTCTGTGTTCCCCTACCTTGCATTTCAGTTGCATAACTGACTCCAACCCCAAGAATCTCTCGGGATTTAGTGGTAGGCAGTGGCTCCACAACCTCGCAAGGCTGGGGATGTTCATGTGCTTGTGTATGCATGCAGCCTCCCTGAGAGATACCGCAAGTGCCTGATGGGAACAATATGTACCAAATGAAAGGAGAGAATAAAGAGCTACCCTGTCTCATGGAAAACTGGAGTAAAACAATCTGCTCAGAAACGATTTGGCTAGTAGAACGTATATTTTCTGCTTTCCTTTTCTTTGAGATTGATTGCGGGGGTGTGGGGGAGAGGTTTGTGATCTTTGTTCTTGTTTTCATACTATTAGGAATATGGGCATGGAGAATAGTATTTCTGTTCCTTGTTCAGTTGCAACTGAACTTTCGATTTTCTGTGATGTAAGTGTGTATGTGTAGGTGAGAGAAAAAGTGTGTGTGTTTGTAATGTAAGTGCACACACACTCATGTGTGGATCCATGTGACAGATGGGCGTGAAAGAATTGTTTACATTTTAACATTTCATACAGGCCAGGCACTGTAGGCAGAGAAGCAGAATTCCAGGCAGAAATTATTATGGAGACTGACTGTGTTCCTTTCTGACACACTAACGGATATCCAGGAACAGCCTCAAGTTGAAATAAAAGTTTGTAGTGCATCCCTATGCTTCATCTATAAAAGGCACAGCTGGCAGCTGTGCTAAATTAGCTTAAGCTAGATTATGCCACTGTCACAAGTTGTCCCCCAAATTGTAGTGGCATAAAGCAACAGAAGTTTATTGCTTGCTCACATAACGTGTCAGCAGCTGCTCTGCTGTGGCTTTGCTCCCTGTGTTCGTCATACTAGGACCCAGGCTGAAGAATAGCCTCTGAGACATACCAGCTTCATGGTCAAGGGAAGAGTAGGAGAGCTGGCAGAACTAGGTGATGGCTTTTGAAGAGTTTTGCTTGACACTTGCATTCATTACTTCTGCCCACGTTTCGTTAGCCAGAGTGGGTCATTATGGCCAAGCCGGACATCAGTGGGATGGGAAAGTACATGCTTCCCAGTTGGATGAGAACTGCAAGTTCCCTGGCAGCTGGAAAGAGCAGGGACTCATTAGGAATGTGTTAGAGTGTGTGTGTGTTTTCATTATAAATTTATAATTATATAAAATATATAATTTTATTTAGAATTTTAAATTTATGGTTGTGTAAATTTATGTTAAATATATTAAAATATATAATTTGATTTATAATCATACTAAAAATTTAATAGTAAACAAATAATAAATTATATATATTATATGTTTTCCCCAAAAAGGCTGAAAAAGAGAGATTACAAACAACCCTTGAGTGACTAAGAATAGACCTTCTATTTAGGTATAGAATTTGCTTGATTTTTTTCACTCTAATAGAAATTACTTTTAAGTGGCTAGATTTGCTATGAATCCAGCTTGCAGAAGATACTTCACAACCTGAGAAATAAGGCTAGTGTTAAGAATTGGTGATGGAATAGTATGTCTCAGCATGTCTGTTACTCTTGCTTTCAGGAAAATAGTACACATAAACCCAGCCATGATTCTCCATCTTAACTGAGTACAATTAGGTGTCCTGAGGATATATACACCTTCCTATTTCTTTCTTCTATAGTTATATATTAGCTGAGTGCAAGATATTTTTCTACACATCAGAAAAAAGATTGCCTTAAGTTATGGGGAGATAAAATGGCTGTTTATCACTTGGTTCACTGATTTGAATGTTCAGAGATTAATATTCTTAAATTTCTAAAATAACCTGTATTTTAATTCTATTAGTAACTTAGAATATCATGGAAATAAAATGCTATGCACATTAGAAAATATTATACTTGGTATACATTTAAGACTTATTCAGGCCTTTTACACATTGCAATAAATATATAATTCAAAGAATGCAAAAAGATGTATCCTGTTGCCATGACATGGGATCTAAATCAAAGCCTATTGTTACTGCAAAACTTGGTGTTCCCTCCTGAACCTGTGATGAGGGTTATAAAGCCCTCCCAGGAGAAGGATGATGGTGGTAGTGCATGGTCCTACCTAATAATGCTTGCATCATTCTCGTCCACATATGGACAGAATGGATACTCTGGCACTGGTTTTGACAAATTTGGCCTAGCCTGTGGAATAAATACAGCCTATGGAATAAACACAGCTTCAATAAATAGGGACTTCACTTGAGAAATTTCATCTGAAGACAAAGGAGTCATTTGTCTGAAGAAGTTCGTGAATAATGAAGCTAACTCAGCCGTGCAAACCATACTAAGCCAACAACCATGAGCCTGTTGAAATGTTAATACCTTGGATATGCTTTAATAGTGATAATTGTGTCAACTGCAGACATCTTGTGGTGGTTGAGTCACCCATAATCTTTCAGAAGCAGGGTGCCCACCATGTCAGCCAGTTTAAATGAAAAAAACAAAACACTGTTCTCAAGCCCACTTTTCTAAATCACATGGAGATCGATGTTGTCTTTTTTTCCCAACTTCTCTTGAGTACTTTTAATGAACGTTTAAGAATGAACGTTAAGAACGTTTAAGACCTACTTAAATTGGAGCCAGTTTGTCCATCAAAATTCCAGGAGATTTGTAAGAAGAACATAAATACATATGCCTTAAACTTTCCACGGTAAATCGGGTTCTTTCTAGCCAGCTAATTTTCTGATGATAATAATACTTAATTTGGCCCTAATTTGAATTTTTGGTTTAGAAGAAGAGTGTCCCTTAGAAATACCTTTGGGTATTTAGAAAGAAGAGTATCCCTTTGGGTTAGCTATGGGAAAAGTATTTGCTATGCCGAGAATAACGTAAATTAAAAAAAAAAAATGTATTTAAATGCTTAGGTAGGAGAACACACTGTTCCAAGCACTTCAGAAGCACCAGTTTAAAAATTCAATGAGAGAGTAACAAGAAAGGAGGCCTGCAAACCTGGGCGGTAAATTTGCTGTGCTCAATACAACTCCTTACTTGACTGAGACCCTCTGGAGCCTTGTCCACCTGACTGTACAAACATCGGGTGATATTTCCTTAAAGAAACAGCTTATAAATCTCTTTTAACTCACATAGACTTCCAGCCTTCTCCACAGTCAGACTGTGTTGATGAAGGCCTACTGAACTGTTTCCTCTTGGCTACCTTGATGTTGTCAGCTCAATTGGCAGTATTCAAAAATTAGGTATTTAAAAAATAAGCGTCATTCTCAAAACAAAGTAAATTTTCCATTTTTACCAACAATACCATGATATGGGAAAATATTCACAATGTATTTTGTTATATGCAGAAGGTAGTCAACCAAAGACATTACCATCACTACCAGTTTGACAAATAACATATATTGAATTATGTTAACTAATGGGACAAGAGTTGACTTTTTTCTTTCATTGTGCCTTTTTGTATTTTTATAAGTTTTTAACACTGAGCACATGTAATTAAGAAATGTGATAATACTTTCTAAAACCAGTGTCACACGCTATGGTAATTTCCACAGTGACTTCGTTCTCATGCCCTTTGATGTGCAGCAACTCGGGCACCCAATGAGACAACCTCCCTCAGCTGTGTCTGTCTCTGGACAGAGGTCCGAGCATGGTCTAAGCATGTAGGAAAGGCAACTGAGGCAAAGTGAGTGACTTTCCCCCAAGTAGAATTACAGATATGTGATGGAAGAGCATGCCAAGCGCCAAACTATCTTCTTTATTTGTCGATTGAAAAGGTTTGCTTGGCTTTTGTGCAGGTCAAGCTACCAATTGAAAAACTGAATATCTCCTTTTTCAACCAGTTGATTTCAGCCCCCAAACAACTGTTGACTTAATATCCCAAAACTCCTTGGTTTCCTTGGACTTAGGGGAATGGGTTCTCTTAAGGAGCAGGTCATCCATGTGGGTGGTGGTGAGAGGGCCAAGGAATGTGGTTGGAGGGGACCAGGAGTGTTGGGCCCACCTAAACCATGTAGAAGAGGCTCTGTTATCCGAGCGAGGGGGGAAGGATGTTGGGCAAGCAAAAACAGATGCTCACTCTAGAGTAAAATGGAAATGATTTTTATATATAATAATTACAAAAATTCTATTGAAATCCTATCATATCCAGAGCCAAACAGAATGAATTTTCTCCAGTTACAATGTGGTAACCATGGTCGAGATCAGTAGGCCAGTCTGTCAAGGGCATTCTCTGGTTTCTCCCCACACTTACATTTGCTGCAGGAGACTTGCAGAAGGTTGGTGCTTTGCCTTTTAGTCCTGGAGATGCCACAGGGCCAGGTGTGGGTTGGAAATGGGGAACAAATAAAACTGTCAAAATGTGATTTGAATGGCCCTTAAAGCTTTTACATAATTTTGTGCTGGCTAAGCAAGAGCTCAGTGGAAAAGAGATTTTCACACTCTCCTCAAATGTCATTTAACTCTCATTATGTAGGCCTTGTGAAACATGACACTGGCAGTAATGATTCCTTCTTACTCCTCCAGGCATTTTGGCTGTTGCATGGGTAATAGGCCCCCGGGAACACATTAGCATTTGGCTGACAGGTGTTAGTAGGGGCTGTGGGGAATCAGTAGGAATCGTAAGGCTCTTTTTATCTCCAACTCAGCTTGGTGGGCAGTCACATTTGATAGTGGTTAATTGTGCTCCATTGTTTTGTTTGTTTCCTTTGTCACTAGGTGGTTTTGCCCTTAAGAGTAGGGGGAATGTGTTTGGGAGACATTTCAGAAACAGAACAGCAAGTTGGGTGTGGGGAGTGGTGGGGAGGAGCCATCCACCATGGCTGGGATGTAGATTCTTCTCATTTATTATTTACTAATTGCAGCTTTTTTTGTTGTTTGTTTGCGGTACGCGGGCCTCTCACTGTTGTGGCCTCTCACTGTTGTGGCCTCTCACTGTTGCGGAGCACAGGCTCTGGACGCACAGGCTCTTTGCGGAGCACAGGCTCAGCGGCCATGGCTCACGGGCCTGGCCGCTGCGCGGCATGTGGGATCTTCCTGGACCGGGGCACGAACCCGTGTCCCCTGCATCGGCAGGCGGATTCTCAACCACTGCGCCACCAGGGAAGCCCCTACTAATTGCAGCTTTTGTTGTCTTTTGCCTGGGAGACTTAAAAACAAAATGCCAACCCATTTTAAAAAATCAGCTTATTTGAGAGTTTGATTTACCTGGGTTCTGGTTAAGATTTGATTATTTATGTTTATGTATGGGTAGAGTTTCAGTTCATTATCTAGGTTACTCTTATGAAAAAACAAAACGAAGTTATCTAGGGAGCCTTTTAAATAAAATCTCCCAGGCTAGCCTGAGCCCTCTTCCACTGCCCAACCAGAGTCTTAGTTTCAAAGAGAGTCTTTCCATGAGGACCTCTGCTGCCCACCTCTACCCCAGCTCTCTGTCCTTCTTACCACAGCATTTGGTGGAGTGTTCGCTCCTTTACAAGTTACTTCCTGCTCCCCTTTGAGCTTGCTGTGTGGCAGAGCTCCTGCCTTCCAAGTCGCCCCCGTTTGTTCTTCTTGGTCTGTCTCTCTGGGGCTCTCCTGCTTAACAGTACATTTCAATGATAGTAAAAGCGATAATAAAATAGAAAAAGGCCTGCTATTCCTGTAGTTCACATAACAGAACTCTGTGCTTCTCTCTAAGACTTGCTGACTCATAACTGTTTAGAGCATGTCTAGAAATTAGGTATTTTCTCATCACTAGCCCCTGTAGTATGTTGAAGAAGAAAGCAAATCTGAAGCTTGAAATTTTAGAAGGCAACAGCCTTTCTTTGACTCGGGAGTGACTCACATTTTCTCCATGTTACAGTCAGAATGTGCATTTCCTACTTCCCCTGAAGTACTTGTGCAGTTATCAAAGTGGAAGCCTTCACATAAGGACTCTCAAATGAGTACTAAATAAAACTTTAGAGACGTACAATAATTGCGCTTTGTACCTTCCAAAGGGAAAACCCAAGTTAGCCAATACAGTACAATCCAGCCAATTCATTTTGAACTGCACTTGTGGGTCTCACCCCTCCTCATAGCAATGCTTTTATTTCCAGCTTGGTGCCCCAGATATTTCTGAATGATGTGTACAAGGCAGGAATCAGACCTATTAGGTCTGTGCTGCTAGTAAGTATGTAAAAAAAAACCCTCATGTCAGAGAAAAAACCCAAGATTTAGAAATCATCAGTCTCTGGAATGACAATGGATTAGGGGATGCCAAAAGAAGCAGGGACTCTGGGACAGGGGCCACCACAGGCCCTGTTTCCCTGGATTTAATAACATATCTCAACCCATATCCAACCAGATCAGTGGGACGGGGCTTTAGGCTTTTGCTCTTCCCTTTGGAGCCTGTGGATGTTCTGGCCTTTGTTCTGTTTTCCTAACATAGACCAGATAGCTCTGTCACATTGAACATCATGCTGCAAAGACACTGAGCTTTCAACGTAGGTTGCAGTCTCTGGCCCACGGCTGATGCTAGCATGGATCGTTTTTATGAAGTGATCCCAAGAACACCTGGTACTCTCCAACTTTGGCTACAGGGGAAAACGAACGTCAGAGTAAATGGAAATACAATGACCTGACCGGGCTCCCTCCCAACAGCAGAGGAAGAGGCCTGGGTAGAGACCTGTTATAATCGGCTGTTTAATTTTGTTTGGAGAAACTGGACTTTTGACAGATGAACTTCTTTTCCCCTGCATTCATATTTATCTAACAGAGTTGTGGTTGGGAAGTGATCCAGGATTCACGAGGTCGAAAAGTGACCTGGTTCACATACTGTAGACTCTCCCCATCTCCCTCCCAAGTTCTCCAGGCAGGTGGTCCCGTGCACTCTTGGTATGTCCACACCAAAATCGGTCACCCAAAGGACATATCAACGTTGGCCCTCAGAGATTCTAGCAGCGCCATCAAACACATGTCTCAGTTCCAGGTAACCAGCTTTACTGTTCCATGCAGCACTCAGCAGCTTGAAAATCATTAGAATGTGCTTGATGAATGCACATCTTATTACAAGGCATTTGGAATTAAAGCCATTAGTAAAATTAAAGAAATAGTAACACACTGGGTTTTTGTTTATGAGAAAATACATTTTCACAAACTGCCCAGTTGTATTCGTTCTTTCATTATCCCCAGAGTAAAAGAATGAAGGAATGTAGAATAAATAGTCTTAGCTTTATCTTTGAAAGTTTAAAACAATTTATTAAAAAAAAATCATAAGGAAGTTTTTCCGCCTCCTCCTTAGTCCCCTGGTTCCCTAGTGTATAAATAAGACATTTTTCCCTCCCTGAAACCCAGCCTTTGTGTTCTGTAGTCTGTGGTTTTGCTATTATCCAAATACTTATGGATCAGCATTGAAGATAAGCTTAGCAGACACGTAACAAGTACCTTTGTGATACCTGCTCACTTTATACCCATTTCTGGGTAGGCTACTTACACAGACTTACGTGAGAACAATTTTGCTTTGTTAATAACATGCACAGTGCTCACCAGTTCCTCATTCATTGCGGAGGTAGAGACCAGTGGGTGGCCGTTGGACTCACACATTTCCCTTTGTTGTATTTTTCAGAAATTGAGGCGAAGGAAGCATGTGACTGGCTCCGCGCTGCCGGGTTTCCGCAGTACGCTCAGTTATATGAGGGTAAGTTGGGCTTTTCTTCTCTCTTTATAAAGAGAATAAATTCAAAATATGTCCTGTGGTGTGTTTTGACTTCCAAATCTTTCTCAACCATTTTTTCTCCTTGCTTTCTCCTTGCCTCCACCTTTGCAATGCCCAGGGCTTATACTGATGCCGATTTAGGAATGAGGCTTGCTTCCTGAGCCTGCCTCACCTTTGGCCCCTCCCTGCTTCTCCCTTCTTTACTTCTTGCTTTGCTCTCACCTCTACCTCCGATCCCAGCTCTGCCTTTTCCTTCCAGTGTTCTGCCAACAGCAGCTTTTCTGCACTTCCTTCCTTATCCCTTTCCGTGTTTTTTCTTCACTCTCTGTTTTCTTGAAAGTACAATAAATGAATTGTTGATAAATTTCCTAGAAATCACAAAACTAATTTATCTTGAGACTTTTCTTGAGTTCTGTTTACTTAACCTGAAAATGCTTAAGATGTAACATGGATCGGATGTTATTTTTCAGGGTTTTAAGTAAGGTGCTTCTATTGCCAGCATCATACTTACTTCCATTGATGTTTTGGCAGTTAATAAACGTACTCACCTTTATCTTACTGATACCTAAAATTATAACCAAAGCATCTGCTTCCTGGATAGTCGTATAGTGAATTAGTCAGGATCCCAGCAGTAAGCACACTCAAGACAATCTGAGGGGGATTTATTTCTAAAAGTGTTCATTGCAAAGATGTGGACAGGGCATAGGAAACCACGAGGAACAGTCCAGGAGCCCAGAGCTTGTAGCAGCAGAGCTGTCACTACCCTAGGCCCAAAGCCATAAATGGAGGGAGAGGGTGCCAGAACCCAGAAGGAGAGAGGATCTCAGAGCAGGCCCTAGGAGTGGAGGACACAGCTGGTGATGGCAGCCTCCCCGGGAGACAACCAGGAGAGTAAGTGCCCTGACCTCACACTCCTCCCTCCCTCCATCTCCAGCCAGGGCTTCCCATTGGCCAAACACAAAAGGAAGCAGAGGGCATGGATCCCCTTGAATGCCATCCACAGCTGATCCTGGGGCGCAAAGCAGTTTACAAAAAAGTGGAGAGTGAATCTCTAGGGGTAAACTGAGCATATGTAGTACACTATACAGTATAGACTTATGTTCCTGATGACGTAAAATTCATGTAGGATGGAAAGAATCAACAAAATTAACCTTTACTCACTGGTGAATCTCATCTATTCACCTAGAAGCTCAGTTTTATTTTAGAAAACAAACAAACAAACAAAAAACCTTCTACCTCTCTCACTTAAATTCTGAATGTGCTGTGAAGTCTAAGGTCTCTAATAAAAGCTTTCAAAAAACCATAGCCTTTTAGACGAGGAGGAGGGTCTTACAGTTTTGGTCTAAGCAGCCACTATTCCCCCACCCCCACCAGCAATGCACTAATTATGAGAGACCCAAAAAGGTTAAGTGACTTTTACAAGATTATAAAGTAGAAGAGTCAGAATGCTCCTTCATGAGAGAGATTTTCTACTGTAATGTGCACTCAAAATACTATGCAATTTAAATGTGAAGAGTCTATAAATGACTAAGAAGTAAAGATATCTCATAAGTGGGATGGGCTTGTCAGATTGTGTTTAAGCCATATGCATTTAATGAATGTAATAAGAATAAGAACGAATACTTTTATAGGGCTTACTATGTGCCAGCTACTGTTCAAAACACTGTACATGTACTATTCATTTAATATTCACAACACCATAGGGGAGGTATTATAATTATCATCATCCCCATTTTACAGATGAGGAAACAGAGTCCCAGAGGAGTTTAAGTGATTTGCCCACAGTCTACAGCTAGTGAGTAGCAGAGCCACGACTTAAAGCCAGAGCAACTGGGCTTCCATGTCTGTGTTCCTCATGACTACACATTAACTCCCTCTCTAGCAGAATGAGACAGTCTACATTCAGGAACTGTCTAGAATTCACTCTGGAATTCACTTTTTTTCACCAGAAGAGGAATTGTTTCTCTTTTCAACTTGCAATAAGAAAATTGGTACCCTTAGATTTATTGTGATTGACAAATATCAAATATAAGATGAGAAAGAGAAAGAATGGTAGGATGATGATAATGGACCAATATTGATGGTTAGATTTGGCCATGGACTTTATTCCAATGATCTCCAGATTTTTACCTCCACAAATGAGGTACCTAAAATTAACACTGTGACCTGAGCATTGCCCATGACCTCCAAATCTGGCATGAGTAGTCTGTGGGAGAAAAGTTACAATGTTGGAATTTCTCCTTTTTTATTGGATAGAATCAGTTGTTTGAGTATTTTGCTGACACTCCAAAGTGACTCAAGATTTTGTTACAAAATAAAATACTTGAGGCCATTGAACTTCCAGTATTTTCCTTTCTGAAGGAAAAAAAAAAAAAATCTGCCAAACTAAGTATTTCATGAACTGATCAGGACAGAAGTCAGCAACCTCCACCTTAGGTGGATGGTGAGAGTGGGAAAGTTCTCCATACAGGCAAAAGTCTGTGACAGTGATGAGCTATAAAAATGCAGGCACTTGGTATGCAGTCCTATCCAAGGTCAAACACTTGGTTATTTTCATATTTCACACTTTTTTGTATTCTTAAAAGCATTTATTGGGCTAAAAGTAAAACTTCCTGCTCTCTAAACATTACCAACACACCTGTCAATGGGGAGTAACTGCTGTTAAGATGAGCCATGAGTACAGAAACATGGTGGCCTGAAGATATTGGTGCCCATTCAGATAAAACAAGGCGTATGAACTCCTTTGTCTCTCTTTGTCTCTTTCAGACTCACAATTTCCCATCAACATTGTGGCTGTCAAGAGCGATCATGATTTTCTTGAAAAAGACCTTGTAGAACCTCTTTACAGGTAAATCATGTGAAGTATTTTTGCTTCTTTTGATTGTTCAGTGTCTAATAGTTATCACTATGTTGAGTGCCGAGTTCAACAACAATTCAGTAAGTACTTATTGAGTACCTACTATATGCCAGGCATGGGTCCAGGCTATAAGTATATTATGGTGACCATGATCAGTCATGGAGCTTAAATCCTAGTAGGAAGCTTCAGACAATAGATTGGGAAAAAGAGAGAATGAGTGAGAGAAAAAGAGGGAGAAGGAGAGATTATCTCAGAGAGTGTTAAGCTATGTTAAAAAAGTAAAACAAACTGAGGCCATAGACAGTGATGGGGTGTGGGTGGGTTAGTGGGAGAAGGCATTGTGGGGGACCAGAGCATGAGTGGTCAGGGAGGGCCCTGTAGAGCTCCATGAGTATGTCAAACTCAGCTGTATTTTTTGCAAAGACAAATGATTATATCAGCAAACTAGAATATGTAAGCTCAAGTAATTATATCTGCAACCTGAAATATTTAAGCCTTCACTATGTGATAGATGATATAAGGAGACAAAGATGAATAACTCCCTCCCCTCAGAGAATGTCTAATCTGGTTGGAGAAATCTAACTGAAGAAATGAAGCATAAATGAACAAATAAAATAATTATAATTTAAGTAATAATAAAAGATACCAATGTAATCAATATTTCTGAACAATTAAATGTGCATGAGAGGTTCTATGTGTCTGTAGGAATTTGAAGTTTCCTAACTAAAGCCCTGGCGAGAGGTCAGAGCTGGAAATAAATATTAGTTACAGGAGGTGAGTCATTTTTCCAAGGCTACAGAGCTAGTTATGGGCTAAACTGACTTTAAAACTGCAGTCCTCATAACTTGCAATCCAACATTTTTTTCTCATACATTCTGCATTTGACATAGAAAAGACGGTAGTTTAGGGACTTCCCTGGTGGCACAGTGGTTAAGAATCTGCCTGCCAACGTAGGGGACATGGATTTGAGCCCTGGCGCAGTGGTTAAGGATCCGCCTGCCAATGCAGGGAACATGGGTTCGAGCCCTGGTCCAGGAAGATCCCACATGCCGCAGAGCAACTAAGCCCATGCACCACAGCTAATGAGCCTGTGCTCTAGAGAAAGCCCGTGCTCAGCAATGAAGACCCAACACAGCCAAAAACAAAAAAGAGAAAAGAAAAGATAGTTTAAGAGGAAAGTAATGATGAGGAAAACTTTTGTCAAGATAAGGACACACCAATATATATTAGAATAGTATATAAATAACCATAGGCTTGCTGATTCTGTAGATATATATATTTCTGCGTTCATAAGCTGGTTACTCTGGGATTCCTATATGAAGATAGATTTGCGTTAAGGAATGATCTCTGAATGTTGAAGGAGAGCATTACTGTGGGTTTGCTTAAGTGGGTAGAAGAGCAAAGAACTCTTTAAATCACAAATTGCAGGAACTGGCTATTTGGACTCAAAAACAAACAAGCACAAAGTGCCATTTGTGAGCATTTACGAGAAGAATGGGTAGTTTGGTTGTAATTCTTTTTTTTTTATATATATATAAATTTATTTTATTTTATTTTTGGCTGCGCTGGGTCTTCGTTGCTGCATGCGGGCTTTCTCTAGTTGCGGCGAGTGGGGGCTACTCCTTGTTGCAGTGCACGGTCTTCTCATCATGATGGCTTCCCCTAGAGCACGGGCTCTAGGTGCACGGTCTTCAGTAGACGCGGCACGCGGTCTCAGTAGTTGCCACTCAAGGGCTCTAGAGCGCAGGCTCAGTAGTTGTGGCATGCAGGCTTAGTTGCTCCGCGGCATGTGGGATCTTCCCGGACCAGGGCTCGAACCTGTGTTCCCTGCATTGGCAGGCGGATTCTTAACCACTGCGCCACCAGGGAAGTCCTAGTTGTAATTCTTTAGAGGTAATGAATTGGAAAAGCAGTGTTTTCTCCTCAGCATGTCTGATGCACACCAAGGCTTCATCCAACTCAGAACTATTGCACCACCACCTCATCCTGAGTTTTCCCTCTTAGTTTTAACCAAGAGTATTTTTACTAGTAAGCTGGCATTTTTTAAAAGAAATAATTTTTATTGTTAATTGTATTATATTACATTATCTTTTTCCCAATTGAATTTTCTTGCATACTCATAGATCTTTGATTCTCTAATCATGGCTTTTGTTGTTTTTTCCCCCAGTTTTATTGAGATATAATTGACATACAGCACTGTATACGTTTAAAGTGTACAGCATAATGGTTAGACTTACATAATCATGAAATGTTTACCACAATAGGTTTAGTGAACATTCACCATCTCATATAGATACAACATTAAAGAAATAGAAAAATAAAATTTTCCTTGTGCTGAGAACTCTTACGATTTACTCTCAACAGTGTTCAGATATGTGACACATACAGCAGTATAATTATCTTCATCATTTTGTACATTACATCTCTACTACTTATTTATCTTATAACTGGAAGTTTGTACCTTTTGATCACCTTCATCCAATCCCCCCTCCTCCCACCTCAGGTAGCCACAGATCTGATCTTTTTTCTGTAAGTTTGTTTGTTTTTGAAGTATAATTGACCTACAACTCTATGTTAGTTCCTGGTATATAACATAGTGATTCTATATTTCTATACATTTCAAAATGATCACACAGTAAGTTTGGTTGTCATCTGTCGCCATACAGAGATATTACATAATTATTGACTATATTCCCCATACTGTACATTTTATACCTGTGACTCATAATTCTGTAAACAAAGATTTGTACCCCTTAATCTCCCTTACCTATTTCTCTCCTCCCTCCACACCCCTCCCATCTGGCCACCACCTATTTATTTTCTGTATCTATGACTCTGTTTCTGTATATTTGCTTATTTTGTTTTTTAGATTCCATATATAAGTGAAATCATCCCAGTTGAATTTTTAAATCTATATTTTCTTTAAGTCAAGGTGTTCTGTATATTTATAAAGCAAAATTCACTATTTTCAGTGTACAGTTCTTTGAGTTTTGATAAATGCCTACAATCATGTAACCACCACCACAACCAAGATATAGAACAGCTCCATCACCTAAAAAAACTCCCTGGTTCACCTTTGTCATCAACCTACTCTCAACCCTTGGCAACCACTGATCTGGTTCTTGTACCCATAGTTTTGCCTTTTCCAGAATGCTATATAGGTGAAATCAAACAGTATGTAGCCTTTCGAGTCTGCCTTTGTTTCACTAATGCACCTAAGATTCATCCGTGTTGCGTGTATCAATCAATATAATTGCTCAGTAGTATTGCGTTGTGTGGATATACTACAATTTGTCTATCCTTTCACCAGATGAAGAACATTTGAGTTGTTGCCACTTTGGGTGGCTATAACACCCCTATAAACATTCATATTCAAGTTTTTGTGTGTACATAAGTTTTCATTTCTTTGGGGTAAGTTCCTAGGAATGGGATTGTGGGGTGCATATGATAAGTATATTTGAACTTTATCAGAGACCACCAAACATCTCCAAAGTGACCATACCATTTTGTATTACCACCAACGATGTATGAGAGTTCCAGTTGCTCCACATCTTTGTTGGTACTTGGTGTTGTCAGTTTTTGTTTTGTTTTGTTTTTAACCATTCTAATAGGTGTCTAGTGTTTCTCATTGTGATTTAAATTTGTATGTCCTTAATGAGTAATGACGTTGAATGTCTTTTCATGTACTTATTTGCCATTCATATATCTTCTCTAGTAAAGTGTCTGAGGTTTTTGCCTATTTTTAAAATTTGGTTGTTTGTTTTCTTATTGAGTTTTTATATTTTTTGCCACTCTGTAGCTTATTTTTTCAATCTCTTAACAATGTCTTTTGCAGAAGTTTTGAATTTTATTGGAGTGCAGTTTATCATTTTTTTTTCATGTTTTTAATGTCACACCTAAGAAATTTTGCCTAACGTAAGGTCACAACTATTTTCTCCTTTGGTTTTCTTCTGGAAATTTCAGTTTTATGTTTTATGTGTAAGTTGATGATCCATTTCAAGTTAATTTTTTAGAAGATAAAAAGTATGGCTCAAGATTCATTTTTTGCTTATCAATATCCCATTGGTTGACCACCATGTTGAAAAGACTATACTTTCTTCATTGAATTGCCTTTGCACTTATATTGTAAATCAATTGACCATATATGCATGAGTCTATTTCTAGACTCTCTGTTCTGTTCCATTTATCTATGTGTCTATTCTTTCATCAATATGGCACTTGATTACTTAGCTTTGTGTATGTCTTGGAATCCAGTAGTGTGAGTCCTCCAGCTTTGTTCTTCTTTGCCAGGATTGTTTTGGCTATTTTAGTTCCTCTGCCTTTCCATATAAATTTAAAGACAGCTTGTTGATATCAATTTTTAAAATCCTACTGGAGTATTGATTTGGATTGTGTTGACTCTATAGATCAGTTAGGGAAGAATTGATATCTTAACAGTAACAAGACTTCTGATTCATAAACATGGTACATGTCTCTGTTTAGGTCTCTTTTGATTTTTTTTTTAACCCTAACTTGTAGTTTTCAGCATATGGGTAATACGCGTACTTAAGAATTTCATGTTTCGTGGTGCTATTCTAAATAGTACTGTTTTTTATTGTTTCGGTCTCCAATTGTTCATTGCTAGTGTTTTTTGTTGTTGTATATTGTTCATTTGCATCCTGCAGTCTTTCTACGCTTACTCATTGGTTCTAGTAGCTTACGCGTAGACTTTTAAAATATAAATCAAGGATTACATTGTAAACCGAGAATAAAAATTTCATTCCATATTTTTAAATCAGGATTGTAGGAGCAAACCGCTTCTGATTGTGCAGTTCTATTCATTGGATGACATATGTATCTGAGTGGGTAAAGCTTTGAATCTCAAACACATGGGTGGTAAAGCTTTATCTACTCACTGCTGCATGTGATCTAAGGTGCCTTGACTAAGTTCTGGACTTTTCCATCCAAGTCGACTTTAAAAAAAAAACCAAAACTTTCAGCCATGATATAGATTAGCCAGTATAGAAATCATTTCAAGACAAAAAGTTCTGCATACTAAGGTAGTGTCAGCCAGAAAAATTAGGAAGCCTTCTCTTGTAGAACCCATGACCCATTTCTGATTCAGCCCATAGCAGGATTCATACAGACGTACCCAAAAGACAGTACTGCATAAACATGTGGGAATGCAACAACGCCAGACACCACAGTGCTCTTGATAAGGGCCCAGCTTGTGTAAAATTGGTTAGAGTGGCAGGAGGTTGTTATCATTGGAATAATTCTTAGGACGGCTATGTCTCCAAAAATATTATGAAATAAGAAAAGCATTTGGCTGGAGGTATGTGAGCTGAGATTCTCAGGGCGCAGGAGCAGTGGGTAGAACAGACGCCAAAGGAGTAGTCACAGCGGGGTGATCAAAAGAAACAGGCAGAGCAGGTAGGGCAGAGATGGAGGTAGCTTGGCTGAAGGGAACACCCATGGAATTTCTTTGCCTTCCCTTATGAGTTCCTTCAAGACAAGATTTCCTGAAAGCAGGCTGAAGGAAGACTTCCAGCCTGAGGGCAGTGACAGCACTTTTAAAACTTTGAGATTGATGAGCAGTTAATTAGACACTCACCCACTCACATGGTATATTATGATTAATGCCTGGAGAGCAATAAGGGGTTGTGATTTTATTCATTTTCTTCCTCGTGCACTGCAGACACAGTGATAGAGCTGGTCTCATGTTTTATTTTTAAAGCTTTGTGGGCTCTACATTTCTCATGCATATTTGAAATGCTGAGCTAATGCAGAATCCTAACGGGAATCATAGCCAGAGGGCACTTAGCTTCTGCCAGGTAGGCAAATGAAAACAAGAGAGCTGAAGGTCTCCTGTAAATGTTACCCACAAGAATTTTACTCACCTTTTTTTGTCTGGAAGTTTCTCTCCTGTGTGGACAGACAATTAATATCCTGGGTCCCGATTTACTCTTGGAGAGTTGTTGAGCAGTGTTAACTTTTCATTGGCTTGAAAAAATAGATTGTACTAAGGATGTCCGTGGCTGGGAGGACCGATGCCTGGCTGGGCATATGTGGATGTGTGGCTCTCATGTTCAGGTCTCGGAAACCAGACAGGTTTGCTGTCTTTAATGAAGGTGTGAACCTCCAGAATGGTGACCATGCCCCACCATTGCTTCTGCAACTCTGACAGCGCCAGTACACAGTAGCCGTCTGTAAATATTTGTTACTGCAAGTCAGAACAATGCAGTCTCTGTTACTTAGCAACCACAACTATAATTCTGTTTTGATGTGTTTTGATTGAATTTGTAATTGAAAAATAATTTCCCCTGTGAGTAATGAAAAGCTAATTGCAAGTCTAAGTACCTGGATGAAACTAACCATCTCAAAATGGAGGCATAGCCAAGGTATCACAATACCTTGCAAAGTTTGTCACTTTTAAGGCAAATTGCAGCAAATCAAAGCTCCTGAATGAGATTTTTAAGAAGTGGCATGTTCTATTAGCATTTTGGTTTGGGACATTTTCTCAGACTGCTAACATAGGGCCTTGATGCCCAAGATGATCTCTGAATTTCTAATTTAATGTTAGATCTGCCTAACTTATGTTGTTAATAAATAGTAACTAATCACAACATGTATAAAACAAGGGCATTCGCCTTGTTCAGTACTGTTTTATGGAGACATGGAATTGACTAGGATTATAGTGCATCTGTCACTGCCCTTTGTATTTAAAAGGACAACTAATGACAATGGATTATAATGTGGGATGAGGGAGAGGGTAAGCAAGAATGCTGACAAAAGTGATTTTTACAGTTTACCTCTACACACAAAGGCACATATTTGATTTGAGTTATTTAAGTAATATTATTAATTTTAAATAATGGTAATCTATGAAAATGGATAATATACTTTAAATTTTCCCTTTAAGAATATCACAGAAAATGTACAATGTTATATATTGTGTTATGTCATATAATAATTTGTGACAATTACCTAGACTGAAACCACAGACAAATCATTGGGAGAAGGATATAGGTGGTTACATGATAATCATGGTCATTTTGAAATTCTGAATCTATAAATTAAATACAAATCCCAATAAGGGGTGATTTCATTTCTTTAGAACACAAAGCGCTCACCAAGCATGACTCTAAGTATTGTACAAATATTTACTTATTTAGTTCTCATAACAACCCTATAAGATAGGCTCTAACATCATTCCCATTTTACAGATGAGGAAACAGAGGCACAGAGGTATGAAATAACTTGTCGATTTACAGTTAGTAAATAGCACTGCTAGGATTCAAAGCCACACAGGCTGCTTCTGGAGTTTCCAAAGAGAGCTTAGGTCTTTTTGTGAAACACGATTTGGAGTGTTTTTCATGTCCTCCTTTAAAGGTAATTCTTCCCGAGATGTTTATGTTGCCTTGTGATGTTCTGAATTTAACTTGTAAGTCCCAAGGTTAGAAATTCTCATTGCATTTGTGCCTTCATGGACCTCAACTGTAAAAAAATAATCATATTAAAGTAAGAGTTTAAAGCACACTTTGTTCTTTTGTGAAGTGTTTAGAACCGATTTACTGTTGGAGAGTAGCGGTACTTTGTCAACTGTTCCTTCAATTCATTTCATCAAGGCTGTCTCTTGAGGGCCTCACTTTACTATGGGGACAAATGAGACAGAATCCTCACCCTGAGATCTCAGGCTAATGCTGTGATTCTCAACCCGAGATGGGGCAGCAGTTTGCCCTGTCTCGAGGTCTGGGGACGTTTTTGCTTGTCACACCTGTGGTGATGCTACTGGCATCTAATGGGTGGGGCCAGAGATGCTGCTGACCTCCCACAATGCACAAGGTAGCACCCCCTCCACAAGGAATTATCTGTCCCCAAATGCCCACGGTGCCTAGGTTGAGAAATGGGTAATGATTTACTTGGACAAATGATGTAATCACTGTAAGTACAGGAGAGCTAAGGGGGAAAGGGCTTCAGAGACAGTTTCCTGGGAAAATGACCCTAAAATGCCAGTAGGAATTACCCAGACAAAAACACATGAAATTTTGATGTGGTTATTTTCAACTTTCACTTTTGTTTTTATAACTAATTTAATGTGCAGGAAAGGCATCTTCATCCCCACCCCTACCTGCCACCACAAACCTCACCCCAAGGTAGCCTGTATAGAATGGGAGCAGCCATGGAGTACAGACAAGTACAGACATGGAAGGGTCAAACATAGGGGATTTCCCACATGAAAAACATTGATCTTTCTATATATTTTTTAACATCTTTATTGGGGTATAATTGCTTTATATTGTTGTGTTAGATTCTGCTGTATAACAAAGTGAATCAGCTATACATATACTTATATCCCCATATCCCCTCCCTCTTGCGTCTCCCTCCCACCCTCCCTACCCCACCCCTCTAGGTGGTCACAAAGCACCGAGCTGATCTCCCTGTGCTATGCAGCTGCTTCCCACTAGCTATCTATTTTACATTTGGTAGTGTATATATATGTCCATGCCACTCTCTCACTTCGGCCCAGCTTACCCTTCCCCCTCCCTGTGTCCTTAAGTCCACTCTCTACGTCTGGATCTTTATTCCTGGCCTGCCCTAAGTTCTTCAAAGCATTTTTTTTTTTTTTTTAGATTCCGTATATATGTGTTAGCATACAGTATTTGTTTTTCTCTTTCTGACTTATTTCACTCTGTATGACATACTCTAGGTCCATCCATCTCACTACAAATAACTCAATTTCATTTCTTTTTATGGCTGAGTAATATTCCATTGTATATATGGGCCACATCTTCTTTATCCATTCATCTGTCGTTGGACACTTAGGTTGCTTCAATGTCCTGACTACTGTAAATACTGCTGCAGTGAACATTGTGGTACATGACTCTGAGTTATGGTTTTCTCAGGGTATATGCCTGGTAGTGGGATTGCTAGGTCATATGGTAGTTCTATATTTAGTTCTGTAAGGAACCTCCTACTATTCTCCATAGTGGCTGTATCAATTTACATTCCCACCAACAGTGTAGGAGGGTTCCCTTTTCTCCACACTCTCTCCAGCATTTATTGTTTGTGGATTTTTTAATGATGGTCATTCTGACTGGTGTGAGGTGACACCTCATTGTAGCTTTCTGTTGCATTTCTCTTAATGATTAGTGATGTTGAGCATCCTTTCATGTGTTTGTTGGCAATCTGTATATCTTCTCTGGAGAAATGTCTATTTAGGTCTTCTGCCCATTTTTGGATTGGGTTGTTTGTTTTTTTGATATTGAGCTGCATCAGCTGCTTGTATATTTTGGAGATTAATCCTTTGTCAGTTGCTTCATTTGCAAATATCTTCTCCCATTCTGAGGGTTGTCTTTTTGTCTTGTTTCTGGTTTCTTTTGCTATGCAAAACTTTTAAGTTTCACTGGGTCCCATTTCTTTATTTTTGTTCTTATTTCAATTTCTCTAGGAGGTGGGTCAAAAAAGGTCTTGCTGTGATTTATGTCATAGAGTGTTCTGCCTATGTTTGCCTTTAAGAGTTTTATAGTGTCTGGCCTTACATTTAGGTCTTTAATGCATTTTGAGTTTATTTTTGTGTATGGTGTTAGGGAGTGTTCTAATTTCATTCTTTTACATGTACCTGTCCAGTTTTCCCAGCACCACTTATTGAAGAGGCTGTCTTTTCTTCATTGTATATTCTTGCCTCCTTTATTGAAGGTAAGGTGACCATATGTACGTGGGTCTATCTCTGGGCTTTCTGTCCTGTTCCATTGATCTAGATTTCTGTTTTTGTGCCAGTACCATACTGTCTTGATTACTGCAGCTTTGTAATATAGTCTGAAGTTAGGAAGCCTGATTCCTCCAGCTCCGTTTTTCTTTCTCAAGATTGCTTTAGCTATTTGGGGTCTTTTGTGTTTCCATACAAATTGTGAAACTTTTTCTTCTAGTTTTGTGAAAAATGCCATTGGTAGTTTGATAGGGATTGCAGTGAATCTGTAGATTGCTTAGGGTACTATAGTCATTTTCACAATGTTGATTCTTCCAATCCAAGAACATGGTATATCTCTCCGTCTGTTTGTATCATCTTAAATTACTTTCCTCAGTGTCTTATAGTTCATACAGGTGTTTTGTCTCCTTAGGTAGGATTATTCCTAGGAATTTTATTCTCTTTGTTGCAGTGGTACATGGGAGTGTTTCCTTAATTTCTCTTTCTGATTTTTCATCATTAGTGTATAGAAATGCAGCAGATTTCTATGCATTAATTTTGTATCCTTCTACTTTACAAAATTCATTGATTAGCTCTAGTAGTTTTCTGGTAGCATCTTTAGGATTCTCTATGTATAGTATCATGTCATCTGCAAACAGTGACAGTTTTATTTCTTCTTTGCTGATTTGGATCCTTTTATTTCTTTTTTGTCTCTGATTACTGTGGCTAAAACTTCCAAAACTACATTGAATAAGAGTGGTGAGAGTGGGAAACCTTGTCTTATTCCTGATCTTAGTGGAAATAATTTCAGTTTTTCACCATTGAGAACGATGTTGGCTGTGGGTTTGTCATATATGGCCTTTATTATGTTGAGGTAAGTTCCCTCTATGCCTACTTTCTGGAGAGTTTTAATCATAAATTGGTGTTAAATTTGGTTGAAACCTTTTTCTGCATCTATTGAGATGATCATATGGTTTTTATCCTTCAATTTGTTAATATGGTGTATCACATTGATTTGCGTATATTGAAGAATCCTTGCATGTCTTGGATAAACCCCTTGATCATGGTGTATGATCCTTTTAATGTGCTGTTGGATTCTGTTTGCTAGTATTTTTTTGAGGATTTTTGCATCTATGTTCATCAGTGATAGTGGTCTGTAGTTTTCTTCTTTTGTGACATCTTTGTCTGGTTTTGGTATCAGGGTGATGGTGGCCTCGTAGAATGAGTTTGGGAGTGTTCCTCCCTATGCTATATTTTGGAAGAGTTTGAGAAGGATAGGTGTTATCTCTTCTGTAAATGTTTGATAGAATTTGCCTGTGAAGCCATCAGGTCCTGGGCTTTTGTTTGTTGGAAGATTTTTAATCACAGTTTCAATTTCATTACTTGTGATTGGTCTGTTTATATTTTCTATTTCTTCCTGGTTCAGTCTTGGAAGGTTGTACTTTTCTAAGAATTTGTCCATTTCTTCCAGGTTGTCCATTTTATTTGCATAGAGTTGCTTGTAGTAATCTCTCATGATCCTTTGTATTTCTGCAGTGTCAGTTGATACTTCTCCTTTTTCATTTCTAATTCTGTTGATTTGAGTCTTCTCCCTTTTTTTCTTGATGAGTCTGGCTAATGGTTTATCAATTTGGTTTTTCTTCTCAAAGAACCAGCTTTAAGTTTTATTGATCTTTGCTATCGTTTCCTTCATTTCTTTTTTATTTATTTCTGATCTGATCTTTATGATTTCTTTCCATTGGCTAACTTTGTGTTTTTTTTGTTCTTCTTTCTCTAATTGCTTTAGGTGTAAGGTTAGGTTGTTTATTTGAGATTTTTCTTGTTTCTTGAGGTAGGATTTTATTGCTATATACTTCCCTCTTAGAACTGCTTTTGCTGCATCCCATATGTTTCCATTGTCATTTGTTTCTAAGTATTTTTTGATTTCCTCTTTGATTCTTTCAGTGGTCTCTTGGTTATTTAGTAACGTATTCTTTAGCATCCCGGTGTTTGTATTTTTTACCGTTTTTTTTTTCCTGTAATTGATATGTAGTCTCATAGCATTGTGGTCAGAAAAGATACTTGATACGATTTCAATTTTCTTAAATTTACCGAGGCTTGACTTGTGACCCAAGATATGATCTATCCTGGAGAATGTTCCATGAGCACTTGAGAAGAAAGTGTATTCTGTTGTTTTTGCATGGAATGTCCTATAAATATCAATTAATTCCATCTTGTGTAATGTGTCATTTAAAGCTTGTGTTTCTTTATTTTCATTTTGTTTGATCTTTCCATAGGTGAAAGTGGGGTGTTAAAGTCCCTTACTATGATTGTGTTACTGTCAATTTCCCCTTTTATGGCTGTTAGTATTTGCCTTATGTATTGAGGTGCTCTTATGTTGGGTGCATAAATATTTACAGTTGTTATATCTTCTTCTTGGATTGATTCCTTGATCATTATGTAGTGTCCTTCTTTGTCTCTTATAATAGTCTTTATTTTAAAGTCTATGTTGTCTGATATGAGAATTGCTATTCCAGATTTCTTTTGATTTCCATTTACATGGAATATCTTTTTCCATCCCCTCACTTTCAGTCTTATGTGTCCCTAGGTCTGAAGTGGGTGTCTTGTAGACAGCATATGTATGGGTCTTGTTTTTGTATCCATTCAGCCAGTCTGTGTCTTTTGGTTGGAGCATTTAATCTGTTTACATTTAAGGTAATTATCAATATGTATGTTCCTTTTACATTTTCTTAATTGTTTTGCATTTGTTATTGTAGGTCTTATCCTTCTCTTGTGTTTCCTGTCTAGAGAAGTTCTTTTAGCATTTGTTGTGAAGCTGGTTTGGTGGTGCTGAATTCTCTTAGCTTTTTCTTGTCTGTAAAGGTTTTAATTTCTCCACTGAATCTCAATGAGATCCTTGATGGGTAGAAGAATCTTGGTTTTAGGTTTTTCCCTTTCACCACTTTAAATATGTCCTGCCACTCCCTCTGGCTTGCAGAGTTTCTGCTGAAAGATCAGCTGTTAACCTTATGGGGATTCCCTTATATGTTATTTGTTGCTTTTCTCTTGCTGCTTTCAATATTTTTTCTTTGTATTTAATTTTTGATAGCTTGATTAATATGTGTCTAAACGTGTTTCTCCTTGGATTTATCCTGTATGGGACTCTCTGCACTTCCTGGACTTGATTGACTATTTCCTTTCCCATATTAGGAAAGTTTTCAACTATAACCTCCTCAAATATTTTCTCAGTCCCTTTTTTTTCTCTCTTCTTCTGGGACCCCTATAATTCGAATGTTGGTGTATTTAATGTTGTCCCAGAGGTCTCTGAGACTGTGCTCAATTCTTTTCATTCTTTTTACTTTATTCTGCTCTGCAGTAGTTATTTCCACTATTTTATCTTCCAGGTGACTTACCATTCTTCTGCCTCAGTTATTCTGCTATTGATTCCTTCTAGAGAATTTTTAATTTCATTTATTGTGTTGTTCATCATTGTTTGTTTGCTCTTTAGTTCTTCTAGGTCCTTATTAAACATTTCTTATATTTTCTCCATTCTATTTCTAAGATTTTGGATCATCTTTACTATCATTACTCTGAATTCTTTTTCAGGTAGACTGCCTATTTCCTCTTCATTTGTTTGGTCTGTTAAGTTTTTACCTTGCTACTTCATCTGTTGCGTATTTCTCTTGTTTTCTCATTTTACTTATCTTACTGTGTTTGGGGTCTCCTTTTCTCAGGCTGCAGGTTCATAGTTCCCGTTGTTTTTTTGTCTGCCCCCAGTGGGTAAGGTTGGTTCAGTGGGTTTTGTAGACTTCCTGGTGGAGGGTGCTGGTACCTGTGCTCTGGTGGATGAGACTGGATCTTGTCTTTCTGGTGGGCAGGACCACGTCCGGTGGTGTGTTTTGGGGTGTCTGTGAACTTATTACAATTTTAGGCAGCCTCTCTGCTAATGGGTGGGGTTGTGTTCCTGTCTTGCTAGTTGTTTGGCATAGGGTGTCCAGCACTGTAGCTTGCTGGTCGTTGAGTGGAGCTGGGTCTTAATGGCTGAGATGGAGATCTCTGGGACAGCTCTCGCTCATTGATATTATGTGGGGCCGGGACGTCTCTGGCGGTGCAATGTCTTGAACTCGGCTCTCCCACCTCAGAGGCTCAGGCCTGACAGCCAGCTGGAGCACCAAGACCCTGTCAGCCACATGGCTTTTGGGAAGTCTGAGGTGTTCTGACAGTGTTCAGTGGGTGTTCTGTAGGAGCTGTTCCACATGTAGATGTATTTTTGATGTATTTGTGGGGAGGAAAGTGATCTCCACGTCTTACTCCTCCGCCATCTTGAAGGTCCTCTCCCTTCATACCTCCTGTTGGTAGAGCATCCACATTTCATCGGGGCTGCCAGCTGGCAGATACCACCAGGCCATCCACTTCTTGGTCAGTAGCTCCCTGCACAGCTGGTACCTAGGGCCCAACTCTAGTGAGCCCCTGAAACCGCTGATCATGGGGCTTTCCTGATCTTTATAGTTTTTAATGGCCTCTTATGTAACCTTTTCCAACCAGCTACTTAAAATGACTTCAGGAAGAATACACGAGAAACTACAAAATAGGACAGCAGGGCAAAAGTAGGAGTTTATATTATTAATATTATTCACTTCTCTCTATATATATTTTTAGATATTTGTATTGCATTCTTAAAAATATTAGCAATGTTTTTAAAAATGCCTTGCTTTGCCACATAAATAATAGATTACCATGGCTACCATCTTGTGAGTGTTTAGTATATGTTGACTAGTATACTAAGCTCTTGACATTGATCTCGCTTAATTCTCACAAGAACCTATGAATAACCGGTGCTATTATTATTGCTGTTGTTGTTCAGAATTCAGGGGGACCAGACTTCTCCTGGTTTGAGCAGCTGGGTGGTAGTGACGCCCTTCCTTGAGTCAGGAAACAGCCGAGGAGGGAGGTGAGGGGAGTCCGGCCAGGGTCTGAGGGGGGAAGGAGTGATGAGCTGAGGCGCCTGAGGGGCCAGTGCCAGTGGAAGTGTCCAGGTGCAGTTGGGTGTGCGGGTGTGGAGCTGGACAGGGGCCTCAGCTGGAGACAGAGATGTAAAGTCATCTGCATATGAAGGTATGAGGTCCCGAGAGTGGGACAGTAAGGAGAAGAAGACCAAGGCTGGTCGAGGGGGACCCCGCGTCTATGGGGCAGGCAGAGGGAGGAGCTGCGAGACGCCCCTTAGCGCCAGAGAGTGAGTGCTTCGTACCATCCAGTTCTCCCCCTCCACCCTGGGCTGTTTTGCTTTCTTTCAGTTTTCTCAGAAATCTCTCATATGACCCTTGCTTCAACTTGGACTAATTCTCACTAGAGAAATTTTATCTGGATTAGATGCAATTGTTGGGAACAGTTAAAAAGCTAAGGACACCTCATCTGACTTCTCTGATACAGAAATATGTGAATTTAAACTGTGTCTGAAATCCACAAACTAAAGAAGCCCAAGAACACCTGGACTTTTGTTTATAGCTCTTTACTTTTGGACCACTGTGGCTGACGTCCTTTTTTGATTTGCCAGAGGAACTTACACTCTTCCCTGAAACCCTCATTATTAGAGTCTATTGCTTATTTAAAATTATTTTCTGGAGATGTAACGTATAGCATGGTGACTATAGTTAACAATACTGTGTCTCATATTTGAAAGTTGCAGAGAGAGTAGATCTTAAAAGTTCCCATCACAAGAAAAAAAATTACTACCTATGTGTGAAGATGGATGTTAACTAAACTTATTGTGGTGATCATTTCACAGTATATACAAACATCAAATCATTATGTCGTACACCTTAAACTTATACAATGTCCTACATCAATTATTTCTCAATTGAAAATATATATTATACAAGTTACACAGTCCCACACGTACATCCTTTCCCCCTTAATCAACATCACATACTACTTCATTCTCTTTGCACAGTGAGATCAGTCCACGCTTAACCATTTCTCTCCCACGCCTCCACTGACATCCAGGGACAGTTTGTGGGGTTCCGGGCTGGAAGAGGGGCCAGCATTTCTGCTGCCGCAGGACCACTTGGTAAAAGAGCAGCCAGAGTGAGAAGCTCAGCAAAGGGGAGGCATGGCCTTCACTGGCTCAACTGTGGCATGGTGACAGCCACTTGTGCACTTCTAATTACACTCTCCCCCCACCCCAGACACTGTAGGGCCATCCTGCTGGATGGCCTGTGATATTTGAAAGGCCCCACGTTGGGTGAGTACATACCAGACAAGTGCATGTGGCATAGCTCTCCACCCTGCTCTGCAGAATCTGTTTTGTAAACTCCCAGACAGACGGGGAACGTTTCCCAGGCCCCGCAGAGGAGGAGCTGCTGCTCCCGGAGGTGCTGGCCTCTGATCCCCGGAACAGGTGACTGGTTTCTGACCATCTTGGAGGACCACACCCGGAACACTCCTAAAGAGACGGGGCTAGAGACCTTTAGCCTCTGACACTTGAGCGGAGGGTGAGAAGTTCAGGCTGAAGCTTTAATCAGAATCAGATGAACCCATACCCCTGCTTGTTATTCCTCTTGAGGCTTTGGCAGGAATATTAGAAAAATATCACAGGAAACTGACCATTAAGTCAGCATGGGGGACCTCATGACCAATCTAAAGTTGGCAGTTTAAATGTAAAATACAAACCTAAGATACGAAGAAGGAAAGGGCTCTATTGCTGTCATTTATACGTCAAGTGCAGAGGGCCACTCTGTGTCTCCCCAGGCTCTGTCACAGTGGCCGAGGGGGCACTTCGCTCAGTCAGGGCCCAGACCACCCTCCCTGTCTCCCACTGGTCCCCGCACAGCACACTCCCTGCTCACGAGTTCCCAGCCCTCCCAGCAAGCACACTGCCTGCCTTTCCCTCATTCTCCTGCTGGCCCCTGGGCTCTGCCCTCCCAGGCGTCCCATCCACGCTCGGGGCAGTCTGGACACAGCTCACTTCACGCTGACCCTGGCCTCACTCCCTCTGGGCGTGGTAAGCTGGGGAGGCGAGGGACTCCCTCGTAGTTCCAAAGTGCTCGCCGGTAGGAACCGTATCTTGTTCGGTGGCACATCACGGGCGCCTGGTGCTCCGTGGCCCTGTGCCGGGCAGGAATTCAATAACTGTTTGTTAAATTGAACTGGCACCTGGCAGAAAATGACCTGTCAGTTCACGAATTATTTTACTGCTTCTACCTGTGAGAGAATATTTTGTGGCGATAAATTATTCATTTTCTCTTCAAAATACCCTAAATCTCTCTGCTGCTGAGCTACACTTCTTCTCGGGGATCATTCACTGCTCAGCCCTCTACTCAGGCTTCTCCGAAACTGCCCGCGATGACTGCTGAACCCAAAAGGCATATTTTAGGTTTTGTATCACTTACTCTTTCTTAACTATTTGATACAACTAACTCACCGCACCCCCCACCTGCCCATCTGTAATGCTCGTTCTGTGGCTTCCGTCTCTGGCTACACCTTCCCCAGCCCAGGTCCTCCTCTACCCGGGCCTTGAGCGCAGGAGTTTCCAGGGTTCTGAATTCTCCCTGGATAATTGGTTTAGTTATTATGTATCCTCTGTGTGTATCATCTACATGCCGATCATTCCCAAGTAGGTCTGGATGTCGCAAGGTGCCCCCAAATTGAACGCATCACAACGTAAGCTTGTTATCTTCTCCATATCCCAGCTCCCAGTACCTCCCTATTTCACTGTTTTCTATGTTTAAAGGCACAGTGACCAAAGCCTGAAATGCAGAGTCATCCTCTCTTTCTCCCTGGCCCCCAAGCTTCTACATCACTGGCCCAGTCTTCAGCTGCTGTCACTTCCTTTCTGCTCTTCTTTGCCGTCTCTCACCTAAACTATTGTAACCATCTTCTACTGGCCCTTCCTCAGCTCAGTGTCCGTCCTGCCCCCAGGTGTGTTTCTGACATGCAGTGGAATTACATCACTCTCCTAATACCCTTCAAGACCCTCACCCCCACCCCCCATTGCCACAGATTGCTCCTAACATCTTCATCTGGTCCCTTCATGATCTGGGCCCTGCTCATCCCACCAGTGATTCCCACTCACATCCTTGCGGTTCCTAGACTAAAGCATGCCATTTAATGACCGCTGGCTTTGCCTGCCGTTCTTTTAACCAAGGCGGCAAATTGCTATTAGTCCTTCATAGCCTTGCTGAAACATTGCCTCTTCTGGGAGGTTTTGTCCCTATGTGTTCAGAAAGTGAATTGCTTCTTGTCTTATTCGTCATATTTACATCCCACATGGGACTGGGAGATCCCCAAGGACAGGGACCACATCTTGCTCACCTCTGCATTCCCAGCTACTCAACCTGTTCCTGGTACGTGGTGCCTAGTATCTCGGCTTCTCTTCTTGTTGACTTTCCCACCAGAGCCTCACGTTTCACTTTTAAAATGAGACTTTTGACTATTTCTCCTTTACTAATGTATTAACTCTTCTAAAGTCTCCTGAAGACAAGAGTAAAAATTAACAGGTTCTGGGAGCAGTGGACATTGTGGACATGACTTCTGAAAAGGTCAAACTGCTTTGCTTACCTTAACACGTAAATCCAGTTTGTCCAGAGCACAAACTGGACAGCTTTGTCACATGTCATGGGCTTCCTCTTTCCGTGGAAAAGGTGGACGGGGGAAGGAAACTACCATTTATTGACTAGCCTATTGACTAGGTCCATGGCATAGGCTGTTATTTCCCAGGCCTTCCTAGATTTTCCCTGAGTAGGCAGGAGCAGAGAAATCTCTGGACAGGGAGAAGTCCAGCTCTCTAGATGATGCATGGTTCCCTTGAGCAAGTGTTTCTCTCAGAGCCTTAGTCTGCTCATTTGAAAATAAAAGGGTCAGGCCAAGTGGTCCCTAGAGCCTGCCAAGTTCTAATGTTTCCTTAGCAAACATTTACCAAGTGGATTCTCTCTGAGCCAGCGCCTGTGCTGGGTGTTAGAGATGCAAATAAGGTGCAGCTCTCAGCCTGTCACATTCAGTGGAGGAGAATAATTCTTTTATTCTGACTATGCAAGGTCTATTGTGACTATTTAAAGTCAATCACTGATTGGACCTATGTAGAAAAAGTATGTTCAGTTAAAAAAGAAAAACCTACAGAGACAATCATGTATAAAATTACCTGCTAGGGCTTATGAGGATTAGAAGAATAAATTATCGTTCCCGCCTCAAAAGAGGCTCTAATCCAGTGGAAAGACACACCGTTCATGCAGCAAAGAAAATACGTTTTATAATCAAAATTGTTATTCATGCAGGAGTAGCTTTCCAAGCCACCAGTGTTAGACCAACTCAGATTATCTGAAGCGTTTTATATTACTTTATATAAGGTATCATTAAGTTAGAGGGAAACAAATACTGATGCTAAATATTTGTCCTAAATGCAGACTGGCTGCAATCACAGCAGAACTTCACAGTGGTTTTGATAAAGTGCTGTGAATACTTCTGTTATATGACAAGTTCTTTTACCTGAAGCAGCCAGTCCTTAAAGAGGCATTTCCATCTCTCCCCGGTGTGTGTTTCATCCATTTTGTATTCTCGGAGAGTCTAGCCATTGTTTTCTTTACCTTATGCAAGATAAATACAGACTGATGCTATACCATGCTAGGAATGTCTGCCTAGTTTCAGACCACCATAAAGAGTGCTTTCTCTCTTTTTCTTTTTTTCCCATCTTAAAAAATCAGCTGTTTCTTTTTTTTTTCAGCTTTATTGAGGTATAATTGACAAAATTATAAGATGTTTAAAGTATACATGTTGATTTGATAAATGTATACATTGTGAAAGGAAGAGTTGAATGGTTATGTGTATGATACTTGAAATTGTATCCAGAAATTCTAAGATGTTTTTTCTTTTATAAGCCCATTTATTTGTTTATTTATTTATTTTATTATTTATTATTATTATTTTTTTGGCTGCATTGGGTCTTAGTTGCGGCACGCGGGCTCTTCCTTGCGGCACACGGGCTTCTCTCTAGTTGTGGCTTGCGGGTTTTCTCTTCTCTAATTGTGGTGCATGGGCTCCAGAGCTCATGGGCTCTGTAGTTTGCTGCACGCAGGCTCTCTAGTTGAGGCGCACGAGCTTAGTAGTTGTGACGCGTGGGCTTAGTTGCCCCGCAGCATGTGGGATCTTAGTTCCCTGACCAGGGATCGAACCCACGTCCCCTGCATTGGAAGGAGGATTCTTTACCACTGGACCACCAGGGAAGTCCCGCTAAGATGTCTTTAATGATGACAATTTTGTAGCTTGTATTGAGAACTAATAAGCGAGTAGAATCAGAACAAAAGAAATGTAGATCACTTTACATCAGTAATTTCAAAGTCCAAGGAATAAAATGATTTTTAAATGAATAAAACAAAGACTACATTTTTTAAAAATAGACTTTATTTTTAGAGCAGTTTTAGGTTTACAGGAAAACTAACCACAAAGTATGGAGAGTTCTTCTATACCACCTGTACCCACACATGCACAGCCTCTTCCACCATTAACATCCCCCCCAGAGTAGCACATTACAACTGGTGAACCTGCATTGACATATCATTATCACCCAAAGTCTGTAGTTTGTATTAGGCTTCTCTCTTGGTCTTCTACATTCTGTGGGTTTTGACAAATGTATAATGTCACGTATCCACCATCAGAGTATCATGCGAATATTTCACTGCCCTAAAGATCTCTATGCTCTGTCTACTCATCCCTATCATCCCTCCCTCACTCCTAATACGTAGCAACCACTGATCTTCTTACTGGCTTTGCCTCTTCCAGAATGTCATACAGTTTGAATCATATAGTATGGAGCCTTTCAGATTGGCTTCTTTCGTTTAGTAATATGCATTTAAGGTCCCTTTATGTCTTTTTATGGCTTGATGGCTCATTTCTTTAGCACTGAATAATATTCCATTGTCTGGATGGACCACAGTTTATTTATCCATTCGCCTACTGAAGAACAGCTTGGTCACTTCCAAGCTGTTGGCACTTCCAGTTGCCAGTTTTGGCAATTATGAATAAAGCTGCTATAAACATTCCTGTGCAATGTCACCTCACACCCATTGATACTGTGGACATGTTGGCTTCAAAAGTTTTGTCACATTGGTTTATATTTTGAGTACATATGTCTTTTAGAAATATAATATTTGTCTTTATGGCTTAAAAAAAATTCCCGTGCAAGTTTATGTGTGCAATAAGTTTTCAACTCTTTGCGTAAGTACCTAGGAGTGCAAACTACTGGAACGTATACTAAGAGTATGTTTAGTTTTATAAAAAGCTGCCAAAGTGTCTTCGAAAGGCGCTGTACCATTTTGCATTCCCAGCAGCAATGAATGAGAGTTTCTGTTGTTCCTCATCCTAGCCAGAATTTGGTAATACCAGTGTTTTAGAATTTTGTCGTTCTAGTAGGTGTGTAGTGGTATCTCATGGTTGTTTTAATTTGCAATTTTCTAATGATATATGATATACAGCATCTTTTCATATGCTCATTTGCCATCAGTGTATCTTCTTTGGGTGAGGTATCTGTTCAGATTTTTGGTCTCTTTTTTTAATTGGATTGTTTATTTTATTATTTTGAGTTTTAAGAGTTCTTTGTATGTTTTAGATAACAGTCCTTTATCAGATATGATTTTTACAAATATTTTCTCTAAGCCTATGGCATAGCTTCTCATATATTTGACAGTTTCTTTCACAGAGTAGAAGTTTTTAATTTTAATGAAGTCCAGTTTATCAAGTATTTATTTCATAGATCGTGACTTTGATGTTGTACCTAGAAAGTCATCACTAAACCTAAGGTCATACAGATATTCTCCTATGTTATCTTCTAGGGGTGTGACAGTTTTGTGCTTACATTTAGATCTGTGATCCATTTTGAGTTAATTTTTGTGAAGAGTATAAGATCTATGTCTAGACTGACTTTTTTTTGCATGTGGATATATAGTTCTTTCAACATTGTTGAAAACCTGTCTCCATTGTATTGCCTTTACTCCTTTGTCAAAGATCAGTTGGCTATGTTTGTGTGGGTCTATTTCTGGGCTCTCTATTCTGTTCCATTATTCTGTTCATCTCTTCTTTCACCAATATCATACTGTCTTGATTACTATAGCTTTATGGTAAGTCTGGAAATTGGATAGTGTCAATTCTCCAACTTTGTTCTTCTGCTTCAAGACTGTGTTGGCTATTCTGGGTCTTTTGCCTCTCCATATAAACTTTAGAATCAGTGTGTTGTCTTATAATTTTCTGTTTAAAACTGGACATTGTAAACATTATAAATGAGGCAACTCTCAAAATCAGATCCCCTCCTCCCCAAAGTTTGTTGTTATTGTTGCTGTTTGTTTAGTGACATTCTTCAACTAATTATGTAAAGTCTGAATCCTTCGTATGACCGTGGAAGTCTGTACTCAGTTAGCTTAGTGGTCTGCAGGTGATTGGACAGAGATTTCCTTAAATGTCTTGAACCAGTATGTCTGCTGACCTTTGCCAAGGGACAGTTAGTGCATCCTGGGCTGTGGTTTCAGTGCTCCAGCAGGAATTTGGTAACTCTGTCTCAGGCTTTATTTCCTGCTTGTGCAGATCATCAAGGTCAGCCAGAGGAGAGAAATTAGACCTTCTCAGGTCATTCCTAGGTATGCACACAGTTCTGCACATGTGCTTGGCCTTCTAGATTCCTAAGAATATGTCAGAACTTTTCTTAGTCCCTATGGGTATCTCATTTCCCCAGCTATTCCTTTCATTCCTTTTGGTCCACATCTTGTTTGGTTCAACTGTTATCACCACTTCAGGCAGCTATGGTGTTAAATAATTGCCACTGATTGTTTTTGACAAACACCCTGGGAAAAAGCTTTTCTCAGTGATGAGCTCAGTGTCAGGTTAAATAAAGATAAGCCCTGTGAATGGGGGCATTCAGTGAATTGCCAGACAGCTCAAATAATGAAAATTCTTTAAAAATGGACCTTTGGGGAAGGTCAAACCCATTCTGCCCTCTCCAGTGGCTGCCAGGCTGCTGGTTTTCACAACTCCTCTGATTGTGATGCCTGTCGGCTTTTGATAGCTCCTGCAGAGCTGAGGAAAAAAGGGCACGTTCAAGTGCCACAGAGCTCACTGTTCTTACATAGATTCAGTAATTTTTCTTACATAGGCACTACTTGGATTGTTGCAAGCTTTTATTAATTTCCAGATTTTCCTAAAAAGTTGATTTTGACCATTTTTGCCAGTATTTTTGTTATTTTTGTGGAAGAGCAGGATTTTGGAGATCTTTACTCCACCATTCCCACTGGTGTTACCCACTTGCATTATTTTTATTCAGCTTTTCTGAAGTATAACTTATGTTCAGAAAAATTCACCAACTTAAAGAATACAACTGGATGCGTTTTGTCAAATATATATGGTTACGTTATATAACTATCACCACAGTCATGGTATGGAGCATTTCCATTGCCACACTGGCAACCACTGAGCTGTTTTCTGTCACTACACCTTTACCATTTGTAAATTTTTTATAGATGCAATCATATAGTGTACCCACTTTGTATCTGGCTTCTTTCAATCTGCACAGTGCCTCTGAGGTTCATCCACGTTGCTGTATGTATTAGGAGTTAGTGCCTCTGTATTGTTGAGTACTTCACTGTATGGATATACAACAATTTTTTATCCATTTGCCTGTTGATGGACATTTGGATTATTGCCACTTTTTGCCTATTTTGTGAATAAAGCTGCTACAGACATTCAAGTACATGTCTTTATATGGATGTATGATTTATTTTATCTTGGATAAATAGCTAAAAGTGCAATTGTTGGGTCAGATGCTAAAAATATGTTTAATTTTATAAGAAGTTGCCGAGCTGTTTCCCAAAGAGGCCGTACCGCTTTGGAAGTTTCAGTGGTTCTACGTTCTTGTAAAACTTAGTATTGTAAGTATTTTTAATTTAGACATTCTAGTGTGTGTATGGTGGTGTCTCATTATGATTTTAGTTTGTATTTCTCCAATGACGAATGATGTTGAGCATCTTTTCATTTACTTATTTGCCATTTGTATATCTTCTTTTAGAAGTGTCTGTTCAAATATATTGCCCACTTTTTAAATCAGGTTTTGTGACTTACAGAATTTAAGAGTTCTCTATGTATTCTGCATACGAGTCTTTTATGAGATACATGTTTTGAAAACATTTTCTCCAAGTAGAGGAGCAATTCTTAAGACACAAACAAATATCTGAGTTTAGAGGAGATAAAAGGATCTGAATCTAGATAGTTAAATGTTAGAGTCTCTAGCTATAAAAAATAATAAACTTCCTATGTGTGTCAGAAAGTATAAAGCATATTCAAGTATGTGGTATGTAAAGCATGAACCATTTGATGACTTTTATATATGCAGTAGGTAAAAAACTTTTGTGTAGAATAAAATAGTTTGTGTTTCCAAACCATAATGGAATAACAAGTTTGTTAGATAAGTAAATTTTATAAATAACAGAGAATCCTTCTTAAACAAACCTATTACAGAGCTTCCAATGAGAAACATCAACTTATTTAGGTATATATCAGAACTTCCAAGTGAGGAGAGATATATATATATATATATATATATATATATATATATATGCCTTGACCGATGTACAGTTGACTCTTGAACAATGCAAGCGCTAGGGTTGCTGACCCCCCACTAAATCAAAATTCACATTTAACTTTTGGTTCCCTAAAATTTTAACTAATAGCCTACTGTTGATCAGAAGCCTTATCAATAACATAAACAGTCAATTAACACATATTTTGTATATGTGTTATATATTGTATTCTTACAATAGAGTAAGCTAGACAAAAGAAAATGTTATTAAGAAAATCATAAGAAGGAGAAAGTACATTTACAGTGCTGTACTGTATTTTTCGATACTGTAAGTCCATGTCGTCTGCTTACAAGACGTGTGTTGGTACCTACATGAATATTGGTTTATATGATACAAAACATTGCAGATGTTATACATGTTACTAACACATCAAAAATGAAAAGATAATGTGAAAAAGAAATTCATATTTATTTAGAGGTATAACGATTCACGTGTTAACAAAGAAGCAGCAATATGATTGCCTTATGGTAGCCTAGTTTAATTGACAGGATTGCTTCACAGTAGCTTAGCCTACACACTAATGAATGAATCATTATAAAATTTTTATGGCATAAGTACTGCATCTATATTCATAGTCCAGTACTGGAAACATTGTTACTTTTTTTAAAAACCACTTCCTTGTGATGATAGACTGATATGCAATTTCTCCAATTATGAGAAAGAGGCATATTGAATGGTAATGTGATTTTTTGAAAGCAAAGTTATAAAACAGCAAGAAAACTAATACATTGCTGATTTTATATTAAATATCACCTTCTGCCTATGTAAGGACAGACTAGTATCTACATGTATTTTATGCATTCATGACATACCTTTTTCTCAAGTTTTTCAATATTTCTAGGCTAAGGAGTTCATCTGCAAGTTTTTTCAAAATGTTGCAGATCTCAAAATATTTTCCAATATATTTATTGAAAAAAAAAGGTGAGTGGACCCACACAATTCAAACCTATATTGTTCAAAGGTCAACAGTATATAATGCATTTAACATACCACTCTTAGCTCTTAGGTAGAGATGTTAATACATGTGGAACTGGCCAAAAAAAACAGGCTGTCAGTTATAGGAGCAAAGGCCAAGAACCTGCAGAAGACAGCTTCAGACTAGATGGTCAGCTTCTAATCCATAACTGCCTATCATATTTGACACTAATGAATGTCTAGTGAGTGGGTAAACTGGAGATGGCTGAAAATGAATATAGTCATCAAATAATTTTAAGTAAATAAGTGACATGATAAAAAGTTGAGAAATAGAACTGGTTTCAATGTGAAGCATTAGTGAAACCAATTTAAAAGGCTGTTGCCTGACTCTAAGAAAAAGATGAGAAGGGACTGAGCAGGACCAAGGAGAGGCAAGATTTCAAAGATATCATGGACGTATAATTGATAGGACTTGACGCTCAAATGAATGTAGACCTTGAAGAAGAAGAGTCTCAAGTTGACTCCATTTTCTGGTTTGGGTGGCTTAGTGGTGATGCTCTTAATCAAGACAAGACTTTAAATAGGAAAAACAGGTTTTGAAGAGAATGCAGCAAGTTCAGTTTTAATAGGTGTGTTTGAAGGGCCAGGAGGACCCCACAGATGGATGAGACTAGTGAGTAGTTGGGAATGTAGTTCTGGAGCTCAGGTGAGATGTCCACGCTAGAGAAAGAGGATGGGCATCATCAGAGTCTAGTTTATTTTAAGATGAGATATCTCATTATGCTTGTGCAGAGTAAAAAGAACAAGAACCGCAGTCTGAATTCTAAAAAATATCAATAGTTAAGGTGCAAGTATTGCTTGGTGACAGGAAGGAGATAGTGTTTAGAGAGATGAGAGAATTCATCACCTTGAATGCCGAAGACCAGAAGAGTTTCAAGGAAGGTGAGTGCCAATTAGGCCCATTGCTACAAATAGGTCTTTGCTAGAAAGATACTATGGAATTTGGTGATTAAAAACTCATTGGTCAAAACTGGAAAGAGCCCAGTGTCCATGGGGTAAACCCATGGACACTTCATACCATAGAATACTACTCAGTAATTAAAAGGAATGATTATTGCTATACACAACACAAATTAATGTCAAAAACATTGTGATGAATGAAAAAAGCCAGACACACACAGAATACATACTGTATGATCCCATTTATATGATGATTCGGAGTGGCGGGAGGGGATGTGGTGGTAGGGAAAACTGACAGTAAAGGAGCACAGGAGGACTTTCTGATGTCAAGAAATGTTCTTTATCTTGTTCGAGGGTAGTTACAATTGCCAAAACTCATTGAACTGAAAACTTAAGATCTATGTATAACCAGAATACAAAAAAAAAGTCATTGGTCAAAGATGGGAGGTTTTGCAACTGAATTTGCTGCTTCTAAATTTCCACTAATTTACAGAGAAATATTCCTTTATGAAAGCAAATGTCCATACAGAGAGAGAGAAATCACAGTTACCAAATTTTCAAAGCAGAAAAACAAAAATATGTGGTAGAGGATTTGACAAGCCCAAGAAACAAAATCTAAATGGTCAGTGGACAAAGTCATAAAATAACTCAGTTTTCACTACAGAAATCCTAAAAATCCAAAATGTGAAGTGAGATTGAAGGTGAGTCAAAAAGAAGAGGGTTGGGACTTCCCTGGTGGCGCACTGATTAAGAATCTGCCTGCCAGTGCAGGGGACAAGGGTTCGAGCCCTGGTCCGGGAAGATCCCACATGCTGCGGAGCAACTAAGCCTGTGTGCCACAACTACTGAGCCTGCGCTCTAGAGCCTGTGAGCCACAACTGCTGAGCCCAGGTGCTGCAACTACTGAAGCCCGCATGCTTAGAGCCCATGCTCCACAACAGGAGAAGCCACCGCAATGAGAAGCCCGCGCACCACAACGAAGAGTGGCCCCGCTCCCCGCAACTAGAGAAAGCGCGCATGCAGCAACGAAGACCCAACGCAGCCAAAAATAAAAATAAAATAAAATTTTAAAAATTTATACAAAAAAAAGAAGAGGGTTGTTTGAAATTCTATTTTATTTTTTAAAATATTTATTTATTTATTATTTATTTTTGGCTGCACCGGGTCTTAGTTGTGGCTCGCAGGATCTTCATTGCGACACGCAGGATCTTTTGTTGCAGCGTGCCAACTCTTAGTTGTGGCATGAGGGCTCTTAGTTACAGCATGCAGACTCCTTAGTTGTGGCGTGCGATTCTTAGTTGCAACATGTGGACTCTTAGTTGTGGCATGCATGTGGGATCTAGTTCCCTGACCAGGGATCGAACCCAGGCCCCCTGCTTTGGGAGCGCGGAGTCTTACCCACTGAACCACCAGGGAAGTCCCGAAATTCTATTTTAAAGTAGGTAGAGCCGTTGATCCACTCCGCAAGCTAAATCTTGCTGACTTCTCTCCCTAACCATCAGCACAAGACTGGAAGTTTATTCTCTGGAGAGGCTGGACTGAGGGACATCAGACACTGCTGAAAATGGAATACTCTATTGAAAATGGGGGCTCCATTGACAGTCTACCTATATTCCAAACATTGAGACCCCCGGGCCTCTTTTGTAACTCAGCTCCAGAGCACTGGAAAACACACTCAAGAAGAATCTGAGTTCTGAGAAATCTAATCAGCCCATGATTTAAAAAGAAAAAAAATATATATATATAGCAACCCCAACTAGAACAGGTCAGAAGCCTCTGAGAAAGACATCTCCAAGGAAATTAGATAGACTGATATATTTTAACATATTTAGATAATTAGGGAAGTGTCTGAGTTTGAATTTAAGGATAAGTACACAGAAAACTGAGGAAACAAATAAGATGCTTATTAACTCCTGGGATAATGAAAAGTTTAGAATGAAAGGAAGAGTAATCAGAGCATGATATACATGTGAATAGCATTTACATGGTCATAATAAAATAAACACTAAATATTGATTTATCAAAAAATTACAAAATTATGACAACTATATAAGAGGCAGAGGGTACAAATGTGCATGTAGGAGGATGAGGGGGGAATGCATAGTAAAAAAAACTTTATCTTTCATAGAACAACGTCAATAGATAATGGCTTAAACTGAAAAATGAAGAAGTAACAGCATATACATATTGCTGGAAGTAAACACCAAAAGAAACACTTTAAAAAGTTGCCTCCAAAGACTGGTAAATGGAAAAGGACATGAGGGGTAATGTTTGACTCCTTAAACCATATGCTATAATTAAAAAAAAAATCAAATAAAACAAAATAATAAAGGCATTTGCAAAGAGAATTTCATGAAATTAGATTGCAGTGGGTTGAAGAGTGAATGAAAATTAAGGATGTTCTCAGCAAACTGAATAATATAAGGAAGGGGATGTCAGGATGGTGAGTAGAGTTGCTTGATGGAAAGATAAGATTGAAGGAAAATTGGTAGTTTGCTTGATTATGGTTATTTAGGTTGCTAACTAATTGGTTAGTCAATTTGTTCATGACAGGGATGAGCTTGGAGAAAAAAACAGTGAAGAGTCTGCTGAGGTGAGAGGGAATAAATGAGGTGTGAAAGTCCCACATGAAGTGGTGGATGTTGAAATCAGACACGTGATAAAGTGTTAGCTTTGAAAAAGAATAGGAGCATCTCTTTTATATGATGAAGGAAAGAATTGTTAAAAGAATTAGTGACTTAAGCTGTATTTTCTCACTGGCAGTCGTGGCTAAGTCATCTGTTGAGGGATTCAGATAGTTTTCATTCTCTGAGAATGGATGCTGACCAGAGACAAAAAATGAAATAAATGCTGGGTAGCAATTTGATGAGCCCAGCTGAGGGAGAATTTCAAAATGTATATATTAGTCAGCACGGGCTGCCATAACAAAATACCACAGACTGGGTGTCTTAAACAACAGAGGTTTATCTTCTCACAGTTCTGGAGGCTGGAAAGTCCAAGATCAAGGCGCCAACAGGGTTTGGTTCCTGGTAAGGACTTTCCTCCTGGCTTGCAGACAGCCACCTTCTTGCCCTGTCCTCCCGTGGCGGATTGAGAGAGAGGGAGGGAGCGCTCTGGTGTCTCTTCCTTTACAGACGTTAATCTTGTTGGATCAGGGCTCTACCCTATGACTTCATTTAACCTTTATTACTTCTTACTCCAAATACAATCCATTGGGATTTAGGGCTTCAGTGTATGAGTTTGAGGAGGACACAGTTCAGTCCATGGCATGTGTAATTCAGCACTATTACACAAGAGCAGAAGAGAAGACAGATGGTTGAGTTGATCCAAGTTTGGGGAATTAGTAGGATAGACTGGATGGAAGGTCAAGGTGGCAGACGAATTGAGGGACTGGTGAAAGTATGGCTAAAACTAAGTGCTCACGGCTTCCAAGAATAGTGGAAAGAGAAGCCAGGAAAGGGAAGGGGCAGGGATTGGTAGGCTTCATGGAAGGTCCTCTCAGGTCTGGAGGCTGGAGAACAAATGGGAACTCTTTTACTGTGTACCTTCTCTGGGTACAGTCCTTTCTTCGGACATGATTGGTTGCTTCTGCACTTTCAACTTCACTGGCAATCAATGAGAATTATCAAACTGGAAGGAAGATTTAGGTTCATTAGTGGTAGCAATCATCACATTTTTCTTTCTTTTTAGACGACTGAATACCTTGAACAAGTGTGCCTCAATGAAACTTGATGTGAACTTCCAAAGGAAAAAGGTAGGTAAGCTCTTACTACACCTTACTGAGACCATGGCTATACCAATAGGAGAAGCTTGCATTCACAAATGAAAAACAACACGAACTGAAGCAAAATTCTGAAATGCCCGACCATCAGTGTTTGTTCTCCAAATATCCCATTATATCATAAACATCATAAGTAAGTCTGTTATATATCTAGGCTGACGTCTGTTTGTTTCACTGTTTCATTTTGATTTAGTTTTATCAGAGGGTTTGCATAAAAATGTAAAATGCCTTAATTGTTTATGATAATCTTTCAGAAGTTTTAGTTGTAAATATCCACTCCATATTAGACCCAAATTCTCCACAGTGATTCGTAGATTAAGAGAATGCAGAAAAGAATCTATGGGGCCAAGTGTCTTCTGCCTCATTCTTTCCTGTGGCATTTTATTTTCAAGGGCAGTCAAGATGCATTCATTTGTCAGGCAGGTTTGTTTCATCATGGTTGAGGGGTGGGGGGAGAGTGTAACAGCAAGATTCAGAACCTGCCCCATCTCTCCATTCTCGCCCCTTGCACTTTTCTCTGGTCACAGGGAATGTCCTTCAGTTTTACGAGCCACTATGCTCCCTCCCTCTTCTAGGACTTTGCACGTGCTCTTCCCTCTGTAGGAATAAGACAGGAGATTTTGGTTCTGAAACAAAGCTGTACTTTATTGAGCACTTACTGTTTTCCACGAGCTATGTTATGGCATTTAATCCATTGTGATAGGGATTCTCTGTTTTCTAGAGAAGGAAAATAAAACCTGAACAGGTTGAGTCCCTTGCCCGTGATCTTTCAACCAGTGGAGGAGCAGGGTTTCAATTTCAGGTGTGTCTAACTCCAAAACCGAGGCCCCTAACCACTGCGCTGAAAGACCTCTCTTTCTCACTGAATTGATCCTTTTAGGAAACTCAGAATTGAAATCGTTACTTACTTTTTCATTTCACATCTTCAGTATGTAACAAGTCAAGCCTTAGTATATTTTGAAGAAGCAGAGAAAACATCTTTGAGTCAAAAGAAAGTGTTCTTTATTCTGGTCTATACAGAGAAGTCATTACAGCCCATGGATTTTAAGTCACTCCTGAGTAACCTAATCTTTAAAAATAACTTTAACCTGAATTTCTGCTCTAAAACAGCACCCAAAAAAAGCGCAAATGAATTCTGGTTGACCTCACCTTCAAAACAGTTTAGGGTTTGAGCTGGGAGCCAAAGATTTAAGCTAAGGAGGTAAAATGGTGAAAAACAATATCCAGAGAATATATTAAAACATGAGCAATTTGTCCAGGTCAAAGAAAAATTGTAAATGTGGGAATAAACATCCCAACAGCTATCTGGCTGAATAGACCCCTTGAGAAGCATACACACTGTTTGCTTGTAACGCATGGTTCTTATTAAACCGAGCGTAGCCATGCCTGTGTGGCTGGTCTGTACACTGCCGGTGCAGATCCTTAGCTGCTGTGTATCACAAAAGCAAATGCCAAAAACTAACAACAGGATTTGTTTTCAACCAAGTGGTGTGATTGGATTCTTCCCTTATTGCCGGCATTTCAAAACCCACATGTGAGATAGGCTTGAATAACATTTGTTAGACTCTGTTACCTTCACAAAAGCTCCTCTGTAAATTGGTCACTTCAGTATTCTGACATTCTTAATTTATTCCTTATGTTGGATATAGTGGCACACACTCTTACAGCCCCTACTTAGCTGTAGGCCCCGCAGATGCATGCACTTGAATAAAACATTGCTTTCCACATTGTAAACTGGGGACTCATGGCCTGAATTTTGAAATAAATAAATCCAGTGGGTGATCTCCACCCACCTGTGAATCTCAATCATGACCAGCATCTGTGACTGTGGTCTAAGCAACTATGCAGGAGACCCTGGTGGTGGCACGTGTTCCCATGATCTGTCCCTTGCCCGAGTCATAGGCTAGTCCTTTATTTTACTGCAAAAAAATGCCAAAAATAAATACAGGCTAGGACTAGGCCAAATGATCAAAAATAGAAAATGAAACTCACGAACCAAGCACCACAGGGAGCTTCAACCAACTTTGGAATTAGTTTGTTTGGAAGAAGAAAAAAAAAAGACAGTAGCATTTCCTCTGGGTATGTCCTCATTTTAATCAATCCAAGAAATAGAAATATAATGTTCATCTCTAATCTGCAGAGGCCCAGACATGTTTAATGCTGCAGAATGTCATCCCCAAATGGCTTAGCCGTCCAGGGCCACAGTCATTCTTCTCCCTTCAGGACCATTGGGCCTCAGAAGGGCCGTGTGTGCTTGCTCAGTGCTCTGTGGTGTGGTTAACGAGCTCCCACGGTGCCCGCTCTGTGCCAGGCACTATTCCTCATCACTAACCCCGTGTCACAGATGCAGAGGTTGAAGGGCAGGGAAGATGAGTAACTTGCCCAGAGCCACGAAGAAACAGCAGAGGCAGGATCTGAGCCCAGCTATTCTGGCCGCAAACTGCCCCTCCTGGCCTTTCAGAGATATTCAGAAATGTATTGGCATGAGCTTCTGACCCTTGGCCTGAGACCTCGAAGGCTTTCCTCAGCAATACATACAATTATGTATTTTTATTGTTGTTTTAGAAGAAGGATATTTCTTGCTGTCTTGTACTCAAGTCCATGATTTATTTAATGTCTTCATGGAAATTTATCTCTGGATCTCTCATAGTGAATGAGTCATGAATCTCATTGCTCTGCTTTGAACTTGGTTCTCATTTAATTCTGTTTAATTCTGAAGAGTTTAGTGGTTGACCCAAGGCAGAAAAAAAAAAAAAAAAAAGAGAATCCACAAATACATAAAGATGGTGAAGCCTCATTCATACTTAGTTAGGCATGCACTTTTCCTGTACATCAAATGCCACTCGCTTGTAAAGCACCAGGAGAAATGAAATCGCACCTTACCACTTTGCAGAAGAGAGAAGCAGTCCTCTAAAGATCGAGATTACCTTCCCTGTGAGAGTCAGGTGGAGAAGAGTGTCCTCAGTCTTGGCCAGGCTCCTCACTGAAAGACTCACTAAAACCCGGCATTTCTGAGAGCCTGGGGGACGTCAGCAGTTGTCCGCCTCAGGCCTCAGCCTCCTCCCCCTGCAGCGCTGCAAGTGGCAGGTCCCTGCTTCTGAACTGGAGGGCTCAGCCACTCAGCTCCAGTCAACTTTAGTGCAAGATAAACGTCTAAATTTCTGTGTAACTATGCATTAGCCGCCTCTCACGGCTGTGGACTTGTATGGGCTCCTGTTTCCAGCGGAAAGAGATGGTCAAATTTTGTTTAAAAAATACAAAATCCTTTCTTTTGCAGTGTCTGGTTGGCATTTGTCTCTGAAGCATATATAATTTCAGCTAAGAATGTTCTCATTTTTTAGAAAAAGCCAAACACTGGCATTTCATCTAAATTAAAAACCCCAAGGCACTTGCAAAGCTGATCTTTCTCAGAAAAGTGTTTTTCTTCATTATTACCTACAGAATTCACACTTGCTTTATGACGACACTGAAATCCCCTAATTACGGTTAGCGTTTATGTGATAGTGCTTAGCTCTGAGTACAAAGCTAAAGTCAGAGACTGAACTCCCATAAGGATCTCTGTTAGATGAGGAAAGAGAGGGACGCGCACGAACACAGGACTCTTACCTAAGATTTCCCAGGGGAGAAAGAGCAGCTTCAAAAGAAGTTTCTGGTTAAAGTTATAGTTTTAACAAAGCTCTCTGAAATCATAGCCAAAGGTGGAAAGCCACACAGAAACAATGACTAATTGCCACGTTGCAGCCAGCACCTCCCGGCCTGGATGCCGTGGGCATTTCAAAGGAGCTGCGGGTGTCATCAGGGAGCCTGACCTCTGCCTCCCAATCCACCCCACCGCCCCCCCTGCCTTTCACAACCTCAAATCTCCCACCAAATAAGACACCTCCTGGCAGCTCCGAACAGCAGCGTCACATGAAAGAAGTTACATTTCATTCCATCATTCGCTTGGCTGGAGAGTATACAGTCTTGAATTGAAGACTGTTGCACGTGAATGTCCTAGAACCATAGGATCTTTGAGTTAGATCTTCGCTCATCTTTTCTAGTCTCCCATCCAGTACAGGATATACTTTTACAGCATCTATCACAATTCACTCAGGCTCTGTTTGTAAGCATCTAGATGTGATGAGTTCATTATATTGCAAGGCAGTTTGGTTTTTCCTAATTACCAGAAGTCCTCCATATAATAAGCTAAAAGCTGATTCTATGTAAATTTGCCCATCTGATTCCAGCTGTTTTCTCTGGAGAAGCACAGAATACGGATTTCCCCTTCCTCTAGATCCGGGGTCAGCAAACTAGTGCTCCTGCTTTTGTAAAGAAAGTTGTATTGGAACAAAGCCACACCCATTCTTTTGGCTGCAGAGGCAGAGTTGAGTAGCTGTGACAGACTGGATGGCCTGTAAATCTAAAATATTTACTATCTGACCCTTTACAGAAAGTTTTCTGACCTTTGCTCAATCTAGAACAAAGTCTCTTAAACTGTCTATGGTGACTGATTTTTCTTTTTTTAATTTCCAGTCTGCCACTGACCAAGATAACGTTTGTAAAATTCACTACAAAGGAATTATTAGAAATATGAAATGATAAAAGGTTATAGAAAATACAAGCCTAAATGTTTTATTATACTCTACAGATACAAAATTGCATCCCAATAAATATAATTGGAACAAATATAACAGGAAATAGAAAAGAATTACAAAAATTATTCATATTTTTATTAAAAGTATACTTAGGCTATTAATATGAAGAATCATGATTGCACTTATAACTTTTTTTGTTGTTCAGCTGTCAGAACTAAACAAAAAGTTTACTTTGAAATTCCCCATGTTAAATGTCTGTACGCACATTTCAATCAAACACTATGACTATAAGTATTCCTGACAGTGAGTTTTTTGCTTGTTATCTAATTTAGGTTGGATTGACAGCAACACTACTCACAGGGAAAAATGCATATCTAAAATGTTTCTTTGTTTTTTGTTTTGTTTTATTTTGTTTTTTGGCTGTGTGGGTCTTCATTGCTGCACTCAGGCTTTCTCTAGTTGCAGAGAGCGGGGGCTACTCTTCGTTGCAGTGTGCTGGATTCTCATTGCAGTAGCTTCTCTTGTTGTGGCACATGGGCTCTAGGCATGCAGGCTTAGTAGTTGTGGTTCGCAGGCTCAGTAGTTGTGGTTCGCAGGCTCAGTAGTTGTGGCACACAGGCTTAGTTGCTTCGCGGCATGTGGGATCTTCCTGGACCAGGGCTTGAACCTCTGTCCCCTGCATTGGCAGGCGGATTCTTAACCACTGCACCACCAGGGAAGTCCCTGTTTCTTTGTTTTAATACTAGTCATCATAAAGAAACCCATCTCACAGAATATGTTGAGTGGAATCAAAGAAGAAGTCTTAAAGTAATTCTTTAAAGTTTTGGCTATTATTTTTTTACCTTTCATTCAAAATGAAGTAAGTGATGCTGTATTTTAAAAATTCATCTTCAATCTTTCATTACTAGCCAACTTCTGCAATTATCTTTCTGTAAAACAGTGGATCCTGTACATTATACACTTTGGGCTATGGTAGATAAACTAATCTTGAAACGTCACACATTATAACCTACTGCGCCCAACACCCAAGCTGGTCTCAACCCTGTTCAATAAGACAAGTCCACTGATCATGAACTCGTATAGCACAGCCTTGCCAAATGGTGACAAATGGTTTTAATGCTTACTCTCAATGTCTGAACTTATCTCAGTGAAGACTGGTAAGTTTGAGGACTGTCAACCCCTTAACCACACTTCGAGTAGCACTGCTCTTGAGTTCCTTCTTTCTAAACCAAACCATTAGTTCTTTCAATCATCCTTCATAGAAGGTTGTGGTGTCTAGATCATTGGCCATTCCGATTACTCTTCTCTAGGAGTAAATCCCTTTCCACGTGCCCCTGAAAATGTGGCTCATTGTTCCTGATGTATGTGACCAGGCAGAATACAGCGGGTCTGCAACCTTCCAAGTATTGAGATTCATGCTTCTGGTCAGGTATCCTAAGGTGGGTGATCATAGTTTGGTAGCCACATTACATGGTTAACTCATATTAAGCTTAAATCTGCTACAACTCTCAAGGCTATTAATAGGAACCAAGCCTTTCCATCTTGCGCATCCTATAATAGATTTGTGAAGTTAGGGTCTTTATATTTTACTTCATGAAATTTCATCTTATTAATAGGCCATCCTTCAATTCTGTTAAGATCTTCATGCATCTCAATATCACTATGCTCTAACAACAATAATTAGTTTTATCTTGCACTTTAACATTTATCGGACATTTTCATATATAATCTCATTTGATCCTGTTGACAAACCATGCTAAATGTGTATTGTTATCATTTCCATTTTACAGCTGAGAAAATTGAGTCTCAAAGTGGGGTGCCTTGCTCAAGATCACTTGGTGAATAATCTGTGCCATCTTCACATCTAAAAAACATGAATTCTTCTGACTCATTCAAGTTATTCTTAAAATGGGCATAACCTGAAAGCACCCCCCAGAGATCTCTCCTTCAGTTACTTTCAGTCGTTTGATCACACTCTTTGATGGAGTTACTCAACCAGCTACTAACAAAATGCTCTGTAGCCTCCAGCAGTTTGCCGTCTTGGCCACAACAATATCATGAGAGCCTTTTGTCAGTTCCTGGCTGAAATCCAGACACTCCATGTCTATGGTATTTCCATGGTTTACTAAATCATTAAGATAAGAGAATAAAGTTTTGGTGTGTTTTTCTCATAAACACATCTGACTCCGAGAGGTTTCCATTTTGCATTTCTAAATAATCACAAACTATTTGTTTTTAGCCTTAAAAAAAAACAGATGAAATCTGATCATCTTAAACAATCAGTACACTTTCACAGTTATTGGGGAGTCTGCTATGTGCCTGACCATCTGCTACACCGTGAATGTATAAAAAAACTAAAACTCTAGTGTTTTTCATACTGTGAATCATGGCCTGTTGGTGGATTATCAAATGAATTTGGTTGGTTGCAAACATTTTTTTAAAAAAAATGAAATAGACTAAACTAGAATATAAAGTATCAGAGGACAAATATTTATAGTACGAATTTCTTTCTTTCTTTTTCTTTTTTTCTTTTTTTCTTTCTTTCTTTCTTTCTTTCTTTCACTTTAGCATAATTTGTATGTGGGCCTTGAGCAGTGATGGAAAATGTACTTTTTAAAATTAGCAGATAACATTTATTGAACACTTAGTATGTTCCATATACTGTTCTAGGTACTGTATATGGATTACTTCCTTTTATGCTTCTTCCATTTTTATTGAGATATCATTGATGTATAGCACTATATACGTTTAAAGTGTACAGCATGATTTGACTTCCATGCATCATGATTCCCACAATAAGTTTAGTGAATATCCATCATTCCATATAGATACAATGTGAAAGAAATAGAAAAAGAAAACTTTTTTCCTTGTGATGAGAACTGTTAGGATTTACTCTCTTAACAACTTTCACATCTAATGTACGTCCGTGTTCATTATATTTATCACGTTGTACATTGCATCTCTAGTACCTATTTATCTTATAACTGAAAAATGTATTTCTTACTGTATGTCACTATCAGTAGTTTCAAAGATCCTGCACTAGTGGGAAAAACAGACACAGAACCGTGTCAGTACCCTTTGGATGTACTATGATAATTGCATGCACAGGGTACTAAAGGAGATGGGTATTATTTTCTTTTTTCTCTGTTTTATTTTTGATTTTTATTGCTTTGGTTTTTGTTTGTTTGTTTTGGTTCAAACCATCTAAATACTGCAAAATTTCCCTGAACTGTTTGCCTTTTTTCCCAGGAGTTTACCACTTTCTCATATGCCTTGGTTGGGTTTTAAATATCCCTTTTTTGCCCACAGCTAGTATAATAAGCTCTTTAGAGCCTAGCAGACAGGGGCAGGCTTTCCATCCCCAGCCCACAGTGCCCGCTTGGCATCTTTTCTAAACCAACATAAAGAAGTCCTTATCCAACTAGTATGTGGTTTGCTAGCATCAGTAACCAAGTTTGGGCTCGCTTTAGAGAGCTCGTTGGAGCTAACACGAAATATTGTAGTTTCTATTTTTAAATATCTGTATTTTCTTTAAAAGCATATCCTTCTTTTGCCTTCTCAGAAACTATTTGCAAAAAGGCTTTTTGAGAATGCTTACTTAATATCAACTTCTCCTCACTAGCTTCCTGATATGTGACATGAAAATCCAATAAACTCAACCTTCAACCTATCACAGTACCTGATATTTAAATGACTCTCAGAGTTCAGGGTTTATTGTATCCATTACAGGGAAAGAGGAAGTAGAAAATGCTACAAAGAAAGTATATTTTTGACTCATCATCCTATAGTCTTGCCTTTTTTTCCATCTGTACAATTTTTTAACTCTTTCGCCAAAGTTTTGTACAACGTTTTAAAAACTCGGAGCTAATTTCCTACTGTGTTCCCACAGCTATGGAATTCTTTGCGAGTACCATGCTTTTCTACCTTCTTTCACCTTATACTTGAAACTTCAAATGTGTCATTTAGTCCAACTCATGTAAGCCTAGATTTTCAGGAAATAAATAAGAATGGGAAGATCCCACATTTATTGACTAAGCATCTGTTTATTTTTCCTTGAAAACAATATATTGCAAAGTCCAGGGGAGACAAGGTGGATACCAGATATGTAGAAAGATAGATAAGCCATCTGTCTCACACGGACAGGTCGCACAGAAGCCACTGAACAGACACTGAAAAATAACAAATGAACCAATACTCCTCAGCGAGGGACTACTAAATGCAGTACTTCATTTAATCCCCACAGCGAACCTATGAGGCAGGGCCTATTTTTACTCCCATTTTATAAATGATAAAAACTTACTTTGGAGAGAGTAAGCAACTTGTGTACAGTCACCTAAGTCTAACTGGTATTAACTACTAGCACTGGGAACCAGGTCTTAGAACCAGATGTCAAAGTAAAGTGAAATAAACTTAATCCAATTAACTATACACACACACACACATATATAGATATATATAGAGAGAGCAGTTACTATATGCTTGATGAACTTACCTGTAACTGTTGAGAGTGGGTGCTTGTGACATGAGTTTAAGTTAGTATTATAATAAATGCTACAATAAAGATCTAAACCTAATGCTACAGGAGTACAGAGGGAGTGCAGTCACTGCCTTGGGGCTGTCAGGAAAGACTTCAAAGAGACACATGAGCTGAGTACCCAAGAATGGTCAGGGACCAGGGAAGGATGTGGGGACCATATATACCCCTTAGGCTCTTAATCCTGTAACAGAGCTGGGTGTTGGGGCGTAGTTGCAGGTCAGAGAACAGAATGCAGGAAGATTGGGAGGAACAGCTGAAATAAGTAAAGCACACTGCAGTCAGGTCAAAAGAGCTTCGAATGCCATAATAACACTTAGGAGGGCTGAGGGAAACTGAAAGCTTCTAAACTGGGAAATCCTGTGATCGTACTTGGATTACACTTGGAAAGCTGTTTAGATGGAGAAGATGCTGGCCTGGTTTTTACTGTGATAACCCAGCCAAGGACCTGAGCTAGGGAATGGGAGTGAAGATATGAGTGGGGGAGCAGATCTGAGAATCATTTCAGAGTTGGGTCTTGGTCATACGCATGGTGAGGAGAAGAAGGAGCAGGTGATTCCGTTCATCTCCGAAGGAAATTATTTAGATGGCCTAAACAAAGCCACCTCTGGGAACCAGACTCTCCTCTCTCAGGGGCTACGAATTCAGGCAGAACCCAGACAAGTAAGAGAAATGTGTGAGGTGCAGCAGGTACGACAGGGCAGAGCAGTGGGGCCTCGGCACCCAGACAAGCGTGTCCTACGAAGGCACTCCAATTCAGGGTTAATTAAAACCAAGAAGGCCGGCCTGGCCGTGCAGGCTGGGTTGGACTCTCCTCCACCAGGGGTCTCTCGAATAGCTCCCAAGTTTCTACCTCCAGGAATTCGGAGATAATTTTGCCCTTAACTTACACAGGGAACATATGCTAAGAATCAAGTCTGGGAGACTAAGGAGTGTTGGCTCCGAGGTTCAGAAGAGGGAAGCTGGAAATATGGTCTTAGGGCTCCATGAAGAGGTTTCAGGGAAGAAGTAAATGCATTTTATGGCAGGATTAAGTTTCTATGTGAAAAGGGGAACTGCAGGTGTTTTATATTTAGGCTGTCTCGACGATGGTAATTACGTCCTCTTTGTAATCAGGCAAGGAAGCTTCTCAGAGAGGAAGAAAGGAAAGCTGAAAGGAAGAGAGCTTTGCGGGTTGGGAAGGAATCTTCCAGCTACTGGGAAGGAAGAGGGTGTAGGGACCATAAAGACGGTGGAGGGACCCAGCAAAGGTGCCCAGGAAACCCAGAGAGCACGTGCGACAGGGAAGGAAGGAGAAAAAGGAGGTGGGGGTACCGTGCCTTTGCTCACCTAGATTCCCCTCTCCATCCCAGCCACCTGTAAATGCGCGTCATCCTTGATGTTTCCCAGGGCGACGACTCTGATGAGGAAGATCTCTGCATCAGCCACAAATGGACTTTCCAAAGGACCAGCCGCCGGTGGTCTCGCGTGGACGACCTCCACGCAGTGTTTCCCGGCGGAGACAGAAACGGGTCGTCAGGAGACATTACGATGAGAAACACGACCAGCAGTGAGAGCGTCCTCACCGACCTGAGCGAGCCCGAGGTCTGCTCCATTCACAGCGAAAGCAGCGGCGGGAGCGACGGCCGCAGCCAGCCGGGCAGCTACGGCGCCGGCCGGGAGGCCTTGGACGGCCCCGGGCAGTACTGCGCCCACGGCCCAGCCATGCTGGACGCCACGCTGGGCGGCAGCAGCCTCCCGCCGTCCCCCAGAGACGGTCTCCAGCACCCTTTGCACCCAAAGAATGAGAAGCCCTCCCGGGCCAGAGCCAAATCCTTTCTGAAACGCATGGAAACGCTGCGAGGGAAAGGAGCGCAGGGAAGGCAGAAGGGGTCGGGGCGGACCGGGGGCTTGGTGATCAGCGGCCCGGTGCTGCAGCAGGAGCCCGAGTCCTTCAAGGCCATGCAGTGCATCCAGATTCCAAATGGAGATCTCCAGAACTCAACCCCCGCTGCCTGCAAAACAGGGCTTCCGGGCCCCAGCAAATGGAGCGGTGAGAGCAGCCCGTCGGAAAACAGCAGCAGCGGGGTGAGCACGCCCGGCCTGAAGGAGCGAAGATGCCAGGAGGCCCACAAGCGCGGGGGAATGTACTTAGAGGACCTGGATGTGCTGGCGGGGACAGCACTGCGGGGTGCAGGGGACCAAAACCACGCACGCGAGTTTCATTCTCAAGAGAACTTGGTGGTGCACATTCCCAAGGACCACAAACCAGGCACGTTCCCCAAGGCGCTCTCTATCGAAAGCCTCTCACCAACAGACAATAGCAGCGCGGTTAACTGGAGGACTGGAAACGTCTCCCCGGGAAGACGGCCGGGCCCTGGGGCCGGGGAGCCCAGGCTCATGGCGTCCTGCCACAGAGCGAGTCGAGTTAGCATCTATGACAACGTCCCCGGCTCCCACCTGTATGCCAGCACCGGGGATCTTTTGGACTTGGAGAAGGACGATCTCTTCCCTCACTTGGACGACATTCTGCATCATGTCAATGGACTCCAAGAGGTAGTGGATGACTGGTCCAAAAACCTGTTACCTGAACTGCAGACACATAATGCACTGTCCGGAGAAGCTGGCTTCTGCCCCTTCCCCCCTCCTAGTCAGATCACCTTAGATTTTGAAGGCAATTCTGTCTCCGAAGGTCGGACAACACCCAGTGATGTGGAAAGAGATGGAGCGTCTCTTAATGAATCAGAGGCCGCTGGGGTCAGAGAAAGGAGGGACTCTGGAGTAGGGGCCTCTCTGACCAGGCCAAACAGGTTGGTGGCATGACTTTGTGAAATGATGTTTAATCCATTTCATAATAATTATGGTCTATGTATTTAACAAACATTGATAGAGTACCTTCTAAATATTTCACACTGTCCTAACTGATGTATGTGGTTGGGGATTATTTGAACAGTAGTATGTCTTTCGTGCAGATACTGTGGTGACTGAATCCATGTTAACTCACATTCATTTCTCCTAGTGTTTACCCTTTAATTCAATCTTGGTTTTATGCAAAAAAAATTTTTGAGCTTCTTATGTGCAAAGCACTGATGAGAAGGTCCATTGCCTGTGCACAGGCCCTTCCCATGACCTTGCAAAGCATCTCTACCCCAAATTTTAAACTTTTAAAAAAGTCCATGAGAAATTTCTGAGATCTAAGGTGTATACACACTTCATAAGTTTATTTTGGCTTGAAAATGCCGATTACTAAGTACATAAAAGCTGTTGTACAACGACCATTTCAGAAGCTCCTTAGACAATGGCCCTGGCAGGGCCTAAGCAGTAGGAACAGCCTACTGTATGTGCTGCTGGGTTTCTCACTGAGGCAGTGACAGCTCTCGAGGCTCATTGACTGACGTGTCATCACTTCAGGAGTGCTTCATCAGTGCTGCTCACCAGTCAGAGTGCGGAGACAAGACAGCAGTGTGACAGTACTCTATAGCTCCCAAACGTTTGCAATCTCTGGCTCTCTGTCACTGTCCGTCTGTCTGAATGTCTCTCTCTTTCTTACGCACACACACAGTCTCAGCTGCTTTCAACACTTTGGGAATGAGTTTAGGAGTAAACAAACACATAAAATTTATTATATCACTTATTTAAGCCTCCTAATGAAACAGATAATGACTTTTTCCAGATTTATCAGACTTGGGAAAAATAGTTTCTTCTGTTTATTCTGTACATTTTGTGTCTTCTGTTCCATTTGCTTGGTGGTTTTCTTGGCTCGGAAACTATTTTGATTAGCTACTTAACAATTAATAACATCCTGTATTTTCCGATATCACGTGCCCTTTGTGACTGGCTTCTCTGACGGTCTTTCCGGTAAAGGCGACTCCGGTGGAACAGCTTCCAGCTCTCACACCAGCCGCAGCCGTCCACGGCGTCGCCCCACATCAGCGGTCAGACAGCCGGCCAGCTGAACCTGCTCCAGCGCTTCTCCCTGCTTCGCCTCACGGCCATCATGGAAAAGCACTCCATGTCCAACAAACACGGCTGGACGTGGTACGTAGCCCATTCACCTAGGAGGGGACTGTTTGTTCCAGGGCTCAGGGTGCGATCGCGAACACTTCAGTATTTACTTTCTGATTTCTGAAGAATCCGTTCATTGCCTTCACTGCCAATCTCCTGAAAATAATGCCCAGAGTTCTGCCTAACTGCCCGCCTCTGGGCTGCCAAAGCTTCGATCCAAAGCTTCGATGTGATGTAGCCTGCAGGAAGCATTGCTTTATTTGTAGCTCTCTGTCAGTTTCCAGGGAAGGCAGTCAGGCTCCAAGAAGGAAAAAGGACAAGTAAAGAGTAATTAGTTGTGAACAGAGACATTAAAAATAAACTTGCCATCAAGTAATTTTGGCAGTTTGCAAAGAAACATCTGTTTCTTGCACCTTCTGGCCCAATGCAGAGCTCAACACTTACAGCACTGCTTCATTCATAGAGCACTGAACTCTTCAAATGCAGTTCTGCTTTTATTTCACTGGCAAATGAAAACAAGAATATGCAGGAAACCTTTGGAATAAGGGGTTGACAAAAGCATATGTTGGAACTTGAATGTGGACCTATTTTAGATGATTTGGTGGATTTGGAAAAAAATAAAATGTGTTGTTAATTGTCATATAGAAGAATCGGCAATGCTTTTATAAAAATATTTTAGAAAGTTATAAATTGCGTGGTCAAATCAATATATGCTTGTGTATTAAAATTTCCTTTAAAAGGTACAACTGGTTTTAGAAAAGTAAGGATATAGTCTAGGAATGTGATTTATCTTCTCTCCCCTTCTTTCTCCCCCAACCCCAACCAGATTCTTCTTCTTGATGTATTTTTTAATTTGTTTTGTTATGTCTTGTTGGGGACGTTTAAGTGTTTATCACTTGAGAAGTGTGTCTATCACAATTAAACTGGAAATTCGAGCACTTGATTTGAAAGCAGGGCCATAAATCCATTCTGCTAACGTGAGTCATGCTGTTTAATAGTTAGAGGTCTAACAGAGGCACGGGGCACACACAGTCCTTCCATGTAATGTGAGTAATTAAGAGAGAAACATTGAATCCCCCCGTGCTTGTCCAATATTCCAACAAAAGCTTGGCTTCCCTCTTGCTCTCACAGCCTGTCCCCACAGTGTGCTCCACGAGGCGTGCATGACCTGCTTTCTGTGAATTCTAGGGCAGTTCCAAAGTTCATGAAGAGGATGAAAGTTCCTGATTACAGAGACAAGACAGTCTTTGGCATTCCTCTCATTGTTCACGTCCAGAGAACGGGACAGCCCCTTCCACAGAGTATCCAGCAAGCCCTGAGGTATCTACGCAGCAACTGCCTCGATCAGGTAGGGTCGTAAATCCCAAGCACACCCTGGGATGTATGGAGTGCCAGGCAGAGCCAGATCTGTCCAGGATCAGACAAGACATGCCTCTCCAAAATAAAAGGCATTGTGATCTTTATAGGTCAGTATTTAATCTGACCAGGTGACATCCTTGTCAAGCTGTGTGAGGATGTTTCCTCACTGGCAACTTGAAGGACACCCTGGAGTGACTGCAGAAAGCTAATGTGAATCATTTGTACCCGTGATGGCTAATTTGTGTTCCCCCAAAACTGAGAGTAAAGCTGTCTACTGCGTTTCCTTTTAATTATGGTCTCAGTGCCACCATTAATTCCACAGCATTCTGTTATCCCTCTTTGTCTTTTTTTTTAAAACCAGAATTAGGTCTTTATATCTCCCTTTATTAAATTTTTTTTGAAGCAGCACCATGACAGATTTATTTATATCTTTCAAAAAATTTATTTATATCTTTTTAAAATGTGCAAGTAAAATATGAAAATAGGGACTTCCCTGGTGGTACAGTGGTTAAGACTTTGCCTTCCAATGCAGGGGGTGTGGGTTCAATCCCTGGTCGGGAAGCTAAGATCCCACATGCCTCAGGGCCAAAAGACCAAAACATAAAACAGAAGCAGTATTGTAACAAATTCAATAAAGACTTTAAACAGGGTCCACATCAAAAAATCTTTTAAAAATATGAAAATAATATCAGCTAAATTAAATATTCCCTCATCTTGTGGAGTTGATTAAAAAGCTCAAGCTAAACAAAAGTCTTGGAGATCATTTTTGTCTCCAGGACTGTGGGGGGGGGGGCATCACAATGGTGGACTCTGATTGGCCCAGAATGCAACCCATCCTATAATTAACCAGGCCAAGCCTTTGCTCCTCGGAATTAACACTCATTAGTTTCTCTGTTAGACATTAGGTCCAAAATGAAATTCTGCTTGATAAATTACAGCCTTGAGCAGTGGGGGTATTTTCAGGCAACTATTCTATAATGGCTTTTGTTCACAATACTCTGTAATGCCCTGTGAATAATCTGTGCCAACCTAAGATTATTTGCACTTCTCATTGATTTTCCCTTGGCCTCTTGGGCTCAGTGGACAGGAATGAGCTGAGCTACACGAATTCATGAACTGATGCTTGTCTCCACCACAGTGCTGAGATCACGCTAAGAATCAAGATGGTCTCTTGATGAATCCGATACCAGTTTTCAGTAAGAATGAGAGTAACTTCTTCATTCAATGCCATTGCTGATTGAACTAAATGCATTATTCCATTCTCCCTTCCCACTCCTAATCTAGATAATACACATACCTACATTTTTTCATATTTAGATGTTATAGTGAGGGTAACAGTGGTTGCTGTTACTGTTGTGGTGGTGATGGCTGCTTTGTTCGAGAAATGGCCTGGATGGCTTGCCTGTTGTTTCCCAGAAAGAAGGGCGATAGGACCACTTGTCTAAAGCTAATGGTGCTCATCTTTGGCAGATGCCCCAATATTAACTGACTTGTGAATAACATCCCAATAGAGCAATCCATTGAATCTGGTTTGTTAAGCGTTAGATTTGGGGTTTTTTTTTTTTCATTTTAGAGTTTTTATCAAAAGCACACCTTAATCAAAGGTAGAGGGTCTGTGGGTATCTTACTGAGGAAACTTTTTGGGGAGGTGGGCTCAAGTGAACACTTGGAAATGCCCACTCTGATCACTGTCTTTTGCAGCCCTGAGAGTACTGCAGCCACGCCCTTTGGCACAGGACGTCGTGGCTTCAGTTGTACTTTTACTGGTTGATTAGTGCAGACCCAAGATTGTATTTTGTGGAGGGTAGCCGGTTATTCGGACACATGTTTTTCCAAGCTTCTCAGTTTTCCTAAGGGTGTGTAAGACTCATCTCCCCTCTTGGCCGGTTCCCTTAGAGTGTTCGGCTCTGCCTTTTACCAAGCATAGAAAATATTCTGTTCCAAACATTCTAATGGATAGCCAGCTAGCTGATGCTTATCAGCAAAAGCTCTATTCAGAGAAAACAGTGTTTGTTCAGGAATGCTTAAAGTAAATGCAGGCCATCTGTGCCATTCATTCAATAATAGTAACCTTTCTTGCGTGCCCAGCATGTTTCAGGGATCATATTAAGTATCCTGCAAGCATTGCCTCATTTAATCCCATATCCACCCTGGGCAGGGTTAGCCCCTAGGAGGCAATGGTGGAGCCAACACTTGCTTGAAGATCTATCTGCAGAGTCCAAGTTTTTAACAAGTGCACTTTGCTACCACCTGTTAGAATTGCTTGTCCCAGTGGACTTTGGGGTGATGCCATCTCTAGCATTGAGGGACACTCTGAGAAGTGGCCCGAAACAACTCATTGATGAATTCACTCTCAGGATTGTGTTGATGAATTTGATCATTATATCATGTGGTGTCTTTTCTGTAAGAATGAAAGAATTTTTTTCTCTGGCCCCAGCACCTGAAAAGATTGTTGTTTTTAGATAACTGGTCTGTATTTATATTAGGTACACCAGACTCATTCAGCTGGATATGTTTTCCTCTCTACACTGGCTGCTAGAATTATTGAAGCCAAATGCATGTTCTGCCTGTAGTAAATATATATAATTTGGGGGCATGAATTTTGTGTGTGAACCTCATTCCTACTTCCTGCTAACCTTTTCTATCTTTATTTTCCTTTTGCTCTAGTCCTCTCATCTATTATCTTTAATTGCATCTTACTGTACTTTTTAGATCACTGTAAGTCACCTTGAATTCTTTCTCGAACAAGATTGGGTATAAATGCATTGTAATACCACCACTCTACTCACCGCATAGTCTTTATGTAGAATGGAAACCAGTCCCGCCCCCTGCAGATTCTGAATAATGAGTATCACCGGCATCACTACTGTTACTGGGCCCAGTGTCCTGTTTGAAGACAAAGTCATATGAACAGAGAGGACAGTGGCACCAAAACCCCCTCAATCTCTACTCACTGGCTTATTCCCAGCCTCCATTTCAGGCCTATAACTATTTTTTTTTTTAAATCTGGAAGAACGCCACACTGAAAAACAGTATGCTGGCAAAGCTTTATAAGAAAAAAGACTCATTTCAGAGGCATAAATACTGATTCTAAATGTAACCGCAATGAACAAGGCAACCCTTCTCTTGTATCCGTCAAAAGAAAAAATCCTCAAGATGTCAAAGGGACTTGCGTGGAATCCAGTTCCTCCCCTTATGGGGTACACAACGCCAGCAGGGCCCCCACCTTGTATGTCCCTCTCCTTCATCAGCACACAGTGTGGGCAGCACACAGAGCCCCCCTCTGGTCCCTGTGAAGAAGGAAGGTGGTCATAGGAAGGGACAAGGGGAAACTAGAGAAACATAATAAGAATCGAAGAAAACCAGGCTCAGGAGGAAGACTGTTCTAGAGATTTAAGAGCAAACTCGAGCAAATAAAAGCCAATGAGTCAGAAAAGAAAGAGGAGGGACAAGGGTCACAAGGAAGGAGTGGACACACACGAGATGAGGGTCCTTCCTTCACCAACGGCACCTCCTCTGAAGGGAAGACTCAGGTCTACACAGGCTCTTGAGATCTCAGCCCCCCGGCCGTGCAAGACCAGAGGGTCTCAGAATACTCTTCCTCTGAACCCCCCTTAACTGGCTTCTCTGCTGCCTGCCTGCCTCTACATGGTCCCCTCAAACTACCATGCAAGACTGTCCCAAGGCTCAGCTCCTCATCCCGGGGAGGGAGGCTTCCTGCAGTAAGCTCAGCTTCTCTCCCTCATGCTACACATTTTTCTCAAACATTCATCACAAACAGCTGAAGACAGCCCTACAGGGTCCTGAAACAAGACCACCGTTCCACCTCCTGCACCCCCAAGTGCAGAACAGCTTCCACATGAGGAAACACAGTGTATCCATTTTTGCCCTGGCAGCTGGCTGGAGATGAAATAGGGAGTTTAGCCTTCGGTTCTGAACCATTTGTATTCAGACACAGCAGTTTGTGAGACGAGCGGGCTTTGTTGGCTGAGCTTTATTGCTGCCCTACATCAACTGCACAGAAGGATAGGTTATACCCAGCCCCTGATGAATATGAAGTCACAGCAGAGAGTGGCTAAACCCGCAGTGCTCCAGATAAGAACCCACCACATACTGTTCTTAGGAACCTCTCTCTCTCTCTCTCAATAAAAGCAACTTTTCTTCATTAGCGGAGCACATCCCTAAAGAAGAGGAAATGCAAGTCCTGACAAACATCATTAAGTGCTGCAAGGATTAGCATAAACAGGACGCCAAGTAGGAGATTTAATATTATTTAGATGAAATTTGAGTTCTAATGCAGCACTCATGCCCAGGCTCTCCTTCTAATGGAGCAGTAAGTTTTAAAAGCCCAATTATGCTGGGAAGACACTTTATACTCAGTACAAGTGTCCTCGACCTGCCGCCTGTTCATCACCCTCCCTGCTGCCTACCTCCGGTAAGATGAGTGATGTTCCAGCGCCTATCTGTTTAAATTATACTTTGAGTCCTTGCTTTCTCATAGCTGAGTTTTTGGGTGGAAGACTAAAGAGAGGAAAGTAAAACTAGATCAGAGCAACACTCATTGTTCATCCTTTTATCTTTAAAATGAGAGATTATGTGCAAGAGAAAAGCTTAAAAACTGGATTTCGCATTGCTGACCTCTATTCTTACCTTTTAAGAGAGTCTTAGAGCCGTGCTTTCGAGGTACATGAGAGCAGGCCCTGCTGTGTAATTTGTGGAGCCTTGTGCAAAATGAAAGTGCATATAAATTATGAAGAATTTCAAAACGGTGACCGCAGAACGTTAAACCAAGTGTGGGTCCCCGTGTGTCTACCCAGGTCACCCGCCCACCAGTGACAGACACGGAAGCAAATGAAAGACATTTCACACATCTTGGGTCCTCCTCATAATGAAGCTGAAGGGTCCGGAGTTGCCTCCCATTGGCTATGATGACAAGGGTGCCCTTAGAAGAAACCCATTTTAAAGTGGTTTCTTTGGTCCTCCACTTAAAAAAATTAGCCAAAAATGCATATTTTATCACTGCTCTGAAAGCTTTTTGCAGAAGAAGAAATGATGGTTGCCAACTCCATGGACCAACACCCCTGGTTGCTCTATGATGATGGGTAGGAGAAGCTTTTCTCTCTGGTTCCAGGACCTCTACATCACTAGAGGAAGCTTCTATTTACCACGCCCAGGGAGTTTTTCACTCCAGGGACCAGAAGCCCTGCCCCCAAATGGCTTAAACTATAGAAAATTCCCACGGTCACATGACAAGAAGGCAGGAAGCAGGACAGTTCCAGGATTAGTTCTTACATTAGCTCAGTGACATCTTTGAAGACAGGCGCCCTTACCATCTTTCCCTTCCGCCATCCTCCACTCCAACATCTGGAGTCTGATTTCAGACCACCTTTACTTTATTAGGCTTAGGAAAAAAACTTTCCTTTGGTGCTTCCAACAAAAATCCCCAGAACCCACAGATATTTCCCACGTCCCTTGGATGATAAGGGTGGGACGGGAAGGTTATTGTCAGAAATTGAGGCAGAACAAATAAATACCTGACAACCCTCTGGACATCCTGTGAGATCTAAGTCAGAACAAGCAGCTCGGAGCCCGCAGCTGGAGAGCTCCAGACATGTCTAAAATAATTAAAATCACAATATTTGCTGAAACTAGAAAGAAACTTGGAAACAAAACAATACAAAGAAAACATCACTGGGATGTGTGTGTACCTGCACGTCACTGTGCACCCAAAATCAAAGCCAGCAAGACACAGAGGACAAAAGAGGAATCTCGTTCTGCGATGTCCTCACAAACACTTGTCTGCTTTATTCTTTTTATAGAATCCGATCAATATTTCTCTACCATTAAAACATAATAATAACAGGAATTCTCAAATGGAATAATACCAACGCACAGGAGGATAACTGTGAGTCACACTGAGGAATTCACCTCTGGGGCACTTGGCTTCTGAGAACTCCCGCGCAGCACAGCCCTGAGGCAAGGTCCCGGGCCTCCTTCCAGAATCCGAAGAGTTGAGATGTAAACACATCAAGGCTGGATCTCACTTCGATAATCACTCATTTGACATCTTGAACTTTTCTTTTGACAGGACGTGCTTTCTTCTCATGCCCTTTGATGAAACTTGGAGTAGTTGCCAGAGGAAGAGAAATGCTCTTTAGATTCTTCTTGGCAATGTTTTGCATTTTCTAGACATTCCAAACTTTAAGAATAAAAAAGAAAGCAATTAATATTTTAAGTGACACTATGCCTTAATATCCTGTTCTGTGAAATTAGGGTGGTAAGCCTTGGAACGCCAAGAAGTATTACTAAGAATTCTGTCTTTATTGCCACAAAAAGTAGCGGTGTATAATTGCCCCTGCGATCCATTCAGCTGACGTATACAAAAACCTGAGTATTCTCTAATTGCTTGGAATTCTTCCCTTGCTGTTACGCAGTTTAAAAGAATTGGCGCTGCTCTCTGTTTATAGCAGCAACCAAGAGAGCTCTCTTCAGACCCCTGAGCTTGGGTCGAGGCCGGCCTGGCACACAGAGCAGCCAGTGAGACAACCTGGCGTGTCTCTCCAGGAATAAGGAGGGAGAGCAGCGCTGACTCGAGGCCGCTGCCCACCTCTCTGACCACTGGGAATGTGGAAGTGGGCCAACCAGTGAGCCCTTGGGGAGTGAAAAGAGTGGAGACTGAGGGTTGAAGAACCAGTTTTGAGAAACTCAGTGCCCTATAGGCATTTAAAAATAGTAGACATACGAATTCACCATAAGCCTGGGCTCCCAGAGAAGCTCAGTTCTTTTGGGGTGACGGCAGGTCCACTTGGGGAGAGCCTACAGCATAACTTGGAAACCACTGCAGGAACCTCCATCCTCATCGGGCTCTGCTCCCCCGGCTCATTCCTGTTAGGGGCGTTATCCCCACGGTGCCTTATTGCTCCGTTCATTTATCAAGCAGAGGAGTCGTCTAAGCCCTAAGGATGAAAAAGGCATAATACAGTGTCTTGAAGACTGAAGAAAAGCCACTTAGGAATCATTCTCACTACAGCCATAGCTTCTACACATACTAACTAACCAGGTAGAGTAGTAAGTGCATCATATGAGAAGCGTATGTTACAAGGATTCTGAAGAAGAAAAGCATATAAGACCCATCAATCAAAATATGTGCTTAACGATATTTTGTTTCATGAGCATATTCCCTATAAACCTCTCCCTCAAAGGGGCATTGGATATGGTTACCTATCTGGGATCCACCAAACCTTCCATTGACAGAAGTTTCTCAAAACCCCCACTAAAGTATACACACCAGAAGGTAGGGAATTTTGTCTGACCTGCTCACTAATGACTCTTAGTAGATATAAGTATGCCTGATATATAGGGGGTGTTTAATCATTACTTGTTAAATAAATGAATAAAAAAATAACGTCTACCATGTTGTAAGACTTGACAAGTCACAAAGCACAATCACGTATATTTTCTCAGGAGCCCTGTAAGGTGGGCTATTATTCTTATTTTCATTTCATGGGAGAGGAAGTCAGTGTTCAGCTACTGCCCGAAGTAGCTAAGTTAGTAATTTACAATATACTAGTTTGGATGCAATTCCAAGTCATCGAGTCCTGGTCCTGTTGCCTTCTCATCTCCGTCAGCGTGCTTGCAGTAGGAAGAAAACGTCTGGGGTAAAGGCGGCCTCACTAACACGTCACTGTGGCTTGTTTCAGGTGGGTCTTTTTCGAAAATCAGGCGTGAAGTCTCGAATCCATGCCTTACGTCAAATGAACGAGAGCTTTCCTGAGAACGTCAGCTACGAGGACCAATCCGCTTACGACGTGGCGGATATGGTGAAGCAGTTCTTCCGGGACCTTCCTGAGCCTCTTTTCACCAACAAGCTCAGCGAGACCTTCCTCCACATCTATCAGTGTAAGTGGGAACAAGGTAGATCAGTGTTCTCAAATGCATTCATCCACCTAAAAAACAAAATTCTATAGATTGAATTTTATTTGTACAAGTAATGCATGAAGAAGTATATAAAAGTTACAATTCTACCTTCCTCTCCGGAAGTAAACTTTGTTCACACTTCAATATGGAAATCTCCAGGCTATATTTTATGCATTTGAAAATATGTTTTTGACATCAAAATCTTCCTGCTCCATAGGGTTTTATGTAGGATATAAAAACTTTCAATGTACTTTTAATAAATTTAAAATGAAAAGGTAACAATAGAATTTATTTTATATATAGGTGTTTTTAAAAAGAAAGCATTTCCTTGGGATATATGAAATCCAAATGTGTTAAAATGACTAGAAATAAAAGGAAATGTGTTTTAATGCAATGTATTTTAATTGTTGAAAAGTAAGCAAGCCAAATCAAGGCTTAAGCTTAATTCAACTAATTTATATTTTCACTTAGAACTTTTTAAGTGATGTGAAGTTGATAATTCTCAGCAAAACCCCTATAATTAATCATTGAAAAAAGCAAGTATTGATTTAACAACATATCCTGCTAAAGATAGTTGCAAAGTAGGGGATGGTATTAGAAATGAACACGTGGCTCTTTTCTAGCTGCACTGTTATGGTTATACAGTTGTCCCTCAGTAACCTTGTGGGATTCCTTCCGGGACCCACCGAGGATGCTAAAGTCCCATAGTCGGTTTTCCATATCCTCAGTTGGGCATCCAAGGATTCAGACAACCACGATCATAAACATAGTACAGGATTCACAGTTCATTGAGTCTGCAAATTCAGGACCCAAGTATAGGGAGAGCTGACTGTGTATTTATTGAAAAAAAAAAAAAATGTGCCTGTTAAGTGAACCCATACAGGTCAAACCGTGTTGTTCAACAGTTAACTGTAAGTATTTAATGGTCCAAGCCTCAATTCTTTAGGGAAAAAACACTTGGCCTGTGGACTTTTGAGTTTTTAGCAACATATACATGAAGTGGACCTTGACATGGAATTGATCCAACTCGAAAAAAGATTCTTGCTGTTGAGAATTCTGTACTAAATGTGTTTCAGGAGTTTATAATATTGCAAATTCGAAAAGGATTATAACAAGTACCACTTGTAAAAACAGGATAAAGTGGTGACCCACTAAATAAATATTATTTTGTCAGAGTGAATAGGTTAAGTTAAACTAGTGATACATGTTGCTGGAGGCTAAATACAGGGAATTCATGATGTTTCTGCTGTAAGAGGTTGAGCTGCATTTTTCAGTTAAACCTCCCTTACGGTTTGGATGTAGCATATATCTTTACATTTAATCAGTTCTCAGGTTATGGTTGACACTAGTCTAAGGTTAAAGTCAGATTATTTCCAAGAGATAAATGCTTTTAGCCCTTTGTGAGACTCACAAGCAAAATAAAACAGGTCAAAGCAGGGCTTATTTTAGCTGAGCAAACATTTACTGAGTTCTGCTTATGTTCAGGGCACCATGCTGAGCACTGCAGAGCACATGGATGGGTAAGACTTAACTGCTCTTAAGCATCTTACAGTTGAGGGAGACAAGACATGTACATAAATAACTGCAAAACAGCAAGACTGGAGAAATCCCATGATAAGGTTACAAAGAGCACCCAAGGGGGTTGAGATGAAGAACAAGGACTTGGTAGAGAAGTGACAACTGAAGGTTGAGACACGTGAGGAACACATGCTGAGTGAAGTAAATAGCTCATGTGTCAGGAGATTACAGGATTTCTGTCTGGCTGGCAAGGAAGGGTAACTGTCCAGTGCAGCATCAAATGACTCCAAAAATTAGACTGGGGCTGTACCCAGGAAGGGCACTGAATATTAGAGCAAAGAGTTCATATTTGATTCATTAATCACTGCGGGGACCCCTTGGGTGGTGTTGAGGGAGCTACCAGTTACGGTGCTCTCAGCTGTAAACACAGAACCCAAAATCCAACAAACTGGTTTAAATAATAAAGACATTATATAATCGCACACAACAAGAAATCTGGACTTTAATAATTCCAGAGTTGGTTAATCCAGTGACACCATGGCTGAGGTCAGCGTCTCTTGTCATCCCCTTAAGGTCACAATATGACGGCCACCACTCATCTTTATCATGTCTTCCCAAAATCACATCCAAAGGCAAGAGGCAGGCAGAAGGGTTCTCCTTGGGCATATGTCTCTTTTTTTTTTTGGCGGTATGCGGGCCTCTCACTGTTGTGGTCTCTCCCGTTGTGGAGCACAGGCTCCGGACGCGCAGGCTCAGCGGCCATGGCTCACGGGCGCAGCCGCTCCGCGGCATGCGGGATCCTCCCGGACCGGGGCACGAAGCCGTGTCCCCTGCATCAGCAGGCGGACTCCCAGCCACTGCGCCACCAGGGAAGCCCCATATGTCTCTTTTTATCAGGGAGATAAATTTACAGAAATGCCTACCTAGCATTTATCTTGGTCCCATAGACCAGAAATTTTACACTTTTCTCCCCTAAATCAATCACTGGGAAGAGGAATGGCATTACCATTTTTGGTCTAGGCCAACATGGTTACCCCGTGATTTTGAGGGAGGGGCCCAACTTCCCTGAGCACATTACAGCCCAGACCTGAACAGAATGTGGGTTTTCTTACAGAGAAAGAAGGAGAGAGTAGGTATTTCATAGGCAGCCAGGCTTGTGCCACAGGGTGCATGTCCATTGGAACTGCTTATTTGACCCATGAATCTGGAAGTGGTGAACGAGAGGTACTGGACAGGACGAGAATGGAGGGTTAGGGAGCCATCACATTAATTGAGGCTCTGGGTTACCTGTGGGGACCTCCAGCAGCAAGACTAGAAATAAAGATGTTCTAGGGATAGACTCTGGAGTCAAAGTTTCCAAAGGGCTGTGGAGAAGAGAGGGACAGTTCCTCCTCTGTTCTCCAGAGCAGGTCCAACTGTAGCTCTGTTACTTCTTGGACTTTCATCAGATGATTAATTAGAGTGTTGGATGGATAATGAACACATGTGAAGCCCACGGTCTACAGGAGAGAGAAGGAGGCATGGATCAAAGACGACCCTATAGTTTTAAAGAGCATTCAGAAAGGAAAAGGGGGAGGGGAGCTGATCTGGGGCAGGGAGGAGCCTGGACGTGCAGTCTGAAGTGCTGCTGGCCATCTGTGTGGACGCCAGTTATCAGCACCTAGAAATCCAGATCTAGAACAGTCTTCTGAGAGCCAGGAAAGAGGCAGGAACCACAGGAGTGCCTGTGCCACAAAAGAAGTCAAAGAGAATAGGATCCGATACGAATGCTGAATTTAGGGATTGGTAGTTGACCTTTGCAGGCACCTTTAGTAGAAAATAATGACAGAAGATAGTTTCTGAGGGAGAGTAGAAGGAAGCTGGGACAACCTGTAGCCACGACAGATGACTCTTCAAAAATTTTGGCACAGAAGAGAAGGTTGGCAACCTAAAGCTAAACAATGCATGCACTGGACATCTTACCTAAAGCAGCTTATTTAAAGGCAGTTCAAGGGCTCCAGCTGAATTTATAACACTTCAGTGACAAGCCTGAGGTCATTAGGAGTATCTGCTTCTGCTTCAGCACAAGCAAGAAAAAGGAAAAAGGTTTCTGTATAATGTGAACAGAATGGCTCTCCTCTATCAAACCCAGGTCTGTCTTGTGCCAGTTCACAGTGGACGTGGTGGGGGTGGGGGTGGGTTCCAGAATGTCCAACCCATGGTCAGGCTCTTCCAGAGACTCACATTTGCCGGGTGACTGGGGCCCGCAGTGTGCCCCGCCCTGGGAGGGCCGATGATGGAGAGGGGCAGGACCTGGGCAGAAGGCACACCACAGCCGCGCCCCCCCCCCCCGGAGCAGCAGGCTCCACATTTTTTTTATCAGGCACCCCTGCCAGTAGGAGCTATCTGAGCATGTATACTTACGTATTTTCAATAATATAAATATATTGTGATATACTATAATATACTGTGCCTATCACAAGACACATCCCATCAGTACTTTCAAAGCATGAGAGAAAACAAACACCACTGGAAATCCCAACAGTTTCTTCCCACCCCCCTTTGGAGCACAGACACCTGCTGCAGAGACCCGCTCTAGAACCTGGTATTGTAGGAAAGACAACCGTGTTAGCCCACGTGAGCTCCTGACGGTGTCTTTCAGAGTGAGAGGAATAAGGGTGGCGAGTCAGGCCTCACAGATCATTAACAAACACAGCCAGGGGGCAGCAGAATACGGCACGGAGCACCCATTTTTCTATACCTTTTCCTTTTAGTTACCTCATACTGTTCAGGCCGATTCCCTTTCAAGCCTGCTGACCAGTGCCCATCACCCCTGTCACCGCCCAGACGGGGAATGGGCCCGAGAAGGGGGGGCCTGGTTCCTCTCCCCCAAGCCCTGGGCGTCCTGGGGGATGCTTCATGAGCTGGAGGTGGAGTGGGAGGGAGGGTGGGCAAGAGGTTTGAAACAGGTAGGTGAGGAGGCGGATTGCTCCAAGAGTATGAAAAGCCAGCGCACGGTGTTCCTTTGCATGTCCAGCCTCATTGTGAAGACTATGGGTTCTGGAGTGAGACTGGGGGGTTCCGACGGCAGCTCATCAAGCTTCTCACCACCTGGGGCAGCTCCACGCCCTTAGCTGTTGTCATGTCACTGCTGATGCTGACAGTGACCCCGAGTGTGTTCTTAGGGAGGTAGCGCTCGCTCCCCGTCCCGCTGGCTCCTTCCGCGGCTGTTCCTCTAACTCCCGCCACCGCTTTTTCTGCAGACGTCCCCAAAGAGCAGCAGCTGCAGGCAGTGCAGGCGGCCGTCCTGCTGCTGGCCGATGAGAGCAGGGAGGTGTTGCAGACGCTGCTGTGCTTCCTCAACGACGTGGTCCATGCGGTGGAGGAGAATCAGATGACGCCCATGAACCTGGCTGTGTGTCTGGCCCCCTCCCTCTTCCATCTGAATTTACTGAAGAAGGAAAGCTCCCCCAGGTGGGTTTTCCTCAGCAAGAACGCTAATCCCAAGCCAGGTATTCCCCACGGCTACTTAAAAAAACTCCTGCTGTATTGCAAGTTGGGGATTTGTCAGCACTTCATTCATAATCAGAAAATGTTTGGAGGAACATAATTCATGTGGCTCAGCATCAGGGAATTGTCAAAGTAGCACAGTGTCCTCTGTGATCCCGAAAGCCTGGAGTTTTGTTTTGTTTTGCGTGTGTTAGTGGGAAGGAGGGAAAAAGGACACAAAGTAGTATTTTACAATCTTCAATTTTAAAAGGCTAGATTTAAGGCCCAAGCACGGGCAGCTTGCAGTGAAGTAGTTTCAAACTTGGGAAAAATAGATTAATTTCTCCCCCAACAGTTATTCCTGCCCGTGTATTATTCCAAGGTTTTCCATTATGAACTGTCAAACTCTTAGCCTGACTCAGGATATCTAAGATGTGTAGTCACTGTTTCTATTTGGAAATGGGAAAGTATGGGATCTGGGTGACATCTAGGCATGAAGACATGACAAAGGAATGAGCTGTGTACTGTGAAAAGCTCTTGGGTTTGGGATCCGCTGAAGACTCTCCCCCTCAATTACAGAGTCATCCAGAAGAAATATGCCTCCGGGAAGCCAGATCAAAAGGACCTCAGTGAGAATCTGGCCGCAGCTCAGGGGCTGGCCCACATGATCATGGAATGCGACAGACTTTTTGAGGTAAGTGAAAGGCTCCAACTGCCTTCCTTATAGCTCTTGGAACTCGATAAGACGCTTGGAATGGTTGCTGCATTTATGGCTTATTTCTGTTTTCTCCTGATTTTATGACAATGGTACACTCAATAGGTCTGGTCTTTGCCTCCTAGAAATGTGAGGAGTGAGCTTATATATTGAATAGTTGAGGCTTTGACAGTTAAAGACACTTGGGTTTACCATGATGATGGATTTTATGAACAGTTGCATCAACTTCAGGTGCCAGGTCCCAGGCCAGCCAGCCAAGTACGGTATATTTGATGTAACCTCGGGACTTGATTAGATTCAGTGTGTGCGTGTGCGTGTGTGTGTGTGTGTGTGTGTGTGTGTGTGTGTGTGTGATACTGAACAATCGCTGTGAACTCAGGATCAGTAACAGCTTATGAATACAGCCACAGATACGCTAAAGGATTACGTGAACTAGACTTCCGGCATACTTGTTGGGGCAAAGTTGTCATTTGCAAAAGGGAAAAGTGTGCCACAAAGGTAAAGCCACCTCTAAGTCATGCTTGACGTTCCCCTTAAGTCTGTGCACTTTAAGTTTCCTGAGCCCAAGTTTTGCCAAATTGAATAAAAATGTATAATAAGTAAAATCAAAGGAAAACGGAAAGAATGAATGGGAAGTCATGGCGGTGTTTTAAATAATAAATATAGCCTCAAACAGATTTGGGTTTCCTGACTTGAGGAAGCCCGCCCCCGCCCCCTTCACTGATCTTAGACAAATATCTCTTGCCCCACGGCACTCAGCCCATTGCCTGTACCGTGGTCTTTGGCGATGCTACTTTGTTTTCTCTGTCAGTCTCAGCATTTCTGTAGCTCAGTGCGTCACTCTTCTGTGCATCCATCGGTTCAGGTCCCGCTTGAGATGGTGGCCCAGTCTCATAACTCATATATGGAGGCTGAGATCCATCCCCCAACTCTGGAAGACCTGGGGGCCCAGCTGGAGGAGAGCGGGGCCACTTTCCACACGTACCTGGAGCATCTCATCCAGGGCCTCCAGAAGGAAGCCAAGGAAAAGTTCAAAGGATGGGTCACGTGTTCCAACACAGACAACACAGAACTTGCTTTCAAAAAGGTAATCTCTCAGGTCTTGGAAAAAATTACCCCCAAAGAGCCAAGTCTTACAACCAGGGATTTGTTTTGCCTTTTTTTTTGGCGATATGCGGGCCTCTCACTGTTGTGGCGTTTCCCATTGCGGAGCACAGGCTCCGGACGCACAGGCCCAGCAGCCATGGCCCAAGGGCCCAGCCGCTCTGGGGCATGCGGGATCCTCCCAGATTGGGGCACGAACCCACGTCCCCTGCATCTGCAGGCGGACTCTCAATCACTGCGCCACCCAGGAAGCCCTGTTTTGCTTTTAAAATGGCTACTCTGTTCCCAGGGCTTCACCACACACGAATCAGTCAACCACCCACTCTAGAGTCTGTTTGCACATAATCAGACTGCAGACTGTGGAGCCAGACTGCTGGAGCCCAGGCCTGGCTCTGTCCCGTAGCTGTGTGATGTTGGGCGAGTCACTCGCCTCTCTGTGCTTCCGTTTTCTTATTTGCATAATGGACATAATAGTAGGACCACTGTCAGAGGAGGGCTGTTTTAAAATCAGAACAACGCCTGGGACACAGGGAGCACTGTGTGTTGGTGGTTATCATTTTTATTATCAGTATTCTTCTTTTCAGCTTAAGGATAAACATTTAAAAATTCTAAACCTGAGGTATTCAGAGTCACTCTTTCAAGTTACATACTCAGTGATGTTTTTTGAACACCCAGTGAAGGATGGTAGGTTGTGTTGGAACCAGCAACCTCTTCAGCATGTGCTGGTATCTTTCCCAAGGTGGGAGACAGGCATCCGCTGAAGCTGTGGAAGGCTTCTGTGGAGGTGGAAGCACCCCCCTCGGTGGTTTTGAATCGCGTGCTGAGGGAGCGCCACCTGTGGGATGAGGATTTCGTGCAGTGGAAGGTGGTGGAAACCCTGGACAAGCAAACAGAAATCTATCAGTATGTGCAGAACAGCATGGCGCCTCACCCTTCCAGAGACTTCCTGGTTCTCAGGTAAGCCTGCCTCCGGGATTTAAGATGCTCTGCTCCAAAAGCCAGGTAAGAGCTGCAGATTTAGGCATTTCAGAGGTCTCCCACCTAAGTTCAGCCTCCACTGTTAACACTCAGCCGGCCCTCATTTCTCTCAGTGAAATCTGACTTTGCTGTGTTTATGCCCGACTTCCTGCTTCTTTCACCCAGTTCACAGCTCTGCTGGGTTCTCTTATGGCCCCTTTCATTATGGAGCATACAGTTTATTAAGCCATAAATATTGTTCATTTCCTCAGACCAGAGTCCCCCAAAATAACTGCTGTTTGTCCAGTTGTACTTTCTGCTAAATTATGCAGATTGAACCTGGCTAGCTTTTCTCCTGATTTTGCCTTTCTCCCCCTGGGAAAGCAACTCTTCAGTGGTGTGACTCTCAATCTGGAGTGTGTGAAACTTCAAAATTCCTCTGTATAACTTCAGCTGCTCATAACTCATTACCAGGCATGGAAACCTTGACAGAGCCCTGAAGGTCCAACCGTGCTGAGACACTTGGATGTCCAGAAAGGTTTCAGGGCCTGACAGGGCTTGCAAGGCTGGTGTCTACTGTCGAAACATTACCTCTAATAGATTTTTGGGTTGAGTTCTGGACCCCTGCTCTCTGGGTTTGGAGGGGGATGCTCAACCAACAATAGGAAGTTGCACAGTAGAGCTGTGTACATGGGCTGGTGAGTCAGTACTGAATCAGAAAGAAGAGGGACTGAGGATTCTAACAAACCCACATAAAATATAATTAAATCAATACATCCTTTTTTTTTATTGATAACTGATGGTGAATACTGTCTCTTCTCATATATTAGCAGTATAAAAAGAATCACTAGTGAAATTCCCAAATGTGTAATTTAAATAGTTTATTAAACTAGTCTTGATGGCAAACTAAAGGTTACTTTTCACATGGGCTATTTATGCCTTTGGAATTGGTCCTTAGGACCTTGAATTTTAAGGGTCATTTTTTCCCTAAGTATATGTGTTTATCTTAGCAACCTTGGGACCCTGGTGGAGAATGTGGGCCGTTGTAAGGGTGGCTTATTACTGCAGTTATTGGGACTCACCTCGTGGAAGTTAAACTTTACGCCTTCACTCTTGCAAGCAGAAAATCAAATCGTTCTAGGATGGCAGCCACAGGGGGGATGGAGCCATGCCATAGCCTGCCTCTTCGCTCCCTTACAGGAGGCTGAGGGCCGGAGTCCGTGCATGGAACCGTCCTCCTTCCACTCATCCTGCAGTGCCACCCACCTGCTACGTCTCATGTATCATTCCATCACTGCCTCGTGCCAGGCACTGTTGGAGGCTCCGGACATAATGCAGGGAGCACAACAGACCGCAGCCCTGCTCTCTTGGGATTTATATTTTATTAGGGAGATAGAGTCAATAAATAATAAGCAAGGGGGATAGGAATAGAGTCAATAAATAATAAGCAGGGGGATAGGATTACTTATCTTAGGGGGATAGGAAGGGGTGGAATTTCAAATATAGTGGTCAGAGCAGAGTCTCACTGTGTTGATAGTTGATCCAAGACTTGAAGAAGAAGGTGGGTGGACCACAAGGCTGAGGGAGAAGAACTCAGCACCCAAGAAGATTAATAATGAACCTGATGTGTTTCCTGCAGCAGGAATTCCTTGTGATTATGATACAAGAGGTAGAAAGTGACTGGTATGGAAGAGGAGTCCAGGGCTGAGGCACTTCCTGTTTTCAGAGCGTCTCCCTGTCTAGGCTAGCACGCATGAGGCTGGTCTCCTCTTGGGATTACCATGTTCATGTCTTACTTTATCCCTTTCTCTAGCTCCTCAGGAGCTTCCAGTGATACTCACTGAAGCTTCTTCCATTTTATCCCCACAAATCTGTACAACTTTCAGTCTTTGTTATTAATCACAGCCTTATGCATGAAAAGAGAATGGTCACACCCATGGAGAAGTTGCTAAGCATTTGTGTAGGGCTTGCTTATTCCCTAATTCTAGGTAATAGTTCCTCTTTCTGGTGAGGTAGGCCAGGACGAAGTTAGAGATGAGATAACTAAGCAAGGGGATAGGATTTGTAACATAAATAACTAAGATTATAATAATGAAACCTACATCCTATGGTAGAAATGGTTGCTACAGAGATGCTCTCATGATTCCTGACTTCCATCTACAACCTTTTCCCAAGTGGTACACCCCCCCATGTTTGAATAGCTCCAGTAACAGTGAACTCACTACCCCTCATATAGCCCATTCCATTTTTGAAGAGTACACATTGTGAGACGGCTCTTGTCTGCATGAATTAAAACATACCTTCATATCTCTGCTTTCTGGAGGCAAATCAACTGTATTTATTTCTTCTCCCGCTCAAGAGCCACTCAGGGACTTGAAGGCAATTAGTAGTCTGCCATGTACCTAGTTTTCTTCAAGCTAAGCATCCTTTCAGACTTGAGTTGAGCACCGCCTCCTCCAGGAAGCCATCCCCTGTACGTGATCTCAGAGCGCTCTTTGCACAGCCATATCACTGCACTTGCCGTGGTGCTTTAGGGTTCTCTTGGTCTGTTTCTCCTCCTGGGCTGTAGACCTTTATGTCTTCAGTGGCTTCTCAGAGCTTGGCACACCCAGTAGATGTTTGCTGAAAGACTTGAATGGGCGAGTCCTAATTCCCAAACGGTGAGACCAGCCCTTCAGTATTGTGCAGGAGCCTCTGCAGCCTCAGTTTGGGATTCCGAAAGCAGCTCTGAAAGCTGCAAGACCGTTTCTGACCTCTGGGTCAGAGGGCTGAGACCCTTGCTTTCAACTGCACGGCATAAAGTTCACATGCACTTATGGAAACCATTAGCTTAGTCCAAGTAACTGGGCTTGGAATTTGAGCAAGAAAATATAAGTGTGAGCCTCAGCGCTGTGCTCCGGGTTTTCTTTCTCCCTCAGCCCTAATTCCGACGTGCGGGTTTGTTTTGCTGCAGGACCTGGAAGACTGATTTGCCCAAAGGAATGTGCACCCTGGTGTCCCTCTCCGTGGACCACGAGGAAGCCCAGCTCATGGGTGGTGTGCGGGCTGTGGTGATGGACTCTCAGTACTTAATGGAGCCGTGTGGGTCAGGCAAGTCGAGGCTGACCCACATCTGCAGGGTGGACCTGAGGTGAGCAGGCTCCTGGGGGCGGCAGGCACAGGCTTGCCACACATCCGCTGGGGCCGTTTCTCATCTGGTCCCTTATTTCACTGTCCTTTATTCCTCTTGCCATTAACATGCTTTCTAGAAGATTATGTGTGCCTTCCCCTCGCTTTTCCTCTTTCTGCCCTTGCTAAAATTCTGACTTTCAGGAGAAAGTCCTCTGCTCATCTTTATTTTCCGTTTTGTCCCACTTATACTTCTGTGCTTTGGGCATGGGGCAAACACCAGAACTAGAGCCCGGGATGTAGTAGGTGCTCAGTAAATACGAGTCCTCTTGTGTTTCTTTTCAGCCTGTCCCTTTTGCGGCTCCCTCCAGTTGCCCTCCTTTGAGAGGGAACTAACTTAAATCCAACCCCTTCAAGGCATTCATGAAGCTGAGTTCTTGGTCTGGGTGGATATAAGCTGGGTTTTCTCAGTAAATTCTAGAATTAAGTCTGAATCACCCTGAGGAGACGCTATCATTTTAAAGCACCTGGTGAATACTGTAAAGATAGATAGACCAAATACTTGGCCAAAAAGGCATTTTCAAGGCCCCTGTTGACATAACGAGGTGTTCAGAACCTCGGCGCAGCAGCCCCGAGTGTAATGCAGGTGGACTGACATTCAGGGCACAAGCACAGCCCTATCGACCATGACAAATTGTTGTGATTTGGAAAAAGAATTTCCCACTTCCTTTCTGATTTTTGTCCCCGCAGAGGTCATTCCCCAGAATGGTACAATAAAGGCTTTGGACATCTGTGTGCAGCGGAAGTTGCCAGGATTAGAAACTCTTTTCAGCCCCTCATTGCTGAAGGTCCAGAAACTAAAATCTGAGTTTTCCCCAGTGTGACATCAAACTCAGGGAAGAGGAAGTGAAAGCAAACACTTGTGGGAGAGAGTGTGCGCGTGAGAAAGCAAGGGAGAGAGAGAAAGCGATTGACAATGCTTAAAAATGGAAGCACTGAGAAATCGGAATGTTGAAGATGCAAGAATTTCTGAGAACTTTCCTAGCCTTCCTGGAGACGGCTACATCCCTACTAATATAATATTTTTAAAAATCAGAACATTTATCTATGTTACTTAAAATTAAATGGATTATTCATTGTGCATTGCCTAATTTGCTATTTAAAGGCTTCTAAGAAGCGTATTCTTAACTGTAAATAAATGTATGTATAGCATATGTACATATGTGTGTATATCTCTATCTGCTGTATATATGTAAAATATCAATTTTATATATAATTGCATATTTTGAAAAGGAACAAGTCTGACTCGGTGAGTCCCTTCCTCACCTGGTTCTTTCCAAGTTGTTCTGGGCGCTGTATCCCCGCCATCCTGTAAGCTGAGCAGGATCTGCTGCTGACGCCAAAGTGTGAAAATACGTAGTCTGCCCTGATGTCGTACCAAAGATTAGCCAACCAAAGGAAAACACATTAAATGGTTCTTACATGTTGTCAGCTTGTTTGTGTTATTCAGACACGGAGAGTGGGCTGTTGGATAAAGCAAGGAAAACAATATTTAGTCCTCTTTAAAGCAAAGAAGTGGGTGAGGAGTCGTTCCCGCATTTAAGGCTAGATTACCGCTTGCCATGGGGCCAGCAGATACAGCTTTCAGTGGCATGTTAGACGCCTATGGACCACTGGAGTCAGCCCAGTGACTGAAAGAGAGCCTGTATTTCCCTGCTGATTAGAGCTGAGTGTAATAGCTTTTGCAGAGTCACAGCCAAAGGGAGCCTCTGTGTTCTGTTGAGTTTTCGTTACTTACATTTCATAATGTTCTTAAACGTCATTCTAGTTGACCAGTGGCCTATTTGTCCACAGTTAATTGGCATTTTCTTACCAATGTATTGCACTGAATTTAACTCTGGACACCAGATTAAGGGAGATGATGGTCATTCAAGAGTCCTGGACCATTTCAGCTTCAGGGAATTCTACTATTGCTACATATGATGCTCTTAAGATAGAATTCATTAAAGTTTTGCAATCTGAAAGACAGGGTTTTTAAACTAATGTTAAGACCAAAACTGTCTTCTTCAATTAGTTTTAGAAAATATAAACAGGTCTGTTAAATTCCATGTTTCTTCATTAGTCAGTCAAGCTACCTATGCATTTGACCCAACCTTATTTATTATTGTATAGACTAAGCAAATGGACTATCCTTAACCAATTGCTAATGGATTTAAGTTGGTTTTTTATTGTAATTCAACAATGCTAGAGAGGAAGATAATTTATTGTGTTTGGTTTCAGGGAGAGATTGGTATCATAACTTAGCAATTCATGCTGGAGAAAAAAAAATTAAGAGTGTTTTCCTTTCTTTTTATATTGTATGCATTTATATAATGTTTTCTTTTATCAGCAATGTGCAATTCTTTTATTGAGAGAAATAAAAATGCTATATATGAGTTTTGTATGGTACCAGTAAAATCATACTGTTTAAATTGTGATCTAGGGATTTTTTGTTTCCTTGCCTACTGAAAAAGGTGGCAGCAAACCCATAATTTTCCATTTGGGCAACGCCCTGTGAGCAAAACAAATTCACTTCTTCCATACATCTTAATTGTAACCACATAAGCCAGATTACTTTAATATGCATAGACAAGATCATTAGTGAATTTTAATTTACCTTAATGCTGATCCTACTCCAGAGATGGGATCATATGTTTTCAGGAAATATGACAGGCACACAAGGATGAATGGTGTCGTGTCACCTAGAGCAGGCCTTTTCCAGCCTTAGCAGCACACGGATTACCCGCAGATATTGTTACAATAAGCCTCTGATTCAGGCAGTCTGAGGTGGACCTGAGCTTCTGCATTTTGAACCAGCTTCGGGGATGCCCAGCCTGCCAGCCCGAAGACCACACCTTGAGAAGCTGGGACCTAGAGGATACTTAGAATAAAAGCACACATGGTTTTATTTCTGACTCCCCTTCTCTTTAAATTACCTGACTTCTTAATTTTTATGCACATACTAATCACATCACTGCTGCCTAACAACACAGTGCCTCTTAAAAAAAAAAAAAAAAAAAGGAGAAAGATGCAGCAAGCTTGTCAAATACTACAGTATTTTATTCATTGTTATCTTGCCAATAGAAATAAAATATGATATTGCCTTTAAATATTATATTTATACTATTTATACTGCATGTATATCTTTACCTCAACTGTTGGTATCAATCATCAATTGTAAAATACTTGCCAAGGCAAAGAAATTTATATACGTTAAATATACCCTTTTTTTTTCTATAAAATACATGTTGATTTTCATGCTTCATCCTGTAAGTAGAAAACCTGCTTCCTGAGGAAGAGTTCTCTCTAAAAAGCTTGCCATGAGTTTGACGCCTCAGTACTACAGTCAAATCTCCCTCAAATATGAAGATTCATATAAAAGTCTAGATTGTTATCTACAGAACTTCACTAACAGTCTGGGTGCCTTAACCTATGTCTAAGGCATTATGGTGATGGGTAGGGATTTCTTTTACATTTCATTGTTCTTAAATCTAGAAGTTTTAAGAACACTTTTAGGAGTATTTTTATGAAGGATTCAGTGAACTCCAGCTACAATTCCATTTTCACTGAGTGCACAAGAAACAGACTTGATGACGTGACTTATGGCTGCACCACTGGACCATGAAGAGTAGCCACATCTGACTCTGAGCCTCTTGCTTTCCATCCTTGTACAGTGAGCCCTCCATATCTGTGGGTTCTGCATCCAAGGATTCAACCAACCACAGATCAAAAATACTCCAGGGGCTTCCCTGGTGGCGCAGTGGTTGAGAATCTGCCTGCCAGTTCAGGGGACATGGGTTCGAGCCCTGGTCTGGGAAGATTCCACATGCCGCGGAGCAACTAGGCTCATGAGCCACAACTACTGAGCCTGTGCATCTGGAGCCTGTGCTCCGCAACAAAGAGAGGCCGTGATAGTGAGAGGCCCGCACACCGCGATGAAGAGTGGCCCTCGCTCGCCACAACTAGAGAAAGCCCTCGCACAGAAACGAAGATCCAACACAGCCAAAAATAAATAAATAAATAAATAAATAAATAAATAAATAAATAAATAAATAAATAAATAAAAATACTCCAAAAAAAATTCCAGAAAATTCCTAAAAGCAAAACTTGAATTTGCTGTACACTGGCAGCTATTTACATATCATTTGCATTGTATTAGGTATTACAAGTAATCTAGAGATGATTTAAAGTATATGAGAGTATGTGCATGGGTTATATGCAAATACTACACCACTTTATATAAGGGACTTGAGCAATCCCTGGATTCTGTACCTGAAGGGAGTCCTGGAGCTAATCTCCTGTGGGTACTTAGGGACCACTGTACTTGTTCTGTGCTTTATTTCTAAAAGATGACAAAGGTCACCCCTAACTAAGCAAGCAGGAGCTCTCGAACATTCTCAGCTATAGGCTACAAGAGCCACAGCAGCCCAAACAACCATATGCCCACATAAAAATGATCCAAACTCTGCTCTCTGCTCCTCTCCCTCATTCTTTCTTCCATTACTTGCAAGTTTTGCTTTCATAGGCAAAGGAGGAATTTCAACTGTCCCTTTTCCTCTTCTATGTGAAAGAAGAGAACATGGTCATTCTAGCAGCCACAGGCAACCAGTGTCATCCTGGGACCCTGGAGCATATGAATTCAAACTTGATTCTGAGTCTACCTCATGAAATTCTTAGGCATGAAACTGTTCTACTTCTTTTTTTAAAAAATATTTTATTTATTTAGGCTGTGCTGGGTCTTAGTTGCGGCACGTGGGATCTTCGCTATGGCGTGTGGCCTTCTTAGTTGTGGCATGCGTACGGGATCTAATTCCCTGACCAAGGATTAAACCCGGGCCCCCTGCATTGGGAGCGCAGAGTCTTACCCACTGGATCACAAGGGAAGTCCCTGTTACACTTCTGTCTTTTGATATTTGGCCACAAAAAAAATCAGTCGTATGATTTCTTCTCAGGAAATTAATGTAAAGGAATTAAATAGATCCTAGCCAAGTGGAGTGTCACCGTTCCTGTAGCGCTTACAATGATTCTGAATTGTTGAGGTGGAGATGCCCAGCCACTAGTGGGACATACAGGTCAAACATTATGAGAGTGACCAGGGCCCAAAGCTAGAGGTACATCCCATGTTCACTTCAGTTGTGTTATCCCTGCCTCTCCTGACTACACACATAATGGTCCAGTGATACCAAGCCACTCTTTCACATCTCTGTGACTTGCCATTGACTTTCTCCCCATCTTGTCAGTCACGTGATAGCCTGTTTATTCCTCAAAACCCTATTTGAGCATCATTTGCTCCATGGACTTTCCTGACCACCCATCTGAAATCCACCTGCTTCCTTATATATTACTCTTATTGCATGAATCACATCTCATTTAGTTATTTGGCAATAAATCTAACTCTCCCACTAGATTATGATCTCTTAGGAACATGGACCATGTCTTACTCAGCTTTGAAACTCCATCCCATAGGACACTTTCTGCTACACCATTCTATAAGTATTTAAAATGACCTGGGCATCTGAAAACTGGGCATAAAGATGATAGAAGCCATAGAAATGGAAGTCATAACCTAGTGTGGAGTATTCCAAAGCCAGTGAAATAACTCACATTTTGTGTTTGACTACTACAGCTCTCCAATAGCACAAACAATGGAGAATTAGCTGGTCTTCCAAGAAGTTAAATGCAACCGTTTCTGAAATTATCAAATGCTGAACATCTGTTTGCAGAAAATAGGACAGTTTGATTAGTTCATTCATTCAACAAATATGTGTGGAGCACTCATGATGTGCCAGACACTGTTCTAGGCATTCAGTAAACAAAACAATAAATGAAATCAGTGAATAAAACAGACAAAAAATCCCTGTCCTCATGGAACTTATGGTCTAGAAGAGAAAACAGCCAAGAAACAAGATAAATAATTGACCAGAGAAGCTCTACAGAGAAAAATAAAATCAGAGGAAGGAGATTAGATAGGGAAAAGCTTACCAAGGGCCTGGGGTAAAGAACTATCAAAATGACATGCTGTTTGATTATTTTTCCTCAAGCTCTGCTGGAGCTGCTAAAATTACAGTGTTGGGAATGATCAATTCATCAATTTGCTGAGACCTTATTCCTTGTGAAGGAAAATAAGTAACAGCAGCAGGAGGAAATGAAGCCTCTGGCTGCATCTTTCAAGCCCATCAGAAAGCAGGGTTCCAGCAAGCGATGCACAGGTGCTGGAAGCCCACATGTCCCAGATGGGAACATTCAGTTCTTAGGCCCAGATGATAAGTCCCCTGCTGTTCTGATTTCCAGATACAAGCATGTCTCCAAGGCCCCCGGATACTTCGCGGAGTTCTCGAGACAAGCATCTCCACGTGCTCGAAGGCAGGCTCCCTTGTCAGCTTGGTTCATCCTCACACCCACACCCACCCCTGCTGACCACGACCACAACAGTTCAGCTCACTGCTGGGACCCACCCTGGCACCAGAGTCCTGGGAGGGGAGGAAGACCCCGTTCTCCCCGTGATACCTCCTTGTGGAGCTGCTCCAAGTGCTTCCCTAAATCCCCACAACACACCTGAGACCAGGCGTCACTTGGGATAAGGCTCAACCAACACACCGGGGAGACAGTACAAGGCAGGATGTAACTTAAAGCTGCAGCCCCAAGGGGCTCTGCTTCCAGTGCCTTAACCCACACCTGACCCCAGGCGCTCTCACCTCTCCGCCTGCCCCCCCACCCCCCCCACCCCCGCTCAGGCTCAGACTCCACGCTGGGAACAGTGAACGCCTCCCGCAGGGAAGGGTCTGACCCAGCCCACCTCACTCCCACTCCCCAGCTTCAGAACGTGAAGAACAACTGCGCTGCTGGCAGGAGGCGGAAGACCCACCTTCACGCCCTGGCCGCGTGGCTCCACCCCAAGACCCAGAAGATCATCACACAAGGGACGCGCGCGGATTCGTTGCCATAAATCCTAGTCATCTCGGGAAACATCACCACGCCGCCGCTGTGGGCACAGCGGGTGCCGGCCCTATGTCGGGCTTCCTCGCCTTCCCTTCCCATCCCTGTGCTCACGTCAAGGGTGGCAGACGCCTCTGCCATCCCCGTGGTTATCAGTCATCCTGTCTGCTGAAAAGCTGATTGGTGACATTTTCATATGAATGTTTCAGACAGAGTTGCTCCACTGTAGATTTGCATAATGAAGTCTTTTATCTCCTTATCTGGCATTAGAGGCTTTCTCTCCTGTTACAAGGATTTCAGGCATCAGCAGGTAGGTGGAAGCTATTTTTGGAATACGGAAGAGACTGAAATGCTACTACCACAGTACAAAAAAAGCCTAACCCTGAAAGTCACCTGACCTTGTTGTTCTCCCGTGGTTGGAGTGTACGGGTCATTTCCCCACGTGGTCCCTGATTCCCTGGGGAGGCTTGGGTGCTGTGTTCCCAGGAGAGTCAGAGATGGGAGCTCTGCCTGGATTCAGAAGGGCTCTTCCAGGGAGCCTCCTCCAGCCTGACCCTTCCTTCCCCCGTCTCTCTCCCCCTCCACCACTGCAAAGCTGTCTGAATCTCATCTTTTCTTCTCAGAGAATCCCCACCCCCATTCCTTGGTTTCCAAGCCCGTCAAGCAGTTTTCTGAAGAAATTCCCAGGATGGTGTGTGGCATCCCTTTTGTCTCAATCCTGTAATGTGCAGCTTTGCCAGGAACTTTGTGCCCAAGGAAGACCCGAGGGAGCATCCAGGAGGTGCCAGCCAGGGAGAAGGGACCCTGCCTTTCTGGGGGCTGGATTCCCATATACACCAAATGGACAAGAGTTGAAGACGCTGAGTGAGGAAGGGCCAAACTGGGGAGTACTGGGCAAACAAACAAGACCACTGGATGTGGTGGTGTTCGTTGCTTTTCCTGATGTCCTTCAGTTTCTCTGCTGCTCCCTCATCTACAGGGGAAAACTAAAAGGAAACAGGCACAACTATCAATTCCGTCTGAGCCACAGATAGTGTGCTGACTGCCGCAGAGATGGGCGGTTCAAATTACTTTGGAGGAAAGGGCTATCCGATGGTCTGAAATTAAACATGCTCTGGAAGGAGCAGCTGCGGGGGAGCGGTGGGGGGAGGACCACCCATCGCTGGGATCTGCTGGAGCTGCCCTCTGGGACCCCGCACACGAGGAACACATACTCCAGAACAGGGCTTCCCTTCTAGAACTGCATGAAACTGAACATTCAGCTCGAAAAACACTTGGAAGTGGCAAAGGCGAGTGGATTTCTTCTTAGTTTTCTATCAGTTTGCAGTGGTTCCAGTATAAACCCAGCAGCGTATGTTTATACCCAGAAGCATAAAAAACATCAAAGCAGTGATGCAGCATTTCAAACAACAAAAAAAATGCAGCAGCAATTTGGCTGCCTTGTTCACTTTTCAGACGGTTGTGTAGCTGTCCTGATCTTCCCCATAAATCTCAAAATTCACATTTAACAGAGCCCTGCTCCCCTGTATTCCTGATGCTGCAAAGCAGGCATCAAGCAGGATCCTTTACATGAAATGAAGGAATTTTAACCAGTCATACATACAGCAACAGTTGTCACTTCTTGAAACTGAATAAGAACAAGAGGGGGACAGTTTTTCTCTGAGAAGACAGAAGAACACTTTGCAATTTTTGTTCAAGGATTGGGGAGTATAAAATGAACAGCTGCTCGTGTTCCCACATTCCAGTGTCAAGATGTTATGCAGAGATCAGAAATAGACCCAAGGTGACGTCCATCATGTGAGCCATGCAAATGAGGAAAAGACTCTCCAGCGGCAGTAATTCCCAGGACAAGGGTCAGGCCACTGAAACGGGACAAAGGAATCAAGGCCAGAAGAGGCAGCAAGTAGGATGGCAGTTCTCCACGGCATTCTCCAAGTGGAATTTCAAAGGCTAATGAGGGGAACCATAGTGAACCAGAACTTCAAACCTAGAAGTGTAAACGTCCAGGGAACGTTCTAATGCCCTGTATGCTATGGGTTCTTTATCTTCCTACTTCAGATCGTCACCAATCACACATGGAATAAACCTCCCATTAAGTAAAAAGTGATAAGACAATAGTGACAGCTGTGTGCATTGGGGCCTTGCTGTTTACCAACAATTTTCCATACACACTCACATACATGTATATGTGTATGCACAATGTAGGTATCAATCCTCACAACAACCCAATGACATAGATACTGTTATATCTATTTTTTAGAAGAGTAAGTTGAGGCTAAGAAAGGACTGGTGACTTTCCTGATGTCACCCAACCAGGACTGACACTCAGGCAATCTGAGCTTTGCTCTGCTGCTTCCCTTAATGAGGAGGGTTCCTCTATGACAGAATGATGAAATCAGGAAGCTATGCTGGCTGGTAAGAACACCCAGCAGATTGGCTGAGTGGATCTTCTAAAGAGTGACACTTTGAGTATAATTGCAAATAGTCTCCAACAAGAAGAAGACACCGGGGCTTCCCCGGTGGTGCAGTAGTTAAGAATCCATCTGCCAGTGCAGGGGACATGGGTTCAAGCCCTGGTCCAGGAAGATCCCACATGCTGTGGAGCAACTAAGCCCATGCACCACAACTGCTGAGCCTGCGCTCTAGAGCCCACGAGCCACAACTACTGAGCCCACGTGCCACAACTACTGAAGCGGGAGCGCCTATAGCCTGTGCTCTGCAACAAGAGAAACCACCACAATGAGAAGCCCATGCACTGCAATGAAGAGTAGCTCCTGCCCTCCACAACTACAGAAAGCCCACACGCAGCAATGAAGACCCAACGCAGCCAAAAATAAAATAAATTTAAAAAAGAAGACAGCAAGACAGTGGGGTGCACAGCAAGCCCGCTGGTGAGGCCAGACTTGGAAGCAGCAAAGGGCACATGAGGGAGGGACAACATACCTCCAGCCAGGCTATTCTGTCCAGCCCTTTGCAGCACCTTCTAGGGGAGGGGAGTTGCTAATGTGAATCACCGAGCTCCGTGACACTGTTTGGAGGCGGTCACAGCATCGCCAGGTGGTACCCATCACGTGTGCTCCTTCCTCTGTGCACGCAGCTGGGCTGCTAAGTACAGCCGGATACACGGATAGATCCCCGTCCCGCCCTGTGGCATGACGGGGCCTGCTCAGTCCTAAGATTTAGGTTCAGAGGCAAATGGGAGTGCTTGTCCTTTACTATAATTCTCAGACATTTGCACAGCTATTAATAAAGACGTCTTTTGATACCCTTCTGCTGTTGTTCCTGTTCACAGAGAGCTTTCCGAGCCTATGGGAAGGATCACTGATAATAGATGATCAAGATCTCAGCATTCCTGGGCCCTGGCAATAATTATATCTAATGACATAAAAATTATGTCCTGGGTAATAGGAACATACATGTTGATAACTACCTTAAATGTAAATGGATTAAATGCTCCAACCAAAAGACATAGACTGGGGGCTTGCCTGGTGGCGCAGTGGTTGAGAGTCCGCCTGCCGATGCAGGGGACACGGGTTCGTGCCCCGGTCCGGGAAGATCCCACATGCCACAGAACGGCTAGGCCTGTGAGCCATGGCTGCTGAGCCTGTGCGTCCGGAGCCTGTGCTCCACAACGGGAGAGGCCACAACAGTGAGAGGCCTGCGTACCACAAAAAAAAAAAAAAGAAGACCTGTATATATGCTATCTACAACAGACCCACTTCAGACCTAGGGACACATACAGACTGAAAGTGAGGGGATGGAAAAAGATATTCCATGCAAATGGAAATCGAAAGAAAGCTGGAGTAGCAATTTTCATATCAGACAAAATAGACTTTAAAACAAAAGACTATTACAAGAGACAAAGAAGGACACTACATAATGATCAAGGGATCGATCCAAGAAGAAGATATAACAATTGTAAATATTTATGCACCCAACATAGGAGCACCTCTATACATAAAGCAAATGCTAATAGCCATAAAAGGGGAGCTCGACAGTAACACAATAATACTAGGGGACTTTACCACCCCACTTTCACCAATAGATCATCCAAAATGAAAAAAAAATTAAGGAAACACAAGCTTTAAATGACACATTAAACAAGATGGATTTAATTGATACTTATAGGACATTCCATCCAAAAACAACAGAATACACTTTCTTCTCAAGTGCTCATGGAATATTCTCCAGGATAGATCATATCTTGAGTCACAAATCAAGCCTCGGTAAATTTAAGAAAATTGAAATCCTATCAAGTATCTTTTCCGACGACAACACTATGAGACTAGATATCAATTACAGGAAAAAAACTGTAAAAAATACAAACACATGGAGGCTAAACAATACACTACTAAATAACCAAGATATCACTGAAGAAATGAAAGAGGAAATCAAAAATACCTAGAAACAAATGACAATGAAAACACGATGACCCAAAACCTATGTGATGCAGCAAAAGTGGTTCTAAGAGCGAAGTCTACAGCAATACAATCTACCTCAAGAAACAAGAAACATCTCAAATAAACAACCTAACCTTACACCTAAAGCAATTAGGGAAAGAAGAACAACAACGACAAAAAACCAAAGTTAGCAGAAGGAAAGAAATCATAAAGATCACATCAGAAATAAATGAAAAAGAAATGAAGGAAATGATAGCAAAGATCAATAAAGCTAAAAGCTGGTTCTTTGAGAAGATAAACAAAATTGATTAGCCACACTCATCAAGAAAAAAAGGGAGAAGACTCAAATCAATAGAATTAGAAATGAAAAAGGAGAAGTAACAACTGACACTACAGAAATACAAAGGATCATGGGAGATTACTACAAGCAACTATATGCAATAAAATGGACAACCTCGAAGAAATGGACAAATTCTTAGAAAATCACAACCTTCCGAGACTGAACCAGGAAGAAACAGAAAATATAAACAGACCAATCACAAACAATGAAATTGAGACTGTGATTAAAAATCTTCCAACAAACAAAAGCCCAGGACCAGATGGTTTCACAGGCAAATTCTATCAAACATTTAGAGAAGAGCTGACACCTAGCCTTCTTGAGCTCTTCCAAAATATAGCGGAGAGAGGAACACTCCCAAACTCATTCTACGGGGCCACCATCACCCTGATAACAAAACCAGACAAAGATGTCACAAAAGAAGAAAACTACAGGCCAATATTACTGATAAACATAGATGCAAAAATCTTCAACAAAATACTAGCAAACAGAATCCAACAGCTCATTAAAAGGATCATACACCATGATCAAGTGGGGTTTATCCCAGGAATGCAAATATTCTTCAATATATGCAAATTATCAACGTGATAAACCATATTAACAAATTGAAGGATAAAAACCATACGATCATCTCAATACATGCAGAAAAAGCTTTCAACAAAATTCAACACCCACTTATGATAAAAACTCTCCAGAAAGTAGGCAGAGAAGGAACTTACCTCAACATAATAAAGGCCATATATGACAAACCCACAGCCAATATCATTCTCAATGGTGAAAAACTGAAACCATTTCTACTAAGATCAGGAACCAGACAAGGTTTCCCACTCTCACCACTATTATTCAACATTGTTTTGGAAGTTTTAGCCACAGCAGACAGAGAAGAAAAAGAAATAAAAGGAATCCAAATCGGAAAAGAAGAAGTAAACCTGTCACTGTTTGCAGATGACATGATAGTATACATAGAGATACTAAAGATGCTACCAGAAAACTACTAGAGCTAATCAATGAATTTGGTAAAGTAGAAGGATACAAAATTAATACACAGAAATCTCTTGCATTCCTATACACTAATGATGAAAAATCGGAAAGAGAAATTAAGGAAACACTCCCATTTACCATTACAACAAAAAGAATAAAATACCTAGGAATAAATCTACCTAAGGACACAAAAGACCTGTATGAAGAAAACTATAAGACACTGATGAAAGAAATTAAAGATGATACAGACGGAGACATATACCGTGTTCTTGGATTAGAAGAAGCAACATTGTGAAAATGACTATACTACCCAATGCAATCTACAGATTCAATGCAATCCCTCTCAAACTAAAGCATTTTTCACAGAACTAGAACAAAAACTTTCACAATTCGTATGGAAACACAAAACACCCCGAATAGCCAAGGCAATCTTAAGAAAGAAAAACAGAGCTGGAGGAATCAGGCTCCCTGACTTCAGACTATACTACAAGTCTACAGTAATCAAGACAATATGGTACTGGCACAAAAACAGAAATATGGATCAATGGAACAGGATTGAAAGCCCAGAGATAAATCCACACACAGATGGTCACCTTATCTTTGATAAAGGAGGCAACGATATACAATGGAGAAAAAGACAGCCTCTTCAATAAGTGGTGCTGGGAAAACTGGACAGCTACATGTAAAAGAATGAAATTAGAACACTCCCTAACACCATACACAAAAATAAACTCAAAATGGATTAAAGACCTAAATGTAAGGCCAGAGACTATAAAAGTCTTAGAGGAAAACATAGGCAGAACACTCTATGACATAAATCACAGCAAGATCCTTTTTGACCCACCTCCTAGAGAAATGGAAATAAAAACAAAAATAAACAAATGGGACCTAATGAAACTGGAAAGCTTTTACACAGCAAAGGAAACCATAAACAAGATGAAAAGACAACTCTCAGAATGGGCAAGAATATTTGCAAACAAAGCAACTGACAAAGAATTGATCTCCAAAATATAAAAGCAGCTCATGCAGCTCAATATCAAAAAAACCAACAACCCAATCCAAAAATGGGCAGAAGACCTAAATAGACATTTCTCCAAAGAAGATATACAGATTGCCAACAAACACATGAAAGGATGCTCAACATCACTAATCATTAAGAGAAATGCAAATCAAAACCACAATGAGGTATTACCCTCACACCAGTTAGAATGGCCATCATCAAAAAATCTACAAACAATAAATGCTGGAGAGGGTGTGGAGAAAAGGGAACCCTCCTACACTATTGGTGGAATGTAAATTGATACAGCCACTATGGAGAACAGTATGGAGGTTCCTTATAAAACTAAAACTAGAACTACCATACGACCCAGCAATCCCACTACCAGGCATATACCCTGAGAAAACCGTAATTCAAAAAGAGTCATGTACCACAATGTTCACTGCAGCTCTATTTACAATAGCCAGAACATGGAAGCAACCTAAGTGTCCATCGACAGTTGAATGGGTAAAGAAGATGTGGCACATTTGTACAATGGAATATTACTGAGCCATAAAAAGAAATGAAATTGAGTTATTTCTAGTGAAGTGGATGGACCTAAAGACTGTCATACAGAGTGAAGTAAGTCAGAAAGAGAAAAACAAATACCGTACGCTAACACATATATATGGAATCTAAAAAAAATGCTTCTGAAGAACCTAGGGGCAGGACAGGAATAAAGACCAGACATAGAGAATGTACTTGAGGACATGGGGAGGGGGAAGGGTAAGCTGGGACGAAGTGAGAGAGTGGCATGGACATATATACACTACCAAATGTAAAAAAGATAGCTAGTGGGAAGCAGCCACATAGCACAGGGAGATCAGCTTGGTGCTCTGAGACGACCTAGAGGGGTGGGATAGGGAGGGTGGGAGGGAGACGCAAGAGGGAAGAGATATGGCGATATATGTACGCATATAGCTGATTCAGTTTGTTATACAGCAGAAACTAATACACCATTGTAAAGCAATTATACTCCAATAAAGATGTTTAAAAAAAAATTATGTCCTGTTTCCTAAAAACAGGGCAAAATACCAAGAACAGATTCAAAAGATGGGTATAACACCTATGAGCAGCGTTCAGGAAGTCTGAAACCCAGCATGTATTGAAATTTTAAGAATGTATTGAGGACAGCAAAAAATAAGCAGTAATAATAAAGACTTGTAAAATGCATATTTAGTGCAAGAATAAAGAGAAGGAAGGGATAGACCTGTGCTTGACATGGATGATGTTATATCTGTAGAAGACAAAAAGAAAGCAAAAAGATTTCTTCCTTATAGCATCCTCAACTTTCCAACCATAAACATCTCCCTCCTGAATAATGTAGAATGATACCTGGTTCAGAGGGTGGTTTAAAAATATGTCCACAAATTACTCACCTCCAGCCTTCAAGAAGTGGAGCTTAGGGCTTCCCTGGTGGCACAGTGGTTGAGAGTCCGCCTGCCGATGCAGGGGACGCGGGTTCGTGCCCCGGTCCGGGATGATCCCACATGCCGCGGAGCGGCTGGGCCTGTGAGCCATGGCCGCTGAGCCTGCGCATCCGGAGCCTGTGCTCCGCAACGGGAGAGGCCACAACAGTGAGAGGCCTGCGTACTGCAAAAAAAAAAAGAGGTGGAGCTTAATTCTCCTCTCCTTGAGTGTGGTCTGTATTTAGTGACTTGCTTCTAAGAAATAGAATGTGGTCGAAAGAACAGAGAGTGATTCATTTCTCATGGGTAGATACCTAGGAGCAGAATTGCTGGACCATGTAATGTATTTTTATTTAACATTTTAAGAAACTACCAAACTATTTTCCAAACTGGCTGTGCATCTTACCCTCCCACTAACAAAGTATACGGATTCCAGTTTCTCCACATCCTTGTCCATCTTTTGGGTTATACACATCTTAGTGGGTGAGAAGTCATTCAGTTTAAAATGTTGGTCACTGTTTTAAACTTTAAACAAAAATAGAAGTTCCAATTGATCACAGGAAATGATAGAATTCAATTAACTCAAGTCTGGTTCTTTGTTTTACAGTCACTCATTGTTTATCTCAAATATACAGTCCAAACGATCACAGGGTTGGAAACAGGAACTGAATTATGCCCAAAGCAAGGTAGAAAAATTCCAAACTCTCACCTGTTCTGGCTCTTATTTTCTTACTATTGAACAAACCCACGTAGCCGGATCTGCCTGTGTCAGGGGCTGACTGTAGCTGAGAGTTCTCTGAGTTAACTTCCTAGTAGATTAAAAAGCTTATTAAAGGATATATAATCAAATATGCTAATTGGAAGCTTACATATATTCTGCTAAAACTCAGCAGTAACTGCAACGATTGATACAGAACAAAGAACAATAAAATATCTCACTAAAAGAATTTAGAACTGCCAGCTCATGGTGGTAATAAAAAGCAGATCAAATTTTAGTTGGTTTTCTCGGTTTTTAAATTCCCACAGATGCTGCAATAATGAACCGCCTCTTACTTGTTTGTACACCAGCCAGAAGCTCTGACTCTTTGTAGTCAGGCTGCCAGGGACCATTCCCCATCAATCCAGGAGGAAGCTGGGAGGATGTGGGAACACTGACTTCTTACTGACTGGTACATTTTTAAAGCCAAGGGTGAATTGTAACTGTTTAAGTTATCACCTTTGTAAATTGCCAAAGGACAACTTAATGACAACTTGTATAAGAAGCAGTGAAGAGGGTGAGATGGAGAGCATATTTCTGCACTTGCTCCCTAGACCCTTGTCGGAAATCCTCTTGGGCTGTGCCTTATGCTGACATGTGCTCGCTCTGCCTTTTCCAGATGCCACCTTATGAGTAAGGAAAATGCTCTAAATGAACACATCTTCACTGGGACCTCACAGACAATAGATTTAATTAAGAACAGGGGAAAGAACAGGGAATTAAGAAAGTCAAATACATTCCTTCCCAGCTGGAGACATGGGCCAGTACGGGGGAAGAGTGGGTATCTAGGCTGGGGAACCCCTCAAACTTAGGCACGCATGGGGGAAAATCCTTGCGAAGCACTCTCAGGGGGCCAGGCAGAAAAGTACAGACACCTTAAAACAACAATAAGCCTCCCAGTTCAAAGTGACTGGAAGCTGGTTCTATAAAACCAGGAAGAACGTTCTGCCCAGAGGGGCAGCTGGTCAGTCTTGGACACACAAGAAAGGAAATCTCAGAGGGGAACACTGGGAATACCCATCGGATAGGCCTGCCTGGGAAAGAGAGCATCAGGGCAGTGGGCTTCCAGGGCCTCACTCCCCTGTCAGTGGCCTCTCCCCAAGGGACACACAGGCCACCAGCATCCTGTCCCCCATCTCACTGAATTCTGTTCTGTGCTCACCAAGCAACCTTCGAGTGTGATTTCCTGCCCACAAGTGGGGCCTCACGGGGAGATAACACACACGCAGAGTGGGAAGCTGTTTTTGGTCCTCAGAGCAGAGCCGCAGATCTAAATGGGAATGGAGGGATTGGGGAGAAGAAGGATGAGTGGAAAAAAGCTTCAGAAAGGGCTTCCAGGACACAGAAAGCATCATTCTACCCCCTCCTCTCCACCCGGGTGCCTTCCTTTGTATCAGCCCTGAGGTGTTAGGCAATGCCATAGCAGGGCATGGGAAGTTTTAGAGAATCACCATTTCCAACCTACTGGGCATTTGCATGATTGTGGATTCTCAAAAATAAGTGCCCGTAGATTAAGGTAGAGTCCTCAGGCATGGACATCTGAGGGCTACAAAGGGCTCACAAACACCGAGTCCCCTCCATAACGACAGCCTCAAAATCCAGCTGTTTTCAAAGAACTGATACGCAAAGCATCATGATGCACACTTAAATTGTGGCAGACACTCTTCTTAGTGGTATTTTAACATCTCTGAAATTCAGATTAAGGAGGGGGTCATACAAAGTGGCAAAATTCACCAGGGAGTCTTTTGCTGTCATTGTTTAATGTGACCATGTACCCAGAAATACTTGCCCATAATTGCCCTTCTCTACAGGAACAAAACGGTTCTTAGCACCATGTCAAGTGCGGTTTCGCGAAACCTGATTTTTTGTTTTGTTTTGTCTTTTGTGGACAAACTATGAAAGGTTTATTCTCAAATATTCGGACTTGATCCTCCATCCTTCCACATTAGTGCGAGCACCAAAGCAATTCCACGTATTGTTTTCTAACACACAAAAACTGTTCATCTCAGGCTACTCAGGCTAGAGACAGGCAAGGAGAGAGTGAGTAATGAGTCTGATCTGAGAGCATTTGTAGAGGAAAACAACGCGGCACTTCCCGAGGAGACAGGAGTGACCATCCCCTCGCCCCCAGCCAGTGTGGGCCGGATCCGTCCCATCCATTTAGTTTTGAGAGCCTGAGTTTCCCCTCCAAGATCTGTACCAAGGGTCATTAAAAAGTACATTTGCCTTAAAGGTTAGTTAATGTAACAATGGGTTTTAACTAACCATGTGATCTATCAATATGGAGAGATCAGTGGGTCTTCAAAGAGATCATAAGACAAAAGTCAAGGAAACCAGGGAGACAGATGATGGCCCTGGAGAAGAAGTAATCACCCAACAGGAAGGAGAAAATCAGGGGAAAGGGGTAACTGTACGGCAGGACCACCCTGGAGAGGTCAGTAACACCCCCTGCCGACATTCTGTATTTCCCAAGTGAGTAGGTGGCCTTGAAGATCTGGTCTCACAGTTTAACTGGCATTCCCAGTGTCAGGAGTTATCACGCAAAGTCTTCTACAGGCATGATCACTGCTTCTCTTCCTAATGTGCTGTGACTCCAGGAATTAATAGAAATGTAGCTCTTCGGAAGTTCCCTTGTATAGATTTCTACTTTCTCTTTGATTAAAACATTTAATAATACAAAGCTGGTACAACAATTGGCAGGTCCATTAAACTGTCAAGTGTGGCAAAATGGTTGTGCAATGTTCTGTCTTTTTCTGTGGCTCGCACACAATCTGACAAATGGAACGATAAAGAAATGTGGAGCTCCTGTGTTTATTTAAGTAGGCTGCAGAGATGAAAAAGAACTCTCCTCAGTGTGCTGACTGGAACATAACTGCTGACAGAATAGCAGCCACAGGAACAATAAGGTAGAAAAGTCAGGTCTTATGAAAAGTGACTGAAAGCTTGCCTATCGGTAGCCTGGCATTCCTTTATTTTTTATTATTCCACAAAGAGAACATAAATGGGGATCATGCTAGCTTTTTAAATAGTTCAATTCCTTCCCCCTCTTATTTATTCCTTCCTTCTTTCCTACCTTCCTTTCTTTCTTCCTAAACCACACTAAGTACCCTGTGTTAACAACCTAGTGTTGTAAACACATACACACATTCACAAATGCACATATACACGACATAGTTTCTTCCTTGTATATTAGTATTATTTAGAGAAATATAGTACCATACATCTCTGCAGCTAGATTTTTGTCACTCAATGATACTTCATAGAAATCCTAACCAAGGGTACAGACTTTGCTATGGTTTATCCTTTTTAATGGCTGCATAATATTCTATGAAATTTTTAAATATTTTCTTTTGAAGACTGATTCAACCATTCTTCTATGGGGATTCACTTTGTTTCAGAATTTTAACTGTATGAATAATGCTGTAATAAACATCATGGTACATATTATTTTTATGAAATTATTATGTACTTTTATGTCTTTGGAATAGCTTCTCAGGAATGAGACTGGTGGATCAAAGTGTATGTGAATTTTTATTCTCAGAAGATATTGCCATACTGCAATTAATATTTAACTTGCAGAATATGACAGTACCTTTTCCTGTGCATCCTTACCTCTAAAGAGTATGATGGTGTTATGTTCTATTAGATTTGTATTAAATACATGGTTATAAAGGGATAATGCATTGTTACTTTAATTTGCATTTCTCTGATTACTGATAATTTTGAGTATCCATATGTTTATGGCCATTATATCCACTTTTGGATAAATTATCCATTCATATTTATTTTCTATTATTTGTTGCCATTAGTAAGAACTCTTAGTCTTTTAAAGATACTAACTTTGTTTTAATCATCTGTGATGCAAATATATTTTTAGCTATATACAATTTCTCATTGACCTTGTTTAAATCTTCTATAGCTTTTGGTTTCTTGTCTTGGTTAAGAACAGTCTCCACAAACCCTAAATTGTATGTACAGGCTCCTAGATTTTCTTCTGTAATTTAAGTCATTCATTCATCTATCTATTTATTGATTTATTTTTACATTTAATTTTTTGCTTTGAAGTCTTCAGTTAACTGGAATTTATTTCTATAAATGCTGAGAGACCTGTATATTTCCATTTTCTTCCAGCTGCATGGTCAATTGAGCCAGCACCTTCCAGCTCACACTGAATTAAAATATCAACTTCATAACAGATTAAAATAGTGTATATTTTGGAATCTATACCAAGACTTTTCATTCAATTCCTCTACCATGTATACTTATTCCAATGCCTTATTTATTTGATTATAGTGGCTTTATAGTATGCTTTAATATCTACACTCACTAGTCTTCTTTGTATACATTTTATTCTTGGGCTTCTTATTTTTCCAAATAAGCTTTAAGATCTTTTAATATTGTTTTCTTCGGTACGCGGGCCTCTCACCGTTGCGCCCTCTCCCGCTGCAGAGCACAGGCTCTGCACACGCAGGCTCAGCGGCCATGGCTCACGGGCCCAGCCGCTCTGTGGCATGTGGGATCCACCCAGACCGGGGAACGAACCCGTGTCCCCTGCATCGGCAGGCGGACTCTCAACCACTGCACCACCAGGGAAGCCCTTTAATATTGTTTTTAAATGCTATGATTCTAATTGGAATTGCAGTATATATCATAATTAATGTTAAATGTAAATATATGTACACGTATATAGTGAATTTTAGAAGCGCTAACATTTAAATTATTTTTAGTCTATACATCTAAGAACTTAGTATGATTTTCCATTTGTTTGAGTCTTGTTTTCAGGATGTAATAGTTGTCTTCCCACAGTATTTCTTTGCATTTTATTGTAACCACAGATTAATTTTTCCCATTTTCATGGTTAGGTCATTTCTGCTATTGATTGTTATATGTATTTTTATATCTATCTGTCTTACCAATTCAAGTATTTTTTTCCTTATGTCTCTTGGGTTTTCCAGGAATATAATAATATTATCAAGAAAAAGAGTTTTATCCTTTCTTTTTCAATGTTTATACAAATTATTTTACTATCTTTTCTCACTGCATTTGCTAGAACTTTTAAAACAATGTTGAATAATAATGGCAAGAACAAGCAATCTTATCTAGTTCCTGGTCATAATTAAAGTAATTTTAGTGGTCTGCTATTTAGAATAATGTTTGCCAGTGTTTTGTAGTCTTTATCAAACTTACAAATGTTCCTCCTGTACATATTTTCCTAAAGTTCTCATTAAGGATAGCTACCAAATGTTTATCAAGATGGCTTTTCAACATCTATTGACATGTTAATTTACTTTTCCACTTTAATTTGTTGGTGTAATGAATCATGTTGCTTGATTTCCTGATACCAATGCAACCTTGCATTCTTGCAATAAACTCTACTTGGCCATACTTTATTAGTCAGTTAATATTCAATACATGACTGGATTATTGTAGCTAATATCACATTTAGAATTCTCTGCATCTAGTGTGCTACTGGTCTTTTTGCACTACTATTTTTATCAGGTTGCAGTAATAAGATTGGCCTCATAAATACAATGAGAACTTGTCTTCTTCTATAGTCTTAAATAATTTAAATTACATCAGAAATGCTTGCCCTCTAAGGTTAAATAGTGTTCAGCTATGCAATTAACAAATACTGTTAACGTTTTCAATAATACATTTTTAATCTCTCCTATGGCGCTCAAACTATTCAAAATTTCTACTTCTTCAATGAATTTTAAAAATTTATATTTTCCTAGGAAATCAACAATGTTTTCTAGATTTCTAAATTACTTTACTGAGATTAAGACTTTCTGTGTGGTCAAGAACATGAACTATTTTTGTAAATGTTACATGGACACTACAAAACTACATGTTCTTTGGGAGTCAATAAATAAATTTGTGTTTAATAAATAGAAATTTATTGAATCCATCTTGTAGACGCTAGCTATAGGCTTAGGAGAAATCGGCTTTCTACCTCTGTCCCTTCTCTCATCTTCAAACTTTTTTTATAAAGGTGTTCACCACCTTTATAAAGGTGTCCCCAGTGGCTGGGTAACTTGTATTTACGCATAGGTCTCAGTTTTATGTCACTTCCCCCAGGAAGTCCTCCTTCATACCCTATACTCAGTTGGGGAACAGATTCATAATACAAAGAATATTTTCTTCTTGGCACTTGTCTATTGGTCATTATGTTGTTATTTGTATAAGTAATAAAGCAATATCTTTCTTATGATCTAGTAACTTCCATGAGGATGGAATAATGTTTGCTTTATCTTATCCGCAAAACATAGTTAAACACAATAGAGTTTAACTGGCACATAGTAGGCATGCAATATATATTTCTTATATGAATGAATGAATGAATAAATGAATGGTCTGTTAATCAGAGGAGATATAAATTAAGGAACCATCACTGGCAGTTCTCCACTGTGTGGTTGGAAACCCAGGCTGCCACATCACAGAACCTTGAAGCAGACATGCAAGAAAGAAGCAGAGTTGAGAGATGGAGGAAAAGAAAATTTCCCAGCTCACAACAGCACATCAGTCCCTCTTTAAAGTTTGTATCGGAGGCCCAACTTCATCCCAGTCCTTGGGTTCCTGAGACGTGCTGTAGCCTTGTAATTCGACTTTTTACTGAAGCTAAAAACAAAACCAGATTTCCTTAGTTTTCTCCTAATGTCCATTTCCTGTCCCAGGATCCCATCCAGGACACCACATAACATTTTTTTTTAACATCTTTATTGGAGTATAATTGCTTTACAATGGTGTGTTAGTTTCTGCTGTATAACAAACTGAGTTCTGTAGGAGTCGTTCCACATGTAGATATATTTTTTGATGTATCTGTGGGGAGGAAGGTGGTCTCCATGTCTTACTCCTCCGCCATCTTGAAAGTCCTCCTACATTACATTTAGTTCTCATGTTCCTCAGGCTTCTCTCGGCTGTGAGCCTTTCTCAGGCTTTCCTTGTTTTTAATGGCCTCATTGTATATATTTTTGTAGTTTATTTTACTCCTTCTAATTTTATGTTCATTTTGTGTTCACTTTGTTGTCTCCTCTTTTTCCTTTTGCTATTTTTTGCTGGTTTTCATAAGTTTCTTTTCACTCTTTTTTCCTTTTGTTAGCGCTGCTGTTTTGTAACTTTCTATCCCATTAATGTTTGCCTCCCCTCTCTAGGACCTCATAACAAAACATGTATTTCTGTAATATTTTTTAAAAACAAGATATAATTTGCTTCCTTCACCAAGGCAGTCTACACTAAGGTCAGTCTTTTAGAATATTTTCACTGCTGTTCTCAATTCTGCCCTTAACCAAACCAAGATAAAATCTTTGAAATGCTTTTCTTCATTACTTTTCTCCCCCTTCACCCCTAACTTGTAGATTTCTCTGAGATAGTTTTGTACTTTTCATTCTAGATTATTATTAGAATTACCCTCACACAGTTCCTCTTTATTTTAAGAATTCTTCTTTGGGGTAGCTAGCATACCTTCCCTTGTCTATTACTATCCATTTAAATTTAACTGTTTATGCATTGTCAAGCACTACCTCTCTTCCTCTTCGTGTTCTCCTGTCTTTGGTGGTTGTGCTGGTAGAGGATGGTGGTGTGTTGGTTATGGTACAGTTGTTTGGTTGTATAGTCCTCCCTCTAGTAGTTTCCTCTGGCACCAATATGCCCAAGTGATGTACTCTCTGGGTCACAGCACCACTCTCTCCTCCGTTCTGAAATGGGAATGACGTCTTAAATGGATACAGGACCATGGGTTGCAGTTCATTTCTCTCAGATGCCATTTGCCACCTTCTATCTAAGGCATTGCATATAAAACAGTGCATGGCTGTCTGATTCTTTAAGTAGCTGGTTATTTCCATCTAGAAGTTAGTAATGGTTTCTCTTCATTCTTGGAGTTGAAGAATTTTCCAGGCAAGCTTTGGTGACTTTTTTTCTCATCCCTTCTGCTTGGAACTTGGTGAAGAGTTTCAATTTGCACATTCAGGTCTTTCTTAATCTTGAGGACATTTTCTTCTTTTATTAGTTTAATTATTGCCTTTTCATCATCTGTTCCTTTTCTCCTCTCTGGATCTTCTTTTATTCACATGTTAGTTCTTCCAAATATAGCCTCCAAGTCTTTTTTTTTCTCATGATTGTTTTCTCCATATATATATATATATATATATATTTTGCGGTACGTGGGCCTCTCACTGTTGTGGCCTCTCCCGTTGCGGAGCACAGGCTCCGGACGCGCAGGCTCAGCAGCCATGGCTCACGGGCCCAGCCGCTCCGCGGCATGTGGGGTCTTCCCGGATCAGGGCACGAACACGCTTCCCCTGCCTCGGCAGGCGGACTCTCAACCACTGCGCCACCAGGGAAGCCCTACAAACACTTTTTGATAGTTTTCAATTTTGAGAAGTCTCTTTATGCATGTGCAACTGTTGTTGGAGCTATTAAGAGTAAATGATAGGCTGTGACAACACTGTTGGGATTATTTTGGGACATTATACTGGGATAAGTTTCTGATAAATTATATCAAAATATAAATTTTATTACATCTAGAACTGCTGATTGTCAAGGAATAGTTTTTCTAAAAGATTTCACTCTCTGTACAAATGTGTTTCACATGTCTGAAGTACACTTTGAATGTTGATTTATACAGTGTTATCTTACCGTTTCCTCTGACATTCCTCCAGCTCGTAGAGTTGCCCATTGCTGCCTGTCACATCTCCGCTGCCCGTGTGAGTATCACACTGGCCCATCAGACTCCTTACAAAACACAAGTTCAAAGACAAAATTATTTTAAGAATTTCAAAACAGTCGTAGAAGAACATTAAACCAAGCACAGGGCCTTTCTCACCACAGGCCCTGCCGGGGAATCCAGACACATAGCAATGGTGATTTCTGGTTTTGTACCCACTAGTGGTTTGGACTGGAGTGTTTAACACACTTTTTTTTGCCAATCTAGTAAGTAATTTGTCTTATAAATCTGCCATTTACAGTCTCTCCTTCTAGAGGTTTTCTGAAGCTCTCTAAGCCAGCAATTATCTCTCTCCTTGTAAATCAGCTGGTACCTTTTCTAGGAAACCAACGTGATCCTAACTAGTCACTAATGACTTAAATTAGTTGCTGGCTCTTTCTGAGCCCCTAATTTTCCCAAGACTAATTAGCTCAGGCATAGGGAAGTTCTGGATTCATCCAGCCATTTAAAACACGATGGACATAAATTCAGTCCATACCATAATTCAGAGTGCAGGTTCTGGAACAATCCTGCCTGTTCAAATCCTCCACTTTCCTGCCGTGAGCCTTTGGCATGTCATTAACCTCTGTAAGTCTCAGTTTTCTCATTTATAAAACAGGAATAACGGCATACCTTTCAAGATAGGGCATGACAAATGTTTATTATTACTGTTCAATTCTAGATAAGTGGGGCTCAGTCTCTTAGCTGATAGCAGTGATGTCCCCAAGAGAACAAAAGTGCTAGCTTTGACTAGCAAATTTTTTCGGTAAAATATAGAGAATGTTCACTACTGCTTTCTGAAGGAGTCCACAAGGGAGCAGAAACAGAATCCAGTTCAGTAAGGCCATTCAGAAAGTATGGCTGGGTGAAGCTGCCGCAGGATCCGCTGAGTGTGTGGAGGGGATGTGTGGGTGTGTGAGCATGAGTCTGTATGGGATCCTTCCTGTGCTTACTTGAAAGCAGGCTTTGAGTGTCCATGTATACAACCAACAAACACACATGGCTTTTATCTGATGTCTGGGCTTGTTGTTCCTCTGGGTTACATGGCAGCTGTCAGCAGAGCTCCAACGCGAGAACACTCATAAGTAATATAGAACAGAGCATCTCCTCTTACCCACACAAGGCAAAAGAACAGACATTTTCTGAAGTTGGGTTTTTTTTTTTAACTGGGATGAGGCTTTTCCAACACCTGATGTTTGCTCATGAATTTGAAGCATAAGCCAACAGCAGGGTTTGGTAAAAAGGAATTCTGAATTTAAAAAGAAATTCACAATTAAGTGTTTTCAGCTTTACCAGTATGTACTAAAAGGGTAATCAGGTTTGATTAATCAACCCTATTTACCAATAGATAGGCATCAAGTAAAAAATCTAATTTCTTCCCTGATGGACTTTACAAAAGTATGACCTATTACAAGGAAATGAAATCATCAAAAGGATGAAATTAAAATATTTCATTAGATTCTCCCATGAGATTTGTGTTACAGACTAACTGCAGGTGTCTCTACGGCTGAATGAGTGACCTCTGGAAATGGCCACCATGCCTGCATCCCTCCCACCCTCCCCCTCCACTTGATGAACCTCTTCTGCCCTCCCAGCCAGCACTAGTGCTGGCTGTTTAAGGCTACCCCATACTGTGAGTAATTCACCTTCCCTGTCTTCACTGCCAGCTGTCTTAGTCAAGGTCCCATAAAAACCTGCACAAGGAAAAGAAGAACCACTTTGAGATTTTACAGCAGAGGGAATGTCATGCAAAGAGTTGGTTCCAGGGGCCTTGGAAGAGCTGAGAAGCCAACAGGGGATGGAGAAGAAAGCTAGCGAGTAGCAACAGCGGGCATCCACGGCCTCCTCTGAGCTACAGGATAAAGGAGAGGGTGTTTCTGGACCCCAGGGGCCAGGGTCACCTGGGAGAGGCTGGAAGGCCCACCCAGTGGGCACTGGGGCAAGGTAAGAGATGCAGGGCGACATCCCAGACCAATTAAGCTGGAACCCCTGCAAATGGGGCCAGGCATCAGTGGTTTTTAAAACTCCCCAGGTGATTCCAATGCACAACCAGGCATGAGAACCCCAGCTTTAAGCATCTAGTAGAATCTGCATTCCTACAACTGCATCTGCCCCGCACTGAGCAGATGTGGGGAAAAGTGCTGCTGACATACCATTGCTCAAAGTCCAGAAGCAGAGACCAAAGACGCCGCTAAATCGGGACGCCAAGCTGCTCTAAGATACCCTAAAAGGAATATCCAAGAACTGGATTTGATTTATAGAATTTTGCTTCATAGGTAAACTTTAGTAATTGCTGTCTAAAATATACTATTTCAAAGAGCCATCCTCTGTTTACTGAAAAAATTGATTAGCTATCACGCTGTGTGCCAATTACAGTAAACCATTAGCTAGCACAATTGATGCACAAGGCATTTCCAATATACATAAACTAAAATAGAACATCCTGCTTAATTATTCTACTAACGTGCACATATTAAGTGTGTGCTAATTATTTCTTGAATGCACTAATAATCAAAGGAAGATTAGTGTTCAGTGTGATACTATTGTGATTTTTAATTGTATTTTACTTATTTTCAAATGGATAATCCATGATGATACATACAAAGAATCTGTTAACTAGAAACAAACATCTTAATATGATCTTCTTTTAAATAACTGAGAAGATACTTCAAGATTTTGTACAGCCCTCGGGTAATCACAATGAACACCAATTATCATCATAAACATTGCTAAAGAGAAGTCTGACTAGCAAAACTCCAGGTAATGAGTTCAACTGAGCCTCAGTAACTGGAAAAAAAGAATGAACTCTTTTTCAAGAACACATCTATAATGCGTTTCATTAAGCATTTATTCACACAAGAAATGTTTCTTAAGCAATTAATATACATTCTAGGGAATAACAAGACAAATAAGATGAGGTCCCTTCCTCAGAGCACTTTATAATCTAATGGAAGCAATTAGACAATCACACAAGTCCCGGTAAGAGGCAGTAGTTGCTGATTCTAACGTTCAGTGAGGTTGAGGGTGAACAGGCCAGAGGACATGAGAAGGGAGACTTGAGAGCAAATGTCAGCTGATCGTGGGGAGTAGGGACACACATTAAAAGTATTTGAAGAGAGAAGCGACCAAATCAAAATGGCACTTGATGTACAGAATGGACAGACGCCAGGAAACCATTTAAGGATTACTGGAAAAATCAAAGTGAAAGGTTCAAAGAAGACAACAGCAGCAAGTATCCAAATGAAGCATGGATGCTAGAAATATCAGAACGAAAAATCCCCATAGAATTTCATGCCTGAATGTCTCCAAGGGCTGACTGAAGAAAATTAAGGAAACAGAAGGAAGGGCTCCTTTGAAGGAAAAGATAATGAATATTCCTCTTCAGATATATCTGGTTGAAGGCTAGAGAGACATCCAACAAGAGACATCCAGCATGAATGCACTGAGAACACTGTTTGCAAAGTCATTTTATGATGATTTCGTCATTGTGTAATTGTATGCAGAAATAAAATACTCACTTGTCATTCATAATACAAAATGTTGTGAACAAAATTACAAATTCCTGTGTTAACACGATATTCTTTTTTTGGTGGTACGCGGGCCTCTCACTGTTGTGGCCTCTCCCGTTGCGGAGCACAGGCTCCGGACGCGCAGGCTCAGCGGCCATGGCTCACGGGCCCAGCCGCTCCGTGGCATGTGGGATCTTCCCAGACTGGGGCACGAACCCGTGTCCCCTGCATTGGCAGGCGGACTCTCAACCACTGCGCCACCAGGGAAGCCCCACACGATATTCTTAATGACTTTCAAAAACAACAGTGCAAGTCATCTTTACATGCATCAAATATATACTGTTTCCACTTCACTTTAATAAAATCATGATGGTGAATCATGATGATGTTGTCCAGCCTTTTAGGTTGATGTTTAAGAGTACCAGATCCAACTGTTCAAAAGCCCATCATATAAACAGTTATGATCCTTGGTGGACTTCACAGATTTGTGCTTCACTGACAGAGCTGGAGAGATTGCTGAGCTGTTAGAGAGTATATTTTACAACTGTATTGCAGTTGGGTTGAAAGTAGCCCCACAGTTTTCTTTATAAGCACTACAGCGTTTCATTGACTCTTCCCTTTCTTTCTCTATTTAGCGGTGATGGGCAGAAAGTCATCACTCCATCCTAACAATGAGTAAAAAGCTGAACAGACTGAAAAAGCAACAATTCTTCTTGGATCCATAAGAGAGGGTAGGACACAGGGCAAACTGCTGCCCCCAACTGGAGAGACAGACAAATATAGGGAGTTGGGGCTTACCCAAGTAGAGACGCATGAATGGAAACCAGCTCAGGAATCAGTGCCAGGGAGGAAAACCTGAAATGTAATTCATGAATTGCCAGAGGCTCAGTGTTAAAAACTCCAGGGGAACCCAGTCATCAGAGAAAAGAAACTATTTTGAAATATGCCAGAGCACTCTGTTCTTAAAAAACCTGCCCTCAGGAGAAACTAGTTGAACAGAGCCTAACTAACTCGGATATTATCAGAGCCTATCTGACCTGGGGGAAGGGAAATACCCAACTCCACTCAGTTCTAGCTTTCCACATGGGAGAATGGAAATACCCAACTCCGTCTCATGCTATCCATCCTGTCCCACCTAAGATAGAAGAAAAAACTGAGGAATGCTATGAAGTTCACAGCCCAAAGGCACAGACTCACTGAAAGACTGAGACCTAACCATAGGCTAGAGAATGATTCCTGTTCCCCCACACCTCACCCTCACATTACTAAAGACCTAGTTACAGCAGTTCCTTTTACCCAGTACACCATGTCCAGTTACCAAGAAAAAATTAGAAGATCTACCAAAAGGCAAAAAACATAATTTGAAAAGACCGAGCAAGCATCAGGACCAGACATGGAAGGGATTTTGGAATTATCAATAACTTCCCTAAGGAGGCAAAAGACCTGTACTCTGAAAACTACAAGATGTTAATGAAAGAAATCAGAGATGACACAAACATATGGAAAGATATACCATGTTCTTGGATTGGAAGAATCAATATTGTCAAAATAAGCATACTGCCCAAGGCAATCTACAGATTCAGTGCAATGCCTATCAAATTACCAGTGGCATCTTTCACAGAACTAGAACAATTTTTTTTTTAATTTGTATGGAAACACAAAAGACCCCAAATATCCAAAGCAAGCCTGAGAAAGAAAAATAGAGCTGAAGGAATCAGGCTCCTTGACTTCAAACTACACTACAAAGTTACAGTAATCAATACAGTATGTTACTGGCACAAAAACAGAAATATAGATCAATGGACTAGCATAGGAAGCCCAGAAATAAACCCACACATCTATGGTCAATTACTCGATGACAAAGGAGGCAAGAATATACAATGGAGAAAAGACAGCCTCTTCAATAAGTGGTGCTGGGAAAACTGGACAGCTACATGTAAAAGAATGAAATTAGAACATTCTCTAAAACCACATACAAAAATAAACTCAAAATGGATTAAAGACCTAAATGTAACACTGGGTACTATAAAACTCTTAGAGGAAAACACAGGCAGAAGACTCTTTGACATCAATTGCAGCAATATCTTTTTGGATCCACCTCCTACAGTAATGAAAATAAAAACAAACAAATGGGACCTAATTAAAGTTAAAATAATTTGAAAAGGTACATGCACCCCAATGTTCACTTCAGCACTATTTGCAATAGACAAGACATGGAAGCAACCTAAATGTCCATTGAAAGAGGAATGGATAAAGAAGATACGGTACATATATACAATGGAATATTACTCAGCCATAAAAAGAATGTAATAATGCCATTTTCAGCAATGCGTATGGACCTAAAGATTATCATACTAAGTGAACTAAGAGAGAGAAGGACAGATATCATATGATATCACTTATATGTGGAATCTAAAAAGATGATACAAATGAACTTATTTACAAAACAGACTCACAGACTTTGAAAACAAAAGTATGGTTACCAAAGGGAAAGCGGGGGGAGGGATAAATTAGGAGTTTGGGATTCTTACTAACTGGCTTAACAGGTGTTGGAGAGGAGGCTCCTCTATGGTTGTTTGAGGGATGGATATAGTTTGGGATTAACATATACACACTACTATATATAGAACAGATAATCAACAATGACCTACTGCATAGCATAGAAGACTCTATTCAATATTCTGTAATAACCTATATGGGAAAAGAATCTGAAAAAGAATGGATATATGTATATGTATAACTGAACCACTCTGCTGTACACCTGAAACTAACACAACATTGTAAATCAACTATACCCCAATATAAAATAAAAATTAAATTAAAAAAACATAATTTGAAGGGACAGAGCAAGCATCATTTGTATCATCTTTTTAGATTCTTTCCTTAACCGTGTCCAGTCTACTTTATAAGTAGACTTGTTTATGGGCTTATAGCCCATCAGAGGCACTCTTCATTTCTGTTACAGTGCTTTTGATCTCTAGCATTTCTTTTTGGTTCCTTCTTAGGAGTTCCATCTCTCTGCTTACATTGCCCATCTGTCCTTGTGTGCTGCTTCTTTCTCCACTAGAGTCCTTAGCATATTAATCATAGTTGTTTTAAATTCCCGGTCTGATAATTCCAAAATTCCTGACCCTCCTCGCTTTGCTTGATGGCTATGACACCCTGGCCTCTTTATGTAGTCCAATCTCAATCCCCTATTGTAATAGTCATGACCCCTAGTCATTTGTCTTTAATAAGGTCCTCCTTACTATTAAAAAAATATAAAAATAAAGTTCGAGAGATGCTGTTGTTTTGTTCTGTTTTCATTTTTTGGAGGTTTCTATTAAGATATCCTCAAGCTCAGAGATTTCTGGTTCACAGTTTTAGCTTCCCGTGGTAATCACCTGGGAGCTTTAAAACATACCACTGCCTGGATCCCACCCTAAGAGAATCTGATTTAATCAGTCTGGGGATTTTTAAAAGCTCCCACATGATTCTAATGTGTAACCAAGGTTGAAACCTACTGGTCTTGATTAACCCCGTCTCTCTACAGACAAGAACAATAAGACTCCGCAGCCTTGGTGACTTACTCCAGGTTATAAAGCAAATTTGAGAGCAGACCTAGGAATCTGAAAATGCCAGTCTGGTTTGGGGCTGCCTACACTATGGTAGAGCCCTTTCCTTCCACAACTGAGGCCTCTGTTCCCACGTTGAAGAGCTGGCATAATCCTTGCTCCCCAGAGCCTTTCATTCACCTGCTCCTGTTCATCTTAGGAATGTTCTGGCTTTCTGGACACACTTTAATGCCTCTCTCACAATTTTCATCTATGTTTTGCATCCCTCCCCTCCTCCACTGGGCCCACTCTCGTAAGCCCTGAATCGTTCCCAGACTTTCCAGCCTCCTTGTAAATGCCCTTCTCCATACCCTGGACTAACATTTGCTAAACATCATCACCTCCAATGGCGTTGCTTCTCCACACAACCCTCCTGATACAAACCGAAAAAGCTTCATCTTGAATTCTGACATTCCAGGTTCTGGTTCTGTCCCCTTGTCCTTCCATCTTCCTCACCTTCTTGCACCCATTGAACCCGGCCTTGACCACACTCTTCCATGTAACGCCATGGCTGTCAATGAACACCTGTCAGAATGTCTCAGGGGAGCCCCTTTGCCAAACCTCAGGTGCTGCAGCCCTCTCCCCAAGGGCACTTCAGAGAGTGGGGACTAAAGGAAAAGGCCTGGTCATCTGAATTTTGAAATCGCACCCCTCAATCCTGAGGCCCTGCCCCACCACGGGCTCTCCCCAGAACTGCAAGGCTTTCACGTGCTTCCAGGCTTCCCTCATCTCAGCCCTTTGTGTCTATGAACCACTGCCACTGAGTCCCCAGCACTGAGGGAAGCTTGCTGCTCTGATCTTGTCAGTCTGATGGCCCAGTAACCCCCACTGTGTTTGTTTTGCTGGCTTGATAGATTCATGACAGGCACAAAAAAAAATAAGGACATTTTAGAATGGTATGAATTTGGAAGAAAATCTGGTTCATTCTTTATCGTGTTGTCCTTTACTAATGGAATATTTTCACCTGACCCGTCAATCTTTAGCTCTAATTATATCTCCATTTCACTGCTCCGTGGCTTACCACTACTGTCCCTGTTCATTGAAATGTTTTATCTTGAAGCCTCTGGGCTACTTACCAGAGACTCATAATACCCATAATTTAAAGAGGAAAAAAAAAGTTATAAAGCCTTCATGTCTTAAATGCAACAGCATGGCCTTGAAACACTATAGAACTTGCGGTCTAATAACTTAGAACTAAATTAGCTAAAGCTTTGATTCACATGCATTTGGAGATCAAAACAGGCTGAAATGCCTTAGGCAACATTTATGCTTACGGCCATAATTAGACAACTGCTACAATATTGAAAAAAAAAACGAATTTTACAAACTAATCGAGACTTCAAAAAAGAAAAACATGTCAGCTTATTCCAGCAGTTTATTAAGGGGCAATGTTTCAGTTGCAAATAATTTATATCATATAACTAAGCTCATTTAAAATTAATTAGTTTTACCATAAATAAGCATATTGAAGATTCTACCAAAATCAGAAACTCTACCAAAGATTTTTGAATCACATAAAAATTTAGTTAATGGGCCTTCAGTTATTTACCAGTAACAAATACACAAATCTCAGTGTTTTGCCTGTGTCATTAGATTATTTTAAAAGAGCACATGGTACAACACACTGATATAGAAACACCTCCTGCCAAATTATCTTCAGGATTCTATCAATCCAACATTTGTAAAATTAGAATCCAAGAAAATACTCTAGTATTGATACGATTAAGTACATGTGGGTGTTGATTTTTTGCTTGTTTGTTTGTTTGGTTTTACCAAGGACATCCTATGAAGATGTATATTCAAAGCCACAAATAAAATAACTAAAGGGCTTCTGGGTGAATTATTTGACTGTAATAGGCCCTGGTTTTATGTTACTGAGCTCTAAAAATCTGATTAACAAGAAATCACATGCACGTTAAGAGTAAGTGAAATCAGTTTGGAAAAAAATACTTCTAGGATAGGTGCTTTATTTACTGAATACTTACTATGTTACTCCCGTTTCACAGATGAGGAAACTGAGGCTCAGCAAATTCTGAACATGGGTCTTGCTGACTCTTTTCCCTAAGCCTTTCTGATTCCATTAATATGTAGGTTGAAATGTTTTTCTTCTATAACCTATTGGATCAAAAAAGGGGCTGAATATCAGTCACCAAGTCTTTGCTGGTGTGTAGCAATCATGTCGTGAAATGGGATTTCACCATATTTTAGGCGTCCTGTCACAGTAGTTATTGGCATTTGCACTTTACTCAAGGTTCCTTGTGGTTTTTCTTGACCTCTTTCTCTTGGATATCAAACAATGGGTATTTACCACAAATGTATGAAACAAAAACGGTCCAGGAAATGCACTATGACAGACAAAACTCTAACAGTATTTAATAGTTATGAAAATTGAAAAAGGTAATAGGTCTAAGTAGAAAGCTACATGTTCTAGGAAATTATAAGTATCTGGAGATGACGTAAAGGAATCTAGATGAGTTCCCTGTTCTTATTTGCAGATAAAGAACTTAACCCAATAACAAGTCTTGCAAACAAAAGGATTACTGACTAGTTGAGGGACACGGTGAATAATGAGGAAAAGAGTTAATAATACTCTCACCTAGTGAGTAGTCTACAGATGAGGACAGGACAGCAGTTTACTGCCTTGTGACCTAGAAAGACAGGTTATCAAAGGTTATTACATGTAAGTCATCATTCCCTCCTCTAAATACAAAGAATTGAGCTGTGTGGCATCTAATATATAGCAGTTTCTGATTCTTGACAGATGGTCCCTATTAAATCAGTCTCTGGACAAAGATGGTGTCGGTGAGCTAATTCTGTTCATTCATTAACTCCATCACTCCTTCCCACATTTATTGAACTAATTGACCTTTATTAAACAATATTTTGCATGGGACACTGGGCTAAATACTCAAAACAAAACAGCCATGGCTTCTGTTGTCCCCTCTAGAACCAGGCCCACCTGTCAAGATTGGTTCCTGGTCATCCAAATTAATATTTTCCTTCCCAGGCTGAAATTTTTAGCAGCGTTGTTCAATATGAAATATTAAATGGAGATGCTATAGAACAATATAGTAATTGCTCTATTAATTCAGAAAGGGGCAAGTTGAATTAGAGAAAAGACTGGATTATAGGCTATGTAAAAAGAAAATCAGTTTAATTCCAGCACCTGAATTACGATGTTCAGAATTGCAGAATTCTTCCATCCACACAAGAGTCTTTAAAATATTTGTTTTAATCAGTAGTTTTAGTTTAATGGTAAATTTACATGCCAATGATTTCTTTGGATTTTAGATCTTAGAAGATTGTTGAAAAAAAATGTTTATTCTTCTAATTCGTTAAATACTTTGGATAGCTTAATAATGCAGCTAATTTACGTAGCAGAGCAAGTCTCTCTTTATAGACCTTTACTATCCAATAGAGTAGCCATTGCCCACATGTAGCTACTTACAGTATACAGTCCAAATTGAGCACAAGATGTGCACTTTGTGTAAAACACACACCAGATTTCTAAGACTTAGTAGCCCAAAAAAGTATGTAAAACTCTCAATCATTTTTATATTGACTGCATATTGAAATTATATTATTTTGGATATGTTGGGGAAAATAAAACACTGTATAGTATCAAGCTTTATTTTCTATGCCTTTTATTTTTTTAATGTGACTACTAGAAAATTTAAAATATGTGGCTTGCATTGTATCTCTGTTGGATGGCATTATAATAAATAATAAAAAGAAATGTTTCCGAGGCATTAGTAGATTCTAATTACTATCTGTGGAAGTCCAAAAATAAAATGAAAAATGTCCTTAAATGAATATGAAAAACCATCCTTCCAAACTAAAGCAAAATGAATGGGGCATAAGTGCATGACCCACCACACCTCTCCTCCACCTCTCACTCCCCAACCCCAGGTTCAAAGGAAGGAACCTGGAATGTAGAGCAAACAGAAATATGGCAGAAATTAGCCCAGAGGCCTTGGGGACCACGGCTTACCACTTAATGCCGCTGCACAGCTGGCCCCAAAAGGTATTGAGATGTAGGACTTCCAAGGGAATGGTCTCTATATTTTAAAAAATATATGTAACATGGTGAAAAACTCAGAATTCATGAAAGTAAAGCATCAATGGAAGAAGTAATGCCCTGAGAAGCCAGTTAAGAAATGAGGATTCCATCCCCGATGGACCAGAAAGCCCTTCTAGCACCTCCTGCTGCCTCCGGGTTCCCAGCCTCATCTGAGCGGCGTCCCGCCCACTCCCCCTTCCCGCTTGGGGCGAGCCACCGACCTCCCCCTAAGGTCTACGGGGACTCAAAGTTAGCGTGATGCTCACCTGATAACTTTGCTGAATGATGCTGAAGTGTCATTTCTCATTGGGTCTTTGGCGTCTCCTGTCTCTTTCAGTGTCTGAAACTCCCTCTCAGCTCAACCATAGGGATTAGCTTGGAGCACCCTCCCCGCCCCTACCGTCTTCCAGCCTCGAACTTCACTCCTGCTTTCAGATCCCTTTCTTCACCACTCAGATCATATTCTAGGTGGTTTAATCAACCCAAAGGAACAAAATAATTAAGAAATTTATCTAGTTATTTGGTGATGTAAGAAAAAGTTTCAGGCAGATTTATTACAATTCTTTATCAAGGGACAGAACTGCTTCTCTCCACACTCAAGGAAATTAAATGCTGTAGCAAGAAAATTATTTTTAAATAAAATCCATTATTTAACGGTAATTAACAATAAGAAACTAGTCCAACAAATAGGAATCATTAAATAAGTTGTGATAAATTCATATAGTGGAATTACTCTACAGCTATCAAAAATCATGCCTTTGAAGACTGACAAAGGAAATGCACACAATGAAAATTAATAAAGACACATAACTATTTACAATATGATCTGACTCTATGTAAAATAAAATACATACACTATGTTAATAGTGGCTACCTCAAGGTGGTGAAATTACAGGTTATTTTTTTTCTTTATATACAGTTTCTGTGTTTTTAAGTTTTTTACAATGAGCATATATTACTATTATAATCAGAAAAATATATACATAAAATAAACTATTATTCTCTAGTTTGCAATTTTAACAATAAGTCCAATTTTTAAGAGTACCACCAAAAGCTTATCTTTCATGGAAAAAAATCATACCACCTCTAAAGATGATACATGATACAGTACAGTTTTTTTTTTTTATTCACTAGAACCCTGTGTCAGCAAGATTAGTTATGCCAGACATGATATTGATTTATCTTGCCTGATATAATTTTGGCTTATCTATAAAACAAACATTAGGATAATCCCCAACTCCAGTGCAACAGACTTCCCTGTCTGAAAATCAGCAAGACTTATTTAAGGGGCTTTAAAGGATAAGACCTAATTAGCCCTTTCTAAAAATCCATAGCATGTTTCTGTATAAAAGTTCGAAGCAAAACTCATTCAAAGTTAGCTCCACAGAAATAGCAGCAAAAATATAAAATGGACCTCAGCAATTACGGAAACAAATCTTCCAGCGTTTTTAGACCAAATGCTTTTGAACCTACTAAGAATTTTTAAGACTCAATTCAAAGAAATTTGGGCATATTCTAAAGAACAGAAAGTGGAGCCACTCCTCATAAAATAAGTTATTATTTCGTTCTTATTCTCTCAGAAAAGGTCACCTCATTCATTCCAAGGTCTGCTCTAAATAAAAGAGTTTATAATAAAATTAATCACAATGTTGCTCATAACAAGTACTTTCTCCTCCTTTCCTCCCCCTCCAGCCACTGCAGTATAATGCATTTCACAGTCGGTTTATGCTTCTTTAAGGGCCTGATATTGCATAATTCATGCATATTTTTCTGCACAGATTTAGTGAAAGTCCATGTGTGCAGGCCCTCGACAGGGACACAAAAGCCCTCAAGGACCTGGGGTTTAGAGAGTGCCTCGAAATATAAAAAAAAAAATTTTATACTTACATAAAATATAGAGTTCTGTCATTTGTTCTGCTAAGCCTATCATTAACCAGATATGTAAATTAATATAACAGTATTTGATAGAAACACTGCTTTAAAAGGAACATTCCAGCCGAGGGCCCTTTGTCATCTGTTCTATATTCTGCCATCTTCTTTTTCAAGGGAAACTTGGCTCAGCAGAGACCATTAGGCATATCATGGCAGTTAAGATATGGTTACTTGGGACTTAACTTTTGATTCCAATACTTGCAATATGACTTCAAGATAAATACTGCATATAGCAATGGGCACAGACAAAAAATATTCTTAATTTTGTCATTCAATTTCTGTAAAAATGTTACAGAATGGTTCCCATTTCTCATGCTTTTGTTATAGAATGTGCTGCAGAAATGACAGCCCCTGTCAGTATTTTTTTTAACACCCCCCTGCCAAAAAGAACAAATCCAGGCACTATTCACATTATTCAATATTTTACAATCACTTATGCTCATTTCAAAAGCTCTGTCAAATGCTACAAAAAGGTCTTCTAGAAGTCAGATATATAAAATCTACAGTTGCAACACTGAGAAGTACAAATGGTTAACAGCTGCTGTGTGTGTACAATTATTTCAAATAAATGAATAAGAAAAATATCAAGACTATTTGTAACTTCTTCTGCCTCTCTTAGAGTAGTAAAAAATAAGAGAAAGAGAAATAATAAAAGCAAAAAATAGAAACGCTATGAAAGCCAGTAAAGACTTTCGGGTATGAAAAAAGCTGCACTCTGTACACAGGGTGAATTCTTCTGGACAAAATCTTCCCAGGGTTTTGGGACCTGGGAAGCCATTGTTCTCAATAATCTTCCTGTAATGTTTCATGGATGGTTTGGGCTCAAACTGATTTGCAGCATAACGATACAGGCCAAACTTCGGAGCTGTGTGATCATTAAATGAATAAGCAAAGTATCCACAAAGATTGATACCATCCAATATATAGGCTAGAAAAACAAAAGGACAGGAGAAAAGTTATGAAAATATTTTGCACACAACACTTTGCTTTTACATAGCCCTGGCGCATCAGCAAAAATGTCAATACCATTTAATAAAGCTTCAGATTTAATTAGATTTAATCAGAAAAGCCTTCTTGTATCCGAAGACAAAGAGGTAAATACATTTAACATAGTAGGTTTTACATAATTAAGCCTACTAGGATGCACTTGGGTTAAATCTTTCAGTACGTGAAGCAGTCAAGACTGCTGTGAAGCCATCTTATATGGAGGACAAGATAGTCCAGGGTTTATTCCACCCAGAGTAGGTGCGAGGGAGATTCCATCTTGCTCTTTTAGCCAAACTCCTTTATCCCTGGGGAAAATACTAGCTAGCACTTGGACTTTTTCAGTGTGTCAAGGAATAGATAGCACTTTCTCTGCAGGTGATAGTGTGTGTATGTGTTTGAGAGTTTCTATCAGGTATCAGGCTCTCAGGTGACTTAACCCTCAAGAGACCGCTGTTTCGGGGGCTCCTTACCTTTCAGAGCTTCGTTTATGTAATTCTTCATGTAATACACCCTCAGATTGTCTTCGGCTGCGTGTGGATCATCGTCGATGCCGTTGGAGATTATATACATGGGGAGGTCTCCGTACTTGGACTTCAGCCAATTCAGTACCTTGCGTAACCCCCAGGGCACCACGGCCACCTGACTTGGGGAGTTGAGCCAGGTGATGTCAGTCATTTCTTGCACCGCCAGGTAATCATTATATTTTACTGGATCTTCTTTTTCCCAGTCTACAAGGATGGTGGTGTAATGGCTTAAAGCCAAAAAATCAAAGGAACCCCGGATTAGCTTTTTTTCCTCGTCAGTGAAATAAGGCAGGAGGAAATTGTTTCTCTGGTTCAGCCAGTCCCTCATCACGCGTGGATAATCCCCGGAGCCGAAAATGGGCTCGGCCAGCCAGCCAATGTCAAATTGCAAAACCCGCTCGGCCACTTCTTGGTCTTTTGGGGAGAGAGGGCAGGCCGGTTCTATCCAATCCGCCTGCAGGGCTATGGATATTCTACCCTTCTGAGAGCGCCTAAACTTCTCATCGTACACGCGCCAGGCCAACGCGTGGGCCTTCAGGAGGTGGTGCCCCGCGATATACGTCATGTTCCGCGTGGACGGCTCGTTCATCGTGATCCAGAACTTGACGTGGTGGCCGAGGTCTCGAAAGCACAGGCTGGCGTACTCTGCAAAAGCCAGGGCGGTGTGAGGGTTCTCCCAGGCGCCGTGCCGGGCCAGGGGTGGCGGCAGCCCCTGGTGCGGGGCGGCGGGGCGCCACAGGGCCACGACCGGCGTGATGTTGGCGTGCACGAGCTCGCTGGCCATGCAGCGATAGTAGCGCAGGACCGTGCGGTTGACCTGGGACTGGTTCCCCAGCGGCAGGATCAGCGCCCAGTCCAGGGAGAAGTGGAAATGCGACACGTGCATTTCCCGGAGTAAGGCGATCTGGGGCCGGATGGCGGCGAAGTCAACGCAGTAGGATTTCCTCTTCTTGGTCACAACCCCGTCCACCTTAATAAGCCTTTTACTGTGGTGGACATCCCACAGGTAAACGTTGGGGTCGGTAAACTGAGACAGAGTGGTGTCCACCTGGCAGGAAGAGAGTAACCGTTAGCCTCACCTGGACCGTCCTGGAAAGTCGTTCAACGCAGCTCTTTTGACAAAACCAGCCAGCAAAATAGGTAAAAACAGAAACCTTTCTAGCTGAATTTTTAAACTATTTTTTCATAAAGAGGAAGTTCTTGGAGAAGAAAATATTTCCCTTTGATGGGTGCACATTTGTTTTTCCCATAGTTCTCTGTAACTCTGGAACTGTTACTTTAATGTTAAAAAAAAATCTGAATTTTTGGGGTCACTTCAGATGACAAACATTAATAATCCTCACACACCTCTGGTCTGCGTTAAGCAAGCAGAGTATTTTGGACGTTTTTCTTTTAGTGTAAGAAATCACTAATGATACGAGGCTTTCAAATTAAAAAAAAAAACTAGACAAAAAAATGATAAAGCTTAAAACCTGAGTGAGAGTCAGAAAATGAAACGATATTTAAGATTAAATTGCGCTTCTTAAAATCACGTTCTAAATGGAGGTTTGCTCCAGGTGAAGGACGTGGAAAATAAGCATAACGGTTGCCTTTTATTGGCATTAGAGTCCATAACAGAATTTAGCAAACTCATTCTGACTGATGGTAGAAAGTGATAGGGAATGTGGAAAACAATTCTGTCATCCACCCATAATGGGATATTTTAACATAGCTTTTTAAAAATTTCTAAATTATTTTTCTGTGACGATCATGACGATAATGGTTCTCAATCTCTGATTTACAAGCCTTCAAAATGAAAACATGTATTTAGGAAAGTGGACAAATTGCAAAATCAAAATCACAAAATCCTTCCTCCACATGCCAACCATGGCAGGAATGGAAACTGAAAGTTCATCCCAAGGACCCGCCACCAAAGCCAGTTTTCTCCTCAGAAATAATCCTGTTAGAATTGGTTCCTCAGTTTGACCCTCTATATAAAAGCTGGGGTCAAACTCTGGTTTTGAATCTCTAGCAGAGGTTTCCTTGCATTTTTCAGGCCTGTTGCAAATGAGCTTCTGTTTCTCTAGAGGGGTCAGTGCTGTGCTTATAAAGGAAAGTAATAAAATACAGTGTGTCAGAGGGAAATTGCTTTTTCTGGAGAATTGTCCCTTGTAGATCACCCACACATGCATTTCCTCTAATGCTGTGGGAATGCTGTCAGAAGTATTTTTCCACTGTGATGCACCCACAAATCATGTTTCCTCAGCTTTGCAAGAGAAAATATTTGCATACTCTTTGGAAGTGAAAGTGTTCATAGCTTGAAGGAATTATTTGGATTATTTTTACAGAGCTCTGAGTTGACAAAATTCGTAACTTTTCTACCATAATTGTTCCAGAACAACAGCTTTTATTCAGTCCATCTGAAAACAAACATGAGAGACTAGGGTATAATTTCTATTTATACCCTATTTCTTAAAAATACAGGACATTTATAAATGGGTATTTAGGCAAAATTCTATATAATCTCCACTGATGTATTGACTTATTTCTTAATTTAAAAAAAAAGAAAAAAGAAAGTTGAACCTTTCAGAAGGTTATAATATGTGTGTTCAGTATATTATGGAAGAAATGTTTCCCTAACAGTGGCCAATGTTAAAAAAGCTCTACGTCCCCAGTACATAGCAGGTTTTGTATTTATGAGCTATGAGCATTAGTGGTTATGGGAAAACAAACCTCTTGGCTGGGAAATTAGGCCCAAGGACAGTGACAATCCATGTGAACAAGCCTAAGATCAGACTTCAGGCAGGTGGTGTTAATGAGATGTTATTTTTAAAGCTTTTCAGGTGAAATGCGTGCCTCATTCATACTGGGAGTTTGAAACACTAGCCAGGAGTAAAAAGATAAATTTCAATGGTTTGAGATTCACTTATATGTAGAGAATGGACTTGAGGACACGGGGAGGGGGAAGGGTAAGCTGGGACGAAGTGAGAGAGTGGCATGGACATATATACACTACCAAACGTAAAACAGATAGCTAGTGGGAAGCAGCCACATAGCACAGGGAGATCAGCTCGGTGCTTTGTGACCACCTAGAGGGGTGGGATAGGGAGGGAGGGAGGGAGACACAACAGGGAGGAGATATGGGAACATATGTATATGTATAGCTGATTCACTTTGTTATAAAGCAGAAACTAACACACCATTGTAAAGCAATTATACTCCAATAAAGATGTTTAAAAAAAAAAAAGTATTGCCAGCTAAAAACACCATGATGGGTCTTGCTGTTTTTCTTACCAGCCTGTGTATTTGAACAGAGGTAGGCACCTAAGTGTATTTGTCTCACTATTCCCTGGTCTGAGCATAGTGGTAGGTACTTAATAAATATCGATTGAACGACAAAAAAAATAAAGTAAAATAAAATAAAAATGCAATTCACTTCTAATGCATTAAAAGTATAGAGACCTGCTTGTAAATTAAAACTTACCCATACACTCATCAGAACTGTCCTAACAAAAAACTTGTTTTTACTTTGTCAGTTAGGAAGTTATTAGCTTGGGAAGAGAGCCGCCACAGTAGTACAAACGCTCCAGGTGAAAAGCAAAAAGAATAAAAGAGCAGTTGCAGCCTTTTCCCACTAGAGAGCTTCTAGAGGAGCTGCGGTCCGCAGAGGGTCTGTGTGTGGCTGGGTCAGCAGGGAGCGGGCCAGGCAGCTCGGCTAGGTGAAGGTAGCAGGGGCCCTGAGCTCTGCAGCCCGAGGGCAAAGCTCCAGGGCTGATGGGTGGCTGGCATTAAATCAAAGTCTAAACAACTGCCTCTAGGGAGCAGAAAAAGGAATTCTCTCCCTATCTCCCTACCTCTTCGCTGCCTGCCGTACTTGTCACCTCTGATCAGAGTTCTTCTTCTCTCTGGAAGAAGTAAGATGTACTCTTAAAACATTCTCACCACTGACCAGTTCCCAAGGCAGACACAGTCCCTGGATGGGAACAAAGCAGGAGTGAAAGGGCTCCCCACAAATGTCCCCACTGCTCCCTGAGTTCATACCATCTGCACAGAAACGCTGGCAGAGCCTTCTCTCCTCAAAAGACAAAGCTGGGAATTACCAGCCCTGGCTGGGCTGCTGTCAGAGATGGGACAGAGCACGAGCCCTCAGTGACTAGGGTCCCAGGGCCCAGCAAGAAGCAGGGCTCAGAAGAAGGTCAAGAGGTAGAAAAAGGACCAGGGACCAACCAGGATGCACTAGGGAGTGGCCTTCCCCCCTTCCTTCCTTCCTCCTTCCCTCCTCCATCACTAGCACCACCTCTGCCGTTTCAGATCCTACTTGAACCCCCACTGTGGATCCCACTGCAGGAGAAATTAGGATGGGGAGGTTCCAAATAGCAGTGGGCTGAGGGAGAAGGGGAGATGGAGGAGGGAGGAAAACCCGGAGCCAGGAAGACAAGCTACTGGGCTCAGATATCCTTGCAAACACAGCGATCCTTGGATGCCTTTTTTTTTTTTTAACATCTTTATTGGAGTATAATTGCTTTACAATGGTGTGTTAGTTTCTGCTGTATCACAAAGTGAATCAGCTATACATACACATATATCCCCATATCCCCTCCCTCTTGTGTCTCCCTCCCTCACACCCTCCCTATCCCACCCCTCTAGGTGGTCACAAAGCACCGAGCTGATCTCCCTGTGCTATGCGACTGCTTCGCACTAGCTATCTATTTTACATTTGGTAGTGTATATATGTCCATGCCACTCTTTCATTTTGTCCCAGCTTACCCTTCCCACTCCCTGTGTCCTCACTGGATGCCTTTTAAATGTAAGGAAGGGACTGAAGTTGAGACTGTCCCTAAAACTAACTGGAGGTCTGAATAAGATGTAAGAATAATACAACTCGGCAAAAAAAGTATTAAGGATGGTGTTGATTTAAAAAAAAATTTTTCTTAATTATTTATTTATTTGGTTGCATGGGATCTTAGTTGTGGCAGGTGAACTCTTAGTTGCGGCATGCATGTGGGATCTAGTTCCCTGACCAGGGATCGAACCTGGGCCCCCTGAATTGGGAGCATGGAGTCTTAACCACTGCACCACCAGGTGTTGATTTATTCTCCCATAAATCAAAGATTTCAATTTGATGTTTACCAAAACAACAGCAACCCATTTCAACTAGAAGGCCTTCCCGCAGATCCAAGCATTCTTCCAAACACCTCTTTCGAACTGAAAGGTAACAGAATATGCCGTCCCAAAATATGACTGTAGAAGTTCAGGGCATGCCACCTCAAAAATGCCCCTTCAGTATATTGATTATTTTGAGCTGCAGGTACTTGAAAAATAGCAAATGCAAGGGAAAGGCTTTCTCTGAACTCCTCTTATCTGCCTACAGACAGATCCTCCAAAAGGAACTCAAAAGGATTGTCATAAATCCCTTTGTGGGAGTTTCACCAAGCAGGGAAGATTTATCACAGGAGAGGATATTCAAAGCCAACATCACATGCAGGCAAACTTTGTCACAAACTATCATAGCTCCCATCTATTCTTTTAAGGGCCCATTCATCTTTCCTAAAAAGCATTTACTTTTCCCCTTTTCCTATTAAGATGGCATTTAAGCCTGAACTCTAAGCCACCTTGGGGAGTTACTCATTTTTCTCAGAGCGTCTCCCATGTATACATGAGGTAAACATACTAATAAACTTCTGTTTGTTCTTCTCATGTTAATCTATCTCTTATTACAGGGGTCTCAGTTAAGAACTCAGAAGGGTAGAGGAAAAGTTATTTTCCTCCCCAGCAGAACCAGTGAATTGGCTAGAAGCACCCAACATGCTAAACCCTTTGCTTGTCTGTGGATACCAAACTTTGTCTCCGTCTTGGTCTCTATTTTCACACGCAGACTCTGTTCAGCAACACCTCCACTCCCTCCCCACCCTGCTCACTTACCACCATGCTCTGTTCACACTGTCAAACTATTTGCGACCCATCATTTTCCCTCAATAGACTCTTTTGAAAGCAGGGGTCGTATCTTACTCATCTTAGTGTGTACTCCCCTCAACCGAGTCCCCTCACCCCAGCAATTAACACAGGGCTTTGTACACACTAAGCATCCAATAAGTGCTCGCTAAAGTATTCAATCAAGCTCTAGAAAACAGATTCTTTTAAAGTTGGAAAAATTAAAAATAATATTGAGGGCTAACTACACAGCAGATGCTCAATAAATATTGGTTGACCATTTTGAAGAACTTCATTACCACTGCAATTCAAAAACTGTTGCTAGAAATGGCATTCCGATCAGTGAATCATAGAGCAAGGGTTTTTCTTTCTGGAGGTATTTCCACAAGCTTGGGGGTTCCACAGTTATGCCTCAGGAGGGCTCTGCCTAATGCTCCTGCTTCAATCTCAGCAGCTCCACCAAGATCTCAGATAATGTGGAGTTCTGTTTTATATCTTGTTTATGGAAGAACTCAACAACTACTTTAAAAGGGGTTGAAAACCATGGTATTAAAAGAGACTTTTATCTTTCACTATCCTATCAGATCTTAAAGATGGATATATTTTTAATCTGTTCCCCTTGGAGCTTATTTAAAGTGCAAGATGAAGCTAGGAAGATTTTTGGAGAGAAGAGTGCAGCATTCCAAATGGTGCCTTTAATGTGCTCACTAAGGAACCATGTTTGGCCTGAGGAATGGACAATGTGCCATGACAACCTAATAAGGAAGTACTACTTACTAGGGATAGGGCTTGGTGAGACTGCGGATTGATTTTGTCAGCTGACTTACTTGAATGTAGTTGTCAACAATTCCCCAAGCAAAGTCACAGGAGAATGTCCCTTCTAGGGGTTGATTTTCAGGTAAAGGAGGGAAGCCATTTTTCTCTATCAGCTTCTGGTAGAACAAGGCTGAAGACTTCGGCAACAACTTCTTATCCTGGCTTAGAAAGTCAACGTAGAAGAGTCCACGTCTGATGCTGTAGCCTCTGTGCCACTCGAAGCCATCCATGAGGGACCACGCGGTGTACCCAATGACATCCACCCCGTCTAGCCTGATGGCTGCAAAGGAAAGAGGACAGAGCAACATGACCCTGTGATGGGCACTCGTCTCATGATTCAAGAGCATTTGAGGATTTTACTACTTCAGTAAGTATAATGCTTATTATTGTTTGGTAAACTGATGACTCTTCTCACTGATGAAAGGCTCTAAGAGAACCTAGATAACTCTACAAATATTACTAAATGTCTTCACAAATAGGCTTATCTCCAATATGTTTTTATCTGAATTTCCCTTATTTCTAGTGGGTGCTCTTTGGGCCAAGATATCTTGTTCTACTTTCTATCCTAAGCACCTATCTTTGTGCCTGATGCAGTAAATGAATTAAGTCTTCAAAGGCATGGACTACTTACTCTTTTCTTCAGAAAATATTGATATTCCTTTTCTTCTTTAATAAAAAGTGTTTTATTCAGTACAAGCAATCTGAACTGAAAAATGTGTACAGAGATCTAGATATCTTGGGATTTACTTAATCTTTAATATAATCTAAAAAATCTAGAGTAGTAACTCTGAAAGTCTAGTAATTTTAAACATTATAACCCAGTTTCTCATTTATGAAACGAGTTTAAAAAATTAATTCAAGTTCCTCAAGGTCCCAAATGAGAAAGGTGTTACATAAATGCATTCCTACTATTGCCAAAATGAATTTCTACATTCTGATTAAAAACTATAAATTCACACAGTTTATTAAGATCATCTTAAAGATTGTTTTTCCAGTGGATTCTGGCAGAAAATTAGGATTTTATCCACAATCCTACCTTTTAAGGTTTCCATTATGAATTTTTTGAGGTAATACATATATTTGGCATCATCTCTCTTGGTGGTCCCTGAAACAAACCAGCCATTTTCCACAATAAATATTTGAGGGTGGTTATACTCAAGGTCAATCCAGGAAAGGAGTTGCCTTAGGCTGGGAGATTCCAACTGATGGAACTTCATCTGAGGGTCCAACAGTTGAAAACTCAAGGTTGGTCCAAAGGAAAGAGCAAAAAAGTCGGCTGTTCCCTTGATGAACTTTTTCTCAGATTCAGTAAAATCAGGCAGAAGAGATGAAAGGTTATTCTTCATGCTCTCAGGATAGTCCCCATCAATAAATACGGGTTTGGCAAACCAGCCTAGGACAAAGTCAAGAGATTTCTGACATTCTTTGATGCTATGTTCAGTCATTCTTCGAGGACTGATCCAGTGGGAGCTCAGGGCAATGGACACCTGGCCTCCCTGAGTGGGGCGGAAAGAAGTATTGTAGAGATGCCAGATTTTGGCATGAGCCTATAAAGAGAAAAACCACGGTGAATTTATCTGATTGTGAGCAGAAATACAACATGTATTTGAATCCCCATTTCTAGTTGTATCTGTTTCTCATCAAGTCTAACCTAATGACTAACCCCACAATGTAAAAGTCACCTGGAACCAATAGATAATTCCAGAGGTAAGTCAGCCCACAGTGAGCTGCAACCATAACTGGAATCATTTCCACTGTTTTTCAGCAGCCAGTGGAAAAATGTGAATTTCTTGTGTTGAATATGTAGTTATTATTCATACTTTGAAAAGTTAATGAAATAAGAATTTGTTATAATATCTTACTACTTAAATGACTTTGGATTATGTACTTTTTAATTAATAGCCTTCGCGAAAAGAGCCAATCCCGCATCTGTGATTACACCAGGAATTTCTAAATAGGATTATATTTTTTTATCCTAAGAGACCGGGAGTTTTCAAGTTGACTTAAATTGTTGGAGTCAATTTAATATTTTGTATTCATGTCTCATAACAGAAATTCTAACACATGTTCTCACAATCTTTGTTCTTCTCTAAGAAGAATCAGCGCAATAAAGAACCAACTCCGATATCTAATCTTGGCCCACCACCCAGTACTCTGGGACATGGCTGGCTTCCTGCCGACCCCCGCAGGGTACAAGATACAAGCCAAGAGCAAAAACACCTAAATGCAGCTTTGAAGAGATCAGATGTCCACAGTGAATCAGCAACTCAGCTGGGTGTTTCCTACAGCAATGAAATGGGCTTTGCTTCCATTAAATCAACTTCAGACTCCCATAAAATCTTGCTGACTTCTGATATCTTATTTTCATTTGTCTCCTTTCTATTTACAAAGAATAGTGGTTTTTTTCCTCCCTTACTTGAATTAGGTTTTTCTTTACTTTTGAATTCCTGATTTACTCCCCCTGTTTTTCTCCAAATGCAAGAGCTGTTTATCAGCCTTTTGCTCTCCTAATATATTCTCTTGGAAAATTCCATTCTAATTCTCTGTTTGACTCACATTCTCCCAATGATCATGCCAGTTTTCATTCCACTCCCTGGGCCTGAAGAAGCTCTTGCGCTCATATGCCAAACTTCCTCTTCCTTGTTCTTTAATATTCTGCTCTCGGTTCATTTTAGTGCAGGTGTCCAAGAATGGCCTCATCACCATTCTTATGAGTTCAGCCAGATATTTCAGTGGAATCAAATAGCGCATGTCTTTCATTTTTAGTTTCTTAGTAAACATCTACTAGGTTTCATTTCACGGAATGTGTTTTTTCATGACCTAAAGCAGCTATCTATATGCTAGGAAGGAAATGGAGAATACAATATTGATCATAAGAATAGTGGCCTTTGCCCATGTGATTCAAGAAACTGAGGCTTGATTGTGCTATGCTGCTGGATTTGTGATGTGCCCCACCCTTCTCTATCTTCCTCACCTTCACCACCCTATCTCTCCCTTCCCCACTGACAAGAAATCTCACCAGTTAACAGTTAAACAGAAAAGAAAAGGGGAAATCCAGGCTGTAGTACTCACGATGTTAGCCTAGAGGACTTCGCTAATTTGGCTGATTTGAAGCCTGTGGATAGTCATGACCTAACCCTAACAGACATACCTCTACAGGACAAGCACGAAGAGGGGGGAGTCAGGAGGCCAGGGAGAAGTGGCAGCAACCAAGAACTTCCTGACATGGGTCAGTTTTGCAGGTAGCTGAAGTCAGAGCCATACAGTAGAACTGTCTACAATCACAGACCACTCTTCTAACCTTGAGTACTTTGACATGGCTCAGAGGAGGTCTGGCAAGGAAACGAATGACCCTGGCTATAGGGAAGTGCACACGTGGTGTTTGATATCAGATAAAATTCCTGCTCCATCACTTTTTTCTGTGCCTTTGACCACACAACTTAACCAGGGCAGGTAAAACTAACTTTCCTCTGTCTCTCACAGGGCTGTAATGAGGATTAAATGAGATACTTTACACAAAACACCTAACAGAGTTTCCACATGGTAGGGTCTCCATGAATGCTTATTCCTTCTCTCCCTAAAGGATCAACAGAACAAAAAGAAAAACACAGCAGGTAAAGGAAACGCCACCTGCTGAGGAATTCAGCCCATAGCATCGCTGTGATATAGTGATACGACCTGGAGTTTGGATTAGAAGAATCTCACGTTTGGATACCAAATCCTCTGTTACCAGTGTGAGCCTCAGGTACTTCTTTGAACAAATGGGAATAGCATCTATTCTCCTTCAGGGACATTGCAAGGATTAAATATGATATAAGTGAAAGTGTTTTTCAAGTGGTCAATTATTTTAGAGAAGTACAGTATAAATTTGTAGCACTGGAAAGTGTGATGATTAGTTTTATGTGTCGACTGACTGGACTGAGGGACCCCCCACATGGCTGGTAAAGCATTGTCAAGAGTTTAACTAGCTACTTCATGGTATTCTGCCTTGGCATCCATTTTGTTTAACTGTGTGTCCTACAGGGAACTTAAACTGACACTAGCCCCTCATGCAAGCACATGCCCTGACTAGATAGCAGCCCACAATCACAAACAAGTGTAAGTTCCTGAGATGACCTCCCCAATAGCCCCTGTGATCAACAGGTCTCACATGCCTTGCAGACTTTATATGCCTTATGCACCCCTTACAAAAGACCCCTGTGGGGCTTACCAAAACCCCTCTTTTGGTTTGAATTGATCAATCTGGCCCAGGAACGCCAAAGCACTCACACACGGACTCTATTAAAGGCATGAGTCCGGGGTTCTGTCTCTCTCCCTCTCTCTGTGCTCTGCCTTAACCACCCCATGTGGTCCCTTAAGGCATGCTACGTACTTCCTCCAGGACCTGTGAGTGACAGACTTCTCTGCTTCAATTTCTTTTTTAAAATAAGGACATCACAAGAAAAATAAAAAAGCTACAGACCAATAGCCCTTATGGGTATAGATACAAAAAAAACTCAACAAAATACTGACAAAACAATTCCAGCAGCATACTAAAAGGAGTATATACCATGATCAAGTAGGATTTATCCCAGGAATGCAAGGATGGTTCAACATATGAAAATCAATCAATGCAATACATCACATTAATGGAATGAAGAAGGGGAAACCCCGTACGATCATCTCAGTGAATGCAGAAACGGCATTTGACAAAATCCAAACGTATTTCATGACAAAAACACTAAAAAAAACAGGAATAAAAGGGAACTACTGTGATGTGATAGGGGCATTTCTAAAAAACCCACAGTTAGCATCATACTCAACTGGTGAAAGACTTTCCTAAGATCAGGATCAAGACAGAAACAGTACATTGCAAGTTCCAACCAGAGTAATTAGGCAAGGGGGAAAAAAAGGAAAGAGGTCAGAAAGTAGTAAAACTATCTCTATTCACCAATGACGTGATTCTACATAATTCTTTTGTGCTAAAGAATTCACACACACAAAAAAATTATTAGAGCTAATAAGTGAATTCAGCAAATTGTAGGATATGATATCAACATTCAAAAATCAGTTGTATTGGGCTTCCCTGGTGGCGCAGTGGTTGAGAGTCCGCCTGCCAATGCAGGGGACACGGGTTCGTGCCCTGGTCTGGGAAGATCCCACGTGCCACGGAGCGGCTAGGCCCGTGAGCCATGGCCGCTGGGCCTGCGCATCTGGAGCCTGTGCTCCGCAACGGGAGAGGCCACAACAGTGAGAGGTCTGCGTACCGCAAAAAAAAAAAAAAAAAAATCAGTTGTATTTCTATACAATATCAATGAATAATCCAAAGAGGAAATTAAGAAAATAATTCCATTTATAATAGATACAAAAAGAATAAAATACTTAGAAATAAACTTAACCACTCTCACAACTTTTATTTACACTATACTGGAGGTCCTAGCCAGTGTAGTAAGGCAAATCAAAGAAATGAAGTCATGTTGATTGGAAAGAAAATAACTCATTCGTATAAAACACGATTAACTATATAGAAACCCTAAGGAATCTAAAAAAAAATAAAAAATAAAAACCCTAATTAGAATTAATAAGTGAATTTAGCAAGTTACCAGAATACACTGTCAAGATACAAAACTCAACTGTATTTTAATATATGAGCAAGAAGCATTTGGAAAATAAATTTTAAATACAATACCACTTCCAATAGCACTGAAACCATAAAATACTTAGGAATAATTTCACAAAAGATGTGCAAACCGACTACACAAAACAGTACTAAAAGAAATTAAAGAAGACCTAAATAAATGGAAAGAAATACCATTTTTTATTAATTTTTATTGGAGTATGTTGCTTTACAATGTTGTTTTAGCCTCCACCGCACAACAAAATGAATCAGCCAGACATATACAGATATCCCCTCCCTTTTGGACTTCCCTCTCATTTAAGTTACCACAGTGCATTAGGTAGAGTTCCCTGTGCTATGTTCAGTGTATTCCCATCAGTTGTCTATTTCATACATAGTATCAATAATGTATATGCGAGAGGGATACCATTTTTATGGACTGTAAGACTCAACCTTGTTAAATTATCTGTTCTCCCTGAGTTGATCTCTAGGTTCAACACCATCCCATCCAAAATCCCAATACAATTTTTGTGGAAATTAATAAATTGATTCTAAAATATATATGATAATTCAAAGCACCTAGAACAGTTAAAATACTCTGCAAAAGGAAGAACAAAGTTGAAGCATAATAGTCAATACAGTGTGATATTGGCATAAGGATAGACAAATAGATCAAAGGAGAAGAACAGAGACTTTTTAAAGCCCATGGCCAGCTGATTTCCAACAAATGTACCAAGGCACTTATGTGGCAAAAGGAAAGACTTTTCAACAAATTCTCCTGCAACAATTGTGAAAATATATGGAGAAAAATGAACTCAACCTTACACTGTGCATAAAAATTCATATGAGATAACTCATAGATCCAAATGTAAAAGCTAAAACTATAAAGCTTGTGGAACAAAACATAGCCTCTTAATTTTGGAGTAGGAAAAGATTTCTTAGAACACAGAAAGCATTAATCATAAAAGAAAAAAAATTGATAAACTGGACATCATCAAGATTGAAATCTGCTCATCAAAAGTTAACAAAAAGAAAAAACACTGAGGGGAAATATTAAAAATATGTAAATGACAAAAGAGTTATATCCAAGTAAATACACTATTCCTACCAATCAATAATAGAAAAGAAACCACCCCCCTCCCCACCATGAACAAAAAATTTGAACAGACATTTCACTAGAGCATCCACACCAATGCTCAATAAGCACATGGAAAGGTGCTCAACACCAATATCAACAGGGAAATACAAACTAAAACCACAACAGTCACTCAGACTGTTCTAAATCTGTACTCTTATTAGCTGTGTGACTTTGGACACATAATCTAACTCTCTGTGCCTCTGTTTCCTCATCTGGAAAATAGGAATAACAATAGCACCTTATGTTCACATCTTTATGACGATTGAATAAGTTAATATATGGAAAGCACTTAGAATTGTGACTGGCCATTTATGTCTATTATTCAAGTGTGGTGGTAATGTCACTTGATTTATGATTTTTAAAAGATGACTGGCTGTTGTGCGGTGAACAGACTGTAGGAGGGCAAGATGGGAGCAAGAAGACCAGTTAGGGAGCTGTTGCAATGGTCCAGGCAAAAGATGAGGTTGGTTTGGACCAAAGGAGATAGTGAGAAGGGGCCAGATTTAGGCTATCATTGAAGGTGGAATCAGTAGAACTTGCTGATGAATTGGATGTTACATATGACTTGTGAGGGGAAGAATCAAGGACAACAGAGAAAGCAAAAAATAAGGGACTGGGGAAGGGAAGCGATCAAGTTCTGTTTAGGTCATGGGTTTGACATCCCAATGAAGATGCCTGGTTGGCAGCTGGGTAACTGAGTCTGAAGTTGGAAAAGACATGGACGGTATTAAACATTCAAATGTATTTCAAAGGTGATAGTGAATGGGTCACTTTTTTTTTTAATCATTCTTTAGATTTTTAAAAAACTTGAAATGGAATAATTCTTAAAGGATTAATTTAATCCTACAAATAATCTTAATTAAATGGACTGAGACCAATGGTAAAAGAACTGAAATGCAGCCCATAAACAGAATATCATTCAAACGGCTAATTTGTGTCTACTCCCTACCCAAAAAGAGCCCTCAAGATGTTGTTTTAGTTGTAAAATAAAGGTGCACTCTTCTGAGAAAGGTCGAAGGACTAGATAAATTTCAGAGAGCACTGGAAAGTTTTTTTCCCCTTTGGCATCCTCTTACCACAAGTTCAAGAATAGTATCATGATTACACATCTAGGGACTTTCTTAAAAGTCACTGCTGCCCTGGGCTGTTACACAAGTACACCGACTAGCCTAAATTTCATGACTGTAGGCCGAATTATTCCTCTTATTTCTATCAGCACAGCCCCATGGATTGTAAACTAAAGTTCCTTCAGAAAGAATTTCAAGCATCCTCCCCCAAAACAACCACCTAATAGAGCACATAAATAATTTCAAAAAAATAGGCCCCTATGACTTTTATCTACAGAAATAACCAGTAATCTCTGTGTGCAGTTCCTCAAAATTTGCCTGGGACCTGCCTCTATCACCCAGGCCCCAACCTATGCCCAGGGCCTTATGTCCACCCTCGCTGATACCCAGTCAGAAAAATCATGGACTTAGGCAGCAGCTGGGCTTGCTTGACTTTATTTTGTACTTCTTAGCCAATTAAATAAGTAGAATTTCTAGCTCGATCACCAAGCCTTACAGCCTCCCACAAATTAACAATTTCCTATCAATGCATATCTCATCGCTCCCCAACCCTGCTCTTTTGCTACTGTCAGGTCAATTTCTTGTTACCCCTCACCCAAGCCTGTACGTACCTTGGATGACAACCTATCAACTCTGTAATGACATTCTACTTTTCCTCTATCATCTCTATCCCTCCCTGCCTTCTGTTTACACTTGCCTCTTCCAAGAAGGAGTCCCTAATTAATACTGCTTCCTCTTACTGCTATTTTCCCCAGTTATTCTCTGAAAAATTCTCTCTCCTTCCAAATTCACCTCCACTCTCATCTTCCCTGTGAAGGCTTGTTTGGCTCCCCAGACACAGTAGACATCCCTTTCCCATCGCCCTCTGCACAAATACAGTTGGGGTAGATGTCATGCTTCTTCATAAACTGGCAGCTCTTCATCAAGACTGTACACTCTCCATCAACAACAGAGTTGACTTGAAACAATCTGAACATCCAACAACATGAGATTATTCATTTACTTATTCTTTTAGTCAAACATTTATTGAGTAGCTACTATGTGCCAGTCATAGTTCTTAGATTACTTGAAACAAATCTAAAAGGCCAACAATAGGGATTAGTTGAAATAACTCACAAATTAGGGGTTAAATGGAACAAATTAATCGTTGGCTACAAATCAATCACTTTAATAAATTATAGTTAGCTACAGTCAAATCATAAGCAGTATTACCTAATTTATGGAATCATATGCACATCTATAAAATAAATATACATAGGACAGGATTTTGAAGAATTTGTACCAAGAGGATAATTGTTGTCATCTCTATTGAGTGGGACTATGGCCATTTTTTAATGCTGTTCTGCTTTTCTGATTTTCTAACTTTTATGTAATAAGCATGCATGCATTGCTTTTCTAATAAGAAAAATAAAATAAATAATAAAAGTAACTGAAATTTTCAAGTTTGGGGAATTTTCTGCTTCAAATTATTTACTAGATTATTTTCTAAACTGATGATGTCTGTCCCGCTTGTTTAGCTATGTTTTGCACAAAGATGGATGACTTGGATTGTTCCAACTAATTCTATCTCACACCATCCAACAATTACTTATTGATTTACTAATCTCCTATTGTCACACATTTCAGTTGCTCCAAAATTTCACAAACATGGAAGAACAGTTTCTTACATTTTAGCCTCATAATTTCTGGGGAAAAAAAAAGTTAGGAATGCTTAAAAGATTCACAGGAAAACAAAATTATTAATACAGAAAGTCTAGTAACTGAGATTTATTTTTGACCAAATGATCCAGTTCATTACATTATTCTCCATCAAAATGTTTTTGACCAAGTTGTAGTTCATCAGATCATCTGGAATTCACCCCAAAACTCTAAGATCCATGTATTAAGCCAAACAATTAGGATCTCTTTTCTAGCCTGGGCCACATTTGGGGTAAGTGGTATAGGGGCAAGAAGCATTTAAAATATCCTCATAGTGGAATGTGGCTGGTGCTTGGGGAGGGCAGTGGGGTATCTAAGCATGGAAATTATGATTAAAGGCACAGACATAAGAATGTATTCAGTGTTGTGAAAATAATGATACTAGCCTAACTAGAGAAAGCGTTTAAAACTTTGTGGCTTTTGGCATATAAGTTTACAATAGGAAGTGTGGGACCAGAATATGAAAACTTTTGAATGCAAAATTATTTGGATTTGATAGAACAGATCTTAAAAGGTGAGCATAAACTTCTGAGACAATGAGGATCAAAATCATACAATCAAAATCATCTCTTGCAGAATGGATTAAAATGTGAACAACTGGATGCTGCAAGTTGGAACGCTACTGCCAAAATGTAGGTATGATTAAGGTCCTGGACAAAGGTGATGATTACTGGAAAGTGCTCTCACATGCGCATGTGTGTAGTGAGAGAGAAAGATTGCCCTCCTCAAAGGGAATGGTGATTTGCAAGTCCTATTCCCAAAGTCATTGGAGCTCTTCGCCAATTCTGTGACCCACCCCAGTGTCCTTCTAATAAAGTCCCTTTTCCTCTTTAACCTAGTTTTAGTTGGGGTTGGTCATTTGCAAATATAGAATTCCTAATACACATATAACCAAGTTTGAGATTCTATAAGAACTCACTCAAAGGAATGCTTTTACAACTAGGCAAGATACAGATCAAGGTAGATTTTTTTTAAATCATGGTGTAGTTTTGGAGTTTTGTTACTTATGATCATTTTGTCTGGATTTTTCCGAAGAAGGTTACATAAAAGGCCTTACTCATTCATTTTTGAATAAAAAGTTCCTTCAAATGAAGTAAAAATTATTTCATAACTCACTCTTGGTAAATACATCAATAAATCAGAGATTAGGTTTCTTGCCTCATTAATTTATCTGTACAGGACTAATCAACATCAGTTAAATCATTCTATTTAATACTAAATCATGCTGCTATGAAAATCCTTCCAATTCATTGATGCTAGGCTGTTAATAAAATATCTGGCCTGTGACCAGAATCCGTCTGGTCCATTAATCACAACGTTATCGGAGACACAGAGGGGTTCCAATTCCTGGTTTTTGCACCTGTTTTTCTAATAGCAACAAAATGAGAGCTGAGAAAGGAACAGGGAGGGAGACATCAGGCTAGATGAGAAAAAGCGACACGAAGATAAAGGACTCAGATAAAGGATGTATTCCCAAGATCAGCCAAAGCATCCTAAGTTTCATCAGTCAACCAGGCTCTTTTCAGTAAACATCTATCACTATAATTGCCGAAGTAATTCTGTAATACCCTCATGAAACGGCTACTCTCTGATTTCTACAAAATTGAGAAAAGTGTTTTTCTTCCACAACAGTCACCTTTACTTTCTAAACGCTTACTTCTGCCTCCTCACCTAATTCTCCTGCTTTGACTTATCAACAGCAGATGCCAACCAACTGACTCTCTCTGAGACTTTAAGATCATTTCTCAGTTCCCAGGCTCATTCATAGCTCTTTGCTTTGGAAATAACTCAATTTCCCTTGCAAAAGAGAACACTTTTCGCGTAAAGAAAAAGTGACATGTGGATGTGTGAGGTCTTCTACGTTGTCAGACAGGATAAGAGTACAGGAACAGGAAATATGTTTTATGGAATAGCCTATAATAGAAAGTAATCTGCTTGCCCCTCTTTCCCCCCCTTTTCCCATTTGCCTTATGTGGTAGCAGTTTCTACATGGTCTTAAGTCAAAGTTTTTCACACCACAGATTCTAGCTGTGAAATCGAGTTATGTATAGCCACAGAAATCTTGAAAATGGAAATAAAATAGAACTAATTCTATTCAGAGTGCACCACATGTCATAAGGGTAAGTATTGTTTTGTGAGACTTCTGTTGTGTATGTGTCAACACATAAGATGCCTTTCTTACTGTCAGGGTCAAGGTCAGAAAAGTTTGAAAGTCAGTGATCGATGTTAAGGGCTATTTTCATTCTGCAAGTATTTATTGAGCACCTACTATAGGCTTGGCCCAGTTCTGGCACTTAGGGATCCAACAGTGAACAAGTCAGACAAAAGCCTCTGCCCTCATGGAACTTCCATCTCAGGAGGAGAGAAAAAAAACCCAACAAACATAACAAACGTGAACTAAAAAGCATGTTAAAAGATGGTAAGTGGTGTGAAAATAAGGGAACAAAATAAGGGAGCCCTGGGTGCCAAGGAGAGGAGATGCCATTGCTTTTGGTAGCACTCACAGGAGTCTTTATTTTCCTTTCATTGAATATGCCGTAGTTTTAACCTTTTCATTTTCCATCTCCATAGGACAAAATCCGTATGTGCTCCTATTAGGCAAGAATCATTTCCATTAACATCTACCCTTATAGAACTTAAAATACCCTGATCCACAGTAAACAACAAATCTAAAAAAGACACACTCCCTTCTGCACCCACAGAGAGTCAGAATCAGAGAATAGGATTAACCCAGGCAGGCTGCTCAGAAGGACGTCAGTAATCCTTCTGTCCCATTTCCAAGTCTAGGAACATTTTTCCTTAGTCTCCTTTTGTGATCTTAAATAATCCCCGAAGATTATTCTTTATCACAAAGAAAGCTGGTCAGCTTGGGCTTTGGTGGGACTCGTTTACAAATGTTCATCAAGGGTGTTAATTAACACGCATAAGCCTCTTGGCCCTGCAGTGTTGAGCAACTACTAAATCCAAAGAATGAGCTTCTGTCTGGGGGTTGCATAAGGAATCGAAGACTGCCTTTTCAATAGCCACTATTATGCCAGAGGCTGTGTGTTTGCTTTTGTTTTGTTTTTTTAATTGCTCTTCTAGGGTCTTCTATTCTGAAGCTAAAAACCAAACCCAAGAAATTCGTGTTCACACATTTCATCTGCAGTACCTATGAACTTGGTGAACTCCTCTCTTCTCCAGGCCCCCAGAAAGTGCTCCTTGAGCCAGGAAGGGGTCCTCTACTCCCACTAAGTCTGGGGTGCTGGGAGAAGCATTTTAAATGGGGTGTTCAGGATGTGCCTCATTTGAGAACGTGGCTTTTGAGCATAGACTTAAAGGAGGTGAGGGAGCTGTGGATCTGGGGGTACAGTGGGGTGGGGAGAACATTCCAGGCAGAGAGAAGAACCAGAAAAAAGGGCCCCAAGGCACAACAGCAAGCCCTTCCTGTGGCTGAAAGGCAGTGACTGAGGGGACAGGGGGTTGAGTTGAGGCCAAATGTATTAAACAGCTGTGAGGGTGTTTCCAGAATGGGGAACTGGAATCATAGCTGCTTGACCTGTCTTCCTCTATGAAGAAAGGGAAAATTCAAAACTGCAGGGCTTAAACATGAAAGGAAAAGAAAAAAAAGAAGAAAAGCTTTTTAATCAAATTGTGAATGACGCGGTTTTCGTTCCCCCATCTTATTTCTCACAGAGTAGCAATAAACACCAGGAAACATCCACACACGGTTTCTGCTGTAACTCCTCATGAAAGATTGTTTGGTTTCTTTAATTTTTCAGGAATGAGAATCGTGTAGAAGAAAGAAAATGAGAGCTCTGAATTGAAATGCGCCTTTTTCATGACTATTATTTGAGTTATCATGGAATCATTACTTCACCAAGCAAATATTTACACAACGGGCAAGTTATTATGCAGGGAATACGCAGAGATCACAGCCCAGGTACACTCGTGACACCTCCATTTCTGAGCACCGATGTGACAAGGAGGGAAGCTACCCTTGGTCTAGACATTCACCAGCACACACACAAATGAAAACTGTGGGCTGGAGACAGCAAGCAGTAAGGCAGTGAGCACTGCAACCAGGGGTTCAGAAAAGCTGGGCTCTTTTTTTTTTAAATTGGGATAGAGTTGCTTTACAATGTTGTGTTAGTTTCTGCTGTACAGCGAAATGAATCAGCTATACGTATATATATATCCCCTTTTTTGGATTTCCTTCCCATTTAGGTCACCACAGAGCACTGAGTAAAGTTCCCTGTGCTATACAGCATGTTCTCATTAGTTATCTATTTTATACATAGTAGTGTGTATATGTCAGTCCCGATCTCCCAATTCATCCCACCCTGCCCTTCCCCCGCTGTGTCCACATGTCCGTTCTCTACATCTACGTCCATTCCTGCCCTGGAAATAGGTTCATCTGTACTATTTTTCTACATTCCCCATATATGTGTTAATATACAATATTGGTTTTTCTCTTTCTGACTTACTTCACTCTGTATGACAGTCTCTAGGTCTATCCACCTCACTACAAATAACTCAATTTCATTTCTTTTTATGGCTGAGTAATATTCCTTTGTATATATATGTACCACATCTTCTTTATCTATTCATCTGTCGATGGACACTTAGGTTGCTTCCATGTCCTGGCTATTGTAAATAGTGCTGCAATGAACATTGGGGTGCATATGTCTTTTTGAATTATGGCTTTCTCAGGGTATATGCCCAGTGGTAAGATTGCTGGAAAACCTGGGTTCTGATCCCAGTTTGATCCCTTGGCAGTTTAGATCCCTAAAATCTGAGCCTCTCAACTATTTTACCGGCCCCCCAAAATACACAAAAGCATTTCAGAAACTTTAAAGCATTATTCAGCGGTACAGGCTTTTTCAAAATTATTTTTAATTAAATAAACTCATTAATGTAGTTTAAAATCAAAGGCTTACGAAAAACAGTAAGCATCTTCCCCAGGCCTTCTCAAACTCCCACTTCTGCTCCCTGCAGACAACTACAGTTAACTTTCAGCTGTTTCTTCCAGTAATTACTACCATATTTCTAAATAATATGCTTCTTCCAACATTTAATAATTCAACATAATGAAGAGTTAGCTCTCTCACACCCCTCAATTTTCTTGCCTCATTCTCCCAAATGTCTGTTCTTATTCAAATCATTAACCAATAGTTGCATCAAGGTTCTCATATAAATACTGTTCACTGGAGAGCCAAATAGGACACTATAATATTTCCTTTTTTGTACAGCTTTTTATTTTCCTTTGAATAAATCATCACCTCACTATTAAACTTGTGTAATACTTCCTACGTGTTTTAATGTTTTCGTGATTCTCCATCATGTTCACTACCCTCTATTCTATTGAGTCTACTTTTTTACTTAGAGCTCTCCCTTCTCTGCTAGATTCTTCCATCCTCCTGGTTCCATCTAGACGAGATGTTGTCTAGAACTGCTCTCGTCCTAGAATTTTTCTTTATTTCTTATGGATTATAGCTATACTTTTCTACATCTGTTTTCTCCCTGTTTACTTACTCTGTAATTTCATTGGTGCATGCCTTCCATTAGCTTCTTAGGAAAGATTACACAGAAGGTAGGATTTATTATTTTTTTAGCATCTTTATTAGAGTATAATTGCTTTACAATGGTGTGTTAGTTTCTGCTGTATAACAAAGTGAATCAGCTATATGTATACATCTATACCCATATCTCTTGCGTCTCCCTCCCACCCTCCCTACCCCACCCCTCTAGGTGGTCACAAAGCACCGAGCTGATCTCCCTGTGCTATGCGGCTGCTTCCCACTAGCTATTTTACATTTGGTAGTGTATATATGTCCATGCCACTCTCTCACTTTGTCCCAGCTTACCCTTCCTGCTCCCCGTGTCCTCAAGTCCATTCTCTACGTCTGTGTCTTTATTCCTCTTCTGCCCCTAGGTTCATCAGAAGCTTTTTTTTTTCAGATTCCATGTATATGTGTTAGTATACGGTATTTGTTTTTCTCTTTCTGACTTACTTCACTCTGTATGATAGTCTCTAGGTCCATCCACCTCACTACAAATAACTCAATTTCTTTTTATGGCTGAGTAATATTCCATTGTATATATGTGCCACATCTTCTTTATCCATTCATCTGTCGATGGACACTTAGGTTGCTTCCATGGCCTGGATATTGTAAATAGAACTAAAATGAACATTTTGGTACATGACTCTTTTTGAATTATGGTTTTCTCAGGGTATATGCCCAGTAGTGGGATTGCTGGGTTGTATGGTAGTTCTATTTTTAGTTTTTTAAGGAACCTCCATACTGTTCTCCATAGTGACTGCATCAATTTACATTTCCACCAACAGTGCAAGAAGGTTCCATTTTCTCCACACCCTCTCCTGCATTTATTGCTTGTAGATTTTCTGATAATGTCCATTCTGACCAGTGTGAGGTGATACCTCATTGTAGCTTTGATTTGCATTTCTCTAATGATTAGTGGTGTTGAGCATCCTTTCACGTGTTTGTTGGCAATCTGTATATCTTCTCTGGAGAAATGTCTATTTAGGTCTTCTGCCCATTTTTGGATTGGGTTGTTTTTTTGATATTGACCTGCATGAGCTGCTTGTGTATTTTGGAGATTAATCCTTTGTCAGTTGCTTTGTTGGCAAATATTTTCTCCCATTTTCAGGGTTGTCTTTTCATCTTCTTTATGGTTTCCTTTGCTGTGCAAAGGGAAGCTTTCCAGTTTCATTAGGTCCCATTTGTTTATTTTTGTTTTTATTTCCATTTCTCTAGGAGGTGGGTCAAAAAGGATCTTGCTGTGATTTATGTCACAGAATGTTCTGCCTATGTTTTCCTCTAAGAGTTTTATAGTCTCTGGCCTTACATTTAAGTCTTTAATCCATTTTGAGTTTATTTTTGTGTATGGTGTTAGGGAGTGTTCCAATTTCATTCTTTTACATGTAGCTGTCCATTTTTTCCAGCACCACTTATTGAAGAGGCTGCCTTTTCTCCATTGTATATTGTTTCCTCGTTTACTAAAGATAAGGTGACCGTATGTGTGTGGGTTTATCTCTGGGCTTTCTGTCCTGTTCCATTGATCTATATTTCTGTTTTTGTGCCAGTACCATATCAGAAGGTAAGCTTTCTAAATCCCTACATAACTGTGCATTCATTGTGCTAGGAATTCAAAGGATCTTTAAAGCTAAATGCTTGTGTTCCTCAGTTCTGGAGGATTTTCTTATATTCTTTCTTTAATAATTTCCTGCTCTCCATTTCCTTATTGTCTTTCTGAATTCTTATTAGTTTGATGTTGGACTTTCATGTTTCATCTTTTAAATCTTTTTCCCCTTTCTTTAATATTTCCATTTCTTTGTCATTTTGTACTACTTTGGGGGCACTTCTTTTCCTGTATCTTTCAATCTTTTTACTAAACATTTTATTTCAACAGTCACATTGTTGACGTTCAAGAATTTTTAAATATTCTCTGATTTGTTCCTTTTTCCATTTGTGTGTATTTAATTTCCTGCATAATGTGTTTTTCATGGTTTGCTTTTCTGTGTATTAATTTTATTCTCCCTGTTTCATGGTGGACACTTTCCTCAAATACGTTTTGATGCTTGGCTGTCCATTCATATTTAAGAGAAAAGTATTTAAAATCTAGTCAAAATTATAGGCATGGGGACACTTTATAGGCAGCAAGCTATGCTCATTTGCCAGGAAGTCAGTCACTTCATTAGGGGACCAGCCCCCAATGTCAGTGGGTGAGATCCTTACTTTGGTGCCTTTCAAAGGCACCGAATACCCTCCCTTCCCCTACCAGGAGAGACAGATGCTATCTGCTTAGTGATCAGGCTGCTGGGAGGTGATGGAAAGTTTGTAGGTCCAATTCCAGTTGAGCCACTGTGTTCATCCCTGTGTCTCACTCCTGTCTTTGCTCTATGTAGCCCCAAAGTTCCACTCCCCTGTCTTTCAATTACTCCAGAAAGCAAGCCTCCAGTCTCAGGCCTGGGAATATGGTAGGGTGCGAGTATTCTCTGCGATTAAGTAGATTGTCTAATGATCTGACAAAGACCTATTGAAGTCATCGAATAAAATAAGTTTAAGTGAATATCCATTATTTATTTAATATTGCAGGATCTAATCCCTGGCACTACCCAATGTGAACACGCTCAAAAATCCACATTCTTCAACATATGCAACCATTCAATTTGGGGAAATTTCACCACTTCAGTGGGAGGCCACAGCCCCCGTCTAGAGCCTCAGGGAGATAGTGATGGACAAGGCACACTGGAGGGTGTGGAGTCACGCTCCTGTCAGGGCTTCAGATGAGCCAGATGCTATAGGTCGAGTGTTATAAACTCAAAATCCATTTAGATTTGTTTGGCCTTTGTCAGGCTTAAAATTTTTTTTTTGAGATAATCTTTAAAATTCAGGAAATTTCACTCAAAATTCTGAGTTTCTAGCTTCTTTTAACATCAGAGAATCTGGCAGGACCATACCTCATCCCTCCTGACAGAGAGTTACTTGGGGCACATGCTCACCCAGGGCCACAACTTCTCCTACTCGCCCACTTCACTCGGGTGAAACAACCTGTCTAGTTAACATTCATCACCACACATAGTTACAATTTTTTTTTTCTTGTGAGAACTTTTAAGATCTACTCCCTTAGCAAATTTCAAACACAAAATACAGTATTAACTATAATCACCATGCTGTACATTACATCCCATGACTTATTTTATAACTAGAAGTTTGTAATATCTTTTGACTGAGTCTTCTTTTTTTCTTTTTAGCTTTTTTTCCTCCTTATATATTCTCACTTTCCTCCAAGTTTTTGCCCCAGAAAGTTGAGTTGTTTCCCCTCTTTATTTAGGTGGGTCTCAATCTTTCAAGCTAGAGGCTTTCCTTGGATCCTGTTGATTCTTGATTGTCTACTCATGTTTAAGAACGAGAAACAAAAACCCTGACTGGAAGGTCTGAGCATGTGGGTGTGGCATGTTGATTTTGAGCTTCACTGTGGAGTGATCTGTCTCTACCATTTGTTGTGGAACCTTTAGGATCAGCATCTTAGGTCTTTCCGCATGAGCTCATCAGACTCCCTGGAGAAGACACTTCCGGTCCCTCCCTGGGGAGTAGAAGTCACACAGCCACCATTCCGAGAGCCTGGTGGGCGAGGAGAGCTGGTAGCGGGGTGGAGGAGGGGTCTGGGGAAGGGGTGGGTGTCTCAAACTTGTCGCATATGTTCACTTAGTCCTTATTTTCAGTGTGGTGCTCATGCCCTCAGCTGTGCCTGATGTCCCTCAGTCCAGACACTTTCCATTTTATACTCTCCAGAAAGTTCACTTCGAGTTTTCTCCTTGAGTGGAGAAGCAGCATATGCCCAACAGGCGGGATTGGGGGAAGAGACCCAGAAATCTAGTTGTTTCTTACACAGCTTTCAACCAATTCTTCTCATTTTAAGCACCCACTCCCTTCACCTCCAGTTCCATAGTACCTGCTCTTGCTATTCTCTGAGCCTCTGGAAGATTCTGCAATCGTAGGATTGGTTCTTGGCTTCTCCCACAGCCAATTCAGCAGTCAGCTTGCTCAGATCCGCTGAGTCAGGAATACTCTCCCACCTGCTTCTCAGCTTCCAAATTTCTGTTACTATTCTGCTCTCTCCATCACTGTGGGTCTTTCTCCCTCACCCTTCCCTCCTTTGCTCCTTCCCTCCCCTTGCCGCCCCCCCTTCTTTGCTTTAACTGTTTCTTTACTAAAGTTTAATGGGGTTTCAAGAGGGAAAATAAATTAGATGGGTAAATTCACTCAGCCATCTTTTCCCAGAAACACCACTTACAATTTCTCCATCACAAAAGTATTACATTTTGCTTATAGAACAATTAGAAAATCCAGATAATCAGAAAGAAAAAATTACCCATAATCGCACTATCCAGAAATAACCCACTGTTAACATTTTTCTTTTTCCCTTTCACATTTGGGGGGGAGGGGGCGGGGGGAGCCAGTGCACTCTTTCATTCATGCTCTGAATATAAATGGAAAGCAAGATAAACATGACTCCTAGCATCTCAAAGCTGAGGTCTTTGGGGAAAGACAAATAATTTCAATAAAATGTGTGAAGTATTATTAGAAGGGCAGTACAGGATTTTATGGGAGCAGAAAGCAGGGATATCAAATCTAGGCTTGGGCATGTCAGGAAAGAAGCTGGGGGAAAGGACAGTGGCTGAAGAGAGCTCAGCACAGCTAAAGAGCTATAGAGTGCTCTCTACTTATTCACACTTATTCACACAACAGAGATATATAAGAAGCATAATATATCATATGGCATTTTTCTCTTAATAACATACCATGTGCAACTTTTTAATCACCGTACATTAACTTTATAACGGCCGAATACTATTTATTCCACTATACCTGTGCACTGCTATTCCTTTAACAGATCACCCTAGTATATTTAGGTTATTTCCAATTTTTAAGAAGCATCCACCATCTGTGGTAATCCTCCTCTCACCTTTACACATTGAGAATGAAATTTAATACGATTAAAAGTTCAAAAGTAAGTGACAAAAGGAGATGACAGGGGAAGTCTGGCTTAACAGCAATTCACATGGGGAAAAATTTAAAAGCCTGAGAGGTTTTCGCTGACCACAAACTAATCCGAGTCCGCAGGGAGGTAACAGCCAAAACCGCGAATGCAGTCTTGGACGGCAGGGACAGGATTCGGTGTCCAGAATAAGAAATGTGCCCTGAACATCTGGGGCAGCTGAAATTTGGTCTGCACATCAAATCTTAAAAGAAGCCTTCAGAGAGTCTGGGCTCACTTCTCCTGCTTCGTGTCCTTCCCCTCCTCTCCCACCTGAGCTTCGGCCCCTCCACGCACTGATCCTATGACGTGAACTGCGCATTGCTGCACCTGGGCCCGGCTGCACAGCTGGTTCCCAGAACGCGGAGCCCAGAACGCCCTTCCTACTTTGGGTGTCCTCAGTCATCCCCGCCGTCTGCAGCCCCTTGGTAAGGGCGATGGACACAGGCAGCTCCCACAGACATCCCTGTTCTTCTCTGTTCCTCAAAGACCCACCCTCTGGGGAGATAGAAAGGTCAACTCTTCCCTCTCCCTCCCCACCTTTTCCTCAAGTGTCAGAAGATAAAGAGCCCTCTCAACAGTCACATTTGCTTTCTCAGAATTCAACCACATTCCTGTCGGCCCCATCGCGGTCTCCCAAGAAGGAGCCCTGACTAAATGCCAGCTCCCTCTAATTCTTCTCGGAGGAGCAGCCATGAGTGTGAATAAAGTAGAAAATACTTAGGAAGAACATAGTGGCCTTTTCAGATATTTGAAAAGCTGTCTCGTCAAAAAGCAATTTATTCTTTGAGATTTAGGGAGGCAGAGACAACCGCGGGTGAGTCCCATACAGAGGCAGGTTTTCAATCAATATAAAAGATAAAATCGAGTGGGCAACTTGAGAGGAGCTGGGTTCCTCTTGCCGCAAATAGTCGAGCAGAAGCTAGAGGACCCCAGGGCCACTGCAAGGAGTTGGTCCTGAGAAGAAATCTGACCTGGGATTTCCCTGGTGCCTTCTAATTCTAACATTCTAATTATCAAATAGTAGTGCACTTATAGACATGCAAATAATATCTTCTCACCATTATATTTAAACTTAATGTATAGTACTGGTTTCAGTTTATTTTGAGTATTTTATCAAACTATAAATGATACTGGTTCATGGATGATGTTCTGACATCCATACTTCAAACAATAATGTTATTAATAAAAAAATCTATTCGGACTGGGGCCATGCAAGTTCACTAAATATTTATCTTTAAGTCAATATATCAAATTATATCAGTCATAAATTTTAGTATATTTCCTTTAAACATCAAGAAAAGGTACTTGGTAATATGTTTTATGTAAAATAAATTATCTCAAAACTCATTTGAAAATCTTTAGTCAAATGCTGTTGAAATAATTGCTAAGACTCTGTCCCACTGAATGAAGAAGTTAAGTGAGGCAACAATTTCTAAAGCGTTTGTCTAATTCCTTTCACCTAAACAGCTCAAGAGAATCACTTCTCAAGCACTCTTGCTTTTATTATTATTGACAATAAAAATTCATACCTCACCTTTGTAGAGCGCTTTACGTTTTTCAGAACATGTCGACATACATGATTTTGTTTTAATTTTCACAATATATTTGAGAGGTGGACGGTGTCGGAGAGATGAATGCTTGTCCTTAATGACGTGTTCCCACCTGATTCGCTAAGCACATGGCTACGCAGCTGCAGTAATTCCCACGCTCCTTACACCACGTGACTGACTCCTGCCAATGGGAGGTGAGTGGAAGAGATGATGCAGCTTCCAAGTCAGGCACTCACAAGGTCACGTTCTCCCCCTTCCCCTGTTCCCCTCCTCCCCTGTCCACGGGATGAAAATGGGGATATTTTTTGCCTTGTAAATGTGCAAAGGTTACATACCTATCTGGGCAGAAATTTTTTCCCCTGTTCTTCCTCACTTTTTAAAACTCCTTCCCAGATACTGGGTGAGAAAACAGACTGTAGGTGTTCAATTCAGAAGAAAGAAAAAAGGACATATTGAAGTAAAATTATTTTACATCTATATTTATTCATTCATTAAAAATTGTATTGAATATTTCCTCTGCTCCAAGGACTGAGATAAGCACTAAAAATTTAAAAAGGAATATGATATGCAGTCTCTGACCTCAAGGAGTCGCAAATGAGTAAATGATCCTCTCTGCCTGTTATCGCAAAATACGAGTGTTTGAGTCAAGTCTTTGAAGGATAAATAAGAGTTTATCCCAAGGTGGAAGGGAGAAGAGCTATACTGATCCTTTAGATTATCTTTGTACCCAGAATGTATCAAGATAAGCATAATCTACCTTTTATATGCTCTATCTGTTTAAGTATAGATTACAAGTATCACTTTGCAGTTTCCTGAGAAGATGTGGATCTTGAAGGATTCAGTAACAGTATGTATTCTTACTTACCCACTCTTTATTTCTTGTCCTCCCAATTTTATTTTGTACTTTATTCTCTTCCTACACCTAAAATTTCCTTTATGCCTTAAAAAGATAACATTCGTTGAAAGAAAAGCACTTTTTGTACAAATTAATTTTAAAATTCTGGCTTGGAGCAACCATATTGTTTGAAAAATTAAGATAACTCAGAGGACTTCTGTGTGCCAAATTCATGACTAACTACACATTCAGGTACTACAGTTGTGCATCCATTCATTTTTCACTTAAGAAATATATATTGGCATTATTTGAATGCTTAGTAGTCTGTATTTTCCCTCTTCAACTTGAAATAACTGACATTGTAAAACATTGTTATGATTTTGAAATTATTTTATTAGTTCTTTTCCTATTTGTAAATTTTTTTCTTGGACTTGACTGTGACCTTCAAAAAACACTGTGTTCAATCAGATATTCAAAGAAGAGTGAGTCAAGCTCTTCAGGAGATATTTTAACCATTTCTGATTAAACACACCATTGAATTCAGTAGTCTATAAAATACATTAACGTTCAACCCAGTTGATTATTCCAGCAATGTACCAAAAACATTTTAATGAGAGGAAAATTGGTAAAGTGCTTCACAAAAGTACATAGCGTGTATAATTTAAACATGTATCTAGTAGATAAATTGCCTCCACTATTACTTGGGGAATGAAAACTCAAGCCACTTCCAATAAATGCTCCTGAAGCCAGCCAGGAGAATTTTCCCACCTCCCATTCTGAAAACTTTTTTATAATGTTGCATAGTGACTGTAGATAGTTTTCAGTTGTTTGGAAATTTTTACAATGGAGTCATACATTTAATGATGAACCTTGTATTTTTACTGAAAAATGTCAGATTCTGCCCCATTATATTTACTGATCTTACTATCTGATTAGAATTTAGTACCCCCTGTCCCATAAGAACATGGCTAGAAAGACTGACAAAGAGAGCAGATCCTAGGAGCATCAGTTTATGAAGGCAGAGTCAGGCTGTTAAACAGCCAGAAGCCACTTACTGAGCACCTACCAAGGGCAAGATGGCATTTTAGGATAGATGAAGTGAACCTGGTTTCCTCACTTAAGGAATTACCTGGCTAGTGAAAGGAAGCAAATGATTAAATAAAAGGAGAGGTATGGTAGGAGGCATCAGAGTGAAGCATTGTGGGATTCCATAGGAGAAAGAGATGGCATTCGAGTGTGGAGCCAAAGGGAGCATGTGAGCTGGTTCTCGAAGAAGAAGTGGGATTTTAATAAATGAGGGACTTTGTCTTGTTCATACATAATGATATCCTTGAGAATATCCATCATGGCAAACTGCAAGGGGCAAGTGCAGAAGCAAGGACATCAGCTAGGAGGCTATTCCAGTGACACAGGCAGAATCTGATAGGGGCTTGGACCTGTAGCTATAGATAAAAGGAGAAGTGCTTTGATTCTGTATACATTTTGAAGGTAGGTAGAGCTATAGGATTGGTTGATGGATTGAATATAAGATGTAAGAGAAAGGAAGAAGTTAAGGTTTGGGGCCCAACCAACTGAAAGAGCAAAGCTGCCATAATGGAGATGGGGAAAACAGGAATTTGTTTTTGGATGTTAAATGTGACATGCCTATTTGACATCAAAGTGGAGAAGGCACTCCAAGTGCTCCAAGTCTGGAGCTCAGATCAGAAGTTCTGGCTGGAGACTCAAAATTTGGAGTCATCAGGACATAGAGTATTCAAAGAGTTCACTTGGAGCGAATCTAAGAAGAGGTCCCAGGAGGGAGCACAAGGCACTCCAGTATTTAGAGGCAGGATGAAGAGGAATAATCAAAGGGAACTGGGAATGAATCGCCAGTGAGCTGAGAGGAGAAGGGAGAGACAGTTGGGTTCTGGAAGCCAAGCTGAGGAAGTGTAGCAAGAAAGAGAATAGTGGCTGGATAGATGCTGTGGACAGATCAGCTGAGACAGGAGCACTGATGTTCAATACCAGTCAGGTCTGCACTATACGAAATGCCCAAAGTAACATCTCCCAGCCCCACCTCCTTAAGTGAAAAAAGTTGTCTTTTCCCACAGGTTCCCTTTACAGACATTTGCAAGACTCCCTGGGAGGCCCATGTTTATCTTCAACTCGGTCAGAAACCCAGAGGCAGAACAAAGACTCAGAGGCACCGCTGGAGCTGGACTCCCAACCACAGGCCTTAACACTAGTTTTTCAGGGGCCATCAAGAACCATCTTTCAAGAGCCATTAAGGCAGAGCAGTCCCTCTTCAAGTCAGAGAGGAGGTGTGTCTTCTTCCTGGGTTATACTCTGAGCAAAGCAGTCTGGATTCCTAGGGCTCTGCAGGGAAATCCTCCTTTCAGTTCTGGCTGTCAGTCTGTCTCTGTCTCTCTCTCACACATACACACACACAGAGGCTATTTTTATTAAGGTTTACCTCAGCACCAGAAACCCGCAAAAAACCACGAAGACTCCATTCTGAGCAAAGCCTCCCCACCTCATTATTCATCCTGCAGTTTGTCTGGCCTGCCTCCTGTCCTCCGGGGTGCGGGGGGGGGCAGTGTTCAAATTTCCAGTCTCCCCAAGGGGTCTCCTTAGTCCACCTGTAAATTAGTGGAAGCAGAGAATGGGGCAGGGGAGGGGTGTTGGCCAGATTTATCCTTCACAAGCATCATATCCCCAAACGCAAATGAATAAGCTAGGGGCCCAGTGACCCCTGCCAGTAATATCTAAGCCCTAGCTGAAATGTTCTATCACCAAAATGTTCCATTACCAAAATCTGGGGAATATAATTTATCTTTTCAACTAAGATCAAAACTTCCCTCCCCCCTCCCCCTAACACACATGCCAAGAAAGAGTATTGAAATCAGAATGAAAACATCTCATATGAAATAATGAAAGATACCATTTTTGATCATGACAACTTATTTCTTCATAAGATACAAGAATGACTAAATTCCAAACCAAAGAAATTCGAAAGCAAAATTAATATTTTACAGCAACTGTAATTATGTTTGTAGCATCAGCAAAACCAAGTGTCCCCCTGTTACTAATTTCTTATGAACACAAAGTCCACTGCATTTCTGGGAAAGATGGTTAGTGTTTGGCAAGTTTTTGTGTAAGGATACAAAAATATAACTGGGAAGTTAATCAAAAGGCCAAGAGTGGGCACAAGAACCAAAAGCATGTTGACTATTTAGAATACCAGAGTAATATATGTGGAATTTGAAAAAAATGGTATAGATCTTATTTACAAAGCAGAAATAGAGACACAGACATAGAGAACAAACATATGGATACCAAGGGGGAGGGGGTGGTGGTAGGATGAGTTGGGAGATCGGGATTGACATATATACACTATTGATACTATGTATAAAATAGATAACTAAAGAGAACCTACAGTATAACACAGGGAACTCTACTCAGTGCTCTGCAATGACCTAAATGAGAAGGAAATCCAAAAAAGAGGGGATATATGTAGATGTATAGCTGATTCACTTTGCTGTATAGTAGAAACTAACACAATATTGTAAAGCAACTGTACTCCAAAAAAAAAAAAAATCAGTAGCTTAGAATCAAAATAAAATAAAATACCAGAGTACCAGAAAGCTCCTACAGCCCCAGTTCCTTATCTTATGTATGAAATGATCATGTAAGTGGCTGTAACAATTGATAACTTTTGTATTTACACAGAGTTTATTACATGCATTCTGAAAACAGAACTCATGTTATTTAAATCTAAAGTAGTAATTTTGCAGGAATGGTCTATTAGGTCCTTCAGTTGGTCCACATATCTCTTGTTTCTGGTACGAACTGAAATTTGCTTATGTTTTCTTTAAAAGAGGGCCAGTTTTTCTATCACCAACCATGAACAGGTGCTATTTAGGGTCTTCTGATTCCTTACAAGGATTGACAGACTGAAAAAGTTTATTACCACTGCTCTAAAGTACCTTAATGAAAAATATGTATCAATATGGAATCACTAAAATCACAAATTTTTTGTCAAACAAAGCCAACATTCTTTTATGACCTGTGGTACCAAACAGGTTTTGTGGAGCTGACATACAATCTAATTAGCCATTATTACAACATTACCAGCAGCTCCAGCAGTAAGACAACTCAATAACCCAATACTGTTCTGCCTCAATTATCTATGGCTTCAATTAAAGTGTGTAGAAGTGGTCTTCATCTTGACTTTGTTCAAAATATGTGGTTGAATTCTAAATTTAAAAATAGGTCTTCCATCTTAAAAAAAAAAAGTTCTGAAGAACCTAGGGGCAGGACAGGAATAAAGACACAGACGTAGAAATGGACTTGAGGACATGGGGAGGGGGAAGGGTAAGCTGGGACGAAGTGAGAGAGTGGCATGGACACATACACACTACCAAGTGTATAATAGCTAGCTAGTGGGAAGCAGCCGCATAGCACAGGGAGATCAGCTCGGTGCTTTGCGACCACCTAGAGGGGTGGGATAGGGAGGGTGGGAGGGAGACACAAGAGGGAGGGGGTATGGGGATATATGTATACATAGAGCTGATTCACTTTGTTATACAGTAGCAACTAACACACCACTGTAAAGCAATTCTACTCCAATAAAGATGTTTAAAGAAAAATCGGTCTTCCAGTAGGCCCACAAGTCACCAAAATGTGGTGCCAAAAGTTATACATTTAAACAGTTTTATTAAAATGTTTGCACATATCCATAAAATATTCTCTCATGATACAAAATTCTGTACAAAGTGTACCAATAACTGAGATTATAAATGAACCCTCAAATCGATGAGACCTAACCTTCAATACTAAGTAAAGGAGCAAAAGGAGAAAGAATTATTTGGGGGACAACTTTATCATGGCACATTCATTCTTCCTGCTGTCAAAATTTATTAAGCCTTTTGCACAAGGGTGTTAAAATCAATTATGTCAGGCTAATAATCTCATCCCTGAGGAATCCTTCCTATTGGAGAGAGCATCGTGCGAATACAGTTGTTGTAGGACCCAATGTGTATCACCCTGTAGTGGTTTCTGTCTTTTACGGCTAGCTTTAAGATTTTATGAGGGGTCATTATACCCCTGCTGATTAAGTAAGGCTGGTGGATGTAGTGTTCAATCCTGCCACAGAAAGAACATCCAAAGACAGTTTGAACTCTGCTCTGCAGTAGATGCGATTTTAATACCTTCAAATTTGCTGCAGTGTGAACTTGTGCTACAAGCAAGACAGATCTTATTGGATTAACACTGAACTCATGACATCTCCACAAATTCTAGTAGAGAGTAACGCTATCTGCGTGGCTTCCGAACAAACTTGTTTCTTTTCTCATGCTCCCCGTGGCTGCTCGTACTCCTCCCTATCTTACCTCTAGGAATTCCTCTACCCTCAGAGAAAGGAGCTCCCTTTTCTCACAGGAGAAACTGATTCCAATTTCTTTTTGACGATGGGCCCAAAAGGGCAATCACAGGCACTCCCACGGCGGGGGCTTCCCTCCCATTCCCAACTCCACGCTTTCCAGGGAAGTCCAAGATGCTCAGCGCCCCCCGCGCCCCGCCTCCTCCCCGGGTGTGAATTCTAGGTAACCTCACAGATGTGCTCAAATGGAGCCTCATCTAACCGGAGGTTCACGTCTCCAGTGGCCCTCTCCCCGGCATGGCCCTCCGCCTGGCCCCTCGAACTCACCAGAAGAAGATTGTGCGCTACCAGGTACCCGAGCCGCGGGCTGCCCTGGACGCCGGGGGCCAGGCGCCCGGTGGCGTAGCCGTGCCAGGCCACAACGTAGGGGTTGTCGATGGTGATCCAGTACTTGACCTGGCCGCCGAAGTGGCGGAAGCAGAGCTCGGCGTAATCCCTGAAGTGGTCCGCTAGGGCGCGGTTGGCCCAGCCGCCATAGGCGTCCTGCAGGCGCTGGGGCAGGTCCCAGTGGTACAGGGTGACCACGGGCTGCACGCCCAGCTCCCGCAGCCGCTCCAGCAGACGCCGGTAGTAGCGCAGCCCCTCCCGGTTGGGGGCGCCGGCGCTACCATTGGGAAACACCCGCGCCCACGAGATGGAGAATCGGTAGTGGGTGACCCCGAGCTCGCGCAGCCCCTCCGTGTCGCGGAAGACATTGTTGTAGCCGTCGCTGGCCACGTCCCCGGTGACGGGCGGGGACAGCGACGGGGCGCCCGACGGCAGGCCGGCTACCGGGGCGTCGCCTGGAGGCGCCGGAGGGCGGTGGGTGAACGTGTCCCAGATGGACGCACCCTTGCCGTGCTGCCGCCAGCCGCCCTCCGTCTGGTAGGCGGCGCTGCCCACGGCCCAGTGGAAGCCGTCGGGGAAGGTGTCGTGGAAGAGCCCCGCGGCACCCGGGGCCGGAGGACGCGCGAAACGGGCCCAGGTCTGCGCGCCGTCGCCGGGCTCGGCGCGCAGGCGGCGGCCGCCCAGGGCCAGCAGCAGCAGCAGCAGCGGTGGCGTCCGCAGACGCGGGCGGCGCGGTGGGACGTGGCCGGGCATGCTGCGCGGGAGCCGGACGCCGGGGCGCCGCGCAGCGCCCCTTTATGCCAGCGCCGCGCCGCCCGGCCCCCGCCAGCGCGCCCACCCCCGCTTCCCCGGCGGGCCCCGCCGGCAATAATTACACGTGGCCCCGCGCCTCTCCCCGCCCCGAATTGGGGGGGGGCGGGGGCGCAAAGGGCGAGCGGGAGTCGGCGCGAGGGGCGCGACCGCGGGCAAGGTGCAACGGGCGCCGCTCCCGGACGTCGGAGAAAATGCACCTGTTCTCTGCTCCCAGAGGCAGCTGGGTATGTTTCTGCGACATGAGTGCCCTGCGCGCCGCCTTTTATTCGGCATCCACGCGCGCCCCTGGAAGAAGCCGCAGAGCCGGGGGGCGTGGAGGAAGGAAGGCGGCCACCCAACTTTCCTGAGTTCGGCGCGGGAACTTGGCATGCCCTCGCGGGGTCCGCCCGCCGGGAAGCACCTGCTTTCTCTTCTCTCCCACTCTGAGGCCGAGAAGAGTGACTGACATTACTAGAGGCGATTAGGCATTGGCTGAAATTGTACTGGGGGGCAGGGTGGGGAGAGCTAGGTCGGAACTTGGAATGTTGGGAGAGAGGGACTTGTGGCGGACTTCCCCTTGAAGTGTTTAAGGAAGATGCTCCCGTGAAGAGCCCCCGGACACGCGCAACCTGAATGGCAGGTCCCGCAGGCCCCAGTCCAGGACGCCTTCGAGGAAGCCAAAGGAGATGTATGGGATGAGTTGGAACTTTGCTTTCCTCTCCCTCTTACTGTTATCTTTTAACCATTTCAAAACCAGTACTTGTTCTTTAATTCAATAGTGCAGAATTACTTGATGAATGTCAAATGACAGTTGTGACTGTTCTTCCAAAAGAGACAGAGAAACACCAAGGTTTGTACTTTGACTAGCTGTCATTAACCTCTATTATCCTTTGCATCTGTTTTTTGAATAATCACATGTTTTAGCTTTCAGCTCTGGCTTAGCAAGTAATTTATCTGTGAAAACCTTGCACGCAGCTGGGCTGGAGTGGGAGGACTCTGGGTCCCTGATCAGTGAACGGAAAAGGAAGGAGGGGTTTGGCCCAAGCACCCTCTACGACAAAATAGTCATGACGTCTTTCCGGTTACCAAAGAGCCCTTTTGATAGAAATTGTGGAGACACTGTGTCCGTTTAAGTGTGTGTATATCTGATCTGTGACTAACTGGGGAGTGGATGGTCTGGGCTCCACCTTTGTGATCTTGGGCGGGAAAGTCTCTCCAAGTCTTAGGATCCTTATCCATTCTATTGTATAAAATGGAGATGGCCGTGTCCGCCCTGCCGCCTTAGAGGCTTGTTACACTCAAATGAAAAAATGTGCACACAGAGGACTCACACACGGAAAGCCCAGACAAATGTAAGATCCTGCTAATATCTTTGCCTTTCTCTCCAGTACAATGTGCCTCAATCCTGGCACACCTGCTCCTGTGATCAATGACTAAGATCCTCATAGAGGTACATCCATTCTCATCTAGTGATCATCCCTGCACTGCTGTTTCATACAGACTTAAAATAAAGTTTTTAATTTTGCAGATGAAGTTACTTTTATTAATTTCCTTAAAATGTAAGCACAACAAATTTATTCCAGTGTTTTATTAAATAGTCCCAACTCCAGCTAGCATATATTATGTGGTTAGTAAGATTAAGCCATCAGGCTGGAACAAGACATTGCTATTCTGTTACATGTGGCATCTATATTTTTCAATAAATGTGAAATAACAAACAATGACACTCCAGGTATTAAAAAAATTATACCACGCAACCACACAGTCACACTCTCTTCCAGCTAAATTAAAAAGCTTCTATGTCTGCATGCAGGATCACATTTCCCTTCCAGAGCTTAAGATTAGAGTGTCTGCTTCTTGTAGCTTGTTAAGTTTCAATTAGAAATGCTTCATGGGTCTCACGGAAAATGGCTTATGCTAAGTGTTCACTTATTGATGTATGGTCTATTTGCTCGGGGCAGATTGTATTTATTGCTACTTTTACTTAACCAACAGTTTTAAAAAAAGAGAGAGAGAGAGAGAGAGAGGGACTTTTAGAGCAGCGATTAAAAAGGACCAAGGTGACTGAATACTTCATATTTGAAGTTCTTCTCTCTCTGAAGGGGACATAAAGCACATGTACCTCCAGTTGGACATCATAGCTTTCAGCATTTGCAGGGATGTCCCCAGGTGATAATGTAACCCAATGATAAAAATTACATGGTAATTAAACTTTATTTCCAGAACTTGCTGTGTATCTATCAAGGTTCTGTTCATGGTTATTAAATTCTGGATTCCTGAAGTGTGAATAATTGCTACTGCTGCTTTGCATTTGTTCAGTTTTATTTTGGTTCTTTCACAGGCCCCTTCCAACATCTAAAATGTGGATTTCATTCAATGCTTTGTTCTCCCACATATAAGAGATTAATTACTTGCTGTGCTTTGAATATAAAGGTGAAGTTATTGACGCATCAAAGGAAAGGAGATTTTTTTTGACAGAGGACAGATTAGTGGAGATCTTACTGACCTTTGTCGTGGTGATGATTTTCAACAACCTAAAGGTAGTCATCAAGGTGACCATCATCCTTCATCCAGTCCCTTCTCCCAGGTGCTCCTGGGACTAGTGGAGCCCTCCCCTGCGAAGGGAGCAGAAGGGGGTTCACTGATTCACATGGGCCCAAACAGAACATCAACATCACGTGCTCTCAACTCACCAGTCACAGACACTAGCTTCTCTGAGGAGGTACTGATATCATCGACACAATCTCTCTCAGCAACCACCATGGGCAAAGCAACCACGAGGAGCTCAAGACTTCAAAACATAGGCGACAGCCTCTTTCCTCAAAAACAGTAGTGGTTGGGAGAAACAGGATGAAGAAAGTTGATAATAAAGTTGTTTAATTTATTACATTCAGTGTTAACAAATGACACCTACGACAGGTATTAGAGGAATTCAGAAGAAGGAGAAGTTACCCTATTTTTTTTTTTTTTTTTGCAGCATGTGGGCCTCTCACTGTTGTGGCCTCTCCCATTGCGGAGCACAGGCTCCGGACACACAGGCCCAGCGGCCATGGCTCACGGGCCCAGCCGCTCCGCAGTATGCAGGATCCTCCTGGACCAGGGCACGAGCCCACGTCCCCTGCATCGGTAGACGGACTCTCAACCACTGCGCCACCAGGGAAGCCCCAAAAGTTACCCTATTTTGAGTTGACTGGAAAAGTCTCACAGAAAAGACATGACAATATCTGGGGTTTAAAGAGTAAAACTTGCAAGGAGCCTGGGAGGCAAGGATGCCTGGGAGGCAAGGATATGGGGAAACAAAATGTGGAAGAAAAAAGTGTTCACAGTGTATTTGTGGTTAAAAAAAAAAAAAAAAAAAAGTCTATTTGTGCAAGGAAATTGTGGACTGAAAAAGTAGGTAGGGATCAGACCATAAAGAGTCTTTAATAGGTTTTGTCATTATATCACATTGGAGCTTCTCCCTTCATTTACTCATTAAACATTTGTTTTGTGCCAAGCACTATTTTAGGCACTGAGAATGCAGCAGTTAAAAAAATAGACCAACAACACTTGCCTTCCTCTCATATCACTCTCCCACTCTACTCTGTTCCAGCCACACTCACCTCCTGGTTGTCCTTGGAACTAGCCAAAATGGCTCCCAACCTCAAGGCCGTTCCTCCTCTCTGGAATGCTCTTTACAGAACCACCTGCTTCTCCTCAGTCAGGTCTTAGACCAAAAGCCACATTCTGAGAGCAGCCTTCTTTGACCTCTCCATCCAAAATAGTTACCCCCAGTCATTCTCAATTACAGGGTCCTGTTTTATTTTTCTCATAGAACTTACGACTATCTCAGATTATCTTGTTTGTTTACTTATTTCCTTTATCCTCAACTAGAATGTAAGCCTCATGAGAATAGACACCTGGCTTTTTCTTTGCAGTATCTGGAACACCTAGAATAATGCCTGTACATTATAGTTGCTACACACATATTTGTGGAATGAATGAATGAAACCATTAGTAAGAGATGGCTGAAGCACCTTGTTGAGAATTCTGGAGCCACATCCTGGCTTACAAAAGAGGCTGTGATTGATTAGTAATGTCTGCCCTGAGTACAGAAAAAAGTGGTCATGACAATACCATATTTGACATCCTGCATATATATGTACTTTGGTGGGCAATGGCCCAAGCCCACTCTACTAAAACCTCAGATAGGTCTGATACTACAACAGGAAATAGCACACAAAGCTATGTCACTGTGGAACAGTTTAACTGCCAACATACCCACTTTTCCCTGGTACACCTCTGACAAGCCCCAAAAGATTGAAAAGGCAGTGACACCAGGGCTCTGAGCTTCTCTGACCTGGCAAGTTCCTCATTCCACAGAGGTTTTCAGAGCCACTAAATATCAGGTGTACCTTCATGAAGAACTAGGAAGGCAACAAGGCAGCATTCCCACCTGCTCGTATCCTTGTTCTGCTTATTTGCCGGCAAAACAAAAGTAAAATTGATTTACAATCCAAGAGCTGACTTCAAAACTGTAAAGGCCTTTGTGGTCAGCCCAACTCAGGAGCCACAGAAAGTTTTTGAGTAGTGGAGCTACAAGGGCAAAGAGAAAGATGCCTCAACTTATTTTTAAAAAGGGGCAATGTTCATCAGTCAATTGTTTTGTCAGTAAATTGAGGGGGAGATACTAGAACCTAGAAGATCACTTTGAAAGCAACTGTAGTAAAGTGGATAATGAGTTAAGAAAGGCTTCTGCCTAGCTTAGTAAAAAAAAAAAATGTAAAGAATAAAAAGCAAAAGATGGGAGGCAATACAAAAGAAGACTGATTGCATATGGGGGTGGTGAGTGAGAGGGAAAAGTAAATGATGGTTTAAATGTTTTGAGCTGAGATGAAAGTGAAAACAACACCACCGTTGTTATTCCTGAGTACATCAGGAGGTGTAATTAATTTCTGATGAAAGATGAATTCAGTGCTATGTTAAATTTGAAGTGTCAGTCAAATTTGTAAGCGAGGTTATTAAGCAAATAATTGGAGTTATAGCTTTGAAGCTCAGAAGGCAGTTACAGACTGGAGATTTGGATCAGAAATTTTGATGCCAGGATAGTGGATAAGATGAGGGCATTCGAAAAGAAACAACTAAAAACCAAGGGGCTGAGCCTCATCTCCATCTGTGGGGAGTGAATAGAGTGGACTAAAAAGAGAAGGAAAAAAAAAAACCCACAGGGAGGGCCAAAAGTCCTAGGGTAATGTGTTTTTCAGGCTAAGGAGATGAGCATTTCAAAAAGGAAAGATGATCAAACTTGGTGAGAAAATACAACTGATCTAGAAATTAGATCATGTGGTGACTTTGGAGACAGATGTTTTAAGTTGTAATGGGGCTTAAGTCAGATTACAATGTAAGGCATTAAATGAGAGTCTGTGCGAGGTGAAAAAATAAAGGCCCAAAGTACATACTCTTCTGACAAGTTGGCCAGAGGAAGGGAATGAGAAAGGATGGTCACTTGAGGGGTTCACAGAGTTCATAGAAAATATTTTCAAGATGAGGAACTCTGCACGTATTTGTACACAGAGGAGGAAAGGTGAGGGAGAAGGAAAATTGGAAATTTCAGGAGAAAGATGAGGTAAGCGTACAGCACCAGCTGTGATCTAAGGCAGCTGATCGTGGGCTTTTAAGGTCCCAAAATATTAAACATGGAGATAGTAAGAAGAGCAGATAAACAAGCGCATGCAACTGGAATGCTGGAATGGTGGAGAAGGAGCAAAGGCAAGGGGTGGTGGGCAAAAAGCCACTAAAAACGGCAACAAAAACTCTGTGAAGTCTTTTTTTCAACAAATATGTATTTTTTAAATTTTATTGAAGTATAGTTGATTTACAATGTTGTGTTAATTTCTGCTGTACATCAGTGTGACTCAGTTACACACACACACACACACACACACACATATATATGTGTGTTTTCATATTCTTTTCCATTATGGTTTATCACAGGATAGTTCCCTGTGCTCTACAGTAGGACACTGTTGTAGTCTTCAAGACAACAGCAAATGTGTTCCCAGGAAGCTGGAGCTCTGAGGAGATCTCTGGAGCTAAAGTAGACCGTGGAGACACTAGATTGCATTGTGTGTGCTTCTGACATTCCTGGAGCAGGGAGCCTGAGGGCTCAGATCCGGCATTTCCCACTCCACCCCTTATCCTCCTATGTAATACCACTGCTTCCTTAGCCTGGAACTGACCTGCACACCAACTAAACATGTCCTGACACAAGGCTCACATCTAGCAGCAGGGAGCATGGCCATCAGGGACTTAGGGCATTGAGCTGCTGGAGTCAAGATGCTTCTACTCCCTTTTTTTTCTCACAACTCCCCCCAGTACAACAAGGAGAGACATATCTATTTCAGTGAAACAGAGAGAGGTTAGCGTACATAAAGGAAATGAAGATGAAGGACTGGTGGGTGAGTTAACTGAGGGAGGAGATGCATGAGAAGTAAGATGGCTTACCTAACATCGCTCCAGGAAGGCTCAAGAGCTGAGATACTCTTAAAGGAGAGAGGCAGCTGGAGGCCTGAAAAATGGAGCAGTTAGATCCCAGTTTTCCATCCTAAGCACAATCTGGCTCTACTCATCCCCTAGCTCCACAGGGAACTTATTGTCTCTGGAGAAATAACTCCAAAGAGGCTACAGCCTTGGGAACAGCATACCTGGAGAAGAGCACGGGTGAGGCATGGGACTAAAAAGTAAGAGAGTAAATAAAATTCTGCATAGCTATCAGGGGGACCCCCAACTCTCTTTCCCAGGCCAGTTCCAGGACTCCCTCAGAGCACCTGGTAGTAACACTCCATCTATCACAAACCCCGCCTATGCACACAAAGATTCCAGACAGTTTCCTAGTGACTCAGTCTTAAATATAAAGGAACACAGCCAAGAATCACCAGATGGATGAAGGGAACCTCTTCATGGAAGAGTACAAAAACCATCATTAGTATTTTCAATTAAGAGAAAATATTGCATCTATGATATAAGAAGAAGGTAAGGATAAAAATAGGAACAATACAGAGCCAAAAAAGAACTCTTGAAAATGAAAAATGTGGTGACAAATAAAAATTTTTAATTGGCAAACGTACTGGAAAATAAGAAAATCTCTTAGAAACTAGCACAAAAAAATAAAGCATTGGAAAATAGGAAAGAAAAGTTAAGGAAAATTTAGGAGATCAAACATCCGACTTATAGGAGCTCAAGAGAAAGAATGGAGAAAACAGAAAATGTCTGAGAATTGAAGGACATCAGTTTCTAGTTAAATAGGTCTAAGTAGCACAATAATGATCAAAGACCCAAAGTAAGGCACATCATTGTAGAACTTCAGAATCCCATAAGATGTTACAGTCTCCAGAAGGGAAAAACAAAATAAAACAAAAAAACGCCCAAGAATCAACATAGCCTTGGACTACTCAAAAGAAATATTGAAAATCAGAGAACATGGGAGCCACGCCTTCAGTATTCTGAGGGAAAATTATATTCAACCTGGAATTATGTACCCCACCAAACTAATAATCATGTGTGACAGCAGAATAGACAATTCAGACATTAAATATCTTTTAAAAAGTGCTTTCCATGCACCTGAAACTATAAAAATAAGTGCTCCACTAAAATAAGGAAGTAAACAAAAAAAGAGAAAACGTGGATTGCATGAAACAGAGGATAGAAGGCAGGAAAAATACAAAGGGAATTTGTAGGATTGTAGCAAAAGGAAGCCTCAGGATGCAGCCAATTTAGAGCAAAGCATTCCAGACAGGAGCAGGAGAACAGAGGGCTTCAGGAGGGATGTCTCCAGGAAACAAACAAAACACACACAAAAGGAACAGGAAGGTATCTGATAAACTTTGTTGAGAGAGATTTTACAGGATTTTAGGAGTGAATAAGAGACTTAGCCAGAGATCTGAGGTAAAGGGTTGGAGTTTTCTGGACGACATGTAAAGAGCTTGGAAGTCATCACTTGCATCCTCGCAACAAGAAAAAAACTGAACAAACTGAAAATCAATGGCTCTTCTTAGATGCATCAAAGAAGTGAGGTCACAGGGCAAACTGCTGCCTTGAAAACTGGAAAGACAGACACTACAGAGGAGCACAGCGTACCAGGAGCAGAAGCCCACAGCTGGAGCCGATACCAGTAGGAAAACTTTAAACTGTAGTTGACACATTGCTGGAGATTCAGTGTGGACAAGCTTGAGAGTTAAAAACTCTGAGGGGCCCAACTTTAAGGGCCCCTCACTTCTGTCAATTTTACCTGCATGAGCCCTACCGGATTCTCACTCTAAAATGGAGAAAAATCCCCTCATGTTCCTGGCAGGAGAAGGGGAAAAGTAACCACTCTAAAATGCACCCACAGCTCTCTGTTCTCCTTGAAAAGGCCTGGCCTCAAGGGAAACTGTTGTACCAGACCCTACTCAACCTGTGGGTTTTTTTGTTTTTATTATTTTATTTATTCATTTATTTTTTATTGAAGTATAGTTGATTTACAATGTTTCATAATGTACATACATATGTATTATGTACATATGCTGTATATATTCTTTTTCAGATTCCTTTTTTTTTTTTTTTTTTTTTTTTTGGCCACAAGGCTTGTGGGATCTTAGTTCCCCAACCAGGGATTGAATGCAGGCCACCGCAGTGAAAGCCCAGAATCCTAACCACTAGACCACCAGGAAACTCCCTAGATTCTTTTCCAATATAGGTTATTACAAGATATTGAATATAGCTCCCTGTGCTATATAGTAGGTCCTTGTCATTTATCTATTTTATATATAGTAGTATGTATCTGTTAATCCTAAATTCCCAATTTATCCCTGCCCCCCTTCTGCCTTTGGTAGCCATAAGTTTATTTTTTATGTCTGTGAGTCTATTTCTGTTTTGTAAATAAGTTCATTTGTATCAACCTATAGTTTTACCATAGACTACCAACCTGGAGGACAGGAAACACCCAAATCCTTCTAGATTTTGACATAGAGAAAGAGAAATACCCAACTCAGGTTCACTAATAGACTGAGACTCAATCACAGGGCCACACAATGATTCCCTTCTCCCACACCTCACCACCACATCACTAGGGCTCCTGTATAATAATGGGGGATTACAGCTAACAGAACTGCAAGCCTCAGACCCTATTTAAGAAGAGGTCTCTAGGGAAACCCAAAGACAATAGAAGAGACAAAACCAAGGACACTAGAGGAAATTTTAGCCTCTGATACCACAGCTGCAATAAGTAGTAACCACAGCTTAACTCCTAGCCAAGTAAACATAAAACATCATAATAAAGACCTATTTACCTCAGTTCTTTTGACCTGACAGATCATGTCCAGCTTTCAACAAAAAATTAAAAGACATCCTAAAGGGAATAGAAGTGCAGGCTGAAGAGACAAAGCAAGCATCAGTACTAGACTCAAAGAAAGAAAAAAATAAGGAAATTGCTTTTCCAGGAAAAAAAAAAAATTGTATGATAAAAGAAATGTTATTATGGTACACTACTTGGCTCAGCCGTGAATGAACTTTACATATTTATGTTTAATATAAATCTTACAGAGAATTATGATTATAACATACTGGGTAATTGTATGAATAATTCAGGAGAAAGTGATACATGCATATTATTTTAAAATGTGGAGGGGAAATGCCAAGAAAAAACACCTAAGAGTTGAAAGGGGCAAAACCAGGCGATTGATGATTTTTTAATAAAACCTTTCAACATTATTTGACTTTTTTACTTGTATGCAAATTAAAGGACATACATGTCAATGAATTTTGGTCCAAAGTGAAGAAGGATTATATATTTTTGAGATGAGAAAGAAAGAGAGGTGGGTAGAGCTACAGAGAGATTCGGAGGCAGAGATGAAGGTATAGAAAAATAAATGTTGAGGTGAGAGGCTGATGGAGTGGGGATGGGAGGGGTCAAGGGAATGACATGAAACTAAAAACTAATGCTTTATATCTTCTAGTAGAATAGAACTGTGAGTCAACTGCTGAGGGTGAACAAGCTGGGTGAGTATGAAAAATAGGAAAAGAGCTACTACGGTGAATTTCCTGAATAGTCAACAGAAGATGACTGAAACATCACTGAGCAGCAGGATTGAAGCTACACAGCATGCATTTCAAAAGTAACTATTTTTATAAACCACATTTATCTCAAATACCTGATGCAGTATTTCAGGTTGTCTATATGCTTGTGTTTAAAATATACAATTTTGTGACCTATTTCTCACTGAGATAACACAAGAGCTATACTCTTCCTATAGTACAAAACCAAGCTCACTGTTTCTTTGAATATGGCCAGTCTCTTTTGTTGACTGGGACTCAGGTCGGCAGTTCAGAGCTTTGGATGGCCCAGTTAGCATCCATCTGGCCCACTCTCACAGACTGCCACCCTGCCCCTGGCCACAGGCTGAAATTGGCTTTCTAAGTCATCAGGGGCATTGGTTGAAGCAGAAGGTGAATTAATTAGTTGAATGCATCACCAGCACAGAAAAATGACCCAAAATGCATCACTCTCTGAGACTGACTAATAAAATTTGGGTATAGGATCTGAGCTGTTGACCAAGTGACAGCAGAGCTGCCTACAAATCCTCATCCCAACGGTATTGATGTTGTACCTGCACTATTTTGTCCATCCCTCTCTAAACAGAAAGCCTAAAGGTCTTATTTTTTCAGCAGGGGCCTCCAATGTAGCCCAAGCATTTTGACCTTTATAGCTTGCCTTCTACAGTATGAACTCTGTGATTCTAGCTTGGCTCCTCTTCCGCTTGTTTACCATCTCTAACGCCTAGTCCTTGGCCCTCCATTCATCTTCCTCCTGACACCCTTCTTCTGAGAGCTCAGCTAATTCCTGGCTTCAGTTGTGAGAGTGATTCACAGATTTGGGTCTCTCTACTGTGACTTCATCCCTGCCCTTTCACTTCACACCTCCAGGGCCTGCCCAGCATTTCAATCGGAAAATTTCAAGCCTCCATCTCAAAGTCAACATGCTTAAATTGGCGATGCACACAAGGAGAAAAATCGGATACAGTATAAACAAGAAAAATATTCAGCAGCATTTGTGATAAAAGAAATGTCAACTGTGTCAAGAAAATTGTGAAAAGAAGAATAAGGGAAGAGTTTATACTAATATAATCAAAGCAATATATTGCTGGAATACGAATAGTGAAGAAGCAGTAAAACATATTAGAGTGTACAAAATAGCTCTGGAGATATATATATATATATATATATATATATATATATATACACACAGAGAAAGAGAGAGAGAGAGAGAGAGAAAGAGAGAGAGATCTGTATGTCTCTATATATCTATATATGTAGTAATTTAACAAAAGCTGAAACTTAAGGAAAGAATGATTTTTTTAAAGCCTGAGGAAACTGGCCACTCATTTGGGAAAAAAATAAAGTTAGATTCCAAATTCATACCACATTAACAAACTGTCCCAGTGGATTAAATAGCAAAATGAAAAATATATATATTAAAATACTGGAAAGTATTTAGGAGAAATATATAAAATTTTTTTAATTTTGTGATGAAGAAAGCCTTTCCAAGCATGAAGCAAAACCCAGAAAACATAAAGGAAAAGGCCAACAAACTTAACTATATGAGTAAAGCCACTATTTAGAATTAGTGTCTTGTCAGAATCAATCTAGAAGAAAATAATCACAAAGAGTTAATAGCTATAATGTATAAAGAGTTCCTGTAAATATTTTTTTTTTAAAAAAAGAGAATCCATTCAGTGTGAAAATCACCAACAGAAATGAACAGGCGAGTTACAAAGGAAAAAAATTAAAATGTCCAATAAACATAAGCAAACAAGAACTACTAAACTGAGAGCTAAAGAAAATTTTTAAGAGAGACCATCTTTTATCTAAAAATGGGGGGAAAATTAACATTTAGTGTTAGAGTACAGGAAAGTGTGCATTTATATATTGCTGATGAAAATGTAAATCTTACAACTTCGGAGGAGGGTAATTTGTCATCATCTATAAAAAAAAAAACACATACCCATGGCATATGATCCAGAAATTCCACTTCAAGGACTCTATCTTATAGCAATAGTAGCAACAAATGCATAAAGGTATACGTGCACACATGCCCAGTGTAGTGATGTTTGTAACATCAGGCAATAGGGAAATTCCCCATGTCCATCAACAGGGGAAGTTACATAAATTGTGCTACAAATTTAGATTTTTTAAAACAACTCCTGGTTGAAGATATTTACGCTCTGAGGCATGGAATCAGGAGGGAATTTTCTTCCTTTTGTCTTTACTTTATAAATACTATCTCTCCATCCCTTACCCCAGAGGAGAAAGCAAAAGGAAAGGAAGAGAGAAAAAAGGAAACACGTCAGCTAAATAATCGCATTAGGATTAACTGAGTTTTGTAGTGCCCGTGGGTGCAGTGGCCAACAAAACTGATGCTATGCGAATGGAAATGACGCCTGATCTCCCTGAGTCTTTTCTTCTCCCTAACTGTTTTCTTTTTCAACTTCATTTACCTCCCAGAAAAAAAGATGTGATATAATATAAAGGGGGATTCCAAACATGGAACCTGTATTCTGATAAAGGCAACATCAAAAAAGAAGGAACAGTATTGAGGAGTGGATGCTAATCACAGAGAAGGGGCAGTGAAGGAAGGAAGGAAGGAAGCAGAGGGAAGCCAGGTCTCAGCAATCATTCC